>NC_134755.1:8490069-9755941 GCF_050436995.1 Anticarsia gemmatalis
GAATTAATTAAGTATTCTAATTAATAGGAAGTAAGGCCCTCTATTGGCAATATTCCTTTAATAAATTTATTGAGATTGGGACCCTGTGAGCGGTATCTTACGGCTATTAGGAGATAAGACCCACCCTACCTGTCCATTTATTGCTATTATTTTATGTGTACTTAATATCTTAACACTGCGTTACTTTAGGGGACCCCTAAGCGACCATTCGGGGATAAAGTCCCTGGTTGTAATCTGACAGTTCACTCTTCCATTGTCAAATTCAAATTTCCAAAAAAAGAATTTGACGTTTTAAAGAACGTTCGGAAATGGAATAAAAAAAAGTTGTACAGTTAAAAAATCATAGACATAATTTGTTACCACAGTTACTATGTACATTTTGATTGTAAAACTAATAATAGCACGGTTTCCGATAAAATCTGTGATATTTCAAAAATAGTTTTTATTGTGTACAATCTATTTTTACAATAATGACTGCTATCTATTCAACCTTCGTGAATGATTAATTTAAATTTCTGACGTCACGGCGATCGGTGTTTGACGTAAAACTCAATTGTTAAAACTTAGTTGTAATATAACTATTAAAATTACTATAGACTAATTGCCAAGCTTAATTATATACTATAGTATAGTTTTAGTACAAAACCACCATTGAAATCAGATTCGCACAAACGTTTTCTAATTAAAGATTGCTAATTTCAACAAAAAATATTTACGCTAATTACTTTCGCAGAACAATGAACAAGATATTAGTTAAAAAATATAATGTTTCATAAATATAACAATACGTAATTAGTCGACTAATTTCTAATGTAGAGTATTTATTTATTTACGTTCAGAAAGGGACCGAAACACTAAAACTATCAACAACATATTGTAAAGGTAACTCACGAAATACGGTCTTTCGATCGACAAACAAATCTAGCGACTCGACTTACTAAAGTTTCAATCACTCGACTAGTTGGTACAACTCTAGTACATTTAAACGACTAGTCGGTCGATCAGTCGGGGAATTTGTTTCGTACCTGAGGCACAATAGGGTTGCACGTTAATTACAATTTAATATATCGCCAATTAAATCGTTGATCGGTAGGTAGTCGAATCTCAGAGGTGTTGCCAGCTCATTGTGTATGAATGAGGTTTATACGGGACTTTGTTAAGTAGTTGTAGTTTAATTTGCTATTTGTTACGTTTGGCTTTTTAAGTTGTTTTCAACTTTTTGGTTTTATAGAAAGGGAGATTTTGGATTTATTTAACAAAACTGTGAGGTAAAATAGTGATATTTTGTTGGAATCTTTATAAACTTACATGGAACTTTACATAGAAGCGACAGTTAATTCATAGCAAATCTATAATAATTTGTTAACCTAACCAATACATTATCCAAAGGCAGTAATACTACATAAAACAGAAGCTTTTTATTATAATATTTTCTATTGAGTTCTCAAGAGTAAATTTTCTCTATAGTCACATTTGACAGTTAAACGTCAAAAATTCGCGCGCAAACTTTAAAGGTAGTTCAAACTTTTCACGTAACCCACATATTAAGAAAAAAGGTAAGCAAAATGACTTAGGAAAGTGTTCTAAAGGTTTTAAGGAAGGTTAGCCTTAGGTTAACCTAATGTTTTACGACTGGTTTTAAAAGTGATACATTATGAAGAGGATGACACAGTTGTTGAGCAAAGTTTGGGAAACTGTTGAGTGGTTTGGGATGTTACATTTCCAACGACGTTTTAGTGTGAGTTATTGTGTTTGAAATATTAAGTAAGAGGTCGATGTAGTTAATACATTTCTTGATATTACAGCATTGTCATCATCAGCCTAGCCTTACTCCAACTATGTTGAAAGGCTTCCAGTCTCACCGGGTGCACCTGAATACTAGTATTTTACATGGAGCGACTGCCTATCAGACCTCCACAACCCAGTTATAACACGATGCCCGTCGGGGAGACTGGTTTTCAGAATGTCAAGCTTCTGACTACTTTAAACGACTGTCAAAATGAGAGCCGGGACTCACAAATTTAACGTGCATCGGATAATAATATTATATTTAAAGTCTAACCTCAAAAAATATTTCTCTACAAAATCCACTCCATCGTAACCTTGTTCTAAACGAAAGCTTAAAAGCATCTTTGTCTTGTCCAAAAGCCTTCGGTGTAAGTCGTGTGCACACTGAATATTTGATGCGCCGATGTAACCGATGTTGTGTACATACCCTTACTTCGTATTCATTACCAAAGTTCACTTTTAATATGTTCTGTGGTAAAACTTAGTTTAGCTTGATTTTAAAGGGAATTTAGCTAAGGATGGGGTAAGAGAGGGTTATTGAGATGTATGTATAGATTGAAGGAGTCATGATAAATGTTTTTTGTATTAATTGGGAGTGAATGATGATGAAGATAATGGAATGGTAGTGTTAAAACTAGAAATGATGATGATTTAGGTATTTGAAGACATTGTTTAAGAGAATTTATAGATATTTTCGTTGATATTATGATGACATTACAGGTGTGTTTCTGTTTGAAATAATACAGATAAAAAGTAGTTTAGAAAGTTAAACTTATACTCTTTAAAATATAGCTTGATTAAAATGACAGTTCTAAGCAAAACAGATGACGCAACTTTGTAGTGACGTCTCACGAGTATTACAAATTGAAACACGAAAAATCTGTCTTGTCTAGCATTATAACTATTTTTTAAATACAGATCCTCAATAAGAAATCAGATAATTCAGTACAATCAGCCTTTAAACTAAAAATCAGTACTATTTTCTTTAGTCTTAAAAATAAACCTAATAATTTTCAACCTCTCTACAAGGCGTCTCCTCTCCCGTCTCCTCTACGTCATGTTGCAAAAATTTTAGTGAGGAGACACAATAGATAAGAGTAAATCGACTGATTAATCGTTAATCGCGAAGTACACTTTGATACTATTTGTGACCAAGAATTAATAATTAATCTCCAAGATTGTTCCAGCGATTCTGATGATACCGATGAGAATGATACTGATTTAGGATGCGCACCATTAGCTGCGCATCCTATATTACTATCATCCTCATCCCTATCATCAGAATTGCACCATTAACTGAATATTTTTTTTTTTTTTAACTGTTTTCATTGTTTTATTTAATTGATCCTAATTAATACTAAACTAGGAGAGGTCTCCGTGCGGTGTTAAAAGTAGGGCTGGTCGTCCTATACGAATTTGCTTAAACAATAAGATTCACAACAACAATTAGTAAAAAGCTAATTCAAAAATAATTGAATCGAATATAATTATTTTAGATTCGATTTTTTTGCTATCGATTTTGATCAATACTTCTACAACCCTAGTCAAATAGTTTGACATCTGCCATTCTAATCAAGCTATATTTTAAAGAGTATAGTACGTTTAAACTTGTTATTCTAAGTGACAAGTAAACAAGTTAAAAACGTTCCGATTAGTCAGTTCGTTTGTCCCCGACCATAGACAAATAACTGCAAAATGACTATCATATTTCAAAATCTGTGACAAAATTTTGATTGATCGCCGCGGCTCGTTTTCACCCTTTAAAGGGAATATTTCAAAGACATATTTCCAAAGGGGTTGAACGTAAAGGGATGTTATATTGATTAGCGAATTACGAATTCCTGTTGAGTTCTTCCTCTTGTTTTATTGTCTATGTGTCATTGGGGAGCGCGTAACGAACAAACACAACTTACTTGACAAAACTCTGCAAATTGCTTTACCCACAGATTTTTCGTAAACGTCACTCTGACATTAGTTTTGACATTGACACTCTTAGGCGTGTTATGTCAACAATCGATTGTATTCAAATGACTAGGTGATCTGGCTATTTCCTAGGCGGACAATGCGGTGACGTCACTCGCTATCAGTCCGATCGCCGATAACGCCCCGCCCCCGCACGACTGACCAATCACCGATCGATCGGACACTAACTAACGCCTTTGCCTACATTTCAACTACTTAAAAATGTCAAACAAACGCCATTGGCTCCAAACGTTCGTATTGACACAAACTCCATGTTCCATATTTAGTCTATGACAAACGTTTGTCTATGAATGCTCTGTCAACACGGCGTAAAAAGCTTAGGGCCGACGGGCATTCTTTATGGCATAAAAAATCGTCGGGGAGCGTAAATTAGTTGATAATTTGTGTGCGACAGTGTTAGGCTAAACTTTCGTTAAATGTAAGACAAACATCGCCTAAGCAAATGGAGACAGGTGTCCGCGATAGGCTCTTATATTGATATATAGGGACGCAAACAACGCCACATAATATAACATGTATGTTTCGTTGAAATTATGTAAATCGTGTGTGCTCACAAGTTAATTAAACAAGAGATAACCGACTACAATCTTTATTTGTACTTTTTAAAATTTCATCTTTGACGTGTCAACATCGTAACTTCATTCTACTATTTTTTTAATCAAATGTGAGCGTTAGAATGTTGATCATGTTAGGAATGTGAATTTATAATGAAATATTTTTGTTAGTCTGGAATATAAAACTATTTGCCTAGTCGTAAAACTGACTTTTATATTTTCGAACCAAACATTGTTTTTCATTAAATAAGGCGGCGTAATTTATGGAAAAGGGACACATAACAAAGCCGAGCGTCTTAGCAATACAATTATAAAGGCCACAGATTAAATAAAATCCCTGCAACGGAGCACAGATAACAAATAAATCGAACGTAATCGCCGCGCAGCCAACGTAAGCGGAGATTTGGCGGGAACCGCGTGCCGTTCAGAAATCAATCCATTTCTCCCTCCATTAAGCTTTAATCTTTGGGGGTTGGCTATAACTTAATCCTTACTTGAGAACCGGAATAAATAAGCTATAAAGCAGTGCAGGTGCTTGTGTTTATACACAGATATAATAGAGAATTATAGATCTTATAGGATTATGTGAGGTTATCTTTTGTAAGAAAGCAATGATGGGAAAAGTAGCAAATGTCGTTTCGCGTGTTCGAAGTAATAATTGAAATGGTTGTGCACCGTTTATTTTTCTATCATAGTGTGTCGTGTGGACAGGTATATTACGTTCGTTATGTGATTGCGATGTTCGGATATTTGCTTTGTTATTGTATGCTTGTTAGCTACCTTTATTTGATATCATATTCGTCTTGTTTGTTCAACGTTCTGTATAAATTAGTATAATTATGAAAATTTTCTATTATTATAGACTGGATATTATAGTTGTTAAAAAGAGTTTAGATTTGTCTGTGGTCTAGAAACTTTGAAACAACTTTTTATAAAAAAAATTGTTTCAAAATCACATGAGACTAATCTTCTTAAACAAAAATACGCCGCGATCAATATATCGCGAAATGAAAACATCTCATAATTTTCAAAAGATTATAGACACTAAAATAACATTTTCGCTATACATTCTAAACATGAATAACGCGTTCCAATTTCCGATTTCCTGTCATAAAGCATCGATTAACGTTTTTTTTATTTTTAGTTTTTAACGTGTTTGCACAAGCGTGGATTTTATGTCGCCGGCCTGTGTGATATGTTCTTTGACGGTACATCAAAGAGTTTGGAGACCGTATTGGTAGAAATAACACATAAAAAGTACAAAAACATTGGTTTTTGAAGTTATTACAGTGATATATATAGACTGAGTGGTAAACGACACCCTTTTGTGATGTGGTCCTGTTGGGGACGGATATGACTTGATACTTTAGTGAATATACTGTTTTGGGGCTGAAAAAGCTTATTTAAAGACTGTGCGCATAATAAAATAGAATAAATTACTAATTATTCGTTTTGAAGGATCGTAGCAAGTGACTTTTTCTGGTCTCTGCTATTCCCTATGGGGAGAAGAATGCATTGCATGTATGATATATTATAAGTTTACGAAAACTAATAATTTCCATCAATATTTCTTTTAAAGGGACCCAACCCAGGACACTTTCGTCGTTAAAAGACACAACACGAATAGCAAAAGAAAACCGTTTACGAAAAATACTACTTTTTACCATAAGAAGGAGCTTGTACTACATCAATAGTGCACTCTCATCAACTAATTTACAAAATCGTCATCAAACTTTTCAATCTAATAGTGTAGTTTTCCCACGTGCTGAAGCTTTAAAGCAATCAGGATGCGATCAGTCAACTTCCTGAACATCCATCACCCGATAACGTATTAGTAGCTAACTTTATCAAACGATCGATAAACAATGTCTCACCTGCAGGACTATAAAAGCTTATGGCACTGCTAATTAGAAACCACTTAGGACCTTTTTGGAATAAGTTGGAGGAAAATGTTTTTGGGAGTGCGGTGATTTTAAAAGGGCGTAAGATGATGTTAAGTTGTAGTTACTTATGTCGTTTGTCAATGAGGGAAAAGTGCAACTTTAGTGCAGAAAATGGTCGATATAACATTTCAAACGAAATTTTACTTGTGTACTAGGTTTAAAAGCGTTAGTAATTAAAAACGATTTAATTGTTTGGGGAAAATTAACTCGAAAACTACTGTATGTAGCATAACTTTTTTTGTATTCCGAAAGAAGCTTGTAGATCTTAGTTTAATAGAAATCATATAATAGAACACTTTTTTCCCAAACAGAAATCACAATCACAGCAATTTTCTTACATATTTATAATATAACTAGTTTGAAACTTAACCATTATTTATATGACTAATGTTGTAATTGAGTAACAATTATAAGAATCTGACTCATTAAGTTCATCGCCTTCCTATCTCCCGTCAGCAAGGCTCTACTTAGTCAACAGCACGGCTAGAAACATAATCCTTTACTTAAGGTACACAGTACACAAACTGTGTACTTAAGTACATATGTTCGATGTGTACTGTGTACTGTGTTTGCTGACCGTACCTTTGACTGATAAGCAGGCGCCTTTGTTGAGTATGTTACTCAATTTATGTTTCTATTTGTCAAGGAAATTATTTTTAGTGTTCAAGTATCAAGATCTGTTGCGTTTGTGTAGTGGCTATTAAGTTTTGACATGTGTCAATTATTTTGCGATTAAAAATATCAAAATGATTGATCGATAACATTTAATTGCAAAATAAATCAGTGTTTTATTGGGTAGGTTTTTGGTTAAGTATTATGATAAAAAACGGCTTATTAGTTTGTTTGCTAAACGAAATGCAGTCATCGATAAGAATTATTAAATCAAAAAAACAATATCTCACTCTACTATGGCGTCAAAAAACATCCCTCGATTATTCTATTTATATTTCCCACTGATGGGACAGGAAAATAAAAAAACCCAGTTCTCAGGGAGCGATTTCTATATCAATAACGTGTGTAAATACAAAGGGAGGCTGCTAAATTCCATATCTCGAACGTTTAGCGTATAGCTGTGAAATCCATGAGACTGCGACACAAGTGCTTTTCGATTTCCGAACGAATGAAAAAACGTCAGGATCAAAAAATGAAACGTCAAACGAAAAAAAAGGTGTTCGGACCTCCTTAGTGGACGTTTTTGGGAGCCGATGGGTGTATGAGTAAATAATCGTAAGTGAGTTTACCGCTTATGTGTATATTACAATATTTATTTATAATATACTTTGGAGTTTAAGGTATTGGGCGGGACCAATCACCAAAGAGATACTGTTTTTTTTATATCGGTCATCTCATTTTTCTACGGTTCTAGTTTTAGTTAATTCTGAAATAGTAACCAAACTTTTATTTTTTTTTCTCTATCAGAGTAGTCTAAAACCCAATTACCCTTTCTAGTGAACAAGGTACCATAACTTGAACATACAAAGCAATAAACAAAGCCAGAACTAAAATGTCAAAAGATTTTCAAAGACTGACAACTCAATCATTTGTACCGAGAAGTCCATAAAAGTTCCTTAAGGATGCGGCACTTAAACAGTGATTATTGTAGGCTGTATAAACAATTGTCAGTGCCGCGACATAGACGTTCTTTTTTTAAAAGTTTGACAGTATGTGTAATGGCTGCCACATCAAAGCAATGTGTTTATTGATGTATCTGATTTCGAATTAAAATATATATATGCGATAGACAAAAGTAGATTTTAAAATGGATTTGTAATCGGTGGACATGTTTTGTGTTCGTAATTTGTTTGTCTGTAAGAATAAGACTTAACTTTAAACAGTCCAACGTCGGTTAAATAAGTCTGTGGGTCACTGATATTCTAAATTATGAATATTGTTGCCGCAAATCTTGTACAAGGCTTGCTACTAAGTCTTTAATATTAATTAATTTATTAAAAGCAATATAAGCTTACAGTTTGACACAGTTTTAGCAAACTTAACACTTATTTTCAAACTGAAACTGTTCTTTTATCATCATATACCTTAGTTAATAGATGTAGCATAGACATAAGCATATGTTGCACGAAGCTTGTCTCCCTGGCCGGCTTCAAGGCTCGCTCGGCAAACAGATACGCGTGTGTACTCTCAGGTGAATGTACGATACACGTTATCAAGTTTATTAACACTCCTATGTGTTGCAAGTAATTTGTGGTATAATATTGTTAGGTGATACTCTTTGGTACGAAGATGAAAGATCAGCAGCGTTTAATACGATTTTTGGGACATGACAGTCATTAGAAAAGGTTTTTGGGTTGTTTTAGTGAGTTTTTCTGTATATTAAAGTTAGTTATGTGCTTTTGGATTAAAATTTTAAGATAATGATTTGATAGATGCGAAAGTAGGACTCTCTTTTATCGATAAAATAAGACACGAATTTATAGAATTTTATTATAAAAAATGATATGAACTGTAGCAAAAAGGCTACTCTATAACTCCTAGATCGTTAGACAAGTTTCGTACAGCTTTGTGGCTCTAAAACATACCTATCGCCAAATAACTTTAAAAAAAAACCTCCCTAAGAAGTTAACGTTTACTCCTCTACCCACTGGTCATAAAAACACATTGAAACCTTTCCTAGAAGCCTTCAATACTTTACAAAAGTATAAAAAATAGTATACTAACTTGATTTCCCTCTTAATATCATCATAATCTCTCTGGTTGTCGAGGCGTGCTTCAAGCCGCGCGATGTGTTGTTTCTTCTCGTCGAGCCGCTCCTCCAAGCGCTGGAGCTGCTGCGCGTGGGCCTCTTGCAGCGCCGTCAGGGAAGCTTGCAGCCGGCGGACGTCTTCTACCAGCTGGGCGATCTGGGACAAAGGAAAAGAAAAGGTAAAGATTTGATAAATATGACTGGAATTATATAAAATCACGCCTTTTTTCCTTACAGGTAGGTAGCGTATTAAATAGGATATTGGGATACAAGGGATCTAGTGTCAGTTACAAGGATTAAAAATGCGACCTTATTCCATAAAAGAAGTTTAAAATCTTCGAAGATTCGGACTTTATCATTGAATAATCTTTACCATGAAGTGAATGGAAATAAATAAATGACGCATATTATTGTATCAGGGAAAATTTTTCATCGATGGGTTTTAAATACAACGGTTTTTTAACGATTTTGACAGTTCATATGCGAGTTCCTGTTAAAACTGTGAAATTATTGTTTGAATAAAAAGAACCATGGAAAAAAACGGGGATTATTGACATAGTTTATTGCATTCAAGATTTTCATTTCAAACTTTTACGTACGTCACAATTCCCCTGATAAATCAGTCTTATAATAGCATTAATAGTGTTATCTAGAACAATAAAATAATTAATATGATTAGGTATTCTCTCCAATCTTTACTGTAATGATAATTAAATAATAATATATCTTTATACGGGATTTTCCCCTAATTCTTAATAAATATGACCGGTTTTTCCTGTTTATTGTTAAATAAGTGATTAAATGTTTTATTATTTGAAACAATTGTCATAAAGTATTATTTTTACGCAATTATTTTAGCCAAGGAAAATAACGACACGGATTTTGGCGCTCATAATTAATCATATAGAAAAAAATACAGTTTGTAATTCGAATGTCAATTATTTGCGGCCATTTTGATCTGTATTTTTTTTAAATTTCTTTTTATTTTTTGGTAAGTACCTATTTATAGAGTATACATTTTCCCTTCATAAAAAATAATATACAGTAGTCTACAATCAGCAACTCAATTCGCATTTCCGTTGACCGATCGGCGATCTATTCATAAAATTGCAGACACTTCAATTAGATGCCAGTAAAAATGTGCTGGAAATTAGACCTTATGTGTTTGTGATAAGATCGTAGCTATTATCCGACCTTCGGAAGATATCAATTGTAATGGCATCAGGTAGGGTGTTGGAGCATCCAAGCGGAGAGATATGTATCTAAAGATGAATGCGGCGGAAATCGCACGCGTCACGTGACCGGCCCGTGTTACAACACTCGCTACATTGATTTTTAAAGTTTTGTATTGAGAAAATTGTTGTATCTGTATCGATTTTGGGGTAAGGAATCGGGGACATTAGATTTTAAGGTTAGGCAAATCAGTGAAGATTTGTAATGTTCATTTTTGTAATGTTTTGGGTGAAAAGTTGATAGAAATGTGTTGAAGTAAGGGCGTTATCGACGTCCGAATTTCCAATTTCATGAAGGTTTTTAAAGTAAAGGAGTCATAAATATTATGCACTTAGTAGTTTTTAATATGAGTTTATTTTAACCACCAAATATCTAAGTTTTCCTTGCTTAACTTAATAGTTATTGGGGTATATTAGAATTGCATTGAATTTGAAATTAAATAACTGCCAATATACTCCGTTGATATTTTAAGTACACACAAATATGAATTACTTAAGCATATATCTCTATAGAATCTTAACAAAAACATCAAATGAATGTGTTTTTGTTTCACCATTTTCCGCATTGACAGATACAACACAATAGACTGATTGATGTTCTGTTTCATAGTTAGCTCCAAGGTCACCTCACAAGGTGACTGCTAAGTATCGTATTGTTCAAGATTTACTTACTATATGCCCTCCAAAATATAGGCAATTTTGACAATTACTTGTATCGAAAAAGGCGGGAAAACTGACAGCTGTCAAATTGACAAAAAAATTTAAAGAAAAAGGTTGTGTATGCCAATGAGAATGTGTTCTTTTTTTAATGGTTGTAAGTTTTTAAACTTCCGATATTTAAAAGTATAGCACAAATATTAACTAATGTTGGTTTTTAAATGGCATAATTAAAAATGTTTCGCTATTATACTAATTTGAATAGAATAATAACTCTTATTACTAACAATTGCTAAAGATCATAGCCGATAATATTATAATTGGTTAGTTTTTTAAACATTGAACGAAGTCATTGTTTTTTTTCTATAAAATTGTATTGTAATTGTATTTATTCTATGTACATGAATACAAACAATGATCTTTGAAATTAGTTAAAATCTTATGTCTAATTTTGTACCAAATATAAAAAAAGCTGCTGATTAAAAATGAGTTTTGTATTATACGTGATAAGGTTCAATATAATTTGTTTCTAATACACCTTGACATCGATATCTTAATACCTATCAGTGCTGTAATACTTCAGTAAATATTGTCAGTTTTGACGGAGCCTTGAAACTGTCGTAAATAATCTACCATTATATACTTATAATACCTTTTATATAAGATCGTAAAAAACATCCTTCAGACATCATTAAATTGTTATATTAATTTAGAACTAATGAGAACAGATGAAATATTTTGACAGAATATTCAAGATGGCTGACATGTGAAACGTCAAATTGTTTTTTTTTTAATTTGTTATGCAAACGTATTGCTGTATCAGTCCTTTGTTAATTTAAAATGTGTAAACAAATTGTCACGGTGTTTTTCACCGTTAATTCATAGAGGTTCTTCGTATGGTCGTAAAGGCTATGTAAACACGGGGCCCGCCATTCAGGATAGTACAGTCAGCAATAAAAAGTATTAGCCGAAACGAAAATTTGTCCGGACAGGACCGCGAGTAATTATTGTCTTAATTCGGAGCCCGCTGACCGCTATTAACTTAGACACAACTTAGAAGCGACGGCGGAATGAGAGTAGAATTTGTAGTTTGATGATTGTAGAAAATACAGAAGTTAAGTTACGATTGCTTGTGGATTATAATGCTAAGGTTATGTTTTAGTTACAACAGCCTAAGAGGCTTCTACTTTACTTTACTTAAAGCAAGGTTAAATCTAAGATAAAAAATAAAGCAACCTGCGACCACGACACGAGACTTGTGCCAAAACGTCAAGCAAATATAAATAAAATTCGTATTAGTTAGTAACAAGAAAGTAAAGCAACCGTTTCAAAGTAATGCTAATCGTACCGGGAATACAAGAAATCACTGTGAACAGCGTAAATTTGTCAAAAATCAAAGTCGCCGCTGCCGCCCGTATTTTACGCAGCATCCAAGGGCTGTTCCTTCAGCAAAGGGTTAAGGGCAACCCTCGCACAATTACCTACAATCATTACAGTACAATTATGTTTTGGACCGTCACAGTTTCAGCTTTTTATTGAAGTCTACCACATTTTTAGTATAATTATACCTTAGCCACCGGGGTTTGTGATCACCCCACTGTGACGTCCATTAACTCGGATAGCTCTCTCTTAAAAAAGACCTTTCGGACAATTTGGTGAGATTTACATGTGTTAGCAAGTTGCGATGGGTTTTTTTAGGTTACAACTTCTAGTTTTGGAGTTAAACGTTGATGTGTAAAAGGCTTGTTTGAAGGTAGATGACTTTTGCTAGATTGTGTTTTTGCAAAATTTTGTCTTTACTTCGATATACAGACCATATAAAAGAAGATTTTGTGTTTAAATACAACCTTATTAAAGCTTGTTTGTCTGTCCTTTGTGTCAAAACTGCTAAAACATTTTGACAGTATTCTAGCTTATGTCTTTGGACATAAAATACAATTCTATTAAACAGACTACAACATAAATAGAAATTGCAAGCATTTAGCATTTACCTCGAGTCCCAAGGTTGCAAACAAAGTGCTTGTGTATGCGTGCATCACATTCTTATGTTCCTTCCGATGCAAATGACACGTCGCTTGCCATAAATCCACCCAGCCTTATCAGACGGGCTCGATTCTAGTCTACACGTATTTTTGTAGCCGATTGTACTTTGAACAAGTGTCGCTTTGATTTATGTTTGCTTGCTTTTAGTTGTATTAAAACTAGAAGATTTTAATGTATTTCAGTATTTAATATATACTTTTAATGTTCAACAGTATCGTAGCTTATAATTGATTACAAAATCAAATCGAATTCGCAGCCATAACTACAAATTCTTCATCAAAAAATGCTGGCCGCTCGCTTCACATTCCCATTTTTAAAAACCATATGCTCTACAAACATTCAATTCTTTTGTTCCATTTTGCAAAAACCATAACCTCTTTCATCCGTCCAAGATTGATGCAAAAGCAACAAAGATGTCTGCCGTTTTGTCTAAAACTCGAATAAAGTAACAAAACGGAATCAATTCAGGGCACAATGCGTCAATGCAGTGCTCAATCACAAAGGAAGTGATGAGAGACAACGGAATAAAAAAACCTAATACGCCATTTTGACATCAGAAAGAGTTCATGTTAGCTATCTGTCAAAGTGGTCAAACATTTTAGGGGTGACAACGCTTTCGACTTTTCCTGATACGATCCGTTTTGTATTCAAAGTGAATCTGTTTTGTAAATGATTTCAACAATAAATGTATTCTGCTTTGTGATAATTTCAGTGATACGAATAACGAAATACAATACAGTAATTAGGTAATAATTTACTTACTGTGATTGTTATTATGGCAATAAATAAAACTGTTTGTTAATAAAACCAAACTAAGTATCCGGTTCTCGTTAATTAGGCCGCATAAAACATCAGTTTTTCTTATATATTTACCTGCAGTGCCCCTCAATGTCAGTCATTTTATTATACACCGCGCTGAATATCCGCAATAGAGCGCTACAATCTGAATGTCGTAATGAAACTCATTAATTCAATAAGTATATTACAAGGATAGCTTTATCAAACGATGGTTACCCTATGCGAAATCGCGAATTGCCGGGAAACATTTATTAGGCCGACGTTTAAGCGGCAAAATTCAAATTTCGAATTCGAACGCGAGCAATACCAACTGTAGGAACAAAAAGACGTTCGGAAAGCTTCTACGGCGGGACGGCAGTTTTTCTTTTTACGTCATCTATAGTCTGTCTAGTTTGACGCGACGAGTTTCGTTTCGTTTCGAAAAAAATGATAAACGACGCGAATGATTGAACAGTTGGACGAGAGTTTCAAAAAGATTCCTACTATCCGTTTATTACGTGCTCTTCAGCTGTCATCGCATCTATCGGAATTAAAACGGCCGAATGAAAATGATTATTTTAACGTGTATCGCTGGGACAAACGTTTGTGATTCATAAATATTCACATTTCGGCAAATGCTTTTACAGTAACAGTTTGATTGACAATGAACGTCGCGATCATCAATCACGTGTCACATCGAACGTGGAGCGTGAAAATGGTAAAAATTAATAAGCACGGACAAGGGCAGGTGTGTGGTATATGAAACTAGTGTTATTGTATTGACGATAGGGTTGATATTTGTTTGCAGGATTGTTTTTGGAGTATATTTTAACGGCAAATAGTGAGTTGGAAGTTGTACATGCACTTTTGACATGATACGTCGGTGGCGTTCGGATAAACACAGCGATGGATCGTGATCATTTCGATTATTACTTTTTCGACGTTGTCAGTTCACGTTTGGTAAGTTTACGTGCGGAGATTGTGTCAGTATTAAATAGAGGATAGTTTTTAATGAACCGTGTAACAGACGTGATTAACGTTGAATGAAGGATATTCGTGGCGGCCGGCGAATTTAAGACTCGGGATTGACGGCGCTATCATTTTGTTCTTTTCATTTCAGGACTGTTTTAATGAAACGTATTTTCAGTTTTGATGAAGTTCAGCTTTTATGACTTTGTCGTTTAGGAGTTTGAAATAGAAATTAGTATTACAAAATAGCTGATTACGTTCACATTTCATTTTCTTATACGTAATTTACACTATTAAAAAAAACAATACGAATAGGCGGTACAAGCACATTTTTATTGACAATCCAATTATCGTTCAGAAACACGACACAGACAAGCCGAATGCAAACTGCATAGTTTCTGAACGAAATGAAGCAATTATAAGTTGTGGGAGCTCATTTATTGCTTGTCTATCGTTCACCGTTATAAAACTGGATGGAAAACTAAGTTTTGCTTGTTGTGGTGTGATGCTCCTGTTGGGGTGTCGTTGTTTGATTTCGTATAATTTCGATAAATTCGTATTGAACACGATTTGCTGTGGTTTTAATGTCTGGGTATGGATTTCAGGCGCTGGCAGTTTGATAGTTACCTTTGCTCGTTTGTTTCGATGATTGTTTTGATTTAGTACTATGATTTGCAGTTGGGAATGTTGTTTTTTAATTTTGTTTTGTGACTGTTTATGCGTTTGTTATTTGTTTGGAATGGGAGTCAAAGAATGATTAGTGTTTAATGGTGTATAGTAGTATATTATGTGGTGTTAATAAAAACAAGTAGTTCGATTTATTATAGTATAGTTTATAAGGGAATTTACGTATGAATGTTTTGCATATGAATGGAGACTTGTTATTGTTATTAATAACGACAGTAGTCGTTACGCTAAGTTTTCTAAACAACATAAATAAAAAGTTGACAAACTCATAATAGAAATGGTAGTCGAACCAACTGTCATTTTATTTAGATTAATAACTTAACCAACGGTCACTAAGGTCAAGAAGCAATAAAACTGTCATCTTCCATTTTTAAAATATCCGATAAAACATTTTTAAAAAGTACCCAACGTTGCATGTTACCAACCTCACGCGAACGAAAATAACCCGCCAATTACGTACAAACGTCATTGGGGATTAAAAGAAAAATATCAAGTGTAACGTGTTTCTTCCGTGGTAGAGGCAGTAGATCACGTGGGGTGTACGATATCTAGCCTAGATTATTTTGACTAACGGCCCGCTGTCGGGACTGACTGAAAAAATGCATACCATGGATAAAATATAGTGTTGCGGTGCAATTAAAATGGCGGCGAAGGAATTGGCCGGTCCGCGTTTTTATTTATCGTGTCTGTTTTAAAAATACCTATTGCCTTCTAAACACCTTAAAGTTTTTGGTCTATTTTTCAAATAATAAATTACCGCAATCAGTGCGGAAGGTTGGTGTGCTCTCTCACGCCACCTGGTGGGCGGCGAGGGTAATGCGCCGCAGCTGATCGCAAGGCCTTGCATTCTACCCCCGAAAAGCGCGATAATTATTTTAATTTATAGTTACCTATCGCTTCGCGCTATCACATTTATTTTTGTAGAGCGTTATTTTGTTCCGTGCGATAAGATGCGAAATCGCAATGAATTATAGCTAAATGGAATGAATTTTAATACGAATTTGTACTTGGTAGTTGTGCTTTGTTCTAATCTATTGACTAGGTCATGCATGCAACGTCACTTTCATTCCTATAATAAAATTTTAAAAAACTATTTTCCTTGAAAAGACTAATTAACAACCATTTTTTTGACTGAAGCACTCTTCTATTGGAGAATTTTTTTAGTTAGTAGAACAGTAATAGTTCAGTTAACTCTTAACTAAACTTAATTATCAATACACTACAGTGTAACTTCATACAAAACTCATCTTTGAAAGCGTATAAATATCTTGCAAGTGAAGTAAGTGAACTGAAGCAAGTCCTCCCTTGCCAACACGTCCCACGTAATCGTAACACGTTCTGTTCCGGAACCGGCCGGAGATTGACGGAATTGAGACTGTCACTGTTCTCAGTTCATTCAATATGTCAATCGTTTTGCACATCCCTAATTTAACATTTTGGATTTAGATTTCGAACGTTCTAACCGTTAGTTTTAAAAGGTTTAAACTATTTCGAATGTCAAAAAAAATTAAACGTTTCTAGGTTCTAAACTAATGTTTCTTTTCATAGATTTTGCGTAACGAATATAATTATGATACTTAAGTTTCGAATTAAGCTATTGTGACGTCACTATACAACCTCAAATTATTTTTTTTCATCTACTACTAATATAATAGTTTGACTAGTGTCAAAATAGTTCAAGCCTGAAAGCTTTCGACTTGATTTAAAGATTGTAGACTTCCTATATTGAGACACATGTGAACTGAAGGCATAAATATCGATGAACTTCATAAAATGCGTGTAAATTTTCAGTTACAATTAGAAATGAATGTTATTTTCACGATCAAATTCCCTTCAAACTCGTATGGAAAAGAACATAATTTGATAATACGAAGACATAGAAAAACAAAAAGCGGCAAAATTCGATATTAGCCATTAGTAGATTCGGAGTTTTCTAATTAGACTAAGCACACAAACGAAATAAAGCATTAAGGAGTTGTGCAAATAGAATGGAAGAAGGGGGAATGAGTGTAGATGTTCATATACTGGATACGGTACAGTAGAGTGGAGTTTGTATGAGGATTCATTTAGGATTGTGTGTGTCAAAAATCAAATTGAGAAATAAAATTGAAAAATTATGACTAAGGTGAAAATTTTTATAGTCCTTTGATCAGAAAATTGTCCTAAATTATCGTCTTAATGAACATAAATGAATAACAAACTGGAGGCAATTCCTATATGTTATAGTACTACATATTATGAAAGAAACTTAAGTCTCTTATTTGCTACCAACTCTACATATTAATATTTACCGAATATCGAAAGTAATCTGTTTCTCAATGTTTTTCAACATCAGAATATTTTAACTGGCTAAACTACACTAATTGTTCTATTACATGCACCTTCCAGTTGTTCTCTAATTCTTCGTGCACCCGTATGCAGGCTTCGTAAGCAAATAATATGACAAGATAAAGAGAATGGAAAACGATATTTTGTTCTACAAATATCGTTCATTTACTACACTAATAGTTCAGACATTGTATTACTTATATACTAGGCATAAAAGGTTTATCTCTAAACCGTAATATGGTGAAGGAAAATTGCGAAAATTTGTATTGTTGGAAAAAAATTAGTATAATTCTTGAATGTATATAGAATTATATGGCCATATCTGAGTTGATTTTCAGATCAAATACTTAATTGCTTTCGTATTGAAAGAAGACTTGGGCCCAATAGTTAAGTAATTTAATATATTTAAGTTTTTCATAAAGTAAACTTTAACATACTTTTTATAATCTTATATCAAATTTACGACCTTTCATTTTAATTCCTTAGCTTTTAGTTTCAAAGTTAAAAACGTAAACATACTTGACTATATCCTTGAGATTTTCCAACGCTCCGAGCGTCTCGTAACACGAATTTTTGAATTTTAAATTTCCTTTCAAAATGCTGGAGTAAATATACAAAGTATGACATTATTATGACATAGTGTAACCTTTTTAATATTGGCAATAATGACTTCAGATACCATAGAGTTGAAAAAGTTTGGTTAAGAAGTCCGATTATAAAAAAGCGCGAAAAATTCAACAGCTATGTTCCTATTTTGAATATATTATTGCTATTCTCGTTAATATTAAAATCTAAATAAATATTTATAAATTATACCATTTATTGTCCTAATGCTGGGCAAGGGTCTTCTCCCGCAATGAGGGAGGAATTAGGCCGTGAGTCCACCACGTTAGTCAAGTGCGACTTTGCGACGTAAAAATGAAAAAAAAAAACTCCTTTACCGACCTTTTACACACAATAACCTAATTCAACATACAAATCTATAAAAAAAAACAATATTAAAACAACTTCGCTATTAGTATGAAGGAAGTACACAAGATCGTCACCTACGCTGCAAGGCCAGGCCACAATGCACCGCCATTACTATTGTTACCACTAATACGTCTAATTGTACTCATATCATACGTTGATAGACGCTGATGGCCGTAGATTACTGTACTTACAACTCATATTGATTGTTCAAGTATAATCGATGCTATTAGCGTGTCATGTTGACAACTGTCAACTGTCAGATTAAGGCGCCATTTTTTAGTTGAATATTTTTGCGGTTTTCTTTTGAGGGAGTGTTTCCTTGCTTTTAGCTTAAATAACTTGAATACTAGTAGTTTAGAAAGTAAACTGAACGTAGACACAGTGTAAAGGACTCTCGGTTGACCGTTCTACCAATCGGTCAAAGCGCAATAGTGCTTGCCGTCGCGCCCTGCAATCTTTTCCTAAAATAGTTTCATCATGATGTAGTAAAATTATTCAAGTTATTGGTCAGTAGTTATGCTTAAGTAAGAAATATGGAGATACTGATAATTATGAATGATAAATCAATTCAAAAGCATTCAAGCATCTACGTTATAGTTCAATATTGTCACATAAGTAGAGCATTTTTAACTAGATAAAAAGATAGTTGTTTATTTCTTTTAGTTCCAAGTGCGGGTTAAATTACATAAATATTAGCACAAAATTACTTAAAAAGGCACGCAGTCATAGATTACAATAATAAAATTGTAGCACAGATACTAAAGTCTAATATAGCAAGAAATATTTATATTATCGCATAGTTCATTCGTAAGACATGTTTTTACGCAAATACCGCCATCTGGCGGCGGCCGGCGCGTAATTATAAATAAAATTGACATTAATTACGTGTCCTTATGTTTTTTTTAAAGTGGGTTAGTAATTTCTAGAAAATAATTCCTTTTAGTACGAGAAAAGGTAAATGTGTGTAATGAAACGTAGTTATTAAATGTTGAAGCAATTATTATAATTTAACTAGATAGAGATTAATGTCTGAGAGTCAAGCTATGCAGTGAAGCTTTACCTGGAATTATACTATTATTATGTACAGCTGTTTTGTAGCAGTATTGATGAGTGTTAGTTAGTTCGGAGTTGAATACCGAAGAAATAGAGAAGTACCTATTAATGGCGACTTCTTGAACTGTATTTATATAATGTATACAGAATAAAGCCTTATACATATATAATATCACTGATATCACAGTATAGATAGAAACGTTTGTAATACACCTACGTTTCTCAATTAACAGTGTTCTAAAATATATCTCTATAATGATAATAAATAAGTTCTGTATCATAATATTAAGTCGCGTATTAAAAAGGCATTACAATACCAAGAAAATTGTATCCCACCATATGATTAAATCAATTTAAAGACACTAGCAACACACGGTTTAAAAAGACAACAATTTCCGCCTCAGTTTTTCTTTTTAATTGTAATATATCCTGTGTGTATCATACTCTGTGGTACAATTATAGACATGTTTTAATATAGAGCGGTGTCTTTGGACACTATTACAGTATTACTCTACTTACTGTACCTTCATTTTATTAATCCTAATTTTAACACTTTACACGCTATTTTTTTTAGATTTTTTCATATTTTACACGCATGCTAGAAAGCACTTTAAATTACTTTTGAAAAATTATTGATTACTACGCAGATTTTCTCGACTCAAGTTTTCAATGTAAACAGAACAGACGCTCATCTTACTAATAGGACCCTTCTAATACACGCAAGCTATCCAAAATGACACTAAAATGTATAAGAGGGTAGTTAAAACACAACATAAAGCCCCCATCTCATCCCACACATAGAGACACATTAAAAAATCAATAGCAAAACTGCATGCTCACAATTAAGAAGTCCTCTGAGTCGAAACATCCCTCAAACGTCATGACACCCTTATACAAAAAACAAATGTAAACTACAAACACAAAAATAACCAAACATTCTTATTACAACGTTAATAAGGTCGGAAATTGTGTGTGAATATGAATAAAAACGGTAAAACGTAGAGTTATCCGGCCAGCAAAAATGTGCGCTTAGCGGCGAAACTGGGAGGTTGGGGCAATTTGGGCAATATGCAAAAGTTGGGTGTGGGGGGGTGTCGGGGGTGTCGTGATTAGGCCGTGTGTGCCGATGCGCATCTTATGCCCGCATTACCCTTTCGTTTTCCTTCCGATAGCTGCCTTTGTGGGCCCCTTCAGCTATCTGTGTAGAGATCATACGATACCAATTTTCTTTTGACGTTTTTTTTTGAGAGCCATCGATTAAGAGAGGTTTCTGTATTGTAAGATATTGAATTTTTGATTTATTTTAATGGATGCTCTCTTTGATTTGACTTTTGGATGGTTGTTTGAAATGTTTGACTGATTTTGTGAGGTTGTTTGATCTTTGAGGTGAGTAAGTATTAATTTTATTTTTCGTTTTTAAGTTGATTATTAGTTCTTGAACAAAATGATTTAAATATTTATCATAATTAAACATAAAAATATTTCTATAGTTGATGAAGGAATCCTACCGAATGTAAAATTATCATAATCTTTTAAGAAATCAATGTTAACCCAAACCACAGGCACCCTTCGATAGTTGAATCGAAGCCATTAGTGCACTGAGCCATCACAAACTTACAAAACTTACATCAAAAGTTAGTTCAAAACTGACACAATCGACTAAAATGTAATACCCATTAGGAAAATCGACTACACTCTAAGGGCGAACTCGTTAACACACTTTCCAAGTTTCCCATCGAAAACTACCCTCGTTTAGACTACCAAATACGTCGAGGACAAACTAATAAACGTGAATGTTTAATATTCCGAATGTTTCCCATCCCGAACATTTCAATACGAGTTTAAGTAATATCGAATTCAG
Source organism: Anticarsia gemmatalis (assembly GCF_050436995.1). NCBI lineage: Eukaryota > Metazoa > Arthropoda > Insecta > Lepidoptera > Erebidae > Anticarsia > Anticarsia gemmatalis. The sequence goes on from NC_134755.1 coordinate 8,511,618, forward strand.
CCATCACATTTCCACGTACAGCAGTAAAGGGAGACGCCGTCAGTCTGATATTTGAAAGACAAAACTTGTACGGGTAAAGATACTGGTAATTATGTGCCTGTACCACAATACACTGTAAGACTAGATCATATTGATGATACCATTAGTTCATGAAATACCATAATCATTATGTTTTACGCAGAATAAAGAACTTTAGAACTTAAAGTGCTGATTTCTCCATTTCTTGAACACTTTATTTATACAATCAATTATATTGAATTTGTATTTATTGAATTTAGATGATTTGATTTGACCGGTAAATGTATGGATAGTCTATCACAGTCATAATTATTTGTCAAATAAAGAATATCTAATATGTGAATGAACATTTCTTAAAACAACTTCAAGACTATAATTATCTGATCAGGCGATTTTTGCTAAAAATATAGGCACAAAGTACAGCTCGACCTAAAAGACTAACAATAGAGTGATTCTCTACCACTATCGAATATCGACAACCAGCTTTTGTACGAAAATCCGATCAGCATCTGTAGCGTGCGCTGTAGCAACTATTTTTACCGTACATTCTAGGCTCTAGCCAAATACTCGATAGTACCTACCAACTATTTACGCTACAGTTGAAATCACATTTTTTTTCTCGCATCGAATCGTATACGGTTCACCCGATGCAAGCTCCCTTAAGCGCCATAAGTAAACATTTGGGTCAAATCTTGGCTTTACAAAATCAATTGAATAGCTACACAAACATATTTGTACATACGTTTTCTTTCAACGTGCAAAACTAATCAAATAGCAATTTAGAAAACAAAACACTATCTAACAACTTAGTTATTAAACTTGAAGATAATTATTGTTTCAAGCAGATATGATACAAGGTAATTCGGTGTTAGAATATGCCCATATGTGGCGACTAATCAGTCTAATCACTGACACTGTTAAGACGTGTAGTAGTAGACTAAATTATAGAGCGTTAGAAATTATCTTAATGTTGTTATTGGAGGCTTTTGTTGCTTATGCAGTTGCTATGCGTTTGTAACATACTGAACTTATTAATGAAATATTTTGTGTAAAGAAAGAGGGTTATATAATCTTCTACTGGAGACGTATTATGTTGGTAGCTTGGTAGAGTCTACTTTGTTATATGCCTGTATTAAACTTTTTCCATTTGTATGATAAACTTAGGTATCTTAAATGTTTTGCTTAGGATCTTGAATTTTTGCTTAAGGAAGTTTTGTCAAGAAAAATAGATAGTTATTTAAAAAAGAATAATTATGACTGTTTAATTTAAACGCAATTTTTATTATTGTTCCTGAAACTTAATAACACATTACATGTTTCAATGAAATTAGATACCTAACCAAGAAACAATTATCAAACAATTACCAAAGGAAATCACAATCATTAAGTAATGATTTAATGATTTTAAAACAGCCTATTAAATCATTAAAAAGTATTTCTAAATTGTTGTACATTTCCGTTGACGCCCGGTTATGGCTGCTTAACCCTGTATGCAGTGAAGGCTCTTGTAAAAATACCTAAATGTGCTTTTGAAGCATGCATGTTTCATATCTGTACAAGATCTTAACCACGATAATTGCGCAAAATTTCATTGTCTGTCTGTCTGTATGTATGTTCGCGTGTAGATACAAGATTAAAACCTTTGTGGTCCGATAATTTTATGTGAACCTTTTATTTTTATCTTCTTATCTTTAACGGATTAATTTCATATTATATTTTATTGGAATTCGATTTTCAGTTGAACTGTAAAAAATATATCGACTTAATAAGGGCAAGTTTACATTTGTTAAGTAACAAATATCACTGTATTAATATTATCGAAACTAATTGCAATTTAATGCTGAAAAAATTACCTTATTTCAATCATATCCAACAAATTAAAAACCAGTAAAATTCAATTAAGTACAAATATAATACTCAAGTAGATTGAACAACAAATTGTAAGTAAAATTACTTGAAGGCGTAAACCGAATCAAACACTGAACTGCATTTTAAAGTAAGATGGCGGCTAATTGATCTCATTATGTTATTTATAACCACCGCATATGGTACGGTGTTCGAATTGCCATAATTTGCTGTACGTAATTTATTTTAAAGGTCACATGTGAAAGTGCAACAGTGTACTAGAACATTTATACTGACACTACATTAATGTATTATAGTGAAAAGAAAACATATCAAGGACCTTCTACTACTGTGTGAGAATTTTCAGTTTGATTTTGTATGGAGTAATCTCCGGAACTACTGTACCTATGTATTTGATAAACCTTAGCATTTGTAAGGAACAACATACCAGGTAGACGAAGAAATGTTTTATGTTTGTAATCTCCAATTAGCCTTTCCAGGATAAAGATGGAGACGATCGTTAAAGAGATTTTAAATGTATAAAAAATTGTCTTTAAGTTCACATTGTAAGGCATAGTAAGAATACGAGGTGTTAAAGTCTTGTGTAAAATTAGCGTTATATGTTTACTAAACATTTCGCTACTTCACCTAAGTGAGTAAGTAGATGTTAAACAAATGATTACCTCCCGGGAACTTCATTATAATTGTAAAATTAATAATTTGTCGAACAAAGCCCGGGGAGTCTTTGAGATATTAACATCTTGTCAGTTTGTAAATTCTTCACCCGACGTCCAAGATTTATAAGCTTAGTTGAAATTCATAGCTTCGCTTGCTCCCAAATTTTACAATTTATATTTTTAATGAAAAATGTTGAGATAAGAATCCTTACTTATATTATAAATGTGAAAGTAACTCTGTCTGTCTATTTATCTACTGGACCGATTTCGATGAATTTTTGTGCAATTTTCGTTTGAGACCCGAGAAATGACTTATTATTATGATAGTTCTTATTCAGAATTCCCATATAGAGCACTTGGACAAAGTCGCGGGCAAGAGCTAATTTAAAATACAAAAATAAATAAAAAAATGTTCAAGTTTTATATTAAATTCAAAGTTGAAAGTCAAGGTGTTGTCATGATTTCTGTCCATATGAACTCTTTTATGAACCACTTTAGTGGGCAATTTTCCAGTTAATATCCACAATAGGCAATAAGCATAGTTGAAATAACAACATCCGAAATATTCGGGCGAATCGACAGATGAACCGACCTTCACATTAGTAGGTATAAACGTAAAACATACCAGAAAACCAGTTTTATAAAGTACCGTCTGCCGAAGAAATATAAAGATACTAGCTTACTACAGACGGTTTCACTCGCATAGCTTTTCAAAATAAAAATTGTTACTATCTAGATGTAATGAAACACATATGTGTGTTACAAATTTTATCCAAATCTGTTCAGTTGTTTTGAAGTAAAAGAAAGACACACAAACACGTTTCTAATATTCAAATTTGATTTGATATTAGTATGGATAATTTACGATAGTTTTGATGGCAGACATGTCAATACTATTGCCTAATATAAAAGTTGATGAATTGAGTTGTTCGATTTTTTAAATTTAAGAAAATTGATGTTTTATTGCCGTTGGAATTCTGAATTCGTAATTTGATGGTTATCTTTTTTTATGTGCCAGTTGATGGCTGTTTGTTATTAATTTTAAATTTTATGTGTTGTATTTCACATTTTATGAATGACACTATAAACGACCACCAAAGTAGTTTTTTTTTATTGTAAAGCACATGTGCATTGTTATGACTGCCAATTTGTGACATGTGTATTAAAAAAAACTTATATAAGGATGTGCAATAAATGCTATTTGAACTTTACATTTTTTGTTTTAATTTTATCGAAAATACTTTACCCTTGAGAGAGCCCATAATTTAATTTATAAATTAATTACTATTAAGCAACTAAATTAATATAGCAAAATCAATATATTAAAATCTACGCCTATTAATTATTTATAATACATTTGTAAGTAATTAATTTTACATATTGCCGTGAGTTGCTGACTGTACCCAGCTTCCTTCCAAGATAACGTTATTTAAGATGAGATCAATTTTATTGAGATTTATAATGTGAACATATTTGGAATTGATTATACTTATTCTTTGTCTATAAATTAAATATTTTTGTATTAAAACGTTAATTAATGAGTAAGTAGATATGTTTCGATTTTTAACTACATTTTGGGATTGATTCAAAAAGGAGCGATATCAATTGAACCCTTTACGAAATAACAGTGCCTATGATTTTTAGACCAAAAATATCTAACACTAATAAGACTGGGGTAGTAAACCTAGAATTAAATATAAACAATATAATATAAGTATATCAATATAACGAAATTAAAGTATAAAAACAATAACAAAAATTGAAAAAGACTCTTCACTTGTTTTTATTTTAGATACAAGTTTTATGGTCTGAAGATCATACAGCAAAGCCTCACGAAGGGGCGAACTCAGCGTACATTTTACACTCTAAACTATTTCCTTATAATACCTATAATGTTAAGTGCCTCTTCATAGTAATTCGCTGGTTGAGCAAAATAATTGAAATTATATTTCACTTTGCATACCTAGATTTTCATGGATAGTAAATTGATGTGCGTAGGCGTAGATTACATAGTTACCTGTGATTTAGCTCGATTTAACCCTTGTTTTAGCTTCATAAGCGATAGTTTAGAAACGTTTAGCGATCGAGTTGATCGTGCTTCGATGCACATGACTTATAATTTATGTAGAGAAAAAATACAATAAGGGCGTCATCTGATGAGACCACCGTGAAGAATAGGGCCGCCACTGTATTAAGTACTTTAGTAATATACGTCAAATTTATGTCAAACTTGACAACCCTGTTACACAACTTGTTTTAATTTTTTAACAAGTTATCGTAAAACGTAAGTTAATATTACTATAGACAATAATAATTTATATCAAAAAGCAATAAGTATGTAGTTAGTTCAGAAATGCAGTAAAAAAATTGCAATGAAGTATATAAAAATGTTGAGAAGCTTTATACGCGTAGCAACCCTGTAGCATGCTGTAGGCCGGCGGGTGTAATGCGCGTGAAACCGTTCATCACAATGAACGTTCGAAATTCAAACCTTGCAAGCTCAACTTTGTTGTTCCAATATGACGTCACTACATGACTATAAAGCGACACTTATGATTTATTAATTACGTGCCAATAACTATGGCCATTATGCCACACACCTGTTCCACTACTTTTTATACGATTGAATCATTGCTATAATACTCAAGTCGGTGTAGTTTTTTATCATTCCGTCTCGTTAGAGTTATGTTCTACGCAATATGTTTATAGTAACATTCCAATATTGGCAATAGTAAAGCGTAATTTTATATTTATTACGCATTTTCACGATGCTATGACCGATTACACGCCTACTAACCGTACATTTTTATGCCGTACATAAATAAAACCCAATATAAAAACTGTTTCACGCTTGACCCATTCCGTAGCGGCCGAACTTCAGTATAATCCGCTGGGAAAGGGACGACCCTCTCCGTCTCGCTCGCACACCGACCTAAAACGTTTAAAAAGCTCCATAGATGGCAGTAAAATCGTTGCAACTGTTTCAAGCGGCCACTAGTGTCGCCATCTAGCGTCGAATAACCGAACTTTTATGGTACGTTTATTGAAGAGGGTTCTTCGGCAGCTCGTAAACGATTTTATGGGCACTAACGAAGTCTACTCTCGTGCTCGATATTACCCGACCGAGTACGGTTGGGAATGCAATATTTGGATGCTCCTGTTGAGCAGCGTTGTATTCAATTCTACCGGTGTTCATGGGCTTTTATGTGCGATTCAAGGTGCGATTGGATGGCGTGCTCGAGCGTTTATTTGGCTTTATTGTTGGGGTTTGTTTATGCGATTGCTGTTTAACCAAGTACGGTGTTTGTACATGCTTTTGTTATGATTATTATGTTGTTGCGAATAATGAAAACGGTACCGTGGGAATTTTTAGATATTGGGAATTTTCTTCGACCAATTGGTTCCGGTTTTTTTCTGATAAGATTAGACTGTAAACAAGGAATAATTATAAACATGAAATGTTTGTGTATTGTTTCGGGAGGCGGTAACAAAGTTCGAATTAGGTACGAAACCCAATAACCATTTATCAGTGATTTATATTCGAGTTTTCCCCAAAACGTAGCCGTGAAAAAGGCAAATCATAAATAAGATCCGATTCAAATTTGTAGAAGATGGTATCTATATGATTTGTAGGCTCGCACCCGAGAGCGCTTTGTCTAGTGATGTGCTAATTGCCGTGTCACGTATCGATAAACTGAATAAATGGCCCAACTATTGTATGCTTTACGATATGTACAATATCGCTTTAATATGTATCACCCTCGTGTTCACGAAGGGGAGTTATTGGTTCTAAACATTGGAATCGAATAAGATTGTAATAGACTAGAACCACTTAGTAACTTTACGTTATTAGACGATAATGACACTTCGATAGATTTTTTCATTTTAAATAAATCCTGGTATCTATTAAATCTGTCTTTAGAGACATAGAGTTAGTAATAAGAAATTGGAGCTAAGTGCAAATATAGCAAAGATCCGATCGTCTGGCTGTCACAAATTCTCGGCATCAGCATCTTTCGGCCAGATCTGTCGGTGATATATCGCTCGGAGCCAGTTCTTTTTATTCGCCTCTTATTTCTTATTGCGTTAGCATAACGCCTCGCGCATGTAGGCGAGACTTACGACGTGCCTCGTCGAGACCGCGGGAAGTCGCATCACTAATTATTTTTATTATTTTGATGCATTTTTTATACTGCTTTATATTTCTTTAGAATTTAATTACTTCTTTGCAACCTTGTTAACGGAAGTATTGCTTATCGTTCGCCCGATTAAATAAAAATCTGGTAGTTTAATTACATTTTAATCGAACTCAAATAAATTAGTATTATGTATTTATCTTTCCATCTACACATTTTGTTGTTACGTAGTTAGCCGTAAAGCTCGTCATGCATATAAATTAGTTGGACATAGGCAACTATAGAATAGGCACCCGGAAACTGCCGAAAATGGCCCTATGCCGGGTGCGACACGGGCCGCGTGGATGCCACGTATCGATGTCCGAAACATGGCCGATAAATAATCATTAATTTAAATTCGATACTCGCCCGCGCACTAGCGATATCACAATGATTTAAGACGGTTGAATATTTGTCATAAACACACATAATACGCCGACTAAATAAATACTTTTAATTATTAGGGTTTGTTTAAATTTTTCGGGATCAATATTTGGTACCTGGTTAATGTATTCCGAGCCGTGTGCCACATAATATATGAGAGGGCCGATGATGTAAATGCCACCCTGAAGGCAACAAATCTGAGCCGCATCGGCCGACAAACATTTTTTCTATACCACATACCCCAAACAATGTGTTATCTGTCCTGATGTGATTTAACAGGTAATTTTTAAAATAGATTACCATTAAACAGAGCCAGATTTATGTTCGGACACAATGTAAATAGGCAAGCAGCAGAATGAGGAACTACATTTATTTTCATTTACCTCCATTTATATCGCGGCTCCACGTGGAGATTACGTGATTTAACAAAGGGAGTGCTATAAATCTGTGAGTCCTGTCTTAGTAGGCTTTTGTGGGCATTTTTGATATGTGCCTTTAAAAGCTTTTTTCTGTATTTAGATGAGAGTTCATTGTGTAATTCATTAGAGCGGGGGGGTAGGTCGCGTGGAGCGCAGTGCGGCCCGCGGTCGATATCGAGAGATAAAACCATATTTATTGCCGACCAATGAGATGTCCAACAAGGGCACGATACTTTTAACGGCCGACGAATTAGTCGATACAAATAAGAACATAGCAATAAAGGCGATGTACGCACGATCGGCAGGACTCCGCTGTCAACCTGAGACACTTCCACGTACTGTGGAATCAACCCTTTACACAAACAAACTAATAAATTAAGTAAATGATCAAATGTTCCTAAACTTAAATCATCATTTCCCAGACTATTGAATTTCACTTTTAAAACAATATTTTATCCGTCTTAATATTGGATAAGATTTCAGAACGTGTCTTAAATACAGAATCGCCGGTGCATCTCATCTAACAATGGATTATGTAGCAAGCAAAGTGTAGATATCTGTTTGGAATTGTTATTTGGATGCTTCACAGTCTGATCACGTCTCAGCCTGGACAACACAAATCTATTGCAGATCTTACTGTGATGTTACATGTCTAATGTATTGCGAATAAATCTTCTTGCAGTTTAATTTTACAGTAGCTACCTACTCTTTTGCTATCTGTTGTACTGAGGGTACGTGAAACTCTTCAATAATTCAAAATATTATGTCATATTTCACATACAATGCACATTCTAAATGCAATTCTAACGAAGAAATTCCAATTTTCATATTTTTCCAATAAATTCGATTCGTGCTACATCAAACGCATGCACTGCAAATGTGTGGGTGGTCCTATAAACTTGTGTTCGCATTGTCTATTCTAGAATCGAACTTGCGATTTGCATTGGAACCTACTCGGCATACATTATAATGGTGGCGCGGTTTGTAACTAATTAGCGCTCATGTCGATATCGATATTCCTATCAGGTACTTCATTAGGCGTTATTTCCGCTTTCTATACGTACATAATATAATCAAAGTACCAATTAAATTCGTGAACGTAATTCTCGAATCATTATAAAGCAGAAAATTAAGCAATTAAACTTCGCGTTACTAACTAACGACTGACCCGACCGACCGCCAGCCGAGTAATACGTCACGACTAGACATCTGCCCCCTCCCCTCGACCCCTCAAAGCTCCAGCTTAATGCCAGAATGAGACAGCAGTATAACAAATGTCCCTGGAGCGAGAGAGAAGGCCTGGGCTCGTGAAACATGGCGTATAACGCCCCTTGATTTATGGTAGTGTGCCAAAGTTCGAACTTTATGTGTGCGTGACGCTCACATACCTACTACAATAAATGTATAATGTTATTGTAATTTACTGTTAAAATACAGTTTTAAAATTATTTCCCTTTTAGAGAAATCTTCCAAATGTTATTATTTAAATCTGTTGACGTTAAGTGGTAATAATTTATTAAACGAATCCGAATTTAGCTCTCCTTGACCTCATTTCGTAAGTCCATAGCGGAGTGGCGCTAATGACGTAGCACGCATTCATTCAAACTGTCATAACCATTAGACGTGTATAGGCTAGAATTAAGTGTCCTAATGCAATTATGTAATTGAGTGTTTGTTGGAACTCACTGAACTATAACAACAATGTCGTAGAGTCGTCTATACGATCTGTAGATTGTATTCAAATGAGGTATTACGGACAGTTCTTGTAGTTTTGTGAATGGAGTGGCCGAGTCGCGTGCTCTGGCTTGAATTAATTTGCGTTACATTATTTAAATGTGATAATTATCTACTATTATATTATTAAAGGGGCGTTTTCTAGCCATCAAAAAGCAGATTTGTTTAACTCGAGCAATCAGTGTGATGTAATTTTAGTCGACTGGTGTTTGATTGAATTTTAACGTTTAATTTTTTTTGTTGCAGGTAATTTTTCATAGAAGAGACAACCGTTATAGAGGAGTTGTAGTAAGTAAATAACAGGAAGCTAATAGATACACTCGTGAATAAAAATGTTTGAAATATTCTATACGAATTCACTGTACGTAAAGAATTTTAAACAGTAGAAGACTTATTACTTCCTACATTTTCAAATTCCTATCAAACTACGACACGGTAAAGTATTTCTTTATAAACTTTGCGCGCGGTTTCTCCTTTTTTGGGTGCAGCGATATGCCAGAGATCAAATCATTTCTGCTGAGTAACTGCCATTATTTTGTTAAAGCCTTAGGGCTCAACATGTATGCCCAAATATGGTTTAGTTACAGAAATATCTTAAGACTCTTACCTTAGCTTTTTAGATAAATTCATATTTCTAAAAAGATTTTTTTTTAATTGTATATTAACTACACATTGAAATTTACGTTACAATACAAAAGCAGACGTAGTCTTGAATACAAAAACTCGTACCAACTTTATTATTCCACAAGTAAATAATTTTAAATTCCCATCACAAACGCCGCTACTAGTTACACAGCACTCTTTCATCATTAATTGCAAGCAAAAATCCCTAATAAAGCACGAACATTAAACATCACGGTTCTTCCTTCATTAAAGGGTTATTAGACACCGTGAGCGAGGCAATTTGCTAAGCAAAATATATAGCGTAGGTGGCCACAATACGGCCTGGGTAGCATCGTAAACAAGCTGTGTTTCCTCGCTAGGTGGTCTTAACTCAGCCCGCTATTATTTATTAGGTTACCCGTCGGAGTACGGTAGCTCTTGCTAAGTGTAACATCTGTCAGGCCGTATGAACTACATTGTTGTAAGCGTTTTTGGTGTTGTACGAATTTGATTGGGTAGTTCGTGTATTAATTTCTGTGGCTGCCTTATTCTGGTACGGGACCTATGGAGAATATTGTAGAGAGCGTACTACGGTTGGTTACTAGAAAATTCTAGTTCAGAAAAGTTATGACTGGTTTGAGTTATAATTTATCCTTGATTTGACTTTTGCACTGACCCAAAATGTCTGGAGCTTTTCGATTAAATAATAAATAATGCTCACGATTGATTAAGCAGTTAGTTACATAAAGAAAAAATAAAAGAATCTGTCTACCTAAAACTTAATTTGTATTTTTCGAACTATACCTATAATTTGAGGAAAAAATCTAATTTCTTATCAACATAAATACGACGATAGACGATAATATTGTTGATAACTTTTTCATTTTGTTTAGTTAATACTACACACATAAAACTCTATATAACAACAAATTGAACATTAGGCAACAATCTCAACCACTGATCCGTACAATTACCAAACATAATTAAGTTTTTACACCATTATTATAATTGTTGACAAATTGCTATAAGATAGCAGATAGGTATGTTACGAGGGCGCTCGCATTGTTCACTAGTGACAAATAATGGCAGATAATAGCGTACTATCGGGTGTCCGCGCGAATTTACCACTGTTTCCAGCCAATATTCGCACTTGATAATAAACATACATCATGTATACGAACATACTAGTTTGTATTATGTTTTTTGATATTTGAATAAATTTCTTTCTATTTTATAGGAAGTAGGTACCTACTTAGTATAGAAAAACGGTTCTTTTGCTCTTAATAATATGTTCAAGCAAGTAATTTAATTATTATTGGAGTACGTAAAAACATTTTTTTTATCATTGAATAACTTTATAGGAATATAAGTTACTCTTTTAAATAGTAGACTATCGAATTAATTTTTAGCTAGTATCTTAATAATTTTAAATATTGAATACAAAATTATTTTTTTGCAAGTAGGTACCTACCTATAATGTTATATTAACTTTTGAATTAATATTCCTTCTTCTTTTAAATTAGTGTTTCTTCTTTTTATAACGAAGTAGTGTGTAGTGCCCATAATAATTGCAGTTTAGCGTTCATAAATGAATGTGTTAATGAAAATAGTTGATGAAACTATTTATTGATCAAAAAACTAGGGTTCAAAATTAATTTGTGTCAGAAATTCATATTTTTCCGTTTGAATATATTTTTTTTATATAAAAATACAGTTTTATCGGTAAGTGTGAAAGACATTAACAATAAATTTATTTTCATCAATTATTTTGGAATCTATTTTAAGGCTAGCAAAATGACATTTGTTCAAAAGTTTTAAAATAATTTTATTTGTCCATAATGCGTTGGATTGACATTTTAAAGATAGAATAATAAAAGTAAAATTTGCCAAATATGGTATGTCATTAAATGAAGTTTTAAAATAGTAGGATATTTTTATTGATGTAACTGTAGAAAGTACTTGAACTAAGGATTTTAACGGGTCGTTTCACGCATTCTTTATCGGAATAATCTCGAGTGTGGTTAAGTAATAAATTAACTACTTAGATATCACTTAAGGATAGATTATATCGGAAGCGACGTTAAATTACAAAAACGATAAGATACTATTTTATTTTTAAAGAGCTATTCTTTTCACTAGTTTAAAAAAATACGAAGTAAATATATGGAGACTAGACTTACAATTTTCTTTACTTTACTTATAATTTTCAATGAACTTGAACTACCAATAAGCATTTTTAAAAGTTATCGTAAATGAACTATCGGCCTATTATAAAACCGTTCCATTTGGAAACCATAAAGACGTATTACTCAAGCCGAGCGTTGTCAGATCGGAGCTCAGTCACGAGAGTCACGACTTAGCGTGTACGCCCGCCCTAAAATAACATGCCACTCAAATCTCTATCGCGAGATATGTGCAAATACCTCGTTAGTACCGGTATTTATTGAATATTTTAATTAATATTCATTCGGTAGTGAATCGTGAGTGTGATATATCTGAAACACAATTTACGAGCATCGATAAATGTTTCTGTCATAGGGAGACCGCATGGTGTGTTTATACCAACATACGAGCACACATTCACCCACTTCCTTAACGCCGTAAACAAGAAGTAATGTATGCGAATGTAAGAGGCTTTATGGGCAAAATAATGTAATAAAAATTTCACCGAACATCAAAATAAACCGGCTAATATACACCCAAACAAAGCTAAAATAACACGCATCAATCTCTTATATTAGCTCCGAGAACGGCGGAACAACATAAAAACTTCCCAAAGTTTCCTATACTCGATCGTAAATCTCGCGTTTTTTAATAGATAAATAGGGCCTCGCACAAACGAGCAATATCGCATTATTTGGCCCTCCCTCAGGAAAGGCCCTCCTGATAAAGCCTCCTTGCCTCACACCCTTCATGCTAATGTACTACGCCAGACGGTGACAACCATTTTTTGGCCCACTTGGCTACATTATGGGAGCTATAAAGAGTATTTCAAATTATATTTTCCGTGTCCATTAAAAAGGCGATGTGGCTTTCTCTGGCTTATTATTCAAACTTTTGTTACAGATTGTACAAAACTCGTTTTTTGTAATACCGAACATACGCACCGGAGACGTTAACCTATGCTTTTTATAACAAACAGGTAGCCGTTCCAGTTTTTTAAGATATAGTTTACAAAACAACAATTGTTCTACTGTTGGCGGCCTTTTTAAAGGTACAAAGTACGAGTTCACGGTACAACGTAATAAAATGTTCAAAACTTCGAAAAAATATGCCGTCATAAACAAAGCGGTTCGGATGCAAAGTTAGATAAAGAACATCTCACACACCTGAGCTAGAAAATTGCTTTTTTCTAAGCGCCTCCAGTTTTTTACGCAACTTTCTCTGAGAATAAAAGAAGTTTCGACGAAGAACTTTCTTTTTTTTTCTTCTTGTTGTAGGACATAAATCATACAATATTCCTGCGGCATGACGGGCCGCAAACGCGCGAAATATGCTAACAATAAAAATATTGTGACATGTTAGAACAATCGCTAGCGACGCTTTTGTTTTGACGAAAGTTTTGTGCGACGATATCCGTGCGAGATATGGAATGTTTTTTGACCACACAGATGTTGCGAGCTTAATTCATACCAGAAATCCGAACATTAGTTTAAACTTATTACAGAGGGCGCATAAAGCACGGAGGACCCTTATCACAACTAGTTAAAAACTAATTACCGGGGTGACACCACCTTTCCATAAATCCTGCGACTCCTCCGAATTACTCTGACAAAAGTTATTTTTAAGAAAAAAGCCCTTGAGGCTGTGCCGGCCCGCCCCCGCGCCCCCTCGCGTCTCGCGAGGAATTTATCACGATTTATATTCATGGCATAACAACAAGAGCCCCGTTTAGGGTGATCCCATTCAAATTGTAGACTGCTAAATAAAACCTGTTGTGTTTCGCGCGATAGCTGTGTTGATATGAACCCTGATTAGTTATATTAAAACAACGTTGCATGCGAGTGTGAAATACGACTCTACATTATGTAGTGTAGAGTCGAGAGTACTTCGAATGAAGATTAATTTGCTCGTAAATATATTTTTGTGTCAATGTTATGTGTGGATCGAATAAATAATTCTAAATTTACCAAGTTTGGCTGTGAACCCGTAGCATATGGTGGCTTAGAGTGTTTCAAACATCGGCGGCTGTAACTCCTCGGCGGACGGAACAACAAATCAAGTGTGGTTTCTGAACGGAAGCGTTTGGTGTCGCTACAACAACTGTCTAAGGGCCATTACTTATTGCAAGGGTTGGCTTTTACTTCGATAAAATTATCCTAATAAATTAAATCAACCGATATGGTTAGTTTTTGTGTGTTTGAAATTCCGTTTTATGTCGACGAGAAACACAGATGGGTGGAGCATTGCGTGTATCTGTTAGATTTATGAGCTAAATTAAACAAAATTAAATCAACGCATATCATTATATTATTATGTGTTAAAATAGGTACATGAAAGTAAAACCAAAATCTTTGGAAACAATTAGGTACCTAGTTGGCAGTTTTTACCAACCCTTCAGTGACACGTTTCACAAAGTGCTGAACCTAGAAAACATCGTACGTAGACTAGATCAGGAGGGGTGCAAGCTTCAGGGCTCGGTAGGGAGGCTTCGCCATAATTGATGAGGTTCTTAACGCAGCAGGGCGGCTGGAATTATCATCGCGCCGCGACACCCTGGTACAAGCTCTCATTAATTTGTGATTAGCCCCCAGTTAGGAGACTCTTGCAGAGGCTTTCTTCTAATTAGATAATCAGTTTTTCCTCAGAAGTGGGATTTAAACGTCTCGAGCAGATGTTATTAATGTTGCCTACGAAAGGGGAGATAAGAAACGGAACGTTTTTATGCCGAGTCCGATTGATGTTACACCGCAAATAAACATACTACTTGGCTTATTGCTCGGTTTCTTAATCAGAACTTTTTTTAACTTATTAGTGCTAGCTGCCAGGATTAAACTATTTAGATACGAGTCACGGACTCATGGTTTTCCATCCGTGAAGTTGTTTGCCTACAAGACAAATAGAAAAGTCAGTAAATATCACAAAACGCTGACAAAACCATCTCAGCAACATAAAGACAAATCGTAGCTTTATTTATACGTCCAAAAGTGAGATAAACATTCGTTGCAATATCTAAAAACTCAATTCATCCTGTAATAAATATCTTAAGCACCGTTTACTCAGAATGAGGCAAAAACGTTATATCCCCCATACTGTTTATTTAAAGGTGGATTTGTTTAATATTTATTCACGTACTACATACATGTTAAGGGGCGATACACAGTATACACACGCACTTAATGCAACAAAAAGTTTACTCGAGTGAAACTTTAAGTTCTATTATTCACTTCTAAGATGTCATTTGACTTCCGAATTGGCCGAAGAAATATTCAAATGTTATTCAGCACATATTTTGTACATTTACGCATGAATTCGTTAGGTTTTTTGCTTGTACACGCGAAACTATGATAAATAATACGCATCGCATCAGCGTGTATTCATGTTCCCTCTTCCTGCCCTCTATATTTCTCCATCGAAGTGGTTTTGTCTAAGAAAACCTACGTATCAGATTAATTCGGTAAGCGGAGGGTTGGATGGAGCCCAATTTGTCTGATTGCCGCCGATGTCAATTTATGTAAGTTACCTATGTACGCTGCTGGTTTTCAATAAATTCTGACCCTATCTTGTTACGTCCCCATCGATAAATATTTGCGCATGATCAACCGAATAAACTTGCCGCGCAGTTGAATAATTTGATTTGTATTTTTTTGAAATTGCATTTCCTCTGTTGATCTTAGAATTAGTTAAAAAAAACATAATATAAATTTAGAATGACTCCAAAGTTTCATTACTTTAAGTATAAATAAAATATCAGGCTATAAAAGTAATTAATCCACTCAGCGGAGGAAAATACAACGAAAACAGGGAAGGGAAGGAAAAGCGGAACTCGTAAAATAATCAAGTCTCACCTTATAGAGTGTAGGGCGTATTGTTAATTATAAAGGTTATGTAGGTATCAGCCGACCCTAGCGGCTATTACCATCGTCCACGCCTCTTTTGGGTAAACGTCCCAAATCTCAACACGAGGGGAAAAATCAAACAGTAAATATCGGAAAGCAATCCGAGGTGATTCTATTAGGTTGAGTTAAGCGGAGGCTTACTTTGCTTTGAGGTCTGAGGGCTCACAAAACGGCCGTAGCGATTTATTTTTGATCTACAGTTGAGAAAATAGATTTGTTCTGCCAGATGCGGTACTGAATTTTAAGTGAAATTTTTCCTTTGGTGCTGTAATGAAAATATGAGAATTACAATAATTAAGTAGACAATTATCATCATAAATATGTTCTTTAGAAAACATATGATAATATACGTATTATAGCGACAACTTTTCAGAATTTGCGTGCCAATTAATAGGCAAGAAATATCAGACAATTTTGGCATCAAAATGCATTTTAACTGTGTTTGCGGACGCCATTTTCACATAATATATTTCCTATGTATATTGTCTTGCATTTGGCTACTAAGAATTACTTAACTTCGCGTGCAACCCGAGATACATCGGCTCGGTTCTCTTGGGCCGACCGAACGGCTATCTAGATTTTGCCTTTCAAAGGGCTGCACTTCTTAATTGGCATGCCTTGATTATTCCAACTTACTGAAGCGTATCTTCAAGATTTCGCACATAATTAATCAAATGTATCTTCTCCCTTCTATAAGATATACATAAACTTATTTTACGTGTAGATTCAGAATAAAAAAAAAACAAAAGTTTATTTTTAGCAAGGATAAAACGCTGAAACTACTGTAATATTAAAAATAAAAATACATTACGTCCGTGTGATATAAGCTTATTTTTATCGCAACACAAAATCACAGGTAAAAAATACGTATGTGAATTTAAAAGGTGCTTTTACATGTAACACAAATGTCAATGGCTGCAACGACTACGGGTTAACTCCTACGATCGAGATAAGCCATCACATTTAAGATATTTAAATCGATTTTCCCCAATTTTCCGCGGGCAGGCGCGAGTTAAAGCCCGACTCAATTTATCCAGCACTGGGGCGGTGGGACCGGCTCCATTGTTCACCAAATGAAGTACGCGGCAAGCTTACAGGGTCGTTACACTGCTTCCGTCATCGTTTTATGGTAGGGAAATTCACGGTATAATGTCTAATAGTGGACATTTTCGGTTACTGATATTATTGGCATGTCTTTATTGATGTTTGTTAGTTGTTTTGCTGTTTTTTTTATGAAAATAGAATTTGTTCGTTGAGGTTGAAATGTCTTTTGTCTTTTGAATTCACGTTCTGTCTTAGACATTTTAATGTTTTAGCATACGAGTAAATCTAAGAATAAAATTATTACATCTCATTTTTCTTCTGCATGCGACTATATCTAAAAAAATATATCGAATGACTTTTGTGTACGCGTAGTTCATATCTTTTTATTTCACTACTAGAAGTAGTACTATGTAAACAGAAGAAATAGTATTATTTATCTAAAACAAATAAATGTTTAATTTAATTTCTAAATCGCTTGACAACCCTTCAGATATTCTTTCATTAGGGAGTTTTGCTTATTTCGCTCAACCGGAACCTATTTGTTGGGTTGCTATTTAAAACATTCGCCCCGGCTGCTTACATAGATCAGATACGTTCAACAAAGGCTTTTGTAATTAAGAAAGATATTTTAAGTCGGCGGCAGCTTGACTTTATATACGCAAAATGAATTTACTGAATTTAAGGGTGTTTCGAGTTTGCTAGACGAAATTGTTGATTGCCTCACAAATAATACTGAACACATTTGAAAAATACCATTAAACACTACTATTCAAACAACAGTTGCCAAAAGTATAGACATTTTGAAACTATCTAATGGTTCACTGCACTTTATTTGTTGTATATCGCCCCCATCCATTTGCCAAAAAAATACCAAATATATAAACTGGTAAATTTTCAACGTCCAAAATCGGTATCACGTAAAACACGCAAGCCAATACTTCGGTCGGCTAACAAAAATAAATTTCCAAATTCCAACCCCAATTTAGGAGTGCATTATTTTCGCTTTCACAGACATCCGATACAATTAAAATCTTCTTTAATTAAGGGACGAACATGAATCATTCGCACGTGGCGCACTGAGTTTTCCACTTGTATACGCAGGCACCTTAACACGTAGCAGCTTAGAACATTAATATCCTGTTCAATTTTCAGCTCTACCATACAGAACTTAAAGCTTATTTTAGATGACCACGGTTTAGCACTTAAGGCGTAGCTCGCCGCACTTTTCGGGTATCTCTTTTCACTTTATCGCAGTGTCTCCGTTATTTACTCGTTCGTGAGGGATGCTCGCAATAAATAGGTGCGCACAAACATATTTGACATTTACAAATACCTCCCAAATTGGTTTCCTTGGCGTGACTGGCCGTTATTACGAGTTTTGTTTACTTATTGCTCCCGCACGGTGGCAGCTTGTTACGGCGGCGAAAGATTTTGTTGGGGACCATTACTCAAGATTTTGTCGTATTAAGGCCGGCCGCCGAAGACCACGGTCACTCAAATCTTGCTTTATAGCCCGCATTACAATCTATGACGCCGCTAAGTATATTACAATCGATGAGAATATTGATAGTGTAAGCACCACTAGAACGAAAATAGGTGTGTTTAGATTATCGTGAATCATTTGTTTTAGTTCCAGTTTTATTCGTCCAATAAATGTTTCATATTTGAAAATAGGATGCATCATCGGCGAAGCGGGTTCGCACGTGGAGGGCGTAATTTACCGAGTGATTGAACCGAGCTTTATGCGATACACACTGGCCGAAATCCAGTGGAAAAAATAGATCATTCAGCAAACGAGGTGCGAGTCGTAGTCCCACCATTCCGGGTATCCGTCGGGAGTTGTAATTCAAGTGACAAATATCGAATGCTACAATTCATATTTTTCTGCTATCTCCGCGTCCGCGTCGCCATCTGTGCCGCAGGGACACTCGCTATTGGTTCTCCATCAAGCGGTCGTGTGATGTATTTTTGTTGCGAATAAAACATTGTATTTTTTCCATCGGGAAATGTTTTATAAGTATTTTTATGGTTGCTACGTGACGTGTTATTTTAGGGTGTAAGGGTACGTTTGGGGAGCTCTGGTTTGTCTGTAAATGGAAAAATGCATAAAAAATGCAACCCTCCTTGGACCATGTGTGCATTATCTAATGCAAGTATCCGCTAACCCTAAACGTTAACTAGCTGAAAGTTCACTAAACAAAATTGCACTGCATTCTAGTAAATGAAATTGATCGATGTAAGTGGTCCATAATTTAAAAATCGCATTCATTGTATCGTCCGAAAATAGTGTTGGCGGTACACGGGCCATGCATTATCGAGATCGAAAATTTCACGTGCCCATATAATTTTAAGCTCGTAAAGCCCGAACAATAATTCACCGGGAGCATTTGCGGAAAATGCATTTTATTGTTAAAACGTGAATTTTATTTATCGTCGACAGCCCGCGGTGGGGGGGTTGTAGTGGGGGTTGATTTGCAGTGGCATCGCATCGAACCCACCCTTTGGCACGGATTATTTATACTAAAGGTAATATCGCCGGTTCATTATTGGCAAATGTTACATTTGCGTATTTCACCGACTATCGTTTGCAGTTCATTAAAAGTAAACTACGACTGCGATTCGACGCTTTGACTGATGTTTTATGTTTATTATGCTGTTAATAATCACACATTGTAAATAAACCTATTTATCATAAACAAAATTCAGATATTTTTTTCACTTTCTGGATCGTTTTGCTTGAAACTCACAGCTACTCTTTCCTTCCAAAATTAAGACTAAGTAACAGCGTTTATCAACCCCTTGCATCGTATAAAATTACCGGTACAATTTAAAACAACACTTCGCACAATATAACTCATACAATTCCGCTGACTACGATACTTTATCGGGTACTCTTGCACGCGTTAAGGCGGCCCTTTCCGGGCCGATAGGGATCGCGAGGCGTTGCCGCTACCACCGATCTTGGCCAGCGCCTTCACATTACACCGCAGTTAATTGCGAATCACTTTTATTTACTGCGATTTGATGGCTTCTATTACATATTTTATAGGAAAAATAAAGCGCTTTGTTTTTTTAATCTTAAAGCTCTTTGTTTCTACCCCGACTTGCTTCTAGGAAACAAACTCTATGATGCTTTAACTAGTTTTAAGACTTGTATTATACATATGTAAAACTGAATGTTTACTGTACTTTTGCACTGTGCAAGCAGTAGCTTACAAACAACATCTTTATCTAACGCTAGATACCGTTCGATCCATAATTAACTTCGACACAAAGAACAACATTTATTTCACGTCGGAGGGTTGAAGTCCCGACAGATGTTTTCGTCTATTCGAAGCTCAAAAGGAAAATGCAAACTCTTTTAAAAGCTATTTAGCTGCAGTCCCTAGATAGCGTCTACCGCAGTGGCTGGTTCGGTACGTTTTTTCCCCGCTGAAAAGCCAATTTGGAATGAATCACTGTGTAACAGTGGCGAGCATCTGTGCTAATTTACCTACGGGCGGACAGTCTAATGCGACTCGTTCGATCGTAAATATCGAATCGCGACCGAGCGCCGAATATCGAAAGCCGGCATTAGTCGGATACAGCTAATACACACGGGGTAGCTCCGATAAATTATCGTGCGTTCATTTGGGCTCCGATGTTTAATCTATCTGTAGCGATACAGTTTCGCTTCGGGCTATTGTGAGTTTTGAATCGTGAGAGAATTATTGGCTAGAAATAATCTACGCATCGGATCTCTGAACGGGCGGTTCGCACAGCTTGTTAGTAAACATCTTTAAGCGGAATGCTGATAGGACTTTTGCACTACAACTAAAAGTACAAGACATTAAATGTGCTACTCATCTTATGTATACAAACAAGATCTTTATTATTGATATAATATAGAGAACAGCTCTGGGGAAGACGTATTCGAATCAGAAGAACTTTATTTCTAACTTAGCGATATGGGAGAAAACCTCGGAGCGTTGTTCAATTGAACTGTGACAATAGTATCTATTGGTGTAACCGATACGTATCTATCGATATGGTGACTATAGCATCAGCTATATCGATTCCCGCTATGTTGGGGTCTCTACGGCCGTGATGTAGAGCTGAGCTTGCAATTCGTTCTCGTTGTTTATGTATGTGTGTATCGTGATACTTCATTTACGAGTTCGCATACAGTTACTTTATTTATTGTAATCAACATTTTTGTGTGAAATGCAATTTTTCGTGATTTTATGATGTGAGACTTTTTATTGTTTATTTGGTTTTTATTTTATTTCTGACAGCTCAATGTATCATTTTTTGTAGTGAAATGAATTATAGAGTAATATTTTTCATGAAAATGACAATGGAAATTGGAAAACAAAACAATGTAAATTATTGAGCTAATGTTAAATTTAATATTTTAGCATTTTCTAAACTGATACTATGGCCATTGTTAATGAATATTAATAAATAATACGTGCATATTACATTGACCTGCTGTTTCTTTTATAAAAATAAAATAACTAATAAAAATATTAACAATTCCACCAACAAATATTTTACCTATTTTTCAAACAACTCTACTATTGTTTCAGGTATGAATCGCACGGATCGACAGCGGCTTTCTGCGCACTTTATCTAAAGTATGTAGAATAGGGAACCCCAATAAAAAACCTCTGACTTTATCATAGGAACAATTTTATCAGCTCCCTTTAATATGCAATAATGGGGACGATGTATCAAACTAGCTATCTAAGTTAAACGCAATTTGAAGTATGGCCTCCTCTTAAGTCTGCCACCCCCCAAAAAGGCGTGGGGAGAGGGGAGGGGTTGCCTTATCGCGGAACTGCAGGCACTCCGCCCGTTTACCTTAAGATCTTTAATATTAAATAATATACTACAGTTAAAGCCGCCTTAAATGCTCGGCGATGCTTTATTGGGTTGAAACCATTTTAAATCTTAATTGATTCGAAATCATCCATTTTATATATTTGATGCTTAATTTATATTACTGCTCGACTATTTTACATTTAATGCGATTATTTAATCACTTCAGAATTAATTGTTTAAAATTTCACGTCTTTATCTTACTTTACATATTCTACAATTATTGAGTTATGTGAATAACCGAATTAACTACGTAGAATACCCTCGTAATCAACAAAACGGTAGTTATAATACTTAAAAATATATTAAAGACCATCAATTTGTAGCAGTCTCTACGAGTATAATTTGAATCGTCCGTTATGGCCTTCCTATCCTAATATTCCGGTTTTGTTACGAGTGGCAGACCCCAATCGACAAGGTCGACCAAACGTTTACGGAAGCCCCTCTCTAAGGACCTCTCACATAGATTCAAACAAAACTACTCGAATATTTTGTATTATAATATATCACGACAAAATATAAATATTTCAACAGACGTATTAATTAATTTTATCTCTTTATAAAGAGATTCATAGTCGTTTAGCGTGTCGTTTGCCAGTTTTAAAAGCCCAATGTATAATGTCTCTTTTAGTATATATTCTAGACGCCATTAAATCACACAATAACAGCTGGCTACGCGCCATTTTTACTCGATTACGATGAAGTCCAAAGGGCGTAAAATTATTACGAGTACGAGTCCGTACGTCTGCGAACAAAATGCTATAAAGAGGAATGTAATGGAATGTCATTCAACTTACATTGGACGGGAATATTCTTACCCGAATATGTCAAGTAAACTTTAGTCTTACATACGTTTTAGTGCGTTAGATTTACTGCGATTATTTTGTCTTATTAAAGTAGGACTTTATATAGATTAGGTAGCCTACACGCTAAGTCCATGTATCTTAACATCCGCGTGCCGGCATGCAACCTGCGTGCTCCACGGGGGAATAAAGACGTTAAATAATTTAATCGGATGCCTGAATGGTTTATGTACGCGTGCTCCAAGCTGGAAAACACGTTCCCCACTCGGCTGTGCCTAAACTGTACGTGCGTATAACACAGGTACTCACTGTGTACTGTGTCCGTTATCTTCCGCATAATGAACTGTCACATTTCATCATGCCATCCAACATTAGTTCTTTGCTAGAGAATTGTCACTCCATTTTCGTCTTTCATCTCTCCAAATTTGGGTTGGTTTTCCTCTGTGTGGAGATGTCGTTTCATCTATTATTTCGGTTGATAGTACGTTCTGCCCGCATCACAAGCTTTCATAGTCTCTTCACGTTTGTGTTGTGCAACTGCAAATGAAATGATATAAGGTTATTAATAAGAAGTTGTATATTGTCAGGCACTTATTCATATAGGTCAGTTTTATTTTAGCCAGACTTTTCTCGGGAGGGTTATTTGCTGTAGGAACTTTTGAAAATGGTAAAATAAACAATAATTATAAATACAGATATGAAATGAACAAATTTATTTTTAACTAATAAACTTAATAGAGACTAAATAGTGTAAAAAATGCAAAACTAAAAAGATAATAGATTTTAATTTCAATTTTGAGATAGAACCTTTTTATTTTCGAGACTTTTATACCATATATAAATAATAATTGTTATTATCAGTGTACAACTGTAATTACTCGACAGCCTTAATAAACTCTATAAAGGCTCTATTCTATCTTATCTCATAAACAATATCAGTCTATAACTATATATCTATCATATAGGTTCTAAAACTCGAGTTCCTTATACCTTCAGGAACTATTATCGATATTATTTTGGTCTGTAGGGTCGCCATAAACTAACTAGGGCTTGCCGAGAAGTCGCGTAGGAGTGATCTACAACGCTTAGAGTATATTGTTTTCTAATGGCTTAATATAACTAGTATGTATTATATTTATTTGTATTGTCAATTTTGTACACTTACAGGCTGTTCTTATTAAAATACACAGTAGTTGATGTACTTTAAAAAGTAAAGAAAATATTTACTTGAGAATCTCAAACATATATTATTATTTGTATTATGTTTTATAATATACTTCTTATGTATATAAATTATTTTATATTTATCTTTGTTATATGTGTACTGTATGATATTATATAATTTATATTCTTTTTTTCTATCACTGTAGCCTGCCTTCTATTATTTTTTCAATCAATATCTTCAAATGTTGCCTGGTGTGATAAGGCCAACGATTGTACCCTATCTTAAAATTTTCTTTATAAAATAAGTTCACTATTTAAATTAAACAGTAATTACTGTCAAGTAAAATGTCGCTTCAAATTGAAGACAGTAATTTCGTTTCAACTTGCCGCAATTACTTACATGCATATTATTGCACATTAGCAAAATTGAGATTCATGTTCACGGTACAAAATTAAATGCCTTAACCACAATATATTGCTGCGAATCCCTAATGTAGATACACGCATGATAAATAACTCCACGAGATGGGGTGAGAAATCTTACTTAATTTAACTAATGGACTAATATAATACAGCGTCTAATATGTGGCGCCCATTGTGTACGAACTTCAACCAAGTTACTAACACAACAAAATTACTGAAACTTCATAATTGTTTGAAAGTTTTTTATATTGCGGTTCTATATAATTTTCGCTTTGCTTTCGAAATATGTATTTCGGAACTTGCTTGTTTTAAAACAAATAAAGTTATAATAAATCTTTATATGTAACAAATAATGATTACTCCCTTTTAGATATATTGGATGTCGAACCATGAAATTTAATTACTACCGTGCCAGCACTTTGAAATATCGCCCCTAATTTTTTCCACAACGTTATTGGAATTCTGTTCACTGTGCACCTAACTCAATATTGAAGAACACGTGACCGCAGTAGATTGACGGCTCTCCTGTGTACCGGTAATTAAGTTTTACCACACCAATACCATTCGTACATACCCACACATTGAAACGTTAGATCAGTGTATGTATACGCCACATGCGTATGTGTGAGTGCTGCACATTTATGTAATGTATGTTAGCACATAGTTACTGCATATTTGACATGTTTCAGGATGTAGGTAGAATTCCTGGTCAACAAGGTATGCAGATTTTTCTCAGTACTGAGCGCTCTTTTAATTAATGGGAATAGGAACGTTGCGTAAATTGATACTAACTATGTATAACGTAACAAACAACAGTTAAAAGTTTATGAAGGTAATAAATAAAACGAAAATTTAAAGAAATGAAAGCTGTTTGTTATGTATTCTTCGAAAAGTAATGCATTTTTTGAACTTGTAATACTTAAAATGAAACAATAAAAATGAATAATGCAAACAGCTACGCATTAAATTATTACTTCATATATTATTCTCGTGATGTTCGTACAACATAACTAATGTTTAAATTACTTTTTGTATTTTTGACTCTACATTAAAGGTTAATAATTACACATATCGTAAATTATAGGTAGTTAAGGAGAAATGAACGCTGCATTTTCATCAAAAAAATATCAGACACGAAGATACAGTATTTTTAACGCCAATTATCGCATTAAAGGACAAACTTTTTAACCCTACGTTTCTTCGATAGGTCGCTTGGACCCAGTGTTTAAGTAAATTGATGGTTCAAACGTGCCGATTCAAAACACTTGCTAAGGCAACTGACATCATTAACTTTTTACACTTATTATACGCCAATAAACAAAACCTTGGTATTGTGAGGATCGGTCGGTTCACTCGCAAGGGGGAGTAGGGGGTACCACCCTCTACAAAATTATGTACGACGAACTGGGACTAATATATCATGGGGAGGACGTGCCAGACTAAGGAGACTGGGTATTATAGGGTGGGCCGGTGGAATACTTAAGAACCCTGGTGACACCCCATTAAAACACACGTCCCGCATTTTTGGCCAGACGGTTTAATTTCGGTCCAAACGCGAATTGGATTAGGTCCGGAGTCCGTGGTTTACATAAAAAAATGGGCGTGGGTTTTGAGGGTTACTTCATATTTTTAATGCTTTATGAAGTCGATAATGACACAGTATTTCACAAATGAAGTAGGTCATTGTATGTCAAGGCGAAATTATCAACAGAAGCTTCATACATCATACCAGAAGAACGCCCCATATTTAAGTTTATGTGAAGGTTCATATACCGTGTGCTTGTTCTCTGGTCTGCACTTTATTTTTGCACCATTGAGTCAGATGCAGATTTTCCGTAAATATACAATCCAAATGCACCTAAACGGTTGCAACCGGGTGATATTACAACGAAACGAGGCGTGAAACACGCGGCGCTTGGAGAACGCATCCGGAATCATAATTCCAAAATAACTTCCATCCGTTCCCTTTTCCATCCCCCCACTTCACACACCCCTTCGAGTTCCCGCACTTTTTTGGATAAACTGGAATCCCCGTCCCACCGTTAATTCCCAAGATAGACATAATTTGGAATTGGATCCATCTATCGTGTGTACCTACGAACAAAAATAAGTTAGAGCGCGGTGCGCGCGGCCGATTTATGTGGGCGAAAACAAAGCGACCAGTGTGCGATACAGGGTTATACAACAAAGTACTTGTAAATGAATTTATACTGGACTATTTATGGTGTTGCATTTGCTGGTTATTTACTCCAAATTAAATTCATTCAAGGGGCATCATGTACAAAAACTGTTAACAATATTTTACGAGGGCACAAATAAGAAATATGCATGCATTTAAAAAATAATACGCTTATATAAAAACAATTATCAAAACACAAACAGCATGCCGTCGAAAGCCTTAAAGATTTCAACAGATAAAAAACAAGTTAGTAGATAAAATGTGTAGAGCGGCCATCAAACAATTTATTTTACGAGAGATCCTTACGCTTAACAGGTCATAAAACGAGTCATAAACACGGACTCGTCCATTCACTGAATACTATGTTTACTTACCGTTTTAAATGCAAATACAATTACGACCAGCTATGTGACGTTTACGAACGTTTTTTCATACGATTTTCAACCATATTTTTATCAAATAAAATACGTTTTTAGCTTATCCAATATTGTACAAGTACACCAGAGACCGCTGACGATGCACAGACATCGCGGAAGATAAAGTATACACGCGTTTTTTATTTCACCTTTGACACTTTAATCCAATTTGTTTCCTTATATCCCGCCCAAGGGACAGGGGAAGAATTTTGTCCTTATAATTGTTATTTTGAATTTAAAATTTCCATTTTTATTTATAGATGGCCACGTCCCTTAAGGGCGAAAGTGTTTTCGTAAATGTTAGCGAAATTTTAATTTTTTGGCTACAAAAAACAGACGTTAATTTACATATTTATAAGGGACATAATTACTCATCACGGGGTTTTATGGGATAAGTTTATTTATGGTTTAAAACAAAGTTCATCTATTGTGTGTACATCCGCGTTATACGTTTAAGGTACACAATATTTCATTAGTGAAAACCGCATCCAATTGAAATTCAAATTCTATGATTTACATTACACTAAATCAGCCTCAACATCACCATAATTTATGGCACTCATATTAATAATAATCCTGGTTACATAACGACCATGAGTCAGTTAAGTATATTTTTATTTTTGCAAAGGAATGCATAGTTCACGTTGCCCAAAGTTAACCCGTAAGTGGTCGCGATGGCTTTCGAGGTCGGCCTAGCGATTCTTTTTATAGCCAACTAAGAAAATTGGCTCATTAATCTTTAAGATAAATGTCCAGCCACTATTCGGCCCATCTTATCAGCGAACAGAATGAATGGAAGTGTGGTATACCTACCAATTTTGATAGTATTCGGAACTTTTTGGTGTTTTTCTCGTAGATTTTATGGCTTTATGGGTGCTTAAAGCAGTTGTTCCTGTATCAAAATGACTCTATATGTCGAATAAAAGTAATGTATTGCGAAAAGATTAGGAATGTACCTGTTCTTTGTGGATATGTACTAGGAAGGTTACATACATAATTAATTATGTTTTTGTGTGTTCACAAAGGCGTATAAATTAGTGATCGAATAAAGCTTTCCATTAGGGGGACGATTCTTGTACATAAAGATAGGTGGTGTCGTGTCTCACGACCGCGCCCTGAGTCGTCAGATGTCACCGAGCTAATTGTCAGCTCGCTGACACGAGTGTCCGACACTAACCTCGTATAAGTAAGTGAACCGTGTTGTACCGTCCGTAAATAAACGTACAACAGACTTGTGGTGCTGTATTTACCGCGACAGACGTTTCCTTTTTTGGTCAAGAATTTCTTATCTATTTGTATTCTATTTTTGTGAAATTCGGACCTCGCTATGAAGTGAATAGACGTCAGTATTTAGAAAATCCGCCAAGCTATTATTATCTAACAAAATATTGCTGAAATAGCTTCAAAAATAATTCTCACGTTAATGTTAAATTAGTCGTTATTTATCCATTGATCCGTACGTATTAAATCCCATTAATTGTGATTTCTTGAACGTATTCTTAGTTTATTACAAAATCGGATTGATGTTAAACCATCAATGTCTGCAGAAGCGATATAAATATAACGTTTAATTAAGCAATAAAATCGTTATTTTATGACAATAACACATTAATTTAAAAATAACCACTTTAACTAAGAGAGAATCCCAGACGCGTTTGGAAAGAAACAAACAGATTTTTTATACCTATGTTTTTGAGGATAAGCTTCATGTTCCGTTAAAATTTGCGTGATTCAATTTAGACATCATACAGTAAAAAATATTTTTATATTATATTAAAAATTGTATGTAGGTAATTTATAAATATGCCGTGGGATTGAAGTTCTGAATAGAAACACAAAGTTATATTATGTTTCAGTAAATAATTACTTATAGCTAGTGTTAATTATGTTATTAAAATAACGAATTATGTTAGTCATTGTACAGGTTAATATAACGGCTATAAACTCGCTGAAACTAGACTTGTTTATCTGCAGTTTTGACACATGCACTAATTGGCGTTATTAGCCGTAAAACCATGTTTCTAGAATTTATTGTTGCGAATGACGTTCGTTTTTTTTACGAACTTACCGTACTGTAAAGCTATTTTTAAAGTGGGATATTTAATTCTTTGTAATGCGATTTTACAAAGCCACCTGCAGTGTATAATAATGATACTATTTCCAAAAAGTTTGCGTAATAAACTACCCCAACTAACTGTCCAGGTTAGTGAAGCATAATTAAAAAGAAAGAAAATTCTTTAGCAAAGAAACAATCGCGTAAAGGAAGCGAGTGTCGCGAAGGAGCCCGTGAGCTGAAAGTTCGCCACATAAATCGGTGGCAACGAGTCAACTCGCCTCTACTGCGAGTTGAACAAACTCGGCCAGCACGCACACCGGTGCACCTTTTATTTATTTTAAACTATTTTATCTATGGAATGGTTTTTTACCCGAAAATAAAAGGGGAATTGTTCTGGCCAATATTTTTTTTTAGTTATTTGATATATTGTTTTAAACTCCTAAACTTACATGTGAGGTTTATATGGATACGGTGTATTTGAATAACGTTATCAGTTTATCGTAATTTTAATTCGTAGTTTTATCTAAATCATCGTCTTAGGATATAGATAACGTTTGAGAAAAACACAATTTACCTACATAAGAAGGCGAGGGAATAAAAGAAACGTAAAGGTAAAATACAACGTAGTCATCATTCATCACACGTTGCAAGATAACTGAAGTGTGAATGAGTAAGTGCTCCACGCGCTACCGTTCTGCGTCTCTTCGACGCACTTTGGGATGTGCTCACTCAAGTGTTAGGGAAGAAGGCGTAACGATACACGCATAAATGCTTATAAGATTTCTAATACCGCAGCTTAGTGTCTGCATCATGAGGCAATTTGTCTTACGAGAGCAAATTTTGCTGTCTGTTCAACGCTCTGCGGAGCAGCTCCGGCGCCGTTCCCATAAGTCACTTGACCATTCTAAACCACCACCGCTTCGTACAAAAATCGCCGCGCGTCGTGTTCAATCATTTCGGTTGTTTATTCGAAATTTATTCTGTCGGGGAAATACGAATGAGTAGTGGGCTAGTGAGGCGATAAATCGTGTCGATGTCGCGACGTGTCGCGCGTCGGGTTAAAAGCTCGATAACCGAGACGGGCACACACCTACCCGCGCCAACAATAACCTCTTGCTTTGTTTTATTTCTGAGCGTTCCAACGCGCCCCGACCAGATATCCGCCAAGTATTTTATGCATAAAAATATCGATATATAATTGCTTCATTACGTCCCTGTGTTGGTGAGTAAAATATGTGGGAGTCGCACACAGGTGGTTCTTTTCGTGGGGCTTTTTTCGGACCCTCAATTAAGACTCTTATCGTACTAATTAGAACTTTATTATCATTTTCCGTGACGCGTTAAAGATTATATTCTCGAATATATATGGCACTATAATTACCCCACGATAAGTCGCGCACAGTTATATTTTATACAGTGGTAAATATTATCAAAAAAAGTTTCGCGTCGCCTCTAATTTAGACGTTCATTCGTATAAAACGAGACTTTTGGACTTGATTATGTGAAAATAGTGGTGCTTACGACCACTTGCATGGTTGCCAAGGCAGTTATGTTTGTCTATTAAATATCTTACATACCATTGTTTTCTTTAATTGGGCGATGAATAAGTTTTTTAATTGTGGTGTTATTTGGTTAGAGAGCATGTGTGGGTGTTATTAAATGTGAGTATTAAGAACACCCTGTAACGTTTGGAAAGGCGAGTTCTGTGGTGTCTGTCGGGTCTCGCAGTGTCGCTATCGTTGTATCGCCTCTGCCACGCCGTTTGCTTTATGGTGCCAGCTTGGGTGTAATATTTCTTAGGGATCGCACGCCATGATTCATTCCGAGTCACTTTTTAACTTTTCGAACGTACCTGTAATGAAGGTAGAAGGCAGATAATAGAATATAAGAGTCGAACTTGGATGACTTGAAATATTGTTTATTTAACAGATGAATATTTGTAAGCGTGACGGATATAGTCACAGAACAGATATAACATATATAGTAGGTATAGGTATTCCATGTCTAGAAAATAGAAACCAATGTTTTTCAAAATTTTACCATGAAAATAATTAAAATTCATGGAGTCTTTGGTTTAAAATCTAACATTAAAAAGGAATGAAACATTATTGTAGGAAAACACTAAAGTATGTGGCTTGAAGGCTTGAAATTGAGCGAGCGGCCGCGCCTGCGCCGCTTGTCAGTTATAATTGGCTGAACTTGTCGACCGACTCGTAGCGATTTTTTTTTACTTTTTCTCCCTACACCGACATTACTCTTCGTCTCCCGCGAGAGACGTAAATTGCGAACATACAGTCCATGGAAACAAGCATTGATGTGACGTATGAATACGCGCGCATTGTTCTCCTTTATTAAAATTCTAATTTTATATGAAGCTTTCAAACAATTTGGGGCTCCATTTACAAATTAACTTTCGAGTGCCTTTTGTTTTATTGAAATTAAAATTTGATGTGAATATTTTAGTTGCCTAATTCCGGAATCAATGAATTATGTTGCATATGTTATAAGGCAATATTGTAAATTAGCATAGAGAGCGAAAGTAAAGATCAGTTGGAACATAAAACGCGATACCATTTTAGTCTTAATCGGATGTTGCGAAGATACAATAGGGCGGCACGAATCTGTTTCAGTGTTCATTGTACGGCTATACGGCCACTAACACTGGCAGCTGAACACTTTACATAATTCATACATAATCACTTTGCATATCGACAACTAGTGACATGTGTTGCATTTTGTATACCAATTGTTTTTGTTGACGTCGCGAGTACTAATGCTCTGAATAATGTATTTATTGGGAATTTAGATGAACGCCGAGAGGTGGAGATATCTTAACGCTGTCGTAAGATCTGCTATTGATAGATTACATTGCTGTTTTCATTCGGTTCTTTGAACTTGTGATGAATGGATACCACGTAGTCTGTATCAAGTTTAGAATTATAATCAATTTAATAAATTCTAGAATGTATAATATCTCAATAATGGTTGATACATTGCGTATCAGGTTTATTTTATAGCTATTCTTAAATCAATAGTCAACTTGTTAGCACGTTATAACTAAACGGGTTAGATTACGGAAAATATCGCTTAAGAATCTACTAAAACGACATATAATTATTTTTTAAATAGAATATGTAGTGTAGAGGATATTTTTCTTGAATACAATCCTCTCATTTCAAATGCAACTATCTAGCTAGCGTCATTAGTTTTCTTAACCGTACAGCTTAAGTTAAGCTCCGTAAATAGCCGGAGATTCGCGCGGCGAGAGCCCAAAAAATGCATTTGGTCCGTAATAAATAATACATGAAGCCACAGTATGAACCTATTTATGTGGACCTCATTAGTTGGCAAGTTTTCGGATGTGTTCCCGTTTTTTCTGTGAGTTTCAAATTTGAATATATTTTGTGAAAGATTTTTAGGATTTAACTTTGAGTTCTAGTTGAACAAGAAGTGGCATTGTAGTTTATGTACTAACCTAACTAATAAAATAACTAATAAAAGCTAAGCTCGAGCAGTGCTTATAAATAAATAAAGAAACTAAATACATCAACATTAACACATAATAAAAGAAAATGCAGAGCCGTTACAAACGATAGTAACAAAATAACCCTATTTTTATGATAACTATTTTTGGTATACTAAAGTCAATACAGTTTTATTCAGAAAAAAAATGTTTCTGACTGATTTGGAGCTAGAAAGTGTGAGGTCAAATCCAGTACATGCTCTCTACAGCAGTTTTATCTCCAAGTGAATATTTACTGAAGAATGTTGACTTCTTGATGCCTACATCGTGACTTTGCTCTGCAGGTGTTTTCATGATAGATTGATATATGTAGCTATTTTTATTGCAGGCCGTTTCTGTCACATTATAGCCGTAAAACGACATACTTAAACTTGATTTTCTTGGGTTTAGTTTTGAATGAATTTAAGGAACGAACTGAGATTTATTTACTCAATTTTAAAGTCACTGTTTTCATTGCATTGAGCAAAAATAGCTCACACATTTTTAGAAGAGACACTATTCCTTGCAACTTACGCCTGAAGTTTTAATTTAAATAAGCACTTTTTAATAAGTAAGTCTTTAAAGTTTCCGCCTCAAGTGAAAAATACATGCTTCGGTAATTGTTTTAACCCTTTTTTTAATTAGTAATGATTAAAAAAAATTATATCATTGATTAAATTATTTTAATATTTAATTATAAACTAAAATATAATACTTTTTTACCTAAATGCCCTTTCGCCACAATAGCTTGTCTCTTAAACATTCAAGAAAACTAGCTATCTAAAAGTTTAGTTTTCAGTTAGTTGTTCGCAATTACTGGCTGTTCTTTAATGAACATTTCTTTGTTAACAAGGAAATAAAATTGTTCAACGTAAGTTATTATTTATAACTTTAATTAATGCTTTCCAATTACTTATACATATACACTTATGAAGGGACAGTAGTATTATAATTTATAACTGCATGTGTTTCTTGCAGTAGTTTTTGTGTGATAAATTGCTTCCTACTTCGTGCTTTTTATACTGAATTATAAAGTTTGAAAAACTTATATTGCTTTCCAATTAAAAACATGTCATGTACTTTTAGTTGATTACGGTGTATTTAGTTCAAGTTGTATAATTGAAAAACTGTAAAAAGTTAACTAGATTAGTATTCTCTGTGATCTACCTACCCCTAAAGGAAAGAGGCGTAATTGTATGTTTGCAAAAGTTCATAACCTATACATCAATCTACCCGTGGTTAGAGCGCAGTAGTAAATAGATCCTCATGTTTTTCAACCTTTGGATCAATCAACATCAAAAGTTCTGTATGTTCTTATAAGTTCATACTAATAATTCCCGCTTATATCAAATAGAAAATGTATTTACTATTTATCTGCAGTAAACAAAAACAATTAGCACTTAGTTCTCCGCGAAGTATATAGGTAATATTTAACGCACAGATGATTACTACCCAATGTTTATTAAGTAATAAATCGTTTGTTTAATTATGTATGCGTACACCGGAACGATTACGTTATAAACTAGTTGTTCTAATAAACGATGAATCTAATATCGATTGGGTATCGATTTGCTTGGAGGAATTTAAATACTTTTACCTATGATGTGTGGAAAGTGAAGATATATTTTTGGATGATTTTTGGGTACGTTTTGTTCTATTTGATGCTGTTAGATATAACTAGTTGATTATGATTATAGTTTAGTGATTTAAATTCATTCAAGTATTAAGTTATTGTAAATGATGATAAAAAAATGTAGGTATCCGAAATTTCGTTACGTATAAAATAATGCGTACATTCTTTGGGGGTTACTTTAAGTATCATTCATATTTATTTATTGTGTAAAAATATTTGAGAATTACAATGACGTAAGCGGAACTTAGAATATTAGAACTTAGGTAATAATGACACGTGTAAAATGAAATATAGGCGTCTACTTTGTCTTATCAATTTTCTGATCTTCATTTGAATACAATGTAAGACTATTCAAAGAATCCTTGAAAAATTATTACATTAATCCGTCGGTTATCTACCAAGCTATAAAGACTACTCAGAGAGTGCACAATCGTTCGAACTCGGATACAGAGTAATTAGAGCGATTCATATAACAATGTCTACTTGTCCACACATTGCCTTATCTACTCAACCTAAGGCACCTTTGACTGATTTGCACTAAGATACCACGACCAGCACACAAAGACCTCCCTCACCCCTCCCCACTTAACAAATATCTTCATAAACCCAGGAAGAGAAAGCTCGTTCCTAAGGTCAGAATAAACTGGACGTTATATCATAATGAGTGTACAGAATTTGTGACAGATCGGACGACTGGCGTAATCACTAACTGACGTTTAATTGTTACATTAATTGAAGTGATATAATAATGTTTACAATTTGAATTAATTTTAGAAAGTGCATTGTTGAGGAAGAGTTTATTGTTCTATCTTTAGGACCAATAAGTTACTACTTAGATTACTTTATACAAGATACTTAGATATTCCTTTATACAAGGACTAGATGTAAACTTTGTACCGTGGAAAATATGATTAGGAAATAATTTAGTATGTTTAATAGTATGCGTTATGCAGGAAAAGTATAAATTCAATTTAGAAACTAAATTTTAATTTATTATAGTCATACAAATGGTTAATAAAATTGACACTTAAATACGTTTACATTAAACTATTAATTAGCTTTTATTAGGCTTGGCAATTTACACTAAAACATAATAATGTAAATTTAAAGCTATTGATACAGCATATTTTAAAAAAATATATACAATTTAGAATTCATTCAATACAAGCAAAATTATTAGTAAATGGATAAAAACACCTATGTATTTATAAACTAGACATATTTCTCAGACTCTATATAAAGTAATTATAGCATAAAACCTTTGTTAACAAGCTTTGCCTTCAGCGTCTAAGCTAGCTATGAAATGGGTAGCAAAACTGGAATGTACAAATTAACAAATAAATTCATAACATAAATATGTGTATAACTGTGTAAATGAACTTCTTATTAATCTCACTACGGTAGGTCTATGTTAGTTTAACACACATAATATACAGTGGGTAATTGCCATGGAATACCTCCGATTTCGTTTAGATAGTAGATCTTATTTCTATGATAACGCTCTTTTTAATTAAGCAATGAACATGATGTATGTATGAATCATATACAGGCTGGGCGCAAGAATTATAGTTTCTTAGATATGACAGACTGTATAAAAATGCCCATTAATTCTTCCTTGTTACCCTATGAGATATATTGTTGCACTTAAGATACTGTATGTGGCCTTAATGAAACAAACAAAGCTAAATCCCTTATGCATTTATGTTCTCTATTTAATAATTCATAAGCCTTAGGCAAACTGTTGAGGGACTTGAAACATTTTTTTTTCAGTGCCGCTATTTTTTTCCTTTTGTGTAAAGTTTTATCGCATTTCCATGTAGACATAACGAGTTAGGCGAGGCTCTTATCGAAAAAGTACACAAATACGTAAAGGAGCCAATTTAAATTCAGCCAAAACGTATTCGCTGGCGAACTTGTTCGATCCGTCACGCTTCCCCACAATAAATCTCATCAGATACCCGCCCTAGTACAGCATAAATAAGGTGGATCTTGTTAAAAACTTGCGGGGGTAAAAAAACGAACATTTTTCCGCCATTTTTAAAACGAGACGCTCCCCTTAAGGAGGCTTCCGCGGTTTCATAAATATGCAGATATGCCTTCACCTGGGCTAAAGCCACCAAATTTAGCTGAACAATTTATCGTAATAGAAATATTGTAAATACGTATACATCGTGCGAGCTTAAATAGATTTGTGTTGTGGCGTGCTTTTGCATAAGTAGCGTTCGTATCTCGCTCATTTCGTTTTGTGTGCGTAGGCCCTTATAAACGATTCGTTATTATCTGATAATGACTTCGTCCCCGACCAACTAAAACATATTTTGAATAATGGCCGTTATTATATCGATTGAAAATTATATGCATAGAGATACCTATAATGCAAAAGGTCTAATGGCCTTAACGACAATGTTGGAAATATCTCCACGAGAACACATTAAACCAGCTTTTGATTCATTGATGAAACTTTGAGTCATTTATATTACTTATATAGAAAGAGGGCGTATGATAATAACATAAATCGGTAAACAAAGTTGTTTTCGATTTTAAAAGAATATAAAAACGACGCCGCAACTATCAAATAACACACAAAAGTCATCGTAAGGATTCCGTAACTTAGTTATATTGAAAGAAAAATACGGGGAGACTTGTCAAGGAAAAGTGAACTTTATCATGGAAACAGAAAGTTGTTATTCAAATGTTTCTACATGAGAAAGAAGTCTGGAAAATGTAGTTCTACTCATAGACATTGATGGAGTAGAAGAGATTAGTATCCGTCAATCTGAACACTTTTGTTGATACCTGTAGTTCCTTACACGTAACGCGTATTTTTGCACTTAATGTACAATCGGGATTAATCGTTTTCAGTCAATCATTGTCATGATTTGTTTGAATAGTAGGCGTGCTATATAACTTTAAAGAAAAGAGACAGCTAGAAATGGGTCTTATCAACGTGGGAGGGAGACAAAACATACATATGTTACGGTAGACATAACATTGATAAAAATATGCGTAAGTACTGCTTTAGTTGGGTTATCACTTGGATATTTTCCGAATGGGATATTTCTGAAATTGAGCAATAACAAAATTGTTTGCTTAATTGATAATGACCATGACTTTTTTCGATTACAAAATATGAATTGAAACGTGCAGTTTTTATTACTTTGACTTTTATTCTTCATAGCAATATATGTTAGCGCCATAAATTGTTATAGTCATAAACATGTATCTTGCTGATTGATATGTTATGTTAAACAATTTCTTAGTCAATAAATTATGCAAGATCTTATCACTTACGTAGATTAAACAGTTATATCTGCATAGAAATAGAAATTGATAGCAATGAATAATAAAAGCTGAATAGATATGCAATTATCTCATTAGTCGTTAATTACTCAACACTTGACATATCTGATACATGCGGCGTTTGTATCACAGCTGTTATAATAATTAATAATGTTGTTATTATATTAATAGATAATAATAAGTTCATGTACCCAGTTTTAAATGCTGGTAAATGTTTATGGAAAACACTGAAACTGATTAGTGAATCATCGTTGTAAATCATCAGTAATAATCAATCAGCATTTGTAATTTTATGCCTGATTAAATTAGAAGTCAATCAATAAAGATGATTATCAATTTATTTGATTTATTATATCTGCTATACTCGATATAAAAGTAAAATGGAATTTAGTATTAGTTCCTAGAATCCAACATAAATACTTTACCTACATAATTGCAATAAAATTCAAAAATTATTGGAATACGTTCCAGTTTTTCCCGTAACAAATTATTTAAAGAGGCAATATTGAGCAAGCTTTATGTAGTAATATGTATTAGCGTGA
This sequence comes from Anticarsia gemmatalis, assembly GCF_050436995.1. Lineage (NCBI taxonomy): Eukaryota > Metazoa > Arthropoda > Insecta > Lepidoptera > Erebidae > Anticarsia > Anticarsia gemmatalis. The sequence continues at coordinate 8,549,454 of NC_134755.1, forward strand.
AATGGTCGGTTCGATGCGTCAATACGCATCAGTCAATCAGTGGAAACTGTTTGTACGCCCACCGGTGCCGTCAGGGCCGCATTTCATTCACCACTCCATACAAAAGCTACATTATCTCATACAAACATTACATAACTCGGAAAACGCAGGTGTTAAAAGCGTATTAGCCAACAAACAGGGCGTTAAGCTTCGGGATTCGGCAGACCATAGCTCGGTTAAAATGGGCGAAGATTAGCCGCGCCCCGCTCTTGGGATATTAATGTTAGAACCAAAATATCAAAGGTTTCAACATAATTATGTTATAATTGGGTCTCAGATAACCCTACGCGATTTACATAAACGTATATCAAAAACCTTTGCCAGCTCGAAAAACGTAAACCCAATGATAAATGCCTTCGGAACGAACAAAGCTCACTAAAATTAATGCAATTAATCGTCGTTTGGATTAATTAAAATATTTGTATTTCATTTACATAAAACTTGTTCTAAATGAATGATGTTCGTGACAAATGCAACGGCTCGATTTGTAGGGTTATTCCCATAATTATTGTTTCATAATACGCCACATTCACTTACCTACATGCGTTCTGTGGAACAGTCGTGCCAAGTTTTTCTCAGAAATTAATCAATAATGTGAAGTGGTATTGAAAAGAGCGCAAGTGCTATAGGTTTATACACGCTTCGCCTTTGTTCATTTTTTCGATTTAGAATGAATTATAGAACGCCTCTGCTGCATTTAATTAGACAGAATTGTTTATTGTTTCACTTTGAATTCATAATTCATCTCTGGTCGTTCTTCATTTGAATTTTAAAAGGTTTCTGTTATAAAAAACGTTCGTACCGTGTCCTTTATTTGCCTACATTTTATTCTCGCTAAATATAAATTTAGTATAATGAATGTCTGTGGATTTCGGCGGAGTATCTCATATTACCTTGTTTATCCCGTGTTAATGTTACTTGCGAACTTTGACAATTTCGGTGACGTACGTATCCCGGTCCGGTTTCGTTAATTCTGCGTACGCCGGGGCCCGCTTGAATTTGCATTTTGCACGCGTGATAAGTGGGCCGGATTACACGGGATTCCCACCAACAGCCTCTGTTTGTTCTGAAATAAAGGGCTGTTAAACTTTTTTCATGGTAATTTGGGTCACCTTCAGAAGAAGCGATCGTTGTAAATTTGTTTAAGTAGGCTTAGGTCTGGCTCATTCGTTTAAATTAGACCGTACATGCGTATAGCTAATTCGATTCACCCGCGCTGAAGCCTCCCCTTTTTTTGTTGAGAACATCAAACATCCTATTATGAAAGAACTTGTGGAATGGTGGTGCAGAGAAAGTTTGGATCGTAGCTAAATAAGTGACGTCCAGCGAGGAAGTTAGTCGGAAGTGGATGGTATTTTTCCTTGGTGTGATTAATGAAAGCCACCACATAGCAGTCCCGGCTGACTTCCAAAATTTCCACAGTAAATCTCTCCTTTCGTTTCGCTTCTTTTGCCCGGGGAAGACTTGGCACCGTATTTTATCTGTGTAATGCAAGCGTTGCACTGTATCTAGGTAAATATTCGCTGTATACTATATTTAATGTATTGTAAGAGACATTTCATTTTTATGGCCTCTTATTATTCGCGTTGTTCATTGTTTGAAAAGGCTGTGTGCAGTTCTGAAACTGTTCATAACTGCTATAAAATAATGATGACACACATGGTTGGAATTATTAAAACCGTGTCCTATTGCTTTTTCTGTTCTTTTCAATAAATCAAACCAATTTCAATTATACCACACAAAATAACTGTAAGTAATAGTTTTCAAGCCTATAGTTCTATTTATCATTTCTTCTCAAAGCATTCGTTTTCAAAAGTAAAATAGTATTTCAAGTTATGTATCACTATCTCAGTTACTATTTAGAGAGTAGTTTCCAAGTTTCTCTTCATGAATGCTGGTCCATGCATTTTTGCACCCACAAAGATCTAAAGAAACAGTTTGAAATGAAATGTTCTAGCAAATTTTCCCTTTGTTTTATTATTTGCCGTTTTGTTCAACGTTTATTCGCGTTGTTTTTCTAATAAATTCTGATTATTTTTATCATCTGCCAAGTTTGTATTTTATAAGTTATTTAGAATTTTTAAAAAGATAATTTGATTGTTATAATTATTTCCTTTTCCATATCACCTATGACACAAAACATCATGTTTTGTGCACTAAATCGGTTATTTAGTTAATAATATAATAAAATATACATGGCAAACAAAAATATTTGAATATATACAAATACTAGTACTACAAAGAATCCATAAAATTAATTTGTGGTCGTATAAATTGCTCTACGCTATCCATAAAATTTGGTAAGAGTTTGACGCATGCGCCGTCGGAGCATCGCGGTTGTCCCGTCCGTCGGCCTCATTTGTATACAAACTAAGCAGGAAAATAAACAAATATATCAACAAAAGAATACAAATAAATTATTCACGATTTATTATTCCTTTCATTTAGATTTTTGCGAAATATGAAGAGAAATAAATGTCCCTTAAATAAATAAATGTAGAGTTTGTTTGAGGTTAAGTACTAATTATGCATTTTTAATCTTTTCTGGTTACAAAGTATGTTTTTAAAGAAAATCTTTGTAGAGTATGTATATATTTCTGGCGTTCACTAATATACCTAATAAGTCAATTATAATTTGTCTAAAAAGTAGTAGGTATGGACATTTGCTGCTATAGAGCAGAAATCACTCCCATGAGATTCAAATAACTTGTTTACATCATAAATGTAACTAATAAAGCTAACATTAATTCTTTGATACGATTTCTAATCGATATTTAGTCCTTTCATACATAAAATAAGGTTTATTTAGCTAAATATTGACATGCAATCATGCAGAAATTTTTGATCCTAGCAGCTTCCAATTGGACAACATTTTCGAAATATTTAGCTTTTCCCAAAATAACTAACCATATTTATTGCTACAATATGTTTGGTTTACGATATAAACACACACCAAAATATACTTATTTGGAAATAAACCATTGCACGAAGTGAACTTAGCTTTAGGTATACCCTGTGGCGTCCTTTTGACATTACTACTGTTGTTTTCACACAAAATCAACGTAAATTCGCTTAAACGGTAGCCAACAAAAACATAACACGCAATAATTCACTGATTTTATCAAAAATAAACTATGAAAAACGCTTTAAACCAAGAAAAACACACAAAAACAGTAAGGAAAACACAAGCCACGTTGCGCATTAGTTGAGACAGAGGGCAGCGCGATCGGTGGATTCAATATGGCGATGGTTTGGCGCGCTGTGATTGGCCGGCGGGCGCACCGGCCTGAAGTTGGTTGAGCTGAGCGAGCGAGTTAGATTTATGTGATGTTTTGGCGCCGATGAAAGACGGAGAATGTGTCGGAACGAGAGTACATTTTGTATGCCGGCGGCGTGTCAGACCGGTTTTGTCAGAGGCGTTTACGGAGTGCGCGTATGTGCCGGCTATGTGCCGAGGGCAGGTAGGGCCCGCGCTACCTATTTATAATGATGAATTGCGCAGCTCGGCTCGATGAATTAAAATATAAATTTTTAATATTCATTTTTCATTGTTGCAGGTAAGGAGTAATATCGGCGGTGCAATGAGGAAAATAAAACAGTAAGAAATACAGGCATGGTTGGAAATTTAATCAATCATGGTTGTTCGCTACTAAATATAAATTTTCGTAGCGGTCGATTTATATGCTCAGAAAAAATTTTTAAATAACATTTTAAAACGCTGAGACGCCCTTTAACAATAAAGATATTTAGATAAACGAACCCAAAACAGGCTTGCAGAAGTAAGTATAGAGAAATAAGACCTACGAGGCTACAAAATATCATAGAGCAAAATCTATTCACGTTCAAGCAAGCGTTATTTTTATTTAGGTGCATAAGTACTTGGGAAATAAATATAGGTAACAAAAAACAAAATAAGTTAAAGTTCAGCAGCATTTAAAAATCTGAGGTTGGAAAACCAATTTTAGAACTGTGGTTTCCGGTTAAAAATAGAACCACGTAGAGTCGTATAAACCGCAATATCTCTTTTCACAGTTCTCATACAAAGGGGGCTAGAACAAAACAAGATAGATGGGTATTCGAATCTCAACAAATCACGTTTTTTATTGAAGAAGTAGTTACTTATTAAGAAGCAAAAAAAATACTACAATGTTATGCACTTGAAGAAATAAGTTGATTTCTAAATAGCTTTAAATAACCGCAATCATATTTATTTTTTACATGATTCGACATTTCAATGGAAATGTGTGAGGATCATGACAAAATAAATAAACACCCTTAAGCTATGTTATCAGGGCAGATAACCATGGTCATAAACAAAACATAATAAATCTTCAATAGAATTATGTATTTGACTCGGAGCAAGCACCATTATCTTAACAGTATAAGTTTGTGGAAGGAAAATATCAAACAATATAATGCAACCAAGCAAAGTAATAAAGATCCGTAACAGAATCCTAGCCACACCCATCAAACGAGCGGAAGTGAGAATATGTGACGCAGAGAAAAAAGCAAATATGGCCCAGGCCCAATGGCCTAAGATAAATTTATTTCGTCGTGTAACTAGCAATAAATATGCTAATTCAACACTATAACGTCCGTATGTCGCCTACCAGCTCCGCTATTGAAAGAGTGAAAAAGATATCACAAAATTGCACTGCGCATTGCTCTTTTCAGTCCTACAACCTTCGAGTGGCATCACGCAAAACTTTACTCTGTTTCTTTCTCTCGTAGGTCGTATTTTTTTCTTTCCGATTTATTGAGTTACGCCGTTCTGTTGTCGGTTTGTAGTTTTATCGACCTACGGCAACTACTAACCCAATAAATTTTGGTGTTTCGCTCAGTGAATCCGTTCGTTGAACGAATGCATCGTCCCAGATACGAATGTGCGAGATTTGACTGCGCTGATTTATTGTCGAGGATTATAAGTTACTGACCAAAACTTATCGGCGTCGGCTTTCAGTTCACTGTGTACCATGTCAGCAGATATCCTTTAAATTAGACGTACACATCCATCAACGTATTTGCATACGTATACTTTATCGGCGATGCTTTTTAGCATTGCAAAATAGCCTGAGTCGTCCAGTTCATGAACTCGCTCAGGATCTCTTAATTAAGAAACACAATTAATGTATAAATCAAGAGCACAACTTAATCTGCAAAATGAAAACAATCAAAACCAATATTTAATTGATGGGCAAACCTTAATTAACTTGTAGTTCGGCGGGTCTGGAGCCCCTCGGATAAAAGAAGCCATCTGCATTTCGGTATTCAAATTATTCTCCAAACGTGTTCTCCGTTCTAACCGAGCAGCCATTAACGAAATCGTTGCATCACGCTCACTCTTGCGCATCCAAAACCCGCGCGAGCGGCGCAACCCTTTTCTCAGGGACTCTTAGCTTTGAAACGACAATATAACGTACTCATATGGACCCGAATAAAACGGAACAAAAAATCACATCACAAAAGTTTGCCTAAACTAACCTCGTTAAGAGATTTCTGGATAAAAGAATACCGTTTTTCAGTATCATCACGATTGTGCCGTGGATCGGATAGCTCGATCGAACACGCGACTAATACTGACTGTAAAAATCTTTTTTGAAGTGAATCTTGTTTCTTTAACTGCTAGTACAATAACTGTTCATTGCACAAGTGCAGAGAGAAAGTTGGTTTTGTTGCATCGGGAGGACAAAAAGTAGAGTTTTTTGAGTTATTGTTTGAGAGAAAGTCGCCATTGTTAAGGTAAAAAAGCATTCGTACCTGCTAAAGAACGGGACGATCAACGGCTTAAAGTTTTTGTAGTGTTCGAATAACTTCGTCGTAGAGCGTGTGTGTCGTGTTTTAGTTCAAAAAATTGTGATTGAAAACTGTGCGGCGCGGGCAAATAGGAGTTTCAAAGTTCAGGTAGCTAATCATACGTTTCGCCACAGCCGATGTTATCCCAGATTAAACAACAGGTTTGTGCACACATGATGAAATTTTTCTCCGGGAAAATTAATTGGGCGCCATGTTTCAAAATTTAATCTCGCGGTCATGTCGTGTACAGTTTGTCAGTACAAATTAACGTAGCTTTTTTGACACATTTTGTGTTAGGCAATTTACGTGACGCAATTATGGGAATAATTTTGTACATAACCATAAATATCTTATGTATACAGCTTGTTTTTTTAAACTAGGGTACCGTATGGAACAAGTCAATATTTTTTAATTGTTTTCGCATTTTATGCCAAATATCCGCTTTAAAACCTAACAAAATCATAGTATTTCAAACCCTACTGGAAATATCTTTAGAATCTTTGTTTTGACTAAAATCTCATTCTACATTCACCATATACAATTGGCCGCTTAAGGAAGTCTCACCAAAACGGTCTTGAAGAATTTAAATTCAAACCGACTTCAGTAGAGGTCGATAGAATGGGACAATGCGTCTCCAGTGGTCTCAAGAACAACAGGGAACATGTTGAATGTGTACGCACATGCAGACAAAGGAGGAGACGCTTAATTAAACTAGCGAAGCGGGGCAAGCGAAACGTAAGCATTTAATTTATATCCCTGCAGTAAACTCCGCGGCCTCACCCTGTGTGGACTGAACCTATAAGCGTAGCGGGAAAAACGTTCCCGGGTCTTTTGAGTCCCAACGGACGTCGGCATAAGCGGAGCGGGGACGATTACAAACGCTTTGAGAAATACTGCTGTTCTGATCGAATATTAGGTATTTTTATGTACTTTAGCAAGCTATTGATTACTATCTAGTAGTTTGATGTGAACTGTATCTAATTGAATAATACTTAAATGTTTTAATCAAAACTATACTACGTTTATTTGCAATCCAGTCTTGATCGGCATTCTAATAGAGAAAAAGTTACTTTTTATCTATATTTTTATTATGTTTATAAACAGCAGCTGCGCTTACAATGTACCGGAATTGAAGAATAACAAAGAGACCCGCTGGTTTCCTACAACTAACCCCTCACTATATTCGTAGTACAGTCGTGGAAAAACTCGCTTTAGTTGAATACTGGATTAGAATAAACTATTTTAATTACGAGTTACGCTCGCCATTGACTCGCTAACACAATTATATGTGTACCTGTTTAATTGATGACTTCAAGGGTCGCTTCTGCTTCATTCGTTATGCTCAATTATTTGTTTCTTTGAAACTTAATGACTTGGCGAAAATAATCGGTTTTAATTGAATATTGAACACTGTTTTGTTGAGCCTTTGTTCCGTTTAGTTTAATGGAGGGGTCCGTGACGAAGTGAATAACTAAGATCAATCGACCAACTAGTTGATGGAACTACCCTAAACTATATTAAAGTTGGACCGGACCTGTTATTAAATTCCATTCAATACTTAGATTAAAAGATATGATTCTGTAATTTCCCTCGCATGACAATAAGATAAAAATTAAATAGCTCAAATGAAATGGTTCTAAAATAAGAACATTTGATACTTTTGATATTTTTTAAAATGTTATTACATTAAGCGTAGACTAACTTTCATTTCATACCTCTTCATACAAAATACAAACCTACAAAATTTTACAATTTGCCTATGAAACAAACTTCACAGAAGCCTACCCGCATTAATTTACCGGCTTTCACATCAACTAACGGCTTCAAGTAAGACCCGAGCACACATCTCAAACTAACGTTCGAAATATTGTTTGTTATTCCCCAAGGTTAGAACACAGACCACTACGAGTATGCAAGTTTACCATCTTGATTTCCCCACAGCCGAATTTGAAAGCAAATAAACGTACGAGACGCCAAACATTAACATTATTGCTTTGAACGCAAACGTAAGGATCACTGGATGGACAACTACAGTAGCTTTATGCTTTAGCTCCACTATTTACTTCTGCTGCTTTATTTATAAACTTTTATTTATGTTCTGTATATCTAGAACATTTTTACTTTTTCTCCTTTTGTCCCTTTTTACAAAAGTCCACATTGTATATTCACTTCTGCCTTCACCAGTATTACCATTTCTAAGTTCAACAAAAACAGAAACTATTTCTCTAACTTGTTATTCAACACCTCGAGCACTTCAATAACCGGCTGTTATAAGTACGTATTTGGCCAGCTTTACCACCGTTGACCATCCTCTAAATTCCAGTAGATCTTTCCACCTATTCTACCCCTCCTTAATTAAGTCCATACTGGGTAGCGACAACAATGGCCGCCGACCGATGCGCGCCAAGATATTCAAATACGTCTAAGGCCACTATTATATTGCCAACATTTATCGAGATACTATTCCCCTTATATACCTACAATCTAATAACGAAATAGATATTTTAGTAGATGACAAACTAGAAATTGATGATCAATTTAAAATTCGTAGTAAAATAAAATAAACATGTGTTATTGTAGTATTAAATCGTTGTCTCACAGTTATAAAAGAACGGAAAAACTGACACCGACACGTGTTTTTCTCGTCACAATAAAATACACACTTAACAACCTTATGAATTTATCTTTTACTATTTTACAGATGTTTGCGAAATAAATTAATGTTTCCGCAATGAAGCTTTCAAAGAATGTCAAACTGTTTCTTATCTATTTATAAGGGCTATAAATCTGGAAGTTCCATTACTATTTTGTGGCAGTCTTTTAAAACAAGATGTACGGTATAAATCCCGAAGCCTGAAACAGTTTTTCCGTCGTCACCCCGACCAAGTTGGTTCCCAATTGGGACATCGATCCCCGCACTTTAGCGCCTGTCTGGCGCTACACGCAACTATATTCCCACTCTATCCTGTTTAAAAAGCACGCTTTCAAACGTACAAAATTAATTTATGTGCGGTGTCATGATTTTTTGAAATATATTTCCTGTTAATCGCTTTCATCTATTCGCTCCTTGAAGTGAAATATTTGTTTCGTTAACAAACAGAATAACTTAAGTAACTGTTGATTGGGTTAGAATTCCATAATCTATTGAGTATAGTATATATTAATTTAACTATCTTGGATCTCATCTTATATCAAACTTAAAAGCGAAGTTGAAGTATTAAACGATCCGGTAAGCGCATGAAAAGAAAATAACATCAAAAATGAAACCCTTTCGACCAGTTCGTGGTTCCCGAGGTAACTGTATGTAACATCGTGACTAGATAAAGTCGTTTTGTATGCGATAACATCTGTCGATGTGCCTCTGTACTGACGTAACATAATATAACGGTAATACATGCATTGTGATATAGGCGAGGGCCTAGATAGCGCCCTTGTGGAACTCTCTTTTTATTCTCTGTAGTAAAATAGACTGTGTACTTTATTTTGATGGTGAGACACATATTATAATTGTACCTTAATTTTTCGTTAAAATAATTGAAACCCAAAAATATAATAACTTTGCTGTTATAATAGTATATAGTACACGCTTTTGATATACATAAACAAGACTTACATATATAAAACTACCTGACACCCACATGATGATAAAGGTTCGATTATAAACAATTTTACTATATACAGAGGCAGATGCACTTGCAAAATAAAAAAAGAAAAGGCAAAACGCGACATGGCTCTTGATTAATACTTTAAAGGAAACTTGTGCGAGGACTGAACTAGGCAGTCGGTAGTCTGCCACTACTTGCTTTTTACATACTATAACTTAATGTAAACGTTCACCTGGATTTAATTCAACGTATAAAATTATAGAGTGTTTTTAATGAAATTGATAACGAGATGACACGCTACATGCGCTTTCAGCCTCTTCGTTTATTAACGACTGTCACAAAAGGGACATTGTAATTAAGAAAATAAAAAGTTAAAGGTGTTGTTCAAAATAATAAGATACCTCATTGCAGCAGGTGACGATCTGATCGCGCAAAGAAATACTCCAGTTTTACATATGGCCGAGGTAAAAGTAAGATACTCTCAGGAGTTGCCGCATAAATTGGCCCGTTCGTGATGCAATGCCTCGTTGAATATGTATAGGTGCGCTCCCTTCCGTACTTCTCATTTTACTAATAGATTTCTCTTTGATTAAATTTGTATACGTTTTATTCATACGACCGAGACCACTATTGTTAGCCGGCCGACCGCTTAAATCACCGGTTACCGCATCGACTATATCTCTACTTTATTTTTATTAAACAGTTCGCGATCTTAACGTATGCGAATATTAAAACGCAAATAATCTAATCGTTTTATGGACTCAAAGGCTTTATAAATTTGATGAATCACGTGTATTATTGCGTGTTTAAAATCGTTTTTAATGTGAAAAACGGTTTAATTAAAACGAAACGAAAGAGACGAAAAAAATTAGGCAATCTTTTCTAAAATGCAAATACATTAACGAAAGGACTTCGTAACCATAATAGGCGTAGCACACGACTGCACGCTCGCTCTATGAATGTATCACGACGGTTTTATGTCCCAAACTAAAGCAAGTTAAAATCGATACTTTTATATTTTGTTATAGTACTTGTAGTCGCCACGGGTGATATAATATCGAATGTCAAAATAAGTATGGCTGTCGATAAGTAAGACGATACGAACATCTCATTTAAATTATCCTTGTCTCATGAAATATACGACCGGTAACCCTTTGGCATTTGGCGTCGACCGACTGGACGTACACCGAGGAATCAGATATTTATAATGGCTTTATTAAGACGAGCCATCGGTTGAGCTCACGCCCGCTTATTATTATAATTTAGACGATTGCCTAAAGCTTCGTTGGGTGAATGAAGTCATCAGTATTGTAGTGTTTTGCATGTGCTAGTTTTTATTTCATTCACTTCGTTAAAAATGTTATGTATTTATTTTATTATACTTTTAATGAGCATACATTCTAGTACTATAAAGAAAGTCGGATTCTTGTGCAAATAATTACTTTTTTAACAAACAGTTATGAGGTTAAGCCGATGTGATAAAACGCAGTCAACAAATCATTGTCGGGTTTGTTATGCAAAAATGCAACGAAGATTCCGTGCTACAAAGCCATGGTGGAGACCGTTCATGTTTATAATGTGTTTATACTTTTTGCTGGCCCCAGGAACACGTGAGCATGGCTCTTCAAACTGTATAATGAGGGAAAATTAAAATATAAATAGACAGACCCTTGTGCCGCGGCTCCGTTTTAAAAAAAATGCTACATTAATTAGCGACTAAAAATGATAAAAATATAAATTAGGCATAATTATTAAACTTAATTAACAGTACTTACAGCCGGCTGCGTTGCTCGGCTCAAAGTAAAAGCCACTAATCTTACAAATGGAAATATTTATGGAGGCCTTACCTCATTGGAGACATTAAAAGTTTTCCAAACCATAACGGCGGCAACTCTTACCTCTCATTGTTCATTCCGGGTGCGTATATTGTTGGAGTTGAAATTTGTAGGCACCACTGAAAAAGTGTCAATTCATCATAGCAAAGCCCCGGGCTCGAGACCGAAGTCCCCGACATAAATCTCACTTCCATACTTTCGCGTGGGGAAAACGACTGCTTTATGAGATCCTTAAGGCTGTATGGATTTGGGAAAATATTTCCTCTGCGTGCTGGCCCCCGACAAATGAAGGAGCATTGGGCACATTAGAATGTGTGAAGGGCCTATAGGCGTTTTTATTGTTATGCGAAGCAATTCGTTTAAAAGCCAGTGCGTTACGGTAGTACATACGAAGTGCCTATTTGCTAATATTTATTAAGCTAAAGCACCTCTTCGGGTTTTGGGGCGCGAGAAAAAAACGAATTAATGTTTATGTGAATACTTAAATTACTCACGTACCCTTTTGATTCTGACTTAGTACTGAAATCACTTAAGTATAAATAGCGGAGATGTCATTAAGCAACTATTTCTGGCGGTCATGTATCACTGCTGTTTGGAAATCCTCACACTAATCTTGATTAATATCGGTCCGGTTGCGGTGTTTATTTTAAATACGATTTGCTTGTGGTGAAAATAATGAAGCTAATATTTGTGGAGTAACTCATACTTAGGTTATATTGCATAATTGAAATGGGCGTAGGTATTCATTTATATTCATACCTAAGTACATAAATCGTCGGGTTGGCGTGCGTGCGTGAGTGCAGCGCCCGCGCACACTGGGCGCGCCTCATTAGACCACGCGCCCGCCCCGCTCGCGTCTCGGCCCCCGCTCTGTTGCACACACCCGTTTATCCAGACCCGACGACATTTCCATTGCCTGTGCGGAAAATAGACGTTTTAGGAGAGCGGCTACAAACACAGCAGATTCTTCTTAGATAAGTTTATTGTGTGCTAATACACTGCCAGTATCTAGTTACGTACAGCCTGTACGATATGCGGTGTGGTCTGTTTTGCTTACTTACATGGGGGGCAAAGGTAAAATGGAATATGCCTTCTACAGTTATAGTGTGAGAAATCTCAGGGAGTACAATCGTGCTCCGTAAAAGGTGCACCAGATAAATTGGAAGCCTCGTGGGCGATGTGATTTGAATTGAATTAATTATGAGAAGCGCATGACTTGCTCACGAACTCCTGCAGGAAATGCAAACGAGCCGGGAAAAATTACGAGATTATGGGATATTTTCACCGCTACTACGTAGAAGCCGCGCCTTATCTGGATACGGAGTTCAATAAACCAAGGAACGACCGCTTCGCGACTGAATTGACGACAATTTATGCGACAAAATAACGCATACAGGTGTCGCGGAGCCCGGCGCCCCTTGGAATAGCCGCCGATGGGAACTAAATAGGCAAGGGGCTCCTTAAGCCCGAGTACCGAAGCGTTAGACACGCCCGATGCCGCGATAGCGCTCGCTACACATCCCCAATTACGATTTATACAGTCTGTAAAAGGTAACCAGTAATGACGGGTACCCCGCGAATGCCTTTTTCTCGCACAATCGAAATCCAATTATTTTCGAAAGTAACTAAGATACCGGTCGCGACAGAAGCGCAGAGGCGGCCCGTAAATCGACTCTGGATGTTTGCAGCGCGCTCGGAATATGAATTATTCTCGGTGATTGTTCTTGCGACCGCGTCATGGTTCATACATGAAGCGCGAACTAGTTTTTTCGAGGTTCCTCCCGTCCTCGGCTCGTAAATAAAATCGTATTCGTGAAAAGTTGAATTTCTGCCGCATCGTTACAGTTTTTTTATGTCGCCAAATTCGTAAGTGTTTCCGAGAGACTTATCAACCTACAATTTTCTCTGGATAGTAATTATTAACATTATCGACAGTTAAGTGTGGTCGGACTTGGTCTTTGGGAAAGTAACCTCTCGTGGTGCCTGCGGTTCCGCGCCTCAGATAACCCAAATTTGTTTGGGCGAATTTTTCGAAACTCTTTTTTATCAATCGGTGGGCTGGTTGGTAATTGGCTGAGCGGGCAGCGAGGCGGTCAGCCATAATTGACGGTGCTATCATTCTGAAGTTTTCGTCCGGACATTCGGGGAAACTCTTAATTGGTCCCCCTTTTGTGACGTTCAATAATGCCGCCTCGATAATAACACTACCAATTATTAGCAGATCGTTGTATATAATTATCTGTTTGATAAACTTAAGAAAATTAGCTTTACTTCAAATTTTGAGCAGAAATTTATAAGTACATAATACATACGCAACTACTGCATCTGTGCAACTCTTCTCTGTCTGAATTCCTGCAGCGCAATAAATATTGCTTCACGGTGAAGATGTGTACGATCGATACTTTTTGTTTAATATTGAATGCGATTGTTTTATTAACGTTGTTGTATTATTCAACCTTCAAATAACTCATCTTGAAAAGATTCGCAACAGAAAATAACGTGTAGCCTTCTTACAATATATATACAATTTCGATTTCACTGCACATAAAAATTAGCTAAGGACTTTATTGAGAGCGGCCGCTTAGGAACTTCAGAGAGCATTTTTTTATATTTCCAATACGAAGAGCCATTAATAAGGCATTGTCAGAGGAGCATTTCGACTCTATAAAAGAAATAAGTTTCTTATTGGTTCACAATTAAAGAGTTCTGAAGGTGACCGTGCCATCCTCGGCCGGATAAAAACCTCGCATTCATCGAATACTAAACGAGAGAAGCTCCGCTGAAATTGTAAACGTAAAAAGTTCCCAAGCGATACTTATCAAGTGTTTGAAATGACACAACCGGATTCCGGTTGGCGGACATGTAGTTTTTTCCATACGGGTATAAAACTGACGAATTTCTCAATAAAAGAGAGATGACCGGCGTGTCGTCACGTAGTAGGGGCTCAGTGGGTATTTGGAGCGGTGCAGCAAAAAGTGTTCAGGGGCCATTATTATGGCATTTTTGTCGTCTGACGGGGCTGGAGTGGTCGCGGCCATTACTGCGAGGGGCGGCGCCCCCCGCCCGGCCGCGCCGCGCCCGGCCCGCGTCGCTCCGACCCGCGCGACCCGCGCTCGCCGCAGCGCACACTGCGCCATCCATCTTCGATATGCACATAAAGCGAACCGGGCCCGTAACGGCAGACCCACATTCCCGCTGCTCTTAAATTTATTTATCTCTTTATTAATTCTCCACTTGAATTTTAATGTTTCGCGTTAAATTCCGTTCAAAAGAAAACGTATTAGCAGGTGGAATCAATCGCATTTTTAATTATTTGATTATGGCATTGGGCATTCTTAAAACTGTTTTTAAATAACACTTTGTATTCATTATGCTATGTGTCATTAGCGTGCCTGATTACATCTCAGTATATAAAACAGTGTCAATACAATAGCGAGTACGAACATACTTCATCGGAATTATAAAAAAACATGAACTACTTAATACTGGGTTCATTATGAGTCTGAACTCGTAGACTTAATGTAGGATGCTCAATTAAACTCACCTGTTGGTCGACTTAACAATGGGATAGATAGCCAGGGCTCCTGCGAACCTTGGACGAAGGGCTCGTATGGGACTGCTTTAATGAAGTGCGAGTTGCTAGAACGATATGTATTCATATGTCTTTGTTTATACTGGCCCTAGGAAACATCCTTGTGGAACTCTTGTGACGCTCTCTTGATATTTATTTAATTTTCTTCACGCTGAACGCGGAACATTTTAAATAATTCAAATAAAAACATTCAATAAGACTAAGTTAGCTATAAAACTGTAGTTTGGAAGCTCTAGGGATCGTAGTGGTGACTCTGACTGGCGTGTTTACGATGCTCGCGCGTCCGGGGATGGACTCAGATAGATTGCCCACTTCGACTGCCTGCCTCGAATATATTAACCAATTAGAACACTTGTTTTGGGGTAACCCATTGAAGAATTTCTCTGAACAAATGCAACCTTAAAAAAATTGTCAGCGCAAAATGTTGTTATTTTCTATTTTACGTTAGATTTTTAGCGCTAAGTTTGATAACATTTCCGTTATATCATGGGCTCTATTACATGGGAATATTGTAAATGGTGAAACATGGGTGTATTTTATATTTGTTTGCCTACACTTTTGGCTAAAACAGGGCATATAACGCCTTGTTTTAGCCGATGTAAGTCTTTCTTCAAAATGCCACAAAAAGTGCATGTTTTTCTCTACCAAAATTGTGTCGTAGTTTGCCAATCCACACTTTCCTAGTATGGCTTTAATCATTTTCCGTCTAAGAGGAGGTCCGTGCCCAAAGAGATCGTAATGGCTTGATAAATGGCCGAGATAGATGGCTAGTCCATGCGTCATGCTCGTGAACGGGTGTTATTTGTGGTGACTGATCGGACTTGTTATCGTTGACTTAGTAATAAAATTGACTTATGTCATTTATAGAATGGCTAAGCAATTATGCATTTATTTACATAAGTGTAAGTGTCCCTTAAGTTTGAATAATATTCCTGAAACTGTATTCAATACAATTTCAAACTTCTAAAAGAATTCAGTAAACATCCATTCACACATTTACTTTTTTTTATCTATCATTAATTTTATTTTTGGTACAATTTTACTTGTGACTATATTTTCGAGAAGCAAGTTTATCGCTTGATTTACTTGTTAGAATATGTCAAGCTATAAGCTAATTGAATTATTATGTTCATTCGAATACTACCCGTTGTCCCATAAAATAGCAGTAGTGTTCTTAACCACATAACTCTCAATCGAGCAAACCATGTTTCAAGGCGTGTTCTATCTCCTTGATAAATTCAGCATGTCAAATCAATTAACCGAGCATATTAATTTGTTATTAATTAAAATAGATTACAGTATTGATGAAAATCACTATCAGTTGATCGAACTAGTAAATCGTGTTTGTAGTCAGCACAATCATGAATATCTAATAGTTCTAATACCTGTAGGTCTAGATAGGTGTCCAGTTAGTCTAATTTGCAATAGCGCCTTTGTGTTAATTGATCCTGGGGGCGTTGGTTGCCGTAATTGTCTATAAATTGTTCCGCGCATTAATCTCCACATCAGATTGCCCGGAATTAACGATCTAATGGAAAGACGGAATTACGACTACATCTCATTAATATAAAGTTTCACATCAACGGAGATGTTTTGGCAACATTCTATAAAGTTTGCTGCATTCCCGTGTTATAACAATATGAGAAAGATAAATTAATGATGAACCAGTTTGAAACTTCGACCGACTGACTTTACTGAAAGTTGCTATCTTCATCAATTCTTCAGCAAGTTTCCGAGTATATTCACACTTCGAGAGTTATGTCGGTTCTGTAAAGGTATCGTTTCGTATTAAAGTATAGCCAGAGCCTGATTCTGCACATAAAATGGGTAATCATAGATCATTATGTTACCGGAATGTTTGAAATGCTTGAAAATCAGTGGCCATCTGATTGCTGTTGAGCAAATAATTGTAACTGGTATATAATACGTTCAGCCGCACCTTTTTTAATCTTAGCGAGACGTAATCTCGCGAACATACATCCATACACGCCTGAGAACGTGAGGCACGCACTAATTAACGTTCAACGTGAAACTTCGTCGTACAGCACCACCAATCAAACTTGAACCCCTGTCCTTCAGGCATTTCTACCGTCTTTGTCCTTTCGGCTAACACGACAGGAGGAAGAGGAGGCCTCGTTAAACTGGGTACTTCGTAATTGCGTGTCTAACGTTCCCTACACGTAACATGGCCTTTTATTAGGTGGAAATTCTGTATACGGCACTACACTCGAGCATCGGGTAGCAACTTCTAAACTTCAATGGGTATATAACTCACTGAATGCAAATGTAAGAACAAAATTTCAAGAACTATTAAAAAATAACAATAAAATTACCATCGATGAATAAAAATCACATTCTGCCGAACGATGTTTAAAATCGTGAACCTATTCGATTTTTTATTCGATACGATTGAATTGATTTCTTAATCTGTATCGTGGATTCATGGGCCGTGTTTAGTTCAATGAGGCTTGATACAGTTGATGTGTTATTGTCGTGTGTAAGACATCGTAAACGTCTACATTAGTCGAATGTTATTGTTTATTGTCTATTAACACGTATTTACTTGTGCATTAGTCACACTGTGTGGTTTCTTTGTGTGCTCCGCGTAATTTACTGACCGCTGGAAATAGACGTCAAATTAAATTATTCATTCCGTTTGAGACTCGCCTTCGTTTCAGTACGCTTCATTGATTCTGTAGAATATGTCATATAGAGAATTGATGGACTTTGTTTGGATATTCAAAAACATTGTCAAACATAAAATATTCTGCTTGTCTTTATTTATTTTATGCAATTGATATTAATCTTCTCTTTGGCAAAGCACATAATCCTTCATTCTACAAAGAAATGCGCGATTTGTTGTCTTGTATAATACTTTATTCCAAGCGGTGACCTAAAAAGATTTCTGAATCTCAAACGGTTCTCTTTACAATTCTTATACGTTTCAATGCAAATGTCTAAGGAATACAGGCTTTTTCTTCATCCGTACCATGTCCCAATACATATCTAGATAGAAACAAACGTGAATACGTAGACTAGCATTGTTCGCTAACAAGCGAATGTAACCGCGCCCCGGCACGACACCGAACCCGCACTTATAGCTACTTAAAAGTATAAACTTAACTACATGTCGCATGCCATGTGGGGTATTTGTTATTAATGGGACCTATTTACTATTTATGGATTCTTATTTCGGTGTCTTGAGGTTGCTTTGTAATTGGGTGAAGGAAAACGTTGGAAATGCCATGAAAATATATTTTTTTGTACAAGGTTACAGACACAATTTTATTTCACGTAATGATCTTGTTACAATTTTACGATTTTTATAAAAATGGAGAAAGGGTTGATTGTATGTATGTATGTACAATTGTACATACAATTTCTAATAACAATGTGATACCCATATCACTAAACATTCGTACCAATATTTTGTCCCTAAGTGTAGTCCTACAATTTAATGTGTTGCATAAAAATTCAGTCAGTTATTTTTTTTAAGTCTCGTCCTTATCTCAGCCTAGCGCTGGCCACTCGATCGTTTCTCAAAACTTTCTTTCAAACAGAAACAGTTTTATACTGAACAATAGACAAGCAATATCGAATTTTAGAAAGCTGACCGTTGTGCAACTTTCTCCCTTTATCTATAGTACAAAGGTAACTGTAAAGTTAAAACGCATTGTCTACTTTTTATGACATCCTTTATAAAATATCGGGAGGATTTTTTACTTAACAGTACTGACTTTCTAAAGTCCCTTTTCAAGTTTGTTTTGAGTTCACAAATTGGCGACTAAATGGTTTTAGTGTTGACTTATGATTGTTTATTTTGCGGGACTGTTCATTAGTTTCGTTCATTCAAGTTTGAAGTAATAGTTCCGAAGTTATTTAACCTTGCGTAATTTTGCTATACGACTAACTTTTCGTATCCGTCTGGAAAAGTTTGTATTTGAAAACTATAATGACTACACGATATTAGCTGGCCTTTCGTGGTTATTTTTTGTTTAAAAAGTTATGATGCTTTAAGTTACTAATAGATGGAACATTTATTATGAAGTGAAAACCTGTACTTAAATAATAGTGGATTGCCTTATTGGTTTTGTTCAAGGAGAAGAACCTAGCTGCAATTTGAGATAATTGATGGAAATTATCTTACTTGTCATGATAAAGTTTATGTTTGCAAGCCTTTTGACGGCAATTCATTGGCTGTATATTATTCTTACGCGATATTAGCTATATTAAAGTAAAATTTATTTAACAAAATTATCTCAAAATACACTCCTATCGTAATAACTTCGCAACAAAATTAGTTCAACAACAAACACCCTAATTTATGACTTCAAAATTCTAATTACGTGACTAAGAATAATTTTAGTAGGGAATAATCGTCGTATATACAGATAGACATCTGGGTGCATAGTTAGGTATTAAATTGTCGTAGTACGACGTTTACGAGCATATTGGCGGTGCAGGGTGCAACATGCTAACGCTATCATTTACCCCCGTCCGTGGCTAATTCACTGTGACAAATTATCAGCGGCTAAATTCTGGACCTACTGTTTAGTTGCACTGTGTTATGTATGCGGCCATTGTTCGGTGCTTCCTTAGAGATTATGGACGAAGATTCGGTGTTTTCCTTACAAATGGGTATTGTCAATATTATCTTTTGGTTTTGTATTTAATCTTACTGTTGTGTACTATTTTGTTTTACTTTAAAAATTTGGTATAGGTCTCAAATTAGAGATTTGTGCTACGATTGAGTGAAAACAAAATATTTTGTCTGTTTTCAGTAGGTATATTTCAAGTCCTAAAGTTTTTTCTGGCCACAAAATATCCGATTTATGCAATTGTTGTAAGGTGATGGATAAATAAATACATAAATATACATATAACATTAAAAACGTAGCTTCTGCATGAATCACAAAAAAATTTGACTGCCTAACAAATTGAAGCATAAATGTATAGTTTTTACATTTCTTCAATATATTCTTAGTTGTATACAAAGATCTACAGATACTTGGCGTGGCAATGCATTGTCCTAAGCCCTAAGTCTGTAGATCTAGCCAGAATAGATACGACCGGAGACGTACTGAGAAAGTCCCTCGTCTCAACCGGATATTTGTCTTTCTATCATACTTGCGTTACTTGTTTCCACTAGCGAAAAGACAAATCATTTTAAAACAAATAGAGACGAAATTATGTAATCATAGTTTTTAAAAGATATCGTTATGTGGTTTCTTTATATACTGACGGTGTCTTACATATATTGCTATTACTGAGATCTGGTATACTACTTACGGATGCCTCAAAAGAATAGTTCTATACACGGACTAGTTAATTGACAGACTGGATAAGCTTTTATATGACTAAATATTGAAACAAAGGTAGAAAATGTAGCTTAAAGAGTTGTAAAAATTGACTTGTATTCGAACCGTCATGACTCATGACTTTTGACGTCGTATCTTTTATTACCACAATAACCTTTCACCAACCGACTATTACGTATGACACCCATCAAAACCTTGGCCTTTCCACACAATGGCCGAAGATGATAACTTTTACACGAAAATTTCAAAACAACATAAATTCATATAGAATATAAAAAAAACTTTGTTAATATGCCGATGGAGGATATTTTATTTAATTTAGAACTTGGTTATTGCGTTCATACGAATAAATACTAAAGTTAGCAAGGTTAATATCAGCGGGTTGGATGTATTGCGCGGTTGAAACCAATATTTCATACCGCATTGTTTACAAGCCGACCGGCCGCGGGGAGTTGAGATAAACTCTATAAATTCTATACTGTATTAGTATTTAAAGGAAGCTATTACGTTTTGTTATTGTGAATGTAATTACGTATGGAAATTGGTAGGTAAAGGGACAAAAGGTTTTGTTAAATAAGTCGGTAAGAGTTATGTGGAAAAATGAAAAATTATCATGATTTACTTCGCTTGGATTTAGGAAAAGCGAACAAAGAAGAAACAAGAAGAAAATGTTAGTCGTTATTCTATGATATACGATAGAAAAAACTTATTTCCAGCCTGTCTAATCATAAACCAAAATACTTAAAACAATACCCAACATTTAATCGCAATATCAAAGAATTTTCTCTATATAAATTCACTTAGAAAACTCAAACTGAATGCAAGCGTGCAGGCTCTTACATAATGCTCTTCATCACATTGTAGATAGACGCGAGGCCAACGGTAGGTGCTCCGCCCCCTATTGTGAGCCTTCTTTTAGCTGTCCAGCGCCAAGATAAACCACTGCACCAGTAAACATGCTCTCAAAAAGCTCACTGCCATTATTCTGCTAAATTAGGGCATATTGCCAAATCAAATTCAGATTATGAAGGCCATATTTCGTTAGCAGTGAATTTTGTGTATAATACTCTACATTCATATTCGAATAGGTATTTTAATTGGGGATTCGAGATATTTTTGGTCGGTTTTTGTTGACGAAAAATAAATTTCAAGCATTCTATATAAAATACGCAAAGGAATTGTGAAAACGTAACATTCTACTGAAATAATTGAAGCAATTTGAAAAATAAGAAATACATTTTTTTGGGTGCACCGCGTTACGAAATCCACAAATGGAACCTATGTATTATAATAAACTATACACTTGACAATATGTACACAAGTACATCAAAAAAGGTATACAGCAACAAACAAAACTGAAATCCTAGAGCGGAATTTCTGTGCAGAGACACGAGACGGTCGTCGTTGGCGGGCGCAGTCTCTAACTATCAGTTCAATCTCTTCGCGTCCAATACAAACCGGTGACGCACGGACAGACAGCTCTTAACAAACGCAACCGATCTCGTATTGTACAGCACATATGTTAGTCAACCCCGCATTGTAATCAGTCTGTTTTATGTGGTGATTGAACGATTCCTACAAAACACTGTTCGTGTGGGCGGTATGTAGGTGTCTGTTTTCAGATCGACGCTTTGTTCGTTGATCTTAGAAAAGTGTTTGTATAGACTTTATTTCTATAATTCTATTTCGTGCCTACACACATATCTAACTTCACGTTAAAGTATGATTCATTCAACAATTGAGGCTATAAAAGGCGCAATATTTTCTATTTTCCGGCTCACTACTATGAAAAATATTTATTCATAGATATTGTTTTTATTTCAACGACTAACATTCAAATTCTCTCTTTGCTGTGTTTACTAACGAAAATAGCCATGTAACTTAAAAAAATAGCTTTGTTTCCACAACAAATTCCGCTTGTTTGTCCGCTTTCCGCGGGGCGCTGATATTCGCATAAATCGAGCGAAAACGCCAAATTGCAGGGCACGCTTCACGCACGGCACTCAACTAAAAATTGCGATGTTTCACACACAAATATTGCGTGCACTCACGTTGTTTAGCCGCCGGTTTTATTGTTTTATTAACTTTTAACAAACCTATGCTTAATAATGGTATTCCACTGCGATAGAGTTCTCGGAAAAGCGTGCATGTGCAACTTCACTAAACTTGGACTTTTGCCAAACAAAGTAGCAGCCTAATAATGCATTATGGATTAGGATTTTAGTGCTTATCTAAATTCAGTACGAAAACATGTTGACATGGCTTTATATACGAACAAAGTAACAACAGCATGGTAGTTTTTCACGGATGGAAAGTAACCGTTTTATTCAGCACAACGCAGCTAGATTAATCCCTCAAAGCTTTGGTGCAGCGAGAACGTGCTGATAAACGGCAAAACTAATGCCCCCCGATTGCATTACGATGCAAACTTTTTCAGTAACTGGCGCGCCGCGCGTAAATCGAATAAAAAAGAATGGAATAAATCGACGAGTTTTCAGCTCGATATTCGACGATTGGATAATGAATCCGAATAGTACTATGATATTAGTTTGGAAAACCTTTTTTATAAAATAAAATAGTTTTACGCCTTTGTTTTGTGAGGGATGTCAGCATAAATTGCGCGTTCATGGTTGTGTACAGTAAATTTGAGTGTAAGCGATGTTGCCAAACCGAATCAGCAACGTGTGTAGTTTGTGTAGTACACACGTATGGAGCGGGATTCTCTTATGATGATTTAGTATTGTACGCGACACTGTTGGATGGATTTACCGCCGTATGAACGGATTATGTGGGCGAGAGCAAACACGGGGCAGCGCCCGCCATATTGTGATTTACGAGCAACTTTTGATTCGCGGCTTTATTGCCGCTGTACGGGGATGAATTAAAATGCAACGTGCAATACCACCTGCATATTGTAGTAATTATAAAATATTATAGTATTACGTTATAACAGAATTAGTGTGTGGTACTAAAATTTAAATATTGCGCTCATTCATTATAGCGTATTGAAATGTAGCGTATAGAATTAGTTTTTGTTTATCGGACACAAATATATTTTCTGCGGAAATGAAAAATCCGTAATTCATCGATTCCCACATGGTTCAACTAGTAACAGAATGAGAGCACTGCAGATATAAATTGTAATTACGGTACCGCAATCTCGGTGGTGTATTTGTTAATAAACCTGGCAATACTTCGAATGGTTTCCCCTCAAACAATTTTTCCCTTGGTCCGAGATAAATAAGACAAGAGATAAATCATAAACGCCCATTTCCTCGCGAGCTACAAAACAACGGACCGGGGCGGGGGAGGCCGGGGAATTATGACAAATCATGCATTAAACATAGGGAATAAATGTTTTCTTATCACGTACCTATTCTTGTTTTGATATTAGTTTTTCCTTTATCTTTATTGACACAGGTTTCGGGAGGGAACATTTTATTGGTGTTGTATCGTGACGCGCTGACTAAACAACGTCTCCTTGTATTATTTACTGACTGCTTTGGTCCATGAATGTAATGTGAAAGGGACAATACATACGAAATATTTGAAATGTTTCAAATGTTGTTGAAGTTTGTGATGTAGTGTTGTATCGCCGAGACGGAATGCTTGAATAATTCTGTGTTATTCATCCCTTGGTGTCCAAGTTAGTCTATTAAGTGCAGTTGGGTGAATAAATATAGAAGGTACTCTTTGTTTCCTTAGAACGAAGTTGTGAATGAAACAGTAACGTCTCGACATAAAACGGTAGACTGCAAATCTGGTATATTTATTTGCAATGGCGGTAAAATCTCAGTGCATCCTTACTGAGCTGAATTTGCATTTAAGTACAATACACACTGAAGTGGAACTAAAGTTCAGTCGTATGTAGCTTATATGACTATTTTGTTACTGAATGCCTACAATTTTTAGCTGTTACTAAACAAAAATGTTAATACTAACTATATCACGAATGATTTAATATCATCTATAAATCATTCAGATTTAAAAATATCTTCTCATTCAAAAATATGCGTTTAACGTTAACGTTTGTAAAACATTTCAACATTTCCTCCAAGTACTTAATTTTTAGACTCATAAAGTTATTTAGAACCGCAAAACAGTACCAAAAGTTTGCAGCGTTTTCATATATTGTATCCAAGTCCTAAGATCGTCTGAGATTTAAGTCGGTCTTCAGACAAGCCGGTGTTGTGGTTTCTTTACTTAAGTCTAACTTAAGTTACACGGTACCGCCCAACTTGGGTTACCGAAGCTCTTGAATACCAACTCTTTACTCAGGTGACTTTCCCGTCTTTCAGCCTTTCGAAAATTTCGCAACAGGATTTCAGCGAACCAACGGATTTAAAGTTTGAGAATTTCAAATGTGAATTCCGAATAAGATACGTATATTTTGAATAAATTTATGTTTGTTTGTTTGTTATTCGTTATTTCGTGTTGTTGTTTCCAAGTCGTATTTACGTTGCGGATGATTGAACGAAGTTAGAGTTTGGATTAAAGCATTAACTTACACCTGACTTACTGTTGTTGAGATTGAGGAGGCATACCAATTACTTTTGGTTTACTTAATGAATGAGAATCTTTATGAAATAGTTGTTGCAATAGAGAAACTATTAAATCATAGAAAGGTTATAATAAAAATCAAAGTTAATGACAAGAATATCAAAATACATTTTTACAAACTATAGTGCCCTTAAGGAACAACTGAGACAACACAATTTTATATTCATTTCTGAACCCCTTTTACTTGCTCAAACATCGAAAGGGGAACAAAAATTTCAATTTCACGGCATTTATGAACGCAAAGCTACACAATCGTAGCAAAAAATATAATGACAGAATTGAATCGTGTAAAATTACGTTGATTACTAGATGCGGTTACTGACATCGGTTTAAACCAATCACTTTATTTGTAGGTATAATAATATGACAGTGCCAAGTAATGGCAAAAGCACGGACCTATCAATTTAATAAACCCTCAGAGCAACTTCACGATTTTATTTCGAATAGTAGTTTATTACTCATTGAAGTGGTACAGTTCGCAAATAAATTTAACGCTCGACTTTAATTTGATTTTATATTGGATTCGTAAAAAAGCGTGATTTAAAAGATTAGTTAGTAAATAACAGTGTAATTTCAAAGTCGAAAGTCCATAAAACTTTACGAAAACGACTTGCATTATTTAATTGTTTTAATTCTTATTTAATATAATAATACAAAAAAAAAATATAAAAGAAAATAATAATACTGAAATATTATTAATAAAACTAAAAGACATCAGAATCAATAAATACAATTTTCTTATCTAATGTATCGTAACAATTTTCTGCGCAAGTAGACACCGCCATCTAGTGACCCCCACGGCCCGTATTTCAATCTTACGCTGTCTTCCCCTTGATATTCTGTCTCTACACGAACTATCGCCATAATAACATGATATCTACTAGATTGCTATCCGTTTGATTCGCTTTTATGCACGCTTAATGGCAAATCGTCGGTTCACTTCATCAGACACTTTAGTACCCCATACTTCAGAGCTCTTATAAACCTTAAAGTCTCAAACTTAGGGTATGTTCTCCAATGAAATACTGTGTATAACTCTTTGCTAATCTAATGATAAGTATTCGTGCGTTTCTTGTGGTCTACCGTCGAAGTTAGTACATCTATAAAGTTTTGCGGCAAACCGCCAAACGCGACACTTTTTTTTTCGAAAATTTCTTATTGCAATGAATGAGTAAGTTTAGTATTAAAATGTAGAGTTTCATTGCCGGAATGCCATCTTAATTTTTGTTATTAACTTTATTTGCATTAATCTAACGTGTCTGAGATTAGGTACTTCTGCGTAAATTCCTATACAGTTTTCCGTGTAAACCAAAACACTCTTGATACTGTAAAATTAATATCTGTCATTTTTATTACACTAATAAATTACGTTTACAACAAAAACACGAATGTTTTGGCTTAAAATGTCACAATATAAATCAAATGCATTATCTCAGTAGTCGGTGTTCGCTATAATTTTACACCCGGGGAACAATACGTCAATTTCTCAAAACATCCCGTGAAATCAAAAGATTAGCCTTTTTTCTACGTTTTTTACGAAGCAATAAAGTATAGCCTGAGAAATGGCTGGAAATAATAGCAGCTCGCAATTCTTCAGCGCAATGTATTCTTAATTTAATCCGTGATCATAAGACAAGGCGCACACTAGAGAAAGCCAGCGGCAATATATCAAAGTTTGACAGGTACAAGCTCGGAGCAATATGGCGACCACGCCACCCAATGAGGGACTGCCCCGTCACGCGGCGCGCACCGCTCCTAACTTGGATACATTCATCACGACTGATTTATCGGGGAAGGAGTGACACATTTTATATTCTATTTTCGAAAACTCTAACGAGTTTTTCAAAATGGTCTCCGCTTGAGAGATCGCAACAGCTGCATCTTGTTAGCGTTGGTTTCAGGCCCGCTTTGTGTTAAAATTATTTGCGTGAATGGTTTCACGTAGTTTTGCCTTGTACGAGTGGCTTTCTGCAAGCCCCTTGTTAAATCATAATATAGATATCGACATTATTGATGTCAAGTATTGTTAAAATTACACGCTGCATGACCTCGTATTTAATAACAGTCTATTATTGATTTATTGAGTCATTTATTTTGAGTAACAGCTGATGTATTCATCATATGAACGTGCGTCGCGTCGGCCGCCCATTCAGAACGTCACATAAATGTCTTTGAAGCGTATCAGTGTTTTAAGTGCTCTCTAAAATTGATTTTTAAATAACACTGGCCGACCTCCCCTTAGAAAAGAAATAGTCTGAGGCTTTCACGTGTCACATATGTCAGGGTTTGGCCTAATCCTCTCGGGACGTCCAATTTTTATTGCGTTCAACCCTGATCTATTGCCTAATATCGAAACGATATATCGAATAGTGATATGGAAAGGGTTCAAATAGTATCAAGGGGTAGTTTTTAACTACGGATTTTATATTTTTAAACTGCAATTTAAAAGAAGCACAGTGAGTATATAACGTTTTTACTGACTACACTTTAAGCAGGTTCCGGACTTTTGAATTCATAACGTATCCGTTATGTATCTTCTGAGAATAAAATTAAAGGGCAGTAGGTATATAATTAGGTACAAGGCTCGATCATGAACTGGTTCCTTGATTTCGACAGTATCGTGATGTCGATCTCGTACACCATCATTGGTAATTTACGTTCACAGGGGCATTTCGAAATTATCATCTAGGGTCACGGAGAAAAATCGGCTTGTCGCCGCCATTTTGGTTCGCGAAATGGTAATTTTCTCTGTAAACGTCTCGACAGCATCATGTTTTGAGTGCCATATAGGTACAGAGCAATTACTTTAATAACTATCTTCGATATAAAATATGTGGGTGGGTAAACGGCGTCCTCACTGCACCTTTTATTAAACTCTATACATATTATAATAAACCGATGCAGGCCTGAATATGTTAACATGATTTTATGTAAAGTAGTTCATTTACATAAACATTTGAACCATTTCTTCGTTTAATGATAATAATGTTTTGTTTCCTCGCGGTTACGAGTTGCGCATCCCGTATCTTGTATGGAAGCGCCGAGGGCTACTTGTAAATCTAGTATTGTAAATGGAGCTTATAGTTGGCAAAAACCTAATACTTATGTAAATATTTGATGAATGTACGTACAGCAAAAATGTTTACACAGTTGTTCTCACGATACTCCTTTCTTGATTCTAGAGCTATTTTAATCACATTCTAGACTATTTATTCTTTAACCTTACATGTTTTAATGAGAAACGAACACACATTTTGTTAGTATATAGGTTAATTATTTATCACCTTTTATTGTTTGGATTCAATTAAGTAACATCCTTCAACGCGTCGTCGGCGTATTCAAATATTCTCAAGCAAGTAATCTATATCAGAAATATAGAGAAAAAGACAAATTATCTTAATATTTAGTGGCGTATCCACATAACACAAGACAGTAACATGTACGAACAAACTAACTAATTAAGGCGTACAGTTTCGCCCCGCCTCTTTCCGCACAGCCGTTGTATGCAACCAACTAACTCAGTACATTGAGGACTAAACGATATTAGCCTTTAATTAAATATAGGTGAAGTGAAGTGAGATGCAATCGCAGAACACGTTGAATCATCAACTTACAGTATGATATATTTTTTCTTGTAATTTTATTTTATGATGTCTTTGTAAAAAATATCTAGATGTCTTGCTCACCACCTGAAGAAATAACGACTTTATTTATGCGGACTTAAATTAGTTTCGTATGCAGAGCAATACATCGTCTTGTGCAAGATGCAGTTAAAGCGAACATAAGGGCAGATTAAAATTATGTATGTACTACATTAGTATGTAAATCAAGTATAAATATACAGGTATCAGAACATGGGCTGAAAACATAGTACATAATTCTAGTACATAAATGTTTAATATTTACTTCGGTTAGAACAAAGATCTTCTAGTGCGTACTACTCTGTTGTCTCTGTCTGCTGACTCTGTCTACTGTTTGGTCGTAGTTGAAAACAAATTAATTTTTAATGAATTGTTTTCGCTGACCTTACCTACCCTTATACGCAATCTCACATAACCGATTTAAATTGATTCCGTTACGCGGTTGGAGTACCGATTACATAAAAACTTGCCGTATGGCATCGCGCTAAAGGCCAGAGCACCCTTCGTTTCATTTTCAACCTTTGAGTCAATTAAGCTTTGCCAATTTAAGAGTGCTCGAGTACACTTACACCGGCCACTAATGTATTATTCATATTGTGTTTTTGAGATAACAAGCAAGCTCTCAAGTCGATACACATCTAGTGGGCTGATTGGAAGTCAGTGCCGCAGATGCCGCGTCTCGGAAAGTACATTAAAATTACGCTGGATGTTGGCATCGTTAGGATCGCTGTTGTAACGGGACGTTTAGAATATTATGCCAGGATATATCAGACGGCCAGCTTAAGAATATGCAATGAGAAGCAGCGATCTGAATAATTGTTTATATTGTTGAAGGTTACATAGCGATTTCAGATTTATATACCTGGGAAATTGCAGTCGCTTGTTTTGCAAATCATTGTAAAGAAACAGTGTGAATTAACTTTTTCTTAGGAACCAATAAGTTGGTTAAACTATTGATGGTACCACATGGGCACGTTTTAGTATCAATAACAGATAAAACTATAAATATATAAATATAAAATATATATCGGATTTATATAAAACTGAATTTCCTTTGATCGCAGTGCGTAACATAGTTCAAGCAAAAATACCATATTTTAGCCGACCTCTAAACTTGTCCGCATAAAACAACTACCACATATTTATTGTTCTATTCGCAACTAACTTAATAATACAAAATCGCAAATCATCGCTATAAAATTTACTCGTAACAAAATAACCATTCCGTATCGAATTGGCATGCGGACCCTACAGCAGTGCTTTAATTACACCGGCTATTGATACAGTAATTCATGTGAGCTTTTATTTTAAACAATAATTCACGACGTATAGATATAAAGAAGCGGCAGCCAATGTGTTGTAGCCGTTTATATACTTGGTAATCGGTCAGTTGATTCCGAGACCACCCAAGAGGAGGCTGGGTGCGTCCTTTTACCTGTAGCTACATACACAAATGCGCTACATGTATGTACAGTTAAACATTTCATCTACCGCCCCACCACGCCACATTTTTCGTACCAATTTTGTAATTTGCGATTCAAGTTACCAATTTGAGTGATTATGTCTCGACGAGCCCGTTGGCTCAGGAATATGTAATAAGGAAATTCACGAAAATAAGCCGCGCCGATTATTTAAAATCGTCCCAATCGTCTTTAATGAGATGATAATGTATTAAAATACTGTATTGAACACGTTTTTGGGGTATCCATTCAATTATGGCGTCATGTAGTTCAAAAATATGTGTACACCGTGACCGTAAAATATATTTGGAAACTTTATTCAGGGATGCATATTTAGAAATTATTAAGTAATTTTCTTTAAGGCGTTTTAAGTGTAGATTGAAAGGCAGGTAGCACAGCAGTATTTAAATAATTCATCGAGTAATCTGAGCTTTTGGAAGTAAGCAATTTGATGCTTAGAAGAGTATAATTAGAACATGGTATAACGTGTTATTAAATTCATGGGTTAATTATGCGACCAACCAAGCCTATAAGTCAAATTATATACCTGGTGGTACATAGGTATGATAGGGACAGAATATCGTAGGTAAACCCGACCTCGTCTCGACAAGTCCTAGACACATTTATTGACTTGTAAAACATGTTATGCGTAGTAGAACAGACCATGTTATCTTAATTTGACTCATTAGACTCGGCGCGCAAATATCTACTTTACATAATTTTATCGAAGAAAATTGTCCGCGTGGGCTATACTCGTCGACGTGATCCGTTTTAATGTCACCCTTCCATTGAAATATGCTAACACAATAATGTCTGTCCCGTTCTCTTGATCACTGTCGGCTC
Source organism: Anticarsia gemmatalis (assembly GCF_050436995.1). NCBI lineage: Eukaryota > Metazoa > Arthropoda > Insecta > Lepidoptera > Erebidae > Anticarsia > Anticarsia gemmatalis. The sequence continues at coordinate 8,580,140 of NC_134755.1, forward strand.
TCACACATACTACACCAAACTTGAAAACACCCCCATAGCGTATTCGAAAAAAGTAAAAAGCTATTGTTTTTGTAATTAAAAACCGTTTACGATCCCACAAGAGTAAATAACCGCTTCCCGCGTTGTCAACCGCGTGCCACATGTTCACCGGTATCGGAAAAAAAACTCAAAAGCGACCGATCTGCTAAAACAACAGTTGTAAATCACGCTGAAAAGTTTTACGAATTAGGAACAATTAAAACATTGAAGCAAACAACAGTTGTTGCGAATGTCCTCCGCAATTGCGGGACCATTGTGAATTACGAGCGGTTTACAACCTTATAGATCTTAGTCCGAAATTCTTTACGACTAATATAACTTGCGCAATCCTTTTGTCGCCCGATGGGGGGAGGGGGAACTTGGACAAGTTTCTTTTGTTTGCGACACGTGTTGCAGAACGGGTTGTGCTCGACACTTGTACCAAGAGAATCTTGGGAACGGTTACGAGTCGATTTCCTTGGAAGCGTTCATTGTCTTTTTGCTTTTGAACTTAAATTTTTTGGGAGTCAGATTATATTGTAATTTTCTCTGGTTGTTTTTCAACGAAAAATGTTGCGATTTTAATGCGCTTCGCCTTTCCGAAACACAAATTCGCTCAACCTGTTTTTGAAGCGACCGCCCCGGGCCACTCTCGAATGCAATCAAGATCGGATTGAGATCACACAGTTATAGCTTTATTATTGTCGTTTGTACATTTATTCAGTGCGTTCGAAGTGGGTTATTTGCGTCAAACCTCAAATTTCATCACTGGTTTTTATGGTAACCAAACTTTAATTGGCAGTTACCGACAACGGTACTTTGATGTGCCATATAATGAGTAAAAGTTTGGTAGGTCCATTTTTTATTTACCTCGAAAGCATGAGCCCGTAACCTTTGGGGTCCGCTGTCCCGCCCTACGTTCCGCACGTAATGCTACGCAGATGATATTTTTCAGATTTGTGCATAACGGAAGCGTGGTGTCATTATATACCTATTAAGGCTTGTGTGTCACTACTCTTATTTTTTGCTAGGCCACAAACCCCGCCTCTTGCGTTAATGAAGCCATTTGTGTCATGTTTATTGCTTTTACGGCGCACTCTGGATTTTGAGGACAATTTACAAGTCGAAAATTGACACTGAAATGATGGTAGCCCTAATTAGTTGGAACACGTGCGGCGTCGGTGACACTCTTGGTTCACCGTTGGGTTTTCTGAAAAACAACATTGACTTCCGTAGGATTTAGTTTGTTTATTTTCATTGAATATTTATGGCCGTGTAGGAAAATTCCTCAGTATTTACGTAACTACAGCAAGTCATTTGTCTTATTGTTAGCTAAACAAAGTAAATAAGAAGTGCAGTACACGTGTAGGAAATTAAAGCATACCTACTTCTTGTACATAATGAGTAAACACTTTAATAACAGACTTTACAATCTTTATATCGGAAACCGTAATTTAAATCAAAATCGATAAAACTAAAATTAATAAAGTCACTTAGTTAAACATAATCTCATTACCGACATAGTTCTCACGCACTAAAATTCACAATCGTTATCTTGCTCATAATCCTACGTATTTATTTCTACTTATCATTTGCTTTCAAACTCGTGACTCCGAAATTGAGTACCCTTCCTTTGCACCTACATATTGAAGAGAAAGCACCCAATTAATATGCGAACCTGCTCTGTTTCTTTGGTAATGAGTCTTAATGCATTTGCTTATCGGCACCGTGTTCATTCGTCATTCGAAAGCTGATTTTTGGCTTTAATCAAAGCAGTAAATACGGTAAGAATTACTACTGGAACGTTATAATTATGTGTACTTCTCTTCCCTTTGATTCGCTTAAGTGCACGAATATGTGTTTTTAGTACCGTAATGGTGTAACGTAACGAATTGTTAAATACAATTGTAGTGTTCAATGGAAGTATTTAAAAGAGAAAGGGCTTTTACTGTTTAAAAATTTTGCGTTATTTTGAGAACGGGATTTTTAATAAGTAAATTATATTTTCGGATGACACGTCCAGCCTTACATTTGCCAATTTTGTGTTCACTTAAATATGGACCTATATACATAATATCAAACACGATTTAAATGCTCTTTATATGTAGAGTAGGTATTGCTTTCCTTATTTCACTATTGCCTGATCACATCAAAGCAATTTGTTGTGTACTTTTAAAACGGCCCCCAAATATTTAGGTGTTCCCTCTAAAATTGATTACAATTGAGGCACATAAACAACGATTTGGAGTTAATCCCGTAAATAACTCGTACATAAAGAAGAGTGGTCCCGTAATTTACGGGTTGCCCTCGGAAGGCTTTTACGGCTTAGGCAATTAGCGTCACTCAATTAACCACTACATACTGTAGCCGCAAGAATTTTTGTTAATTATTAAAAAGGTTGCACTTTAGTTTGTATAGAAGACGGAGGGGGAGTTTGAAAGACTGGCCGGTTGCATGCTATAAATCAGATTTGGATTATTTATTTACCTCTTGTTTCTCATTCATGAATTTGTTTTATAGTTTGAATGATGACTTTCATTTACTGAGTTATTCCTATTCAACTCGATTTAAAACACCTCAAATTAACTTTTTTCCATCCTATGTAGGTACATTTTCTCTTGAATCCATTCGTCATGAGTGACTAAAAGCAAGCATGTAAATGCATGCAGTAAGTACTGTAGAACTTACAGATAGTCCTAAAAAAACTTATCGCTACTTAGAATATCTAATCGATCATATGCAATGTTTTGCGCTTACAGCTTCTATAAGCATCCTATAATACAATCGAAACAAATAGCGTACCTACACATGTTAACACTAACGAAACATTGAACTACACAGCATCGACTAAACTTTTATCAACAATAGGCGTGTTTTACTTGCTTTCTCACGATTTCGATTAAACCATACTCCATACAACTTAAGTCGATAGATAAGCAGCCTCTGATCTCACTACTTGAGAGATAATTAAGCCATTAAATTGGTTCGTATACCCTTTTATGCTGTGAGAAGAACGCCCCTGAATACTCATGCTTTTATTTTCATACCACTAAAGCAAGGCAATGTGTTTGTTTGAGTGTTTTATCGCTCATGTACTGTAATTATGACACGTATTTAATTAAAGTTATATACGAGCTGGCTGGCGGAACCTTTGAACATTCACCCCATGTGTTTTTAAGTACACACAACTACCGCATCCATCAATCATATCTGAAGGTTTATGTTGGAATTCCAAGTTGCCGTCCGTTGAAATGTCAGAGAAAACCAGATTTCTCATGTACGAAATTTACATTCAATTCACAAGACAAAAAAGAAAAATATAAGTTCTTTTCACTCGTCACAGATCAGTTGCCGCATTCATATTTCAAAATGATAACATCAACTTTGCGCATGTATTACCTTCGATTCAACCAAATTAAATTCAGATACATTCTGATTGGTCTTAATCTGATATATAATGTACCTACTGAGAAAGTTCGACACAAAAAGAAAGAAATAAGGCATCTCAGCGTGCGTTCGGAACCTATACATTATGTTGAGGAGCACGCAACCAAGGCATGCAATGAAAGCTTTCGAATAACCACGGACCAGGCACAGGGTTGCCGTTTTATTAATATTATTATATTCATAATAAATCGCCTCTCATGATAACTTCCTGGCCGAGAGCTCGGTTGCTCTTGTACTTAAAGTTTGCTATGTTCTAGAGATTTACGATGACGTGAAAAGTAGAGAAGAGGTGTCGATTGATTCACAAACGAACAAGAACAATCGTAAATATGACGATTATTCTCGTCATAATACATCATACAGGGACTTTTTTCTCGATGCATGTGAACCGAAATATGGTGCAAAAAACATAACGACAGTGTGTTAATTATCTTTCGTTGGAAGTCTTCACAGTACTTTGTGTAGAACTGATTAATAATTCAAACAGTAACACTACGATTCAGTGTAAATGATTACAAACGACCATTTATGAAAAATAGAATATGTAAGACTATTCGAGTTCAAAGAATAATGATTATTTATGAAGAGTATTTCACTTTCGTAATGTAGAGCAGCCCTGAAATCGGGCGAATTTTCGCGACTCACGGCTATTGGCCCCATATTCAGTTATGCTGGTCGCGAATCGAGTTCTTGGTACGCAATTGTAAAACATTCCGTTTCACCGCGACGACGGCTCTATATTGATTAATTATATTCTCTTTATTACTCTTCCAATAGCGAATGTAAACAGAAAAACATAATTTTATCAATTAACTCACGATTCTACCATAATTTGTTACCTGCATCTGCATTTATATTGCGTTTGAAACTTAATACACAACAATTTTGTATCGTCGCCCACACGTGTTTATGTTTCTTAATCAAGTTTGCAACCAGTCTTAATCTCGGGCGGGTCCGTTCAAAGGCATCTCCCGCGCATATATCAATATCGACGTTTAAACGAAATGAAGCTGTCGTCACCGCCAATTGTAACGTCATTTGAACTAAGCTGCGTGAGACAACCAATCCCATTCAACATTCAAACGCTTCACTGAAAGCTGAGCCGGTTTAAAGCTCAGACTTATCAACTCCTAACAGTTAGTACCTTAGATTTAAATATATTAACGTTTTCTTTTATTTTGTTACAGGAGCAAACGGCCTGAGAAGACGAGGAAGACAAACGTATACTAGATATCAAACGCTAGAGTTAGAGAAAGAGTTCCACACGAATCACTACCTCACACGGAGGAGACGCATAGAAATGGCGCATGCGCTCTGTTTGACGGAGCGACAAATCAAAATATGGTTCCAGAATCGAAGGATGAAATTAAAGAAGGAGATCCAGGCTATAAAGGAATTGAACGAACAGGAGAAACAAGCGCAGGCACAGAAGGCGGCAGCGGCAGCGGCGGCGGCCGCGGCCGCTGCGCAGGGCCATCCTGAGCACTAGGCGCCGCGCGCGCACCGCCTTGCCCAGTGATACAATCGCAGTCCGCCGAACACTCCATAGCTTTGTGTTTTTTTTTTGTAAATTGTTTGTAATTATTTTCTCGTTATTTAAGTGTTGTTCGGTTGTTGTGATTATTTTTAAATTAATTATTAACTAGACACAATGTTTTCTAATCGATTGAATGGAACAATAAACTGTTGAATGCTAGACTAGAAACGGGTCGTATTATTTTGTGTTTCGGGTTTTGTTTTTGTTGATTTATTGATTTTTATATACATTTATATTTTAATCCGCGTAATCGTCGAAGATGTTCGCGTTTGGAAACCAGTGCAATTTGTAGAAATCTCTTCCGTGTATCATAGTGTAGGTGTATCGTAGTGCGTTTTACTTTATGTGCGATCGTAGCGCCCAGCTCGGCAGCGTCGGCGACACGAACTATATTACATTGTACAAATTTAATATGCCTACCAAAGAGACCCGGTCTCGTACCCTTAAAGCTAAGTAAATAAAGAGTCGTAAGTTAAATTAATTATCCGCTATCGTAATATCGGACAGTGTGAAACAGAATAACCTTCCGCGCCATCTAATCCTTCAATACTCTTGCATAAGTATAGTGTAAACGTGATCGTGTTCCTGCAGTTTTAATAGTCGGTGAAGTTAAACAAATTGCCATAAATATAAGTAGTTATTATTTAGACAGTAGCGGTGTAAATAGTTAGGGTAACGTCTGTAATGATGGAAGTGAGCGGTTCGCGATTGCGCCGGCGCCGTGGAATGGGCAGAAAAAGCTCGCGGAGCGACAGCGGGTGGTGCGGGGGTGTGAGGGCGGCTCGGCGGGGAGAGGGGATGAGGAGAGCGGGGCGCAGCGAGCGCATGCGGCGGGGAGCGCGCGCCGTCGGCCACCGAACAGGACTAGGTGAGTTTTTGTCAAAGTCACCGCCATTATTTATCGAGTGGAGACGGTCGCGAAAAACTCACTCGCCGTCACCAGTCGACGCGCGATGCCATTTTTGAAGCCGCCCAAGCGCGACTTCTACGGTATAGCTGTTTTGCAATGTTTTAATTTACTAAGTCCGTTGCACCTTTTGATGTTCCCGACTGTCTCCACGCGAGACATGTAGAATGTCGTAATAACACCCGCTCCGAGAGTAGGTACGGCCGATTGAAACAATTATACATAATTTACTGGTCGTAGCAATGAATATAACGACATCCTACATGTTGACCGATTGTTAACCGCTTCCCGTAATAATTAACACTAACATTACGACTGCGGTTGTATACAATAATTAGGTGTCAAAAAACATTGTTAAGGCTCTGTTGGCGCGTCGAGGTCTTTATATTTCGTAAGTATGCATAATGACTTCATCGGCTTTACCGACGAGCGGTGGATACTATTAATTAAATTGACCATAGTCCGTTTCATCTTCGATGCCGAGTATGGCGACTGAAGAGCCAAACGGTCGCTAAAAACTGAATTCCTCGGCGCGCACCGCGTACCGTCCGCAAAAGAAAAACCCACGAATATCTTTGTACCTATTTGGATGTGCTATTCATGTTGAAAAATGCTGAATAGCATTATATGTACGTGTCAAATCAAGATTTAAAACTTATTTCTGTAGTCGCATTGAGTAAAAACTAGATCACGTAGAGTTTTGCACTTACAGCTCTTATTTCTGTGGTGAAAGATTATATTTATTATAAGGCACTTTACAAACTAACAACTTTTTAAAGTAGCATGTCGGTATTACATAATCACTTGAAGTTGTGTAGATGATTGAATTGCAAAAAACTGGACGATTTGAACATTACGAGCGCAACTAACTTGTATTTGTATCGATATCGACCATAAAGTTAAATTCATTGAAATCTGAGAATATTTTAAATGAAATATTAACAAAGGCCGTTTTTTCGTTGCTGTCGCTGCGATATCGGCCATATTTGCGGTCCTCGACCTGGCCTGCCAAATCGCCGATAACAGATAATTATTTAGCCGATACGAAAAATTATTGGTTGCCCTGATATCGATGAATCGCGTCGTGAATTTCGAACATCTCAATTTTACTCGAGCATTTGGTGGATCTTTAATGCTTCACTTGACAATTGAAGTGATAATTTAACGTGTGCATATTTTCAAGGAACAGCGTTTACGTTTATTATCCAGTTTTTGCCGTGCAAAGTTTTTTGCAAAACATTTTAAATTACAGTGTTTCAGTATAATTCCGTGAGCAGACACGTTGTTTCCACCTTTTGACATTCGCCTTAAGCGACATAGGAGTCCAATTGACAGGTCCGATAGCGGTGTATATTTTCAATTAAGACTAATTGAACGTCCGGCGATGTTTCTCACTTAATTAAAACATACCTTTATAAATTATAAACGTCATAAAAGGCAGATGTAAGGATAAAAACGGAGCGTATTCGATAATTCGACCATTTCAGTACTGGACAATGTCTTTGTCCGCTTTAACGGTGGTTTTTTTCTAAATACCCACATATTTATTTAAGAGTAAGTACATTTTTTACTGCTTCATCGAGGCTGTATATCAGGTTAATAAGTCAATAAGTTGACGAGATGTTTTATTGGCTGTTGAACTACATTGATATTTAAATTCTTACTCTTAATTTTCCATATATGAAAGTACATAGAAACAGGTAGGATATTTTTAACCCACTTTTTTAGATAAATACTTAGGCCTTATGTCCGATGTTAAAACTGGTAGATACTTATCGGCTACTAGTTATCAAAACAACTATGAATTCATAGGGATATGAAATAAGAAACATGTCATAAACATTACGTAAGTATATAGGTACAGGTTTTGGCAGTTAGGTAGATATGACAGTTATATGTTGTATGTACACATGTATATGCTTGTTGTATATAAGTTTCTTATGTGTGTAAATATAGGTACTAAGTTTTACACCGTATATAAGAGGTATCATAAAATCATCATTATAAAAATTACCCGTAGAGCCTTTCGAAGTTACTGAATAATAGTGAATAATTCATACGAAATTAATCAATACATAACAATTTTGGTTTTTTATAAAAAAATCATACGCTGTGAAGGTTTCTTATTAAAATTACTTATTGCATTTTTATATGAAAACTTGTTTGCAATAAAACCAAGGTCGGCATTCTTACATTATGTGGGAACATTATAATATACAAGGTGTTTTTATTACACGAACGATTTTCGTGAACATTTATGGTCTTAAAAAATCTAGTGTAAATGTTATGACTGATGACTGTCCCACTATTGGGCAAGGTTCTCGATTCCAAACAAGGGAGAGGTTAGGTCTTCAGTCCACCACGTTGTCCAAGTACGAGGTTATCATATTTAAAGTCCTCTTGGTACGCAGAAAAAGTGGAGAATTAAACTAAATTTAAATAAAAATGTTATACCTATTCTGTCAATTCCTTGCAGTTTTTCGTCAATGTTTTGTTGTATCATCTTTTTAATAGATATATGTACATTGTATCTATCTTCTCTAAAAATATAAATAAAAGAATAAAACTGTAGTAAACATTGTATAATTAAAACAACACCCTGTAAGGTAAAGGTCCTTATTTACAAGTACACGAACAGAATACATCATTATAAAGGCAGCTGAAGATGAGATCTCTCTCGTTTTAAATTAAGATGAATTATCGAGAATTTATTATTTTTTATACCTTTTCTTTACTACAAAATTATCTTTTATTTTTCTTACTAAAAGAACAGTAGCCAATGAAATTAGTTTTTGTTAAAAAAAGAACTAAGCGTCAATTTGAGTGACTTAATTAACATACGCGTAATTGGTTATAAATTAGATTTTTTGTGAGATTAAACTTGTATAATAATATGTATTAGGTAGGTATGTATACTAGGAATTGTGTTTGTAAAAAATCGAATGCCTCAATTGACTGAGCGCTAATACCTATATACAATTTAAAGTAAAATTTTCCTGTTTAAGAAAATGGTGTTTTATTTTATTCGCCGAATTCGTTTTCAGTAGACTTTAATGTCTTATCTGAAAGTAAAGCTTAACTTTCAGATTATTCAGGTAGTTGGTATGTATGCACAATATTTAGGTAGGTTTTTGATAACTACGACTAACGCACATATTTCTTTTATATACTTGAAATTAATTTATCTTATGTGGTAAATAAGTTACATGAAAATTGCGTAGTATGGATCCTCCATATAATTTTATTCACAGCGCATTATCTTACGCATCTAGTTATTTATAATTATTCATTGAAAAATAAGACTATATAATAATACCTTAACAACCCTGTATTGCCTTTAACGTTGACGGTATATGATATAAATTGTATACGCTATGAGTTTAGGGATGCCACATGTATTGACTGTCATCGATTTTTAACCAATGTTTAGAAAAATTGTCTTTAGGCAAAGACGCAATTTTCGCTAATTTCACTTATTTGAGATCTAGTGTTATAAAATACTTTAATATGATAAACCAAATAAATTACTAAGACGTATAACTTATACTTTTTAGTGTCATAAATAAAACTGCATTGACTATGACTGTGACTGTATTTATTTCTAATTCAACGTGTCAGATTCATAATTTTTGGGTCTTAAACTCATACTACGAAGTTTTAAAAAATGTACAATTTATTATTTACTTAAGTAAAACAAATCTACATCTTCTAAATCCTTCAATACCAAAACAAATCAGTCACGCAAATCTTTCAATATCAAGCAAACAATAGCACGTATTTGAACCGAAAACTGTTTCTAAACAAATCCAGCGATGCCATAGAGGGTAATCCACAACCCTGCTCCGGTAAAGGAACATCGTGAGACGATAGTATCGCTCACCCGACCTGCCCTGTCCTCCCGACTACTTTAACTGTGTACAGTCTTAGAGTCAAAGCACTCTTACTGTCCTGGGAACCGAATAGGGTTTAGAAACTTACGTATTATGGTTTTGTATAGAATTTTTGATGATTTAGGCTTCAAAATTTTAAGTTTTTTTTTGTTAGATGTCCATGTAATTGGGTAACAACGTGACTGATTGGTTGCATATATCGATTAATGGAGAAAATATTCTCTATCGTGTTGACGGGTAGGTAGGTCTGGGGTCTGGTATAGTAAGCTAAAAAGTAATGAAGATAAGCGAATTGTTAAAGACTTGCTCATAATATATACTTCATTATATCAGCTTTAAGACGTTGACTGCTGGGTAACTCTATAATTTGTACTTATGCAAACTTAATTGTAAATGAATGAAAAGTATGATTCGTTTACGGCTACCTTTTTCAATAGATTCTTGATACTTTTGGGTATTATAAACAACCCCACGCCAATATTTTTACGATAATCAAGACCATTCATGTTGTTTGATTCAGAATCAAATTATTTGTTCATTTAGGTCAAATATACACATATAATATTCGTTTATAGATAAAAAAAAACCTTTATAAATTATATTAATATGAAGAATACCTACAACATAAAGTTCAATAAACACATAATTAAAACTAACTAAACTTCATTAAAGATCCGTTACGAAAGTTCTCCACACAATTGCCTCTCAATAATACCCTTTGCATTGTACACTATCAATGTCCTTAATCCAATATCTAATGAACCAAGTCCGAACATGTTGACTTCATAATTCACGAATGATTAATCGCGGGGTCAGCGTGACTCGGCCATATATCACAATATCTACATACAAACATACATACATACATAGAGATGCATCACGTGCAGCGAACATGCACTAAATAATAGTACAATGATCTTTGAAACTAAAATTGTTCTTGAGAGTACTTGAAGATTGTTGAGTAGTGGTTTAAATAACTTTTAATGAACCGAATAGGCATTGATGTTCTAGAATAAATAAATATGATGCACCGATCATAATACCTACATATGTTTCATGTTAACTAGATCGATAGAAACAGGCCTCTTTTTTTACTATGGAATTATTAATGAGTAGTAATATTAGTCAATAATAAATGGAACTTACTGTGTGTTTTTACATAACTTGGAATTACTTACCCCTGGTTTCCGAGGTACTACGTAATTAGTTTATCTATTCAATAGCGTTTTTGTTATATGAGTTTTGACACTATTGAATAGATAAACTACCACTAAATGTACTCAGAAACCCAAGGTTAGGGATGTAGTTAAGTAAAGAGAAGAGCGTAAGTGTATATTAAGATAGTCTTGTCTACATACAAGATGAAGGTGCATTAGGTATTAACAAAGACGTTGCACATCATTTCCCAACGGAACGTCCTAAGCCGTCGTACACTATCAAACCTCGGCGTACGCTGCGTACAGGCCTTTATAGTGTCCATGTGTAATTGTCCGTATGTACTGATAATCTCCCTTACATACAATAAACCTAGCCCCTAACTGTTAATCGAGTTAACCCCCATAAAATAACGGGACCAATTCAAAATTTACGACACATACGAAATGTTCGCTAACCACAACAGTTATTAATTGCTACGGATATAGCTATAAAGCTAGTACTACACAAGGGCCAATAAACATGCCGCCTATCTGCCCTGGGCCTATTTAATAGTCACTTTACAATAATTGTCGTAATCGATACTCACAAGTGTTCTATATAAATTATGATTTGTTGCCCTTTGTTATTTTTATCGTCGTTTGTCATGAAAACGCTGAGTGTTATTGTACTATCTAAAATGTGGTACGATAGCCAATAAATATCATTTTTCATTGGTCGTGTCTAACACCTCGTTTGTTTTATGTGCAGACCGAACACAGCTATTGTTCACATTGTAGCTTTCAACTCATTGTTCCCACTATTTTGCACTTGCCAATCACAGTAATTTGAACAGCAAACAATAGCGCAGCAGGCTCATACCTGCCGAGGGGCGGCTGTGCGTAAGTACGTAGCCGCTAGCAACCCATACTTTACAATTATTCACTTTACAATCATTCGGGGAGAGTCGTAAAACTGACCAATAAAAGTTCATTATCTATTGGTTTGTTCGCGCTTCCAACTTTTATTTTATTAGTTTACGACGCAACCTCGTCTCGTCATAAAACTAGCTGTAACTAGCTCCGATTGTGTGGTTCGCCGGCCAAATTATTTGTACGTAATTTAGTTTGATGACTGAATTATGTGTTGTTATGGTATTTTTATTGGATCGTTTATTGGTAGCTATTCGTTTGAGAACTTGTTTTATTTCTATCGCATAAGTCTTTGTGTTTAATTCAAAATACATTCTAGGCATTTGTTGTTATTCCCGTTTTAGTCTGTTTGGTTTGTGTAAAATATTACCGAGTTCATTATCCGCGGGAAGCGAGAACGCCGACCAATTACTATTTTTATCTTAATGCATTATTTTGAATTGAGTTATTTTGGGTGTATGTGTGTAATTAGTTCATACATCACATTTACGCTCAGTTTGGCATCTTTATTGAACGTGGTATATAATTAAGAAGTTTCGTTTCGATACATGGATGAAATTATATAGCAACCCCGTTGGGAAATAAATTTTAATATTCATAAAGTGAGACAGTAATCTTGCGATCGGATGCTGTTTTTTTGTAAATTACCGTCACATTAAAGACTATGTGAAAATATAATTTAGTTGGGGTACAAGTGACATTTGATGGGCGTGGTGTGGTATCGTTTATGCAAACTGCTGTAAGACACGGCCTACGTTTCGAGTATCGGTATCGAACGGGACGTTCTTCGGCCCCAATAAGTGGCGGCTACTTACCTAATTGCTTTAACACTTAATGATTATGATTGGTCGGCCGGCCTCGGTTACAGTTAGGTACATAAGCGGTTATACACTATACAGCCACTTATTTCTGTATATAAACTGCACTTTATATAAGATACATTATGGTAATTGCCGCCCGAGGCATAATGATCAGTAATTGATCCCGCTTATTTCTCATACATGATTTTTATACAGATTACTAGTTGTCAATGGGTAAACAATACGGGTGGTTTAATATAAGAATCGTAAAATTTAAAGGTACTTTTTGTGAAAGAAATATCAAAAATTGTATGAGTTTAATAAAGTGAATTGGAAAATAAATGGTATATAACAATTAATGGTAGTTCGAAGTCCGTCCTACAAAAGTGTATAAATTAGAATTGTCGTAAATCCAGTGAGGCGTTTTAATTGAAATCGCGGCAGTTAATTGAGTGAGAGTCGTCTTTGCGCATGCGTTGCTCGTGATTTATGTCAATCGTACCTATTTATCGAGCCGCGCACGTTTGCACTTACACCTGCATTCCATGCAAATAGGGGTGAAGTAGATAGGAAAGGGTAGGAAGGGAAATTAGTCTTCATTTCTTAGGGTATAAAGATATATGACTCTAGTTTGAATCAGTTAGTTACTGTATAGCGTGGTAAGTATATAAGGAAAGCTGGAGGTTTGAAAGTTTAGGGCAGAGTCCATATATTATGTAGAGCGTTATTACAAAATTTTAATCATAATACGAAAATTTCGTTTCGAAATATTTCATACGCAAACCGACAGACATAATATATATGTATATCGAATAAAGTCAAAAGAACCCGTAAAGAAAATAAAGATACGGATCTCTACAAATCTTTATTTTTCATCAACTTTTTAGAGGTTTTATTGAAGTCTCAATTCCCATTTAATTTATAGCTTATTTTGTACATGTTATTTATTGGACAACCTTTAATCGAATCTTGCACTTGACATTTAAAACCAAAAGGTTGTAAGTGTGAAGCGATTTCCTTAAACATAGGTTGTTTTGTGCATATATGCTTATCTACAGTGTGTCAGTCAATCAGAGCTGAGTTTCATGCAAATGTTTACTTATTAGGAAGGTAATCAAACCAAGTTAGTTGCTACCTAATTACTTGATCTAATACCTACACAATTACTGAAGCGATTTATATCTAACTGGGTTAGTGTAGCGCTATTTTATACGATCAGTGCCTCGATTCTCTACTACTATCGACAACCGAACTGTCATCGAGAAATTTTGTATGATAATCTGATCAGCGCCTCTGACGGGTGTCGTAGGAAACATTTTGGCAGTAAATTCTAAATGTCAAATGTCGATAGCTAGCCGGTTGCCGTTAGTCGATAGTGGTAAAGAATCGAGGTACAGTACTACTGCAGGGACAGTTTTAAAGGTTAACATTTACTAGAGTTAAAATTCTAAACTTAAAATTGACTAGAAGAAAAGTATTTTCTTGGGAATACGCAAATGCGTGATTAGTTTTTCATACAACATTTCTTAATAACTACTCGATACTTTATAATGGTGGGAAATCGCTGCTCTACTTGCTTAGAAAAATTCCCTTTCTGATTGATTTTCTGGATTTGTATTCTATTAATAACTTAACACAGTTTGTAGGATCATTTCAAAATATTTGGAGAATCCTAACCATCTTATAATAAACACAATTTACTATTTATTTAGATGAAATACTTATTACTCTTAATCCTAGGGCTAGACCAGTATGATCGAGTCAAGGCTTAACCCCACTTTAATTCGGGAGAGATAATTATTCAACAGTAGCGGGACAATAAAGTAATAAAACGTATTTACATTAAACTAGTAATCAAGAATCTCTCTTTACCACAACTTTATTGACTCAGAAAAGTTACTTCAAATAATGCAAATACTGTATTGATCACGGTTGCACGTGTACCGACATCGCTTTAGCTATCACAAAACATAACTCACCGAGTCACAGACGTTCGTATGAATAAAACAATGTCGATTTAAATAATTCACACATCAATTAGACTCTTATATCTCGTCTTTAGATAAAAGTCTTAATTGAATGTTGACGGCAATTTATTTAGAATGCCTAGATACCTATTGCGGTGAAAATATTGCTTACCGTTTTTATAGTGATGATCTTGTGAAATTAAGAGCGAATTTCAATCTGATAATAATAATTTGGTATATGGGAAATATATACATATTTTCCTAGATTTTCTTGACGTTACGGAACACGTATATAATAATAATTTTGGAACGCGAAGCTTTTTAATCTTAGATTAATGAATTTTAAGATCATACAGGCATATTATATGATCATTTAAGGTATCTTTATTGGACCTAAATTGGGTTTCAATTATATTTAGATTTGGTTCTTAATTAGAGATGGCTAATCCAACTAATTTAAGTAACCACTGAAAACCTACGAGTAATTTCAAAGCTTAGTTTATCTGAGGTTCATTAGGTAAAACAGTTAAGTAGACGCATAGAAGACTAGCATAGTTTTGAAATATATGTATAAAATTTTGTAAACAAACTATGAAGTACAATGCTTTGATATATCGTCTATTGTTTTTAAAACAAAAAACCTAGTTGGAAAGTATAAAAACTCTATCAAAGTGTAGCGACAGAGGGCGTTGGGAGTAAATAAACAGGGAAGGGTTGAGCCCCTCAACTTTTTCCTTCGCCGGTCCTCTCCGACCCCCATCACTCTTGAACAGAGATACGCTAATTTATTTTTATCCGAGTTTCTTTATTGCGCACAAGATTCTCTCGCGGTATTGTTTAAGGGTTTGATTAAAATAGGGGGCGTTTGCACCGGTTTCTCATTATTTAATAGTGTATATTGTACTAAGATAATTGCCTTTTTAATGCAATTGTAATCTTAATTGGTGTAGCGATAACAAGAGCAATAGCTGCTACATAAGGTCGGCTTAATTTTGAGTACGATACATAGTATTGAAATTGTACAAGCGTGAAAAAAAGTCTCTGACCTTATTAACTATTCAACAACTACTATCAACTGCTGATTCCCGGTTTTTGAGTACATTAAAATTTTGGGGTGGTTTATGTATTCAATAGTAGTAGTTTTTTGTATGAGTTTTAACGCTATTGAATGGTTAAACTACCGCTAAATGTACCTCAGAAACCGAGGGTAAGACAATTTTTAACGTGCTTTCCGTAGATCAAAGATATTTAGCTCAAATACAACAAACTACATATTTATCAATAAAGTATATAAAAGAAAAATAACTCGCATATCGGAATGTCTCCAGTGTGTCGACTGTCAACAAACATAATACATTCTTATTGGAATCTGTTTATATTTCTATAATCAAATAATAAATGGTAATTTATATTCGAAACGTTCTGTTATTTATATTTATTTACATAATTATTCAAATTCTTGAGAGAACAATCAAGGAAACTACGGACTTACGGTATTTTGGAGGTGACGGCCCCACGGAATATAAGACGTGACAATGTTAATTAAACGTTATAACGGGAACACATACTTGACTATCCCTTCTATAGGGTTGCTATTTTGTTTACTCCTCACTATTTATAACACCCTGGTACTTTTTGATATTCTGCAGTGGAGATGTCTATATGAAAATGGTTGTATGGTGCAACCAGATACACATTTAAATTAACTAAATGTTTGCAGTTTTAGACGTTCATATTTATTCATCAAAAGATTTATAAGACATGACCGTGTTAATTAAACGTTATAACGGGAACACATACTTAACTGTCCCTTATATAGGGTTGCTATATTGTTTACTCCTCACTATTTATAACGTCCTGGTACTTTCTGATATTCTGCAGTGGATATGTCTTAGATCTATACTAATATTATAAAGCTGAAGAGTTTGTTTGTTTGTTTGTTTGTTTGTTTGTTTGTTTGAACGCGCTAATCTCAGGAACTACTGGTCCGATTTGAAAAATTCTTTCAGTGTTAGATAGCCTATTTATCGAGAAAGGCTTTAGGCTATATATCATCACGCTACGACCAATAGGAGCAGAGTATCAGTGAAAAATGTTACAAAAGCGGGGAAAAAAATCACCCATTCTCTCTTATGTGACGCAAGCGAAGTTGCGCGGGTCAGCTAGTATGAAATATTTTTGTATGTTGCAACAAGATAAACATTTAAATTATAATAAATGTATGCAGATTCAGATGTCCATAATGATTTATTGTTGTCTCAGAAATTTTAGTTTTCTTGTACTTATTTGCAATATAATTTTATATATTTAAACATAATTTATTGACAAGATAAGCTCCAATAGAGTTTGTAAATCAAAATGAATAGTGAATAAGGTATTTTCAATATTTGAGGCAGTTCATAAAACTAAGAAGTAACTTTTAAATTATATAAAATTTTGTATTTCCTGATTTTATTATAATATGAAGAATTCAAAAGTTAGTTAACCTAATCAAATATTCACCTTATAGTGCATATTGTATAAAAATGTTTGGCTACGCGCTATTACAAAAGGATGCTTGAATAACAAAACTCTAATAATAAAACTATTGTTTGAAATATGTTTACAGGAAAAATTACCAATAAACAAAATATACTCAATAAATATCAGTTTTGGAATTCAAACAAGAAGGCTACATCTATCAAAACACCCCAATTGGTCCCAAACTTCCAGTAAGAGGAACCAAAAAACTGATTTTCCAATTTTCCATTGCGAAATCAGTTCTAATTTATTCGAGTTTAAAAACGATAACCCTATTTTGGGTCTCTTTGGTGTTACATTGTTTTTACGAAGCTCAACCCTGTCATTACCCTAAAGTTGGCCACTCGTGTGAGACCTCTGACATATCGGTATAACACCCTTCGAAAGCCAAAAAGATAAGTGTTCAGGAAATGTGCGGTAGTTCTAATAACGGTGGACGGACCCATGTGAAAAGGGATACTAGGGGTTTTTTCGCAATTAGATTCTCACTGGTTTGTCGTCTGAGTGAATTGTGAGTGAGAAAAGTTGTTTAACTAACTTTAACTATGTAAAAACGCGTTTGTATTTTAAGAAATATAAGCGTTATTTGATTTATATAATATGCTACAGCTAACTTGACAAATAATGCCTAGTAATTAAGAAATAAAACTTAAAGATCCAAGTCTTTGTCTCATAATTGAATGATGTTATTCAAAATCGTTAAAACTAACAAGACAAACAATAAAAGTAACAATAAAAACAAACTAAACAACCTCATTAATTTACATAATTTATATACCATTTTGTTGACAATAAAACAGATTACAATGATTTGAATAATCTACTCATTACTAATTAAATAGTCATTCTTATTATATTGATTGAATTTCGTGTCGACGTATTTTTATACCGCCGTTAATAGACTGACTGTGAATAGTTATTTTATTGACGGCATTTCTATTCTAATTTGTGTCACAGTCACTATAAAATTCAAATCACAATCATATAAGACTACTAATAATAAAGTGTATTTTAAATGTCCAATTAGCTACTGTATATTTAGAGTCGAGAATGGTTCGAGTTCGTGTTACTTGTAGTAGGCGTCAGGAGCACCAACTCAACCAAATAATTGCTATTCTATTCACACTGAGAGGACGATTTATGTCCGGAATTATTTCCTTGTTGTTTTATTCGGGGATTTGTCACTCACCCCCTCCTTTTATAATTACCCTAGATATCGGGTAAGTTTTTAAATCGAATTTATGCTCTTTCAGACTTTTGGTGTGGGGGATTAGTTTGTTTCTCATTGTAATTATGTGGATTTAAGAAAGTTTCGCGATATAACTGCTTGTGCATAATCTCGGCTTATACGCTTGAGTATTTGAGAGGATTGTGAAGCGAACTAGGTCTATGTTCGTATAGAGCTTTAGAGTTTTTGTTTAGTTTGTCTGTTGTTGTTAGAAGCAAGTTTAGGGGGATAAATATTTGCATTAACAAGTGATGAGTAAGTTATATTGTAATGGTATGTAAACGGTATACGTAGGTAGGGTTTTAATAAAAAGAGCAACTAATTGGCTATTGGAAAATATAAAATTTTATAATAATAGAGTTCCATGTTCCTTAAAAGTGGCAATCACCGCGCAAACTACCGATTTGCTATTTCGAATAATTTTCTAAAATTTCCCTCTATCGTCTACATTATTGTTAGGAAAGAACACCAATCATATTATATTATGCAGTCCTTACAAATATCCTGTCTTTAATAAAATAATGATGACAAATTCTACAAAATGCCAAATAAATACCACATCAGATGGTGTCAAAACTGTCACTAACCTTTAAACCAACATCTAAGCTTCATACTTGATGCTTAACGGCGTTAGCATCTAACTGTCCGTCTAACCTTAGTAACCTTACTAATGGTTACCGGTAAGCAATGTGAAACTCAAGATTTATTATTGATTTTTGTCTTCCAACTTGTTTGTTTGATTTATTTGGTAGATGCTATGATGATACTTAGTTTAGTTATTTATGTATATGTGTGAGAAAATAAAATAAAAAACCACAACTTTTACTACAATATTTTCATGAGCACACCCATAAATAAAATTACTTAGGAGTTGTTTTTTTATTACGTAGTTTATTTTGAAAGACTCTAGTTTATCAAGAACAAAATGTTCTGTTTCTGTACCTACACAAAATAAATATGAAGTCAAGTTTAATTAACCGCCTAAGACAAGGAGAATAATGCTATCATACATTTAAACGTCAAGCAAACAAAAGGTTTACATTGCATTTTCGCGCTAACTCGCGTTTTTAATTTCATCTAGATATAAATATCATAATTCTTATTTTACCTTCTTGTTAGAATAAAATTATCGCACATACTTTAGATCTCCTATAAGAAAAATCATATTAGATTTTCCCCATATTTTTTTTTCAGTTACTGGGTTTTTTTTAAACTGATTCCAGTTGGCACAAGTCTTTATCTACTTAATCATTCCTTTATCTTGCCCATAACTCGTAGAGTAAAGCTCATAACTATAGACTTTAATAGTAAAATGTAATTAATTATATCCATTAGTGTATTTTTCACAAGAATTCCAACACCTCCTATTTGGCAAGGCTTGCCTTCTGCTTACCATAAAAGTGCGAAAATGTAGCGTGCACACAATATTATCCGTCATTAGCTATTCCTTTTTAAGGATTAATCGTTTATTTGCTCTTTACTTAGCTCAAGTAATTGCTTGTAAAGTAAATCTTTCTGCAGAATAAGTTAGGCCGAGTTTCGTTATTTACGAGCGCAACAAAAGCACAGTAACGCCATCTAGTAGTTGTGAACAACTTGTTGACATCCAAAAAAACTTTTGCACCGAGTCAAAATTATCGCATCTTTTACTTGTAACACAATATACATATTTTTAATCAATATTATATTTTTAAAGTATGAAATGATTAACAAAATGAACTTTTAAAGATGAACGGTGTGGTTCCGTGCTACAACTCCAAAAAGTTCCACCATTGTCCGCTAGATGTCGTACTAACTCAACTCCGCAGCGCCAAACCACCGCGTGGACGTTTCGTGTACTAAATACTTTAAGCGAGGGAAAATCCGCCGGCGGGAGCCGAGCGGATGTTTATGATGCAATTTACAGTTCGTATATTGCCAGGCACTTCATATAACACGACAATACACTTCTGAATTCTCTTTCAAGTTGTTTGGGTTTCTTGAAACCTGCGCTATGAGAATTCTTTCTTCCTACTACGTTTATTACAAACTAGATTTATATTGATACAACGTTTAACGTGGTTTAGTAAATTATTTATGATTGTATCTATCAATCATATTTATTACATAAATGACATCTGTAATATAATTTGTAACATTTGCATATTAATTAAATCGCTCGATCATAAAGTTGTGATTCTGTCAATGAAAGCGTATTCGTCCGCAGTGCTACACTAGCGGCATCAATCGAACCCATAAAACATCAACTTTACGAGGTGAAGACCTCAAATGGCTCATAAAAAGCTTCGCGAATTCACTCACAGATGGCGGTACGGTCGTTGAGCGATGTGCGCCATCTACAGCCGACAGTTTGAGTTATACTTCGCTAAGTTGAAGCGCCGAGGTTATGGTTTTATTGGGTTATAAAAGTTACGAGTTACGACGTTCGACCGTCGAATATGGAGATATCGGAGGGCGAATGGGCGTGTAAGACAAGAGAACGACTTTTATTGTTTGTAAATTGGCTGTAAAATTATGAGTTCGCTCGTATTGTGCGTAATCACGGCGATCAGCTGTTATTTTATGGGATAAATCACTTTATTACCGCAAGTGGTGGTTTATGAGGCTATAAAGCTTCATTCAAATGGGCGTCAGGTTGTCTACCGCGCCGATGTGCTAATGTACATATTAACTAATGCTTTTATAGCTTTACTACATAATTTATTGGTTTCACTCTTTGAATAACTAGAACTACTTATTGCTTGTGGCTACGTTTTGATGGGATCTGTTTATAGCCATATGAGATGGTCTTTATGATCCATCTTAGTTTTATTATTGATTTGATTAAAATCTTAAGTCATATTATCTTATTCTTTTTTCTCGATATCAATATGAAGATTCTATTAACTTTTGTCTTATATTAATTTAATTTAAAGCCATTTTATTAATTTATGTATCAGCGCAGTTTGTAATGATCGATAAATCATTCCTAAGTCAGCTATTGCACAACAGATGGCGCTGTACGAGAATTCATTCGCTGAACACAAATAGTTTTTCGTAATCCATCTTTTATACATATTTTCACATCAGTCACTTTTTTATTTGATTCATTAGAACTCAGTTGAGTTTAATAAATCTACTCTTCCAATGCATCTGAGGAAATATCGTTGAAATATTATTTCATTATGTATCAATGGGACATTCGTGAATCTATCCGTATTTATAAGTGGTGAAGTCAAGACAGCTCACCATTCTTTATTTCTTCATAAATTGTATTGAAAAAAAAATAGCCAATATCTAATAAGGATTGACTCTAAATTGCACCCACAATGGGTACCTACACACTTAGTAAGGTACCTACTTGCTTCAGAACATTTAGATACAATTCGATGTTGTAAAGAAAAACAAAAATATCACCAAAACAATTTATTTCACATAAAAACAAAAAGGCCGAATATAGAATCGTTGTTTTTCCCCGCTCAAGTGTTTTTATCTCGCCAGTAGCGAAGTGAAGCGGCTAATTATTTGTTTTACGGCATGTTTACGATTACCGTCATCGTAAACTTGACGTTAACGATCAGTTAACACCTCCGTGATTGTTTGTATGGGCCCTTATATTACAACCGCTTTATATTAATATTGTAAACATAGCTTTATTAATTGCGTATTAATTGGACAACGGGTTTTTAAAATGAATATTTGGCAAATTTTTTTCGACGTATTTTATTATGAGTTTTATTTTATTTACTGTCTTTTGAAAAAAAAAGAAATATTCTTAATTTTGTTTTGGTACGAAAATACTATAGGTACCTACAGATGTTTTTATATAAGGCTGCAGGTCGATGTCAGCCGAAGAATTCTAATATGTATTTTTTATTATAAAATAAACTAGATACAAATACCCAAGTGAATTGAGCTTGCCAGTTAATAAACGGAGGGTAAGAGAAAGACAAAAAATAAATCAAGACAGAGAAAGAAATACTGAAGGAGAGACGTAATTTATGAGATGCACATTTGGGTTGAACAGCACCAAATAAAAAGTTATTTCCCGGTATGGTTATGATATTAATGTTCTCCTTTCATTCTGTTATTAAAACATACAATATTCGCGTAAAAAATATTATATTTATTGATATTGTATTGCATTTAATATTTAAAATTTGTTGGATGTACAATTGGTAGGTATAAAACGTTCAATCTTTACATTTCTTTCTATACTAGACAGTACCAACTTTGCTTTATAAATCCGCAATACAAACTCACCCATAAAAATAAATATTTTAACTGGAAAACTCCCTAAGTCTCAAATAAAAAATAAACCTAAAATATGTAACGAAAAAGAAATTAAAAATAAGAATAATGTAGACATGTTTTTCGCGACCGTACCGCCTATCGCTATGAGTAAGTTATGGCCGCCGTAGGGTGAGTTACACCCTGCTTAGGTCACGTGGCCCGAGAGGGATGCAACCACCAAAA
Organism: Anticarsia gemmatalis; assembly: GCF_050436995.1. Taxonomy (NCBI): domain Eukaryota; kingdom Metazoa; phylum Arthropoda; class Insecta; order Lepidoptera; family Erebidae; genus Anticarsia; species Anticarsia gemmatalis. The sequence continues at coordinate 8,602,975 of NC_134755.1, forward strand.
ATCCGTTAGAGAAAAAAGGACAAAACAAGTTGGGGCGGCAAGTTATCTTCGTTTCATTCAACTCACACTCGCGCCGCCCGAACGTCCGTATAGATCAATAAAACTACTTTATCTCTTTTTGGCACATCCCCATCCCGTCGGCGACTTCCTAGAACGATACTTTGTTGTAGTTGCATCATGCTTTCTCCATTAAAATAAATACTCGTCAAACAAAAGTTTCTTTAGAACATTATTTTTTTAATTTTCATAATGCAATTGTCACAAACAAAAAGATGTGAAAGCAACGGGACGAATTTTTAAAAAGAAATACCAAATTCAAAAACAGACCGTTTTGTTCGTAGTCTTTTGTTCTTTTTCGAAAAAAAGGAATCCCGTTAACGCAATTGTCGCCCGTTTTTTACGTTGTGAGGTCGCGTAAGAACGTTTTATCCGTGTTTACAAAGGTAATAGCCATAAAATATTATTACCGGGCTATTAGGAGCGAGCCACAGGTAGGTCCGGGTGGCAGTCGCTAGTTCATTGCCCCTGCGATAGCGCACCGGTAGTTGTAAGTAATTGAAGCTGTTAATTTGTCGTTGAGTGTCCTCGTGTCTTGTTTGAACGCCCGCGCCGCCACGTGATTTAGGTAGGTCCGTTGTCATATATCTTTACTATTGGACATTTATATGAACATTTCTACATCGTACTACCATCCTCTGAAACTAGACTCCTTAATTCAATATTTTCAAGCAAACTTACTCAAAAAAATTCTTGAAGATCTTTTGAAGAAATTTCCAAACGGTAAGTATCAATGAACTCTTCATTGATACTTACCGTTTGTAGAATTGGTCGTTTTTCGTTAGGGTTGTCACGGCGGCATATTTCGGGCACCGTCTTCCGCCATCACCTAATAAAGTAATTACTGTGTAACCCGCCTTCTTCACTTCGCCCAATGTAGGGACGACACAAACGATTTTGTCTGAATTTAAAATTGAGCAATTTGAAAATGTAAGTACACCCCTGCCGTTTCTTGGGTTTAATTTGTAAATTTAGTTCAGACGGTAATAAGGGAGTGGACTGTTTCGTAGTACTGGTTTAGTTTCTTTATAGAGCGAGAAAATCAGCAAATCTTAGTGGCTAGTAACCACGTATTTCCTTAGAATGTCAGGTGTTTTAATTGTTAATTAGTAGAGATATTATAATGATAGCAAGAATACTTATATGACGGCATTATAATGGACATTTATTTCAAAGCAAAACAGAAGTTGAAAACACTGAAAACTTAAGTTTCAACATTTTTACCACGATAAAACAATGTGCAATTTTGAATAGGCATGAATGCCGAAATCTTTTTACGAACTACACTTTCTTTCTCGTAAAAATCCTTCTGCTATGTTAAAACTGTTCAAACAATCAGACCGACTTTCCTTCAACTCAATCAATATTTCCATAAATATCTATAAAGCAATAGAATAAAAGTATACTTGGGTTCTTTCATTCCGTTCCCTACATTCGTATCTAAGAGTACTTATAGAGCATATGTATAGAAATGTCCCCACTTACCAGTTTTGTTAGAAATAGTGATTTCTAAAAGAATAAGAGGGAGAGGAAGTTTTATGTTCATTTCTCTATCAAGAGCTCTTTTCATTTGCCACTTTGTTATTGAATGTTGTAATAAATAGCTTTCAAGACTTGCTAAAGCTATGAAATTTTGTTGTATGTATGAATAAAATAAAATACCAGTAGTCTGAAATTATTTGCATGGAACACAGTTTTTCGCACCTTAAACGCAATCAATCTAAGTTCAGAACACAAGTTAGTTAATATAGAGACTACCACAGTTTTTTAATTACATCCATTATGCCATATTTAGATTAATTCTAGTCATATAAAGTTAACATTTATAGAGATAGCACGTGGTCTTCAATGTAACACATGCGAGTCGACGAGAAAGCATCCTGTTTCCAAACTTGTATCTTATTTAAAAAAAAGACGATTTTTTAAATTTCGAGATGATTTATTGATCGTTTGCATATAATAGATCAAGATTCAAGTATTAGGTAAGCCATGCCTGCCAGCAACAGTACGTAGATACAGCAATGCGCTCATACTTATATTGTTCGTATCAAACAAAAGTTTGGTCACGCTTAATGCCTTTACGACTGCCGGGGGTGACATAAAGAAAATGAAAAACATTTTGTATTATTCTTGTTGCGCTCTTACCCGCGTAACTTGAACGACCCTCGGTAGGGCGGCCGCACACTCGCGTACACCTGCGTTTGTCGCTCAAGATGGAATTAGGTATTAGGTATCCCTAGGGACTGACGGTCTGGAGGTCTTAACAGCAAGTTTGGGTGCCTGTTTGTGTGTTGTTGTGTGAAATTGTTAGTAACTTTCGGTCTCCGTATGAGTTGCTTGATACGTTCTAAATAATATTAGGAAACCCAATATTGCTTAGGAATACATAAAAGAAAGTGAAGTTGCTTAAAAAAATAATGGCAAAGAAAATAGCTTAGCTACACTTTGTAGTAGAACAGCAGTATCATTAATAACAAATGATGACAAATTGCTAGTCTTAAATAATGCTGGAAGCTATACATTTCATTACAAAAATGACTAATTCATAGGAATGTACTAAATGCTAGTATTTATCAACTTCATGTGCACAATGTGCTTTACATTGTTGCTAATCACCAGAAACTTAGCACGCAATTACGTATGAAAAAGACCCTAAGAAAAGTTTAAATTGTTTGCTAGCTATACTCACGATCAAGAATAATTTGGTCTGAAGCAAAAGAACTAAATCCATCTATTATTTACACATCTAATAATAATTAGACTTCTGTTTCGTAGATTGTCCGATAAAAATCGACTAATAAGGACCAAAATCAATTTAAAATAAATTTAATATCGACAAAATTAACATACTTATCTGGTTTTAGCGAGTTCGATTCATAAATATTATTAATTTGGTCGTATTAGCATTCTCGTTAGGCGAAAAATCGCAAAGTCGTAGAAATAAATCGTAATGTGTCGGAACGCCTAAGTGCTTCCCTCCGTATCCAACGGTTTTTGCTTAGACAAATATCCACAGAAACTAGTTACGTGTTTGGACTTGTTTATGTCGACTTTTTAATATTTATCACCTGCTGTGATCCATCTCTTGGTGGCTACGTTTCTATTTATTGTATTCTTTGTTTAATTAAATGTAGAACGCATTGTACGACGAAACCCACGAAGTCATTGCATTGCATACAATAGCTTTCTTATTAAGTAGTATCTGCTAATAAAGTATAGATAAAGAAAATTCATTCAAGATTGTCTCAACCTCTGCAATCATGAACAAGTAAATAAAGTGTATTTGTCCCGTACATTCGCTCTCATTGAGCCATCAAACAATTGTATTACAAACAAAACAGATACGAAATACAATGTAAATCAGTGAAGGAAAGCGGAAAAGCCCGGGTGTTGAATAAAATTCCTAGGCTGTTAGTATAATTTGGTAACGGAGCGGGTACGGGCCGGCGATAAACTTGTCAACTCAAACTATTTCTGGGTTATTTGTTTTCCTTTTGACAAATCGTGTCGCGCCCGCCGCCATCTTCCTGCATACCGCTCTCCAGAGCTCCGTTTTGAAACTCCTGAAACACAAGACCGTTTGTATCTGCTTTAAACTACTAAACTAGTTTTAAGAATTATGTTCTTTTTATCTCCGTGTATAATCCTCGTTGAGGTATTTTATGTTTTAAATCGTGTCAAGTCATGTTGACCTGTGTGGTGGATTATTGTCTTAACCTTAAGTTCCTTGTGTAATCAAAAGTAGAAAAATATCGATATATCGTCATGGATTTATTTGAATTGCACTGATATTGGGAAATAATTGAATGGTCTACGATATAAACATTTTATTATTCAGTTTCTTTCGTGCTTCTAGAAGAGGGAATAAAGATTTGTTACCTTTATTTATTCGTGATCGGCTCAAACGTAACGCGGAAGCTGAATTCAATGGCTTGGAAATGGGTTACCTTAAAGAAAAACTACAGTTGAGGAAACCAAAATGTCTTTGAAAAATCTTTGTTTATAAATAAAAATGCAATGAAAACTTGAAATGGAATACTTACTAAAAACTATTTTTAATGACTAACCGTTAAATGTCGGTTAGTCTTTCTAGTAGAATATATAAAAAAGGTAGAAATCTTCTACATTTTATAACTTTTGCGAGGCATGACTTATTGTACCCGAAAATTAACGCGATCGACCAGGATTCCCTGACTTTGGAGACCTACTTCTTCTTTGACCAACAAGGTTGTGAAACGGCTCATAAATTTTACACTCACTCATTGGAACCAAATAACTCAATTCTGACGTCAGAAAAAAAATATAGATATAAAAGTCACAAATATTATAAATAAAAAGAACATAGAGAAATTAATAAGAAAATATGACGTAGCCCTTTATTCAAGGAAGAACCACTTCGGTGGTGACCGCCTACGTCAAAGAAACGCAAATAGCATCAAAGAATAAAAATATATGTTAATCTTTCAGTTACGTTATGTTTGTGATATATAGCGCTTGTTTAGCTAACGAATGATATATATTTGTTATAACTGTTGCCAATAACGAATACTGATAATGAACTGCTCTGAAAGTGGTTATGAATGACGATCATACTACTCCAGAGTAATATTGTCTATTTTTGTGCAGTGTATTAATATTGTTGTTTACAATTTCCGTTAATATTGTATTGGATCTTTTAAAGTTTCTCATTTCTGCTGTTTGCTCTAATATCCTCAATTTTAACTCATTATGATTGGTATTCCATAACATTAATGCAATAATAGATCTTTGTGTTTTCTAATCTTTATTTGAGGCACACAATTCCAGAAGGTATCGAAATATGAATATGCATTAAGAGATATAATCAAGAGTCTTCTTGTAACAGAACACATCCACATTCTGAAGATGAATTGGTAATCCAATATCTATTAGACAAAATAGAATAAGACACCACACGATACCTGATAGTGTCCCGCCACAAACCCACCTCCAAAACTAACTAGGTTTTACCAAGTATAAAACATATTTCATAAATATTATATATCGTGGTCACATAACTCAAGCCCGCGTCCCGGCCTCGCTCGTAATTCGTCGTGTGTGGCTCGCGACTCTTCTCTGCAACGCCTTCGGAAATATCGCTTTTGTACCTAAAGTGTGACACACAAAAACAGTACCTAATAACCTAAATAAAAAGTCTAAATTGCATTGTACATGATTTTTAATATAGGTCATTGTTAATACTGAAGGAAAATAAAACCTTAGACAAGAGATCTATGATAAACGTGATTTCGGTAACGAGTACCGTCACCGTTGATGAATGGTCACGACTCTTATTTTTCCAAGTAAAAGGGGAAAAAACGAAAGTGTGAAAGGAAGGCCTCACTAAATAATATTGTGAAAAATAGTTTATTGTTAGATCACGTGATTAGATGTAATAAACGATGGACGGGATGTAATCTTTTCGAGGGAAAATTGTTTTCATCCTCGCCCGTTTGTTGTGGAGAAATGATTATAATTTGCCGATGTTCACCTAGTGGGTGTTAATCATTATTATAAATAGAGGTAAAAACGTAAGCAGGTGGATAATCACTGACCCGTGGAACAAAAATATATATTTGAAGTTTCTTGCATTCAGCATTTAGTAAAAGTTTTTTTCTTGGAAATATTTTATAATATTTTTTTAGAACGCAAGTGAACTTTCTGCAATGATTTAACGTTGTTCCATTTCGATTCTTACCGCATGAAATATTTAACAAAATTGTGCCAAGCAAGTGAAATAAGCTTCACTTACTTTAAGACATGCGGCTATATAACTTTTGTTATAATACATATTTATTCATATAATTTATATTGAAAAATTATGTTAATATTTATAACCAAAAGAAGTGCTTTTTGTTAAATCATTTAAGATCACTTTTATGCGAATAAAGTTACTTTTTCGAGAATTTAAAAGTATAGTTTTGAATCAATTATAGTGTAACATCGTTTCTTAATAAACCCGAGTGTACAAAGTCGTAAGGACCACGGACCAAGCGGCTCGGTAGACGTTTTATTACAAATTATATAAAGATTTACGACGCCTGTCCTCAACCACTAAGTACTGCGCTGAAATATGGAGTTTCAATACCATGAGTTCACACCTTAATAATTTTATAAGAGTTGCCGTGATTTCGGTTCCGGTTTAAATTTATTCTTCAAGTATTAGAAAGAAATCAAGAAAAGTGAAAAGAAAACAAGATTGTTTGTTTGATTAACTACTTACTGAAAAATACCTAATTACGTAATGACTCAAGTCTTTCTTAGTAATATTTTTCCTATTTTTGGTTTCATTCATCTGGTACTGCTAGCTTGTGTTATCCCATTCTCTATTCTTCTTTATATTTCACCGGTAGAGCTAATATAATTTAAAGTAAAACGCCGACAAATTCCTAGTTCTTTACCGCAGTATTCTCAATAGAAAAGAAAATGTCGTGTGTTCAGCACGTTTGTGCTACAATAACAATGAGAGCGGTTCGTCTCGAGTACGTCCTCGGTGTGCACCGTCTACGCGATGTTGCCAACTCGATATCATCTTATTTCCTTGGCATCGACGCCAGCGACGACTGCTTGATTTATACCTCTCTACCAACCTACAAAACTTTACGGATTAAACAGTTTTTTCTCGTTACAATATTTGCCAACATTTTTTTACACTTTTTTTCTGTCGCTACTTTAATTTACATCGTGCGTAGGCTCACTTTTGCATATATTTGCATGTAGTATTTATTTGCTGAAATAAAATGGTTCACGAATTTCTGTAAATATTAAGCAACGCTGTCTGCCGAGACTTGTTGTCACATAAAATTAATGATACTTAATACCTTTTGTTTTATGCGCGTGCAAAAATGTCTGCGGAGCGACTGTAAATCATTCGTTTCCGCGCACAATTAATTTAATTTAAAAACAAAGGAATTAAAACGAGGAATTGTGTCGATAACTTGTAAAGGCGCAGTCAAAGTGACGATCTAAAATAGCTATATTCTGTGCAACCCTCACATGCCCGACCTAATGGTGGCACATAACAAACTGTTACAGAAATAAATAGCAAGAAAAAAGAAAGATTAGTCTGAGCACGTCGACCGCATTAGCCGTGCCTAAAAATAAAATTAATATAAATATCGTGTAGTGTGAAAGTTCACAAAGGCGACAAACTATCGCGCATGCGCCTACTAACGGTCGCTTTTAAAAATTTCCGTATAATTGGTCGTGTCTCGAGAGATGAGAATTTATGTGAAAGCCCTGCAGGTTAGAATACCGTTGATATTTTGAATAATGAATTTTTAATATAAGAAGTTCGTAGCCCGCGTCGACTAACTGTTCGTATTGAAATTCATTTAAATAAACATTGATATTTAATCGAACCGTTGAAAATGTTAAATTAAGAATGTGTGAAAGTAATATACGGATGTTGCTACATTCTGACTTCTGGTTATAGTAATTGTAGAACTCAATTAAAATACTTTTAAAACGTTTTATTTATTTTTATTTCATTGAATACACAAGCAAACGTTCGGAGTAACTTTTCGTTCTTTTTTTTCACGCGGTCGTGTCATGTTTTGTGAAATTTACGCCCAGCTTAAAGCGTCCAAAATTTTAGCTTGTGCCGTCCAAAATCCTGATAAATGTCCCGGGCGGGGGGCGTTGCGTTGCGGGAAAAAATCACAGTACCCCTTTTAATATTAATATTGCTCGCAAAGCAAATTGTGTTAGATTCTAACGTGATTTACATATTAAAATTGGAAGAAATATTGGTGAAACAGAAGCTGTATCTTTGGACTGAAGCATAACTGTTTAAAATCGTGAGTACATCAAAGCAGTCGATGATAAACATAACTATTTCTCTGTCAGCGAGTTCATAGGGCAATATTGAACAAAATGGTTAACAATAGACGATACAGTAATGGCGTAGATCGAACACACGTCACCCGCGGCCCGCACACGTCGGGAGGGGATGTAGATAAATTGATGGCCACTCCGCGCAGGTACGCGGGGACCAACCGAACTCCTTTTTAAACATGGCACCCCTGTTCCAATTTCCAAATTCGAATATAATTGGTTGTTCCAAATTTTAATGTTGGCGTTCGACGAGCGGATCAATGGCGCAAATGTCAAAAAGATTTTTTTTTATCCATGTTACTCGAACCGTATATCTAGAGATACTGGTTGGCAAAGAATCAGAAAAAACAAAATTAAATGCAATTCCACCCCAGATTGTTTACAAATGGCCGAATGATATTAAACAATCTTTCTTCATATAAGTCACTCTAAATTTAAAGAAAATCCAACTTAGATCGTATTAAATTACGAATAAATAAATCCATTTTGATCTGCGAATACTCTCCCATACATCACGGTAGAGTTGCGGTTATCATTTTAAACCCTTTCTTTAAACGCAGTGTAATCCCAATAGAATTTACATACAAATGTAAAGTATTTTCACATTAATCTTATATGCGTTAACGAATGTAATAAAATCCTTACAGGCTGGGGTGGAATCTGAGACAATTTGCCAGGCTCGCCCCTTCGTAAGCCCACCTATGCGTCTTTCTTATTGCCGCCTAAATCTTGAATATACAACTAAGATTAATCCCGCTGAAAGAAAGGGTGATGCAACCCTTTTGAGGGATGTTTGCGTTAAAAAAACAACATTAGAGGGATATTCTGTGTGACTTCGCACCTACGTCTGCTTGTGCGTATACCTACTTAACATAATATTAGATTCTTCATCATGACTCATCAGAAGTGAGTGCGCAATTTATTTATATCATCGTTGAAATAAATCGGCTTAAACGTAATCCACAGTATTGACATTCTTCCATCTTATGCGACAGAATAAAGCCACTATTCATGACCAGATTAGTAAAGACTCGTCAAAAATGCGCACCAACTCTCGGCTACTTACTTTAAAGCACGTTAAGCGTCGTTTAATCCAATGTAAACGCCATATCCACGTGTAAAGTTTCATTTCGTGTCGGTTATTGAGCTTTAATTGCCTTTTTTATTGTCGTGAGAAATACCTAGGTAGTTTTAAATAACGGTTCCTAGGTGATAATTGCTGGGTTAATTACTGAACCAGATACGCGTCCGTGTGTTTTGAGTAGTTGAGGTGTTGATTTTATAAAGTGTTTCTATTCATAGGTTAATTAAATTTGATTGATGTATAAACTGCCTGATATAGAACCGTTTATAGTGATAAGAAAATCTTAATTTATGAGGTAAACGATGGAGTAATTACGACCGTACATTGTTCAGAATCTTCCCATTAACTTGTAACGGCTGCAACCATAAAATTTCTTTGACAATAGTTGAGGTCCACGTACGTAGTTCGGCGGTCGATATTCATTATTTCCACGGTAGAATACTCGCAACCCTTATCAAGGGAAGACGCCCGTTTTTTCTCGGTTTTCCCAAATAATTTATTTAGCGGGCCGCCGTCAATTTATCTCTGTGGGAGCTAATTTCGCGTCGGCCCGGTGGCTGGCTGGCGCATGCTGTAATTCAACAAATTGCGCGTCCTACTGGATTTATGGGCTCTCGCACTTGACGAAGCGCTCACCGCCCTTCTTCCATTGTTCTTGATGCTGCGTTATACTGGTCAAACTCTGAAAATAGAATAGAATTCGTGTTAGTCGCGTTGGGGGTCGTCGTCCGTACCGGCAGCGGCGGTTTGCGTTTTGTTGTGTTCGGAAACAGATTAGGTCTTGAACTGGCTGTTGCGCAATGTTGTGCGGCGCATACATATGACATCATAAAATTAACGTTAGCAAATCGAGCTCGTGTTTCGATCGTCGTCTTTGTATTAGTGCAGTTAGATAACTTTGATAGAAAAAGTGTTGTAGAGTTCCCCTCGGACGCAGTATGTGGCCACCCTTATCTCTTCTGCAGTAGTAACACATAATCGTATCAATTATTCGGTTCGCGTCCCTCTTCTTTATTACTTTCCTTGACCGGGATGGTAGGTGAGCCTTTTTGTACTACTTTGACTTTTTCTGAGCTCCCCCCGCGTTTGCGCGTAGGTGTTTCCTTGTTTATCGCAATAAATAACTTACCTACTGATTGGTTGGGTGTTTAATCAAACGTTCAACTATAAGCTCCTTGTTACGCATAAATATACAATCATACAAATTTACTCCTGCCTAATCACTATCATGTAAAATAATGTATCAATTGTATGATAACGTACACATTTCCGTCGCATGAGATTTTTTTTTCTACATAATTAAATAGTCACACATAAAATGTAATATATTATTAAAAATAAAAGCTTGGTAAGCTCTATGTAGGAACGTTTCTGTTATGTGTTTCTTTCTGCTGAGTGCGGATCGCCAGACAGTCGTAGTCGTCCCTCGCGCGCGCTGCGCGAATGGGCCGCATCAGCACCAAAGTATCTCTATAGAGCTGAAAATAAAAGAAATATTATAAATTTCGTGTACATTTTAAAAGTTTTCGGCATTAATGTTACTTGTAATATGATGCCTGTCTAATTATTTTTAATGTCATAATCCTTAGTACTATAAATATTATGCTATTACACAAATCATTTTTACTAGTTTGAAACTTAGTTTAAAAGGCCCGTGAATATTGTTATCCATACTAATATTATAAATGCGAAAGTAACTCTGTCTGTCTGTCTGTCTGTCTGTCTGTCTGTCTGCTACTCAATCACGCCTAAACTACTGAACCAATTTGCATGAAATTTGGTATGGAGATAGTTTAATACCCGAGAAAGGACATAGGCTACTTTTTACCCCGGGAAAATGACACATTTCCCGGGAAAATTCAGGTTTCGCCACCGAAGTCGCGAATAATCAATATTATAATGACATTGAATTAACAAAATTCCGTTGTCATGGAAACAGTTTTAATGGCGGATATGCTTTAGCGCAAGATATATGAGATATACATAATTTTGAGAATATTTTTCGTGAAAAAAAGCATATTTTGTTGTTAAGGAATAATTAAGTTTTGTATTAGTAAAAAAAAAATATTCACGCGAGCGGAGCCGCACGGGTCAGCTAGTACTTAATATGCCATTTTTTGCTTCTATTTTCTGCATCTTCTAGTTATTCTTCCACACGCATTTAACTCTTAATTCAAAGCCAAACAGTGAATTAAACAAAGCGGCTTGTATGGCAGCATCGACATATTAAATAACACAGTTAAATAATAACTGTCACACACGCAACCGCTTGGTACAGGCCCACCGTCTTTGTAAATCAGCATATGCAAAGTGGTATAGCAATAAATCTAGCTGCTCTTGCTCGTTCTCGCATCATGTTACATCTTAATTTCAGAGCCGGCTCGACGGAGCCTGCCTGCCAGAGATACAGCCTTTTATCAAATACGCATTACGCTAGAAATTAACTTTAACTGAAAAAAAAATTCGCCGTTCCGTGAGCGTAAGCGATAAATAATGAAAAGCTGTTAGAATGCTGAGTTTGTTTTAACATGCCCATGGGGCTCGCGCGAAATTATTTGCATTTTAAGTCCGCCCTTGTTTATGAGAACGTATTTCGATCTGATGAAATATCGTCGTGCGCTTCAGATTTTAAATTGTTCCTCACTAGTGCCAAGCGTCTATAAATACCGCCAAAAACGTCACATTTGTCTCCTCGGCAATATACCGAAATTATACGCTTCCAATTATCCTAAGCCAACAGAGGCGATATCAAATTTTGTCATATATATTGTTTACCTAACCCTGCTTAAATTACAAATTATTTATGGCAAAACCAAACACGCATTTGCATTTTTAATTTTTTATGATTGGCATTTTGATTAATTTCGCTTTCCTTTTGTTTCAGGTGGCCGTTGCGTGTAAAGCGTTGTCGATGCTTGGTAGGTCTTAGGGCCCTTTTGTATGTAAGTTAGCGCGCTCCGAACTATGTATACGCAGTATTGTGATGTATGTGTTACGATTGTCATATTGTCGCTCGGCCCCGCACGCTCCGACGCGGTTTGACGTCGCGAGATCAAGATATCAAAATCGACTGTCGAATAAATTTTTATGCCAGCCCACACGAACGCTTAGGCAATCGACTGCCAGAGATTTATTGTCAAAATTTCCCGTTAGTAACGCTTACCGAGCACACTCCGCGTATCACTATTTCACAAATAAAAGAACCAGTCGCGATATCATCGTCGACTATAAATTATATGAAGCTCGGATGAAAAATACGCAATTCGGTCTTCGCTTATTTATCGCTTAGCTTGACTTACATACGAATACATTATGTTAATAAGTCGATGATATTAAACAGGCGAGTCGATTAATATAAATCGATGGGTATCGAAGTATCGATATGTGACGCAACGCGGCGGAGTGAGTGGTGGTTGTGCACGCACTATATTCTAGATAGAACCATTAGAAAGCGCACAGTTATTGTCGGGCGACATGGCGTTAGTTGTGAGCCTGTCGCTATCTGTCGGGGTGATCTGCTATCATGTTCCATCGGGACGGTGGCTGCTCCGCGCTAGGAATAGGTCGAGTTCCCGCGTACTGTTCCGTGATATATTGTTCCGCATCTCCGTGTATAAATCTTGAACGCCTGCTGAGGTACACGGGACACGGCCGCCGCGCCGCAGCCCCGAGCTTCAAATGGAATTGTGTTTTTATTTATCGTGCGAATCGTGCCCCACTATCGCTCACTCGAAATCGCACTTTATCTGCCAAAACGCGGTGTCGAACCGACGTGGGTTTACAGCTCTTTATAGTTACTATTTTTTTTTATTTTAATGCAATGCCGTTCTTACGAGTTACGATTAGGTAAATAACTACAATGATTGAAATATAACTGATGGAGCGCTTGCCAATAGTCAGTATACTTCATTTCTTTACAAAATGTTTGATAGCGAGCGAAAATCGAAAATGCACGAGGGGTGCGGATGACATCACTGCGTCGAGGGGAATTTCATTCTATTCATATATGTATGATCTTAGTAGAATAATAACGTGATGCGCGGAGTCTATAATACTCGACGTTTTGACCAGATATAATATTGTATTAATATTATATTATAGTTGTTTATAAAAGTATTGAATTCGTCCTCATGACATCATCATCCCGAGTCGCAGTGTCAAACAAATTATTGTAATGTAAATATTAAGACTTAGTATATATTGTACTTGTAACCGAAATCTGATGTACAACGTCTGTATACGTCTTGAAACGCATAATAGTGATACATTTACAGACTTACAAATATTTTTTGCTGGCGCGACGCAAACGGCAAATGTATACTTACCATAATTTTATGTATATTTGTGAGATTTTTGAATTTATCAATTGAAAATTGAAGACGGACTTTCGTGCCTACCATTTTTTCTATTAATGTATTATGTATTTAGCATTTCAGTCCATTGCGTCCCGCCAGAGTCCTATACGTAACTACAAAAGCTTTAGTATGAAAAAAAATATTCCATTTATTAGTCGATAGCTTAACTTATTCTTAGAAAAATAGTTTACCTATAGTCACTTAAAAATGACATGAATCAAAACTAGTTGTGCCCAGTATACGAATAGCTAATTAAATTTAAGTAATAGATAATGTAATTTATTTTAAGATACAGTAGTGGTAATATTTTTGGATTCCTATAAACATATACGTAATTTTTTCTTCTGTATAATGTAGTGACGACTCGAAAAGTCGTGTAAAATTTGATCGAGATTCTTTCGGCACATTTATGTTTAATTAACGTTCTTCGAAGTGCCAAATTCATTTTTTTATTAATCATCGATTCATCTTATTACCTCTTTATAGTTCCTTTTTAACGATAATTATGATTTTGTTAATTTTAACAACGATTTAATAACTTCGTACTACTTTACTGAAAGAGTCTTGATACAAGTTTTATTGATGAACTTTTGTTACATATTGTAAATATTATAAACCTATTTATAAAGCTTCTTAACGAATAGAACACAAACTTTGTTGTATACTATCACGGAATTCGAAATTCGTACACTTGTTTTAATAATTCACAGATATTTTGCGACATTTTGAAAATGATAAGTTTACCGTTGAACGAAATCGATAATTTATTTTAAACGAAACGTGCTCATGAATGTAATACGTAAATTTTGTCCTTAACGAATCATTTGTCATACGTAAATAGGTAGGCCCAATTTTATTGTAATGTAAAATAATTATAATATAGTAATAAATGAAGAGAAATACTTAAAAACTCGAGGGATTCTAGTGTAGACGAGGATTTAAATGTTTGTGTTTCATGATTGTATCTGTGTGAAAAGTTGTGTAATACTATATTACCTATCATTACCTATAATTATGGACGGAAAACGATATTATAATTTTTTGTACAATATCGGCTATAGTGCGAGATGGATCTGCATTAAATAAAATTCTGTTACTGTAATTACTTGCTTTTATTTCATTCATATCCCCTACATTTCAATTTATCCTTAAGATAACATAAGTCTACTAAGAATCAATCTGACACACCATTACTTGTTGAAATAAGTCATACTTATCAATTCAAATAATTCAAACTTAATAACTATGTATTCATATTATTGATGCCTTACGTGAACTGTATATCTCAATTAATTTAAAATATGAGGAATTATAATCTTCAAATAACTAGCAATTCTTCTTATTCAATTGAGTTTATTCATGAACATCACATCCTGCCAGACTTATGGAAAGAATCATTTCTTCAAGTAGATGGGAGCCTTTTAAAATCTCAACAGCATGAATTACAATTTAAATTCCTTGGTGGTCACTAGCCAGACAAGTGTGGACTCTGGTTATTAGCCAATGAATATAATTTATGTCACTTGCTGAAACATATGAGGTGCGGCGCGCTCGTAAATTCATATCATAACTGTGATACTCCTTTCGTACTTAACTGATAGGCTTTTGGAAGAAATATTCCTGTTTTTGAAGAAGAAGTGAAAATAGGTATCCCAAAACATCAAAATATAATTTTTTTATGCGAACGAAAATCATAAACCACATCCTTTTTTGTTAATTTCCAGGTTTGATAACACACCTACTAAAGGTTTAGATCTATCTAACAGTTGGTCACTTTTGTTCCTGAATTTTTATTTTTGCATCTACGCAGGTTAGTCAAACCTATCTCACTCCAAAGATATAGAGAATATTGAGTCATGCCTATTGGTGTGGCTCTATGTTCTCTAACTAATCAGTGGAAAACATTGGGAACTTAAGCTAAATACTTTTTTCAGGCGTCAGAAAAGTATTAATTTTATGATACTGATGAGAGAATTTTGACGTTACTTATTAACGTCAAAATTCTCTCATCTACCTAACTTTATTGTCTACATCGCTCTAACTCTATCTTACAAAACGTAAAATAATAAAACCTAACGTTTGTATGGAAATCCCTGACACATGCAGACCAACGGTAAAATAAAATATTGTACGTACTGAGAAAAGTAGCCATAGTGTCGTGCCAAACAGGAAGTGTGCTTGCGAGGCCGCCACGGGATATGGAGTTCGATTCTTTGTTACGCGATTTTAAACCTTATTTATTTACAACATATACCTACATGAGTTAAAAATGCTGGAATATATTTTAAGTTTGCGTTATTTAGTATGGCGGGTTTACTAAAATGTTAAAGCTTGTTGTACGAAAAGGTATAAGTAGTAAACGTTTGAAAAACCTGTTGGTGTAGAATAATTGTTTAGTAAAGGGACAAGGTCGAAGTCGTAAGGAAATGTGATTATTTATTTCCTTCTCGGTTAATGTAGAGCTTTGTATGTAATTGTATATTATACGACGTGTATAATGCATAAGCAACAGTTTACATTTGGATGATCTTGTAGGTATATTCAGGAGTGTGTTAAAGGTAGTTGATTACCTTCTGCCGTTTTTGTAACTATAGAATTACTAAGTTGGTTCGACGACTAATTGCTTTATACTAAACTTAATAAAGGTAACACAATTCAAAATGCGGCACGCAAGTTTTATGGAATAGTTTTTATATGTTAATATAATTTTTCTTTCTTAATAAAATAACATTTTCATAATACCAATTACTTTTCTCAAAAAAAAAAATATCGCAGATAGATTGTCATCTTATCACCACAATAAAATTTTAGCCAGCCATAAATATCAAAACTATTTTTAACTACAGAAACATACTGCGTTGCGTACTTACGAAACCCATTCCCGTTACGTGGGATTTTCTAACATTATTTATAACCAAGAAACTAAGCTCCATTTTTTATAAAACACCTAAATTTGGTGGTCCGTGTCTGGGCGGACATAAATCAGGGTGTATTCGGAGGATTACCGCAAGAGTAATGACTACAGTCCACCTGGTGAGGGACTCCTATTATTTAGCTATTTGCTCGGCCGTACACTTCTTGCTTACAGCATTTGAGGTACTGTTTTAAAAATGTGTACTGATTGTGTATACCTACGCGTGACATTCTTATCTATAGACTTCACATACTTAATACGTGTTAACTGTTAGTTGTAAGCTTCTTTATTCTTTAGGTATAGAGGTTCTGATTGATATATTAACTTTAGTAATGTATCAGACCCATAATACTAATGAGAGTTTCATTGTTTCAATGTATTTCAAACACATTTCTGCCAAAACGAGAAAATTGTCTGTCGAATAAAGAAATCTAGTGGTGAAAAGCGATCCTAAATTCGTTATTATCATAAAGTATAATGTTATAACTCAATAAATAACCTAATTTTTGTTAAGACAACTCCGGAAATCAGTCCATCCGGTATGTTACACAACAAAGACGTGAAACATTATTATCAACGTAATCAATCGCTGACAAGTTAAAGAATTTTAATTAGAAAAATAGACCTTTGTAAATTATGACCACCTTACTACTAAGGGAAAAGATAAAGATATGACAAAGCTATTTGAATTTTTAATTATGAAGCAGTAGTTGAACACATTATTTATACCGTATGAAGTATTGGGTGGTGTATCGGAAAGACCACGGAAGAAAATTGGTATTAAATTGTGCATGAACTTTAAATAGGTAAGTCAGATTTATACCAAAGTATATGAACATAAATCACGATGATTGAGGACACGAGTGGTAATTTATAGGTCGTCTGAGAAATACTGGATGATAGATAGTTATGAGCAACTGCACATTTTGTGAAATCACCTTCGATTTATACTTTAAACTTCCAAATATAATTAGTAGGAAATTATTTAAGCTTGGAAGGAATTTGTTTCGTTTCGTTATTTGAAAAGTTATCAGGACTTTGCTTTTGACTATTAGATATGAACAAAACAGAATACCCGAGATAAAGACAATCAAGTCATTTAAATGACCATAAAAATTGTTGCACTACTCAAATCACGACTACCTATATTCTTAATCGCTGGGTTTGATCGCCAAAGTACAGAAATCGATTTTCTTATAGGTAGATGCTCAGATCGCTTTAAACAGTTAATTTGGTTTTTAAAATGTAGAAAAACGGTTTTTATAAGACTTACTTGTTCTCAAAATCTAGTAAAAATTGCAAAAAGACACATACATTATCAAAATATCCCAAAACTTACGTAATAAACAAAAACAGTAACGAGTACACGTAACAAAATCCCTTCGAAAAATTAAGGGCGGCTTCGGATAGTGTTTTATGCAGAAATTAAGGCTCCTGTGAAAGGCTTATAATTAACGGTCTAATTAGCAACGTGAGAGTGCTCACTTTATTAGCTGGGTTACTGTGGAGCCTTATATCGGATTTTGGTACTCTCTTAATGAGCAGTTTTCATGTTACGTTTGTTTAGGGTAGTCGGGTTATAGGTTGAACGTGATGGCATAGATTTTGTTTTGTTTTTGTAAAACTATGATGAAGATACGGGGTAGCTAGTTATATTCTTTACTAAAGAATGTAATACAAATTGTATGACTACTATAGACTCTAATGATTAATTATGCCGTTTCCATATAAGTGCACGTTGATTAGTATATCAGAACTACGTATGTTATGCTAGTTTTTATAAATAGGTGTGTTATTTCCTTACTTGATTCTACCTTTCTCTTGTTGTTAAATGGCTGTAATATTACGTTTACGACTTGACACTTTTATTTTAGGTATTATTTATATCAATTATAGTATTTATATAGAGTATCTTCTTTATCAAAACGGGAGTTGAAACTGGAAAGTCTAAAATGAAAAGAGATTTTAAAATAAGCTTGCAGACATAGTTCTAATTTATAATTATAATCCTTCTCATTAACATTATCATTACGATATCATTAGTACCATATACGTAATAATATACATACAGATCTAAATACTTTTAGATTAACACTTCACGTAGGTGTACCGGATAAACTTTCCTGACCTCTGCCCTAACGATAACTAGTTTCCAACAGCATCTGAGATTTATTTATTGAAATGATATTAAGAGATACATGATAGATTTATTTATTACTGCAGATTAATTTCCTTTAGGAGCTTAATTAATTATAATGAGTTTTGCGGTGATATCTTATTTTATACGGTGACCTTTGGAAGTAGGTGCATCATTTGGTTAATGCATAAAAGGTAGTCTTCATAATCTAAATATTTACAAATCAATCGATACTAAGATACTTTCACAAACTTTAAAAATAGTATTTTGTAACAGTTCTTTCTCATTAGATTATTAAGAAGATTATTTAATTATTTAGTTCATTAGCTCGGTTCACTACTTCCATCTACAACCGAAAACCGACTTATAAATTTAACCCATTACTGTCCCACTGCTGGGCAAGGGTCTCCTCCCGTAATGAGGGAGGGGTTAGGCCTTGAGTCCACCACGCTGGCCAAGTGCGGGTTGGGGACTTTGCATGCCCTCAATAAATGTATTAAACAAATTTTAGGCATGCAAGGTTTCCTCACGATGTTTTCCTTCACCGTTGGAGCATGTGATAATTATTTCTAATACACACATAACTTCGAAAAGTCATTGGTGTGTTGCCTCGGATTCGAACCTGCGACCACTTGCGTAGGAGGTGTCAACTTATACCACTCGGCTATCACTGGAAAACCGACTTGCTATCCAGAAATTTTACACGAAAATCTGTTTAGCGCCTCTACCGGGCTCCGTAAGAACTATTTCGGCAGTACATTTAAAATGTCAACCGCGCGATACTTCACAGTAGGTACAGACTATACAGAGTTGCGCTACAGTAAAGTTAACAATATTCTGTGTGTAACTTTAGATCCACAAAATTTCTTACATACTTAAAAATCTGTCACATTTTACCGAACAAACTACAAGCACACTCAAATCCCAATGCATGTGCAACAACAATTTGCCGCGGCTCCGTCGCTATCTGTCTTGCGTGTACGCAGCTATATATCGCGAGCGGTAGACATATTGAGTTATCTTAATTAGCCGGGAGGCGAACTCGCCACCCGCGCGATCCTTGCGATACTACATGTTTATCTAGTAGTATCAACTTACCTAACTCTTGTACCGAGGTGGACGTAATTTGAAAATGTTCTAAGGTTGTGTACTTCAGAGTTCAGTGGCGCTATTTAGTAATCGCTTCTATCAAGTATCGAGAAACATTTAAAGTTTTGTGTAAGTAATTAAAATTAGTTTGACATTTTAAATGTAGGTATTTAAAATTAGTTCCTGCACCAGCCACTAGGGGTGCTCTTTAGGTTTTCATACAAAATTTGTCGATAGCTAATCAGAAAGATTATATGAGAAACTTTTGCGAGGAATGTGTGAAATTAATAAATTAGTTTCAAAATATATATCTACAATTATGGACAACGGCCATGTGTATGATTTATGTACTGATCGAAATTCCCTTAATATAAATATATGTACTATGTAGTAACCATCAGTCACCTGTAAAAAAATCGTCTTATATTATTCGTATCTATTATGAAATATTGTTTTCTGCCATAGGTTATAAGATGCAACTCTATCAAGAATTAATTTATGTATGGAAAATGAAGAAATTGTAGTCTTAATAATTATGGTCTTTGCAACACAACATTGATCGATTATATAATGTTCGATACCTATAAAAACTAACAATTGGTAGGTACATAATATCCTCACAAAGAGGACGTAAGCCTATGTGTCTTGACCAATAAGCATATAAATCATAAGTAACGTTACTTTGCCCGCTACTTTTGAGTTAAATGATTAATATAATGAAGATTCTTCAAATTTAAAAATAATTTATTGTTATATTGTCATACAAGTAGTCATTTCCTGCAAAAGGAAACGCTAGACTATATTAATCAAAGTATAGGAAACGAAATAAACACACGAAGAAAAGTTCTTCCAAAAAAAAATTTACGCGTCGTTCGATTCAATCGTTTCAAAGTTGCAGTGTGACTCAAATATGTACGCACTAAAATATTATTATAATATTATTCAGATACGTGTAGTGCGGACATAAATCCTTCTGTCCAGTACTTCGGTATCAAGTACGCCGTATGGCAACTCCCGCGCAGTCGGGGCTCCGACACTGAAATAAAGACAATGTATG
This sequence comes from Anticarsia gemmatalis, assembly GCF_050436995.1. Taxonomy (NCBI): domain Eukaryota; kingdom Metazoa; phylum Arthropoda; class Insecta; order Lepidoptera; family Erebidae; genus Anticarsia; species Anticarsia gemmatalis. The sequence goes on from NC_134755.1 coordinate 8,623,522, forward strand.
GAAGAGATCATGATTAATAAAATTTTATTACCAATTTTTTACTTTTAAATAGTTATAATAACTCTTTTTAGTGTGTTTTGGTATGTAATAGAGAAGCTCTTTTTTGAGAAGAAGGCAAAGTTGCGACATAATTGTATAAATAAGTAATTAGCGTATGTTTATGTTCTGAACACCTTTTCAATGTTTTTCTACTGTAAAATTCCTTTTCCATCAAGACATCCAGATTCAGGCTAAGATTTCCTGACATCAAACATAAAAATCATAACATATAACTTTCTTAAACAGGAGTAATTAAAAGATAAAGACGACGACTAAGTTAAAAGTCTTAAAAGATACTTGCTAATTATTAAAGTCCTCTGAGCCTTCACCTATTAATTTATTACGAAAATCTCTATTTCATCTCAATACATGACCAATTCGACCTGCAAATTTAAAAGCTCTACCTAAACTCAAAAAAATACACCTCACTTTCATCGCCTGTAAAAAATCACATTAATGTGAATGTGTAAACAACTGACTATCATTTAATTTCCTACCTTTCATAATTTCATTATAAGAAATCTCAATGACTTTCTAATATCATATTGAATATTAAACATAACTACGGCGTAACTGTTACATGTTAGTGCCGTACAGATTTACACAACCAAACCCTTGTTCCATGTACAGCGTTCTAAAGTTCGTTGTTCAAATCGTGCGGCGGCGCAGCAGAGATAAGATGGTGCGCGTGCGCAGTGCCCCGTCGCGACCGCTAATTAAGTCTTTAGCTCCGATATGATTTTATAGTTTATTTGTTAATAGATTGTTACTTGCTTGAGTTGGACATGATGACGGTTTGATGTTATTTATTGGGCTAGTTTTAATTGAGGCTAAGTTTCGATTATGTGGTATACATTCCTCCCTATTAGGAGCATCTAATAGATAGGAATTTTCATTCCATGTTTTCAAAATTCTATTTTTCGAATCCCCTATAGTTCCTACGGCGCTTGCTGGGGAAATTTATTTACCCCCGGTTTCGATACATTTTGCGGTAGTTTATCTATTCCAAAACGATTTTTTATATGAATTTAAACGCTACTGAATAGATAACCTACCTCAAAATGTACCTCAAAAACCGGGGGTTAGACGTTTTTTAATTCTAACTTACATCTTTAACCATAACAAAACACACTATCGATATTATTTCACATCGCAGTAAAAATAACATAATTTATTTTTAAAATGCTGCGTTAAAAAAAAAAAAACAATTCATTACAAGCAATGAAATTCTAAAAATGTAATTTGAAAAACAACAAGTGACCAGCAAAAAAAAACTATTCGCAACTAATCGCTAAAAATACAAAAACCAGGTGAACACTAAAGCAAAAATGAAAAGGTGTACTTTTTACTAGTTCAAACAATCGTAACGTCACTGTTTATGTTCACAATGAATCGTCCTGTGCTGCGGGCATGGGGGTAGACAAAGCTGCCTGTGGCCTCCTGTCATAAATGCATGATTTACGCAATTACCTTGTAAAGACGACGATAAATTACTGTTCATTTCACTACAATAACACACAAATTTATTTTTACTGTTCCACAAAAATCATCTACAAATCTAAACCTTATTTTTGAGGACATTAAGTCTATTATTTTGAGTGTTTGAAAGGTAGTTGAAAGAATAACTTGGTAAGGTGTTTAAGACCTGATTATTCACAGATATTGTATCGGGTATTACCACCCGCTAACTTGAGGTGACGCGAAAGAAATTCCTCATAATTTTCCATTATATCTCGTACACCACAATAAACGTTTTTAATATGAATATTTTTAAAAATTTGAAGATGCGGTTTTTGAAAGGTAAACAATAGTTGTTATTGTAAAGTTAAGGGCCTTTTTGCAAATTACGGTGACAATAGAAAACTTGTTGCATTAAAATAAGGCGATAATGTATTTAAATAACCTGTTATTGTGTACCAATCTTTTTAAATTTACGTCACGGTAAGTGGTAGATGGTTTTCCTATCCTAACCTATTCCGAACCATCTTCACCACCTTTTACTAAATTAGAACTAGTCTATTTTAGGGTTTAATTTTTTATATCGTTTGATTCGATGGGGTGGTGTGATCTACTAAAGCTGTAATTGTAAACTGGATGTTAGCGTTTCTTACAAATCTAATGACTTTCATTGTTGTTAGACTTACTATCGGTTTCAAATCACAAAAGGCAACAGCAAAACAGATGAACACGACAGCTACATAGCCTATTTAAGTTCACCAACCTATATCTGTTGATAGGTAACACGTAAGAAAGATTTGTGGTGTCCGTAACTAATAAATTATCCTCTATAAAGCTACTTGTTTAAGCTTCTTCAACTCACGTAACGCCGGCAGCTCTTGAAGTTGTAATCAATTCGTAAGGGAAATAAACGTAGACATGCATGTACAAACGTACATACCAATTAGGATTAACCTGACCTTGGCTTAAGCTGTTTTTTATTCACCTCTGATTTTTTCCCGATAACCTCAGAAATTGTAATGACTGTGGAAATTTACCTAAAGGTATGTAGGTGACTATTAATAGAATACCGTATACATAAGACTCTTGGTTCTACTAGACAGTAGCCGTTTTGAAACTGATGATGAGATGCGATGGTTAAAGCAAAGGTTTTTGAATTTATATGGTTGCTGCTTCCACGTCAGATTTATGTGATTTTACGCACCTTCTTTTAAAATGGTAAGAATCAAAATGATCTGATTTTCATTGGAAAAACTGCAATGTCATTGTTCATTGACACAACCATTGGTGTGGATTGATTTTTCAGTTCTACCAAGTAAGGAATAGGTCGCGACAGTCTTTTGGAAGTCAGGTCTTGCAGTCCACATCCTAACCGTTTAGCATGTTTTAATATATTCAGCGTACGAACAAATCAACATGACAACTCGACTGATCCGCTTAGCAAATACAAGTTTCAAACCATCCTAATGTGTTGTCAATCATCCTCCTTCGTTGGGGCTACGGGTTGAATATCAACACATTTTTTGTATAGACACCGGCACTTGAATATCAATTTGTCGATGTGTCATGTCCTTATCACGCTTTAGGTGGAATTCCTTAATAATAGTACGACAGAATTGAATGCAGACTGGCGGTTATCATGTTTCGGGGAAGGTGGCTATTTTCTATGGTCTTTGCAGCTGCTAGTATAGTACATTGAATTAAACATGTCCGTGTTTGTGGACAAGTCTGTATAAAGTGGCGTATCAAAAAGGTGGAGTGTACCTGATACAAGTTGAACATGGATTTAAAAGATAAACGGACATTGAAAGGAAGTGTGTAGGGATCGTTGCAAGTGACTTTCTTTGGTCTCTACCCCCATGGAAAGAAATCGAGATTTTACGTATGTATGTATTTAAGCGGTCAACAAGAAGAAGCCTTCTTTTGCTGCATCATTGATTAGTTCGATCTACTTGCCTTCAACATTATAACCGACACGGCGGACATCGATTGCAGCTTTTAACTATAGCTATATAAACTACTCAATCCGTCAAACTATAAAGCAATGAAGTGATAAAACAATTCACAAATAACACCCACGAATTCAACCAACAATATAATTACAAACAATTTGTCAGCCAACAATTTATTGAGTCATAGCCGTTCAATCAATCAACCGTAAAGATGGTTGATAAGAACACTTCCCTGTATGGCGCAGTCTGCGGTAGGTGGCGTGGCTTAGATTTAGATTTCCGATTGATATTGATAGCCGATCGGTCACGTATTCAGCCAGTGGCTTGCTGACTGCTAATTATGAGGATTTTACTCGGGCGCCTGGTGTGACGTCATCACCTATTGTACCGTGACACGCTCGAAATAGACGGCTTGTTGATCAATTGTCTGATATCCGGCGGATTATTAGATAATTGACACGTAATAAGACGTTGTATTCTTTCGGCGGAGCGATATCCTTTCTATGGAAGCTAACATTTCCAACTCTACGATTTATTTATTAACAGCGACAATATTGTTGAAAATTCTTATACCTATATAGAATACAAAGACGACGGCCACAGAGCCTTAACTACAAAAAACTTGAGTAGTTACTTTTAACTATATTAATTTGATGACAATTAAGTTGATTTTGTTAATTATAGTTTATAATATGATTCTTTTAAAACTAGTATTTTACAGCCACGTCACTCTACTCCCATCTTTGGACTAACTAAAGTCACAACGACTTTAAAGTCTTACCCACAAATCCACAATCACAAACAATAACTCAAAATAAACAATTTAATTGAAATTTGAAAATCCCGGAACTACTCAATAACAATAGCCAAATACGACATTACGTACGGAGCACCACATAAGCCTTAATTAAATAAAATTGAAATGAAAACGCCAAATGGATTTTACGTGCTTTCATTAATGGTGCGTTTCGTATTATTTTCGAACATTTATTATTTGTGCGTAATGCGTAGAACGTTATTCATGTCTCGCTTATTAAGCTGGTCCAAAAACAACATGTTTTCATTAACGAGCGTGCACGGCTAATATTGTTTTGTACTGTTTTAGTTTATGATCAAAATCTGTTGTCCGTAATGGAGCTGGTGTGTCCATTAGTTGTTAAGTACGTTTATGATGTTATGACTATACGATTAATTATGATTATTTTGTATCCATTATTATGCTTCTAATTATCATCAAAAAAGAGTTATTTCCTGATTTTCCAAATGATTTCATATTAGAGTCAATTGATGGTAATTATAGATCCAGTGATATTCAAATGACGAGATTTTATTTCCAACTCAGCAGAAATGTTGTCTTTAAATTTGTGTTCTAAGTAACCGCCTGCAATTTTAAGAACAACTTTTGACTTCTGTTATGTATTGAATTCTTTTTATTCTGATACACTAAGTATACAAAATCGAAAAATATAAGCCTAAAAAATAAAAACACAAATGCTGTTAATTACTTGAGGTATGCAACAGAAACGAAATTCCATCGAAAAATATAAGCCTAAGACAAAAAAAACCTTGTTAAACTAACCTGTATCACAAAACCAAACCACATACAAACAAGCAAACATAAATAACAGTGAAATTTAACTATCCTCACTCCGTGTGTGTCATTCGTAATGACGTAGGAAAAACACTGCGACCGTACTGAGACTAAAAATAAGTAAATGTGCAGAATAGTTAATGCTACCGGTATATTTAAATTCACGTCAAACGTTCGCCCAGTTGCAGTGTACGGGTTAAACCAGATTTAACATGACTTTTATCTGTAGATTGTCACATAATAGTTACTTACATTTTTTTGGGTAGATGTTGAACCAAACTTGAAATTGCTGAATACTGATACATAACTAGAAATAGTTGCACGATCTAGAAATTCTGGTGTCATTGAATTGGCGTATGTTAGAAAGATGAAATTGCTATTAATGAAAAGGTTAAGAATTGCAACGCGGGCAAAGACGTCATATAATTTTTGTCGTACGTTAAAAAATCCAAAAGAAGAATTGTTTCTCTAAGTCAGAACTCATGACTGTCGGCCATTGATGATAGAGGCTCATCCATCAGTATTCAAAATAGTTCGTTTTCTTTCTAAAGTGTCTATAAAAATAAACATCAAAACAAAAATAGGATTAGCAAAACTGAGCTGATTGTCCATTTCATTTAAACACGATAACAAAACAATTGAACAACAAGCGTAGTCACAAAGATCTATTTATTACATTTTAAGTTGTTTACCGGACAATGTTTGCTAGACAATGTACCCAAAACATTTGTTAGGGGCGAGCCGCGTAATTTTTTACGCGAAAAACACAGCAATGCGGTACGTTTTACAAAAAAAAAGAGATGAGAATAAACAGACGAGGAATGGCGCGAGAGAGCGCTCGAATTTTGAATACAAATGTAAATTAGTATCTCTACTAATTACCTCGGTAGACACGTTCAGGGCTATGCGTCTTGCCGGCTTACTGGGGACGTTCATTTTTTTCCACCAGAGAAATCTTCGGCCATTTTTCACGTTAGTATCAAAGCGTAATTTACTACAGTGTGTGGGAATCGATGGTAATTACTGAATTTGTTCGTAGTTTAATGTTGAATTTGTGGGTTTATTACCTATTTTATTAAAGTTTAAGGTTTTTGTATTTGCATTTAGGTATTTTAGCTTAGGTGTGTACAGGTGCATTGAGAACACATTTTGATACTAGTAAATGATTTATCTGTCTTTAAGATTACTGACGATGTGCTCTATATTTATGTTGATTGAGCACTTGATTGACTTTTAACAGCTGGAAGCATTTTGACAATACTTAAAAGAGGAAACTGTGGAACAATAAAACAATGATTACTTTATAATATAACAAAAACAAAATAGCCCAAATTTCTTCATTTTTTTGTACCAAAATTCGTATTAACACGTCACCAGTTCACGAAGATCTTTATAACAGAACCATATGTCATTAGGCATAGGGCACACTTGATATTCAGCATGTACAACCCTCAAGTGACGACTGTTCATATTTAACGCATTATTTATCATCAGATGTGCCACCCTTTTCATCGTCGCTTCTTCGTCGGACTTTGTGATGTTAGCATTTTTTAATTGCTTTTATAGTCTACGACTTTATTTGCTGCCATCAGTAGTAAATATACGCTGAACAATCTGAAAGTCGCTAATTATTGCTCTTTCAAAATTGCTTCCTATAATAAGGTTTCATTGAACGAAATTATAAGGTGCTATTAAAAAAATACTTGATTTTTCACTGTTCGTAAAGATTGCAATTATGTGTATACAGATATTGTGTATCAATTAAAAGCGTTTTAGCGGTACTAATGTACTATCGAGTACATAGAAATTGAGATTAAAATCTTCCTGAGAAATTAACTTCTAAAGTACCCGCCAGACGCGCTGATCACAGAGATTTTAGGTGTTGGATAGATGAAACTTCTAGAAAATTGCTATTTCGTTTTCCCGACGGCGGTAACACGGATTTAAATTGGTCGAACTGAAAAAATAAAAATACAGAATTATCAGCGTAAAGGTGAGGCATAGAGTCATACCGCCGCACACTTGTTCACGAGTTATTAATAATATTAACATAAGACGGTCTATCTACCGATCTATAATAAGTAATTTCAATAATTATTATTAAGTTTGTCGCTAATTGTAAAGAAGATCCGACACACGTCGCCCGTCGGATGTTTATAAAAACGTTATCATCTTTTATTTTTCACACAATTTGCATGTCCCGTTGCTGAGATGATGTGCTATGAAATTATGCACTCGAAAATTATTTATATCTACTGCATAACTAGAGGTTTAATTAAGTGAATTCTTATTATGGGCTAATGAGTTCAGCTATGGTTTATGGTGTGCGTGAATATAAAATTTATTATAGGAAATAAAGATAAGTAAGTAAATTTTTAGGGCGTATTTAAATAAATGCTACAGTTATGTGTTTGAGTTTCGATTGAGTGAAGAAGAAAATATATTCAGTAACTTGATACCGTAGGTTTGATTACACGAAAATTAGCCTCTTTCAATTACAGTACCTAATTTGAGAGATGGTGAAAATTTAAGAAAAACCTAGTGATTAGTCGGTTTATTATCTGATTAACTAAACACACAGAAGGTAACAGTATTATATTTAGAAAAATGCATACTTCTCAACAAGATTTTAAAATAACTTACATTTTAGGAAATTTACATTGATCTACTTGTCGATTATATCAACCAATCTCGTTCATCTAATTCGACCTACCACATACTATACCACTTTTTCTAAACAGAACTCAAATCCCCGAACAATAAGCAAGCATTAAATTTTCCATTAAACTGTAAACGTATCAGCTGGCCCAAAAAGTTAATCACCGAAATGGGCCACCGGTGATTCACTAAAAAATTAACTTTGCATTTGCTTCTAAATAAATTTTAAATTTCAACCCCGTAATTTATGACGTCAGGCCGGTACCCCGTTTGTAATTGTATCTCTTATTTAGGACAAGGGGAACAAAGAACGATGTAACTATGATTAAATGCGGGTATGTATGAAATCACTTTTTATATTTAACTTAATTGTTATTCGGTATTTTTAAGCGACCACTCAAGTTGAGGGTTATGAATTTTTCCGTGGTTTTGAATGTAACAAATCTTTATAAATAAGTGTAAATCTATTTCTAGTGTAATGTAGTGTTTGCAACTAGTTTACCTACACACAAGTGTCAATATTTGACCTAAATGAATAAATGATTTGATTTTGATTTAGATTTTTTTGACACGAAATCTGTAACACGATATGGAATTGCGTGTTTTTTCTCTGTCGTCTCTCAAAAATACTCTTTCAGATGTAAGTCTGTCTCGTTATCAGCCATGGTGTGGAGTCACAATCAACAAAGCCAGTACGGATTGGATCATTTGTTTTTGTTTTAGATCTTTATTTATTTAGAGGCTTGACATACAAGACTTACTTACATATATAAACTTACTCTAGCATTCTAAACATAGAACATATTCTGATAGATTCATATCATAGAGTGACTTGTTAACAAATGAGTCATATCACTTGCAAAATTAGTAGGTACTAATCCAAAGTCATAGGAAAAGATAAAAAAAAACCAGGTGTTTGTCCTCTAAAACCAAACTAATCGTAATCTACCGACCTCCATTCCTTAAACCAAGTTAATCCAAGTCACGAACGTCTTACGACAGTTTTACTAACATCTATTTTTGTAAACGAAAAACTAACACGTTTAAAATTCATTAGACAGAAACAATGACTTGAAAGCGGAATATCGAGATGCGAAAAGCGTAACACCAATTTCTACATATGCCTGGGTTATTGGAAATAGACCAAGTTAATAAGATATGTGTGACTACTTAGATTGATTGCAGGGACTCTTTGTAAATATAAATATACTGATGAATTTGATTATAATAGAGAGCTAGTACCTACACTGAATTGAACTATTCAAAGTTAGAGTAATACGCTTGAGTATCGGTACCCGGCTAGCTATCGAGAAATTGTATGCAGAAACCTGTAGCTCGATTCTCTACTACTATCGACCACCGACTTGTCATCGAGAAATTTTGTATGAGAATCTGATCAGCGCCTCTGTCGGGCGTCGTAGGAACTATTTTGGCAGTACATTCTAAATGGCATATTGTTGATACTCGACAGTACCAACTGTACAGAATCGAGCTACTGTTCAGCACCCCGCCCGGGTGCCGTAAGAACCAATAGTTCAGTACATTTTAATTTTTTAGTGTTTTAAATTTAATTAATTTAATATAAAATAAAATTAAAATTAGGTACTGTCAGAATCCCAAACTAACATTTTGGTATATAAAATCAATAATTAATTAGTATGCTATTGTTCCACTTAAAGTAATACCATCCATTGCTTGAAAACCTATTTAATTGCACTGCAATACCCAACATTCAGTTCAGAAAACATTCTGACAGACTCACGGGCTTATTTTGTTTTATTACCTATCAACATTCTTAACCAGCTGCTGGTGATTCTACAGGCTAGGCGTCTGTGATCAAACACAAAAGAAATCTAATTATATGCTAATGATTACTGCAGACTTTGACACACATTGTATTGAACCACCTGGCAGAAGATTGATAGCTCTAGTCGAAGAAGTGTTCGACTAAATTGATAACGCTTATCACCTCCCTAATGAAATGTGATTAAAAGTAAGTGGTGCAATCAATTACAATAAGCTGAAGAAGGTTATTGGTGAAAGTTTATAATTTTCAAACAAAGAAAATAAAATACGTTTCGACAAAGCAAGTTTAGTAAATAATAAGTAGAGTAAAACTTGAATAAAAATTAAGAAATTAGTATGTGTTATTACGGCTTACAATTCATTCAGTCATTAGTTGTTTTTAATTTGCAAAAATGTCGGTTGAATAGTAACCATCAGGTAAAATATTCGGCCATTGCCAACAGTCACCATAAAAAAATAATCGTAGCCAAGTTGGCCCGGGCGCAATGCACAATAAATTATTATGTAGGTACTAAGAATCTTAATAAAGCGGCTCTCTAGCTATTTGTAATAAATGACGAAACAAAAATAAGGACTGAATACTTAATGCCCACTAAAGGGGTCCGAATAATGTGTTTGCTATGTCAGTCGAAGGCAATTCTGAGCTATATACGGATTTTACTTTAGAAATATTGCGTAGCGCTTCTGTTAAATATTGGCAATTACATTTTAGCGATACGCGAAAATCCTAGCGAAGTAATTTATTCTTTGAAACGCTTATAAATTTCTGGATTATTTTCAAAGGTTTTGTTCGAAACCGAAACGTTTTTGTTGATTGTAACGAGACTGTGCGCTTTGCATTTGTTGTAAAATACCTAACATTTATAAAAGTGCATTTAAAAAAACATACACTATCCCGTTTTTTGCTTATTAATCACATGTCCAAACACAATTTTGTGCTTTTGTGTCAGGTATCACATGAAAATTTCTTGTAAACTGTTAACTAAGCTAAAGAAAGGTAGTCTACTTAGTAAAGTTTCCAAAATAGTTGCACTGCTCAACAATGCACCAAGCTACTAACAAACTAAGTCGATATCAAGCAATGATGGGCCACAAGATCGGTGGTCATGGCCATTAAAGTGCAGTAAAGAAACCGCCTGTCTCAACAAACCGGGGAGACTTATTTCCCAAGTTACCGAAGTGGTCTGTAGTGTAGCCCACAAGTATTGTGGTTAATTGTTTAATGATGTGCTTAGGTGAGTGTCTGGGACACTTTGTTTGTCCGTCTGGCTTGTTTGATGTTGGGAATACACTGAGGTTGAAAGTTTTGATGAGGTAGAGTTTCATCTTCATTTGTTAAAATAATGTTAGTACACACAGGATGATATCAATATTGCCGTAGGTATTCTTTGAAGATTACTAACGTAGTTTTTATACCTTTACATGGTAGATTTTTTTCTGTTTGAACACGTTGGTGTGTCCACTAAGGCTTGTTTTTTGTAAGCAGGGCTTCTATTTATTAACTACTCATAGTTAACAACTATTAAAAGTTTCCCAAAATAAGACAGGCCATTGTGAAACGCTATGGAGAGTATTATTTTCCTGAAGCAAATATAAACAGTTTCAATATTTACACACTGAGCGTCAACAAAAAACAATAATAAATAAAACAAAAACAAAATCCCCTCACACTTATCAAGCTATAGATTCAGTATTTATTCGAAACACAGTTGAAGCAAATATAATTCGCGTTAAATCCCCATAAAAATCCGTCGCGGCAGGATGAATAGAGCAGGCCACATTCAGCGAGCTCATGAAAAGAGCGACCAAAAACGAATATATTCGGAGAGAGAACCGACTGAAATACGTCGAGCGGTCGCCATACGAAGGATTTAGGGAAATACTAGATGTAGTTCCAGGTAGAGAGAAGTAGTAGACTGAGCGTAGTTGCCTACAACTGATTGAAACTCTTTAAAGTAGTATTTCAATTCCAGAACAAATCCCAAGCAATTTGAATATCTTCTTAAGGCTATAGAAAACACTTTTGAATGGACAGTGATGACATTGGATGGAAAGATATTGAGCTATTTACGACTTCTGTTTAAAATCGGTAAAGTTTTATGCATTCGTGAAAAACAAACCTAATCTTTTGGGTCTGTCCTGGCATTAGAGGGTTGCGTATTACCAAACTACATATTTTTACAGATTATTTTAAGAAAAATAGGAAGAAAGGAAAAGACAAATCAAGTACAAGGTTTTGAGTGAAGAAATTGGCACCTATCAGCTATCACCACATTTAATTAACTTCTTCTAGTGGTAAAACTATCATTTCTAGCAAGTTTAAGCATCTGAATGCTGGCTAAGCTACGTAGCAGTGGGAATACCTCGACGGGAAAATAAAAATATAGCCAAGAATATAGAACGTAAACATGTTTACCGACTCCACGGTCCGATTAAAAACTGACGATTAGGTAAACATTCATTATTCATTGATATATTTACTACATACATCTCCTCTGACGTATTCACAAGGATACCTGCTTGTTTATTCTTTTACATTTTGCTACGTTCAGAAGAAAATTGTTAGTCAGCGTTAGAAGTAAGCTAGCAAGTAACTTGCTGTCGTTCAGATATTTTACGGAAAGAAAATCCGGCTTAAGAGCACAGGTTCTAAAAAAATATAGTTTTGAACTATAGAGTCCAGAAAATAAACTAATTATTTTATTGATTGTGCCTTCCGTTGTTTTTACGTCTAACCTTCAATCGTGGTCAATGCTTCAAGCTATCGTCGTCAGCTACAACAATCATACAATCAAAAAATTGAATATAAAGACTTTTCGTATGTATTTCATCTTTTGATTTAAAGATTTTTAGAATGAATACAATATATAATTTCTTTTATGAATATCTACCATTAATACAATTATAATTGAGCTTTTGACTAAGCATGAAATATATCTTTCTCAGGTATCAATGTGATCTTGAAAATGTTTGGAACGTTGCAACAGTATTTCAGTAGAGATGAACGGGGGAGGCACTTAAATCGACAAATAGCTACGTTGCAATTGACAGTGTATTAAACAACTGCCTGCATGCCAGAATACGACCAGCACTACGGATTGAGGAGCGTGCATACTGAACTTAAGAAGTGTCTCGCCTGATCACGTTTTAACCACCTCAAAATGGTCAGTAAAGCAAGTTGGTAGGTCTACCGTACCTGCTACATCTTACAGAAACATTAACTTAATTAATTTTCCTTTAGTGCGACTTTTATACGCTTAAGATTTGCGACATGATTGTACCGAACTATATTATCTTCTTTATTTTCATTATTTATAAAAAAATTGCTACAACCCGAAAAACTTTTCTGAAAATTAAAACACAGTGCAGTATTTTACGCATTCTAAAATCATTAAACCCGTTGTTTTGATTGGTAATAATTACTGAATAATCTGTCGTTTAATGGATCGTAGGTGTATTATCCAATGTATAAGATCTCTTACTTGAACGGGGGATGTCACGGCGCCTAGCGGGTTGCCAGAGAGCTACAACTTTTTCTTTGATAGAGTTCGCATAAATCTGCGCCAAGAGCGCCAATGCAGACTACAGAAGATATAGAGGATTTTTCGATATGCATTTTATATATGTATTCGTAACATATTGATAAACAACCAAACAGATAGAAGCTAGGAAAATAGGATTTTTTTCCGGACAAAAAGTAGTCGTTTGATCAAATAATTCAAATTACTATTTTTATGTTAGAAGAGCCAGAAGAGAATCAGTCGTTTTTGCACGGTAATCTTAAACAGTCTATTTATTTAGTAAATTTCATATAATCTCCACCGCGAAGAAGAGTTTTTGACTTTAAGATTTGTTTTAAAATTACACGAAGAATGAATAAAAATAACTATTTTTTCATACATTTAGCCGTTTAGGAGAACAAAGAAATGTCAAACTGGAAAGTAATTCCGCTTTAAACAATCCTTATTCATTGTTAACAAACATTATAATATCATATTAATCTGTTGGCAAGCTCTGAAATGGCGGTCAACGTCACTGCACATATAAGTAAATTCCTGCATTAAATTACTATCAAGCATGCAATTTAAGTCGAGGTAGCGCTGCACTTGTCTATCTACATCAAACGACGTGACTTCTAGATCTATGAAGATAGGATTTCCCTGTTTGCAGCATATGTTTAAGACTGACTCAAGCTCTAGTTAAACAATATAGAGAGACTTTAGTATAATATTGCGTAAAATACAAAGAAAAAAAATAATCGCAAGACAATCTGCCTGTTGTCAAACAGTCTACTTACATCTATGGATTAAAGCAATGCTTAAGAATAATGATATCATTGGTATTTCAGTTCTGTGCGGTTTTGCGTGAATTTGTTTCGTTTTAACAATATGATAATACATTGACTAAAAAATCACTATCGTAATTAATGTATAAGATCTTACACTGCATAAACTAGAAAAAAACAATTTCAAGGAAACGGGTATTGTACAGAAATACACAGCTTAGCTCTCCAGATGTATTTAATTTGCAGAATCACTGTAAATAAAAGTGTAATATTAAGTGAGTTCTCTCACGGAATTCTTTTGGCAAACTAATCTAGGGTATTTGGCGAAGCATCCATCTTTTGGTTGGCTCATCTAGAATAGCTTAGATTTTTCTTATCCAACTTGATATATCGAATAAATCCCTAATATCTTAGTTATAGGGGAAACTACTTATTTATAGATATCTGTGAATGTATAGGTGCAACAAATCAAATGTACTATAATACTTCGCGTCTAATACAAGTCCCCTAAATACAATATTTATGTATTTTCAGACAGTTTCATACTTTGCTCGGAATGTCCGCCCGAGTTCTATCCGTGACCAATTCAGATTGAACCGCGACTTTCCCTCAGATTTGGAGATATTGTTTGTGTTTTTGTTTTAAAGAGAGAATGTGGGGGCTCAAGTTAAGTTGGTTACGTGTTACGCGGAGTGGCGAGTATGAATAATGCATTTTTGTTTTGGATTTTTATGAGGAAAGTTTTGATTATTTTCAGTTCGACACCGTATAGGTACACGAGTTAAGGCGCGACTCTTTCGGTAGACAGAATAATTGCTAGTATGTTCTGTTCAAAGGTACGGGCCGTTTGTTTTGGCGAAAGTAATGTATGATTCATAATGGATGTCGCTCGGTTTATTTATTTGTATTTTTAAGTATAAATCCGAATACTTCGCCGAAGTAAATTTTTAAGTTTCGTTCAACTATTGTAAATTACGCGTATTACTATAATGGGATTGAATCAATTTCTGTAAATATAGTTTTTTTATTGATTCATAGATTTAATACGTATACACAATGAAGGCTTACAGGCAACCTAATATAAAACTATACTATTGACATGACTTAATTTGTGAGCCATAGATAGTCAAGACTGATAGAATATGAATTGATTTGGTTAAGTTGATACCAAATAACCAAACACTCAACAAATAATTTAGATTTCAAACAAGGATTTTACAAACAAAATGTGTAGTTATGAATTATCGTGGAAGTAAAACGGGCGAGTTTGAAATAAAACAACGAATTCCGACAATAAATCGATCTCGCTACATGAATCATATGACCGTACCATTGTTGTTTATACGAAGTACTATGACTATTGTCATAGTTCGGATGTGCCTTAGATAAATCTGTGGTGCCACTGCCAAAATAACCGAAATGCGTTTTAATTTATATTCCACAAATATGGGTTGATTTAGAAGCAAAAATAAAAGGAGAAATTTAGATTTTAGTTGAGTTACTGGTTTAAGTTTTGTAGGCCAAATATTGGTGGAATGAAAAGCGTAATGGTACCTACATAAAAAAAAACACGAAAAGCGGAGCTTTAAAATTTTTATCCCAAATAACAACACGTTTTGATATTATTTTTCCTGTAATGATTTAGAAGGCAAGCCAAGCAAATTATAAAACTCCGGGTTACTATTGACAAATATTTTGGTGTAAATTAGAAATGCTCAATGAACAGTACTTCGGAACTCGGGAATCGAAACAGAGACCTCGTGATAATCCGTGACTGTCCCACTGCTGGACAAGGGAATCCTTCTAACCAAGGTAAGGTTAGATCTCGAGTCCACTACGCCGAAGTGCGAGTTGGGACTTTTGTTGCGTGCCCTCATGTAATGTGTTAAACAATTTTTAGGCATGTCAGGTTTCATCTCACAATATTATCTTTTATTATTTAAGCATCAATAAGGAACGAAAGTTTTAGCATTCGACAAGGAACCGTACATCTATATTCCAATTCTTAAAAGAAATATGCGATCGCAAAAATGATCATAATTCAAACGATTCATCATTTCCCCTACCAATGTACATCAAGCAGGACACGCAAATACCAATGACTGGCAATAAATCAAATGCTCTCGTAAAGTGTGTGTTTATTTGTTTCACGGCCGGTAGTCTTGTACCGTGTTCGTACAAATCTGATAAAGTGCGCGGACGCACTCGCACGCGATATCAACTTCATGAAAACATCGAAGTGGAGGCGTGATTTTATCTTGTCAAACTATTTATAACTGATGGAATTGTGTACCTACTGTTTAAACAAGATCTCTTTCTCGATCTCATTTGACTACGAGATTTTGAATAAGAAAAAATATTATTAAAGCGCGTTAAAGAAACACAATAAAAAAATAAACATTGACAAAACGAGGCTTTGGTCAACTCATCCCGCTCGATCTCATCCCGCGGGATGAGTTGTCCTAATACAATTTTTGAATCGGACAACTCATCCCGCTGATATATTTTACGATTTGTACAGACTTGAAAAAAAGTGGTTCACGCGCATTAGGGCTAATTCTCAGTGTGGCAACCGACTCGCTAATGGACTATTACTCATTATGGCCACTGCCCCTTTTGACTTCTTCTGAATAGAGCTACTTCTTAAAATTCGCAATTGATTACGGAAGTAAGTACTACTACTAAGTCTAGTCAACTAGTTTAAAAAAAAGACGTTTTATTTCTTAATAAGTGTCCCAACATATATAATAGTCCCCGCGACACAAGAGCAATTCTTAGAGCGGGAGTTGTCCTTTCAAATCCCACCCGGGACAAATCTTTGTGTGATGAGCACGAGTATTTGTTCTGAGCCTGGATGTCAATGTATCTATTTTAGGATGTATTTAGAAGTATATAAGTATGTTTATCAGTCATTTGATTACCATAGTACAAGCTCTGCTTAGTTTGGAATCAGATGACCGTGTGTTAGTCCAATGATATTTATTTATTTAAAAAGAAAGGAAATAAAATGTATCGATAAATAAGTGATTAATAATATTCATCAGACATTTTTGAATAAACAGCTTATAACACAAAAATAATATTTATTTGACCTCATCTCCCACTGTAATAAACTTAAGACCACATTTATAGCAACTCTTTTGTTCATGAATGTACAAATATTTCAAAAACTACAGTACATTTTTACCTTTTTTTAAAGCGGGATGAGTTGACTAAAGAAAAATAATAAAAATATTAATGTGGACAACTTATCCCGCGGGATAAGTTTTAAGTGGGATGAAATGACCAAAGCCTCAAATTAACACAATATAATAAAAATAAATAAACCAAGAAGAAAGTACTAAAATTTTCTATAGTACACCCACAATAATCTTAAGACAGTATAATGACGGGGAAGTCTGTACTTAAGGGATAGAAGCAGTCTATTAGAATTAGAAAAGGCCAAGTAATATAATACCTGGAAAGTTCATCGGTTAGAACAGTTTCAAGCAAGCACATCTTCCTAGTTATAAAGCTACCAAAAAAATTCAGTTAAAAATTATTACTTTCATGACCTAATAATTAATTTTAAGTCCTACCAGAAATTATTTTGCTTGATAATCACGCTATAGGCAATCCTAGCGTAGCTGTCATTGTTTAAAAAATGTAAGCCGGGACTGAAATAAATGCTTTTACTCATTTTACCTTTTTTTTCGTTAACTATAATAAAATAAAGGCTCCAGGCGTTAATGTTTATATTATTATGTACATAAATATGTGCTTAATATATCTTTTGACCTTTATATCTATAAATTATTTAAAAGATGAACATTTGTTCTCTTCAAGCAAAAGATGGATCAAATTTAAACGGTTTTAATACAGTAGCGGTATCTTTATCATTCCGCAATTGCATTTATTATGCAAGGCTACTGATGAAAACAAATGAATGTCTCGCAAATGTAAATGCCTTTATTGATTCACCAAGATGACTAATATTCCGCTGATGAAGAGTCAATAAAAAATGCAAACATGCAATTTTATACGATTAAACTTAGATAGTATCTATGGCTATCACAAATTATGTAACAAGACTAACCTCCGGTTTCTGAGATACATTTAGCGGTAGTTTATCTATTCAATAGCGTTTTTTTAATATGAGTTTAAACGCTATTGAATAGATATACTGCAGCTAAATGTAACTCCGAAACCTAAAAGGACCTCGAAACCTCGAAAGGCTACTAGGCTAAAAGGTTTGACTACCAGTCATTAATGTCAAAAACGCATTTTAGTATAGTAATACGAGGTGCGACGTCCCTAGTATAATTTCAGGCTGCAATGATTTTAATTTCAAGATCATTAATGAAAAAAATTACATTGCATGAGCATTTTAGATAAACGTTTTAGAAGTACAAGTTGCATCATTTTTAACCATGTCATTGTTTCGTTGACCTAATCAGCTAACATTATCAAGAGGAATTGAACGAAATAACTTTATTTTTTTAACAAATAAACCTATAATATATTGAGTTATCATCGTCGATTCGGCAATAAATTATCGACCGACAGTAATGAAATAAAATAAGGTAACATAATATATAAAATTATCTTTATCAAGTCAAATAAAAGTGCGATAGGTATAAGGGTGCGATCACATGAAGGCGGCTACCGGTTCGGTAACACGCGACACTGCGCTGCTACAACTACTGGTACCGAATTCATGGTCCTCTGTAGGGCTTCCAAGATTATTGGGCTTGAAGGACTAATGCGTCGGATAAATCCGAAATGGCCAGCCTGAAAGATGGTAATATATATTTTAAAATCGCATCAAAACACTTTTGTTCATTCTTCTTTCTGGTGTTCTGAGTCTACCTACAGAAAATTTAGACTCTATCTAGATTGACTGAATTTGCATAAGATTTAAATATTAGGTTTATTACAAGTTCATACATACTATAATGCGAAAAGACTTTTCCCCCGACCTAATATAATAAGAGAAGGTAAGTTACATAAGCTCTGATCCTAAAATCTTAATGTCAGAGTTGATTTTCGTAAAACAATTTAAAAAAAAGTATAGCTACTTCAGAATCGCCGTGAACTCAAAAATGCGATATTAGCATCTGACTCCATTCCACAAACAAACAGATTTATTATCATACATCAAATAAATTACTTTACCTTGAACTTTGGAAGCAGAGATTCAGCATACAGTCACCTTGACATAACTTAAAACTGGAACATTCCCATTTGTTCGTTCGCATGGCCACCCGAACATACACCCACTGCAAAGATTGAACGATTAAAGCAGTAATTAAGTATCGACGCTCATTCTGTCGTGGCGACTCTCAAATTTGCATGTTAAACGAAGTTTAACTTTGGTTTTTGTTTTACTCCCTTATTGAGATGCTGCCTGTTCGAAGTGTTCGCGTGCGTAGCCTCGGGGACAACTGAAAAACCAATAAACAAATACACTTTTATCCATCCTTATTCCATCGTGTTAGAGTTTATTTTTCTGTGAATTGCTTGTTTTGTATGTGGGGGTGTATTGATGGACTTTTTAATTGTATTGTTAATGTCAGTGTTAAGGCGTAGAGATCGCTTGCTTCGATTGTGTGCGGTCGATGCGGTCTTGCATTTGTATTTGATTGCTTTTACCTGAAAACTGCCTAGATTATTCTGTTAACTCTGATTAAGTGCCTCGGGACTCATTTATTTTAAATTGATCTACTTAAAGTTTGTTTATGTTGGTTGTGATTCGATTTTGGTTCCTACAGAACTTGCAATGAGTCATTGTAAATTTTGACAGTACAAAATCTACCCCAAAGAATCATCTATATTACTATATGTTACTAGTATTTTCATTAGTTGTTGGTGTAAGTGAATACATACATGCAAATAAAACAATTGAATATAGTATTAGATGTGTTTATAAATAATAATAAAAAACAACACAATAAACCAATAAACAAATATCCACAAGTTCAAATTACAATCACACCTTCATACGCAGCACATTTATAATACACTTACAGAACATAACTCTTGGTTGAGATAGAAATAAATTATGTACTTACGTCGGTAAGCCATATTAAGCGACCCCAATTAGCCCAGATGAGATATATTGTTATAAAATATATATTTTGTTTGGAGGGTGAGCGGATCGATTCCCCGTTAGCGGCCGGTGGTCAGGCATTAAAATATTAAGGGGACTCTAATCTGCCATGATTGAATTTTGCGTTACCAATGCCCGAGTGTGCGCCTGCCCTAACTCGTTCGCTATGTATCATTTTCTTCTACTTGTTGTTCTCGAACTGTTTGATTAATTTGTGACGAACTCACCGATATCACATAGTTCGATATGTCATCGATGGAAATTCCTTATAGATTATATGAAATGTTATTTTCGTTACTACTATCTGAGGGTTGGTTTGGAGATAAAACGATGTGTCGACCAAATAGAATACAGATCTATACTGCATTCCTTAGACGTTATTTCTCAGTTCTATCTATAGTATGAGAGAAAAAAACCAATCGTATAAATCTATAGCAAAATACAACCTTCATCGTATATTAGTGTATGTAGATTGTAACCTATACTATGTTTCAAGTATTTGTATTCTGTTATTGTTAAACTACTACTATTCTGTACTACTACTATGCTATTCCCAAGCAACTCACATTTCTAGAACAGAATCGAGAACAAATAGTATACGCGGAACGTATGGTATAAATCTAGAGGCGGCACACAAAGCGTGCGGAGGGCCGATAGCGGAGTATCTAAAGCCTCGCGGAGGAACCAAATTAGCATTTTAATAAATACACACCCTTTGAAACTCAACACTCGTAAATTTATACGGATCTCTATAATCAAATACAAACATATAACTCTTCGTTTTCGGGAAAAGTTCTGTTGTTCGTGAAATGATGGAGAGTTTGCGGTGATGGGAACATGGGATCCACCGCAGTTTGTTACTGAGTAGGAAGAAAATAGCTACAGTATTTATAGTAGCCCTTGAGTATTTTGTATCAAAATGAATGGAAACAGTTAAAAGATCTCAGAATAATATGTTTTTATCCACCAACTACTGTCATTTAAATACAGTAAATTAGTGCAAGCAATGTGAAAATTCATGGGTCAAAATTTGTAATTATCTAAACACCCCTAAGCAAAGTAATTATATCTTGAATATATTTACATTTTTCGTAATTAATTACTTCATTAAAGACCTTCTTTACATTTTAGCATACTCTTAATGTTATATTTTAAATGTTTTTTCTAGCATTGATACTCCTAAGTAATCAACAACACATGCCTGTTTACTACTTACTAACATTAACTAGGTTACTAAAATTTCATTCACCGTTGCTATATCTAAACCTTAGTAAAAGGTTCTCTATCCTTTGTACTCTTCACCGCATCCCCACAAAAACCAGCCGAGTACATACGCACTTAATTACAAAGCCAGTGACGTTGGAGTCTAAAGCTAAACAAGTGGACGGTCATCGTAATCTTGGATAAGGGTTGGTATATAAATCACGCGGGGTGACGTGGCGCCCGGGGCCTTTACTTTATCTACTGTGTGCGGGTGACGCTGTTAGACCGTAGATGGGTTGAAGCTGGATGGGGCTGCAGCGTGGTTGGTAGAACCGAGGTATGGACTGTCGTATTTACGTTCCTTATCACATTTTCGTTGTCGATTTATATTTGAGTCAGTAATGACTTGTATAAACGTCCAAAAAACGTAACTTTATATGAATTAATGAAGAGAGTTCATGAAACACTATTCTCTCATTTTAATTCGAATAATAAAAGTTAAAGACAGGACCTGTTAGTTTATATAGTAAGACACACAAAAAATCTAAAGTTTTTCGTGTACTTAATGCTTACAGTCATAGAAAAACGATTCTTCAAAAAGTAAAACAGCCGTTTTTTGTTACCAATTTAACCCAAACAACCACGAATTTAGACCATAATCTGGGTTTGAGGTCTGTTTTAAAACTTTGTTTCAAAATTAAATAATTTCACCAGTACTTAATTTGCCTTCAACTTTCGGTACGATAAAAAAACCTTATAAACATAGTCAATTGACACATAGAAATATAAACTTTCTGGTCTGATCTTTTTGGACAATTCATACACGTTCCATACGCTCTATGCGTTCGTACCCGATAATTGCTGGCCGCCCCGCGCCCCGCCCTGAGCACCTCTGACCCTCTGAAACTTGCAGCCGATCACAATAATTTATTGTACGTACCAGCTCTGGTATTTTGCAAAAACTACTATATTCTCTACTGAGAGTAATTAGGCAATGAAACTAGTACATTAAATTGCTAGATTAATTAAGGATAAAAACTGGCCTAAGGTTAGAATTTCGCTACTAACAAATATGAAATTCTTTTAGTCTGTGTAGTTTTGAGGCATTTGTTTATTTTGTTATTTTATTTAATGCAAGGTGTTTTGTCAAATTAAATAAACGTTAGTTTGAAGTTGTGAATCGTATTCATGAAGTTATACACGTAATAAATATTAGTTATTTAATTTAAAAAAAAGCGTTTTGTCTTTTGTTAGCGTCCTCAATATTCATGTTTGCCAAAATATTATGCTGCAAATGGACACTCCTTGTGAATAAAGTTCATTCAGACGCTATATTTTATTGTTTATTTTTTTTTATATTTCAATTATCACTTAGCTTTTAAAATTAATGAATTTACAAATGAATAGTGGTACAGTAATTTATAGTTGGACAATTTCTCCGCGCATGCGTCAATGTAGGCTGATTTACACACAGAACACAACCCCGATCTTATCCCGACAGGGCGGTCGCATAAATAAATGAACTAATTCTGAGATACAACCTCTTCTCTTTACTTGTGCCTATGGTGACTTAGAAATACTTGAAGAACTTGCAAATAAGGTCATTAGACTAGCGAAACTATATTATATGTATAAAGCTTGTTTGTTTGTCTGCTTGCTTGAAGGTGCTAATCTCAGGAACTACTAGTCCGTGAAAAAAATCTTCTTGTGTTGGATAGTCTCTTTATTATAGAAAGCTACATCCTATATATAACATCTCGCTATGCCTAATTGGTGTAGAACAGGATTAAAAAATATTGTATAAAAGGGTAATTTAATACAAAAATATACTTTTAAAAGACACAAAAGAAATAAAATACTTTTCAGTAGGTTACTTTTCAAACTTATTTATCATTTGCAAATATACAATACAGTAAATGAAGTAACTGTATCTCATAAATTCATTATTTCTCGCCTGAGGGAATTGCCTTTTTGAATGTCATTCTGTACTTAAATGCCAGTTAATTATAATTACTTGACAGTTTTACATTTTTGATTGCATAAGCTCCTTTGAAAAAATGCCTAATAATTATGGACCACTATGGATTCGTGATAGGACAGAAAACACACGCGGACCGAGTGACCTGTTTCTGCACAGAACCAAAGAAAAGACCTCCTGCATTATTCTATGTTCCTTGTATTTTTTACGTCTGGCACGTGCTTCTCACACTTAACTTGAAATCTTTCATTACCAATATAGTCAAGCCTGTAGTAAATAATTTAGCGATTTATATGTGTCTAGTATCACCGTGGACTAGCTAAAGGCCCAAAATTAAATATTATACCAATAAAAAGGATAATAATGGCTTCCCTTACATCCGACCGCTGCGATAATTCCTCCTCCCGCCCAATAAATATACCTTCGACGTTTTGAAGTTAACTTGGTATATTTCATAATAACCCGAGGCAGACAGGAACCACCGCCCGCCCTATGGCCGATACGGCAATAAAGGGAATCCCTTTAAACGTATCCTTGGCCCTTCGACTTATAAATATCAATTTATCCGGAATGTCAAATACGGCGAAGCCTGGCCATTTTCACATTACGAATTGTCTGCGATCCGTCTTCACGGCGAGCGGTTTATCTCAATTTTTCTTGAAATTTTTATAAAGAACAGACTTCGGGCGCGTTACTGAAAAACTCGACGTATATTGCCGTTATTAATGGTGTTTGCATTTAATTATTTTGTGTAAAATATAACACACCTTTATATGGTAGCTGTTTTTAATTTAAAAAGTACTTATGTAGTTTTATTTTAATGAATGTGAGGCGTGATAACCGATATTCGAGCAAGCGTTGCTCTTGAATGTGTGCTAAATAAAATACTTATCTAACGTAATTTAAAATTGTTCATAAAGTAAAATTATCTTGGTCTATGATCGTCATATTTATCAAGTTCTAATTTTGTCCAGATTTGCTACTAACCTTATGCAATCTTCCACTTAAAAACTCAAATACAAAACTGTAATTACTCTTCTCAGATATGAAAGCTAACAATAATCCAAATCTAAGATTCTTACATCATGGGTATATCTTTCAAATGAAAAGCCAAACGCAAATACACGGAAGCTTAACCGTTTCAAAAACCAGATAAATCTCCCCATAACCTATGGCTTTTATTTTTACCACATAAAACACATGGCGCGAACAAAACACAAACAACAATTGTGAATGCAGCTTGACATTAACATTCATTAAATAGCAACGTCCCCTTAAATTTTAAGTGTACCAACAAAAATAGAGCGATATATTAAGAGGATTTACGGTACAAATATATGTAAAGTTTGCTGGATATATTATATTTTGGGGTTGGTCCCGAGACGAGAGGGGGTTTACGTGAAAACATTCGGGTACGTGCCTTAGCATAATTCCTTAAGGGCGCTGAGGCTGCTAAGCTTCCGCAATTCGTCTTGGAGGAATCCCTAATTTGAAATGTGGATGAGTTTCGAAATTCCACCGGTTAAATAGAAATGAACAGTAACTCGATTTACGAACTTTATGTACTATTGAATCGCCTTCGAGTATTTAAGATTAAAATCTCGTGGTATCGAAGAAGCTATGATGAATATTGCATTTATAACATTTTTCGGAAGCGAGCAACATCGAACCTGTAGTTGTTGGTGATCGCTCGATCATGTCATTAACCTTTAAGTGCTCATTGATTTTTTTATATAATTGCCATTTTTTATTTTAACAATGCTTACATTACAATTTCCAAAATATACTTATGTTGTCTACCAACAATGATAAATATTCGATTATGAACTATCACGTTAAAAATGATACTAACATTAATTCATAATATTTTAGGAGACATATTAACATCATCATCATCACACTTTACTATGAGGGCTATAACAAAAAAGTCGCGAATTTCTTAAACGTAAGGTCACTCTTGAACTTTGATAAAACTTTAAAGGAATAATATATTGTTTTTTTTATTTAGTAATAATTATATCCATTAATTACAATTACTACACATAATGCAGTCTTGTCTTTATACAGGTGAAACAAACAAGATAATTGGATAAGTATCTTCTGCGTCCTTTATATTTTCAATACTTTTAATACATGTTTCTAAAAGTTTGCCTTTGAAACTCCTTCCCATCAACCCAACCGCGTCCCGTCTTCGTCCCATTAGTACGAGAAAACGACAAGTGACATCATAGTACCACCGGCAAACTTATCATGAACATTTTTAACGTTGAATTTGCAATATGTATGTACTAGATCATAAATAATAAGGCGGTGAAATCAGTAGGATCTAAGCGTGCATGTTTCAAGTCGGTTCGTTTACTATCTAAATTGTGATCTAATCAAACAAAACGGTTTACGCTACATTGACGTATTAAAATGTCATCTATGTCGTAATATCTTAGTGCCCAAGTTGATGGACTTTAAGCATATAATAATCTAGTTGTAATCTAAACTTGTACGGTAGTTATAGTATAGTTGAAAAATAAAACAGGAAAACGTTCAACAGTAAAATAACGAGAATATGTAAAGTGTGGCTACTTGCGTACCATCAGTATATTGTATTTAAAATAAATTTCTCTTTTACCAACTTGCGAATGTATTAATCTTGAAATTAAATAAATCTGAAATCTAAATCTCTAAATCCCTGATCACACAATTTTTAATGAGAAAACTATGAGTCAAAACTTTGAATACTTACAAAAAAATGCCTAGTAAAATCAACGACACAAAATAACTTAAACTCTAGTAAATTCCATAGAACAAAACCTTCAAAAAACAACAAACTCAGTATTTTTCTTCATTACAAATCCCGGAATGGTTGGTTTAAATTTTTCGTTTCAAACTTGTTAGGAGATTAGCGACAAAGCGTCCGTGATATCTTAAATGTGGATCTGCTGTAAACAAATTCGCGCTCGCTCCGGCTATTTATGAGTTTATTTATCATTAACAAATTATATTAAAGCTCCCAGGAACACACTTTTTTGTTGTTCTCTCCACTTTTAGCGTGTAATTTAAAGCCGTAATGTAATATGCGTTTTTGATTCTTATCGTAATTGTTAAAGATCGTTTGCGAGTAATGGATGGGCGTTTGTACATTTGTGTAAGTTATCTTTTGAATTGAAATGTGTCTTATCTATAGGTTTTTATTGATAAATTTGATAAGTATAGAGCGCATTTTGTCAGTAAAACAGTAGACAAGAGGTAATTATATTTAATGTACTTAATACTGCCCATTGATATAGTTTTATACCCATATGTTCCGATCTTTTTATTGTTAGTTATTTATGATTTCGATAATTGATACATATTCTGACTCTTTGTGATGAAAAATGGATGTATTTTTGTTGAGAATGTTATAGCGTCTTTTCAAATAAATTGTGTCTCTCCTATCAACATGTTAATGACGACGTAAACACAAGAAGGCTCAGTTTTACAACCTCCGGAGCAAAACACTCGGTCCTGAATTGTGAATTTTACTATGATATTAAATATCCCCACAAAAACGCCGTAAATCATTTACGATTATGTTCGACATTACACAGAATAAAACTAATAACTATAAAAAGTTTACAGGTCACTTTACACACGTTTAAACAACCATTCCACTTTAATTGCTAAACTCAAAACATTTTTGCATTCCGATGTAAAACGACCTAACATCATTTGCGGCCATAACATCCAGCTTTTAACGTGTTTGATTAACTGAACAATAGAGGGCTCTAGGCGTTAAGCCGCCTTAAAACAATTTTACCCTAAGAATTTTTCCTTAAGGTTTTAAAAGGAAAATCCCTTGTGGGGATGATATTTCCGCGGCAGGCGATACAAAGAGGTTGTGAAGCTTCGAGAACAATACTGCGGCCCATCTGCACCCGGTTCCCAGATTCAATTAAATTTTTACTGAAGATTATCACGCAGCCGTTGAGTGTCGACCGATTATGTGTTATGCAATGTTATTTAAGTTATATAACACGGCCATTTTATTCAATTTGTTGATGAGAATTTTTAGCTATATTTTTTTCGGTTTATATTCTTATTTTATTATTTTTATGTATCCAGATCTTTTTTTTTCATTAAGCGGTCATTTGACAACAAAATATAAAAAATATCAGTTATATATTTTTTCCATTTTTTCTAGATTATAATCTACAGTAAAATTGAAATCATTTTATTTAATTTAAACGCATTACGCCCGAGGCAAAAACATTAATATATACCTTTACGAAAAAAATTAAATCCAGAAATCAATTACCGTGGTTTTTTATTATAACTTCACCATATTTTTATAAAAAAGAAATACTTTAAATTAATTATACGGTAAATTCAATAAAAACGGTAACTGGTTACTGGTCACCTACATTTGCACTTGCTTATTTGCAATTATAAGAACCTTTGTGGATAGTGAGACTGTATTTAATATTATAAAAAATAAAACAACATTTTAATTTCAATAAACCTTCCCATAGTGTACAAAATTTCATATTGGTATACGGTTATAATCTTAAAACAATATCAACTTGAGTTGTAAACGATACAACACATCAAGGCGAGAAATTACTGTTCTAAGAAACTCCTCAAAAATATTTGTTATAAGCCATAGAAATTGTTGTAAACCGCGACACGTAATAACTCCGTAGATACTGTTTGCAGTGTCGTAGCTCGTAAATGAAAAATAAACATGCGTGGCGCTTTATGCGACTATGTAACATGTACTTATTAACATTGTTTGTCGTTTATTTTATGCTTACAGCAAGACTGTCTTGCTCTTTGTATTACATTTATAATATTAGTATAGATAAATGCTCAAAAATTACTATGTTTATGTAAAAGTTATGAGTTGAAAAATGAGAGTTAATGTTTTAGCTTTATTAATTGATGATTATTATGATTGATCTTAATTTATTTTATGCTGCAGAGTTGAAACTTTGGAAAATGTACTATAGGTACATTTTTTTACTTTGTAGGTACAGTCAGTAAGTTTTTCAGTAGAAGCTGATTTTGAATAAAAAAACAGATAGGTAAAATTAAAAATTAGGTTCTTGAAATCTAGAAAAATATTCTTGTGAGAAAAGTCAATGAGCATAATTAAACTCGTTCCCTGACAGAAAAAAATGGACAATGGCAAAATTAATAGCAGCACTTTTTAAACGTAGCAGAGGTAAAGACGATAAAAAAACAAAAAAACTAAGTCTAAATCAAGAAAAAAAATAATGTGGAGAAAATCCCCTATATAATTATTGCATATGAAATAGACGATTATTTAGTTTTTCGCATATAATAATACTTTATTAGGTAAGTAATAATTTATTTTATTTTATATATAAAATAACTTTATAAGGTAGAAAATATATTACGTCTTCATTATATTCAGTTATACGGCTGTACATATGTATAAAAAATATTTTGCTTTGAGTCATAGTGTAATTACCGCAACCAAAAGTTATTGCTACAGATCTATATGCATTTTCTGATTTACTACTTCCGTTAACGCATTCGTATTAATAAAAACCAATTAACCTTTTAACATTAATTGATTGCCTCCATTCGTTTGCCGAATTAAACTTATGTTTGTATGCTGAAATACCACAGATTTTTTTCATCGCATGTCCTATTTAAAAAACATGTTTTATTCGTGTAAAATAGAATTCAAAGGATTTTACTCTAGACTAAGGACAGGTTCAAAATACTATTGTCGCACGAAAAACTGTGAACACTCAATCAATCTATTTTTACACATTTTGAGCATTAAGACGGATGCGGCGTATAGAAAATATTAAAACAATGTTCGGTTGCTTTTGTTGATAAAAGTCGTAGATATAATATTACCACCACAAAGAGCCTCAGGGAATAGAATACCAAAAGCCATTCGGCTGTTGATCAAACATATCGACTGGGACTCCCAACCCTACGCAAAAACTTTCCTTTCCACACCACGTATTAGTTTGAAGAAAATATGAAAGCACATACCCATACATATTCCTTATTATGTCGTATAAAGTACAAGAAACACTAATATCTTTATAAGCGCACCCAAAACAAATTACCATAGGAAAGAGATTCAAAAAACTTTTGCTACACTCATACCCATTATAAGTTTCCAAAGAAAAACACTTTTCCTGCACACGTCGGTCTCTCGGCGTTTTTTCTCGGCGCACTTTTCTAAGTGCCATAAATCTTTCACGTAAATAATTGAAGCGATATTTTATGCCAAAACATTCCGCGGGTGGGGATGTCGCGCCACCTGCCGCCCTCTTCTAACTTGTACCACTTTCCACTTTAATTTGGTTGCGTAATGTATTTTCAATTACTTCCAAAGGAACAGTGATTTGTGGTCGGTCTAAAAGAGATTGGAGAATAATTCTTCTTGCCTAATTTAAAGTTGCCTAGGTGGCCCGTTACTTTACTAAATAAGGTCTGGAGATAATTTCAATAAATTGTGGTTTTGCTTCAATTTCTCTTGTGCTTTTCTGTCATCGTAAAACGTGTGTTGTGTACTTGTAAAAGTGCTACGTCTCCACACTTAGGTATAAACGGAAGCAGGAAACATTAGACAAGCCATACATTCACGTCATATTTCTGAAATGAAAAAACCTGAAAATTCGCAGTCAGTATTCATTCGCCGCTGTACCACATGTCCACTAAGAAGTATCGTCCGTCAAACCGCAACCAATCGTGCATTTTAAATGCATGGCCCAACAAGATCTGATAACGACCTTTGTCGAGGCCACAATACACTGGCGTGTCATAAATAAAAGCTCACTTTTTCACTTCCAGCGGGAAATTTATCATTTCGTACGACTTTTTTTCCCCTTTTCCCTACACTTTTTGTACATCTTGGATCACACTTTTAAATGCCATTTATTTCTTTCGTTCGACGCACCATACCGTTCCATCGCACTGATGAAGGTATCGTTATGTGGTATCTGATAATAAAATGCTTGAGTTGCTTGATTCGATTTGTATGTTTCAGGGTGTCTTTTTATTTTATGAATGGTTTATTTTAGTGCTCGATGATTCAGTGCTGGTTTTGTTATTCGTGTTGTGTTATTGTTTTGCCACGATCTTATTTTTTACTTTTGCTATGCTACTGTCAAGCAATGTACAAATATTTATTTTCATATCTCGATTAGCATGCTCATGACAAAATTATGTCTTTATTTATGTTTTTTCTGCATATATTAGTATTCTTCAAGTACATGGTAACCGTTGCAAAGCTTCACCGGACGTTAAAGTTACGACCGTGCATTTACAGTAAAAACTTATAGTTACATTGACAGGAGAAAGGCATATAATTTTAGCGCAGCTGTATACTTAGCGAATGTAATGAAATATCTTTGTTTAACAGCTGTCTAATATGTTAGGTTTATGGGTTTTTATTCACGCTCTATTAAACAAACGTGTATATCCAAACTAACGATTAACAGAACGTTAATATTTTTTGTTGTCCCACTCGGAGCTGCGACGAAACGTGACTAATGAAGCGCGCCACGTCCTTTGTTCAGACAGACTTGTTTTTATAAATCCTTAACATCCATTGAGGAGAGTCGATTCCATCTCTTTGTGTTCTCTATATAAGTGCATTATAAATTTCAGCCTCTCGCGACCATAAGTCATACGTGTAATGAATAAGGGCGATTTGTTTTGAATCCATCCAAATTTATGGACGATATCGGCGCTTTTTACAGGCGTTCCTCGCCTCATTCCGCCATTGTGATCGCCTTTTTCTGCCCCTTTTTATCCCGCCAAAGTTTTTTATTGTCCTCAACACTGACACTTTACGAGTTATTAATTGGTTGTCACGAGTTTATTTATTTCTCTATTTTGACATCGGAACGTTTTTCGCCGTATATTATGGAGGCCGGATTGAAAATCTATCATATTCAGGTTGTCGTAAATTTAACGTGATATAGTGCGTTACACGGTAATAATTCTGCGAAACCGTCGCGTAGTGTGGACGGATGTGACGCGCTTTAAATAACGACTTTGGATATTAAAATGGCCGCCGAATATGCGTTTTTGTCATAAATTATATATTAATTTACAGTGCAAAAAAAAAGCCATTACGTTGTCATCGACGGAGTATGAATGCGCTTTTTAAATATAATTGTGAAATGTTTTCATTCGCGTAAATTAGGTTTTGATGGCCTGTTAATATTGAACAATGTTAAATAACGCATGCAAATAGCAATTAATATTTATATTATACACGCAACAATTGATGTTATAAACAACATGTAATTTATTTTGCAATAAATCTTTAGTAGTTGTCGTTTGCCTATAAATCAATTCATTGAAAATAGTAAAATTGGAAATGCGCAAACTTATTGTCATACTAAAAAAGAAAATTGAACTATGTACCAAATGGAAATATCTTAAGAATCTTAACGCAATAAACATCAATATCGATAGGTAACCTATTTTCTTTTCTATTAATGAACTCGCCTACCACGTTTAATAACAATAAAAACGAATACAAGCCAGGTACCAGGAGCACATAACACGAGAGAAGCACGACGCCCACCTAACCTGTACATTACGAAACTTGAAGCTTTCTCTTACGCAACACTAACATTCATAATGTATGTGCGAAGCCCTGTATGCTATTTCCCGTCTTATGTAGGTACTTTTTTTCGCCCATAAAGCATTGTTGGCTGCTTTATTCCTTGATTTATAAGAAACGTTGGAAAGACAAATAGCCGGATTGTGTTCCAAATTTTTAAAGCCACATTTCGTTTCGCGCGCACCCCCCAGTAATACCGTTCGGGCGAAGAATCTTGGTGCTTAGAGGATCGCTAGCGAAGACCCACCTAGATTTGTTGAAGTGTTTTTGTATTTATCAATGTACTGAACTATAATTTACATGATTATGATTGCATAAAGCATATTCTAGGCGGGAATCTCTCCTGCGGACGAAAGAGATCTTTAGCATCAGCTCTACAAAAGTTACTAGTTACACAAATTTATAAGTGGTTGTACAACTTTTGAAATCGAGTTATAAAAACCATGTATGTAGTGGGTTCTTTTATTATAAAAAATAGTTTATTTCTACAATTCTACCTTATATAATAAAGGTTAGAAATATTGCTTTATATATCAAATAGCTTTATAAAGTGCAGACGTCAAATTATTTTTTTAAGAAAATGATGTCAAATTATTCTGTCCGAACGTATCGAATATCGCAGCAATGCATCGAGCGGGTCGCACTAAGGTACACCCCTTATTAAAATGTGTTTTCCAAGCGCCTTCCCACTGCTTAGCTCAAGCTACCTATCGGCCTGTTACAGAGATTTAATGGGGAATTCTCTCATTTCTATCGGGTCTTACCGCTGAATTTATAAGGCTACGCGGATCTTTTTTCCATACGAATGTACTTCGACGGATTTATTGGAGTTAGAACGTATTTTAAATTTGGAAATAATTTAAAGTGTGACTTTTTTTCTTATTTTTGAGGAAAGACAACTGGCCGTGTTTTAGACTTAAAATATTATACTCACTTTAGAAAAATGTGAAGCCTCCAAAGTGCACGATCCAATTACGTAAAGCTTTATATCAGATTGTACATATTTAGCTATGCATTCCCCAAGGGGAAAAGCGTGACATTGCATACATAAATACCCAAATCTCGATATGAAACGCATCATAAATAAGGGTGGTGTATCACTTGCATTATGCTTTCCAATACCCACTTCTTAGATATTTATCAGTTGAGTTTATATTATTATGTATAAAATTCTATAAGGCAGGTGTTCAGACTCCTTAAAACAATGTCCATACGAACATTCGCACTATCCAATTGAAAATCAACACGTAAACGTTTGCCGACTTAATTTTTACCCCATAAACGCACCCCACGAATCGCGATACGATATGGAAATTCGTCGCCCGTCGTCGGCAATATTCGGCAATATTCGGGTGGACGTGAGTCCCGAACTAAATTGCCTATTTATTCTTAACTTCATATATTACTTTGCGCGTGTTGTCTGCGCAAAACGATATTTATTGTTTGACCGTTATTGCGTCAAATGACGTATTGGTTGTACGTATTAACGGATAGGTTAAGGATGGTAGGCGCGTGACGTAGGGCACAATTGTTGCTGGATAAACAATGGTTTTAGACTGCTTTGCCAGTACCTTGGGCAAAGAAACAACATAAAATATAGTTGATATTGAAAAGAGAAAAATATTTTTTCGAACTCTGCCTAGTAGAATAATTTAATAAAAGAATTTTTATGCGATTATTATAAGTTACTGACTATTTGAGTTATTGACTGCCTCCGTGGCGCAGTGGTTTAGGTCACCACGCCGACACCACTGCATCGGGGGGTCGTGGGTTCGATTCCCACACGGAGCAATTATTTGTGCGATCCACAAATAATTGTTTCGGGTCTGGTTGTGCTTTGTGTCCGTTGTTTGTATGTTTGTAAAAGTCCCCGCGACACAAGAGCAATTCTTAGTGCGGGAGTTGTCTTTTTAAATGAAAATTTTAAATGAAAAAAAGTTTTTTAAATTATATTGTCTAAGCCAATTTTATGAAATCCCAGTCTAGTTTTATAAATCAGTGATAAACATAACAAATATCACATTAACAACTCAGTATTTCAACTACCTATTAAAAAAACTTTATTTCTTTTACCCAAAATTAACCAATAAATGAATAAAAAAATCACAATAGTCCACATTTTCAAGTAAAAGTAATAGTTAACCCTTCACAAAGCTTACTTGCCAAGTAACTAGTGCCACAAGTTCTCATAACCACCGGCATTGACGGGTTAAACTGCCCTTTGAGGTTTGAAAGGGTTCGTGAGGTTAATGTAACAATGAATATGACAACTGTTGAGCACAAGATTGTACTACTTATACTTAACTGCAATTATAGGTTTACTTTGCAGGATTTAATTTATTTTGTGTCTGATTTCTTGCTTTCTGACTTGGGAAAATGACTAGTTTTAGGTTTTTACCTGCTATATACATGCTATTTATAAATAGACTATTATATGATCAATTTTAAAAGCATTTTTTATACATTTTCTCTCACTTTATTTAGAAGTTAAATATATTTATAGACTGTGACTTTGGCGCTCAATGTATTAAATTGAACAGTCTAATACAAACTGTTACTTTTAGAAATTGGTTTGAAACCTACTAGTAGTAAAACTGGGTTAGGCAGACCTCAAGTATACCACTAACGGCGTAAAAACTTATATTCAAATAGCTAAGTAATGACCAGTCAAGGAAAATAAAACATTGACTTACTACAGGAAAAGAAGAAATTAATACCGAATATCTACCTAAATAATATCCCTAAAGAAATCTTTACAACAAAACAGGGCACTCTATTTCTACTTAACCATACAAAAATACGCGAACGACAATATTTCTCTGTCGTACACTTAATTGCCTTTTAATAACCGCTCTTACTTATCTCTGCACTAAATATTTTTCTAACATCCATTGAATGGGGAGTAATGAATTCGTTATTTATGTATCGTAGAGTGGCAGTCGACTGATAGCGTCCAACTCGATATGATACCGCCATTAGGTTTCGGTACTGACTGAAGTATGGGCCTGGTGAGCAAAATATGGGTTAGTTTTTTGAGGCATGTGGCGCTTTGTCTAATTTTGATAAGAGTTTTTTACCTTTTAAAAGACGACGGTCTCTACGACCTTCTAGTTTGTGTCATACGACTGCAGATCACGAGGTCTCGGATTCGATTTCCGAGTCAGGCAACGAGCAAAAAAGATTATTCAATTTCTCTTAAATGTCTTGGGTGACATTCCCTATAGTTTTCTTTAGACTTGCACACTTCTACAAGTGCGCAAGTCTAAAAAAAACTATTATATACTTTTGAACGAATTTAATATTTATTCGATCAATATTGCTTCAAAAAAGTCACTAGTTTTTTATAAACATGTTTTCAGACATGAAATCGTACCCGAGACGTTTGATCAAGGCAGCGGTTATTCATGTTAAAGAGACCATAATTACGTTAAACAAATGAGTTAAAACACCATTTATTAAAAAGATCCATAATATGTTATTCTTATAACAAACAGTATTAGTACTCTTATAATAGGTACGAGTAGGTACTCGCTATTATTTATTTGTGGTGACTAAATTTGATAGTACGCAACATCGCTCCTTCAATACAAAAGGGCCACAAATCGAAATCTACAAATTTTACAGGAGAGCCAAAACAAATTTTTGAAACTGTTTTTTTATAATATTTCATATATTTATTTATTAAATATAAGATGTTAATATATCATTAGATGCGTAATTTTTAGCTCTATCTATCTACAAAATAAACTTTGTAATAGCTGTTACCTATTAAGAGAAAAAAGCATATAAGTCCCTTTTGCATTCAAAATTTGAACCAATATTATGAAAAATATGTCAAAAATGAAACACAGTTTTACAAATAAAAATGGTTAATTGTACTTTTTTGGTAAAAAAACCGTATCAAAAAGTTTAATAATAATTACTGAGTAAAACCATAACTGAATGGACCAGGAAAACATTGTATTAATAAATCTAAATTAAAAAATCTTAACTTTTTATTAAGTAAGTAAAATTATTGAGATCAACTTTGTGCGTAACTTTCATTATTTAGTAAAATTAAACATCAATCATCATCATCAATCAATGGGTAACGTGACGAGTAGACTGAGTGCAGCAAGAGTATTAAAGAAATAAGATAATAGAAAAGCTTTTTGGGTTTTATAAGCCTTTATATTTAGCACTAGCTGACCCGCGCAACTTCGCTTGCGCCACGTAAGAGAGAATGGGTCAAAATTTTCCCCGTTTTTGTAACATTTTTCACTGGTACTCTGCTCCTATTGGTCGTAGCGCGATGATATATAGCCTTCCTCGATAAATGGGCTATCTCACATTGAAAGAATTTTTCAAATCGGACCAGTAGTTCCCGAGATTAGCGCGTTCAAACAAACAAACAAACAAACTCTTCAGCTTTATAATATTAGTATAGATTCGTGGATTATTCCAAAGCTTTGACAGCATTACTCATTCCGCCATAGAATCATCACTCCATCCAAGTCCTACTTAAAGATACTATGTAGAATCGAACCTTCATACATCAAACTCAAATCATAGCAATAGACAACAATATAATTCCAAATCCAAGAAGCGTGAAACAGGGAGACCCGCTATCTCCCAAATTATTTACCAGCACCCTCGGAGAAACTTTCTGGAGCCTGGCGTTATTATGGCAATCAAAAGCATAGTTGTTAGTGGTAAACAGTTAACAAACCTTTGTTTTGTAGACGACATAGTCCTCTTCTCTTTTTCGGCATCGGAACTCGAATCAATGCTCAAAGATCTGAGCACGGCAAGCCTTCAGATTGGACTAAGTAAGAACCGTACAAAACCCCAGGTTATGACCAACAACACAAAACGTAGGGTCGAGGTAGACGGGCACGTCATAGACTATGTCGACGAGTACATTTGCTAGGGCCAGATAACCTCCTTTAACAACCGACGGGACAAAGAGTTGGACAAACGTGTCACAAGTGCCTGAAAGAGATCCTGGTCCAGGAAAGAGCTAATGAAGGGTAACCTTCCACTGTCACTGAAGCGAAAGCTCGTCCACATGTTTATACCTATTACCCGTCCTTACCTACGCTGCCCAAACATGGTCCCTTACGGAAAACCAGAAAGAGCCAGAGGGCGATGGAGCGTAGTATATTATGCGTCAAAAGAACAGATCACGTCCGAAATTCTATACTGCGCTCCCAAACTCGCATAGCCGATGTAGGGGAGAAGACCACCAGGCTGAAATGGAGCTGAGCCGGCCACATTATCCACATGCATTCGGAAAGGTGGGCCCGCATACCTACCAACTGGATGCCAGAGGATGGTCATAGCAGACGCGGGAGACTTAAATGGAGATGGCGGGATGACCTAGACGCATTTGAAAAGGACTGGTCGGATCTTGCCCCTGAAAGAGGAATTTAAAAGGAAAGGGTGCCTCTTGACTTTGCCTGCATCAAAATGTAATATATTTTTTTAAAAATTGTAACGAAATCTAAAATTATTATCACGCCTAACGGTCATATTTCTGGCCTTCCCATTCTAGCACGCTAAAAATGATTATTTATTCCACAATAATTCAATGCAAAAGGGACGTATTTCAAAATATGCTACTGTTGTATTATAAAATATAACTATACTTAACTAATATTGGATTGCAAAAAGGACGTATTTCAAATATGGCAATTTTGTATTACAAAATAAAAAATAACAAATACTAATGTTTGAATGCAAAAAGGACGTTTTCCAAAATATGGCAGTTTTGTATTGTAAAATATAATCACACTTATCTGATATTTTGCATCCAACACAGACATATTTTGGATTGTGGCTCTTTTTCACGCAACCAACGTGCGTTTGCGTAAAATATTCGGGCGTAACTCATAAAGTGGCTGTTTTGCACTGACATTACCTGTCAAAGTGAGCTAATGCAAAAAGGGCAGTAAGTCAGTGCAGCCATAATATAAGCAAAAATGATGGGGGTTTTTTTTTTACTATAAAATATAGGCGGTTCAGGTGTCATTTTTGCAATAAAACGATTTTCATTTTTTTTTGAGCTGTGGCCCTTTTGTATTCAAGGAGCGACATGTGCATGCAATATGGTGTCCTATCCTGTCGTATTTATAATTGACTGCAAAAAACATACTTAATTTGATGATTAATGATTGTTAAAAACTTGTTAAATGCTGATTATTAATTAAACCTATTAGACATAATTGTTAGCTTTGAACATTTTTGTATAAACCTTACATTTTTTATGTGATAAGGGCACGCATATTTAGTATTATCCTTACGTTCTAAAAACAAAACGACATAAGTACTTACTAAAACGTTACCTCATTTTTAAAGGAATCCCAGCAGATAAACCCTATCTGAACCCCACTTATCAATTTTAAACCAGTAAAAAAAAAAGTTTCATACTCACATAATATTATCCAATAATGCTTTCTTGAACCATCGACACTCTATCAAAAGTATTTCTAGCATTAGGTCAGTAACACCCCTTCCCAACAGATATTAAATTAAATTCCAGTCGCCGCTAACCCTCATAAACCTTGCAGAAATAGACCAAGACTCCATTTTCCAGAAACTATCCTTAGCAAAGTAAGTAAAAAGTAAAACATATACCCATTTTACGCTTAGGCGAAAGAATAGGAATAAGTTGACAGAGACTTCGCCCCTGAATTATGTTTCTCAAGATAAACGACGCGGGCGAAATGAAGTCGCACCCCTTCCCCCTCTGAAAACCCCCCCATAGTCCCCCCCTCCTAGCGCCCTCTAGAGGCAACGCGCGGACATAAATTTTGAAAGAAAAATCCACGACGGTTTCGCTCGGAATGTGTGATTTGGATTTTTAATTGAATTGGTTTCTGTTATCTGTTTTATGGATTTATTAGGCTTTTTTGAAAATTAGGCTTTTGTTTTATTTATTGTTGGTTGATTAATTTAATGGTCATTAAAAGAAATGAGCAATAGAACAGTATATCTTCGATTTTGCCATAATAAATCGAGCACGGATATTATCGAAATTATTTTCTTACTCATATAACGTAGCCAGATATTATTGGCGGTTGCTTGCTTGCTTGTACTGATCATCCATAAAATTTTTCACCCAATAATTATTATTGACGAATTGTGATTTCTTATACCTACTTAACACGGCATAAACAATTAATTACAGTTAACTAAATATTAATATGTATTTGAAGTGTCTATAAATATAAAAACTTTGTAATATTAACAATGTGGCACTGACACACACTGGAAGAGATGGACAGACAGACGGACTGTACGATTTATGAAGGTTAGGAAGTCCAAGAGGGGATTCGAAAGCAGTTTATGCAATTATATTGATATTGAAACAAAATATCTTATGTATGAAAGCAAATTAGCTTATATAAAACTAAGTAACTAAACAGGTTTAAATTTTTTATTTCAATCGTTATATCACGTATCGTATTTATGGTTATTAAGTATCTATTTCAAATATAAGTTATCAAATTGGAAATATTCATGGTTATTTCTGTGATTTAAGGTGTTTGCTAGAGCAGTGGGAAGTAATTTATTTGTTTCATCACTCGGAATAGGAAAAAAAGTGTGATTTAAATCTATAATAGTTCATAATTACTACGTTTAAACTATAGTTCGTAGTGTGTACTTGAATATAAAAAGAACAACTAAAACTAGGCATTCAAACAATAAAACAACAGCAACATTTCATTATAGAAATTAGAATCTGCATCATAAAAAACCTCACAATTTATGTTTGTTTACAACAATTCATCATTCTATCGCTTTTTTATACTTTTCCTTCATCATAACCAATGAAAAAGTTGAGTAACAAACTGTGCCATTAAAACGCTATAGAGTCTCTATAAGCATGAAAGAAAGCTCCATATAAACTTCGTCGATATCATCCCATTATTTTATCTAGTGGCGATCAATCCTCTTTTTTCCTGTGTTTTTCTAACATTAATAATGCGTTACTATCTTCTAAGATATCTACTGCTGACCTGTATTATTGTCATAGAGATATTTACAACGTTCATTTATTTGTTCATGTCCCCTCTTATTTTCCATTCGGAGCCAATCCGATAGACGGGACTGTTGAAAATTTTTCGTAAGCAGCAATACGTCTTGTCGCGAGTCCTATCTCTCGGTGAACATTCGACGGCCACCCCTATATTGTGGTCATAGAGCAGAGCGGCGCAGATGAGGTGGTCCAAAGAAAATTACCCGATTCGAAAAGTAAGCACAATTTAGAAATATGAGAGAATCGAATAACGACATAACGAATGTATAAAAAATACACCGTATTGTATATTATAAAATCATAATGTGTGTGATCAGAAAAGAAGTTTTGAAACTATAATCATGAGTTTATCACTCAAAATTGAAGACACTACAAAAGTAAATAAAGATATTATTATGCATCTTTTTACTTAGTTAACAAGTTTCAAACGGGAAATTCGTACCTAAACTACTTCTTAATTAATTAATGATTAATGTAACTTCGTCTGATCATGAAAAAAAATGTAGTTAGGGTGGAATTAATAAAACGTCATAATCTAGTGTTTGATACTATGAAAATTCATTGTTAGAAAGAGTCGTTATTTTTTTATTCAGGGAAAATAATCAGCTTGATACTGTTCATTTTCCCTGAATAAACAGCTTAACACAGTTTATTTTCCTTGAATAAAAAAATATCGAAACATCACCTCACTTTATTAAAAGTTTGTAAAGTGTCGTTAGAGCGTTAAAATAATTTATTCACTAACTGAAACAATACAGATAAGTAAAAAAATAAAATAAAAAAACATCATAAATCACATTTGTCGTATCTGCAACATAGCTATGCTTTAGTTCGTCCCCCGCGTCCCGCGTCGTGGCGCGCCGCCCGCCCTGGTTAAAACCACTTGTGCCAATTTTCTCGGGGACGCTTTCCACTTTACTTGAGCTACCACCAACACAACACTTAACGACCTATCTACACTCTCACTACATAAAAAAATGAATTTTATTGCCAACAGTTTAAAGTCCGATTCCCTTTGTCTGCACACTTATTTATTACACCGTTGTTGACAAACTCCGCGTGTTTCGGGGTACATTTGTAGGCCTAGGCATTTCTTTTCCCGCCCTTTACTAATGTCTTTCGGTTGTAATGAGAAGATTTTAGTGGTGGCTCTCATTTTAATTTGATTCTTGGCAGCTTTAGATTAGTGGTTTTGGGAATTGATATTAAAACGTTAGAGGGTGCTTTCCTCCAAATAAACTGGGGCAAATTTGTATAAACAGCTTTTTTCCGAGTGTTTTGTTTGTCGGGTACACAGTCCTTTGGGAAATAATGACATTAAATGTATTCTTTTGAAGCTTATGGCGCTTTTGTAAAAGAAATGCATTTTGTTCTCGTTTTTGACTTCAATATTTATAGCCGGAACTTAGTGTGATTGCCAAATATGTAAATATAAAAAAATGGCGCGTAACTAAAAATAATATAAGAAAAATATTAAAACACGATATGAAAAATCCGAAAAATAAAAAAAACTGACTCATCCATGCACGATCATTATCCCAGAAACTACTTTTATTTCTTGTCACATGTAACTAGGGTCGCCATGAGTTATGGCGTTCCGGGATTAGTCCTAAGGTCGGCGAGTTTAGGTACTGTTCGAGTTCATTTTTTACATTAAAGTTTTTAAAATATATTTTTCTCATATTATTTTTTTTTGTTTAGTATTCGTACTATTAAATATTAAATTCCCTAATAAGATGAAGAAGCAAAAAATTTTAATTCAAATAAAATCCAACTAAGTAAAGGTATATTTTTTAAGCTATATAATAGGTGCGTTTAATTTAGAAAAAATAACATCTGAATCAAATCACTTCTGTATCAGTTTGAAACTCAAATTAAAACAGTTACAATTTTCCAACTATCCAAAGTTAGTGGCTGGTTTCCCGCCACATTCAAGATCATGGCGAGTGCACACGTAGGCAAATTATTACCGAGCGTCATAACTCGAGCTCGACCTTAGCCCGCGGCCACACTGACTGCGATAAATCCCGCCTGTCGGGATCAGGTGACACCACCTTCTTTATGTTTTTTCCCAAGCCATTTTACGGGAAAGATAAAAATCTTTACATATTTTGACGCTGCCTCGAGGAGGCTTATTCTCAAATTACGCGCGTCCATTACGTAATACCGAGAATGAACCAGTTCTAAAGAGGTAACGTGAGATAGTCTGTAAATATATGAAGTCAGTGATACCTATTTTCGTCGGCGTATTAGTAAATGTGGCTTTGTTTATTAAAATTTACTGAGATTAATGTCCAAGGCTCTTTTTTTAGTTGTGTTTCTGTTGACGTTCTCGTCGGCACCAAGCTTTGAGCTAAAGATTGGAGATGACCTTACAGTAGTAAGCTTTTAGTAGAGAAGTTGGTCTTGTATAAAAAATACTTTTGATTTTGAGGAGTTT
Source organism: Anticarsia gemmatalis (assembly GCF_050436995.1). Classification (NCBI taxonomy): domain Eukaryota; kingdom Metazoa; phylum Arthropoda; class Insecta; order Lepidoptera; family Erebidae; genus Anticarsia; species Anticarsia gemmatalis. The sequence continues at coordinate 8,665,636 of NC_134755.1, forward strand.
TTTATGTTTAAGTTCAACGTGTATTTATTTGCCTTGTTTGTTATGCATCGTAAACTGAAAATAGTAGTTTCACAAAATAAATTGTGGACAATAAGTTGTTTACAGTTAAATAGGGTTGCTGTCTATTTACCATTTTTATGGCCCAAACAAAAAGTAATGCAGAATTACTGCACTACAACACATCATTTATATCGAAACAATGAAGTATTGTCAACTATATGAATCACCAATCTTAATATCCCTCACAGTCGTCCACATTTGCAAGTTCGTCTATTGCACACACCAATATTGTTAGATTATCACCAGAATCTTAAAGACTTTTATCATTTTGTTTCAATTGCCAAGTGAAACTTTAACATAGGAAGATAAAGTCCAAATTCCTCTACCGACAAAGAAAGATGGGTCGGTACAATATCGACGTACACGATTCCCACAATTGGAATGTTCGCGCGAAACAGTCGTAAACGAAACAACATAGGTTTTAGAAAATACGATCTAAGCAATGAAAAATTTACGACGCTTTTCCATTGCTCCCGATGCAGTAGCTAAACCATAAAAGCATGAAGCAAAACTGGCAATGTATAAAACATTAGTAGATACAGAAAAGTAGCGAGCGAACTGACTGGGCGTCTGTGTATGTACCCCACACCGCACTGGGCAAAACGAAAATATATTACTTTTCCGAAGATTTAGGAGTGTTTGGACCGAACAATAATGTCCGGCTTTTGTGGAAAAAGATAGATGGCAATGCATAGGTTACATGGAACGGAGTTTTTCTTTTGTGAACGAATGAAACTTCAGTATGGTACACTGATATTAATAATATTTATGTTTGCAATTTAATATGAGGCCCATTGTTAGTGTGGAGAAAAGATTTTTCCGTAATTTTGTCTGAGAAAACTCGGAAAGCACTCTCTACTTTAGACGTACCTCCATTACCTACGGGAATGATAGATGGCTTTACGTGAACTAGTGTGCAACTGTAGGTATGTCAAATGTATGAATAACGAGTGTCTTTGTACATTTCAGTATTCATAACAGGATTTAAAGAATGTAATTACACCGGTAAATCGAAGTCACACTACGCATGATAATTTGGAAAGTTGGGCTCTACTTCGTAAATGATTTTCTACCAAATCAGTTTTAACTTTAACTAAACAACAAATTTTGTGTTTGAAATAAAAAAAATGAGTTCTTGGAGCTTTTTTAAGATTTTTTCTTTGCAAATGTCAAGTTATCAATGTAGCCTATAATGATTATCAACTTATCTCTATGAATTTAGTATCAAATCAACCCGGTTATTATTAGAAAATAACATTTTGAACATTGATTTTTTTTGCTTGAGATGCAGTTAAAAACTATGGCATGTTGGAACCAGTTATTGATTATTCAATATAAGTGACATTAATTTACCCATTCAGTAAAAGTCAATTTATTATCACTTATAAGTCTCCCACTGACTCTACCTTGATATAACATAGCGTATATATATATCTATTTATAGTAAAGACATACTTTAGATTGATTTTTTATTTAGATAAGCCATAAAATTATCTATTCGTAAATCTAACGTTATCCGGCTAATTTGAATTTGGTTACGCGGTAATTTTGTGACAAGTGGGGTTCAATGATCACGGATATCCTTTATCAATAGATCTTTGATTTATTGACAATTACATATATTTAGATCTAGTTATTATTTAAATTAGGTAAATTTAAATAAAAGTAGACATTTTTATTTTACTGAATTACCGTTATGGACACATCCTTTGTAGTTAGGTGCAGCGTAATTTATTTGAGCCTAAATATGACCGTTGATTTTTTTTTATTTTGATACTTTAAGAACGGTGGTAATATTTTAATAAGTACTTACTACCAAATAATAGGTTCAACAGTAACATTATTTTAAATGAAGGAAAGTATATTTAATTAGAATTATTACTAATAACAAAAACAAAACCTCATATTAAAGGTAGAATAGTATCTAATTGTAGAGGAATTAAAAAATATTTTTTAGCGCCGGAATCTTTTAAGGTATGGTCATACGTAGCCACCATTAGCTACACACTCGACATACTGCTTAAAATTTTCGGCACGAATATTAAACGGACACATTAACATAGGCATCTAAATGGCCGACAGTCTAAAAATAGACATGAAAAATAAATATAACCCAGTTCTACAATTCCGTGAGTATTGGCCCCAGGTTTGTGCCCAGTGAAACTCCCGCGCACCGTGACTTGAAGCAAAATCGTCGATTATACGAAGTGTTGTGTATTTTATTAATCTGCATATTAACTCCATTTCATCCAAGTTGGTCACGCGCCTTTTTAAAGCGAACCTTCCTTTGTTTTTATTTATGGTAATGTAAGTTTTTTCAAGCTTGTTATGCAGAGTTTAAAAATCGATTTCGATAACTGCTTTGAAGTCTCCATTGAATATAAAGAGCTTCCGTTCCTTGACGTATTTTATTATGATATTGACATGAACGAGTTTATTAAAATATGTACTTAGCTAATTTAATTAATGTTCATTTTTGTATCTTTAATTGTCGTTTGGTTGATTGGTTAATTACACCCACAATAATTAATTGCTGGTATAAATTTGAAGTATAGGTACAAGTTTTTGAAATAGTCAATGTTGTTTTGTAATAACACATTGATCAGTATTTGCTTGACTTTAAACGATTACCAAATAACACCAAATGATTAAACATACCAAGTTGAAGGCAACTGAACTATTTTTACGATTTCTGTCAAATTAACTTATTTATTATACTTAATATATAACTTTAAGTAAAACTTAGATACTTAGACATAAATTTAGATAAAATAGTAATTAGTGCATTATTGAATAAACATGCAATTAATAAACATTCTACAATTTCATATAATAAAATACGATTTTCTTGAAAGAAATAAGTCATTCTGCAGTACTTTTCCAATCTAAGATGTTTACGAAAACTCTTATGCTTGAACAACAAAGCTGAGTAAACAAATATAATCCGATTGTATAGCGAGGTAGGTACATAGGGCTAATTTATTGAGCGCAGGGCGACTCTCATTAAGGGCTGGGTTACACCTTGCCACCTGTAGAATGATCCGTTTCATTAGATTTATTGTTTTTACCACTTTCGCTCTCCTTGTTTTTGATATTGGAATTCGGTAGCCGTTTTAATTAGATGCGTTTGGGTTCAAATAACTTTGAACTGCATAAAAGAAATGTGTAAGAATGCGGTGTGTTTTATCTTCATGTATTTTCTAGTCATAATACTGAGACTGCAGAAATCGTTGAATAGAGAACATATCTATACATACTATTAAATATTTTCGTCAGGCAGGTTATTTCAGTCTCTCGATAATATTTTAAACTCATCTGCCCCTTGTCCTAACCTGTATCTATGTATTAGATAACTTATTTGATTTTTTTTTGTTTTAACCTCATCAACTGTCCACTGCCAGATTTCATAATGATTATGACAATTTAAAAGTACACCTAGGTTTTTTTAGTTATTTAATGTTAATTTTTACATAAAATATTTACTTAATTAGTTTGCTTCGCTATTTCAAAAAAATTGGAAGGAACAGTCAATATTAATTTTAGAAAGGACATTTATTTTTACTTTAGGGCTTGTCTAGTCTCTAACGATATAAATTATTTGTTCAAAAAATACTGAACGCTAGTTTAGTAACACTCTATACTAAGGCATGGAGAATTTACAAGCATATTGTGTTGACCACTTGTCTGGGCCCAATCAAGTAAGCTTGCAATTTAACATAAAAACACGTAATATTGTGATAATAGACTGATAATAGTAGTATTCATTTAAGGTCTTAAAGTAGTGTAAATTGAATGTGGATTGTCAAAAAGACCTTTTAATAATAAGTATTTCAGTGCATATGTTTGTAAGAAAGCTCAATAGCCTCGTGAATTTACTTTTATTAAAAAAGTTAATTTCCCCAAACCTAAAATATTTTTGTTAAGTGTGCTAAATGGTGGGCATATTTAGAATTCCTGAAAAAAAAACATGAAACAAAATCAAACAAAAAATTAAAAGAAAATACTTCGTCAAAATTTTAACAAAGCAAAAATTATTCATATCTAAAATGATCAAATTAACACCCCATTAAAAAAAACAATAAAATAAAAGAATATTTTTTTCAAAATCGTTCCCGTGTTTGTAACACTGAGACGCCATGCTCTCGACTGCCGGCTTCCCACTCTGCACCGCACGCGGCAGCGCCGTACCCCGCCCATAAACATGTCACGCCGCACGCCGCGATTTACGACCTCTCGCTCTAACACACCCATAACTCAGACAAACAAAAGGGAAAGCTATAACGTTCATCGGTCCCATGCGGATAGTTTAATTTACGCACACAGACGTAACGAAATGAGCTAGTATGCGATTTGAGGTGGCCGTATATGCCAGGTTTTTAGATAAATTTTGATTGATTGATGCAGTTTTTCAATAGCATAAATTACTTTAGATTAATTGTAGAAATAGAGTTAACTTTTCAGAATGGTATAAGTAGTTATATGTGTTTTTGTATGGAGGTAGAGTCAATTTTATCTGCAGTTTTGGCGTGTTCTACAAGAGTCTTGGTCTCGGAGTATCAACGGGCCGGCTACGTTCAAACTCGCCGCCAGCAGAGAGTTTAATGTTTTTATCTCTCTCTAACACACAATTCCCAGATCGTAAATCTCGAAATGGCCGCATGTAGGTTACGCACGCCGTCCGCGCAATACCGGCGGGAGCGCATAAACTATAGTTTTCTCTGTTTTATTACGTGTTTTACTGCGCGATAAAGGAGATGAGAATATAGGGGGGAAATCAGCTGTTTAGGGCATGCTTTAAACGTGCTGAGGAATGTGGCGAACGAAATGTGCTGTTCGAACGCTACGGATGTTGCTCTACTTCGAAATAATTTTGTTTTATTTTGCTTAAGTTAGCTCGGGTGTTCTATTTTGTGTAGGTACATATGTTATTAAATTGATATTAATTTTATAATTGCAGTTTTTTATTACACTTTATTGCGATACGTCAGGACTTAAATTATTTTATGTAGAGACATTATTATTGTTTGTTTCAATTTATGTCCAGCATGATGCTCCTGCGCATGTCTCGGTATTATAATGATAGTTATTGTATGAGTGACGTGGACACCTATGTAAAATATTGTAATAATATTAATAGGTATAATTTATTTATAGGGAGATTTCATTAGAGGTTTGACATGGATAAAATATATGTAAAAATAATATAGCAAGTAGGTACATAGTGTTTTTGTTTTACAGAAATGCTATGATTTTAACATAAAATAAGTAAGTTGGTTATTATAATTTAAATATATTTATTAATAACATTCTTTTTTTTATATTTTCATACCTAAAGCAAATATAATATGTAAATACTAGTTGTATAGGTACCCAATGGGCAGAAGTAATGAGAGTATAAATAATCAAGTTGATAAATGTAAAGCTAAATTATAGTTGTTTTATCCCTATAATTTTTCAGGTACACATTCGCGCTATATCAAATAGATTTACTACTACTTTCTTAGTCAATAATAAGTGACATTAAAATAAATATATTTAAAGTATATAAATTATAAAAACAGTAACATATAATACAATAATGTATCGTAAAATTTCATATTATTATATTTAGAGAGCACAGTTAATTATGACTTCAAATCATTTTGCATAATTGTGATCTAATTAAAAACACTATTTTACCTGAAATTATAATCTAAATCACAAGACAGTAGGTATTAATATTACACAGTATTACTTTAGGTATGAAGAGTGTATTAATAACGATAGGTACAGCATCTTGACGGTGACAGATGAGACTGACGTCTCCTCTCGCATTTCGTAGCAACGACGCTGGTGGGGGTACAAGATGGCCGCGAAATGCACGCTCCTGATTGGTTGAAAACATAGTCCCTTACAATTCGTCCACATTCATACCAGTTTTGTTAGAAGCCGGTTGCCTTTTGTGTTTTTGAATAGGATTATTTTTTGAAGGGTGTGACTTTTCAATTTTGAAGTTAGTATTGTATAAGTACTTTGAGCGTTCGTTAGTGAACTTATTGTTTGTAATTCGTTTTTAGTTTTAGTGTTTTTCATGCAGGTATTTTTACTCTATATGTATGTCTAAATATTATATAATGCCTGGTTATTTAGTTTTCACATCTCACAGTTTACTCACGAACATATTGCAGCCCACAAATTATATTATTGGCACATTTGTTATCCAGTACCGAACCAACTCATTTTACCATGTCTGGTGTGTTTTTGATAATAATATTTATAGACTGCTTGCTTCGTCATACTGTTGGTAAAAGCCTCTCCCATAGTTCTGTCTCCGGTGGTTTATGTTTATTCAGTTTTATCTATTGTGTGTTTTTTGTATTACAGTTTTATACGCATATTTAACTCTGTATTATTAAACTAAAATAAAACATAACACCGAGACGAATATCGATTTATAATCTTGACATTTTAATTACGATATTGTAAGTACGAGGCTGTGCAAAGCTGAAGATGACAGAATAAGTATTTTTTAAACTCCAACAACAAAGCAAAATTTCCTAGCATCTGATACTACATTGAACTTTTTAGATGTTTGATAAATAACCAATCTACTAGGTAGGGTTAAAAAGGACCCGTGCCAAACTCATGTGCCAAAGTATGGTTCCCACAAATTAATTGCTCACAAAGGATGCAATTCACAGACTCACCGTTGGCCAAAAAGCTATGGAGTGCCATACGTCTAGAATGAAGTCAGTAGACCGATTCCCTGATATCAGAATTAAACGAAATCCAAATTTGAACAAAGTCTTTGAAAGTTGAGCAGTACATTTGGTTAGAAAGAGTGTTGCCAATTCCAGTTACAAGATTGGACTAAGTCACAACAAAAGATTTTTTGAGGGTAGTTAGAATTTGGGTGTATGGAAGGAAGGAAGGGTGTAAGGAAGCTAGACCGCCCTACGGACTAGCCTTTCTTCCAACTATGTTGGAGTCGGCTTCCACTCTTACTGGGTGCAGCTGAATATCAATTTTACATGGAGCGACTGTCTACCAGACCTACTCCGCCCAGTTTACCTGGGTTGTAACACGATATCCTTGGGTAAAACTGATCGTCAGACTCTCAAGCTTCTGACTACTGTTAACAACTGTCAAAGAACTTCGAAGATGACAACCGGGACACACAATAGAACGTGCCTTCCGAAACACGGAGACACTCGATATGTATAAGATGGTCACCCATTCTCAGAACAACCTCGGCAAGCGTAGCTCAATCTCAGAGGTCGATCCGCGTGGCTGTTGTTAACTAAGACACAAGTTCCTTTTTGGTTGACCTACAGCATACAAAGGACATTCCTGGCACTTTTCAAGAAAGTATAAGTAAACATGTCTTTGGATTTTATAAAAAAAAATGGTTTAAAATGTTCTATTGTCGTTATAGTTGATAATTATAATTAGTCAGTATTTGACATCAGGGCTTGTCTTGACACTGACTTGTTATGTTGTTAATAAATTACAGTTTGATAAAAGTGGTTTAATGAGGGCCATTGATTCTATTATTTTTTCCAGGGTTTTTATATTTAAGTAGCTGCAATGCCAGTGAATGTTGTGAAAAATGCATCTGCATAATCTTGCTCGAGTACCTTCCGAGGGTTTTGACAGTGCAAATGAGGTATTCTTTATCTTTTTGATCTGAGTTAATATACTTATCCACTTTTAATTAAGTAGATCTGAATAATATAATCAAATCGTAAAAGTGTCGCCAATTTACTGACAAGCCATGTAACAATAAAACATCAGAAAAAACAGTAACTGTAACTTTATTTTTTTTTTAGGTTTTCTACTATAGCGGCGTCCATTGTTATGCTCTAGAATCCACTTAATTAAATATTAAGTGGAAACTGTGTAACGGTTTTTGGGTGTTGGAATACATCATTTTAAATATTTATCGTAGTTTATTTACGTATAATTTTTTGGAACCTGCTACCAACTGGTAAGTGCCCATGCACAAGTTTCCTCCACCACAACTTCCATTCTTTGAGATTTTAAGAACTTACGAAACGACATTATTGAAATCTTGAAAAACTAGCATCATTCATTGCAAACTGTAATAAAATAAAACAAAATTGTATTAAAAGGCAATATTATTAATAGAGTTGTAGGGACCAGCAACTGTAAACATAACAGTGTTAACCCTCACCCGTTCCTGCAAAGGTCAACACAGTATTGCAGTATAATAATCATTGATCAACTACATACATACGGCGTTAGTAACACAAAACTACTTTTGATTTACAAAGAACTTAGATCCTTGGCTATTAGTGGCAAAATAATATATTAAAAGAATATTTTTTCAAAAGATATTCTTAAATATAAATATTAATTGCACGAACAAACTTTAATATCAATAAGCTATCAAACGACGTTTGTCGACGTGCGGCAATGTTAAACTAAACGAGCAAACGACTGCGAGTAAATGGAGGGGATTTAATGTGTTGGCGCGCGCGCGCGCGCACGACAGGATCGTTCACTAGCATACATAAATGTGTGTCTTATTATGTAGACTAATGAAGAGTATCGTGGAACACGGTACTATCATTACGTAAGATTTAGTATCGAAGACGTTGGTCACAGATAAGCTTAAAGTATAAACCTAAGGCTGAATGTAATAAAGAATCTGTTCTGATTGTGCGGCAATCATCATTAGATCATTTGGTCGACCAAAAATGTTTAGTTTCTGAAAAATTGCGTTTTGGGCCAGATTTGATCGATCGATGATCAATTTTCCGAAGTAGAGCCACTTTCTTGCCGTGCGTACTGGCATCAACGTCTGGTGCATCGAACGATACACGAAGAAACTTTACGACGCCGCACTTGCTTGGATCGGCCGTGCTACGGCCAACCGCCGCCGATACAATTCTATCGCGAGTCGAGACCGGACCGTTCAATTAATCGCTCCGATTAACGTTGTCTCTCGGACATCAATGGTGTTGGATTAACGGAGGGTGGTGGTGTCCTTTTCTGTTGGTCGCAGATTTAGTGCGGCGCCGCGGCGTGTGGCGTCGCCCGGCGGGGGGTGCGGCGTCGCTCGTAAAGCATCGGTCGCCACATTCTACTGACGCGCGCCTCGGCGACTACGCGTTGCGTAACCCACCGCGCCATAAACAACACGACGTGCTCGCCTCCGCACCTGACGGCTGACGGCTACTTACCCACGTGCGCCCGACACATTACGTATTGCGCTCATGCCGCATCTAAAACGTTGACACGTGACTTGACGGAGTGAAACTCTCGGAACTCTTTATATTCGGGTAGAACTGTGAGTTTTGTGAAGAAGTTTTTAGCGAGCGAAATGGCGCGAGCGCGTTTGCCGTCGGCGAACCGCGGCCGCCCGGCTTAAGGTGAGTTTATTGCCGATTTATGGCTCCCAACTTCACAGGTTCGGGCCAAAGGACCACGATACTTCTGATCGACGAACTAACTTTTTACAAGGTCTCCTGAACGACTGTTGATTGTTTATAAAGTATGTAACAACATGAATTTATTTCTAACGGATGATTTCAATAGCCTAGAGTCGTTAGAGGGCCGGTATTTAATTTCAGTTATGGAAGAAATACTTTCTGTAGTAAAACAAATTTGACAGTAAGTATAACACATTTTGAGGTGGTTATAAAATAAATACATGACAAAACCAAACTATTTTATTGAATAACACAAGTAAAACTTATAGTTTTAGCTAAAAAGTTTTGTAGAGAAACTCTTTCTTTGCAACTTTTTCTCTTCAAAATTGTGGCAGTAAATAGTCAGTTTGGCAAGTGAAGCTATAGAATTTCTTCGCAAACCGTGTGAAATATAAGTACCAATATAATCCGCATCAAAACTAACAGTAAATATAAAGATTTGTATGGTCTAGTTAACAAGCTTATGCAGTAACTTTACTCGATTGAAACTCTATCAAAACTGGGCCTTGTTTCCATCAAAGTAAGGTATAAATTTCCCTGAATTTCTTCGAATTTGATATAAAAACATTACCATTTATGAAACACAGTTATAGAGACGAGATAACGATAGATAACAGCTTCCTTGTAGTACATTCTATTAAAATTAATTTAGAAAGCAATCTTCAACATTTATCGCGTTAATTGTAGGGTCTTAGTTAAATTGACCCTAATGTGTAATAGCTCATAATTGCGTGATTTATATGTAAAATATAGTATATGTGAACATTTTGTATGAAATTAATAAGTGTTGAATGCCGATATAATTTGCTTAATGAGAGTAACAAAATGGTTACTTAAAAGGCAATATTATAAATCTGGTTGTAATTATTACTTCTATTCTATAAAAAAATTAAATTAGTTATAGTAGAAAAAAGAAGAATAAAATAGGTATAGATATGTCATGAAAAATGTAGCTTCATATACTTAGATTCACATAAATTATCACAAGTAATTTTTTCATTAATTAAATAGTCATAGACATGCAATTAACCAATTTTCTAGAAAATATAATATAATTAAGTACCAAGAGAAAGTTATATAAGTACTTCTTCAATTAGTTATTGTTTTATATTAGTTATATATTGCATAAAAAAAGCTTTAAAATAAACGCTTATATATCTCTTAATAATTGTGCTAACACTGCATCAAGTAAATAATATTCCATACAAAAATATGCAAACCTTCGCATTACATACAATTTAAAGCATTTCACATATTCGTTACAAGGACTTACTTGCAAACTTATTCAATTATATCTACATTTAATTGCGTTATTGAAGTACCAATTCGTAGAAAAGTATGCGTACGTACATTACTTGAATTACTACTAACAACAAAGTAAGCGAAGGCAAAAACACAAATACTTATGTAAAGTTTGTACACTACTATATTCTGAACAAAATGGAACTTCAGACGAAATCGAATTTTTAAAACATTATTTTTACTAAGGTATATAATATCACGCCTTTTGTATCTGAAAGTGTAGGTAGAGGTGTATGAAATACAACCACGTTTCGCCATTAACAATGTTAGTAAATTTGTTACAAAACTCTAGAAAATATTGAGAAATATTCTAATCAAATCAAATCAAAATTATTTTTTTCAGGCAACTGCACAAACATATACCTACTGATATACCTACATAAGAAAATACCAATAGTAGTTTATTCGATCCGCGAACGAAACCTAAGACTCTATGCTTAACAGTCACATACATATACCACCGACCGGGCCACAGACACAATTTTTTATATAGAGCAAAAAACTGGTTGCAATTTCAATTTGAATCTTATCCTTGATCAGACTTCCTTAAATCCAGAAAAAAAAGTAGTTCAAGGAGTGTCTGTTGCGCGGGCGCATTGCTTGCGATGCCGGTCATGTGCGCTGCCATATTAGTCTTATTTCACATCACCCTGTTAGATCTCAATCTTTACTTATTATTCAGTGATGCTGTTGCTTTTTGTATTTAGCTTTCCTTGTATGCACCGGTGACTCAATCCTCTGTGGATTTCATCTAGTTGGCTATGAATATTGTTTACCTACTGTAATGGAATATGAAATTAATTTCCCTACAAAATGCTAAACAAAATTTTAATGAAGAACCTGTTTCTGCTACGAATATTAATTGAAGATTACATTTTATGCCGTGACAGTTGCTAATAACGTGTGGCACTATATTGATTTATAAAGATGTTTTTTGGACTCATGATGGTAAAGGAATGAAACTTAAATTAAATTTCATGCTTGGCAATGTCAAATTTGTACTGATATTAAATCATTTTGGATAAGGACCTAAAAGTATCTAGCTCTCCGAAGGAAGATAGGTATATGTACTAAAAAACTTATTTTACTTATAATATAATATTAAAAACGTATTTAATAATACTATTATACCTACTCAAAAAATAACACGCTTAAATACCAGCCATGACATGCCATAATTATGAAAACCTAGTTAGATGCTCTTTCTAGTCTAAAAGGGTGAGTGCTTTGAATAAAAAATAAATTTATAATAAATTATAACACTTGTAATAATCTCTTTACTTTACTTGTACTAGTTTTTATGAGTAGCTATTGTTTTTATAGTAATTAATAATTTAATTATAAATATATTTTTTGTTTCGGTCATTACGTTAATGAACCTGATGGTATATTATGTAATTATATTCTCATTCAATTCTTCTTATAGTTTGCCACAGCTTGAGCTCATAGCAAAAATTGAGTATGGATAATATGGCAACTGTTTTATTCAAATAAGCAATGAAAAATATTCACTGTATGTGATACTAAGAAAAAACAATTATCAAAAAGTGGTTTATCACTTTTTTTCACACCAAATAATAGCATATACCTAATAGCCAATGCTAATTTCAGAGGGGCGTGACCAAATTGAAATAAAAGGAAGACATAATTAAAATTAAATAGTTGCATTGCTTCAACAATGTTGCTTCCATCGAGATAAGTTCTCTTAATAGAATCCCAACTGTTCTATCATCAGAAGAAAATACAATGGAATGTGAATCTCGATAAAATTACCATAAAATATTGTGCGGATTATAAAGTCCCATAAATTGACGGGCTGATTGATGGATTTATTCCACTTGTACTTCCCGTGATTATTATGTTAATCGAACGAACAAAACCTAGCGTCGCTCCGATGAACAAGCGATGCTCTTGGACAAATTGAATTCACCTAATCAACAACTTTCTGCTACACTTTTTCTCCGATGCAAATATTCAATACCATCTCATCAAACAAAAAGTCCCGGCGAAAATTGAAGTTGTACACCATGAAATTGTCTTACCCGCGGTCATAAATTATCATCTTAATAAGCTAATGAGTGATTCCAATAATACTTTTGTTTTTGTTACGCAGGCAAGTGCCAACGCTACCGGTCGACGCACACCCGTTATTGCCATAAAAGACGCGCGCGCCGCGCATCTGCCTTTATCGAATTTGATTAAACTTCATGTTTATTTATCGCGTATTTATATAAACAAGAAGGCCTGCACCGACGCCATTTAGAGACACTAAGTAGTTACTTGAAATGACAAAAATATTGCTAGCTTTTTCTGTGACTGTTTATTCCTGAGGTCAGTCCCGTTCGTTTAACGGCTCGCATGGGACAACTCGCCACTCACCGACTAGTTTGATTCACTATGTGTTCGGAAACTGTTTACTCGATGTTGATAGTTTCGCCGTTTACTTTTTGTTACGTCTAGTGAAATCAATTGTGTATTTGCAGCTAGCGAGACGCGCGTCCTACACAATGTATTCAAACAAGTTTGAGACTGGTGTCGTCTTGTGAGTTTAGTGAATGGATGCGCGGCACGTACGGACGATCAGACGCTATCGAACTTTTAATTTCAGCAAAAAATCGCTCGCGAAGCGTCAAACATTACCCAGTAACAGGTGAGTCGGTTACCTCCCGCGCGCAACAAGCAAAAAACAACATCTGTTAGTGAGAAATTTATGCAAGCATCGGTCGTACACACGATCATATCTACTTGAAATACGTCGCTGGAGACAAATTGCAGTCACTTCAAACGTGGCGAGCGAGTCCCACTGCCGCAACGGAATAAGCAAATAGCCGATTGTTTCGCTCCCGGGCGGGGATAGCGCGCCGAATAGGTCTTAACCCCAGCGCAACAAAATACAAAGTCGTTCAGTAGTCGCACGCCGTAAAGTACCGTAAACCTGAACGTAAAGCACCACACTTCAGCTTTGAATCCGCATAATTATCGAATAGGCAATAAATCGTGCGGTGTGCGGCCGCGTGGTGTTCGTATTGTCGTTGCTGTTACGACATTATTGTCTTACGCAGACGGCTACGGAACCACGGAGGTGCTCCTCAAACGTAAAGAACGCGTAAAGAAGTAGCAGTCGTTACCCATATATTTCCTTTGCCTGACGTGACCAGATAAAAACTTGATACTCGATTAATTACTCTTTTGCAAACCCGCATAATTTATCGCAGCGCATGAAAGATGATATCCCGCAAAATTAGTTTGAATTAAGTAATTGCCAAATAATAAGAAACGTGCTTGGTGTTTAATAAGTTGAAAGTCGCTACTAATTAGTAATTCTATGATCATAAATTAGTTCATAAGTAGAGTGGTCAAAACTGTCGTATGTTTGCTTATCCATAATTTCATCTATGATTTACAGTGATGTTACGACCTCCACGGTTCGATAATGAATGAGGTGGTCGTAAACGGTCAAGTCAAGAGAACATTAAAGTCAATAAAAAAGTCATAAACCCTATTAGCCGTCATAAACTTCACCACATCTGGTCAATAACTTGTTTCGCGTACAAATACTACTAATTGAATAATTAAAAATTTTATTGTTGCATAAATATCAGTATTATAATTATTTTACGATGTCGATGACAGTACCTAAAAAGATGATTGTCGCAGAGATTTTAAATAGGTAGGTATCTACGTGATTTTTTATAATGTCAAGTTTAATTTACGAGAATATTTATCAATGAATAATGAGTATTGATGTTCTTATTGATGGTTGATAAATGTTTTCGATTAATTACAAGATAGATAGTCCGCAATATATTGTGTACAAGACAAGTGTCCAAGTATAATAATAAACTAATTACGACTCCTTCACGGTCAGTGCAACCTTTATTCATATTAAAATTATGCAATCTACAACAAAAGCGGGCGATCATTTCTTTATAACATTTCCTAAAAAAAGCAGTAAATTTTCTTGTCAAAGATAAGTCGAACACGGAAACGAAGTTTTTGTTGTAACGCCACAAATAGAACAATAAATAACGTCAAGGTGTTATGTTACCTTTTGGCCACAATTCCCCAAAACATTGCTCTAAGCAAACTACATTGTTCGTGGTATTAGCATAATAATCAGTTACCTGTGTTTGCAGGTGAATTGACAAACTTTTGTTCTACAGTTTGTGCAATTGCAATTGTCATATTTCAAAACGGTCTTTCTTGGTTTTTTATAAGTAACGGTTGTACAAAAAGAACATAAACATAACGGTTCAAATTTGCATCTTTTCTGTTTAACATTACAATAGAATAGGCCCGTTTTTGTTGCATTGCAATTTTTATGATTCTTCCACTTTACAGTTTGTTGTTTATTTAATATAACACATGTTCTTGTTTTGACTACTGTTATTCTTTGAAACAAATGCAGTTTTTGTCCCATTGTACTGTTCGCTACTGTAATATGTTCACCGTTTGTTTTTACGCACTTGAAATAATAGTTCTTCGAATCGTAAAGTTTTAACTGTCTAAGTTAAAGAACAAAAGTCTTGAATTCCAAGTGTTTTTTATTGAACTACTTACTGTTTAGCTATAAAATCGTAACAGCTAATATCAAAAAAGTATAATTCACCGAGAAATATGAACAAAAAAAACAATAACCAGTTATAAACGTGCCACAAAAAACTAACAGAGCAGAAGTTCAGAACCGCAAACCAAAGATTCTAACTATTATACATAGACATAAGTAAGTTGGTCCTCGTCCGTCGAAGCGCGGGGCGAGCGGCGGCGCGCCTCGAAAATTGTAATATTTCAAAATTACTCAAGAGTCGCGTTCGCTTGAATAATGCGATAACTTTGAGCCGGGGGTGGCACTCCCCCCCCTCCGCCCCCCTGCGTGCGTGCCTCACCCCCCCGGCCACTTGTTTTTGAACTTCTGCTCCTGAGTTTGATCAAAATATACTTGCGCCGCCCGCTTCATTTAAGCTCGTTTATTTGACCAGAGAACAATATAAACTCTCAAGTTGTTAAGATGCAAATAAAATGTGTCCATGATTAGGTGTGCCATTTTTCATCTCATTATTTCGAGCTAAATGGCATTAGTTTAGATGTCTTTCACTTTGTTCATGCTAAAGTACGAAGCAGAAACAAAAATTATTCAGTCGAAAGTAAAATCATTATCAAAAGTTGTAGAAGAAACTATATCAAATTCAAATTAACGAAATCAAAACCCTTTGAAACAGTAGTTCAATGATTCAACAGTAGTTCAGTATCATTTCATACCAACAGACTACACAAATCAATCAAAGCAGTTCATCTATTACAAAATCACAGAGACATGGCGCACTGAAGTGTAATTTGCAGATTGTACAATTGCATAGAACCAACATTTACCCAATTAGCTAATAGGGACAGGTAGCATGACTTCTAAACAAAGTTTTAATGGACTTCTGTAGGCATTTGACCTCCGGCTCTTGGCTAATAGATTTCTTTAGAATAAGGCTTTAGAAAATGAGTAGGTTCTAAGTGGCAGGTGTGTTTGGTTCAAATTGAACGTAATTGCTACTTCACGTATTGCATTTGACTTCCAATGCTTATTGACTTTTATGTGAGCGAACTTACCGTATTATAGTCGCATTTTTTTGTCCCAGTGATAAATCTGTTATGTAATTACGGCAGTGTCATAATATTGCTTCCAGGCTAGTTATTATTGCTTTAATACGTTAATTTAAAGAAAATTGTAATTACTCCGTATACGAAGTAATTGTGTTCCCTTTTTTTATAAATATTCTCTCACAATTGTAACAATAAAGTAATATTTTCTGTGTCATTTGCTACTTTTACAAACATACAATTACAATATTAGAGTTAAAGGCGGCGCGCTTTGGTTTTTAATGGAATTCTGATAGCCACTTATTCAGTGTCCTGCACAATAAACTTTTTTAACACGTTATCGGTACCATTAGATAAAAAAGTATCATGTGTTGCTTAGCGCAGAACTGGAGAACGGCTGCACAATATTCAACCGCTCCCAATTTCTGATGAGATTTCATGGAGACAAAACTTTCGGGAGAAGTGATACACTTTTTGCCAAGGAAACTATACCTAACTCTGAAATAACTGGTTAATCATAGGCTGCGGAATCAGCTTGTGAAGAATAAAAATGTAGAAATGAAGGCAGTAAATATGATTAAGAGAAAGTAAAGTGGCTATGAAGTTGTTAATTTCCATGTCTATCTCATGTTTTGCATATGAACGTGATGTGCAAATGAAATTTCATTTCAGCCTGTTGCAGCTCTCTACACTGTATGAGCTTACACTCTCTAGAATTCACTTGTATTATATTTATTCACATAGATGCTGCTGTTATAAAGATAATGGGAAATATTCTTTGAAGAAGTAACCTATAATTTGGCTAGATTTAAACAAAGTACTTTTGATATGGACTGCAAAATCCTTGCAACTCCAATAAAATTTGACCTACCGTAGATGTATGGATTCATGTATGTGTGTAGGCATAAAATATAATGTATTTGTTTTAACAAAATGGAGAGTTTTTTTATCAAGCGAAACCGATTCAAAGATTTTTCACTGTGAGCAGTATTTTTTATCGTTTCTGTATTGAAAATTACAAATTCTAGTAATAGATACCTACTCGGAAGCGTATCAAAGCAATTATCTGCACAATCAACTGTAATTATTTAATTCTTTCACGCAGGTCGAATGCGTTGTATAACGTAATTTTACCAGTAATAACTAATTACTAGGTCTATTCTTTCACAAATTATTGAAATGAAAAGTAAAATTAAATATTTTTTTATACGTAGTCTGATGCTCGAATCTGTACTTAAAGCCAACATAAACAAATCAGGGTCTTATGATCTTATGATCTAATCAGAATTATAGAGATATTTTCAACCATTTTAAATTTTGGTTTTCTCTTGAGAGGACTCTTTTATTGAATATTTAATACTGTATTAAAGTTTTTGTCTTTCATCTCACTCAACAGTAAGTGACGATGAAAACAAGGATGTTGTCTGCCTATCCAAGAGACACCTATTTATTCTGCTTCTAATTTGTCTTTCATCTCACCCAATAGTATGTGACTATAAAAACGAGGATCATACATACCTATCCAAGTGACACCCATTTATTTTGTTTGTTAAAGTTCCTAAGACAAACATTTCCTGTAAAGAAGGACCCATAAATGCTTCAACATTTCTTATACTCTACAACAATACCAATCTATGTTACATTCAATCACCTGAAAAGCAACTGAATGTAGCCTGTTAGTATCTAGTATCAAACATGTTTTCAATCATGATTTATGGGTTATGTAAATCCTTATCGATATCTGATGGCACCCGTATCCTGGTCTGTACTTCATGTTTACTCTGTTATACATCTCATCTGTGTTATTGATTTCATATTTTACATAGTCTCAATGTAGAAAAAATTCCTATAGCTTGTAGTATTTGACAGTTTTTCATCTAGTTACTTATTTGTATTTTAATTGATCTAGTTAAAATTGGAGATTGTTTTTTGATGATAGTTTAACAAAAAGCTAGGTACTTTGATCCAAATAGAAGCATTGAGATAATAAGTATTAAGAATTGTATAGCAGAACTTCATGGGTATAGATACTTTTAAAGGCAGAAAAAGTTTTCAAGACTTCCGATCTTCCCAAGTCAGCATTAAAAATCATTCCGTAAAATTTAAAAAGTAGTTATATTTTTTAACAAAGTTATTGTAAACTTAACCCTAACTAGGTTCATAAACTTTCAAACCCATTACATCTGTCATCACTAACCAACAATTGAAACCAACTTTATGTCACAATAAAACTCAAACAGCTGATTCCAAAAGGGCTCATAAACCACGAGCGATGAAAGCATTTAAAAGGTCGTAAAATCACTTGCACCGTGAACTGTTTGCGCCGTCTTTATACATTCATATATGGTTTTATACTTATATAGATGTATTGTGGAGGCCGCACGTGGTATCTTACATGTGACAAACCGGTCCTGGGCAAGCCTAGTAACCTCTAAACGACACACTACGTGATCTCTTGAAGGATTCCATAGTACACTTTTATTTTTCGTTTAAAAAAGCCGTGAGATAATTGTGTGAAAATAATAAATCATCTTCACGCGTTTTGTGTGAATTTTGCGCATGTTTTGTTTAAGTTTTATGACGGTTATGAAATTAAGTTATTGTTTTAATCAATTATATTTGTTCAGTCGCACGGTATATGATTTAAGGTTTATATGAAATATAAGTTGATGTATCGTTTATACATACATACATGGAATCTCGCCTTCTTTTCACAGGGGTAGGCAGAAACCAGCGGCGCCACTTGGTACGATACATCTTGTAGACATATGTACATACATCTTACAGAACCGCCGGTTACCAGTTATTTTAATCGTTTAAATTTTCAAAAGCAATGACCGTATTGCTTACGAAGATGTTACGATTCCTCTCTTTATTATAGTTAAATGTTTAAGCTTGAAATAACGCAGCACCTTTGTCCAAAGCGTTTTAAACCTTCAGAAAATACGTCTCTGTATTTTGTAAATGTAAAAACATTCTAAAAGATATATCAAAAAAATGCAATGACGAAACATTGTTTTCAAAATGTCCCAAAAATGTGCGTTTCAATCGTGTACGGAATAAAAAACAAAAAATATATTATAAGAAGGTATAACATTGTACGTGTTATTTAAACGAGACTATGAAGCCTCTGAGTCATGCATTATTTATGGGATTAATCTCACAAGTCTATAAATCACTGTTATCAGAACACATCTAGGGGTGACGGCTATGCAAATCGCACTGGCTCCTAAAGAAGACATCCAAGTACATACCAACATAAAAAGGTTATACTGTATTAGGAAAACACCGTTTTTATCCAAAGAAAAAGACAATATATTATCCTTCAATAAATATTTTAAGTAATGAAGAATTTAATTAACGCAGTTAAAGCCTTATTTGGCTTATCTTGAGTACTACGAGATAACTAGTGGTTAAGTAATAGGTCAGCTTAAACAATTGCTCTTGATAAAAATAGGCGTTTATTAATACTTAGTTAATTACAGAAAAATATAGAGCATATGATAGTTATTAAGCTTATGTTGGTAGAACAATGGGTTTTAATTGTATAGTGAACTTTTTTCTTCCCGTAACCGATAGTTTTAATTGCAACATTTTATAAAATTACTTGCATGAATCATGTTTTTTTTAAACATACAGTAATACCAAACTGTATGCTTTTTTAAACCTTTGCTATCCTACCGGTCTATCCTCGGTCATCTCCTGTTAACAATCCAACCGTCTATATAAAATACAGACAGAGAAATAAAAGAATAAAATAATCAAAAGGTGTTATCAATAATTATGTTTCTACAAAAACAAGTAATTAAATTACTTGTTATATAACTATGTACACTTTGGGAGCCAATAATTGTTTAAATTGAAAACGCGGGTTGCCCCGGGAAGTCGGATGTAACCGCACCTGCGAAACTTTAGCTTCGGGCAACTTGAAGAATTCACAACTCTTAGAATTCCCGGCTAAGAACTTGCTTCGTCTCGTTAGCTGCTCGCCGCAAAACCTCCTCTTATTTATGCCCTCACTTTATTCCATTTGAGAACGGCTTTTACTATTTTACACCTATTTTTCATTTAACATTGTTTTCCAGCTATTTTCAAGTGAATGGCACAAACTATGATAAATATACATATTTACAATACACTTCAGAAAAGTATTCTCTATTATATCCGAGCTGTAAAAAGGGTTATTTTTCAAACCCATAATTGGTTGTCATACCTAAATTTGTCTCATAAATATTATAAGGTACTATTATCACCATGTCATTGCACATTTAACGGCGGACAATTTATAGTCACAGTTACTATAAAATTGCAGTGTTTTGTTTCTTCATATTAACTTGTCACTCACTAATGTCTTGTGGTATGTCGTCTATCAAACGTTAAATATAGTATATACAATATATTAAAGTATAAAAACTTGATTAATGTTACAATGCTAATGGAGATCTTTAGTTTTCGACCATCTTGTTATGTTAATTAGTTGTTGAGGTAATAATTTCTCGAGGCCGTATATTTTCCATTAGTTTACTCTAGTCTTCCGATTACTTAATAATAATACTGTCGACTATTAATAGTCAATGATACAAAATTAATGACGTCCATATTCCTACCTAAGTTTTAATTTAAATGAAATAATGTCGGTTGAAACACCCATGCTGAACCAGTCTCTTACACCTTACTTAACCACATTAATCACGAAATACCGCAATTATATCAAATCATTTTTTGTTCAACATTTAATAGTTTAAAGATCTGTCATTAAAACAGTTCGGTCCAATATAGCTTTCTAGAATTCGAGTCATGCAATTGTAAGGTGTCGGAAAAACGCTGGCAATTCCATGAAAATGCATCGGTGCAAAGAAACCCGCCGCGGAATGCCGCATGCCGTCTTTTAATCGATATCAGTCATATCACGATCTAATTTAATCTTACTGAATGATGGATTAGTGTTACATTTTTATTGGCGTCCAATTGGTAGTTACGACGTTTCGTCGCATAAGTATAATTGTTTCGAGTTTTTATTTGAGCAAGGTGCAGATATAAAATGCGAACGGCGACTAAACGTTCCGATTATAGCATAGATAGTGGTATACAGTTATTGTTTGTATAATGCATATAACGTACTTGGCAATAAATTACTTGAAAAATATTTTATAAGATACTCTGGGTTGTTAGATGAAAGTAAAAACTACTAAACCGGTAAGCGCGTGTCTTGTTATAAAATACTTATTTAAATATATTAAACAGTTTTATTATATGGTAGTTAACCATTATTAATATTCTGTATCAAGATACGGTCCCTTATTCACCTAAGCATTAATTCAATTAAAAATAAAACGGCCAGTATTATTTCTAATTCGTCGTACTAGGTTTAAAAGAAGACGTGCTTTTTAAATAAACAAGGCTTTACTCGAAATCGATTTGAATCGACCGATTTCGTAATCGATAGTAGCGTGACTGGAATCGATTAAGGCTACCTCACGTTTACGAATACCAAATTGTATTTGTTTATATTTTTACGGAATAGATTAGATTGTAAATTACTTGGATGTTTTCGATGTGCTATATAAGAATTGATCACGAAATGATGAAACTAGAGACCGAAATATATCGAAACCAACTAAAAATTATATTCATATTGAAACAATATCGTTTAATACAGGAATAGGCAGATATTCAATACATCTTTCGTATTTTTTACTAAGTCATTTTCTTAAACAGTAGATATTTCTACGTTTTCTAAACCTGTTCAGAATTTTACAAGAAACATTTTGCTTACATAAACTAGCGAATACAGCACAGTTCTATATTTTGTATTTTCAGAAGAAAAATTATCAAAAAATCAAAAAAAATTGAAGTACGCAAAAATTGCACCATACCTAACCTCGACTAAGTATTCCAAAAAGGTGTAAGTCACAAACATAATCGTGTTACCGGGTGATTATTACAGTAATTATTGCAATTAATTATAAGCTGCTTTTAATAAACAAAGTAACCCTCCCGCCCGTATATCATTAGGCGTCTCAAACACTGTTATTAATATCCCCCTACTTTAGTTTATTATACGCGAATTGTTGCTAATTTGCCGGCTTTCAAAGGGTTATCAACGCAGTATTGAGTGAAACGCTCATGTAGTTATTTTATTTGCAAGACATAAATGGCCATCGTTTTATGAATACGATAGTCTGTTTGCCTGCCTGTCTGTTAGACTGTTTATGTGATTGTTACGCTCTCACGGGTAAACCACTTAATAATTTCTATAAAATTTAAAGATGGCTGAAGACCCGGTTTCGAAATAGGTTTTTTTAAATGAAACTCAAACTAAAATATATTTATTTTACTTTAATACACGTAGGGAAGACCCTAGTTGACCCAGTCTCACCATTTGCATACGTCTAGTCTTGTAGATTATAATATTATATTTGAAATATTAACTTTTGTGATTCTTATCTAGGTAAAGTACATGTTAATTTCTATTCTTGCATAACCGATTAAATCAGCCTTGCCTATCTTTTATACATATTTTTTTGTGTTGGGCTTTCGAGACTTTAGCCAAAAACCTTTGAAGAGGATTTTTTACCAACCTATAATTATTATAAATATTCATACATCTGTATTTTATAAAAAAAATATACTAGCTGACATGCTCACCTCCCCGCTCACGAATTGCGTTGCATTTTTTTTAATTTTTCTCCCTTCATAAAAGCCTTTCCCATGACAATTTTACAAAAACATTAAGTCGAATTGGTTGAGCGGTTTATAAGTTTTAAAAATCCATATTTTAAATTAAATTTCAGTACAAAAGCTTAACAGCAATATATAATTGAGTTCTTTTTTATTGAAAATGTCATATGTAATATACTTATTTAAAAAAATGCGTAATGAATTACCTACTACAAAAAATAAATAAAAATATTATTATTATAGATTAGTTCAGCTTAAGGGTTATTAATACATATTAATAATAATTTTAGAATTCTGTAGTATTTTTTCACTAAAACAATAAATAAACAGATGGAGTAGATACTTAAATCATACGTAAAATCGCCCCAAATACTAGGTAGAGACTAAAGACTCGTGTCGCCAGCAACATAAAGTGACTTTACTCGTAAAGTGGGGCGACGTTGCCGAACACCGCACGACATTCTACGCTTTGCTCGTTGCTACGGACGTAAGTCGTGCGACGTCGCGAGATGTCCCAACCGAAATCATCTGCTATCGCAGGTTTCGCTGTGTATGTCGCCAACTCATTCTGGGACATTTGTCCCCTACTTGTCTCGGACTTCAAGATCTTGTCGAGAACTTTGTAAACTTCTTTCGCTTCATCTAGATTTTACATCCCACTTGTTTGTTGATTACAAGTACTACGCACCTGACCTTTTTGAAGAACACTCTGATATAATCTGCGTATGACTATGCATGGTGTTCCCTCCCGTTTATTTACCTACAAGGCGAAAAGTTGCCATAAAATTATATATGTAAAATACATAATGCTTGCAACAAAGAAAGCAATAAAATAATAAAAACAAACAAAGTTTATTTATTCAACTTTTAATAGTTTTATGTATTAATATTCATTACTTACTGTATTTTAATTGTATCACTTAAAATAACATTAAAACTAATTTCCGTTATTTCATTTAACACTTTTATTCTATTTATAAGAATAATTACTTACATGAATTTACATAATAGTGTATTTTGACCGAGTGAGATAGAGCTGCTATGTCTGTTTTGATTTCATATTATAAGAAAGGAGCTTGTTGCCAAATACACTCTACGGAACTAAAATCAAAAGATGCCTAGAAACACTTACCTAATAAACCTCAATTATTCTGCCGCTCGGATCACAATTCTAATAATATCAGTAAATAGCCTTCTCAGAAAGTTTGCCGATGGAACTCCCTACCTTTTCGTCTCAACCTCGACCAATTTGTACCAGCATCACTAGGGTTGCCATCCGTCCGGGTTTCCCCGGATTTGTCCTAGTTTAGAGGGCATCCGGGGAGCGTCCGGGGAAGGTTTCATTTATAGACCGGGTTTTAAAAAAATAAAAAAAAAATAATTGCCCACCACGATCAACCGACGAACCAAGTATATTCACCATTCCCTCACTCCTCCCGACGCGGTCGGTCTTCTTGTTGACATGTCCGGGTTTGGGACTCTAAAATCCGGGGTTTTCACGCGTCTTGTCCGGTTTTCCAAATTTTGGAAATGGCAACCCTAAGCATCACTCATGTGACGTCATCACATCACCGGCAAACCTTTCGCATACGATTTACAATAGATTCATATCTCACTCAAGGCTACAGGACTTTAAAATGCCTATTCAATTAAAACAACAAACAGAACTTAGATTTAAAGCTTGTTATCTGTTTCTTAGTATTGCAATACAATCAAGCAAATATCAGATAAATTAATAGACACACCCTGTAACTATCGTTTATCTTATGATTTATAAACTTGGGTGATAAAAGCTTTTGTATTTCAAAAACAATATTATTAGAAGCTTATAGTTTTTTACTCCCTGCTCATAATTACTGGTCATGCGTAACGTGTAACAGTATGTTTTATATTTTACTAATTACTAGATGATAAGTGTAATAAAAAATTGCTTGAAAATCAACCAGATTGCAAGAAAAACCCATCTATTATTTGTGAGTTACTCACAGTGTATTTTCTAATGTGCCTTTTTCGTTTATTTAAACACTGTTTTACCAAAAGATTAACTTCCCTTTTCACGTTACTAGTATGAGAAGACCAGTAGTTCGGAATTCGGATATCTAAAAAGTAAAAGTTACGAAACAGATCACCCATATACCTACTGCTGTTTCTCCGAATATAAATCCTTAGTCACCTCTCCAGTCGTCTATTCTCGAAGACCACACACCTAAATAATGATCGCGATTTTTCTTGTCACTATTTGAAGACCTGTAAATCACTGAACAAATGATTACTATCCAACAGCTGTCTGAAATAAAGATTTATCCATGTTTATGAATTATATCAGCTTGTTAAGATTTTATTCTCTACTATATATTATAGGAAATAGCTATTAATCCGAATGTTAAGTAGATTAAACGAAGTAACGATCGCGCGACAAATTGTTACATTAGATATAATGGAATAAAAATAAATGCGTTATTATTTTGGGACTGGACTTGAATAATGTCTAAAAGTGAACTGTTCTGATAGAACATATTTTATTATAATCAAGGAAGAAGAAATAGGTGATTTTTCAGAGATAAAATAAAAATAATGACCTCCGAATTTATTTTAAGAGGAGAACTGAAGGTAAAATTTCTAGAAGTCAATTCTTTAATTAAAGAGAGAGAGAGAAAACTAACTTTTGTAATGGCCGCGGTCGCAAATTGTGACAAAATATCAAGCAAAGTTGAAGCAAATACGCTTAATCATATTAATTCCACGCAAATCAATTCTTTCCTTATCCAAGCATGCTGATTTTAAAGCAAAACCTCGTTGACAAAATATCTTCTTCGGTGAAAGACCAAAACTTTGCTAAAACATTTAAAAGAAACATTCTGCACCTATCACAAGAAGAATAATCATCATATTCAGCACTATTATTTTACATTACAGTAACCTAAGTTTCAACATAAACTATCAAACCTAACCTTTACTATGACCATTGTCCAGTACCCACAAAGGATGAGTTCACACAGTCACTTTTACACAAAATGTTTTATTGACAGCCGCTAGACCCTTAAGGACCCAAACCATTGTACACCGATACACAGTGGCTTATCAACCATCTCTACGGGCAGGAATTTTAACTAATACTAGGTACTTTATCTACTGAGTATCAGTATTATAGCTCCAAGGAGCTGTTACAAGTGACGGTCGTCATCGTGATTGGGATCCTTATCATTTGGGTCAGTAGCTTCGTTTATAATTTTGTGCTGGTTTCATTTTGTACATCTGATTCTTATTTGCGGAATGTAATTCTATATTTATTACGTACATGTCATTGTTTATTTAGTAGCTAGATAGATTGGATATTGGAACCTGCAGAACATTATTGAATGAGTACTACTTTTGAATCTTTTAAACTAAATCGTCTTCCTAGACTAAAATCTGGATATAACCTCGGATAACCTTACATGATTTTTCAATAGGAAGGTACCTAATATAAACCGATAGTCACACATACATTTTCCCTTTCCATCACTCAGTATGAATCACAAACTATACAAAGTCTTACAAACCGGTCTACCAATAAACCCCATTACTAAAGCCAAAGCTATTAGAATTAACCAAAATGGAAGAATACTATGGGGCAATAGAGTCGGCCAACAATCACGGTGGCAGACACCGGACCGATACAGCTTCGCTTTACACACTTGATTGATGGCTAAAAGGACGCCGTGCACAAATTAAAGAACAATCCCGGGCCAACATGGCAATGGAAAAGTAAAATCAACAATTAAACTCGTTATAATATAAGATTGCTTGCAGACTGAGACACTATTCTATTGAAAACGATTTGTAAATAGAATTACCTCTAGGCTTATTTTTATGCCACAAGTATTTTTGACTAGTGTCTTTGATAAAGTTAGAGTATGACTAGTTGCATCTGCATCTTCAGTGAATTATAAATGCATAAGTTAAACATTTGAGATGACATTTTTAACTTTAGTTTGATATCTTTGATGTCTACTACGTACTCACTGGTACTTCATGGATTCTAAAAGGAAAAGAAACAAGTTATCTGTGTTAAAAAATAACAAAATGGAAACATTTTCTTCAAATAAAAACAATAAAAATACACACAGCAAAATATTAAGCTCTCTAAAAGTTAAACAAAGTAATCAATTAACACAGAAATTAATTTAAATCAGTAATCTTGTAATGTGTACAGTGCTATTAGTAGCGGTATAAAACGCTTTATATTTATGCAAATACAAAAAGAAACGGACTTTTTATTTCAATAATGCAAAAATTTGAATGAAAATACTATAACAAACATTAGCACAATTTTACTTTCAATTCACAGACACAATTAGTTGCCGTCTATGCAACAAATATGTCGCGACATCTGTAATTATCGTTACTTAGAATGCAGTTACCGAGTCTAGTACAACAGATACGATCAACCGACTTTATGAACCAAAAATGTACTAGTTTCATATTAAAATCACGGCACCGTGAATAATTTTGACATACGATGTAATTAAATTTCATATATGTGACTGTGTACCTATGTAATTACGAACGGTAAAAATATGTTAGAAATGAAAATGTATAGTAAGAATTTGGCTAACATTTTTTCAGGTAAAGCCGCCTATTATTAACATAGCAAGTTCCCAATTAAAATGTTTTACGATTAACTCGAAGAACAAGTTGGTAGGGTATTAATAAATTTGTGTAATTAGGTATTTTATGTATGTACAATTGGTATTAAGGCTCACGCATGTAGAGCAAACGTAGATAAAAGTTAGTTATTACTTTTTTATGTTATGGCGGTGAGAGTAAAGGCAGTAAAAAGTATACACATTAGATTTTTGAGAAGAGATAAAGAATTAACAGAAGTATAAAATATAAAGACATTTAACTTAGAGAATGGAAGATAGAGTTCGTAATAAGCTTGTTTAATTTTAAAACCGTCGTTTGTACAATTACAGTAAAATAAATGTGATAAAATTAATGAGAAAGAGAGATTAATCTAAAGTTTTGATCAGTTTTCTGTTTTAAGTTTGTTTCCTGTTGCGTGGTGGAAGCGCTTGCGCATGTCCGCGTTTACTCTTCAATCGAGAGATCTGAGATGTCCTTCGTTTAAACTTACAAGCAATATTTTTATTAATTTAAAATGGGTTTTAATTTTATACGTCAATTGTACAATTACAATTATCCGGTCTACGAAAGCTTGGATCTTTCACTTTTATCAGTCGTTAGCGGTAATTTATATACATATTTATTACAGAGTAAGTCTGAGGTTTTGGGATACGATTCAAATGTTAGAGTTAAGTTATAAAAGTAATATAGGTATAATAATATACTCCACGATCTGTTTGGCTGATGCAGATTTGAGCACTTTCAGCCAGATCTGACAATTGCATTTAGCTTTGATCATCGCGTGTAGATAAATAACAACTTCATGGCTTGCCTGTTGAAAGCAGAGTAAATGAAGAGGTGCATCATTCACAGTAAATAAGAAGGTGACGACACGACATGCGTCCTCTCCTGTGGCCTCGCAATGAGTGACGTCAAGTCAGCGATGATTTATGCATCGCGAGCGCAGTCTAATTAGGACCAAGCGCATCTCATTCTATGTAAATTTGAGCCGGCCCACGGTACGAATGATATTCTCATCGCGCCGATCTCAAACTTCGTGTAGGTTTAAACAAATAAACGTACGAATAACCCAGTCGTGATACGAATAAGTAATCACTTTACAACACTAATATCATACTCATATTTTTATACCGTTTGTTTACATTTTTGTGATATCGCCTTGAGAGATATAAATCCAAGTACACAGTTGATCAACTGCATTTGTACGCGAGTGAATGTATTTTCACACGCCAGAAATTAATTCCGAGTAATTTTAGTACACTCTCAAACCAAATAAATAGCACGTTCCCAACGAAAGACTGCTCTTGAAAACTCTGTACCAAGATATATTTCCGTTCGGGGATGTCGCGTGAACTTGTACTAGGACGATGTCGGATCTCCAAAATCTGGGGAGACTACACGGTCGCGTAGTACGGGGGCCCGAGGACGAGTAATGTTATGAGCAAGCCATTATTGTCTCGCCCCATACCGTAAAACATTACGCAGTCGTGCCGGGACCGACGGATGCATTTGGAGCTGTCAAATACCCCTAAACACAACTTGTTGTTAATAAATCAAGTTGTTTTTAATGCAAACCATTTACGTACTTTGTTGACGTATCTAAGAAAGTATTTTTTTGCGATAGTATTGCGATAAAAACGGCATAAAATAATAAACATTCTTAGCGAATAATGAGTGTTTACAATACGAAGCTACACACACTTATTAAGAATATTAAACATGGTTTCAATGTACTGGTGCGTTCAAGAATGTGAGCAAAAAGTCTTAAGGGACCAAATTATACATTACCGGTGAGGAATTCATAGGGTGAGTATAAGGCTAATTATCCTTACCGGCGTACGCCATCAATCTGAATGCGTTAAGTTCTTCCTGGGCCCGTTAATTAATGTGCCAACCTAATAAATTAATTGTATAGCAGGAAACGACAACAAAGTGTGTAATAAATAAGCAATCTCAAGACATGTGTTAACTGTCACAAATTTTATATTTTTATTTTGAGAGTTGTATCAACAGCTCTATAGAGATCTGAAGCGAAACCGCTTAGGACCGTCTAGTGAATGTTTGTACGTATAGTAAAAGATTCTACGATCCCATGGGAATAAAAGAGTTATCAATAAGTTTTATTCAATTGGAATTATTTAGTTTGAGATAAAGTGGGTGATTGTGGGGTTTTGGCAAGCTGTTGATTCAACTTCTGCTGGGGAACTCGACTTTTTCTGGAATTCGAATTGTTCTTATGAATATATTTTGTTCGTAATCTTTATAGAAAAGGTTCATAGTTTTACATGAATATACTCGGCTTCTCTTGTACGTAGAGTTATTGGAGAAAAGGTTATAGTGCTTAATTTTTTTGGTTGTTTAAAATAATGTGAGAGAATTATGAAGAGTGTCTTTTCAGCATAAACTTTCATATTAAAGTTATGAAACAGAAGATCAAAGAAGTTGTCCTAGAGAGAGCAGCGCTACAACTTAACAACATTACAACTCACAAGTTCTAGACTTCATAAGTTAAAAACACAATAATTCAAAGAAAACAACAAGCGTGCCAACAAAAGCTAGATAAATAGAACTGCACAAATAAGATATAAAATTTTGTCAAGCAATCGCCTGACAAGCACGAAATCGCGAAACACAAAACGAGCGTCAACATAAACTAACATCCGGCAAACACTGATGTATTGCAGCCGCAGAACTATGGAAACAAATCTCTCGCGGTAATAATTTACGGGCGCAATATGGCTCCGCAGTTTGAAAACAAACAAACAAAACAAAAACAGAAGCGCGACCCGCGATAAAAGATGTCGCCACACTCGCTGGCCTCACTTTAAAGATAGACTAGCTAGAGCTTAGATAGCGGCAAATAAAGGACATGAAGTTGCGCCTGCGACTGCACAGAGCTTGTGGCCAATCAGCGGCCGCCGCGTAATTATAGGCTGCGTTCGAATTAGGAGCGACGGCCGTGGCGCGTGCTAATTGAAAATAGAATTCGCTGATTTATATCGTTTTGAGTCGGAAGCCTTTGCTGATTGTTTTTAACATGATTAACGAGCTCTTAAACTATATTTGAATTTAGATATGCTACTAGTTAATACACAATTTATATGCCTTACTTTGTCGCTACTGGTTTCAAGTGATCATTGATTAATCGAATTGCAATAGTTAACGTTTCATTTGATAACTTCCATTAAAGTAATAGCATGAGCCATTTTTTATACATAACACTGAAAGGCGGTCCGAAATATGTCAAGATGTCCCCTCATATTACTATTTTGTCATCAAAAATACCGACATAATTAAAATATTTTAAGATTACTTTAAATCATCTTTGTATTGATACGGATATTTATTATTTAAATCAAGTAAATATCGCGGTATAAAATATTATCAAAATTACATAAGCTGACTATCTTTTCAAAAATAAAAGTACTTTTATAACTACACAATTAATAAACACAGATAAAATTCCCGTAACAGTTACAGCCCTATAATACAAACATGACTCACAGGGAAACAAATTAAATGCCCACTGTCCGTGCTAGGGCTGGCAGCTCGATAAAATGCTTCGAATTGTCGGGTGCCTATCGTCATTCCCGACTCAATTATTTAAAAAACGTTGCGTGCGCTTCCGTCCTTGTCGCACGTGATTTTTGAGGGTGTTGCCATCTCTTTCTTTCAAATGCGCCCGCGTCGTCGATAACCGGGGAATGTGCCGGCTGACTTCAGTCGGTCGGCGCTCATAGACAATTTAAATTGGAGAAATTGGTAGCCAAGTACTTGAACTGGTAATAACGGACAACCGTCGTATGTAGATAGTGCGGGCACATCATACATTACCAATGACGTATTACTACAAGGAAGCGTTAAACCTGTCTTTTGTTATTTATTTACTTATTACAATAGTATATGTTTGCAATTAGTTTTAAAAATATTACGTCTCTAACAGGTATAGTAATTAAAGATGTTTTCGAAAGATAAAAATGCGTTTCGATTTCATAACTTCCATATATGCGTCGTAACAAAAAGTACGTGATAATTGTGCTGAACTTTTGTAATTAGTAGAACCCTATTAATATTATCAAAAGAAAAAACAGAAGAAAAACTCCCCCAAGTATCAATAACATTTTCAAGAAAGTACAATGATTACATGCTTTATCTGAACCAATAATATAAAGCTGAATAGTTTGAACGCGTTTATCTCAAAAACTACTGGCTCGAATTGAAAAATATTTTTTGCGTTGAATAGTTCGTTTATTGGAGAAAGCTATAGGCTATATAACATCACGCTATGATTAATAGGAGTGGAGTATTAATGAAAAGTGTAGTAGAAAAAGTGAAACGAAAGTCCATGCGGACGAAATAGCCCGCGGTCGATATTTATAAGTGTAATCAAGAAGCCTAATCAATCGGGCACACTTCACGTGTCGAGCTAAAACTAGTTTCGCCATTTAAGCAATAAGATCTGTGATAAAAAACCGAATGCTATCATAATAGGGATAATTATATTCAGACCTCTATATCATAACGTTGAGATTTAATTGGCACGTTCACACCGATACCTATTGATTAAACTGATTATATTATTAACACTAATGAAAAACTAGTTGAGTAAGGAATTGGATCGTATAGAAACAAAGAAAATAAAATCTTTGTTTATAAAATTAATATTTTTATTATAAAAGATAGATATTAGAACCACATTATAATAAATTTTGTACTAAACCTACCGACCTAAAATTACGATTTGTTTGTAGATAACGATATATTTTAAATAAGTATTTTTTTTAATATAATTTCACTAAATTTCCACCCCTGATGATACAGTAAATCTCCCTT
Source organism: Anticarsia gemmatalis (assembly GCF_050436995.1). NCBI lineage: Eukaryota > Metazoa > Arthropoda > Insecta > Lepidoptera > Erebidae > Anticarsia > Anticarsia gemmatalis. Next base: position 8,698,164 of record NC_134755.1, read on the forward strand.
TTACAAGTAACAATACTGTTTATAATAAAACAAACCACAGAATGAAAAGTAGGCGATCAATTCATTAGAATGCAGCCAGTATAACGAACTTAATCCTCCACAGAATGTTACGGCCTGTCACAAAACATAAAAACTCCACTGTCGAAAAGGAAAAAAGTAAAATTCCCGAACTAAACCGTTTACTTCCCGAGAAAATTTTCAAGTAGTCTTGAGCGCTGTATTAAGGGTAGCATAATAAGGCTTTCTGGATTAGGTGTAGCGCTCTTGAGTGAGAATAAACCCAAGGGAAATCCTGGCGCGCAGCTTTCCCTCTAATTTATTACTCTTCCAACGGCTAGCGGCCTTTGTATCGGATCTGCTGGGAATGAGAAATATATTTCTAGATGGATTAACATGTTTGCCACTTAGAGGTTGGTAATTAGTGCGCGCAGGTATATTGTAGCTTTGTACGGTTTTAGTGGAGAGATGAAGCTTAGGAATGGAATATAATGTGCATATAAAACTGATGTTTAAAAATATGCTGTAATTTTATTAATCATTACATATCAGAGAAAAAAAAATACATAGTAAAAATGTATAGAAGATTGTCAACTGCACAATTATTATTCTTACGTTATTGAAGTAAATATTATATAATAATGAATATTATAAGTAAGAAGTAACTAGATAAGTTAAGTAATATGAGTAACTGTGAATCAACACCAAACTAAACTAAACTAAATATACTGATGCAGTAAAATTATCCTCAGTTAATGTTAGAATTAGGCACACATAATAAATCAACATAAAATTAGACCCAATAATTCAATTTCACGAAAAGCGAGCGTCAGCTTAAAATCTGGCTTAAAACTTCGAGCCTTTTTAGTCAGCACGGAATTGCAAGCTCACCGAAATAACAAATAGTTTGGATGGTCGCCATCGAAAACAAAGAGACGTAGCTATGTGTTACTGTCCGCTAAACAAACTGATTTAATGACTTCTTAAACTAATTGGATTTACATTTCCATTTGTATTTCTTTGTGAGAGATTAATACGATGTTCTCATCTTAACTTACATCGGATGTGTGGACGATGTGCGGCAATAAATTAAGAATTATGTGCTTTTCAACATAAAACATTTCACTTAAGATGTACTGCCCACTTTAGTGCATAAAGCAGTTTCGTAAAACGATCAAAAGTATTGTAAACAGTGTCGGTCGTGTGTATTTTTGCTTGACTAAGGTGACGCCGAGAGGGCGGTGATATTTCAGGGCGAATGCAATAAGTAAGCATTTGAATGTAATATATATTATTATATGTTTCAATCCGTTTGAATGATAGTTTCATTATATTCATTTGCGAAGCTTCTAACTGTCCAATGAAGTTTATGAAGAAGGCTAATCAAAAACATCTATATGTATTTGGTGGTCAAAAGAGTTGCTAAAACTAGTGATTTTGTTATTGTACAAGGTTTTCGTAGCATTTAAAACTATTAAAACTTAAATGTAAACCTTGCGTTCGGTTTTATTTACTTTCTTCGTACCTTCCACATAATTTTAGCAAGTAATTGCAAAGAAACTTTCGCAACATGGAATGTAGCGTTTCGTTTTATCACAAGAGCTTCCTACTATTAATCCGTGTTAGTGAATTAGTGCGATGCACACACGTTTGTAGTGTGGAGACACTTCATTACGGGGGCAGGACATAAATCAGGACTTCTAATATTAAACGTGCCTTGGTGAGGCAAATTGCGGGCCTGTCTGCGACTGTGCGGTCGATGCCAGCCGCTGATGAACCGAGCGAAACCTTTACTATTAATTATCGTCAGTAGTGCTAACCGGCACGAGATTACTTGTTGAATAATGCTTAATAAGGATTATTCATTAATTATTTTACTTTATTACATGTACGTTGTACAGGTAACATGTACAATAAATGTTATAATACAAACAAATTGGTAGTGAAAAATATGTATATACGTTTTTATATAAGTTATAATAGTTATGTAGCTTCTTGTTGTTTAGTTTGTTGTCTTCAAACGTGATTCCGTACTAAGGCTGCTTGTGTACATATCATTGTAAATAAAGTATTTTATTATTTATTGAATTATAGAAAAACAAAATACCCATCGTTTACATAAATATAAAGCAAGACAGCGTTCAAAAGTAACACGGAACATAAAAAAGAGAAATTTCAAAATTAAATCAAGTTAAATTCATCTGTTATCGCCACTTCCATACAATTTACTTTTTTTCTATCACCACCCAAATGAGATATGAAATGTATAAAGTATTTTTTATTAATTTATTTTTTCCCACTGCGCGAGATAATTTCGCGGGCCCCCACCGAGATCTTCGTACTAATGTGATTTTAATGTACTTAAATGTCTCCTCACCTATATTTGTATAATCTGTTTTGTGATTTTATTGTTATCTGTATTTTATTCCGCTTTATTTACGTACTTTTGGCACGGAATGTTATTCATGTTTAAGTATTTCTCTTACGTCCGTATGTTTTCATAACACCGCTTATTTAGTATCTCGCCTTAAGAATATTTCGTCTCGTTTAAATTTCGCAAATATAGGGAAGATTATGTAAAACATAATGGATTAAAGCCGAGGATTTAGAGAAAAGATTTCGGCGGACGCTTTGCATTTGCCGGAAGTGTTCTGTCCTCATGAGAAATTATTTTTGGTAAAGTTGTATAGGCACATAAACATTCAACAATTACCGTGTCTACGTCTAATATACACTTAGAAACGCCATCTTCACCCGAAGATAAATAAAAATAAGTAATGGGGGAGAATTTGAGAAAAAGCGCAGTTTATAATATTTTTATCTTTTTTTGACACTATCGGTCCCTCCCCGTGCTGCGTGCTCGAGACAGGGGCGTATCGAGAGTCATTTAGGTTTTGGTCCCCCATCTGACCCCTAAAGAAATATGGGGTCGAAGTAGGGACGAGTCTTCCTCACTTAAGTATTTCCAATGTTCGACATCGATTTAAAAGCAAGGATTTGGTCCCCTGTCCAATTGAAGCCACTGGAAATGAGCTAACTAATGAATGCGAAATCTTTCTTATGCACATTTCAATACTTGGCAATGTACATAAGAAAATAAAATGTGGATAAATAACGATTTATTATTGCCTACAGCTAATACTTATTGAATATCGTTGTTTCTTACAAATCTTGTGCTAATGTGACGTCGCGAAGTCTTGTTTTAGAGCTCATTTGAGCAATTGATCGCGAAAACGTGGCTCAAATGGATCGGAAAATGTTCGGATGTTTGAAATTATTTTTGTCGCGCCGGCTCCCGTGGCGCAGACGTTTATTCGCCAGTGTATCAACGCCCTACTGATGTATGGTGTGTTCTAACATGTACTGTATTAACTTTTTCGTTCTATTGTTTCGGCGTGTTTGCTTATTCGAGGTTTTTTTTTGTTAAAATTATGTGTTTTTGTTTTTTTCCCCTTTTTTGGTTAACCTACTTTTGCTTTTGTATGTATTTATAGATTCGTACTGTGGAAATTTTAACAGAAAAGAGAGATGTAGAATTTGTATTAAATTATTAATAATTGTTTTTGATTGAAAATATCGGCGTGCTTCTAAAATTCCTTTAATCCGTCATCGATATAGATTTCAACGAACAAACTACAGTTATTATAATCTTACTTTATAATGCTTATTCAAGCATAAAAGACACATAATTAACAAATCACTAGCTTCTATTTAAGGTGCGTCCTCTAAATTAGCACATCTTAAACAGTAAACTTGAGATCTCCTAAACATCTTAGTAGAAGTTCCCCACTTTGTACAAACAATTCAGTTCCCACATTCGTGTCAATGGCTCGTTAGCGGGTGAACTTTAGAAAGGCGGCCGGGCCCTAGAGTGAACACCAACTCTCGCATTAAAAGTTTCGTTAGAGTTCGGCCCTGGTAGGCTTGGTACGAACTCAGAATTTGGGGCGAACTCTAGCATTAAAAGTTTTCCAAATACGGCCCTGCGAGCTCGGGATACAAACTCTCACATTAAAACTTTACACCAAATACGGCCCTGGTCGAATGCGTAGAACAGAAAAATGTACTTAATTAATTAACTTTATTTATGACGAGTCGTAATTTTATTTATTAAGATAATATAAAAGTTTTGAAAATGTTTTCAGGTATTCTAATCTATTGTTTGACTTTGATACAGGTGTTGAATTGTTTTAATTTACTCACTGTTTATGCATATATCATGTACTCGTATAAAGTTTTGAACGGAATAAGTTTGAACTTGAATAACTTTTTATTGTTGGCTCTTTACAGTTTATATAATTAGGCAGATGCAGTGTTGCTAAAAAGCAGTTTTTCTATTTGGAAATTGTAATTTGCGGTATGGAAAATAAAACAAACGACAATCATCTCTATTATTCAATGAATAATAGAATACAGGAATTAACGCGAACACGCATTAAACGTGCGACGCAAGAGTTTAAAAGTTATGAATCTCTACCGTACTGAAGAACACACGAATACACACGAAATAAACTGTTGCAACGATCAATTAACATAAATGTTATTTCTAAGAAAGAAACTAAACTGAATGACAAAAATGTCTCATTTACAAACAAAAAGCGAAAACGTTTTAACATGCAAATAAAAGCCTAACAGAAAAATGATTGATGCGACATTGCTAATAGTCGGGACATAATTCAGTGGGTAAGTTAAAACAGTGTCTACCATAACACATGGTGCAGACACATAGTTGTAGAAAGCAATAACTTATCCCCCATCCCAACTATTCCCTTGGCTCAAACAAACATCTATGTAGGCTAAATTACTTGGATGTATTGCCCTCTGGAAACGGTTGAGCGTGGAAGAATTGGTAGAGGAATTTGCTGTGTGTTCGAGATAATAGAATAGTAAAAGTGTAAAATAAATGGTTTGCTTAAAGTTTTTTTTATTCCTGTTTTAATGATCATAAAAAATTGTCTTGATTATTTTTATATCACCAGAATTAACATTCATACTTCAAATATAAAAATGAAGTGTAAAAGAAAAAAACTACATGAAGATTAAAAATATTAACAGGACAAGCAAGTAAAGCTATTATGAAATGTTTATTTCCTACAAGGAATACATTTTAGCAATACCTTTATTTTGAAAAATATTCTTGAGGCTACCAAATCAGACGTGACTTTATTTTTAATAAGGAACATTTCAATAAGTCAGGCAAACCTAATTTCGACTTTGGCATTCATTTAGTTTTTTAGACAACATGACAAATAAGCATACGTATTTATGAATAAAAAACTACCGTATCATTCGGAGAATTCAAACAGTAGCTAGCAAAACTATTTCCTTCCCTTTACTAATGTTCGTCTCATCTAGCACCCCTTACTCCATAACCCTTCCAAATATGAAAGTTACTCGCGAACACCGCGTGCGTTGTACAATATATCACGTTTTGATTCGGCCGCGCCATAAACAATACAATATATCAATATAAAACAGACGGTGGCGAAATTTGAGCGTAGCGAGTGCGTTATATTTATGTGCACGTTCCTGTATTTATGTAGTCCGTGTTTTGTTGGCTTTTAAGCGTTATATTTAAATGTTAGTATATTGTAAAGCAATTTCGAAGTTTGAAGACTGATTGCACGTCAAATTCAAGGGTACAAAGTGTCTATGTACACCCTAGCCCGATGAAAAAATTGTCAGTTCCATGAAAAAAAGTCTCCTTCTTTTATTAACTATTTGTTTTTTACAATACTTTTCGTAAACTAACACTAAATTCATTGGGCGGCTAAGCTTCCGGGGGTCAACTTAAAAAAAAGCGTTTGTACAGCGTTTGGCGCCGACTACTAAAGTTCAATTGAATGGCTGTTTGGCACTTTCTAGTGGCGTTGTAAGTGCCAAAACTAACAATCAACCGGTGAAAATCACTATCAAAAGATGTTTATTTTTTGCAATGAGGCCTAATGTTTTCTTTGAGATACTCTTTTATATTTTCTGGGATATGAAAATTTAAAATACAGGTGGCAAAAAAAATCTTTTTGCAAAGCCTTTAGGTCTACTACTACTCTATATGTATAATAATGCCTAAAAGAAATACTCCAGAATTCATAATCTTGAACTGATGCAAGAATAAACAGTATTTTGAGTAATTATTTTGCATTCAGATGTTACGTCTTTTCGAGGTCGAGTTCGGAATGTCGCTTCAGTTGAAACGGTCAACAAAAATCAATCATGCTCTTATTTATATACTTGAGTCAGTATGTATCATACTGTGTGTGACTACATAAACATTACCCGCGACTTGGTTAATATTGAGTCATTACTCCTGAAGATAAACTTATTCATTTTGGTTCCTCATTTTACGAGTCCATAAGAACATTCATTTGGTTTACTCACTTGTAAATTACATTACAAAAGAGGCAAAAAAGATGACACAGCCTATTAATTTTCACACTCTACTCAAATGTTGAAAAAAAACGTGGATTGAATATTTCAATTTTTTTCAGTTTCATCTATGATAATAAGCTATTTATTTAGATATAGAATATAATCGTTAATACAAGCACAAATGAGAAAAATATTGTAAAGCCTAGTGACACAATCACTGGATCAATTCTAGTTGAAACGAACCATTTTCAAAAAAAAAATATTTATGTAACTAAGCAAATATAATACATTTTCTATTTATTGTAATAATGATTCGTCCACTAAGCTTTATTACAAAGATTTTCATGAAAAATCAGTTCAGCCGTTCGCCCATGAAATCGCAACAGACAGTCAATATATAACGTACACTTACATTATCATTCAGCCGATCCATTTTTAAACGCACTTAGAGTAGTTTGAATGAGCTTGACTTTAAACGCGACCGGTCATTGATCTGCCTCTTGTTTTGGTTCAATATACAATGTTCTGGCTTGTTGTGGCTTGTTATTAGGTTTTTAAATGGGCGGGCCAGTAATGTTATTTATTAGATATGCTTGATCAATGAGATGAACTTGAACGGCAGTAGATCAATGTTAAGAATTGGTATAATGTTCTGTTAAGATTTATAAGGGCATAGTTTTGGTTTCCAATCATGCTGCGTACAAATTCTTTGGTCAGCTTGAACTGATAAGAAAATGAACTATTTTTTACTGTGATGATTATAGATAACTAGATGATGCTGTGTGATTTCAAAAATAGCCCAACTTAACACTCAACATAGTAAGATAAACAAATTTAGGTAATTTTAAAGAAGAAGACTGCAATTCATAATTTCAATAGAATTTAGTTTAAAATTTTAGCAATAATCATAGAAAAACGAGCTTATTTGAAAATCTCGAGAACAAAATTGAAAAATCACGACATTTCGTTTGATATAATATAATATAAATATTCGCGAAGCAGTAATGTTATCACTGCAAACAGGTTGAGAACCTCTGCCTTAGCACAGTGTGGTGTTCGAGACAGGAGGTTGCTCAACTTCGCTAATTGTTTACCGATCAAAGATTAAAACTGACTGCAAACTACTCGAGTTATTCAGAAAACAGGCTTAATTGCTGTTAGAATTCCAGATTCTAAACTAAATCGTTTGCTCCACTTTGATTTTTATCGAAAGTGAAAATTGCTTGAACTAAATCAACAGTAATCAACACCTTTATCAATATTCGTTAATAGTAGGTTAATAAATATCAAATACATATTATCGTGCGTATTCCTTAAATATAGGTACCTAGGTGATTCTCATTTTTTAAAGTAATTTTTCGTTATTTAATTCCCGCCCATTGGATGAAGAGAGTGTATTGGGAATACAGCTTTCAAAAAATGTACGAAGGACATTAATTAGAGCCTCGTATCTGTTGTACAGGTCTTTGAAAAAAGGCTCTATTTCGACGTTCCCACTTAATAAGTACGTTATAAAATTCCAGAATAACAAATCTTTCCCGTCACTCAATAACGATAATTTTACACGAAATTTCACCTGTATAATTATGTTTCTACCTAAATCAGTGCACATAGTTGAAAGTGCTAGCCCTATTCTGATGAAGTTGTCGCTTAAATACGTAGCGCCTACGCAATAGTACCGCGTACCGTGCGACTGGTGAGACGTAGCAACGCTGTCGGTTAAATTTGCATAACTTGAGACCGTACTTGAAGTTTCAATGCTATTCGTAGTTGATTAGGAATTGAAGTTTTTGTTTAGCTAGAATTAAGGTTTAGGCGCCACTACTGTTATTTTGATGTTTTTAACAAGAAAAAATATTGCAAGATCTATCTAGTTCAGCTTTACAAAATTTGTCTAATAACTTCAATAACCCCACTAGGCAAAAGACCAGATACACATTTTTAAACTGATTTTTTTTTATTATTAGTGACAAAATTCATAAAAATCTCGTAAAAATAGGGAATAATTTGACTTTTACGCAGTGAATTGAAATTTGTTAAGTCATGTCTGTCTGTTTGAATGTGCATAACTAGATATTGTTATTATTAAACCTAGTATATGCTGTCATTCTGGTAGAAAAGACGTAATTATCAGTAGGTCAGCAATTTCTAACCAATAGCTAATAATAATTTGTCCAACGCCATCTACAGCATCTCAAAGATGACCATTATATTCCAGCATAAATCTATTCAATTACAATAGCCGTGTTCTCACTCGTTCAACGAACATAAGACATGTTCGTTGTTCGTGCGTTGTGGTGTGTTCGGAGTCTTGTATCGCCCGCCTCGCCCCACTACATGGGATTGTTTCAAACTTTGATTAATTCCTTGCCAGCGCGGTGATGTTGCCTTGTTTCCATGATGAACGCTACGTAGTAGTTCGTTGTAAAAGGTTTGAGAGGATTAATTTTCATGAAGGATGTTTGTTTCAATGTTTCGTTTGATTAAATCTTTTTTGACTGCGGTTTACCACTTAAAATAAGCCCAAAATTGTGTGAAATATCGCTTCTCGAAAACGTTTTAAAGAAGAAACGAAAATATTTATTAAGTCAATTTAAAATTCTATTTGGCCTACCTTCTATTTTTGTATAAAAATTTAAGAAAAGCTATGATGTAAATGTTTGTTTCCTTAAATTGAATCATTCTATTTGTTCCCAATCAACCGAGTCCCATACGAGCTTTCCACAGTTTCACAGACAAATCCATCAATACACTATTCACAGGCATAGAAAAACAAAAAACAATCGCTCGTGCTTAAGAGTACTTTTAAAAGTCAGCTGCTTCTCGCAATTAAAAAGGAAATTAATAATAAAACACCTGCAGTCAATGAGCACCAAGCTGACGATGTCACTCGTCAGAGAACTCGCGTCGAAAGCCACCGAGCTTGACACATTCAAAAGGCGACACGACTGTTATCTCAAGAATTACATTAATTAGAGGTGTGGCTATAATTAATATTAATTAAAGTCACCTTTTAGCTCGCGACACTGAATGCGTATCGCAGTTAATAAATTTAACGGCATTGGCGGACCACTGGCTAGCAGATAAAGATGCACCAGAAATTACGCAATATTATTCACTTTACATTTAAACGAATATAAGCCCTAAAATCTTGGCAATAAGGACTAATACAGATGCATAATTTAGTTGGTTAATACGTACGCTCGTTGTAAATTTCGCAAAAAGTATTTATCGCCCCCTCAAAGAATTGTAGGCTTTGAGACATCGAGATAAGATAGTTGACAAATGAATGAATTTACTTTGCTTTATGTCCGCTGAAAGTTTACGATCGTAAAGCCAGAAGTGTAACGGCGAAGAAATTATAATTGTGAGTATTTTTGATACAAACACACTATCCAATTATAATGCGCGCCTATTTTCGTTTGAAGTTGAGATAAGGATAGATGTTTTTAATGAAGAGTTGGTTAAAAATAGTAAAAAGGTTGTCAAAGTAAATATGCGTGATATAAATGTCACAATAAAGAAAATGTATCCGACCTTTTACTTTTGACGCGTGTTATGAGTTGTTATTCTCGTTTTCAGTGGTTTGATATTTAATACTTTCGATAAAAAATACCTATTACGTGTCTAAGAGTGCAGATGCTATGAAAGTTTATCAAAAACGAGTTTTAGTACCGCATTAATTTTGATAGCTTTGAACGAGTTTTTATGTGGTGTAGAGATAGTCAAATCAACAACAACAAAAAAACACTATTTATGTTTTACACTTGCACATAGTTAAGTATATTGCATCGGGATGAAATTATCTAAAGATGTTCTATATTCAGAAAAACCTATATTTTTATGCAATTATAATTACCAAACGAAGCGTTTACGAATACAACTTATCTTATCGAAAAATATTAATTGCCTAATCGTTTTATTATTTAGGTGTGTAGCAAAATTTCAAGTACCCCAAAATTTCCTCACAACAAATTCCATACCAAAACATTAGCACATAGAAATCTGAATAAGAAAATACTATATTATTCATTATCGCCGTACATTTGCATCTCATAAACAATAGCACCTAATCGTTCCTCGTAACCATTCCTGACTAACCGAAGTCTACATTAACCCAGGCTATTGTGTTGCGTTGCATACATTGCTGCTTTGTGAACAAAATGCAAATGTATCATAATGTTAGTATTGCATAAATCATAGCGCCCGACCGCGCGGATGCCCCGCGTTGATTATCTCGATATGGATTTCAAGATAAAACCTTTATCGCTACGGTTTTGTTTATTGCTTAGCTCGGACCTGTATAAATAAGTGGATAAACGATTGACAGCATCGTCAGATTCATAATATCGTATGATATAATACAACATTTTGCACGAATACGGTGTACCCTGTAACAATTGTTTATTGGAAACAGTCTCAATCTTGGGTTTAGACTTTCGCGTTGTTTGTCATCCAATATTGCGTGTGTTCAAGATTGAAATTTATTTTTTATTTTAATTAAACATAACAATAATATTCTCGGTCTATATTTTTCGTGACGATAACTGCCTTTCAAAACTGTTCATTATTTCGTACACTCATAGGTGAAGGCACAACTAATAATAAATTAAGCGGTTGAACAACCAAAGCCAATTTTGAAATAGAAAGGGTTAGGATATTATTCGGCCGCAGACATATTAAAACGGTACTCGTTTTATGAAAATTAAATACGGGGCCCATTCGACCCTTTGTATATGACCACATGTGCTTGGGATATGCAAATGACGTATTGGATGTCGGGTTACAATACATACTTGATTAGAGACCTACCTAATTTACTACATAGCTCTATGAATAATGTTCTATGACTGAGCGAAACGCTTTTACGAAAACATTCAAAACGTAAATCGAATTTCATTTCACATTACAGAACTTTATAATAAAGCGATATATTCATTGTCTTCATAAAGTATATCAAAAATGATATTTAAACAAAACAATGTATCCTTTTAAAAGCACTTAAAATTCCGACAAATGGAAACGAAAGTGGTACACCGCATCCGAAATATTTCAAACAAAACGTTATATTTTTTGTCGAGCCTACAGTTTAGAACACGTTGGAATATCAAACATTCTGTCATTAGGGAAGCATGCAAAACATATGTATGTAGCGGATATATCTCATTCTGTCAACTAAATGCGTTTTGGCTTAACTAAAATTGCATGATAATTTTGATTTCAGGATTCACAGTGGCGCGATGACAGGTATAAATTCTGTTCCGTTATGTATACGTTTCGGTTGACTGCACAATTTGAATGTAACACAAGATTATACGAAAATACATGACTATTTTTGTGTTAGTTTGGAGATATAAAAAGTTGTGTTAATGGTTAAGTCGAGAGATAAATATTTTTGGTTGTTGCGTACGTAAGTTTCGTACATTGTCGGTGTTAGTAGATATCTGGACAGAGATTTGTAGCGATGACGAAATCACCGTTGCGTAAGCTGTTTTACACAATGTTTAACTATCATTAACTCGTTTGTTTACGTTTTTTGTGTGAATATATAAATATTTATTCACTTGTAATATGGATGACCTTTCACCCACCATCTGATTGAATAAAAGAGGCTTTAATTCCGATGTGGTGAAAATTTTTAACGAGCCTTTTTAATAAAAAGCAGTGATCTCAGCTTTTAAGTTTTGTAGTCAATTAGGAAAATACTACGTTCGTCTTTCGTTTTTTTCTTTAAATTCATATTTATATTTTTTGTATCCTAGTTTCCGACTATCCAAAAGTTGGCTGAGTTTAATATCTGCCTAACTGAGGCCATATTCGCGTCAAAATTGTTTATAAGAAGTCATTCAGAGTCTGTTTTTCATCTCTTTCCCTCTCACCGCTTCCAAAATAACACAGAAAGTGACAAAGCACTAAACAGCTAAAACAACAAACCGTATGTGCAGGCAAGGAGGTGAGTCTGGTAGACATAAGACATCGCATGATCTCCGTCTTCCGCGTTCCTGTGCTTAGCACGGACAATATTAGCTATTTTGATTAGGTCGTTAACCCTCCTGACCTATTATAAAGCTGTTAACGTGGTGAATTTAATACTTAATTACGTGAAATCACTTTAGGATTGTAAGGTGGTAAGTGAAGAACTAATTTAAACATGGGCACTTATGATGAGTCAGATATACTTAACTAGAAAAACAAACGTCATATATTTGATGTAACTTTTGTTCGTGATCGTTAAACAATTGCGCATTTAACACTTACAAATCGACCAAATAAATTCAAATTTATTATTACGAATTACGTTTGATTGCAATACAAAATATTATTTCACTTTTTCCGCCGTCCATCTTTATGCTAAGAAATTTTCCTCCCAAAATAGATAGTCATATTCAACTTGGCAATCGTTTTCTGTTGACTGATGAACATTCGCTATTGACATGATGACTTGGCAGCATACTATTAGTACGATGATTAATATAAAAATGACTTTGTTGATAGCAGAGATTAATTAAATAAGCAGATTAATAATTAATCAGTGTTTGTTAATTGTAGAACGTTCATAGCATAGTTTAATTGCTTCCGGCTTTAGGGAACACGAAAAAAGTTGCCAACTCAAAGGGGTTAGGACGCATAAACGATCGTTGGCCATCAGTAACCCGATTCTCTACTACCATCGAGTATCGACCTACCGGCTAGCTATCGAAGAACGTTGTGGTAGCGGACGTCGTAGAAACACAAAGCAGTACATTTTTAATGTCAAAATCTCGATACTCAATTGTTCCAATAGTAGAGGTGCTACTGAGGTTAATTTTATACTAAAGGACAAACACCGTCGGTGCTCAATGAGCCACTTACACTATATCGTAAGTCTTCTAATGTCAATTATTTAATAAATTCTTATCGTAAAATATATGATTTTACGTCCTTTTAGTCGCACATTTGTAAAGTTATTCACGATTCGTTCCAAAAATTCGTGAGAAGCCTGTCATAATAAAAGAGTATAGTTCTTCGTGTTAATAACTTATACGCGAAACTATAACTTATAGAGAATATTGTCCATCGTATTGTGTTGTTTTAAACTGAACACGACAGAACGAGGCTGATCGCCGACACGACACGATATCATAATAATGTGCCTGTAGTTTGTACCAACATGAACCACTTTAACTTTACTGCGTTGAAGTATTGGTAATTTTATAAAGAAAAGAAATTATGTACAAAATAAATGACTACGTCTTAATTGAGTTGATACTTTCAATATTTTTAAAGCCCAATTTTTTTAAACGCGTGTTGGTATAGCATTATCTGTTTGATCTAAAGTTTAATAGTCTTTTGGTCAATGGCTGTATAATAGTGAATGTAAGTAGTAATAAATGAAACAAAAATAATTATTTAACTTAACATAATGAACTGAACTGACAAAACTGAATTTGAGAAAAAAAACAGACCATGAATTTAAAAATAAGTTCTTAGGACTTATATGAAACTGGGTATCCGTGGGACCGTTAATCGGCAGCGTAGAATGTGCTTTCAAGTTATTTAAGTTAAGACATCACACAACAATCGTAAAATTTTATACATGCAAAAAACATAGTTTATTGCTATTCTACGTTGTTAACATTTCGAAAGATCATCATTACCAGCTTTTATTTACGAAAGCAACAGGAGCTCTTGAATTATTGCTAAGTAATAAACATTAACTTAATTACTCTACTTTCTTTGATCTCATAAAACGAAGCTATATACAGTCTTCATTAAAAGATACACTTAGCATTACTATAAAGCCGTTTTTGGTAAAAACGAGTTTTTAGTTCCAAATATTTTACACATAAAATGTTTTACGTGGGACCAAAATACTTGGTCGGTGTAGCGATCTCAGTACACGGAAGACAGCGCAATCTGGGGAGGTTTAAATTAAACTGTGGTACGAAACAGATGGCAACGATGTTGATGAATTAAAGGGATTTATTCCCTTCGTAAGTGGTTATGTCAGGAGCGGATTTTCAGTAAACGCGTACATTTTCTTTAGGTACGAGTACAATGTAATTTGATAGTGACTATATTATTTTTTAGTAGAAGTTAGATGTCACTTGATTTTGGCCTAAATTGTATGAAAGCAACACCAAAAGACTTCCACTTAGTTTGAGACACTCTTTGAAGCACGAGCCTTTCGATAAGCATCAGTTGCTGATGTAACAGCACTTCTTCATCATTTTTCTTGGATCACTAGATTCAATAAAACTCAAGTCCAGGTCCTTTAGGTTGACTGACCCGTATCTAGGTAAATTGATCGACAGGCGACAGATGTCGTCATTTTCCACGTCAATGCGAACAAATTGAGGAACCCACATATCAAGGCTTGTTGACGAATCTGCGATGAGATCTAACTCCTTGCGATAACCCAAGTAAGCGTTGCGTCAGTGACACCAATATTTCGAGTGATCTAAGTAGGGTATGTGTGCAAATGTGTTAATCTAAATGTCTGTATGATGGACTGTTGGAAACTGGGGCACGTGCTTGTCTGTAAGGCTGTGGCGAGACTGTATGCATAGTTTATTAGGTTAGCGAATTAATCTCCTGGGCTTTGAGGGGAATAATCATATCTAGAGTTTGTGAGAGCGAAAATTTAATTGAATTAATAAAGTTTTCTTTGAAGAATCGATAGTAAGAGACGGTTTCGTAATAACCCTTATTGTATCTAGATCAGTAAACGTGAATATTTATGTTCAAAACGAATTAAATCAGAATATTTCAGTTAAATGCTACTTTTCTTTCAACCAATAAAAAGCGACAAAACGGACATATGCGCGCTTCTGTAATACATAATAGACCCACAAACTCCAACAAAAGAACTAATAACATTGAATAGTGTTTTATTTAACGCTCACGTTGAGGGGTGACAGCAGAGGGTGCTAAACATTGAAAAAAATATGACAATGTGGCATCAAAAAGTTTTATTCATTCGCGAATTGTCTTAGCCCTTCAACCCTTTCTATTCGGCTCATAAAGTCGGCGAAACGTACAAAAATACCGACATAATGTCATTTGCATAACGTTTCGAGCTTTGTTTTTTCATAGAGTGGTGGGTTCGAAATGTCACCGCAGACTGGGGTGCGAAAACACCCATTATGGGGTGCCGACTGTATTAAAAATCGTTCGCGGCCTTTGCATTCTTGAGGTTATGGGTTTTCGTGCGGATAGCTTGAATGTGAAGAATTACTGATGATGCGACAGATAGCTTCGTATCTGTTAGTTGTTTATTAGTTTTTGAGATGCAAGATAGCGCGGTGTAATAGAATGTTCTACGATATGTACATGTGAATATTTAGATATTTTTCTTGATAAATTTAAGTATGTTATCGATCATATTCTTTAAATAGATAGGTAAATATGAGTGGAATGTCGTTTTTAGCTATATTATGTTATCAACTGTAACTTGGGAACGATTAACTCTTGCAGAGATGATAGGAATTTCGATAAAAAAAATTTTTTTTTTAACTTTATGTACTTTGATAGATGGTGATATTTACCTTAAATGCTGTTTGCGTTAGATTAGAAATTACTCTTAATATCAAGATACTTAATAAAAGTACTAAACTTTTCTGTATAATGCACATTTATATATGAATGTCTCTCTTGTTATATATCTAGGTAGGAAGTATGTCATCTTCAAGCGGGCATGTTAACAAAACTGGCTATTTCAAAATATTACAAGGATATTCTTACTTCTTCGACTCTATGTACTTGACTTATCCTAAAAATACCCTAATAATTATGTCAATTCCTACACAAACCTTTAAATAAGCTATGTATACCCGCTAATGAAGTCTGCAGCTGCCAAGAAAGTCAGTCATCCACATGATTACTGTCAAACACGATATGTACCGAGATGATAGATAGAAGTACTTTCGACAGTTTTGTGGTGGATATGAACAAAGTGTATCTGGTACTTTTCCAAGGTTTAAGTTTTGTACGCAATGAATATGAATATTTTGGAAAGTCTTCATGGGTAGGGCGACATATTAAATAGTAAAATTGCATAGTCATACTTTAGGTAGTTTTTTAAAATATTTTCGTACAAGTCTAACGCTTTTGCTAAAACCTTATATGGTCTAAAAATATATATATGTTTTTTTGACTGAAACCTATGTACTTATTAGACATTGTATATGTTATGTATGTGCTTTCCAATATTTTCAGCAGCACATCTTCGTTTTCACTTTCCTACACATGTTTTTACAAAAGGCATTTGTGATATGATTGTTGATGTATAGGTACCAAGCTGTTTCAAAACGTCGCGATATTTTTTATCAGTATTACATTTTAATGCTTTTGTATGGACAAACATGGAGACATAAACACCTCTAGTACAAACATACCTATACAAAGGTACTCTCAAAAATGGCGAAGACAGTATCGTCACAAGCGTAGACTTGAAGTCTACACGACCGGATGTAGTAGTCGTTCCGGCAATAACACTTCCGGTACCGACACTCGGCATACTTCCGTCGTCTACGAGGGTACTGTTTCCTTCCAATTGTTTATGCCTTCGATAAATAGTAAACGACAAGTGTAAATTTGTTGATGTTTGTGCGCGAATATGAAAAAGCACTTATGACGTTTTTAAAATTTTCTATTTTTTTTTCATCATAATAATTCTAAAGTACAGCATAAGTGAAGCGTTAGTCTCAAAATACCTCTGTATAAAATACGTTATTAATATAGCGAATATGATAAAACTTAAATAAAAGGGTAAGAATTCACTTTAGTACTATTATACTATTGTATTGTACAGGCAATCTAGTTGCACGGAACTACTTAATATAACAATTTGGAAATATTAGCACCATCTACTGTTCTAATCAATTCAATCAATAATCTTAAAATATTGATTTATTTACATACTCCAAGATTTGAGTTCAAATTTACAGAAATCGCAAATGACTTGAAAAAAATCTTCCATATTTCAAAAACATATATTTTAACATGTGTTAGTTTAGTATAAGATCTTGTAAAAATTCTCATACTTAAGTAAAATTTACCTAAGAATAAGATGTCCTTCGAAATCAATGCAATAAATCAACACAGTCCATGTTCCATCTGAACACGGGTCTCGTTCAATGAATGATTAGGGTGTTTCCACGAGATATATAGCCCGATCACTGCGTATAAGGATTAGTGTTAATTATATAGTGTTAGACGCCTTGAACAGGTTAGGTATGTAATTGAATATGTTGGGGAGATAATTTTGTGACGGGAGTTCTTATACTGAGTATTGAAATCCGTTTTTCTATTTTTATTTATGACTTATGGATCTTTGGTTGGTTTGTCACCGTGAAAAACCCTTAATATGAAAATATTATTTTTACCATTGATAAAGGCACGCATTGTAAGGTATAAATGTATAGTGGCAACCGAATAACATTAAGTATCTGTGAAAATTTCCACTACACTATAACGGATCTTTGGATTCAGCCTGTTGATAGACAGATGGACAGCAAAGTCTCAGTGATTGGATAATGTTTTCACGCTTTGGATAAAAAACTCAAAAAATTTAATGAATTGATGATACTATTTAAGCCCACAGACCGTATAATTCTTGACTTTTTTCTATGGAACGATTACCTTTGACATTCCGTAAAAGCCTTTATTCTAGACAAACAAATTATCTTCTAAACTTCATCCCAAACTTTTAATATATTCACTCATTATTATGTACCCGAAATTTTAAACTGCAATAGCGCATGACTCAGCCATCTGATGGCAATTACAATTTATGGCTATTAGAATATGAAAATGGCGATGCCAGCTTGTAGAGGGACTGGGCTTTTTAATTTGAGCTAAATTAATGAAGATTTTGTTGTTTCATTTCTCTACGTTCTGGCATTCGCTAGTAATTGGGTTTCAGCCGTTGCTTAATTCGAATTTGGTTGGGATAAACATTTTTGGTCTTCGCTTTACGTTTAAAGGAAATTGAAATATTTTTTAAACATGATGCTATGTCTGGGTAGTACATAATCGAGTTTTCTTTGGATAACTAATTGTTAATATATTATATATAGCGCATCACAAAAGTGTCTTGCGTTTCAGATCTTTACTAACTCTAATAAAGAGAGCTTTTTATCAATTTATAGCTTCAAAAAATTAGCTACTTTTGATAATTACTTTAAACTTGGTGACTTTTTTAAATCTTTCTACAAAAAACATTTAGTAGTTACGCAATATAACATGACCAAATCCCATAAATTGTTTGTTTGCCATCATCCCCAAAATCCTAAGCAACCATATCAAATGATTATACCAAAATGACCCAACATTCATCTGCATAATAACAAAACGTTGTTAAGCACATAAATCTTGTCTCTACTCCGCTAACCCACTAAGAGAGCCCGTGAACAGAGCTCTACCAAGCTTCATACTACATAGAGACTGGTAGAGATCTCAATAGCGCGTAAGAACTGACTAGTTGACAGCCCCGACTTGCACCTAGAGATAAATAGTTGTCGTACAGATAAATGTTGTATCAAAGTTGTGGAAATATAGTTATTACTTTTTGCTTTGGTTTTTTTAAGTACATGTTATTATACAGTGACGGATGCGGTTTAAACCTATGTACTCATGGGTAAGGAATGTTTTTTAAGTTTATTAAATATATCAAACTAAATCCAACAGTTTGTATGCGTAATAGCTATATACTTGCGTCAGAACATGCCTTTATGTAGAGTCAGCAAGAAATATATTTTGTGAAAATTGTCCAGTAATCAAAAATACAACACAAAGCCATAACGAAATACCATTACTTGCCACCCCTTAGAAAACCAATAAGAACAATAATAAATAACTCTTATCATATTTCGAGTATGCTCCTGGTCGCATCGCGAGAGATCCGAACCTATATATCACTAGGAATTTACGAGGCAAGATACGACAGGAAAATTGCAAGAATGGTGGCGCAATCTATCTTAGTTGGGTTGCTTGGGGAGGCTGGGGTAGCGCTGGAGCCCCAGGGGTGAGGGCGGCGCGCGGGCGGCGCAGGGGGAAACTTCGAGAGGTTATTAGTCCAAGCATCTGTTGTTGAGCGGGGGCGTGATGAAACTCTTCGGGTAGGTACAAGCTAACAAATCTAATTGCTCGGTAGGCGCTCGTGTATACAGCGGCTGACAAAACGGCCCCCCTCATGTGGTCGCCGCGCGCCGCTATTTGTTAAGCGCCCAGGTGACCGTGGAAGATTTAGGATTTTTCCTAACATACGCCTTTTATACTTACTTTTATTACGCGGAGTTTTTACCTCGTAACACACGTTTTTTACCAACCTCTCCTCTACATAACCGGTTTTATTCTAAAACGTAAATACCTTGAAAATATCACTGAGAATTTAGTAAAATATTTTCTCTAATTCCTCAGCGTAGCGACAATAATTATTCGCATAGTTGCTACCCACCGCTTTGGAGTCCACTAAAAAATAGAATAAGAATTATTATGATGGAATTTGAGATAAGAAAATGCCATCAAAAACATTCTGTAAAAACCTCAAGTCTCGCCGTTAAAAGTTGTGAGATCTATATAATACCAAGTCGATTAATCTATTTAGTCTCTACTTAAAGGACCTTCTGTCTTAAGTTATTACGTATGTTATTATCATGCCAATTTAAAAAAAAATACCTTTAAAACAAATAGATCGACTTGGTCATCGCAAGAAAACACAAATTCGCCATTAACATTTCAGGAGCATTAACTTCTCGTCGTGCTGTGTAGTGTGATACATACTAATAATCAAATCATGCGATGGCCAGGTCGGTCTATTTGTTTTAAAGGTATTTTTTTTTAAATTGGCATGATAATAACATACGTAATAACTTAAGACAGAAGGTCCTTTAAGTAGAGACTAAATAGATTAATCGACTTGGTATTATATAGATCTCACAACTTTTAACGGCGAGACTTGAGGTTTTTACAGAATGTTTTTGATGGCATTTTATTTTCTACAGAAATAATAATTTAATTCATTAACTGCAAATGTAACCTAGTAATCTTATACATTTATATGGGATTACAAAGTTATTGTTGCAGTTAGTGTATTTAGAAAACTGGACCGAAATTAGAAAATATAAAATTTTTCCCATGATTAAGACACTAAACCCTATTTGTATTCTAAATTTTAAGCTTCTAAGTCTGCTAGAAGTACCTTAGACTTTTGATGATCGGTGAGTCAGTGAGTCAGTGAATCAGTGAGTGACAAAATTCAAAACTTTAACAAGTTGTCATTCTTAAACTACTGGTTCAAATTGACTGAAATTTTAAATATACCGTGTTTATACAATGACTGATTAGTTGCTGAAAATCCAGGCTTCTTGTTTTATCCACTACGAAATTATAGGGGTGTCAAAAATAGCCCGAATTGCTTCGAGAAAAGGATGTTACGGCCGTGCCGCTTTTTTTTTGCTCGACTTGCGGGGGCACTTCCGTGCCCCCAGATCTAAGTTGAAACAAAATTGCGTGATACTTAACACTTACTGAGAAATTTTGTATTGCCGTGTGTTTGCGTTAATCTGCGAGCGTGACTAATCTGCGCGGTCACTTATGTAAGTATGTAAGTATGTAAGCTCAGTGCTCCGTGTGTGTTGTTCTATTACCTAAGTGGTTTTCGAGGAAAGGTGTAGGCGGTACATTTTTTGTAGACCCGCTTGACGCGAGATAACAAAATACGAAAAGTTTAGTTCTACCGTGTACCCACCTCATACAATCTTTTTATGCTTATCTTTCTGTGATTTATGAGTTGTTCGGCGTCCAACAACGGGAAAGAAAGGAGGTATACAAAAGTAATTTATTTTTTACGTTTGTTTTTCTTGTCTTACCATCGGTGCGTGCGGCACTGGCCACGGGGCGAACATGTTTTTGAAGTTGGCATTTTTGAGATGTCGCAATATGATTTATGCCTGACCCCGCGCGTAGGCGGCGCTTACTGCTAAGTCCGATCGGTATTTTCGGCTCTACATAACATAAATCATAATACATAAATAAATCATACATAAACGTCACCTCTTTATTATTGAGATATATTTATGACGCGATTTTTCCCCGAATATGTTGTCACAGTATAAATATCACAAAGTAAACAGACGCAGGTTATGATTAATATCGACTGCAGGTATGTTTGTTTAATTCCCAAAAGTACGATTTTGTCACGCATAATTTATTAATAATATTTTTTCTATAATCTGGTCACAATACACGCGGATGTGTTATTTATGGCAGACCAACGTCAAGACTCAATCTTGCCGGAGTGCACCTTTCACGCGCAAAAAGTATAAATTTCACGTCATAAATCGAAATGTGTCTGTTTACGAAACGGGGTTATTAAGATTCAGAGAAAAAAGTTCACACGCTTTTATTCGCCAAACACGTTGTTCTCTCAATTAAATGTCTTTACCGACCGGACACGACGAACGGAATAATTCATGACGCTACGAGGCAACATGTCACTCGACCAAATTAGAGCCTTGTCATAATGGAGCACTTGTTCCACGGAGCTGATGAGCTCCACGTATGCCCCTGTGCAGAAATGGTAATTACTTAATTAGCTCCGTGCGGGAAAAACAGCTATTCGAATCACGGCCTTTCGTAGTCGTTGTTTCGTGGAAAGCTTACTGTTAGGGTGACAGTATATGTGGTTTATACGTAATTTGTTTAATTGCTACTCACATTAATCCAGACTTTTTTGTTCACAGGTATGTGGTAAAGCTGCTTTCAACCTAAAAGGCCTCGGGTCTCCAAACAAGTAAATATGCTACTTACGATTATAATTGAATTATGTTTTGTCTTTCTGAGAATGCGTATTTCGTAATTACCCAAAGAAGCTTATCTTATTTAGAAATCTTTCAACAGTTGACGTATTTACGATAAAATTACACACAAACTTAACTATTCAAAGATTTATAATATTTAAGACCCACTTTAGGAATCAAAAACATTACATAATTCCATTATTGGTAAATGATTGAAGAACTTATATATCGGCCAAATTTCTTTACGTTGCATACGATGCGGCAACGTTTATTTAAATTCATTCAATATGAGATACGGATTACTAAAATATTTGCTGTACCTACTTGCTCCACATTAAATCAGTGGGCAGCCAAATCGAACCGGTCATAGACGAAGCACTATTGCAACAAAATAACTTAGATAACATTCGCTCTAAATGCACTAACTGAAGCACTCGAGTGGTTACGTCAGTGGGCACGTCAAAGCGCCGCTGGCGGTATCATACAAAAGAGCATGCATTATGGAGATTGCACATGAGCATTGCACATTGCACACATCTAGCCGAGCCAAGTAGCGGACTAAAGCTTTGTTGCCAAAAATCACACGATAAATAACACAAGGGGCAAACTGCATGCATTATAGCCGTACCTTATCTTACTGAATTTGAAGCCAAGAATTGCCCATTAAATATGCATTAAAATTACCTGTCTCGGATGAAAAATAACGGCCACTTTTTAAGCTTTATTATTGGTTGTGTGACAAATTACAGTGTCACGCGTTTAATTAAGTCATTTTGGAGTTAATGTATGTGATTCTGATGGAACAGCCCTTAATAGTCTGTACCGGTGTACCGCCCAAGTGATTCTCGGAGATCTCGTAATTGTAGGAAGTTGGTGGTACGACCGACCTTTCGATACGCATTCAATATTGGATACAGATCTTGACGGTCCTCAAAAACCTCGCCGCCTGACTGTGGCTAATTTTTAACTAAGTTCCCTCTTGTAAAACGATTTTCTTCTCATTTTTAAATGATTTAATGGCTACGCTGAAGAAGTATGTCAAACTAATAGGTATTCATTTTTCGACCCACTTGCAGAGATGATAGAATTTTGCATACAATGACGTCCTTTAACTATGTATGATATACGGTATTTATGCAGTCACCTGCCTCACCATCAATTTGATTAAGTACATTACACTTCATAGAAGTCTATTCGCACCAACTGTTTTACTATTCAGTCAAGTAAAGTCTTTAATAAATACATTTTTCACACAATAAATTATTCCGACAATCAACAATGGCAACAAAACTAGACAAATCGCGCTGCATTTTATCGCGATTACTATAAAATGATAAATATTACAATAAAAGAATCGTAAATCCTGTCTGATTCACGACGTCGATTAAAAAGTGATTGTGCAAACAAACAGACAAACAGCCCTGCATTTTAATATAAAGCTGAGATTAGTAAATTTCAACGTGTACGCTTGGTGACTCGATGCATCACAATAATCGCATTCTGTATACACCGACTCACCATCAATTAGAAAAGTCGCAGGCAGATTGTATAAACAGACATTCGCTCAACTAACGCGGACCTTATATAATTCGGGTTTTTACTTAAAGACAAAGAATTCTAATCGTCACAGTTTCTATTTTAGTTTCCGTTTCGTAACACGGGAAAAACTGATTTCAATTACTCCATATCTAACTTTCCAACATTTCTCTTGGCATTCGAATGGTAGCTCCATAACTCTTTAGCTGTTGACCATTTATCCTTCCACTTGATTTATAAAGTATTAATTAGATGTTTCATCTCGTAATATTTCTTAGTCAAATCGTTGTGTATCATGTATCTTCTTTCTTTGTCCTAGCGTCACATCCGACAACGATAGAGTCGGCCACTAATCCACTTGGATCAGTTTTATTTATTATGTTTTTTTGCCACAATTTAAATAGAAATATGTAGATATAAAGTTAGGTAGTAAAATAAAATTGTTTTTTAACCCGTCGCCGTCAACACTAGCTGGCTATTCTGGCTAAAATGATATCATGTACGAAACAAACTTTTGGTCCATCCATCAGAAAAAATGTTTCGCGGACATGTAACAATAAATAAATTTAATATCATCGTGCGTGTTCCCATGGGACGGCCGGGGCCGGGGCCGGTGGGCAGCCAGGCCGGACGCTGAGTGCCTCCGTGTCAATTCATTGGCAACATCACTGTCTCCGATACTCCCGTTTCCAAGATTGCAACAACATGATGGTGTTACTATTTGTTGATACGCTCTTCGAGACTAGTTTTTTTTGTTTCTATTTGTTTACACTCAGTGCAATTGCAATATGAACATTATCATAAAACATGGTGTACTCAGATGGACCCAATATTTAGTCGATGTAGGTGCTCGTAAGCGTTAGTGTTAGTAGATACCTAAATTATGCTTAGGATAATATCGAAACCTGATTGAGATGGTTCGTAATCAATCTAAAAGCAACATTTTAGCAACCAAAATCCGACAATGTTAAGAAATCTTAACGAAAAAAAACACCAAATTTCGGCAAACATTGATGGGAATATCATAATTAATATTCGATGAACGGCGAATTACATAACCAGAATGATACTGTACATAGATCACACATCACAGAAAACGAACCATTTTGTAACAGTTACACTGAATCTCTCGCTAATCTCGAAGAGTACCGTAGTAGGGGCTCAGCTCATCACCGGCTGCCTGCCAACACAAGCCGTTTGTTATTCTATAGCACACCTCCTCTTGACACCGCACGCATACAACGAATACTCAATGCGGGGAATTCTTAACCCGCTCTTACACAGCGAACATTGACGGATGCCGACTTTATTTTGGCTGATAGATATCTGATAAAAACTACACCATGTTTTGGTTTAAAGTGCTGTATCGAAATCGAAACCGCAGACGTGCGAGCGACATATTGTTGATTTTGATGGTGATGATTATAGTTGATTTTTTGGTGGTAAACTTGGAAATATATTGTCTGACTGTCTGTATGACAGTCCAACCGCAAGATAACAACGATTTTTACGTTAAAAACGATAATGGTCTGTAAACGTTAAGAAAGTTTGCTCGCCATATCAACCAGAAAATTTTACAACAATTCAAAAATCTAAATGACTTGCAATATTCCTAGTTACGTAAAGACAAGACAATTTAATTATTAAGTGCTAAAAAAGACAATACTCTAGCTTCATACTGAAGACTACTTATACAAGCTTTCAACCTTTCAACCCAACGAATTCAATGCCAAATAAACCAAAAAATACATAATATATAAAATATCAAAACATCCCATACTTGGCATCGCTAACGGATCTGGTGCGGTACATAAATATCTCTTGCAGCGTAAAGGTACACGCGTACTGGTCACGTTTTTATCCATTATGGATTATTGCTGGCCACCAAACAACTTGTACCATTATGCCTCTTAAAGCCCTACATAACATGTAAAGTTTCGCTATATAAATGTACTGCTAACTACTTCCCGGTTTAACTAGTGAACCAGTTTCAATTACAGTTTAGCTATCATGAAAGGTTGCGAAGAAATTTATTTATTATTAAAATATACGAGTGCAGTCTATTATCTCAAGAAAACTTGTTAGTTGAATATGTTACAGACTAATGCAACAAATAGGCAGACTGATTGTTCCCTTATTTGATATGATTACGGTAGAAAGGAATTCTTATTTAACAAAAAGAAAGAAGTTTATAACAGGCTGACTATAAAACCTTTTCCTAATTACATAAGAACAGCCATCAAGTAAAAGTACTCAATAAAAATGTAATGAAACAGTAGACACTGAAGAAATTCGAGACTTTTGTCGTAAAATTTTAAGAGTGAGTGAGAGGTTTTAATCGCTAAAAGCTCAGGAAGTATCAATGACACCACATCCGCAGAAATTGGAAATCGTGGGAATGTAAATACGAATACATTAAAACGTTATCTCGACTGTAAAATTATTTTATTTTTATGACAATCGTATATGTCGCGCTAAACTGTTATAGTTTACGAGTTCATTCCGGTTTTGTTGTACACGTGAACGCGGCCAACAGAAAAATGCGTATTTGCCTTCAAAAGCACTTGTTTCCCACGAAAACCTTTTACAGCCTTGAAGACAGGTATATTCTGACGTAAATGATGTTTCAAGGAAGAAACTTAGAAACAAAAACTAAGATTTTTCCTTATTTCAACAAGAAAATTACACCAGCAAATAAATATGTAAATTTTGTAACCACATTTTGAGTGGACAAACATAGCCTTTATCAAATTAACAAACAAAATCCGAAAACAAATTGTCTACTTTATGTCAGCAATAATTTTCCGCGATTAGCAACAAGTAACTCCTTATAAGAGGATTAACATTACAATAAATAAGCGAATCAACTGTAGACATATAACCGCTCAACAAAAACCTATTAACATAACCAACACGTTGATTAGAAAACCCTTTATCTACTTACTTTGCTATTATGTTAATAATACAGATAACATCGATTGATTTATCTGCTATTCGAGTCGATAAATCGAATAGAAGTTTCCAATCGCTAAACATTCTTTCATTCAGCTTTACATCGATAAGTTTGGGTTAAAACCGGTTTTATGAAACGTGTCGTTGAAACTATGCCGATTCGCGATAAAACCTTTACCGTTTATAGAAAAAAAACTATCTTCCGATGTCATTGAACGCATAATGACTATAGAATTTAAAATGGACGGAGGTAAAAAAGGTTATATTCTATACCATATTTAGAAACTTGGTTTACGACAATTTTTGTATTATTTATTTGACTTGTCACCTATATTTTGTGTTCGTTTTATGTCGAAGCATAGATATTGCATGATTTATACCAACGGATTTTGTCTAAGACGGATTTTATCATAATTTTGAGATGAGTCACTTTAACAAGCTTTTATACAATAACTTATTTTAGTAGAAAAGATATAATTTATTATTTAGTTACATACAGTTACTGTATCCTTTATAAAATGGTTTTAAGCTGAAAATCCGTTTACAAACAAATTTAAAAATCAAGCAGAAAAAATCATTTTCTTTTTTAGTTATATAACATAGGTAAGCGGAAAGCGTTTACCATTTATTGGAATCACAGCGCAATTACAAAATAAACCGCGTTTAATAAGGCTAGGCTTTATAATAAATTTTGCATTTACGAGTATTTACAAGCAAGTAAATTGCTTTCGATTAGCTCACTTGACAGTTTATTAATACCTACATGCTGTGGGACATCTTTCATTACATTATAGCTGATGTTAAACCACAGTTTAATACTGGTTAAACAAACAATCTATACTAATATTATAAAGCTGAAGAGTTTGTTTGTTTGTTTGAACGCGCTAAACTCAGGAACTACCGGTCTGATTTGAAAAATTATTTCAGTGTTAGATAGCCCATTTATCGAGGAAGGTTATAGGCTAATAATCGCAAAATCGTCATCACGCTACGACCAATAGGAGCAGAATACCAGTAAAAAATGTTACAAAAACGGGGAAAATTTTGACTCATTCTCTCTTATGTGACGCAAGCGGAGTTGCGCGGGTCAGCTAGTTTTGTTATATTCCTTGTTGAAAAATGTAGTAGTCATAGCTGACTAATTGAAGGACTCGGTGATTTATTCAAAGCTATTTACTTACTGGTTATTGTATATTATATACTTGAATTTAAGCTCTATTACAAAACTTAAGTCAGTTTGAATTTGTGTCGAGAATAATTTTGACATAGATCTGGATTTATGAACATTCCGATTTTACGTAATAATTAGTAGTGAACACTGACAGTTTCAATGATTTTCAAATTTTATATTAACGTTGTATTTTTAGACTTTAATAGTCTCTACCATAGGAATAAACTGAGAACAAGTGATGAGGCGTTTAAGGGAATGCACCCTCATAATATGTATGACACATACAGCTGCGTCCCCAAAACATAACAGAAAATCATATTATTACAAAATCTTTTCACATGGTCACAGACCATAGCTATAAAAGAACGAAATACTGGTAAATTCGCCAGAACATAAAATTGAGAAAAATTATAAATAAGAAAGTTTGTAAAAAAATATGTACGATTGTTACTCTATAACGTAAAACAAGACCAACTGAACGGATTTTAACAAAATTGAGTATCGCACGCCGCACAGATAGATAGTTTATAACCTATTTTAGTTTTTACCCCTGGAATTCTTTTCTTTTCAAAGAAGGTACTAAGCTACCGAAGCTAGTCATAAGGTAAAACAAAAATATACGCAAACAGACGTACTATGAAAACAGGTGTCTAATTAAAAGGCAATAACATCATGATCCCCAATAAGCGACACCGTATAATCGCGACTATTACCGCACCGATCGGATGCCTAATAACAAATAATTTGCGCACAGTAAACACAATAAACCGACCAGTTGGTAGGAAGTCAATAAAATAATAGCGGGTCCAACCCACAATAGCAACGACTGCGGAGTGCAGAGCAAACAATGATGCTCGTAAACAATCTTACTCGTGCACACTGGCGATTCTGCGATTTTGCGATTATTAGTCGGGTATCGTTTTGAATTATGTTTTTGAAGTGGAACTTTGGTGCTTATTGCGGTAAATTGGCTAATGGTGGGTACGTAAAAAGGATAAGTACTTATCTAATTAATGCCCGAATGTACTTTGCTTACAAATACTTTTTTTATGTTGTGTGTTTTTTAAGTAACATAATTTTAAGCTACTTACATGGAAATTAGTTATATCTAGACAAAAAACTATTTAATACGCACTAAGAAATGTAATACTGTTAATTTCATCGTGTGAACTCATTATAAAGTCATAAAGAAATCAGATAAAGAAATATTTTTTATTTGATAATTTTTAAGCAGCACTGAAAAATTATATTTAAATATTAGACAAAATCTAAGATTGCTAGATAACAATAAATATAAAATTAAAAAGAAACTTTATATTTCACACAAATAAAACAATGACACTTTATGCAAATTAAATACGCAGGAATTAATAAACTAACATAAAGTATTTGAAATGTTCCTATCAAGTGGATAACAGATAACTCATAATATGCAAAACATTGGTATAAGTTGCGCGACATGAATTCACGATCGACTAATCGCAGTCGCAGGAGATTTATTTAATTCAGTCGCCCGTCTGTCGGGGTTGCAGTATGAATTGCGTTGAACTTAATACTTTATACTTTGTGGAAGCTCATTGAAAATCAATGGACTTTTACGATTAACAATATTATTGTCGAGACGTGAATTTATTGTTCACTCCTTAGATTGTTTATTGGTTTCTCAAGTTTATGCGTTTTATTGAGCTTTGCCGATAGTGGCGCTTCGTACAACTTAGCTGATTGATTGAGAACTCTATTAGTAATTAAGTAGTACTTTCATAGTTTTAATATACACAGTATATTATTTTTTTCCAAAATGTTAATTAAAGCAAAATCTATGACTCAAAGAAAGAAGGGATCTTATTATACATGTGACAATTAAAACATCAAAGACTATGAAAATACATAAAAAGGGTCTCCAAAGCGAAGAAGAAACGGCAATTTAAAACTATCAAGCAAAAATTTGTACATTCAATACAAACAGACTCAATTGTAACACACTTATTTACTCTAGTTCAAATATATTGACTGTTAATAGAGCCAATTCGACGCGCAAGTTTTTCTAAAAGGAGAGCCAACTCAACTAAATATAATTCAATTCGATCTGATATTGTATCCGGCCGCAGAACACAACCTTGGGAATATATAAACGCCGCGGGTCGAGGGATCATGAAATATAGTGAACAAATAATAAAATCATCAAACATCCGTATCGACATTTTAAAATTACAGTCGTGACTTTCATTCTAAGACGTCGAAAGCTTACGGCGATGTATTATTTAAAGCCGAGGCGCGAGTTCCATAAATCATTTAACTGTCTCACACTACAATCGTATCGATTATATTTTAAAGAATAATGCGTTACTGAATAAGAACCTAATTGCGTGTACCGACAAAAAACTAAAGTAGCACAACATAACAGAGACGTGAAGGGTTAAAAGACAATTTTATGAAGTGTTTCACTAATTATAATCGCGCTGAAATACCGGGTAATTAATCTTATTTGTTCGTGCCGGGTGCAATTAACATCGGAATTAGGTGAAACTGGTTGTCGCTGACATGAAGTTGTAAGAAGTCGAGCTTTTAAAAATCCTGTTCTCATTACCGATTCAGCGAAGTGCAAAAGCTGACGCGAAAACAATCGTTTATTAATAAAGGCGACAGCAAAACATCGGTTCGAGTCGGAATAAATCGGAAATGAAAATGCCGATTGTCCTTATAGTGCATTAGGGGCACGTACGAGGTCCGAACGGAGCTCGTCAGTTCGAACAGTTCTTTTACCGGTCCGCGTAGGGTTGACAACGCCTCGGGCGCACTCCTCACTTCGTTTCTTACACAATACGAGTACCATTGCATTTCTAACGCGTAAGATATCGTTTTTTCCTGAATCTTTAAACAGGTTATGAAGGCAAGGAAAGGGACAATGATTTCATTGTAGAGATTGTGCAATAAACGTTGCGTCGGAAATAGCAATTATAACTGTTAGATAACATCTTGCAAATATGCCTATTTTTTTTTAGCAGCGTTTATACTTTGAACACAGGTGTAAAAATACGCATGCAATAATTAAATATGTAAACCAAACTTGTTTTCCTCATACATATTTTTCTTTAAAGGATGTAAAAGAGCCATCCAACATTCATGAGTATCAGATCTCTTGTTGATCTGCAGATCAATTATGTTTTATGTAATATTTTTTACAACTTTCATAATATACAGGTTTTCATTAAACAATCGCCAATTATTCTGTCATTTATAAAAGTATTGGCAATCCTGGTCAACCCTGTGGTCGCGGCCGAAAATCCGATATTCAATAATTGTTGAACGGGTACCTACGTAAGCTTAATGTCTTCATCAATAACTGATAATTTATGTACAGCACGATCGCTACAAGACGAAATTGCGGCCGCCGGCTCCCCTTTGTAATCAGTGCAGAATTATAAAGCCATTGCAACACCGCAGGGCCAGCTTGCCGTGTTATTATAAAAGTTATATCTCAATGAATGTACTGAATGATTGTGTTTTTAATCGAACGGAAATATGTATGAAGTGAACACAAACATAAAACAGTCAGGTACACAGCAGCACGTAAACTCATTCAATTCTGAAACACGTCTAAATAAAGCTTCCGTTGTGAAAATTAACACGAGAATTGAGAAAGCATAAATGCAAACGAATTAAATGGAGTTAGTAGCCATTAATTTGCTTGTTTAGCCATAAATACAACGTAAAATATGTGTTGATCGAAATGATTGAACTCTTTCATCAAACTTATGCAAGCGCAAACTAAAAATATTTTAACAGGTCTTTAACAGTTTATTGTATAAGACATTGATAAATCATAGTAGATCGCGTACGAAACGTCTTAAAATAAACGCATTTGCCTCCCAAAGTACACTGACGAACTTGATGGATGTCTATCATTAGCTGGCGGGTGCATGGCTCTTGTTTACTGAAGATAAGCGCAGTATTCGGCCTCTTGAAAATTTTCGGTGGCTATTTCGAACGAGCTCTTTTATTAGTTTTAAAAAAGGTCGTTTAGATTACAACCGCGTTGGAGGGTTGGGTGGCTTATTGGCCTTTGAAATATTAGGTGGTGGGATTAATGGCACTCGCGAGAAATATTGTACTTATTATGAAGTATCGCCTTCTATATTTTTTGTAGAAAGTCTCACGTATTTCTTCTTTAAACATTTTCGCACTTAAAGCTTTTACACTTTTTCATTTAGTGTTTACATTATTATAATAAAATTAAACGTGTTGTATAGGACAGGTCTACGATATTATAAATCAGTGGATGTTTATTTTCTTTTCTGTG
Source organism: Anticarsia gemmatalis (assembly GCF_050436995.1). Taxonomy (NCBI): domain Eukaryota; kingdom Metazoa; phylum Arthropoda; class Insecta; order Lepidoptera; family Erebidae; genus Anticarsia; species Anticarsia gemmatalis. Next base: position 8,730,271 of record NC_134755.1, read on the forward strand.
TATTAATTTAACATTACTCTATGTAAGAGCACATGATGTTTTATACCCATAAATCTGCAAGGAACTAAATAAACATAGCAAATAGCCATTACATTTAAATATAAGCGCTGTTACCGGTGACCTAACAATACACGTTCAGTACCACGCTATCTACCTGTATATAATCGTGTAGGTTATGCATACCGGTCCAGAAATAAACCTAAACCGGGCCCGCCGTAATATCTTCATCAAGAGGTGTGTTCAATCGATTATACCGCTGTACCTTACCAGCTATATGTATACAGTGTACAGAGTGTACAGCCTACCGAGAGATATTGAGCGTTGTTTGATTTTTATTTGCCAAATGCTACGAGGCATAAACGAGGTTGAACGTTCTGTATCTCAAATGCGTGAAATGTATTGAATATCCTTTTATTTGGCTCAGCTCTCGATATCACTTCTCGATGTTTGTTCGTACAAACATATTCGAATGGATTCTCATGAACGCGATAAAGATGTCGCAATATGAACATTAATTAATCTCAAGAGTAAATCAAACTTGTGTTTTTACGACTTAATAATATGTTACCAACATAATATCACAGTCCAATCAACTTGATTAAATTACTTTTTTAATGAAGTAGGTAAGCATGAAAGTAATTCGTGGTATGATGATATCTAAATCTTTTCATTACTAAAATAAATGCGGAACAAATAGTAATCAAAACAGTAGTTTTGTCTCGATGATCACAAATTATACGTTGCTACTGCAACTAGTAGCGCACAAACATCATGTTACTATTAAATTCGCGAGTTAATAATTCATTTTGTTTCATTTCACCAAATTATAATGCAAGTATCAAATTTAATATACAAAACGGTGCAGGCATTAATTAAAAATCTAGCAAACATTCAGAGCGTGTATAGCGAAAGCCTTTAATCAATGCGCTACGCGCAACCGCGAAGCGAATCGTCGACTCATGCGTCTCTCGCTTTAGTATGTAGATGAGCTTAATTCTCTCGCATCCACTCAGAGTATGTTAAACACTCATCGGTGGTATTTTTAATGTGAACTCTCCTTCCAGATCCCGAGATAAACAGTAAAAATTACACCATTTTAAAGCATTTCTCTCTCGGCCGCAGTTTGTCATTTAGCACACCCTTAATATCGATGCCAGTGCCAGATAGCCTCGTGTTTATGTCGCTTAAATTAAATTGCCTGTGTTGATTATTGTGACACGGCTTTTTGTATGTGCTGAAATTTATTTCGCTCCATATTTTATATAGTGTGGACTTAGCTTTATTTTCTGGCCTTAAGTTTAACGGCACGTTTCAAATTATATCGTTCCGAGCATAGAATTAATTGTTGCTTACAGAAGAGCTCCGCGGCCCGTGCTGTGCGGCGCGCCGGGGTTAACGCTGCGTTAATGTAATGATTCTGTCATAAAAATCAATATAAACACAATAACATTCTATAAGAGCAGCCACGATTTAACTTAACGTCTTCATTAGGGCGCGCACGACCTCCTGGTCGCGGACTCGCGGTGCAATTTTCGACTCGGCTCGATCCTCAGTCGCGTCCATAATTTGCGTTGTTCGGGTCCCGATTTGTCGGTCGGCTCCGCAATTCTGAAAGCGCTGGCCCAACAATTTCCAAGAGGTCTTGTCGGGCAATTTTCGTACGCGAACGATTGGTGCACTCGCGATATTCGAGGTGCCCGAGTCCCACGTCGTAATTGAGGCTTGAGGCAGGTCGCAATTTTAAAATTTACCGTGATTGAGTGTTCAACTTTTATTGCTGTGAAACTTAAAAGCTTTTAAATTTACGTACGACGCCAGTAATTTTAGCGAGAGATTCATTAAATTGTTGTTTAAAACAATGAATACATCGATAAGGTTGCAATTTTTGTAATAAATTTTAAAAGTTCCAGACTCGTTCCATATCGATAATCAGGTAGAAATTAATAGCCGACAAAGGTAACATGAACAAAAAATAAAATTGCGGATGTGGCTAATCCAAATATTAGGACCTGAGGGTTCGCAAGAAAACTAAAAAACTTTCAATTTTCCCTGCGCTATATTGCGTATTCTTTTCAAACCTGCGGCTAATGCTCTAATTATCTGCGTTGAATAAAAAACCATGCCACAGTTTACTATAAGGGTCAGGTTTTTTTTATATAGGAGCATAATTGTACAACCTGAGCCCGCGCATAGAACAGTACAACAAAATGATTTATGTGCACTGGCTAGTTAATTGTATTTTTCTCCCAAAAAACGTGGGGCATTATCTCCCGGCGGTCGACAGGTAACAAATCTTGCTTTTTAAATATTATTACTCATCGTATTCGATTTGGGAACGAGCTCGCTACGAATGCTTTATCACCACCTACTCGGCATCCCGCGGCTCACGATTCTTTGGTCCCCCTAAACTTTATTCAAATGCGACACACATTCGTCTATCTGTCTCAGTCGCACGCGCTGCGATTAGTCGCCCGCCGAATATATCCGTCTCGTACTTCACTAAAATAGACTGTGCCCAAGCGCAAAGTGTTCGTGTCAAAACTTTTGTATAGAGTCGGATAATGGCTTACGAAATTTTTCCCCTACCTCGTGACTTTTTTTTACAGTCGAGCTTGTATGCTGGGGTCGTGAAGTTGTGTAAAAATATTCTGGATCGGTTGATGCGGTGTTTTGTCGTAGCGTAGTAGGTTCCGTGTAAATATCGAGCAGATGCCTTCTCCGCTCTATGTGAGTACAGAACACGACTCTGTAATAGTATGGACAACAGTGTCAGTTGTAAATAAGGATTTGTATAGGCCATACGTATCGAAGTAGTGTACGCGCTCCGATACGCGCCTAATCATTTGATACGAACTTAATCGAGTCCAAGTTCAAGATTATACCTTTAATTAATTATTGTTTTTAATTTATTGTGATTCATATATAAACATTAATGAATTTATTTAATATTTATTGGTGTTGATAGTGATATACAAGATTGTTTGTTGGTGTTTAGTGTCATCGTTGATCCAATTAAGTGATTCTATCAAGAATTAAAAGGATTTTTGTTGATTGTGAGTATCAATCAAGTTTTAATTATTTTTATTCAATTGTTTTTATTTTTTATTGTTACTTTTAAACTTTTTGAAAACTTTTTATCAACTTTCAAAAGTTTTATATAACCAAATAAGTTTGTAGGTTTTAAACGGGTATTATTCAATGAGACATTAGTTATTATTTTCGCTAATCGGAACTTCAATAGTTGTAATATTAATGACTATACGATTACAATATTTTCTATATAAACTTATAAAGTTAGTTATAGTAACTTTTCTACTGCACAATTCATAAAAGTTAATATAATCTATTGTTACAAATATACGAATACAAATGTTGCGGCGTAACACAAACTCTTTAAAGACCGTCGAGCGGAATGCATCGCGATAAAAGATGTCATCCCGATCCTCAGACCTAAAGGCGAAATCAAACCATATTGATATCGGCTGATCATTCGATAACCAATCTTAACTCAACCTGTCAAAGTTCAAAATAGTTCGCTCACACCAAAGGGTCGAATTACTTTTTTTATCAAAGAACCGAAACAAAAGTTCAGACCTAGCTTTGGGAATTCATAAAATCAAAGCTCCATCCGAATCGTTTTGTTATTCCCCGAATTCGTGCTCTTTTGTTTTTATGAAACATTTTTCATTAAGTATCATTTTAGTAAGCTCTGTGTGAGTCGGCGGAGTCACGCTTCGTGTTCACCTGAAAGCAATGTTCGTACGAGCACTTATGTACTCCTCACTTCACCAACAAAATAAAAGGCGCTCACGATATTGCCAGCACCTGAACTGAATTCAGTACTTTTATCACTTAGGTATTTTTGTCAGCGACTTCCTCAGATAGCGGAGCTCTCACAGCCGCGAGGAAATGAAATTCTTATCGTGCTTCTGTAGAAAGAAGCTCACTTCTCTTATCCGCACAGGAAATATATCGGGGGGAAGCCGAGCCGCTTGCAATAACCAGCATCTGATTGCCGAAAGGAATCATGGGGAAATCTCTGGATCGAGCTAAAAATGTATCGCAGCAAATATTCGGGGAAGATTGAATGGAATTGATTGAAAACATTCTTATTGAAACTGAAAATCATGATGGTACATTTTTAAACACGTGAGAACTATTTATGTGACACTACAATTTTAAGTGTTAATTGAACAATTGGAAACCTTTGATAATAATCCAATGCTGAATCATGAAGTAGACTAAATAAATGACGTGAAAACGTGAACACAACAAGCACCGCGTTTATTATTGTCATGCAAAGCGACTCGATTACATACGAAATCACAGAATGCGTTCGAAAATTTTCAACAATGATGTCCTCTTTTTCATTCTGACGCTACAGAAAATTTACGAGCGGTCCCCGCGAGCGAGCATTTCGTGCCTGATGTTTCTAAAAATGTGTCAAACTTTTTACAAACTTCTTTCATTTAGCTGCGTCCGGCCTTCCTCTTTAGCCTTGCGAGTTTTTATTTCTATTGTTTATTTTTTAGTCTCTATTGAAATGTCGCCAGGGCAAAGGATTCTCGGCAACACTAAAAACTGGGCACCCTGTGACTGAACGAAATTTCTCTTTTTAAAATGTCCTTTTGTACAAGTGCCTTTGCGTTGTCACTTGTTATCTATTGTTAATTTTTTGAGACGTCATTATAAAAAGCGACCTTGGAAAGGTTAGAACAAAAGTTTGTTAAAAAATACTTTGATCATAAAAACAAGCACTCAGTTTTGAAACTTTTTAATTCACGGTATAATTGATTTTACATCGTGAAAAGACTAAAGCTAAAATAAATTGTCACATGTGATCGTCCTTACTAACTCGGTTCTAATCTCAAAACGTGGTTTAAAATTCTTCCAACTAGATCTAAATTCAACATGTGACTAACGCCTATCGGGCATTCAGTTCACATAAACTTCATTCGCAGTAATCCTATATACAGGAAGGCTTTCAAATCGCTGCGGGGTTCGATCGTCTTATTATTTGTTTGTTGTTTTATCAAGGTTCGCAAACCGCTTTGCATAATCGGTTTATTTAGAACTTACAAAGTGTCCCTCGATGATTTCTTTGGCTTGAAGAAACCGGTCTTCACTCAGATGTTTGCGTTTTAATAATATATAAGTGATATTTTACATAATTGATTTCCTTACCCACGGTTTCTGAGTACATTTAGCGGTAGTTTATCTAATCAATAGAGATTTTTTATATGAGTTTAAACGCTATTAAATAGATAAACTACCGCTAAATGTACCTCAGAAAACGGGAGTTAGTCGTTTATATATTTTATAGAACAGATCTTTGTTTTTAATTTTACTTGAATTGAAGAAACATGCTGTGAATCAATAATCTATATTGAATTCTTGTTCTATCGAAGAAATTGCAACGGCTGATAGAGAGAAATGTGTCATACTACACGTGGGCGAAGACTAACAAACTGCAATAACTTATATTCTATTGAAATAGACTGGTTAATATTATAAATAATAGGATTACTATAATTCAAATAAAGGAACGGTTTGATTGAAATCAGATATTAAAACAACAATAAATTAGACAACGGATTTAAGATTTGCATTTCTGATTAATTTAACGATAGCGTTATTCATTCAACTTTTATGTTTTATAGTATTTTGTACAAGAATTATAAAATTATAAAACCGAGTTACATTACATTTAAATTAAAAAACAAATAAATATTATTCATAATCCATTTATTTTTTCAAACTGGCTGTTATATTCTTATTTCAAATGTAAAACAGAAGTATAAAAATAAAAACAAAAGTTTTTAAAAATAAAATCTGTCAGAAAAATACATAGTTCCTTGTTAAAATGTTAATATACAGATTTATAATATAATATTTATTTGAAGTGTTTATTTACTCATTGATTCTTAAAATTCATAAACGTGACTTCGCTTTATTCTAAGTTTTGACGTCTCCAATAAACTTCCAACTTGATTATCTTGTTGAACTGTATTGAATCCATAATGAACGAACTCGGATTGATATTATATAGACGATAAATTATCACAGATTTCAATGTTCTTACATAATAAGTATTATATTTGATTAAAATATTTGTCTATAATTCGATTGGAAAACTAAATCTATACTAATATTATAAAGCTGAAGAGTTTGTTTGTTTGAACGCGCTTATCTCAGGAACTACTGGTGCGAATTGAAAAATAATTTTAGTGTTGGATAGCCAAAGGCTATAGGCTATATAACATCACGCTACAACCAACAGGAGCAGAGTACCAGCATAAAATGTTACAAAAACGGCCCATTCTCTCTTGTGTGACGCAAGCGAAGTTGCGCGGGTCAGCTATGTTTTATGTTATTAGTCTAATGTTATTACTTAGCATTATTATTGGACTGTCGGATAAATTTTGATGGCAAAAGCTTGAGGTAGACGTGATTTTATGTTTAAGTTTACCATTATTAACAAGAATATTTTAGTAAGAATTTGATACTTAATGGCATAAAAATGAAACTCTAATGTTTTAGAATGTGAAATATTAAATTTCATTATAAAAATATGAGTGTTAAGTAACACAAATAAACTATAAAATCACACGGCTCCAACGTTTGATTTAAATTAGATAAGATTTGTTTGTGAAACTAAGAATCAGAAGTTACCTTACCTACCTATATTTTCTTAGTATTTGATATTAAATTACCCATGTAACTCTACTAGTCGGAACTGAGCATTTCTACCTTATGAGTACAACATAAGTTAAATAAAATATCTTTGTTGAAAGAGTCTATATAAAGAGTCAAATAAAAAAATTATGTTGTACCTAGACATTAAAAAGCAACATAGAAAACGAATCATAGATAATGTTATAATGTAATTTAATAATGGCAAGGACTATTAAAACAGTTCTGTCATTAGCAAATTCTGACGACATTTTTAATACCCCCTTCAGTACATATACTTAATAATCATTTGTTACTATAAAATTATATAGAATAACGAAACAAGTAGGTGAAAATGGATAATAAACAATTTCGCTCAGCTCTAACACCGTACGGCCAACGCCGGGGGCGAGACTTGTTATAGGGAATAGATTCTATGGCAGATACGCCTGTAATCATCTAGGCTACTGCTACAATCGTAGGCTGTATCGAAGGTAAACATGAAAATGTAGAATACTGGCTATTTTGTGCGGTTCCGTTAGCTCTCACGTGTAATGTGGTCAAAAAATTAGGGATTGATTGTTTTTTTTTTGGTAACGGGTCTTCAACTGTTTAGCTTTTCAGGTTTGGTCGTCAAAATGTAAAAGAAAAAATCACATGGAACATGACACAAACAACTGATTAAGCAGTTTATATAACAGTGATTTGGTCACTATAATAGAAGTATTTTTTTTGTTTGATGAAAACTAGCATTATTATTTATATGAAAGTAGTTTATTTTGCTGTAAGTAGTAGGTAAGCATCTTGGTAGCATATTGGTAGGTAAGCATCCATATACTTGTGATTAAATTTATCCTTATTTATTTGTTATATCACATTAACAAAGACCTAAATCATACAAGGTTAAACAGAGCATACAACCTACTTACCTACACTTAGCAATTAATATTAATGTACATTCAAACCGCAAACACTACCTGTGTTGAATTACAATTTTAGGTGTTATCTCATTCAGATACAATGACATTTCTTTAAACAATGTAGTTTTTAAATTTTAAACCGTTTTGATAACGGCTATAGAGTAATGTCAATACAGTTCAACCGATGTCCAAAATATTATTATAATTTCGCTAATTCTTTGGTCTTGGGTAGTATACGACTGCTGAAGAGATCTCGGGTTCGATATCTGGTTCCGGAAAATTCGGTCTTTTCTAATTTATAATAGATATTCTCAATAGTAGCTCGGAGTAAGTTAACGTGGTCGGTATATGACAATAGGCTCACTCCCTATTACATGGGACTAACATTGTAGATGCCGAAACAAAAATGTACCTATGCCACTGCCTACACCTTTTGGTATACAAACTAGACTTTATATAAGTAGTTTTAGCTCAATGATACTTTTGATTGAATTACTTATATTTTATAAGCAGGTGAAAACGACCAAGTTATAAACAAATAACGTTTAACTTAATAAAAAACTTGATAAAACATTCTTGCTCGTAATTTTAGTAAAGAATACTTACTTGCGTATACGCAGCAACTAAGTTTAATTAATTTACTATATGAAATTCTTCCCTTTGTCCACACAATACACCTGTTGTATATTTTATAGATAAGAGAATATACAAGGATTATTTATAATTGTCTATTAAAGCCCCTAATTAGGCGGCGACGCCCACTTCCTACTAACCTTTTGATAAAAGATAGATAAGGTTTTGGTCACTTCAAATATTTTAATAGCACTTTGTATATATTAAGAAATGTATATAAAAATATTTTGCTAAGAACTTCGGTAGATAATAGTACAGTCTAACAACTTAGTAGTAAGCCTTGTATGCAAGGTTTACGGCCGGCAGAGGTAAATAAAATTTAGAATTTAGAACATCAGTGACCCGTAGGCTCATGCAGCTGACAGTTTGATACAGTTACTTCATTTTGGAAATACACACAATTCTTGATTATAATCGTGCGTGTTAAGGCTTTCTACTAAGTTGTCGGACTATAGTATGCTAACTTTTAAACAGTTATGTTGCTAGTTTTAAACTGTCAAAACATAATCAGGTTTTAGTCATTTATGGCTAATTATATAATTTTATGATATCTATTAAGATGATGTTATTGAATTCTAAATATAGAATACGCTTATCATTATTGATGTGTAAATATTAGGCATTCTATTACCATAAAAATACGGTTTACATAATAATCAGTTATTTAAAGCAGTATTATAGAAAATTCAACAGTTCTATGTGTTATTTAAACCTTTCGGTTATGTTATTATAAGTTAGTGAGTACTAAACAGTCTCATTTTACTCAATTGTGAGTAAAATAATAAATAATAAAATAATCTCATTTTTGTGAGTCCGGGCGCCGGTGAGGCCGGTTGCGAACTGCTGAAGGAGCTCACCGCTCTGATTAACTTGATGCTCTCCGGCGGTGTGGCCGGTGCCGTCGTTGACGTTTTGTATGGCGCCAATTTATGCGCCCTGCGAAAGTCGGATGGCGGCATTCGCCCCATCGCCGTCGGGTGTACCTATCGGCGTATGGCAGCAAAAATTGGTTGTAAATTTTATAAAGAACATTTGGCTTCAAAATTCCAGCCCCTTCAACTCGGTTTCGGATCAAAAGGGGGCTGTGAGGCTGCCATACACGCGCTGAGGACGTACCTTCGCTGCAGTGAAGGTGAGGTCATCCTAAAGGTTGACCTAAAGAATGCCTTCAATTCTGTGAATCGGGACACTCTGTTGACACAGGCAAAATTAGAAACACCTAAATTATTTAAATTTCTTTGGCAATGTTATCGGCACCCTTCTAAATTACTCTTTAAGGATAATCTTTTGGAGTCTTCAGTAGGCTGTCAACAGGGTGACCCTCTTGGACCGGTCATTTTTAGCTTGGCTATTAACCCCATTATTCGGCGTCTAAATTCAAAATTTAACGTTTGGTATTTGGATGATGGTACTCTTGGGGGCGATGTAGATACCGTTTTTAATGATTTGGCTTTCCTAAAAAATGAATTCAAACGAATTGGTTTAGAACTTAATTCAAATAAATGCGAAATTTTTTTTAATAACTTACCAGACAAATCTTTGGCTTTTTCTAAATTCACTACTTTGGCTCCTAATTTGAAAATTATGCAACAAAACTCTCTTCGCCTCCTTGGGTCCCCTATTTTAGAAGATGGTTTTGAACCTTTTATAGAGGAAAAAATTCAAAATTTTAATGAAATTTCGGAACGCCTCATCAAAATTAATATTCATTCTGCATTTACTATCATTCGGTTTTGTCTTTTCGTCCCAAAATTTACACATGCCCTTAGAGCTTCGCCTTTTTGGAAAATCTCGGTTCCACTTCTCAAAATTGATGATATCATTAGAAATACACTCACCAAAATTCTCAATGTGGCCTTGGACGACCGTGCATGGCTTCAGGCTTCCTTGCCTATTCGTTTAGGAGGCCTCGGCGTCCGCAAAATTTCAGATGTTAGTTTGCCTGCGTTCCTGTCCTCGGTCCACGGCACGGAAGAATTGACCAGGAAAATTTTAGCTCCTACACTGGTTAATTCTGAAGTGTCGTGTAAGACCGATGCCATGAACGCCTGGAAAATGGCCGCTCCAAACACGGATTTACCTCGAAACTTGTTCTCTCAGAGACAGTGGGACGCGCCGCTCAGCAGTTTGATTAAGGAAAATATTTTATTAACATCTTCCACTTCTGCTGAGCGTGCTCGCCTTCTGGCTGTGGGAGAATGGGAATCGGGGCTTTGGCTTCAGGCTCTCCCTTCATTTAACGTAGGTACCATGCTCGATGATACCACGTTCCGCATCGCCACATGTCTTCGTTTAGGAGCCTCGTGTGTTTCTCCGCATCGTTGTCACTGCGGGGAAGCTGTCGGCGAGCTCGGGCACCATGGTCTATCATGTAATAAGAGTGCGGGTCGTTTCCCGCGTCACGCCCACCTAAACGACATAATTCGCCGGTCTCTTGCCACCGCGGGTGTTCCAGCTCTATTAGAACCCAATGGGCTGGCGCGCGACGATGGGAAGAGGCCGGACGGTATGTCGTTGTTGCCTTGGAGTATGGGCAGGCCCTTGGTTTGGGATGCAACCTGTGTCGACACCTTGGCGCCTTCCCATATTCCAGGTACGGTGGGCGTTGCGGGCGCTGCTGCCGCATCAGCAGAAAACCTCAAGCGGCGCAAATATAGTAACATTATTGGTAATTACGTATTTGTGCCGTTTGGGGTTGAAACCTTGGGACCGTGGGGCCCGAGTGCTCGTAGTCTCTACCGAGAGATTGCGAAGCGTCTCGTCGATGCTACGCGTGACCAGAATGCTGGCCTTTACTTTGGTCAAAGAATTAGCATTGCCATCCAACGTGGCAATGCTGCCAGCATTCTGGGTACGTTACCAGTCGACGATGGTGAGGAGAAATTCTACGACGCGTGACGCACTCCTTTTGTATCCATATTTTATATTGTAAATATATTGTATAATTGTAAGTATGTAAATATTTTGTTTTTTTAAATTATTTCTAGTTTAGTTTAGTTTTTAAAAGTTATTCACTGCTAAAAAACTATTTCGGTAGGTATCTTATTAGATATCAGACACCGCGAAGGTGTGTTAGACAAGTTTATGTGCATGTGTCGCAATAAACTTTATTGAGTTATGGACGATACTGTCGAACACGAAAATACATATCATAAAATAGACACGTCGAATTAGCCTCCACACAAATGGAAAAACCAACTCCACACTAACAAACTTATGCTAATTACAAAACTATACAAAACTTTGATATTTTTTTAAAAGACAACCAAAGGTGTTCATATTTCGTCGATCGAACTTCGAATATAGAGGCGCGTAGGCGCACAAGAATTAGCCGGTGTGTAAAAAGATTTTAATCTGTCCCGAATGTGGGCAGTGACTTATAGTTTTTTTCTATTATAAATTTTGCTTTCCAACTCGAATATATCAACTAATGAGGTTAGATCTGACTGTCCAGGGAAACTCGGTTTTCTTAACGCACTCGCAACCCGGAACGTAAATCAAAGTGACACGGTGCGTTAGTTAATTAATAGGATTTCACGCTTTGAGCTCTGGGCTTAATTTAATAGGTAAGTTATATATGAGTCTGTCAATTAAAATTTCATGGAATAGTTAAATTATGTAATAAAATTTTGGTACGGTGCTTCGTTGGATTCGCTTCTAGGTGCATGTTACCTGCCTATGTATTGGGTGTAAGGTAGGGTGCACACAGGCGCGCGGCCACAGCTGCCTGCCGCGTTAACTGACAGCTTTTAGATTAGGGCTCCAGGGCCCCCCGCCCCCCCGCACCGCTGGGCCCCTCCCAAATTGAGAGCTCCGTGCCGTGCCGCCTAAATTAGTAACGGTTACCAAATTGCTTTTTAATTTCGTGTCCGTTATTAAGTAGATATTTTGGAGCAACCGCGCTTTTTGCGCCCGTCGTGTAATCGTGAAATTGTGAGAGTCCTTTAACATTTTTTTGACTTGCAATTTTACTTAAAAGAATTTCATACAAATGTAATTAGGTATCACTTCATTATAGTAGTCAAGTTTAATTCCTCAGTTGTAAATAATCAACGAAATGTGTTTAAAATACAAAAGCTTTAGAATGAACGTAGCTTATTATCATTATTATTATTCATTACAAACGTCTGTATAAACATTATGAAGCAATAAAACAAACGGGCCGGTTCAATATTGAGTTACAAGTAACAAGAACAACGGGCGGACATTGAGAAATCTTTCATCTCATCTGTATCGATGCCCGGCAGTTATTCATTGTATGTGTGTTTTTTGTTTCGGTTTTTTTTCGATGAACCGTGCCCCAGGGCGCGCCGGCCCCGGCCCTGCCCTAGTCGCGAGTTTCGTGGCCCAACCCTAATTTTAATGGCTGCTTACTTCGTCACATCCGGGTAACTAAATATGGAACACGCTTTTGTTTTACGACGTATCAAGACGATTAGAAAAATAAAGTAAATTGCTTTTGCTGTACATTGCTCTTAATGTATTATTTATAATTTATGCATAAAGTTAATAAGTACGCAGGGTTAATGCAACCTCCGGCGATTATCAACGTGTTGATTAGTAGGCGTGTCTAATTGCGATAATTAAACTGCTATAAATCAATTACTTCTACGTAATTTTGTTGAATTTATGTGTCCGTGGAACGCTTTCAGCATTCTATGGCTTTTGTGTTCCTAGAATAACACCTATAAAATGTACAATTGCTATACTTTAGAATTTTTTATGCGCCTTATCAAGCCAATTCGTTTATTCATTAAGATAAATGTAAGTACTCCACGCAATTTCTCAACAGCTAACATAACTTTTCACTTCAAATAAAAAGTACGGTCTACGTCTACTAATTAGGTATATAGGTATTTCATTAATAGGTCCTTTATTGGACATAGCAGGGCCCATTTATCTTTCGTGTCATATACCTCGTTATTGCCCCTGACAAAATTCTGTTTAATTAATGGTATATCGGTAGTCTAATAAATATGTATTAACTACTCGAAATAATAATAGAGTTTTAGCGATTTCCATATTATTCACACATCGGTATTAAGAGTAATTCTATTATAGTCTAATACATTTTCCCGCATAAATTAATTAATCCGAGTCAGATTGGATTCCTGTGTTCGAAGCGTATTAATACAAACTATAAGTCATCGGGCTGCAGTCGCGGCGAACCCTATCCCGCAAGCTGATGCATGAATTACGAGTGCGTCGGTCGGACGGGTCTCACCGACCCCGCCGTGTCGGATCGACCGACGCTTTTTGTTATATTCAACCCGTAATTGCTGAAAAGTTTTCACGCCGTTGCGCTGGTCACGCGTATTTTATTACTATGAAATTGAATTATTTATGACGCAATGCCCGACAGAGCGTCCATTGTGCGTGGTACACGTCGGCTGCTGAATTTTAATATTCGAATTATTATATTTTCGCTCCCATAAAGGGGAATTGCCGCGATTAGTATTGTCCAAATCTGGGCGATACTCGTCACAAAATGACATATCAGCGCGGAGGCTTAATTGCGTCGCCCCTAAAGCCTTGTCCGAGATTTATGTATATCCAATCCCGGCCGCCTAATCCCGCTCCTGGCCGGGTCAATCCGACCCCGGAAAAGGTTTTCCCGGTTATTTTCCGTGGAACTTTTAATCCTGCCGAATACCGACATACATCATAGAGGATTAAGAGGTTTAAATTGGAAGTTACCGACGTCCGAAATAAATTTAAATCGGCTGGCAGTCGGTATTGTGATATCGGTGCCGATGCTAAATGGGAGCCAATTTTATCCCACAAGTAAATCTTCTAAAGAACGGACGCTTAGAAAAGTTGTTATATTGTATGTAATGAATGTAATCACATTTAAACGAAGCATTGTAGGCCTTTGTTGAGAAAAAGGGTATGGATTTAGGAATTTATATTGTTCGATCGCATAAAAAGATTGTTAAATATTCGATATCTCTGTATTTAGTGATTTTCACGATAGATCGATGTAATTTGATTAAAAGTTAATTACGTATCGATTAACAACTAATTGAAGTTTGTCTTTTATCCATTGTTGTCATTCTTAGAATGCTTTTACTTTAATTGTTGTTTTTCTTCAAATAAGACAGATGTCCTTAAACCAACAAAGAAAAAAAAAGTAAATAAGTAGACTAAAATTTGAATAGAATTAATCATTTGCAGACAACAATAAATTACAGCTAAGCCGTTTTAATATGCAATATAAAAATGTTCCTAACATACATCTATAGTACGGGACTAAATTAAAATGGGTATCAATAAGGGGGCATTAAATCATACGAAAGCGTCTAGCTGGCACGCGGACCCTCTAGAGTGGACCCTTAGGGGACACCTGACCTGCCACAGTTGTACCCATGTCGCATATGGTAGACATAGCCACTTATGTACCCATTATGTATACTGTTGATATTAATGTAGCTTTGCCAGGGTTAAATATATTAGAAAAAGAAATGTGCATTTAAAAAAATATGTTATTCGAAATTTAAGACTCAGCATTCTTATTTCAAAATTAAATAATGTGGCAGTTTTTATTTTTATTTTGTTGTAGATTTAAATTGATAAGACTCTTAATTTAAATAAACTGGCCAGTGAATTGTTTCAACGTTATTTTTATGCAACGACAAACAATTTTCTTTTTTAGTAAATCCCTCTAAAGCAATGTTTACTGACATTTTATGATAGTCAAAACGACAAAACGTTTTGTACTCAAAAAGGAGAGTCAATACAAAATTCATCAGCTCAATCAAAACTCCCTCCGAAAAATAATAGCACAGTCGTTTCCAGCCAATATAACTGTTTGCATAAACATCTAACGTATATGTAACACATACCCGGTGGACAACACGGAATTGTGTACGTAAATCATTAATCAGCCGCGTCATTTGTTCGCGCCAAAATTATTAATGTTCCAGTTGCTCGTTGCCCGTTGCGCTTACGTGGCGTTGCCTCTTTAAAACGCAGTTATTGCCTTATGTGCAAACATTGCCGTCGGTGCCTCGCGAATGCGAATAAATGCATTAATTTTAAAGGGTCCGCCTGTAAATCTCCTTTTTAAGTTGATTTTAAAATGTTATTTTTAATATTGGAAAATAATTTAATTAAACTGCTGGAGTATTAACATACTTGATTATAGTTAGTGTTTTGTGCAGTTGTAATAAAATATATGAATGAAACATATTTGTTATAACGTTGATATTCACACGATCAACACAACTCAGCGATTTATTTTTTTCAGATATTGACACTTTTGTCTAAATTACTGCCTGTTTAGTAAAAGAAGAGCCTTATTTTCAATATTTAGAACAACGGAAACCTAAAAGTCGGTCTTATGGATCGTAAAATTATTGTAAAAACTCCAGCTGTTTATCAATTATGATATCACAATCATAAAGTAAATGTTTGTTATTCTAAACAAATGATGAGAACGTGCTATTTTAAGAGAGCCTCATTTGAATTTATTTTAATTTTAAGCCTAGTTCTAAATAGATTCCTATCGTAATTCTTTTTACCGTATTTTATTCATATTTTTGTTAAATCTAGACGGCCTAGTGGCCGTTTTTCTGTGAGAAATTCAATAACACAATATAGAGTAGTTTTTTAAAGATAAAGCATGCTAATTAACTTTTTTCTTATATAACACGATTCTTAAGATTTTTTATTAAAATATTACTGTGTAGATATTTGACAGTTATTATAATTAACCATGTATTGTGTTGAGTTAAATTAGGCGTGAGAACTGCTTAGATCTTGATGGTACATTTTTCGCATTTTTATTTTCAAGTGGCACATGTAATTTTTTTAAGAATGATAAGTAAGAAAAATAAATATTAATATGGTTAAATATATTTTTTACAATAGATATATGCTTTTAAAATAAAAAAAACCGTTACTACATTTTTTAAAAGGTGTAATTCGATTTCACGGATACCCAGTTTAAACCCTTAAGCCACTCATTCGAACTGTGTGTCATAAATCATCAGATACACACAGACAACAGGAACAGCAACTTTTCCAAAGTCACCGTGGCTAATCAAGTGAAAACTTGTAGCGGAGTTTTGAGGCCGAAAAGGGTGTAATTCAAGTAAGGGTTGGGGGGTTGAAAGCCGGAGGCGCAATATACTGTCGGAGGACTCCACTGATTAATGGATGTGTAATTGTTCCCACATAATGTTATATAACTCGTATAGATAAATACTGATTTTTGATTACGAATTTGATAACAAATGGATTGATCGTAACTGTTGGTCGTACCTAAATGAAGCAAAAGGGATCTTTGCAAGTCCTGTTCTTAGGTCTCAGCCCACCCTTATGGGAACAAAACGTGATTAAAGATAGATTTATTTTTCTAATTGGAAATAGTTGGGTCGGCGGTACTGCAGTCATTAGTATTTCTAAGTATAATTCATGGCATAACTTATTAGATAATGAGAAGTAAGACAGTGATGAATTATGATTCTGACTGATAAATATAATATCTTCAGTACCACTTTTCTCGTATATTTTAAACAATAATTAGATGTTAATACAGGACAAATAAATGAAGCCTCCTTTTCAGTGGTTTCAAGAAGACTATCTGGACTACCATCAGATGGACTTCTTGAACCAACGAGACAATTTAAATATTCGAAACAAGTTCTTGTACAAAATATTCTTAGTGTCGAGTTGAATATATGGTAAGAAATAAATACGAATCTGCACTTACCTAAGTAGAATAAAATTGTAATTAGATTAGAGGGGGTTCTATTCTATTAAGTTTTGAAATTCACATTTCGAAACAGTTTCAAAAATGCCTAACGCTATTCAAACAGGCATACTTTATGTACTGCGAACATAGTCCACAAATAAGAGACATTAATTTTTGTCCCTACTAATAGTGTACATTCCTCAACAGGGTCCAAGGACCAATCCGGGGTTGAACTCAATGCTTTATAATGAACCCGGAGAATGTTCTACTGACTAATGTCTTTGTAATTGTTCTTGTATTACACTGTAAACCCGGGTTACTAGGCATAAGAAATTCACATTTAGTTTCATCCCTGATTTATTGAACAGATCTGAAGTTGATAGCGAATTAGGTATAGCAAAATATGTTTTTTTTTAGGTTTGAAATTTATTATTATTGAAAACACCTGGTTATTTATAATGTGGTAGTTTATTCATTGAGGAGAATGAGGTCTTGATTGCAAAATAGCTACAAGGTGTCTATTATGTAGAAAAAGTTAATCACCTGACACGTACTCATTTAACTAACAAGCTATCGACAGTTAAATCTTTAAAAATAAAGATGGACCATAATTGAATAAAAAATCTAATTAGAATAAGTTCCGTATCACATAAAATACTAACTCTTAAGCGTATTAAATTTAATTTGTTATCTCACGAATTAATCTCAGGGCTAGGTCACGCACCTATTGTCTCCGTTCCGTTTACCGCGCACTTAATTATACGCGTGGTCTTCACAACACCTTAGGCAAAGGTGAAGATTGCACTTATCTTCCTCTCCTAATTTAGCCAAAGATAAATAATTCAATTACCGTGCGGGGCGGAATTACTGGGTGGGCGAGTAATTGAACTAATTACGTCAGTGCCTCTGTGTTATTAGTAATGAATTATTGATGCGCCGTAGCGTGTGATAAATGATCTTCGCTTGTTAACTAGACAATAATATTTTTTTCTGTCACTCGTTCGATGAATTGAATTTCATTATCGTGTTCATACCATTCAGAAACTTATTATTTAATAACCGCGTAGAGGAATCCAGCCTGGCCGCTCGATGTAGGCCATTTAAAAAAGACATGGTCATTCGTCTATTCGGCGGCAGATGTCGCTGTATTTAGTTAGTGCGTTTTCGCAGCGCGACGCAGGAGAGCGCCACTTCCCGCCACAATAACTGTCGTGTTTTATTATTATTTTATTGCCGCGTTCAGTTATCAACGTTGTTTATTGACATTCTATTACAAAGCAGTAAATAAACAAGCGTGTAACCGCAATAAAAGTGGTCGTTCATCATCCGAGCGAGATTGAGACGATAGTGAAGCGACAAATGTCCCGTAGTTCAACGTTGTGCCGTTAGAGGGTGTGATTTACGTCAACATTGATGTTCGTTTATGGTTCAATTTGTTCTAATCGACGATTATGAGCGCATTAGTTTTTACGACGTATTAAAACTTGATTTTAATGGGCGACTCTTCAAATATTTACGTACTGCTGAGTTGTAATCTGAACTAATAAACTTATAAGGATTTATTGTAGTGTGGAATTGAGTTGAGCTACTTGATTTAAGTGTTACAGCCAATAATATAAAGGTGTAATGAGTGCCAACTTGTATTCAACGAGATTTAATATGTTTATGGTTATTGTTATAGCTGGATTATAATGCTATATCATTTAGAATTATTGTTTGGCGGACTAGAGAGATTTAAATAGCATTACAACAAATAAAACAAGGCAATGAGAGAGAATAAAAAAATAAAAACAATTTCAAAATGTGCAATGCCAAAATTACAGACGCATAACTTTACCGTGCGGTGTCAAAATTTCGTCCTATATTTTTTAATCCACTGTTTACTAGTTTCAACATGCCATTATTAACATTCTGTGTAATATAATTTTGAAACTTGTATATTTTAGTAGGCGTAAACAAAGTTTTAAAATACCTACGTTATATTCACACACATTCGTCATGTTATCACTACAGCGCACACTTAATAATAATACTGAAGGGTGAGCACCCTAAAAATTAAAAATGGCTGCTGTCGGGCGCGGCTCGATTGGTGGCCATAACTCAGTTGGGCAGTAGGGGTGCGACTCATTTGTCTACCCCACCCGCGCGAGAAATACTTGCAAGATGGGGATGCTAGTGTCATATTGTTTTATTGTTTAGGAAAAAGTTTTGTTTTTTTTATGCTTTGTTCCTGTTCTGAAGTCAATTAGTTAATTTTAAGTGTTTTGTAAAGTGTGGGTTTGGTATACGGGAGACAAAATAAATATTGCCGTTGAATGTAGGTAAGTGTTTTAAATAAGTGATTTTTTGTTTAAAGACGAAGGCAGTGACTAAAATAATACTTGCTTGATAAAACCGTAATAAATAATGTTCACACGAATAGGTAATATACGAATTCAGATTCATTCATGAATTGATGAATTCAGACGTGTTGTTTATGTTGTTACCTCATTACTATTAAATATCTAATGATTTGTCATTAAGTTACCATAAAGTTATTACCTTTATTGCATAAGTTTCATCTCTTCTAACGTAACAACCGATCGAGATAACACAATCGATCGATAGCTGATAAAAAAGTACATACCACAACTCATAACGCAACGGCACGATTGACCAACTATGTGTGGGAGCAATCAGATAATATGAACTTAATTAGTTTCTTCACCGCCTAAAGTAATTCTTATCTATCTATGTTTATGAATACAACGAACCATAACTTTTTGGGACAGGTTTCACTGATTAGGTCCACGGAAACTTACAAACTTATTTTTCTACTCGATATGAAAAAATAGTCATCATCGAAACGAAAAAATAGTAAAGAATTAAGTAACCTTTCACTTTGTCAACGGTAAAGATAAGTTTGTTGGTGTTGTCGCGTGATAGTCGGCAGTTCGGTACCCGGCTCACGCACTCCTCCGAAATTATTTTAATAAAACCAGGTTAGGTGAATGTTTTGATATTTTTTCGTTCGAAACCGTGGGGAAGGAAAAGCGTTATTTGACGCGGAGTGTTTTATTGTTGAAAATTATCGCGTATTTTTGAGCCAGCGACTGCTTTTGGTGACGTTGATTACTTAATTCGGTATATTTTTGTACAAAGTTTGATATAATTTTGATAAGAATCAATAATTTTCGAATAGAATATAATTTGGGTACTATCAATCTTACCACTATGACAGTTTACTTTACAGTTACAGTTTACAGACTTACAATTTTTAGCTTACAAGATTAATTAATTAAACAAACTCAAACAAGAAGAAACTTTTTTCAATCTTAACAAAAGATTTAAACAGCTAGACTTGTTTAAATTAAGTCATACTTATACTAATAGCTATATTCATTACGCAAATGACAATTGAATATCTCCATCCCTTATTAAGTCCAACAATGGTTGACCACAAATAAATCAACAACAACAACTCTATCTTTGAAACAACAAAGCACTTGCATTCGCAACGATTATTATCTCTAAAACAAACTTAATGCATTTAAGGCTAGTAGCGACACGGTCTAGAGACATTCTACCACCTAGCAAAACTAACCGCACATTTACAACCCACCTTAGGACTATTCAAATAAGGCATACTTTCCTTTGCGTGAGTTGCAAATTTCTTAATCGAAACCGGCCAATTTAGTCGCGCATTTCAGGTGAACTTTAGCGATGAAGATATAATGTCTATTTTCGGTTGTGGGAAAGATTCAAACGGATAGTTAAAGGACCAGTCGTGATCGAGGATCGTGATTGCGACACCGTACTGCGTGCCCTTTGAACACGGGTTCCGTAGCCGTGAAAAATCACTTGAACATATGCAAGCTGCCGGGCTGTCCCTTGCCGACATTCTAATCCGTTGTAATGGTAGCAAGCGATCTTTACGACTGTTTATTCTTGTAAATCCAACTTTTATCGCCGCTCCGAAGTAAATATTGGACACACATACTCATTAGTTTTTATACAACTAATAAATATTCTACAGTTTTGGGTGTTAGACAAAAATATGGTGAGTATTATAGACTTTAATATCCCGGTTAAGTAAGTTAATGTTGGGTGTTCGTGTATTACTGATGTTATAGGAGATGGTCTATAAAGCTGTCATTGTGAATGTTTAAAGAATATTTAACTTGACAGTTATGACTGTTAACACCCAATGCGACAGTTAATTTTATTGTGTCACAATTTAGGGAATGTTGCTTCGAAACAGTTATGTAATATGTTATATATAGTCTACTGAAAAAGAAACTCATAAGAAACTTGAATAATCAGAACTAATATAGCTAGAAGTTTTCTGGCTCTTTATAAAAAAATATAACCTCAATTTTCTGTCATTAAAGCCGCAGTTTTTTTATCTATTATATCACTAACTTAAAGCTCTATATCTAAGTAGAGTCAAAACAAACCGCTCTATCTTTTCAGTCACACCGTACTGCAATCGTTTGGTAGAGCACGCAAACATGCACATTGCCTTTGAGTTGCAGAAAGAATTATAGCTCTATCTCGATATCAGTGTCATGATACCTCTACATTGGTACGACAAATGTAACACACGATTAATGACGTTTTATATTGAGTACGACGCTTGACAGTGATGTAGAGTCTGAGATAGATTTTTTAAAGAATATATGGATAAAACTGTGATCCCTGAGTGTTGTTAGTAACAAATTGAAACCTATGTAGACGAAACATATATTATTACTTTGAAATTTAGGTAATGCGTGTATTATTACAGACAGGAATACTCGTCAATTTTGAATCACAAAGCGAATCATCATGGGAACGGTTTTGTTCATTCATAGGAAAGAAGATGGATCTTATAGAAAATGTGTAATCGTAATTAAAATTGAACAGCATTCTACTGCTCATTAACTTTTTAAGAGACGTTTGATTTTACAGGAAAATTATATTTCAAAAACCTACTATTACGCAGCTTACACGCAAAAGCTCGTACATCACACCAAATTATAAACATGAGTCACTAAAACAGACAGAATTCGCTCATAACATATTCATAGTCCAATAAAAAAATCATCTAATTATTTATCGAACCACCAATATAATCGGACATATGCGCGGGAGTGTTTTGTTTAAAATTCGAACGCCGACGTCGCCGAGTATGGCGGACAAGGGATCATAAAATATTATAGCTCTATTCTATTCGATACGTGATAACTCCAGGATCAAGTGTCAAGTGAATATTAATGTAGGGCTGTAAGCTGACACCGATATACTTCCGGGAAGTGAATTGGATTTCCAAAAGTTCATTTTCGATGTTTTTTGGTAGTTCAATTACTTTCTTTTTTAAAACATATATTTGTTGTTTCTTATGGCGTACGTAACAGGAATAGAATATGTCCCAACCTACATTCCTTTGCTGTACGTTGATGGAAATTGTATAAAGGTAGTGATTTTGGTATAAGGTTGACGTAAAAACTGTAAGCTCCTATGGCATCACAGTTGTCGCCGCTTCACAGGAATGATAGACTTCAACGTTCCTCCTATTTAATTCATTAGTATTACGGAACTCAAACCCTCCTATTCATAAACACACTATAAACCTATTTTAGTCAAAAAACTACTATAATATGTTTTCTCTTTTTTATTTCGCTAAGGAGTGTAAGAAACAAAACTCTTTGTAATCCTTTCATAACTTCATATGTTTTTATGAATAAGCGGGTAAGTATCTAGAACACTTGAAATCTATTACTGAAAATGCTTCAATTATACACTGGAACATCTAAGTATGAAATACGATCTTACACTAGGTAAGTTTTGCCATCCCTATAGATCATTTCGAATATTTCAAACACAAACAATTCACCGTTATGTTTATACAATATAATGTATGCCCAACTTTTTAATTAGCAAACTATCAGTCACTAATTTTTATAGTTTAATTAACCGAGTATCGAACCCGGGGCCGTTCATAAATAATTCAAAATCATACAAATCATAACGCCAGTACACGTGCGTGATACAAATTAATTTTGAGTGCACGTGACGGTTAGAAAAGTAAGCCTATTCTTTGCGAATAGAAACATAAATAAATACAGTCAACAACAAAAGTAACACTTCGATAAAACTTAAAATCTTAAAGAAATCAGATCCGTTCAGATAAGTCTTTAACACATTTTTACTTTACGATAGTATTTTAATCCCATTTTTCTAAGTTTCGTGTCCGACTGTACATTGACTAAGAAAAGCGATAAAAATTGCATTAGTATTCTACTAGAATGTACTTCGCGTTATAGCTATTCGATTGCCTTAAATGCTATTAATAGCTGCTTACATTGTAAAATAATGGAAGATTACTATGCTTGATGTTCGTTTAATTTTTATTGCTAATAAAATATATCGATACTTGGATTTACCAGGCTTTTTAAAGATTCTAGCTTGTGAAATACTTTTTTATTACTTCCTGTAAAATACATTAAATTTTGACTGTCAGGAAAGCTTTCTAATAAATAGAACAATTTCAACATTTCCAAAAGGACAATTTTCTTCCATAGTACCACAATCGTCAACAGCGCCCCTGGTGTATTCAGTAGGTACTATTTTTAAGTAACTTTTGAAATATCAAACAGTCGATACTCGATAGTACCGTAGATAGCATATCGCGCATCGACTAGGCGTAGGTGTTTAAAGTTCCGAAATGATTATAATGGAAGTAGTCACTTCGATACCCTCCAAAAAAGAGCGTGCAAAGAATAGGATTTCCGTTCGAAACTTTGAGTAAAGTGCAGGGTCCGTGTTGATTTCATATTGTTGTTGTAATTATTTGTTGTTAGCAAAAGAACTGTTAGCTTTTAACTGTTTATAAACAGGCACAACTTTTCTCTATCCTAATATCTATTATATCTAATTTCCTATGCTTTGTGCTTCTCTCGTCTAGGTCATCAAGTCATCCATTTTGTCACAGATCTTTCAATCGACTTTCATAAACTTACTCCATATGACAACCCAACAGTTCTTACGTATATTAAAAAATCTTTATTAAATCGCAAACTAATTTTCTTCAGCTTACGAAGACTCTTTAAAGTAACACGTTATCATCTATAATGTTTCCTCTAATCCACTGAAAGCTTTGCTTCGTGCATCGGACGGATATTACAAAATCAATCTGCAATCAAATGATCGAGGTTGGTGTTCTGATCAGCTCGATTAAAACTCAACGCTTCACTAGTTCACGGCAATTTACACCTACCTTATGTACGGAACTTTTTATTGTATAAGTATTAGATTCTATTAGATCTGATGTAAGAAAAGATTTCTCGTAACGTCTACTTCAGAAGATATCCAGATATATCTTCTGAAGTAGAAATTAAGGATATTACTGCTGAAAAACAGTTTTAAAAGAAGATTAAAAGATTGCTCACTATAGAGAAAAGAAAAGAATTTAAAAAAAGCTTCTAAAATATTACTGATGGTTTCATAGAAAAGTTTGTCTCTGTTTAAACTCAAATTAAATTATTTGTCTCTTAGTAAGTGTCACTCCTACTCTAGAAATAAATATGACTTACTCATATTACTATATTCTTTATGTACAAGACTATTGTATTCGGGTATAGATCTAGTTACCACTCGGAGGATGATTTTCTAGATATTTATTATATTAAACTTACTTATATTTATTACATTATACATCTAGCAATACCAATCGTCCCCATACATAACCAAACCAGGGTCTATTGTGGATAACAGGCTCTCGACAAACAAGCACGTCCAACACAGCCTGTAAGCAATAAATTAATTTACTGAAATCTATAAATAAACTCCCAATAATATACCGTTTATTTATTAAAATAGTTGATTCATGCTCCATTTGCGTTCAAAGTTTTATACCCTATTTCAATCGCTTGGAGGCTGATTTAAAAAATTAGAAGGTTATTCTGGATTTCGGGAAATTTTCATCGTAATTTGTTCTACGTCTTTGTTTTGAAAACTTAACAGTTAATAAAACTAGCTACTCTTGTGGAGTCTGTTTAAAAGTATCCTATGGATTAATCCAAGTTATAAACCGCCTAACTGTATGCTTTTCACCAACCTTCTTTGAGAAGATTTTGTCTAAAAAAGTAAAGAACATACACACATCATCACAAACTTAATATTTACAATACTCAATATTAGTAGTTTAACTATGAATAAACTCTCAGTGATAATATACCGCTTAAAAACACCTTATTTGGCACACAAACATTGAAAAAGGAATAAATCAGTGTATTTTATTGGATAGTTTGAGCTTTCGGCGGTGTGTGGTGTATATCATCGGGCGCGTCGGCCGACAGGAGTGACGCCAAATGGTGCAGAAACTTTATGTTGACTGCATAGTTTCTGATCTGTTGTGACGTTTGTTGACTATATTGTGAAAAATAACAAACAATACTTATTATAAATACTTAAGTTGAACTTTAAAATGCCGATTTATTATAAGCATTTTATAGTAAATCTAGTGATATACTACTGAAAAAAAATACAAAGCATTTTAATCAACATTGGAGTTGATTACTGTTACAAGTTAGGTAGAAGACTCATCTTTAAAAGACAGTATTTGCATCCATTTTTCCATATTTGTAAAGTCCCTGAAGTAAAAAAGTATTTTATTTTTTAATTCTTGTCAGGATTCATGATAAAATTTGGTTAGAACATGATAAGATTGACATAAACAAAAACATAGTCTAAACCTAAAGGTCTCTATCAACGAACCTTCCACAAAATCAATGCTTAATTGCCAATTATATGACAACAATTCTACCCACGGCGTATTCATGGCATTAATTAAAATACCTCAATACTATGACTAATAAATAGCAATTAAATGGTAGATTAGATTGAGTTCACTACTCGAGACAATCAAACTAAATGCCCTGTTTGGACGCGATCAAATTAATCTTGAATTAGGTAAGTACTAAACTAAGTTTCTACTGGCTACAGGAGGTGACTTTGGTACACAGGAATGATAGTAATACTAGGCTAAAAATACTTAAGTTAATAAAATATGTTTTTTTTTTCAGAGGTTAAATATAATGGGCATAGAAAGCCAAAGGTAACTAAGAAACACAAGCACTCCTGTGTTTATTTAATACTGAAAAAAATATTGTAATTATAGTATTTTATAAAGTTTCCCCTCCCCTATCACGATGTGAAATAACCAAAGCTTGCAATTCTTTGGTTCACTCTCCGGTTTTCAATTAACTGAACTTTTACAATCAAATTCTTAACAACATCGAAATAAGCATCAATTTTATGATACATTCCTTTTCAACGTTTACGTGCGATATTATAGAATACTCATATAACTATTCATAAGAGGAAAAAGTTTCAACTGATTTTTTAGTTCTACTTTGACGCTTCCAAGCTAAGTAATTCATAAATGCTAACAAATACAATAAAGATAAAATGTATAATTCAGATTTTACTCAAAGATAATTAAATTGTTACACGTGTCTTTAGTATCAAGACTATTATTATTTCCATCGTAAGATCTATACGACGTGCATTTATAATCAATTAATAAGTAAAACTTTTTATACATAAGTACTTAGAATATCGAAGTTGAAAAACTAATAGCCGAAGGACGTAAACGCCTTATCATTGTATCAGTGACTTGACTTTTAAGCTCTTTTGAAATTACTGTAAATATCAAGTCCATAGCTCTACTTCAGTTTCCTATAAATATTTAGTTCTATTTTCTTTTCGTTCTATTTATCTTTTTATCGCAAACTATTTTATTATGTGCATCATTATTGCTTATTGAACGGTTTATACTCGAAAGCTTTTTATAGATATAGACTTTTTGTTGAATGCCATTTGAATTTCTATAGAACACTTTTACTTTTGAATAAACTCTGAGTAAACATTGAGAGATGACTAGTCCGATCAATTTCATCACTCGACCCATCAATCCAAACACAGCACAAAATCTAACCCTGCGCGTGCACATGCATAGTTTATCATTCGTTAGCATAGCAATCTGCATGCGTAACGTACCCGCGATACACAGTAATTAATAATTTCGACACTCGCCGATTAACATTTAAATCAGAGTCGGATTCGGTCGGGATTGGTCGGGAATGGTCGGGTTCCGCCGTGGCCAATCGACCGCGACCGAGGGGCTGTACACACTGACATGTGATGGATTGATTTATATTTTGTTTGTTTTAACCAATGGCGTTGATTTAGGATATCAAGGACTTCGGAGAACGTACAGGTGTTAATTCGGATTATCAGTACATTAATGAATAGAAAATCATGTCTACAGTCACGCAGAACCGACTCGTGATCCAATGTCGTGTGTTAACATTTCTCTTTACCAGTAACAATATTCTAGCACCTTTCTCCGACCAGCTATGTTAATATACAATTTCCAAGTAAGAACTTTCTTCGAAACCCACAGTTTTTGCTCAGTCTAAAAACAAGTACATCGGGGTAATTTACACGGACCACACAGACAGCTTTTTTGCACTTCTGTATAAGAATACCTATTTTATTCCAACAAACTAAACTTGATGGTCTAGACATTGACAGTTAACAATCGATTACAATGTATGTAAACAGGGTAATTGTACCGGTTCGCGTCCGTGGAATCTAAAGCTTTAAAAAATGCCTATGTAAATCTTATTGCGGTTAACAACGTGTAAATGTAGTTGGCTAATCTATCACCATACAATTAGCGTACGTCTAGACGCACACGTACCTCCGAGTAGTTGAAAGATAAATAGTGGCTGACAGCTAACTGGCCAGGCGCCTGGTTGATACTGATAACACTATCTGACAAATTACAGTTTACATTGTAGATACATTGCGTACTGTATTTCTCTGTTGTAATTTACCTAAAACCTGTTTGCAGTAGCTTTTTATTTCGCAACTATTAATCATTTAATTACGACAAGACTCTTTTTGCTAGACTTGCCAAAATTTAATTCAAATTGACGTGTACAAAACACAGGCTGTTAAGACTGACGCAATTATGATGCATAATTCTGTAGTTAACAGTTCAGTAATGACACCGATGTAATTGCGCTTCTTGTAATCGTCGGATCTACCCTAAGGTTTGACCTACCGGTAACCCTTAGTGGCGAAGGTATCGGAGCGTTACCAATAAATTATCGGAGTTAATTATGTTAATATCGTCAGTATGGACGCGGTTTTGCGTGGATCGTCAATCGCGCGCGTTCACGGTTGACGGCGCGACACTAGCGATCATTGGGTGGCACGGCTCATAAACAAGACACCTATTACCCGCCGTATGTATTATTGAGTGGGAATGTTAGTTACGTTCGTACTCGGTGCTACATTGTAGTTCTGCAATGCAGTGATATTTTGGGATCGTTTGATTTAGATATGTGTTGAAATGGTCTTGTATGAAACACTGACAGGTATACGATGCTTATTAATTGGGTATCTCTGTAATTACTAATATTGTTAACGACAAAGCTCAGAATAGATGACGACGCAACAGTCACTCTGACAAAAGTTCATGCACTATATAACAAAACTTTCCTTGATTAAGTCTCAAAGGTCTCTTTACTGACTGTTCAGTGACTCTTCCCTATACTTAAACTACCAAATCAATTCGTTACTAGCTCGTCTATATTTCAAAACAATGGCACAAACAAATCACATTCCAGACCAACTCGTATAAATTGGCAATCCTTCCGGATACGAATTTAATTCTTATGCAAATAAAATTTCGCAATGTTTTCGCGACGATTTATATCTGTCAACTGATGTGCACGTGTGCTAAGTCACGTAGGCCATTATTTCAAGTTTAGATACTGTGACCCGACGCCACCAACAAGACTACTAGGAAACGTATCTAAATTATTCGCCTAGCTAGAGTTCGTTCCTCTAAAACACACAAATCTCAATTTAGTACTGATACATATAAAATCGCGTGTTTGTATGACACGTAACAGAACAATCATTTCAAAATCGCGCACAGTACGCATAACTCGTGTTTGACACGCGTGCCCCAACGTTTTTTTCATCAATCGGGCGACCGCATTGATATGCGAAATGTAGTCGCGAATCGCACGTCGCATACATACGGTTAAAAAATCGCCGCGGTAGGTGACCGGTGCGTACTCAGCTTTAATTGAATAGATTCAGCGTCACAGGCCGACTCCTAATTGTCTAATTTGAAGCGAAAACAAGGTATCGTTGACGGACGAATATATTACGATGGCATGCAGAGGGACTTTCTTTTGGTGCGATATAAACAATGGGCCGCTGGGAATAACAAACAGCGTCGGTTTAGGACTTGTTGACATTGATATTGATTAAGCAATATTTGATAAATTGAGGTCGGATTATCCCGTTAATTATTCCCAACTAACGGCTCCTTGAGTTCTAAAAACATAATATTATGGGTCTTTAACAATCGATACGTTGGTGGCCTATTGTTTCAAATGTCCAAGTACATCATAAAAAGGTGACTCAAATATATTTATATTGCTACTCCATTGTATGGTCAAATCAATTGGAAATTAAGTTTTGCATAATCACGGACTCACAGAATAATTTTTTTTCAAAGACGTACATACATACCTTCTGAAAAGTTGATATAAAAGCTCGTGAGACAAATGGGAATCAAAGAAAATCGCTCTTATAACATCCATTGTAGAGTAACTACGTTTCAGTCGATTGTGACAAGTTTCCAAGTTTGATACTCAGGGGTGGATGAGGATGTTTGTTCAAGATATCCTACCAAATATAGACATTCCAAGGTATTCCCAACCATCGAATATGTAACTCACATTTCAATCGTCCAAACATACATTTAAGGGCACAAAGCCATCAAGACGCACTATTGTCTCTCGTCCTTGCCTAGGTGCAGCATTATTATTCGACGGTAGCCATCCATAAAGTCACAGGTATGTAGGCAAAGTGTGTGGGTGGGCTATGCTAAACTGTCGATACTTGCCAAACGACGAACGGACGGTTTGTGAATACCTATTCACTGAGGCCACACCGGTGATCAATGAGGGGGGCTTTGAAAGTGATGTGTTCAAGAATGGTGAAGGATTGCAGTTGCACTGAATTCCGTGTCGGTATTTCATCGGATTAGTACTTGTCATGTAACGGTCAAAAGTTTTGGGGCAAGTCTATAGCTTATGTTTCGTTGCTGCTGTCTCTACTTATATGTTTATGTATTCTTATTACGTACAATGTAGACGAATTAGCATATATAGTTTGTCAATAAAGACGTCTGCTGTCAGGAACAATAATAATAGTAGCTAAAACGATACTACAGCACTTTTGAAAACTGGACTATCGTGTAGTGCGATGTTAGTTTCAGTTTTCAATGTTTTATGTAATAAAGTATATGCCTGATCTGATAGACGAGGTGGCAATATATAACTTTCTATTGACTTGCCTTCAAAGAGTAATGGGTCGAATAAAAAACATTCTATTTCATAACTATCCTGGTATAAAAATGAGTTAACCTTTCCGTAACTGCGTTATTACAATTTACACTTCACTAACTCATTTTAAGTCAAACTGAACATCAACAGTTTGTCAAAGTAATGGACATTTATATCATAATTGTCAATCTGTCATACGGCCCGAGCCCACGCCACCTGCATAACAAATGCAAGCCTAATTAGTTTTACGAGCGATGTTTAACATCACCAAGATATCAATCAACAACTTAACGTATTCAAATCGTGACTTACAGTGATCGGTTTGATATACTACTTTCTTTCGGCTATTAAGAGCCTATGGTATCGGTGATTCGTTTACTGTTTTCTTTGATGTGATGATCGTGATTGAAGATCGTGATCCGTAAAATTTTCAATCAAGGGCTTAATAATAATTGTCCGGAAAATCACAGAGAAAGCTTCTACGAATTTAGAAAGCCCGTCTCAATATACGACTACAAGGCTCCTCTTATATCAACGCTAAAATAAAAAAGAATTTCAATGCTATTCAACTCTACCACCCCAAAAATGCAAAGTATGCAACGATTCATCATGTCGAGAAATTCAAAATATCACAAATAAAACAAAAACAAACCATGTTCTCGCGGCACTAAAATAAAGACAAAAGACGACACCAATAAATTGTCGCTGAAAAGTAACCAAAGCATTATACAGTTGCATAACAGTACACTAACAGTAAATAAAAAGAGGAAAAAGGAGCAAAACTGTGCACGAAACTGTGCGCTTTTAAATACGGACGACGTTGAGCGCGGGTAAGGCAAAGACATTTATGTTCACTAAACAAGTAGTAAAAGTCACTACTTGAGCGTTTTTATGGCACTCATAAATGTCAGATTGTGCGCCGGGGGTTTAGCAGACCGGCCCGTGCGCGACCGACCCACTGAATAAGGCATCCGATTTTACGAACTCGACCGATACTTAATTGATTTCCATTTCTCAATTTGTGTGATATTTTTTAATGTTTATGTTTTACACTCGCGTTGGCTGTCATTCGTTGTATAATAAAGCTATTTCTTTGCCTTTTCAGGTAACCATTTCTGCTGTTTAACAGTCCATAAACAATAAGGAGTCATTAAATGGTAAGTTGACGGACGGTTGGTGGTTTAGGGGCGGCGTGAATGACGAGCGCGGAACGACAACGCGCCGACTGCGATATTTAGCACAAAAGTTCACATAACAAGAGTTGCTACTGTAAAAGGAAACTTTAT
Organism: Anticarsia gemmatalis; assembly: GCF_050436995.1. Classification (NCBI taxonomy): domain Eukaryota; kingdom Metazoa; phylum Arthropoda; class Insecta; order Lepidoptera; family Erebidae; genus Anticarsia; species Anticarsia gemmatalis. The sequence goes on from NC_134755.1 coordinate 8,761,874, forward strand.
AGTCCGAGACAGACGTGAGAATAGCTCGCTTTTCTCACCAGCGGCCTCTATGCAAATTATTGCATCATTAAACACCTCGTTGCGAGCTTTCGTGTTAGATTGACGTTTGCTAGTTGTCTCAAGTTTAAACACGATTTGTAAGACCGGATGCGTTTGAGTGGCGTTAGTTTGTTCAATTATTGTAAAGAAAACGCGTTGTTCTGTGTACGATTGACGGGAACAGATAATGTGTTATGTATGACTGTGTGTTTCGCAGGCCATGTGTGAGCGAGCATGCAAATTCACGATAATGTGATTATGCCGCCAGACACACACCCACCTCGTTGGGTCAAGTCTTAATCATCTTTTGCTGAGGAACTATAAATTACTGAGCTTATTACACGCGACTGATTTGCAGCTAAATTATTTTAAAGAGCTGTTTCGAATTAAAACGGTTGAGATAGAACGTTAAATGGCCAGTTTCAATATTGTGGTATGAAAATGTTGACAGTATCCGTCTCCGCGCGGCGTATTTGCATAGTACGTGTTTACGAGCTTGTAGGGTTATCACTGTGCTATTATTTTTTTTGCTGTGAAACCTTTTGCTACTGTATCTCGTAAAATGTTACATCTCAATGAAGAGTTAAGTAACGAAGCGAAAATAAAATTCCTAGAATAGTATGTTTGAGTTATGATTTATATGTTTTTGCGGTTCCCAAAGAGGTTATGGACTAGATAAACATAGATATAAACTATCAGAAGGAAAATATTTTTTATGAATCGTAAAATTATAACGGTGTTTCTTGTTCGGAAACATGCAAATGCCTTAAATCGATAAGTTAGAATTTTTATATCAATTACCTCTCATTAGCATAAAAACAATAATATATCGATAAAACTAGCGACAAAAAACATCTATTAGCAAAAGCTCGTTAAGTTACAGATTAATTCCTTCCTATTTCCGGGCAATGCAACTCTAACTAGTAAAATGATATCATAAAAGAGGCAACCCTACTGACATATCGTAGGCAGTACACCTGCTAGCGGCGAGTGGACACATGTATGGTGGGACTGTGACTTTTATTGACACGGCCGTGTTTATTACTCGCGAGCCTTCTAAAGGCTCGGTGGGAGACAGTTTCGCCTCCCGTTGTACCCGTCTGAAGGGTAGTAATAACGCGGATCATTTTACGAAAATTGAGTGATTTTAGTAGTGCGTTTCTACGCGTTTGAAGAGGAAATTCTATTTGATTGTGTGTTTTACATACTTAAGATTATATCAGAATTTAATTCTTTAGTGCTAAATCATTTGCTTCTCTGCCGGATTTTCAAGATTGAGACAGCTAAACCAAACTTAAAATAATACAGTTACGACCTGCAATTCAATTCAATGAAACCTTAGACAAAGCAATTAACTGTAAAAAATAATTAAAAGATTACAATCTGCCATTATTTAGAAACACGCTTCCGCTTATGAATTGCGTCATATCGCAAAACTTCGTTTTATGGCTTTTGAATTACGTATGTTAAATAGAAATGAGGCATGGGAATATTCTACTTAAGCCTCTTACCGGGCCGTTGCAAAGGAATTTGATTGGAATTGAATTGAATCTGTTTTGCATGAATTCTCTGTGGGGTCTTAGTTTACTACACTAATAAAATAAAATATTTTATTCTCTTTCTTCTTTTCTCTTTTTATGGCACAGCTATAAAACAGTTTTATTGTGATTCAATTAAGATCAAACGTCCAACTAAAACTTGGTTGATAGAAGCTTAATAGGATTTCAACGTATCATGATCACGACTTGTTTACAATCTCACTTTCATTGGTGACACTAAAATAAGCGGCAGTCTTCCATTTTTATAGGGAAGTAATAAAAGCTTTTGCACTACACTGGTTTATTGAGGATGCTGTCATTAAAGTGTGAATGTCTCAAGCACACAGTTGACGTCGCCGCTATTGTTAGACTGTCGTAAAAATCTGATAAATAAATCTAAAAAACACCTCGACGGTCCCTACGTACAATAACCTAATTGGAAAACGCAAATTTTACAGGAGAGCGGTTTGAAGTTTCAAACACTTGTATCTCAAGTTCTATCAATCGCAGAGCTATGAAATTTTACACGAAGTCTTTATTTGTTGTCTTTTATGAGAAAATAAAATAAAAACGTTAAAATATATTCATTTTATTTCAACTTACCTGACGATATTTTGATGGCTTTACCTTTATCTTTTACATTTTTCATTTTCTTTTTTGCGCGAGCGCAACAAGCCCGCATGTGGGAGTTACGGGGGAGGCGCGCGGGGGTGTTGTTGACTTGCCAATGTAAAAATTAAATGTCTTAACTCTCACTAGTGACATTTTACATTGGAAGTGTTGTAGTTCTGGGGTTTGTCGAGTGTTGATTTAGGGTAGAATTAAAGCATTTTTACTAATTTTTCTTTGATCAATCGAAAGTATATGACAACCGGAAGGTCACGGAAACAAAAAAGGCAAATCCCGTAAGTACCACTTGAGGGAATGTACGTAGGGACCGTCGACCTGTCTATTTTAAACGCCCGTCTTTTCATAAGCAGCTAATCATACCACCGTAAAATAGGTGCGTATACGTTGAAAGCACCAATCGTAATGGCGCGAGAGGGCATGTCCGCGATCGTAGCGCCACGATAGCATTGTGCGGTGCGGTGCGCAAGAGTCGATCGCGACGCCGATTGCGAACGCCTGTCGCTTACGTGTCGCCTCCCGCCCGTATCTCGGACCGCATCGCACGCAAATTATAATCGATACCATTATTGTAATATCCGAGTGTAACATTCACACCACTATTGTTCCTTTTCTTTGGCGTAGTCTTAGCTCTTTGTTCGCGGCCGTTTGATGCTGTTACAGATCTATCTAAAAACTCGGGTAACAGATACATTGTTCAATTACGGCTTTCAACTGTTTAATGGTGCCTAATTAACCGCTGATTTATTAGCGCCTCTCAAATGTTTTATTAATAAGCTATTTGCAGAGCTTTCTCGTTTTTTCTTCGCATGCACGTCGGTATGTAAAAATGACGTCTTAATTTTCGGAAGGAGGACGAAAAATAATTATTCATAATTGTTGTTAACGTTGTGTATTAAAACGTGGATTGGCGTGTTTTTATGCTTTTGTTTTTGAGTTTATTATCATGTTTAATGATTTCGTGTGATCATTAACAAGAGTTGTGACAGGCCGCGGCTTGTATCGGCCGACTTGTCCAATTTAAGTAACTGTCGTGTGGACACGTACTCACCGAGTGACATCGTTTGTAAAAAGTTCATTTATACGAGTGTTTATATCAATTCCGGCTGTCCTTTCTGGTTTAACACTCCTACCGAATAGTCCCAATGAACGGTTAAACGGCACATATTCTCGTTAAGCGCGAGTTATGACGCGATAATATTTTTTTAATAGTAATGAGCTGTCAACTCTTGTAGTCATTACAAGTTTTCGATTGTGTAATTGGATAATTTATTCGATCTTTATCTTTTCAATTAGTGTCGAGTCCAATAATGCAAACTTTTAATATTCATCTGACAAATTGTTGTTGATGTTTATATTTAATAGTTAGTCATATTTTTGCTGTGACACCGCCGTAAACGAAAGTTTATTGCGCATTTATTATGCCATTTTTATTACTTCATAAAGAAGATCTGTGGTTTCGCGTATTTTTGTGTTACAGATGATGAACTAAAAAAATTGGATTATTTTTATTTCCTACAACCTTATTTATACCCAATTCTTAGGTATCTATTTCATCTAATGTTATAAAGGACCTAGGACACTAAAATGGATATTATTATCATACCTTTATTTTCTCTTTTTTCATGAACAGTCGTTAAACAACCCGTGTTATTAGTCTTATTTCAAGCAGAATTACGAAAATGACCATCTGTCTAAAAACCTTCAATAGCAACAAAACCACTCAAACTTCAATTCACATTGAACATTAATAAAACAAGATAAAGATATTTTTTCATCGAAGCACTTGGGCGTGTTGCGATGGCTCTTCGGTCATAAATCACACCACTTGCAAACATTGTTTCGTCTCATAAATACGGTACGTCTTTATACCAATACCAGATAACACTCAACTCAATTCAATGCTGCGTTCAATTGCACAAGAAAAAAGGAGTATTTAACTTTGAAATCTTAATCAGTAGGAATTGTGTATATTTTTTTCTTTGAGTGATTTCCTGCTAAAGCTAATGTCAGAAATGTTGTATTTTTGGTTCGTCTTCGAATTCTTGGCCATGTATGTTTACTCGTCTATTAGCCAGTGTTAAAACTTCCAAATTACAGCTGTTATTGCTGTTACGTATTTAGGATCTTACATAACTTACGTTTCGTGCATGGCTAAATCAATTTTGACCCTAGATTCAAGATTGAACACTAATAACGATAAAAAGAGAGTTGATGGTAACTATAAAAGGAGTTAAAGCTAAAAGCTTAAGTTGCCAGTAACTTTGCTAAGTTAACTTAACAAAAGGTAAATGCAACTGGCTGTGTGTATCGTTTTATTCGTCCTTTACCCTCATAAATAAGAAGAACGTCTTTATTCCAAGTGTCTGATAACGATTTAACTCAATTCAATACTAAAAGAGTTGTCAGTTGTAAAGAAAAGCTGTAGGCAATCTGACTGAGACGTTTTTTGACTAATTTTTTGGAAACTATTTTGATATTAGAATTAGTTTTTAATTTTGTGTTCGTGAAAAGACATGATACTTTTCCTAAAAAATGTCTTGAATTAGATCGAACTTTATCGACAACAAATGAATATCTGAAATCATAGCTTTGCATACTATCTAATCTGCTGCTTATTTCAGCACATAGGTATAGAGCATAATATGATAAATGTATTATTACAATTTTGCTTCAACATTTTTTTGGTTTAAATGATGAATTGGGTCATTCCAACAAAGAAGTTTCTAGAATATAAACTTTTATTTACAGATATAACAATTTTTCGCAGAAGGTAAATCGACTTTTGCACTAACATAAAACACTTCATTAGCAGAACATTGGTGCCGTTAACAATTCCTCTTGAAAAGGCCAAACAAATAACTCTGAATGTTTATATGTTGTTCGAAAACTAGCCCTTTGGCGTCACTTCACTATTAAGTCAATGAACTCATTACCAGTTAGTTAACTTTCCAAACAGCTGAAGGAACAGGTGAAAGTCCTATGCAAAACAGGGTCACTATGCTAAGGCATCACGCGAGACACAACAGCTGTTACGTAAAACACCGTATAACGGCTTTAGAGCTATAAATTGACGCAATATAAGGTCAGGGTCCCCATATAAACGTTCAGTGTTCGACGTTGGATGCACTACGCCGCAATGTGGTCATTCGTTTCAAATAAATTACCATGTAATGGTGCGTTAATTTGCATACTCTACTCGCCGATACTAATGTCTTAGCAAACAAAATTCAACCTTATGACACACATCTTGAGGTTTATTTTCCATCTGTCAAACAGTTTCATTCAAAAGCTCCGCCGACGGTGCTGCCACAGCGGTATTTTCGGGAACTGTGAGCTTTTACGAAAGTTCTTGCGCCATCCCAGAGATGGCGTTACTGTCGCAGGGTAAATTTGACCAAAACTCGAACCATTTTGTAGCGTAGCCGTGGCGCTAGGGGGTTGAAAAGGTTTTGTTGTACCCGAGGGTTGTTTGCTACGAAATGTTACGGTGGTAAGTTAATAGATGTCGCTGCAACGGTGGCGCTGAAATGATACGGAGATAACGGATACTTTGGAAACTTATTCGAGATTTTGCAGCTGAGATAATATAGGGGGAGCTTTTATCAGTACTTTACAGAATACAGGGGTTGTTATGAATGAAATGAAATAGATGGCTTCAAACATTTTGTTGTTGCTTACAAAGTTAAAGTTAAGAAATTATAACTAGAGCATCCGGTACACTATTTAATACAAATACCTTTACTCTTTTAAATAGACGTAGAACAAGAATTGCTGTAAGTTTTTGATATCATGGAAAGCTTAATGTTCAAGCTTAAGACTTAACAAAACAATACAATAAGCTTATTAAATACTTAAATTGTATTGTTCTAAATCTTCAACTTTTTATGCACCTGTCTAAAAATAAAACAATCGCCTAATTAGTCCTTTATAATCTTGTATTTGCATACACCCATTGTCAACGCACTTGAATGAAGACGACAACATTGAGAAAAAAACACAAAGCGGCATAAAAGGCTTTATTCTAATCCTAACAATGAAAAGTGAAAGCCTAAAACTCTATGCAAATTATAATTCGCACAAGCCTACTGTATTCTTGCATAAAATTGACAATAAAGTTATAAATCTCATTTGACCCAATTGTAGTCAATCCGGGAGTCCTTTTTTTTAAATGTCATTTGTTTTTGACTTACCTGTTGTCGCCGGTGCTTTAAACTTGCACCTTTGTGCGTTGATGTTGTTGTGCAATGTATTGAAATGAAAATTGGTTCCGGAGTTCGAGATGAAGTTGAGATTGATGTTGCTAGAGTAGAGGACGTTGGTATTTGAGATAAGAAGTCTCCTGCTTTAAATGTAGTTCCAAGTACCTATAAGCTTACAACTCCCTTGCACGAAATTAAACGGGATCTTGTTATTTTCTATGTTTATTTTGTATCAGGGCTTAATAAATCATTAAGGAAATTAACAGTACATTTTCTTCCTGCAAGCGTACACAGCCGCAACCGGAGCGTGCATCCGAGAAATTTAGACGTCTCATGCACTAAGCAAACACATATGATTTATACCCAAACACGGGGTCCGATGACGTTTCCACACCATAAATCGCAGCCCTCAAGGCGAGCGGACATATCGGGTGCTTTATGAAGAGCACAGACTCGACGACAGTTCGGATACCGCGTCTACCTAGCTGGGTATAAATTGGTACACGCGCCGGTCACAGCCCGGTACACCCGGGTATGCCAGGGTATAAATCTGGCACATCCGGCCGGCTACCGCGCCGGTAGTAGCGACGATTATTCACCCAATATCGAGTTTTGGCTTCACTAGCTAGGTTTCTAATCTTCGCTTTCGTCGAACTGGATTTATGTCTCACGATATAAACGTTTTCTGTATTTTTAAGGCCACCGACTAACTCACAACCCCATTCCGTTGACAGTTGTATCGCTCTCGCTGCCAGAAAATCATTTGGTGTGTGTGCAACCTTAATTCTGTGTATCAGGCCATTCGTTTTCATTTTGAAACGAGCAAACAAAGTTTATATAATTTCTCGTACTTATCCTCTTGTTTAGTTTCGGTAATAGCAAAGAAAATGTCGAATAACTTTCGCCGTAACCGAGAAAACCTACCAAATTATGACGTAACTACTAAAAGCTTTCGGTTCGACTACTAGAATAGGAGCCCTAAATCAACGTCCATACTCATTAGGGCGCGTTCGTGAATCCTCGGCGTAAACAACACTCGCCCTTCGACTGTCGCTCGTCTAGACGTGACCTAACTCACCTAGCTTGCCTTTTTTCCAGCGGCCAAATCCCCGAATCACACACGGCTAATACGCGAACGTTCGTAATAAATCAACTCGCCATTTTTGTTTTCAACGCACCGATAACTCTTTTGTCATAGGGTGATGTAGTAGTAGGTAGGGGTCCAATGGAGTTATTTATATTGTCGTATTTTCCTTGGTGGAAGAAAATTTCCTTTCTGTTTGCTTCATGGGTCAGTGATCAGATTCGTTCGGCAGCCTGCTGCTGATGTGGTTGGTAACAAGCATAAGGGCGCAAGAGAAAAATTGTGTAATTTTATTTACAGGAATTATTTTCCTTCAGTTGTATGGCTGGATTAAGTTCATCGTTTATTACTACCCTTTCTAAGCCATTTCTTGTTCGATATATCTTAAGTATGGTACTCACCGCTATGAAGATCAACAAGTTACCTTAAAATTGTATAAAAAATAGGTATTTTTAAAACAAAACCCACTGCACATTGTTGGAAGATAGGTAATCATAAAACCCATCACTCACATTGAAACTAAGTGCCGGAAAATTACTTGCCAGTTCATAATCTTACAAGCAATTACATAAATGGTATGGAATTATAAAAATTGTGATGTGCAATTAATCAATTTAATGGATATTAAATAGAAGCAAAGAGGTAGTTATCGGGAACTGCTATATTATTAAAGTAAATTACTTTTTAAGATGGTTTTTATTTGCAGAAATATCTAAAGTACTTATGAACGTATTTTGAAGCAATATCAAGATTAGTCAAGTATAAGGTCAAGTACAAATTGAGTTATTAAATAACAAGTATTCCTACTGGCTACTGTTTATTACGGGCATGGGAACTAGTTCAGTGAGATTATGTGTTATTAAGTTCTTAATTCAAAGGAAATACGTCGGTTTATACACAACCTACAATTAGTGAGCTTTAAAAATAACAGTAGCTGTTTTGGACAACTTACATTTTCCTTAGCCAGATCAAAATACCTATCTTTAAAATCTATAAATTATTACATGAAAATACGCCTCAAATACCTCCATTGTATAATATTGAAATCAGCACTCATTACAATTCCAAAAATTCGTAACTAAAAAATTTGCAAGAATTTTCAATCAACAATCGCGTTGTACTCCCTTCTTCACTACAAACGTTAGCACCCCACAGTTCTCAGTTCGCAGTGTTGCTCCCTATTCAAGAAATAATTGTTTATTTTCGACAGCCACGCACTTAACTCCACTGTGCAGTAACAAGTAACTATGTACTGAGTGGTCACCCTTGCGGCTAACTGATTATTGAGATTCATTGGTTTCGCTATTTACCGTTACACTTAGACACAATTAAGGGATGTTTTCTTTCATTCCATTTATCTTGAGATTGTTAATAAGAATACAATGCAATAAATGCAATTCTTAGACAATTACATTCATCGATTATGTTTTTACTTTTCACAACTTTACTGATAGTTTAGAAGTTAAGACAAGTACTGACGAATTTGAAAGAATTTATAAAGAAATTATAAATAATGTAATAAAAGCAATTCTCATAAAATTATATTAAACTTTTTGAATCAATTATTGATTTTGCTATTTGGAAATTTACCGATATTTAACAAAATGTAGAGTCTAAGAACAACTCACAAGGAATTCTGTATAACCCTGTTCAAGCTTAAAGGAATCCGCAATTTTAGCTTCAACAATCGGTAATGTACAGCTCCGTGGATGAGTAAATAATAGTGCATTTACAGTTGCATATCTTTGCAAACAAAACGCTAGGCCGTAAACATAGTCCGTACTAGCAATTCAAACCGGCAGTTTAAAAATCCACAATTGCATTACAAATAAAATTCCAACTGCAATTTTCAACACGGTCCTAAACATTTTTTGCTATCTATGTACGGGTGACATAAATAACAGAATATAGAGGGAAGCGCATAGACAACACAATGGCAAATGTCGGTGCTCACTCGCGAGCATTGTAGCGTAGCGCGGGAGGCGTTACGAATCAATGGAGGGAATTATCGGCACTGGGAACTCTGTAGAGACGGTGTTCCAACATTTACGTGATAGGTTCCATAGATATGTTGGTTTTGTTCTGATTGACGGGTCATTAACGATCTTTGCAATGCTTATGAGATTATTATAAGCGAATAAGTTATTCTAGAGTTGTTGAAATATTACTTCGTTAGTAATCGAGGCATGATTTTCGCTTGAGCTTGCGTCCTGTGTTCTCTTCATTTCTTCTAAGCGGATTTTATACTTGCATATTATTTTCAAATACAAAAGCATTTATTTTTAGAGAAAATGTCGCTTTGTTGATTATTATATTAAAAATCTTCATTTTTTTCTGGAAGACATCCGTGTCTCATTCTGTGGCTTGTCGCTTCAATTGTAGATCATTACTTCAGGCCATTCTGAAACAGAAATTAATATCTCTGTTATTTTTCACACAAATAGCTACAAGAATTCTCCCATAATTTACTCGCAAATTAGTAAACAAACAAACACAAAATAAACAAAATCACACATCTCCAGTCAATCTTTGTGCCAGATTAGTTCGTCCCACGCTGCGTATCGGTTGAAGAGGTAAATGAAATGCTATCCGGAGGGGAAAAGTTAAATTACTGAATTTGAGGGTCAAAGGAATAAGTCTTCCACTGACACGCCTATTGAGATGTCTATTGATTTAAAATGTGTTGTTTTGTTTATGGCTCTTCGTTCGGGTAAATAGTGGCTTATGTGTAGCCACCCTTAGAAATAAAAGATTGCTTTAGCAGTACCTCGATTCTCTATCACTATCGACTACCGACAACCGGCTAGCTATCGAATTTTGACATTTAGAATGTACTGCCAAAATGTTTCCTACGACACCCGTCAGAGGCGCTGATCAAATTTTATACAAAATTTCTCGATGACAGTTCGGTTGTCGGTAGTCGATAGTAGAAGAGAATCGAGGCACTGTATGTCTTATATAGCTAGTTTCTTAAAACAGTTACCGCTAATATCATTGACTTTTACTTGACATTAGTGTGATAAAGGCAAATTTGTTTCTTCGTAAAATAAACAGTAATATCGTGAAAAAACAAAATTGATTGTAATTTTGACTTAACCCTACATTATTTTATATTATTACTAATATTATAGCTATGGCATTGTATATATAATGTCTTTTCAGCCTTCAATGGGTCAGTAATGAGTTAAGTGCATTTTTTTATAATGTGTAATGGAAAATACCTAAAGAATATAAATGATAAAAATAATCTAAGTAGTTTTTATATAAAATCAGTTGGCCGTAACTGCCATGAGAAATTATTATCAGTCATGAACAAAATACATTATTACATAAATATCGTATTTAATTATAATAACAAAAAACTTGCTTAATATCTTCGTGACCAAAAAGTCGTTTACTACAAACACGTGTAAGCTCATAATTCACAGAAATCCTGAAATGCTAATTCAGTCAAGTTTGTTCCACGCTACACCCCTTGTTTTCGATGAGATTCAAAACTTGTTATCAAATCGAAGTGTTTGCAAAGGAAAATTATCTTTACGGTCATGCATTACAATTCATTTTCATGTTGCACGCAATTTTTTGGGGTTTTCCACGAATAAGTGGTCAATTCCGAATTTATGGGGAAGCTTACTAATCTCCTGGGGTTTCCCTGCTCTATTTCTAAATTGTACTATATTGTAGTTGAAAGGGCGGAGTCAAAATATATCATTCTCTATCTCATTATCCTAAGTAGTCGGTATAACACAGACATTAAAAAAACAAAGCTATTAAGTAATTGAAGGCAATAAAATTCATGATATGAACATTTAAAATGAGACGTTTGACAAATATATGCGTTTACCGAAAACCTCGAAATTAGGGAAGGGTCGTAGTAATGACCCCGTTTACTGTTATCTATGGCGATCACTACCACAGACCCTAAATTGCCGCCAAATTTAAATTTCGAACATCATAATCTAACTTCTTGAGGACGAATAAAAAAGAAAAAAAAACTTAGTTTTTTAGTTATATCTACATTCGATTTTGAGTTTAATTTATTAGTAGTTATAGTTTAAATTTGAGTGCGTTCTATCGATGAGAACTGGAACATCTGCCGTTGTCTGGAAGCGGCTCGCGCGCATTTGAAATTTTGAAAAAGGCCTCGACGCCAGAGCAACAGATGCGACATGGATTCCTAAAAGCAGATGTTTATTAAATACCCTCATAGATTAAAGTGGGGAGTGCTTTTGTTTTTTCATTTCTCGCATTGGACAATATTGTGCCTTAACTGGTTTGACCCTTTAGTTACGATATGCGGGCAAGATAACATGATAATTGGTTTCGTCGTCTTCCATTGTCGCTGATGTACGATACGAAAATTGCTAATAATTGTGCGCTTATTACATTGTATTGGCTTGAATAATGGATTATTTTTTTGTGTAATCGATTCGTATTTCTTCAACGGCGAGACGATATCTTGAGTATTAAATATTGAGCAGTAAAAACTGGATGTAATTGATAATAAAAGGTGTGTAACTTCGAGGTAAGAAAACATTTGTAAATTATACGGTCCACTTGTGTTTTTATCTATGCCAATTGCGATCCGATACATTCTTGCGCTAAATATACGCAACGAAAAGCGTTAACATTTTTAAATCGTGGTCGGATTTTAAACGTTTTACAAAAACAGTACAACGGTCTTTTTAGTACGTTATTCCCGTAGCGAAGGTGAAATTTCACGGCCAATTTTTATATGATTCGTGGAAGTTGGCACTGGTTTAATCTAAACTAAGGTTTAACTGCCGTTTGACATGCAACCGTTGCGTGGAAAGGAATTAGATAAAAGTTTCAAAACAATTTCATAGAAGCATTTACGGAATGAGGAAGCCTCAGAAATAGGTTGAATTAAATATTTTGCGTAAATTATTACGTGTATCGTATGAACATTGTTCTGTGTTTTGTTGGGTAGAGTCGTGTGGAGTGTGTATCATTAATATTATGATGTTTTCTTTGATCGTTTCACTGTAAATACTCTACTTGCATAGATAACGCAGTAGTATTTAAACACAAAACTTTACGCAAACGATTTTATGTCGCTATAATAATATGGAGTGCAATGTTTTTCATCATTTATCTTAAGTTAAAAACATTCCCGGATTTTTATGTATTCTATAGAATATACTTATTTCAGATTTATACAAGAATAGGTAAAACCGCGATTTATTAGTTACTAAGCTGATTAAAACCACGCTGAAACTCATATTATTTTTACCCACAACTAGTAGATATACCGAAGTCAACAACCTTTGGCTACAACTCCCTTGAACCTCGCATACAATAACTAAGTAGGTACCAACATATTTAGATCACAACGATATTCTAAAACAATACAAGCTTCCTACATTTTTGGTGGATCGTGACGTCATCTAAACGCCATACTGGTTCACAATAGCGGCCACGGGCGATTCCGGCCGCGCCCCACTACGGCCAAACTACCACGGATATTATATTTATGAGGGGTACATTTTACTCTATAATTACGTATCGATTCGTCCGTCCGTGTGACGCCCAAATATTATTCATACGACCTCTTCAATTACTATTAGGTATGTAGGTAGTAGATAGGTACGTACTATTTTGTTTGGACTCATTATTTTGATTGGTTACTGTCGTGAGGTATTCGTGTTACATTTTGTCGTAAGTAACGAATATCACGATATCAATAACGGTTTCTAAGGTCGAGTTACAGTAACAGTTATATCTGAAATTGAAAATTAATTAGAATGAGTTCTTTTATTATTCAGATAAATAGATCTCAGTGATTCAATTAAGCATAAAAAACAAATAACCTTGGTCTAGTCTCGGTCTAGACTTTCCGGTGATGTCATTACATTATTTCTAATAAAGTTATTATTTATTACATTACAACGTTCACAAACCGTTAAAGGTCATTTATTTGACGTAAACACGGGTGATACATGTCGACAGCCTTTTCATGTTTTACTAAAAGCCTTAAAAATTAATCAGAATGAGTGCCTACAACTGTTATTAATTAAAGTGAGCCCGGTATTAGCGTGTTCGCATGCCGCGGCCTAATAGACATTTTTGTGGAAACTTCCCTGCCTAAATAAAAAACTCACAAAAACTGTTTCCAATAAAAAGATCAATTCACAAAGATAATAAGTAAAAGTGAAAGCGTACACGTGATTTCGGAGTCCCGTTGGCAACGTACCTGTTGCAGTCTTATTTACGACCCAAAACAAGCGCTTTATCTCGCCCCGTCCATATAATGCGACCATAAAACGCTCCACACCGATCCATTTACGACTTCTTGCATAACACCCTTTTGTTTATAAACAAAAAGATTTCAAGGTCCGCGCTACCTTGCGATTTTAAGTCGCAATTGAATTTAGTGACCGTTTTTCGGCCGTCGGGTAAACGTGCTCCTCGTGCGTCGACACGAGAAAACATCGTTATTTACGTTTTAATAAAATGATAAAAACGACGATTAAAATTCAGTGGACATTCGCGTCATTACCAGCTGATCGATATATTGCGGTATTTAAATTGTTGTAGCGTCGGTCATAAAGGCGGGATGGGTTGTAAATAAATAATAAATTATGTAACGTATTGCTGCGGGCCGATAACCTGCGATTCCTTTTCGCATCTATCTTTAAGTTTACAAGCTTCATTATAAACGCTCGCGATTATAAAATCTCGCGCATAAATACCTAATTAAATTAATTATGCGAATTTGTACTCGTGTGATGTGAAGTTGACAGATGAAATGTGATTGTGAAAAGTGATTGTCTTCTGCCATAGATTAAGACAAGGTAACGATTATTTTGTTCAAGTCCTCAACGGATAACAGAATTCAAACAATGCGAATACAATGTGTACGAATATTCGAATAAATCTTAAATTAACATAGTTAAGTACTCAGCAGGCAGACCCTAAAATCAAATAAGAGTAGAGTTCAAATAGAAAGTGCGGCGTATATGTAAAAATCAGACAAAAAGTGCTTCTAATGTGGGGAATGGCGCGATGGCGGCCGGGACGCACCGGGAGGGGCGAGCGAGGCGAGCGGGGCGGAGCAGAGCACAAAAAACTAATAATAACAGTGTGTGTCACCCCATCAGAGTGGTGTCCCATTCCTGCGTCAGCCGACGTCACTCGTGTGAACTTTGTATGCCATTTTGGATCGCGAGACGGTTTTGGGTGCGAGTTTAATAATAGCGCAATAGTATTTGTATGTATTTAGACCGTAGTCGCGCACGCAGACGTCTGGCTAAATTATAATTGAATACTATGGACCGTTAACTGCTATCAGAAAATTCACTCGTTTCCAAAAAGAATTCCGCGGCAGGTTAACGGGGGTTTAATGCCTAGAAAACTAGACAAAAAAGCTACTCAACTTCAAAATGTATAATGCTAAATCTTTCAGCTCTCTGAATGTAACAAGCAATAACTTTATCAATCAGATCAATCTCAAATCAGAAATTACAAAAACTGTCTTTCAATCAAATACAAAAACGCATCAGTTATCGGCCGGCCAACGTTTAGCACACTCAAGTATACCATAATTCACTTAACCTAGCTACACAAAGTAACAGCAAAATTCCACCAAGAAGACCACCAAAATTGCTAAAACAAAATTACTATTAATTTCCTGCACAGCTAGTACATTTTTCAACGGATCTGAATCTCAGTTCACCTATCATTACGAGGGCGAAACTAATCCGGCGTGTAATCTTACGTAATTATAACATGGTACGGGGCTAGTGTAAGTCACGAATTGTGCTATCTAGCCGAAGCGAGACTTAAAAACTCTACCGTGTCTCTGTGTGAGTTGAGTTCAGATATGTATGTAGATACCGCGGCCGGAATCTGATTATCATCGCGGACTTTGTTAACTTGAACATGTAGGATGGAGGCACATTGTTTTCGTAATTTTTATATAGTGTTTTGACGATAGAGCTGTCTTCTACAAAACAAATTGGGCTGAAAGTATTCATAGTTGCAATTTTCCACTACAATTAGCTATTGGACTTAGTCATATACCAAATTTTACCATAACTGGTAATTTTTTGTCTAGATGGTTGGCCATACGAAGGATATCCACAAATGAAAAATAAGGCACTGATTTTTAATTCTATTCGCAACAGTGCCATACATTGCTCTAAAAAATATATTTTTACACATTGTAATACTCCATATTATAGTAATCTCATTGTGCCTCGGTCCTAAGTTAAAGACCGTGAGTAAAACCGGCTGATAATCCGGGATGTAAACACGCGAAACACGATCGCGTCCCACCGGCCACCGTCGCCGGCGATGTCAAATAATCGGAACTTACATAAATAAATATTTGTTTATTTTATGCACTATTTTGTTCTAATAGGTTCAGTCTAATGTAAAAAAGGGTGATGCAATTTTTAATTGTTTACTACTCAGGAACCCTAAAATATGGATAAGCATGGATGGTAATTCTATATTTTAACTGCTTCCCCAAAGATAAGGTGACATATCTGTTTTTAGCGTAATGAAAAGTATTCTGCTATAATAATGAATCTGAAAATCAAACCGTAATTGTTTGTTCACTGTTTATCCCGTTATTAAAATCCAGACATACCTTCTAGAAGAAGGTAAGGTAGGAACTTTGATACAAAATGAATTCATGGTAGTTATAGTGACCGAGACATAGATAATACAGAATAAAGTATATAATAGTTTTACTTAGATTTGAGAAGTAGAATTTGCCGGAATTTTGTCCAAATTTTTGACATTTATTCCAATTTACGAATCACATAACCGGTTTTATCTCGTCTTAATCTCACAAGTTTCGGTTGACGGACACTGAGTCACCTCCGTTCCCACAGTCTCATGTCCAATTCTGTTGAAAGTTTGACCATGAGCTTTCAACCGTGAGACGTCCAGTACTGGGCAGTTCTCTACGGGTGTTTCCTGGTTGTGAAATGTAGCTGCTGTAGTGTTTTGATTCATATTTTGGTTAATAAAAGATTTAAATTTATATTCAAAACATATAATAACTTGACTCCAGTATTTTTTTGGTTTTAATATCGAAGTTATTAGAATATGAAACTTGAGACAAATCTGAAATTGCTATAATTACATTAATTACTGATTTTACTATCGCATACCGTTTGGAAAATGCTATGCTTAAAAAAGAAGAGATTAGTGATAATATTATTATGAATCATGAACATGTATTTTTTATTTTATGTTGATGTTATTTGATTAGACACGCGTAAAATTACGTCTTTTTCCTATAGGGGTAGACAGAGGCCAGAGAACGGAATAAATATTATTAATTCAGCATAAAAATATTACATAAAAGTTCATTTTACGATATTCTTGCCGTCATCGCCTGAACGCCAACATTTTCTTGTCTCATTAATCTACTTCAAGTTTTAACACAAGCCTATAGTTAGCTCATCAATACAGATCAAGCAAATCGTACCCAACAAATTATAAAATGAGATTGAGATGCAAATGCCTATCGGAACTTTTATTGGCATTTCATCAACGTCAGATCGTCATCAAAATACGGACTTAAAAGAGTTATGGCCAATTTGCTGTAATACATTGAAAGCCTTTATCGAGTTATCTGGGAAGATATTCAAAACTGGGGAAAATATACCCTTTAGGCTATTTGTAGGATTATTATATGGGTTGTATTTTTATTTTCAGATAAATTTCTAGGCAGAAAAAAATATTTTATTGATGACTAACTTAGTCCATTTTTTATTACAACTAATTCTAGTACAATGTAAATTTTAAGAAGTTGCATTTTTATGCGTCTAACGAAGCTATTTTTATTTTAAATCTTACTGGTTGTTTAGATTCCAAGATTGAATTCTGAACTTTGACATCGACACTTCAAAAGAAAATAGAGCTAAAACATTGAATTTGACAAAAGGAACAATGCAAAACGCTAAATTAAATTCAATTATCGAAAGAGGAAGTCGACGCGCCGCCCCCGCGTCTCAGCGAGATTTATTATATTTGTCCTGCGCTTATTTCATTATTGCCAGTCGGCCGTCCCGCGATTCCAAACAGGCCTGTTGAAATTTTAGGAATAGTTTGTAATGTCAATGATCTTTGATAGTCACGAATAGCCCTATTATGTTGTACTTGGTACGATTGCTTGCATTGATAAAATTGTTTGTTTTTGTGCTAGTGTTTTGAATGGAAATTGATAAAAGTTTTTTTTTGTTTCAGGTAAGAGTCACAAGTCCTTGCTGCCTTATGTAGAATTGTCATCAAAAATATTATGCAGTCAAGATTGTTAACATAAAAAAGATTACAAGTATGTATTTCGGTACGACTCTACTTTTTTTAATTCTGCGAAAAGTAGACTTTGGTGTGCATGATACCTACTAAATTTTAAAACAAGAATGACTTCAGAGGGTTAAAATGTTATTTAAATAAAACGAAAATCGTTTTCTAACTGAACTGTAAAGCGCGCAAAAACTTTTTGATGGGCTCCCACTGAGCTCACAGTATACTTAAAATTTTGCAACAATTTATTCACATTTTGAATTTAGAGTTTAAACATTTTCTGCTTGAAGACTCTTATTTTTATATTAAAAACTTATTCTACAAATACTTTTTTAAATTGTGCAATTCTTAATTCAAATGTCGATTAAACGTTCGTAAAATTTCGCTTATACAATCACTTATGAATAGAAAGCGTTCAATGGATATCTGTCTCGTTCACACTTGGGAATAACCTTATCAATCTAACACGAATCGAACAATAGCGTCGCATGTTTGATTTATACAGTCGCTTAGTAGGAACATTACGGATAATTATAGTGCGACTAAGTAATGTTAACACTTTACAACTTGATGGCTTTTAATAAAGTTTATCAAACTGCCTCATTTGTAACTGTTTTATAACTGGTAGCATTTATGCTGATGCCATGAATTTATTTAATACATTTTGTTGCTACAAGCTGCGTCTAACAGTAAATTACCTATCTTGGATAGGTACTTGTCACTAATTTGTTAACGATTAAACGTACTGCAATTTGTAGGATACTTGTAAGCGAAACCAGATTCTTTAATTGCTCAAAACTTATCTGTAGAACAAGATATTCAGCTTCTTGTTTTAATATATCTCTTATAGCCTAGAGTAGATAGCAGTTAACTAATCATGTAGAGACAGGTCCATAGGTTTAAGGTTAAGTATTTAGCAGAACCGGCTTGCAGTTTGACTCATTACCTAAGAATCTCAATGAACAATTAAAACTTACTACACTAATCCAAGCTTGCAACATCGACCTTTGGAAAGGCAATTTCAAATTGCGAACTGTCAATTGGAGCGTTCGGCAACAAATCCCAAGAGGTTTCGTTCGAACTACACCTCCACAAAAGCCGAACAGAAGTAGGAGCTCAGCTCGCGAGCTTTTCAAGGGTGGTGGCTGCTTTCGGCGGGAAAGCAGCGGCTTGAAGCGAGGGGGGGTGAGGTAGGGTGGCGGGCGTGATGGCTCGTATTGATTTAGTGCCGTCGTCGACGGAGCTATGTACTGCTAGGTAGGTGAGTATCGCCCGATGTCGCTTGATGCGCTTTCTTTGAGCCGTGAATGGAGTGCGAGGATAAATGATGAGCTTGCAATATCGAGTCGGAATGTTGAAGAAAGTATTCAAAATGAAAAATGGGTTTCAGTTTTAGGGTTGTTTGAGTGGTTTTTGTAGTAAATAGGGGCGCTATTATAAAGTGTAGCTTTGGGGAACCAATACATCATCTTGGGCTAAAACATCGAATGACAAAACGAAAGCCAATGGAGTTTTGATAAGTACAATATAATATTTGAGAAATAGGCAAAATTGTTTACCCATAAAAATGATTTACCAATCTTTTTAACAACTCGTATCTACCTCCCATAAACCTTGTGCCAACAAACCTTTGCGAGGCATAATGCTACCATTAGAAGTAATCCTTATGTACAGCAGTAAAATTATAGATGGTCAGCAAAGAAACAAATGATGAAATTCGATTTTCGATAACAATCCTAATCAAAACGTCGAACAACTGATGTTCAATGACATATTTAAAACAAAAATTCAATTTTCAAATTCAAAAATCAATAAACGCACACCCAACAACAGAACTAGTGTAAACACAATCTAGCAATTTTCCGGTGCAGTCAATGTAAAAGCGCTTTTCACTGCTGCAGCGCTTAGCTCCCACAGGACCTTCTAGCGTCGAAGATTTAAATGGATATTTAACTTTAGTCTCAAGGAACCCAAAGTCTATTGCTTTCGTCCTCTGAGTCTCAATGTTTTTTAGAGAAAAACTTGCGAAGCTCCCAGCAAATGGTTTTAAATAGTCCAGATACAGCGTCTTAAACTTTTATAATGGTCCGTTTATTTAAGTTTGTTGTTTTGTCTTTGTAGAAAGGACGTTTTACAATACTTAGGTACTTGTGTGCCCTGCTTTAAGTGCTTTTTGTGTACGATCTTGTTGACATTAAAATTATAGCGTTTGACGCCCATTATAATAATATTATGATTTTCTAATTTTTATGTCATCAATATGACTTTCTTAGTGTACAACTGCATAAATCATTCATTATTCGCGTATAAAACTAATTATTACTAATTTAATATTACGTAATATTATTACTAAAATATTGACATTCATAATATATTAAGCCGAATCTTAAATGTATATTTTTTATTATTATTTCTCAATAAGATGATTCAATAAGTATGTAGGTTAACATTGCCGGTACAAGTAATTCAGTTATAAAAACGTTACCTCGCTGAAGGATTGTCGTAATAAAAACAACCTTACGAATTTTCACAGAGTAACAAAGGGTTCGACACGATCCGCTTCACTTTGAAACATGAATTTATTTTACACGACGCAATTAATTATAATTATGTACCTACCGCTGTTTTTATAAATTATTTTATTATATCAATTAGTTCTCGTAAAACTTTCCAAAGGTCTGCTTCATAAAATAACTTATATCTACCATATTAAAGCAATGACGCTTCTTATAGTTCAAGTGTAATTTCCAGGTACATTTTTACTAGCGGAATAATCTATTAATATTTATACTTACGTGTATGTAATTGAAAAATATTTATCTTACTGTAACGAACATAACGTGAAAAAAATCAATTAGAATCAAAACTGTGCCAATTTTCACACGAAACTAAACTTATAACGTACACTCACGCGACCACGTGTACGAATTCGAAACGCTTAACAAGGTAACTTCGCATTCTCTGTCCGTTAACCTAATCTGTGCCGACATAAAGAATTTTATGGTTGTTGCGGCGAAGCCCGCGCCTACACTTTACACCCGGTTTTGGGTACGCTTCCTACTTATTTTAATTACCATTTTAATTGCTATACGACCGCCGATAACGATCGTATCTCTATAAACACTATTGTTCGAATTCATACAAAAAAATATTCCCAAAATTACATTAAAAAGTTGGTGTAGAAAAAATGTATAGTGGCAAAGTTTTGACGCCTAACTGTGGCGTTATTCAGAACTTTAAATATACGCTTACTTTACAGTCAGTATTTGCAATTCACAGACAGAAGTCGCTCCGCAGGTAGGACTTTAGAGTTATCTTTTATTTATAACTACGTAAAGAATACCTCTCTAATGTCTTACTACGAGATGTCGAAATATTCTCACTCGTAGAAATGGATCAGATTGATATTCCGACATTCCTGCGGAGCGAAAAGCTTGCACGTCGTAAATCTAGCAACAACACGTCTAGTTAATTTATAGTATTTTTTATGGGACTATAGGCGATGTCATGTGATGTTAAACATTTTACTAGCGAAAAACGTGTAGAAATTATGTTAGGTGTTTCGCAAACTGTATCAGATTCCTACACGAGTTCATGAGTTTTGCATGCTTTTACTGTATTTTAGTAAATGCTCTAGTCTGGATCTTGCTGAGTAGAGTATTTTGCTAAGAAGTCTGTGATTTCCATCTATTTTTTTTATTAATTTTTAACCAATAGTACCAAGTAGCTCTTTACTCCATTGTAAAAAATAAAATAAATTTATATCCACCTATCTAATTTACAATCATCCAGATTGACAATCGAGTTCACCAAGTAACATTATACAGCGTGTAGTACATAAAACAGTTATAAAATAGTAGGGGCTAGTCCGGAAACCAGCGGGTGTTCACTCACATAATTATATTCACGTCTGATATTTTTCAACTTTCACGCGGCTCTTTATTTCGGCAGGTTTTTTTTCTAAACTTCATGATTTACGTCACTTCTGTCCGTGTCGGGATGTCGTTGCTCCGACGAAAGCTTTATGCGCCCTTTCAAATTTATTTTGTTTTAAACGACTCTTAAGCATTGTCCGTATAAGCGATGATGGATAACGTGCTAAATATTATGCTATTTCTAATGTTCCTGGAAAATTTTGGGAGGTGTGGGTAGTAATGAAAAATCTTTGTAATTTTTCACTTGTTTATTTTATATGAAATAGTTATGAAAGAAATTAAGACTCCCTATGAATTACGGAATTTAGAAAAGCTATAAAATATTTAAGACAATGATTAATTTCTAGACAGCTCTACACTGACTCAACCTTTCATAAAAATGCGTCAAAAGTAAAAAAAACTCTTCTAAATTGATAATCAAAGCACTTATCCGTTCTCTACAAAGTAAAAACAATTAGTTACCACAAAGTGTTACAATAAAAGCGAAGCTCTCCTCTTTCCTGTTAGTTTTCGCTCCCTTGCACTTTTCCCGACCAAAACGAACAAAAGATTTACGTCGACCACGTCTGGGCCTTTCTCTAAGACTCTACTTTTGTTTTTAGCTACGTATATAGTAAAACTGCAGCTTTAATGCGCAAGGTAAAATTCTTAAGAAATAAAGTGGTAGCATTATTATTTTCTGTTAAGAAAAATATATTATTTTCCAAAATATTTGGAAAAGAAATATTGATTGAAGATTTTATATTTTTTTGTGATTTAAGACACAATTTTATCATAACGATATTTTTAACATAAAATTTCATATTCGGGTTGGTAGTCAGGAAATGACTAAAAATAGAGACCGGTGGGTGTGGGATAGACTTATGCCCGCCATTAGGACAGCATTTGTTATATAAAAATACAAACTCTTATGTACAGTATAATGTAGACTAAAAATAATACGTTTGTTTATTTCTTAAGTAGACAAACAATCAAGACTTCGCTCGAAACGTCTGTCCTCCAAATTCATAAACTATAAACAAAGAGACAATAACCACGCCCTCTATTCAAATTCCCAAAGTAGTATCAGTTCAATTGGAATGACACGTGCCTCAATCAGTCGAACCAATCATGTGTTACAATCATTTGAAATTAGAACCAATGTTGACACAATGACAGCTATGCATCACAACTCTATGATTATAACGATTGTGTCTTTTGTTTATGGTCAACACAATGCTATAGTTGTCTTAACTACTCAACACCTTTAACGTAGTCAAATCGAAATCAACATGTCGAAATCAATAGCCGTAAGCTTATTATAATACCTCTACCCTTTTTTACCTTGATCTGCTTGTCATATCGGCAAGGATTGTAGAACTGTGGTCGCAAAGAGAGACCGTTTTGATGGTTTTTGCTTGAAGTGTGATATTCGTAAGAGGAGTAGAACTGGTGTAAAACCGAAAATAAATTCACAACTTATGCCAACAGACAAATGGTACGGGTATCTGTTGATCGTATGATAAAGCGCTCCACAGTACCATTATTCATCTAAAGAAAGTAATTCATCTTTTAAAATTTTCCAATTCGAACAAAAACAGACTTAATTATGATTTATATAATCTATTTCCATTTCTACAAAGCTGAATCACACTCAACAATGAGTTAATAATCCAATTAAATTTTCCCTTCTACTCTTCCTTACCATGTTTCAAATTCGTATAAATCACCGACTCGAACTCGTCTGACGGAAATAGCACTCCGACGGTCCATAAATCCAAGTCTATTTAAGCAATCTCAAACGAAAAATCTGAAATAAGCCGCATAACATGTCACCTAGCACATAACTTTTTCAATTCCAAAAAGAATAAAACAAAAGCGGCCATTTTGAAATTTATCGCGCTTGTTTGAATTAAAAGCGTACCCATGAAAATAAAAGGGACCAAACCTTTTGATTTAAACGCGTTAAATAATAGGTACAGAATGATGTGTTGGTATCTGTCTGTATCACGTGTTCGTGATACAGACAGATACCATTGAATGCTCTCTTATAATATAATAAATATTATTGTAATTTTGAGACTGAGAATTCCTATAGTTTTATAAAAATCACATAATATCTAAATAAACGTACAAAATAAATTATACTTTTACGATAAAAATAGAAATCTAGAGCTTAAAATATAACTAACGATGATTTATATAGTGTTGTACCCATACCAAATCACTAAGAACCGAAACTCAATCGTAAAACACAAAACTATCATAAATAAATTCAACACCTACTCTGTGGTAATAAGAATCGACATCTCAATCGATATATTATTATGAAAGAGACGTCTTACAAGAACAATAATTAATTTTTCATAATTATCATGAGCACAATCAATGCGAACAAACGCGATATGCATCGGGTTAAATAATTAATGGTAATTTATGGAACGCGCGGGATTCAGAACGCACGGCGTCTATAGACTTGTTGCTGGACTATGTTTTAGCTATTTTAGGTTTACAATGAAATTTGGCAGAACAATTGGTTAGTATTACATTTGAAAATAGATTTTGTGTAACAGTTTTCGATGGTAACGTAATTATTTTGTATTTGTTTGTGAATTCATTAACAAGCTCTTAACGCTATTTTTTCTCTTATAGTTTCCCACTAAAAAAACTATAAATTTATGTGGCTGTGGTAATAAAGTTCTCTGTTTACACCGAGAAGCGATTTTGAATAAAGTACTATCTTAAAAAATCCATAAATTGTATTAAAAAATCCGAATATTTATTTCATAATTTGGGTTTAACCAAGTTTAGTCAGAAGTCTGTATTTTATTTTATTTTGAAATGTCAACAACATCGTGTTCTCGTCACATTTAAATAAACACATAAACATAATATATTATTTTGTCTAATATATATAAGACCGTGAGAAAAAACCGATCAAAGTACGTAAAAACCAAACTAGTTTTTAATTATCACTTAAATCTATAAATAAATGTATTCAAGGCTTTATATTTTTATAGTTGTTTGGATAGTAGATCATTATCGCAACAAATTGGTCAACAAATCTATCAATATAAGTTCAATATTCGAACCGTAAAATCTCGAAAGTTTATCAAGTTGTTTTGTACTCAAATTATTGATCTGATTCAACTTTTGCTGAGTCATCTCGCAGTCTCTTAAGAAGGTACTATAAAAGCCTACATATTTTGTAAAAAGATGTATGCTTTGAGACAAGGAAATAGTGATACAAAAACTTTAATTATTATTACGTCAATGAAAAATTACATTTAAAAATCTTGGAATAATATTTCCTACTAAGAAAAAATACTTTAAATTAACTTGACACTATCGTTGAAGTCGACACACATTCGTCTCCACTTATCATTATCTCTGAACATTGACTACCGATGCAATGTAATTAGTCTCTATAAACCTTTTGATACATATTAATTAATCCAGTCAGTCTGGTTACCGTGTCACAATTTTAAATAAACAAAGTCGAATTCATAAACCGATACTACCGGAAATGTTTCGGTTATAATGTGGTGTTGTCACTAGATAGGGTTGGACAGGTTCGGTTTTAGTGTTTGCCAAACAACAATTATTTCACGATTTATCGACAAACGAATTCTCGTTTCGAAGTTGATTTTAATCGTTTTAGGAAACGACTCACCTTAATACACAGTTGCACACGTGTGTGCCATTAATTATAAAACCGTGAAGTTATTTTACTTAAATAATTACGTAATTAGTTGAATACATTTTATTAAGGGAATTATCACTTCAAATTTATTAACTTGAATCTTCATAATCATTCAACAAGGTTGAACACATTAAAGGTCCCACGTAATTTATAAAGATTACAAAGTAAATTATATATTTTACATTAAAAGCAATCAATTTGAACTTTTTTGAAGTACGTAAATTGCAATAACAAGTACTTTCATTTAATTATAACAGTGTGGACCACCTTGTATCGATAAGCATTTATTATCGATAACGCATCGAGCACGTACACCGATAAAGTATCGATGTTGGGAATAAAAATCGTTGGCGGCACCTATTTAATCATGTCGCTGGCGAGGTGTGCACCTGCTTGCATACATATTCATTAGTTCGGTATCGGTTCGCAGTCACTATCAATGACGGTTTTCGCAACACTACCGCCTGATAAAAAATACGTTTTGGAAATCGAATTCGATTGTTTAATTGAAGAACATATTATGTTTTTGCATTTGAACTGTGGTTAGGTTTGTTGTAATCACTAGTCATTATTTACCCTTTTTGTATTCGTTTTTGTAAAAGGGCTACCGAAATTAACAATCAAACGCCGATCGTGAGGTTTCGTGCTAAATACGTACTCTGATTGTTAGTGATTTTTTATCAATATTATTTTACAAAAGAGAAATTAAGACGGACGTTTATATTTTGTAAACTTGTGTATTTCATAGAAAATAAATGAATTGTACACGTACAAACAAGGAAAGCACACCAAATACCCAACAATTTGAAACGATAAAAGAATTATAACCATAACGGCTATCTATTTGCGTATCCAAAAGAGAAATTGTATGCGGAAGAAAAGCCGCGAGGCAACACACTAACAGTACTGTAAATATAGCCGTCTGCAAATAATTAGTTATTTCTGCGCTATTAACGTTGCTAAGAGCAGTTATTAAAGCGATTTGTTTAATTATAATCTATTTATAAATCACCATGTTGAGTGTCGAATTACATACTGCAGAACACTTAGAATATTTTAAGCTTTATGAGTTCAGATTGCATATCTAACTGTAGTGAATTAGTACTTATAGAGCATTATGAGATGCTTGTAAATGTGTTTTTTGGATTGGAAACAGTTTTGTAGTTTTATTAAACTTACTGATGCGATTAGTAGGTATGTATGTACTAGTATGTAGGTTTATTCGGTGAAATATTAGGTAACATGATAATAAATTGTTTTGATAGTGATTAAAATGTCTCGTCTACGTTGATCACTTTTCTTAGTATACAATTATTCATTTCATCCAAGGTATAGGGAGCATTCTGTTCTTGCTATAATAATTATATTTTGTGCAACATTGATGCAATATTGGTAGTTTAATAATATAATTAACCTGACAAATGCCCTTAAAGCGGTGTCACCTTGTATCGAGATTGTACTAGCTAATCAAATTGCAATTGCATGTTCCAATCGGTAGAAAAAATAAAAAAGGATCATGTTATGCACTAACGACTAAACAATAGTATCGGCCCCCTTTGCGGAAGGAAAAAAAATCTAATTTGCAAAAAGCTTTTTAGTTACTCAAAGACGACGTTATCACGCAACTGTATCGATCAACCTCGCCGTCTGTATTTTTCCCCATCTAACGAGCGATTTCTAATCAAAACGAACAATGCTATCATGCAAACAACACCAATTAGAATTGTTACATAGGAACGCCAAAGAAAAATGCAAAGAGGAGACGAATTCAATTTAAAATGAGATCCGTCTGCGTTCCGCTTGGTCCCGCGTCGATCGGGGCGAAATTGAAAAAGAGAAAAAAATCCGAGAGTGGAATAAATAAAAATAGAGATCCCGCTACAGCGCAAGTCTCCGTTGAAATGAAAATAAAACAGCAAAAAGCTTTTTGTGGACGAAATAAATTAAAAAGTGTGTCGCGATTTTGCGAGCGGCGCACCGTCGGCCACGCCGGCCTCCACTGTCTATGACTATCATACTTCGCTTGTTTAATGTGTTTTCGATTCCGTTTCGATGTTCCATCCAGGGGTCTGGAAATAGATTTTCGGACGCTGGAATGAAGTTTACGTAACAGATTTTTTGTTATTCTGATGTATCGGGTAGAATAGTAGTTTCAGGTGAGTTTTTAACTATTGATGATATTTGTACGATCTGTGTCAAGTCCGTTGCATTGCTTCGCAATCATAGGGTCGTCGTTATTTCGATCGTAGTCTAGTCGAACATCGCGTTTTGATGACGGATGCTTGTCAACGAAATGCATTCGACGTCCGAGTGACGTCAGAAATGTGGAAAATAACGCCAAGATATTGGTTATTTATGGGTTTGATTGATTGCTGATACGATCAAACTATCGTAGTGCCATGTTCGGCGCCGGATAGACATAACCGGATAGTCACATGGATGTATGTGCATTCATAGATTCGTACATTTTGCCGGCATTGTCTTGCCCATAAATCTTTTTTCTATGTTTGGCTACGGCGTAGAAGCGCCGGAAATATTTCGTAGACATGATTGCGGTTTAAATATGACTCTTTGTACTGTAGCTCTACAGCAAAGTAGTGAGTCAAATATAGCGCACTACACTTCGACATTAATCAAACGCTCGCATTTTCCAATCCATTATCATCATACCATCTTAAATTTTTAATTCATCAGCGCCCTAAAGTACGTCACCTACTTAATGCACCCAAACTCGGGGCATAACCATCGGGGGAAAGTTTTACCTAAAATTATATTTGTGGGTCGTCACGCTTTTCCGGGGGGAGACGGGCAAGGGGGGTGGCGTGCCAGGGGGGCGATTAGAGGGGTCCTTTGTGAGCTCGCCGTAGGTGGCGGCGTGAACCGTATCTATAGGTACGCATTGATTGATGTTCGATTTATTAATTCGTATTTTTGTCGCACTTTAAACGGATGCAGAAAATTAAATTAGACTTATAAAACTTAAGTTTTTATTGATTAACGGAACCCCAAATTATAAGCTAGAAAAAACTAACTAGCCTGACAATTTAAGTGATATCGATTACAGCTTTTTAAAAAAGAATGGTTTTTGGCAAATGGCTAAAAATCTAAGTGGATTGTTGAATTTCCGTAAGGAACGGCACTCCCCGTTTCCTTTTGTTTCTGCAAATTTTGTTTTCAGCTGAACTGAAAACTTTTGCACTATTTTGATTTTGTTTTTTTAAGCGTCATGACTGGTTAAAACTCCACGCCAATCCGCTCAACTCTCTCTGAGTCTAAAGTAGTAGTTCTAGTACATTACTTAATTAACTCATTACAAAAAATAAAGAAAAGGAGGATAAAATAATTTAATGATTTACGACAACATTGCGGACTACGCATAGGGCCCTTTTCTAATCCGGCCGGCACTTAAGTTGCGGGGGCAATCGGGTGTAATACGCGTTTCTAACGTTTACGTAGTTTTCTGTTCTAAACCAAACGTTACGTGCCAACAAAACCTTCGACCACCTTCAGCCGCGAGCCTTCCGAATGTTCAACAATATTATAATGAAGTTTAATGGCGCCCGACAAATTCCTTATACCCACTATTTATGTGAGCAAATAAAACACATAGTTTAAAGTAAACTATGCATATTACAGGTTGCCAGCTTTGTACAAAACTTTCTATAGAAAGTATTCGTGTTCTTACACTACTGTAATTTAATTTAACTGCTGTAATTACCAAAATTGTAGCATTTCTATTACATACGTAGTGTTTAACCAACGCATGTACCGTATGGAAGAAATACCGTAGTGGAGTAGTTGAACTTACAATTATTAAGTTCGGCCGAGGATCGCGCGATATCGCTCGAGCCCGCATTCCTCAGTTGACGCGCCAAGTTACAAGAAACTTTAAATGGTTCTCCCGTCAAGGTGGCTGAAAGAAAGTGGCTTACAAAGAAACCATTTACGGGAAGTTGGGGGCTATCCCGACAAAGTTTGGTAAGAATTTTTAATCAGCACACATAGACGGTGGTGTGCGCGGGTGTATACGGGTGTGTGCGGGCGTGCGCGGGCGTGTGCGGGGGTGCGCGGGGGTGCGTGGGGGCGGCGTCGCGGCGGCGGCGGCGGCCGGCAGTGCGCCGCGCGCGGCCGAGGCGCCGCCCGCCCACAGTCGCCTGCCGCCGCGATGCCGCCCCGCGCGACTGTGCGCGACCACGCGACACCCGCCGCGACCAGCTGAACTCCCCCGCGACCCCGACCACGCACGAAACTGAATAAGTTCGACAAATCCTCCTCTTACCTGGACCACTACATAGACGGACGAGTGTCAAGTGATAGTTTACATTTTCTTTTACTAGTACAAAATTGTATATCTTCTGTAGAGAGAAAAATATTAGTATTTTTTATTGTTAAAGTACAAAATAATGTAATATAGCGGCACCGTAGCGTCTATAGTTTACATACGAATAAAATACAGGGTCAGTTTTGTATGAATTCAATGTGATTGTAGTTTAAGTCGCCGAGTCGAGATCGCTACTGTTCATACCGCTTTTAGATACCTACCGTGAGTAATTCTAGGTAAGTAACTGTCGGTAATGATACGTCTTCGAACCATCTACATCTCATTAAGACTCATCGCCTTTATCGCGATGCGATCATTGTTACACTTTCCAGTCGAAACATAAATATTAAATTCGGTTTTATTACACATCTGAAATCTAATAAATCATGTTTTGGTACATAAATTCATCTAATACACACGTAAGTAATTATAGCACGAGGCACATATTAATAGGTAATTATTGACTAACAAGTATAAACACGGTATGAATTACACCGCTAATACTTCGGATGCGGAACGTCTAAACAGAACCAAAACAAACCATATTTCTGTAGCGGCGATGTGGCAACTGATGGCTGGTGCAACGGTGGCTACATTCAAGCTTTGTAAATGCAAAAAGCATACGTATTCCGGTCTCGAAGACGACACTGGTATGATTTAAGCGCGCCGGCAAACTCCTAAATCACGCTAGGTGGCAGAGGCGAGTGCCGCGCGACAGCACTTCGTTGCTCGCAATCCGCAAATTGTTTGTCCCGAGCCTAACAATTTAAATTTAGAACCAACAAATGCCGATCGTAAATCGAACGCTTCGCAATTGTTTTGAATGTAGCCACGAAACTTAACAGGGAACAATTGAGATGCAACGTCGCGTCGAAAGTTTGATTAATCGTTTGATCCGAGCTGCGGTTAAACACCTAATGTGTTCCGACTTTAGTAGTTCATCAATTGTTTATGACCCACAATCTTGCGTTACGATCTTCTTGCAGTACAATCTAACGGAATGTCTTGTATTTAACTGAGACGCGATAAATAACTGTGTTAACATTTTTTCTAACAATAAACCTAGCTTGTCACACGACTGTGTTATTCTGTACGTACCGGAGAAAATTCATACAAATTTGATTTTCTCACATACAGATTACCTTATTTGCAGCTTAATGTTACATTAGCGGTGTTCAAAACCCATGGGAATGTTGAACAGCAGAGAAAAAGTAAAACAGCTCTATCGTTTGTACAAAACAAACAACGTATTCAAAACAATTTAAGATAAAATTGTGTACGAACATATTCAAATTACATATACAAATGACTCAGACATTGTAAGTATTTACAAAGAATCAAGACATCTGTATCTCCATTTTTTATCTAATTCAATAAAGATCAACAAAACTGTCAACGAGAGAAGTATCTTTTTAAAATCTAATGACAAAGGCGCAAACAACCTTTTAAAAACAAAATCCTGTAGAACATATTTTTTATCTGTATCTGAGAGCCAGTAAATCATATTAGTCCTTTTGTTCGGAACATCACAAAAGAAAAGAAACTAGTCTAGTTTTTATCTTATAGACGCGTGGCCCTAACGGTACAGTACGGTGTTACGAAATCACCCGAAGCCCAACAATGGGTCGACTGGCCGGCGTGAATGCGTTTGCGCAAGGCATTTTTATGTTTTTGTTCACGATTTTGGTTTATAAAGCTAAATGTGACGTGTTGGCATTTAGACGCTTTTGTGCCGAGGGTGGTCGGTGAAAGCGTCTCGATCTTTGTTGTTTATCAGTTTACAATGCACCTTTGTCATGCTACTTAACTTACCTTTAAATTAGTGACGTAGGAATTCGGTATTCAAAACAAATTGTTTGTCAACGTCGAGCTACTGGGTTGACTAACTTTTCATTTGAAAAAAAATCTCGCGAGTACAATATTGTTTGTGCAATATTTGGTCCAAAAATGATTTCATGTAGTCCAAAATGTACAGTCATAAAAAGCTTATTTTACATGTTTTAGATACATTTTTTTAAGCTCACGAAACTGCAACTGGTTTTAAATACCTGCTTAGTAACGATATAATTATATAACATTATTTATACTAATAAAACCGTAAAACTTAGATAACGTATCTCATTATAGCTTTTTAATCAAACTTGATGAACACAGTTCTCATTGCCTCCAAGTAGTAGTTAGTTGTTTAACTACATTCTTACCTAATAAACTAATAAACCATTAATTATAACAAGTATATCAATCAATCGTAAAATGTTAGACACCATAAAACATGTGTAAGTTTCTACCATACAAGTTAAGTAAGATGGTGCGTCCAAAACTCATGGGCCCTGACCCCCTTAGCAACCGTTTTATTTTTATTTTCTACTCCAATTTCCTTTCCGACCGTGTCTAAGCTTCATAACGACTTCCATATTTCAAAACTCATTTCGAAACGAACGGATTTCGTATGTTTTTACGAAATTCCGTCTATCTCTTGGATAGTTGAATGATCTTGTAAACTGTTTTATATGCAGAGTCGTAAATTATACCAGAAAATATGTAAGCGTGAGAATATAAATGTATTGAACGCCTGAAGGTGTTTCTGAGTTCAAAAAACTACAGCTAATACATTTCAACTCCAGCCAGAAATGTTTCACAGTCTAAAAAATAAAATCGTCACCACAACACCGAGTCTAGTGCCATTCGCGTCTGTGTTGTGATATAAATCATTCTCGACCCGAGTAATTAAAATACTGGTGGACGCCAGAATCAGGCATTTCGAATTTACGCGGCCGGCCCGTGAACGATGTAAAAACACGAAACAGATATTGTACAAAACTGTGTGTGAAAATGGCGACTGAAATGCAATTGAAAATCGCTATCATTTTTTTGTTCAACTGTAAAAACCAATAACTCCCGTTTTTACGTTTTGAATAGCTACCGAATACTCGCACGTATTTTCAAGGATATATTATGTTTTATTCAATTCGAAATACCAGTTTAGTTAACACATTTCCATCGGTCATACAACAGCTTAAGCCTACTTAGCAAGGCCGTTAAAGTGCCACCGCACATTGCTCCACAGCGCAACGTTGTAGACGAAGTGTAATAACATCAAACATGTCACAATTAATGACGCGAGACAGGTATTAGGACAAATATTTTTAAATTCCAACGCTGTTAATGGCTTCATTTGTTGAAGTCATGAGGTGTGAACTAAAACAATGAGGTGCTTACAAATCAATAGGCCGTTGAGAACGGTTGTTATCTGCAAAACGAGTATAAAACAAGCAATTACATGGCCATAATCTCAATATGCCAATTAAGGTTAGTATTACGAGTGCATAAACGGTCGCCGGTTGCGCGGTGGCATCGTAAAGTAGGATTTAATGGGCCGCCCGACTGCCGAGGGAATCCCGTACTCACTACAGCTTGTTCCGAACTCAAAACACTTTGTAGTATTATCAATCAATTCGAAATGTTTTTGTGTGGAAATAAACATTTTGTGAATGAAATTTTTGGCTATGTTTATTTGTGGTTTTACCAATGTGCGTCAATGTAGCGCTAAGATTGTTAGTCGATATTTGTGGGAATATTTTACTTCATGAATTAATTTATGACTTCCATCCTTAAAAACTGTACAAATAAAAAATAAAACGTGATGATTCGAAACAGGAATAAAATGAAAAGTAATATTTTAATGTCCATAAACGAGCTACACTATACTTAATAAATGGGGTACACAAAACAATTAGCACTAAAACGGAAGCCAACAAACCCATAAAATATTGCGTTCACAAACTTTAGTGTAAACAGCTAGTCTAGTAATGATGTTACTCGTAAGTAGACAACGAGGTATTCGTCGCGTGACTTTCAACAGAAATTCTTAGTATTCTTACCACAGGACACGCCAACTATTTATATAAATTTTACCATTCAAATGTATGTATGTGTAAGACATTTATGAAGATATTTTCATAAATGCTTAACCGTTTATGGTGGTAATAAATTCTAGAGTTACGTTTTTATAGTGAAATACTTTATTGTAAGGTGTTTTGGCTAATTTTATTGGTACATTATTTTTGTTCGGAGCGAATTCGTGTTATGGTGTCAGGTGTAAAAATGTTTTTATTGGTATACAAATTAAAAATGCCATTAAAATTTCTCTACATTCCTGAATAGTAATGGCTATTACGTACACTACACATTTCATCGGTTAGTTCTACTTACAAAGAAGGTTATTTTTACTGCCATTTGTTGGGCAAAATTCGAACACCATAGTTAGTCTAAAGAAACGTTTAAAAAAAATAATTATGCCGACTAATTTCAAATACAAACTTAACCTACAAAAATGTTATAAATGCGTTTATAAAGTGTTAAAACAAGCATTACGATATTGATTATTCATATTATGGTTATTTGATGACACGTAATTACTATTTACGACCATAAACATCCAATATACATAGACATCAAATCAACTTAAATTAATATGGATGTAGAGTCGACTCTACGTATCTACTTTACCGCTATATAAAACCAAAAGGTCTTTTATTCGAGATTAACAGTCCCAAAGGACATCAGAGAACCGTCTAAACCAACATTTACATAGGTACTAAACTGTGACCCAAAATTGTTCGTAATTTAAGAACTACCCACAAGTGCGTAAAGAACACTTTGGACGATTCAATCGTGTAACCAATCTGTTTGATACCCATTGATGGGATAGATAGAGATTCATGTCGACATCTCTCACCCTTGCGTTCGATGGAAATGTTACAACGTGTAGTTCGCTTGCTTTATATGGTTAGGGATACGGTTGGGGCCGTTACTCACGTCTCGAATTTGCTCCCAATCAATCGGGCCGACTAACAGATTGGTATGTTTAAAGACGTTGAGGTTCTGACTTTTTATTTTGGCGTTGGAGCTTCAAAATTGTCTCTGTGGATTGGGTGTGAAATCGGGTTGTGTGTAAGGGGTGTTCCTGCTTGCTATGCAGGGCAGCAAGATTCGCTCTGATTTTTGGCCGATGTCGACAGTGAGCCCAAAATGTATTAGTGGATTTAACGCCTACGGAATAAGAGGCCGGATCGAGTTCTGTGACGGGAATACGATATTAGAATACGTAGCTTCTAATACGGGGTGTAACTAACTTTGCTTTTATCTGATTTATTTGGTTATTGAAGAATTATTCAAGCGTAAGCAAGGAATATTTGTTTAATATTTAGTTCAAGATAAAATTTGAAATATTTAACACCCTGTTTTTATTTTAGTTACATTTAATTTAAGTATTAAATGTAGAGGTTTTTCTTTAGGTATGAGCGTATAAAAACATTTTGGACTAATAACTCTACATATTAAAAACGCCGTTCTGAAACTTGATCATCTTGTTATAAGCTTACCAAAAGCGCTCTACCCTATTTTTCTTAGAAACGAAACACCATAACTTATTCATATAAACTCAATTTACACATTATTGCGTGTTTGAGCGACAGAGGAAACTACATTAAAATAGATTGGTTCCCTAATCATGGGGGGACCTGATATCAAATGCAATTTCCTTTATTGTTTTCATCAAATAAGGTTCAGGTGGGGTGGCTTTCACGAAACAAATGGATATATTGTTCTATTAACTTTAGAGCCTATTTTAGTAAACATTTGGAAATATTTATGCCTCCTGTTGGCCTTTAGAAGAAAGGTTTGGCAACCAAAAATCATTTAATTACGTTTTACTTCACATTGGTACAAGTATAATGTGGCCAAACAATTTTACCATCGCGCATCGTTTCAAACATCACTGGCATATTTTTTTGTCAATACAAGCACAAAAAATTAACAACATTCAACCAGGGAGTAAGAGCGAAACTTGAAAAATATAATCTTGCAAATTAATACAATGGTTCTCAAAATATCTCATCATATTATGAAAATTATAAAAAAATCTAGCGACATTCAATTTTACAAAAGCTTGTTATTTAAGATTTTTAAGAAGATATCGATAAATTACAAATTATAATCATGTATAATGTTGGGCATTATGATTCAATTACTTAGCCTTGGGTTACACCCGACTTGTAATCAAACTCATGTATATTCGCGAAAACAATTTCCACGAAAGCCGACACGAAATTGCATACGTCCAATGACCAGCTGCCTCGCTGTATAAAAGATATGAGTGGGAAGTAGGCGTTTCCTTAACGGTTAAAACCATCTATTCTGAACAGCTATTATATTCACACGGAAATAACAATTATGTTGCAAACAAAAACTGTTTAAATCTTAATTTTGAAAGTTCATTCTATTAAGTTGTTACTTTTTGAAGACTCGGTTTGATTGATCACCTTTAAAAAGTATAAAACTTGTGTTTTGCTTGTATCATGCTAAAATAATGTTAATTTAGGATTTATAGCGCATATTTAATTATCTAAAGTAATATATGACGCGAAAGAGATTTTTCGGTTGTTTGTTTAAATGCGCAATTTTTTAATGTACAAATATTTCAGCGAAATATGTTCGTGAGACCTGTTAAGAATATCTAACACCAGGACTTACGGGAGCTTTGATTATATACGCAAATAAAATAACAAAGTACAGATCTCATCTTAAATTCAATTACTTAATCAACAACGTATGCAGCTAAGACATAAAAAATGGTCATCGTATCAGAAAAAAAACGATAAATTTTACACATTTAAATTGATGCTAATCCGATCGATCGTAAAGGGATTATTTATTTGGCATTACAATTACGAGTTTTGTTCCTACAAATACGCAATACAAACAATGTCATACTAAGTAACAACACTAGCGACAGTTTGACAGCTCGGATAAAAAAGGAACTTTTATTTTGTAAATAAAACAAGGACTTAACGATGTGCACCTGGATGCATTGATGCTATCGATTAGACGGCTTGTTTGTTGACGAAAGTATTAATAAAGTACAAATGTTTATATTAGGATTTTTATTATTTAGTTTGTAGATTTGTATATTTCAATTACTATAAAGTAATATTAGGATTTTGGATGTGACTCTATGTAGTGTGTACCTATATATTATGGCTCGTGATTCTACACTGTACATTTATCTTTAATACTGTCTTGATATTTTAATTAGGCGTTATGTTGTCTAAAAAATGTAGGTGATTCAGATTTAAAAAGCAATCAAAGAATAAATATCCTGTATTGCATAAAGATTTTTCTTTTCATGAAAATCATTTTTCAAACAAGTCCTTGAAAACACTTTCCTCTTAGTTTACTTTCGAAACAACTGAACATTTTTATAAGCATAGTCCACACTGTACAACAGGGCAGTAAATAACGTTCACATAAAGGTTAATGCACACGTGCGTACATAAGGCGGCGTGCACACTCGCATCTCATTTCCCGGCCGCGCCACTTCCGATGGCGTCACTCGATATGTGCTTGGGGCTCGCCGTGCTATATGACTAAGGATATTGCTTTGTTTCCAAGGAATATTTTAGGATTTATACGTTGAAATTTGAAGGGGGGTGATGTTAGTAAGTATTGAGGTAGTCAATTTGGTGTGTATGGACAAATTTTATCTTGGCTACATAGTTAACCTAGAAACAGTAACAAACTACGTAATAATGCATTTTAAGTCCTCCATAACAATTTTAACACAGGAAAAAACATTGAACAAATATGAAACACGAAATACGTTTTCGCAATATGACAAGCATTTTCCAAAAACGTCTACGTCACTTCGTTTAAAAACAAAATAACAAAACACGCACGAAAAATTTCTTTGTCATTCCTTACTTAAAAATAGAACGTTTCAAAAAGGGGTACTCCTACAACTGATTTCGGATTCAATGCTAATTGACGTAAAGAATCGCTTGAGTAAATCGTTGAAGCGTCCGCATTCGTTACGATGTTCGTTGAGTAAGATCCCAGGATATGATAGCGCCAGTTATCGCCTCGCTGTGTAATCAATCTTTATTTTATACGAACAGTCCTTCAAACACGCGAGAAAGATTTCCAATTGGATTTGTGTTTTGGTTGTTGTTTGGGGTTACATTATTGTGGGATATACCTATTATTACCTATCTACATCGAAGTTTCTTTATGAATACTACAACAAGTATCTCCAGTTCTGCTTGTCATTTTGTCTACGTTGGAACATGGAAAGTTTGATAGAATTGTTTGATAGAAAGAAAGAAGCCTTTATAAATAAAAAGAAATGCTCAATAAGTAGAAGTTTATTTTCAAGATATCAGTTTATTGCAGAATGTAGAGTTGAGTAGTGGTTCTTACTTACAACAATACGAAATCTATATCAATGGTCTGAGTAAAGATTTTCATTGAGTAGTTTAAACAGTTGTCAAAAATTATACTTTGATTGAACTGACGATTCAAAGCTCTCAGTTTCAATCTCCTAAGTAAATAACAGTTTTTATTAAACGTCAACCCATTTTTTCATAAAGCACTTAAAAGAAACTTTCTAAATCAAACGTGCAGTATATGACATGACAAAACCCAGTAGCGGTCGGCAACTCCCTAATGCGATGTTATCATACGGAAGGACCGGAGTCGGCGCGCTTTGCCACTTAAAGCTACGCTATTTATATCTTCGAGACCCTCAGACAGATTGGGTTGGACGGAGCATCTGTCTGTCGCGACTTTACTAAGTTTTAAAAGGAAAAAGTTTTGGGTATATGATCGTTGGATCGTTGTTTGATACTTTTGTGCGTGATTTCATTACTTATGTCTCTATCATTTCTATGAGCAGTAAGAAAGATATTTAGGCTCTTATCTATTATATTACAGCGCAAATAGATTGGTTTCAGTTTACGATTCTGTTGTACTTGATTCTTTGTCTTAGATTTTACGAATTGTTATGTCGAATTTTTGGATTCAATGAGCGTGGTAGTATCAACATGACATATCTCAGATTTTTGTACTAGTAAAGGTTTCCGTGATTTTAAATTGGTCCTTACTTTAATGAATGCAATAACAAACATGAAATACGTGAATTGTTGCTTGAAGCTGCGTATTGCTACGTTGATATTGAGTTTTAGATGAAATGAAACATCGGTGAATATATTCGAGTGTGGTTAGGCACCCCTTTCCGTGGTCAGGGCCCGTAGCTTCTGTTTACGAACAAGGACCCCTCGATTATTTGGAGGAAGCGTTAAGCCGACAGATCCCTAAAGCACGCGTTTATGGATAGTCATGCTTATGGGAAGATGGGAAGATGAATTTCTCAACATATAGATAACTACATATTATTATACGAGTATATATTATGTTTGCTATCTGTATAAATATAATTAGAATAGTTATGATGTTTGTATCTTCTATCAAGATTATATGACTAGGGTAATAAAATAATTTAAAAATACAGGTAGTTGTACGTATGTGTTCCCATCAGAAAAAATTTTTAGGACCAATTTAAATTATGACTTTTTGAATGAACTACATATTAAGTAAATATTAAGCTTATTGAACACTTCCAAAACGTAAAGAATCTCCTTATATCTCCCATTACATTTAAAAACGCATCTAAACTTCGAACGCCCCATATATTTTCATTCACATCACTCCATATCTCATTACACAGATCTCAGCGAGCAATTAGGTTCAAGTAACCGCAATAACTACATCGTTATATCACTGTTTTATGTATACCCTTTTATATACTCGTAACTAGAGTGTGTGAACATTTGACAATATATTTTGAGTCGAAGATCATAGAAGTCATTCATTAGAAACAGATGCCTAATAACCGAATTGGGAGCTAGTTATTCGGCTATATCTTATCTTAAGTATGTTTGGTAGTTCGTTCTGGTCCACATGCCTACGTACGTCATATTTTTTTTACTACTAATATATATAAGCGTTATGGAAAAATATTTTCTTTACTAAATGTATTTTTTCTTCTTTTTCAGGTATGTATCGCGTATTGCAGAAGGTTTTGGTTTATGTTTAGTTGAGTAAGTATGAATGAACGGGACAATAATAAATTTTAAAATACCTCGTAAATCAAGCAAGTAGGTATTAATATGTCTAATATAATTAATTAGAGGCGACCTTCATAAAAGAACATAAGAAAAATATTTTGGTAGGTAATTTTAGAATATTTAATGGAGTCTCTACAAAAAATAAAGATAAGATTTACCAATGCTGGAGACGGCTTCAACTAATTCAAATATTTTTTTTTATTTCTATGAATTCACTTTATAATGAAACGGAAATATTCAAAGTTTTTCTATAAACACGACAATCACAGCTCACCGTGAGATCAACACGTAATAATAGAACATTTTCATAATACGTGATTGCGAAATCTTCCTACAAACTCCCTTTTCACAAAATCTTTTTACATACAAACTGCATAGAGAAGCGTTGAACTTTTACAAAAGCACTCAGGTAAGTATAGCGATAGGTAGTGCCGTTTATAGAATAGGATAGAGTCTTATCCGCCGTGTGAAATAGAAACACGCAGCCGCAATGAGTGCGAGGGGGACGGGTGTATGCAACTCTGTTGCGCCCTTGCAAAGCTTAGAGCTCAGCTGTCTGCCCCGAGCGGTGATGTTTGAAACACGGGACAGGCGGAGCTTAGCTACAAATCACTCAATGTCACATTTTGACATTTGAGATATTAGGTCTTTTTTTCTATAACACCGCCATCTCTTATTTCTATGAAAGATTTTAGGTATACATTGTATTTCAACAATAATTCGTTTAATTAACGTCATATTTTTATTGTATGCGTATAAATAAATTAGTATAGAGTCGTATTGTAAATTTCTTGTGAGTGACCATTAAAGATTCACACGGCTCATCACAACAGTAATAAAGTTTACGACGACTCATAGTCGTTCCCGGTTTTAAAATTCGAACACAACGGGACGGAACAAAGTAGGCTCGATGCTTTAGTTAAAAAAGTTGTACCACCAATTTCGTTAGGCCTGTGTTGTTCTCAAATTGGGACAACTGGAAAGGTATTTTAAATTCGGTCGGTCACGGTTCAAGGAAGCGCCCTCAAATAGTCCGAATGAGGCCATAAAAGTCCCGCTGATTGACGTCTCAATACGGGACGTGTTCAGTTGCGCTAATCATATTTTTACTGCCCTCATAAATTAAATGCGTAACAAAAGCCGCAAACAAAACTGTAAACTGTGCTGCACGCCTAGATGACCGCACTACATAATGTTGAAATTCGCTTATGTAACCTTCACAATTAAGATGTAACTAAAATTACGCATTAATGTTATTCCTTGAAACGTTAATTATTTCTGTATAATTTTTTTTAAGTAAATATATGCCGTTTATATTTTGTTTTTTCTGTACAAAAATACAGACGTTCAACTGGTCGAATTTTACTCGAATTCTGTCAATCGGAATTTCCTCCGACTTTTCCCATTACAGATCTGGAAGTGCTCCAATACAGCTTTACTTACTTACAAACTTACCAGAACATTTGAAGATTAAATTTTTGTCGCTAAAAGGCACAATACGAAGAACAAGTATCCGAACACGTGTTCAGACATTTTAATATTTTATTGCTCTTCACAATGAGAAGCAATTATCGTTTTAGAAAAACTCTGGCCACATGACGTAACTGTTTTGTCCGCAAATTACGCAAAACGTCCAAACATGTCCTGGGCTTTGTGAAAAGAAACAATAACCGGAGCTTTTGTTTGAATAATTAATTCTTCGACCGAAACAGTTCGACCACGGACCCGTTATACTCGTAAACAGCGGGTAGATTCAGAATACGGATGTGCCAGCTTACACATGCGTTCCCAAACGACCTTATTACGTACCAATAAAGTCCATTTTCTTATAATCGAAAATGCTTATATAATTTTGCGACAATACATCTTTGTTTCACGCATTCTAATTCTAACACATTTTTTCCGCATATACA
Source organism: Anticarsia gemmatalis (assembly GCF_050436995.1). Lineage (NCBI taxonomy): Eukaryota > Metazoa > Arthropoda > Insecta > Lepidoptera > Erebidae > Anticarsia > Anticarsia gemmatalis. The sequence goes on from NC_134755.1 coordinate 8,803,461, forward strand.
AAACAATGCTCATAATGAATAAAAATTATAACTATAATTACAAGTCCGCCATTATTCCGTTTGCGTTTTGTTCACGAATTTAATTCGTTACTTTGAATTATTTATGGCGTTGTAAAGATTATCTTAGATAACGGCTAGAATCTGTATTTTTAATTTAGGTATAAAATGTAAAGGTACTGTCTCAGTGTACTTTTAAAGCGTTATATTATGTAGCGATTCAAGAAATGTAGCGTACTACACATTATATTTTTTAATCCATTTAATGTCAAAGCTTGTCTGATTAAAAATGTGCAACAGTGTTTAATTAAAAGAAATGTGTACAATGTCCATTTTCCATCCTTAACATTCGTTAGTTAGTTACGGACTCTCCTTTCTATGTTTATAATGTTTACCCGTCCCGTAGTAGTCCTTAATATTAACGATAGCCAGTTTCAAATAGCTTATACCAGTAGCTATTATTAGTCATTCTAACCTGAAAAAACGATACCATCAGTTACTGCAAATATGTTTAAGAAAAACACTAAGCGATAACATTACCACGGTCGTCAGTTAAAAGTCACCACAAATTATGTAATATCCCTATGATCTCATAAATAAGATCAATTAGGTGTATTTTTTATTCAACAAGAACCATAAAATATCATCACCCTATAAAATGAAGCACCTGAACAATCAGTAAATAAGGCTATACAGGGTGTAGCAACTAACTATGAAGCTAGTTAGTGGTCATAATAGCCGTACTCAAGTTTTACGACTACCATAAAGATGTTTTAACCAAGTTAGTTGGTTAATTAAACAATTATCATTGTTGCTATGACGAGGAATATAATCAGTTACATGTTGTAAGTGAATTCTCTTATTTGAAATGATAACTTTAATCTGTATTTGATGTTGTAAATGCGGTCGTTGGTTTGTTACGACGATACAGACAATTGAGTTGGCTAAATTGTTTAGATGTTGACTTCAAATTGAACAAAATATTTTTGTTTGTTTACTCAACTTCTTTTGGCATTTTAATGGAATATATTATACATAATTTAGTGTATCATTTAATCTATACCGTAACAATAATGTGCTAAAACTTCTTGAAATGTTACTTAAAATAAAGTAATTTTATTGTAATTTATCAGCACTCAAAGGTAGAACTCAACACAATATATAAACAAGAACAAACCCACGAACGGAAGCAAGTTTTCAATTTAAACGTCACAACATAACGGTGAAAAAAGATATTAATTTCATTTCGCACGCAAAATATCGTAACTCGTGTACCCATCACGATTACATAGTATATTCTTTAAAAAATTAAAATCATTTTTTTAAATTACCATTTTAATTTAATTTACTAACTTAATTAACGTTTTTATTTGCTGGAAAAATAATGTTGGAAATAAAAAGAAATATATATATTTATGACGTAAAGTGGTCAATGCCCGGTAACAATAGTGTTGTGCTCACTTCCGTGCATCTGCTTGTGGAAATATCGATATATTTTGTATAGCAGCAAGGTGTAGACACATCTGACGAAGGTTTTCTAATATAGTCGCCCCCTGTAGCGTTAAGACGGCTTGATGGATGGTCAGTTTATTGAAACCAATACATAGCAAGTTCATTTGTGTCTTACACATAGGGCCTAGTCACGCGAGTATTAGCGGGATTACTTCACGGGGGCAGCAATTTTATTAATTTTATTAGATTACGGTTTATTGGAAAGCTTCTGCTATAAGTAGAGCCATATATAATTACAACGTTATAACGATAATGACTCAATTATAGAACTTTGTTTCACAGGTTTATGAGCAATGATAAAAGCGATAGCAATATCTTTAATTTAAATTGTTAACTTAAGTGGTATTTGCAGCTAGGTCGTTATATCGCTTATGTATATGAGTCGTTGATCGTAGACTTTAGTTCACAGATGTTTGCAACTGCCCAATCTGAAATAATCCCTTAATCCCCTCTTGCAACACCGGTGTGAAATACAGGGGCTTTGTTTTATTTTGACTATTAGTAAAGGCGACATAACGAAGATATTTGTATGTACATAATTTAAGGTAATATGCATAAGTAATATCTTGTATCTGTCTTGTACTGTGGTGACAAGTTGACAACTAAGGTACAGCGCCAACGCTATCATACATTTCAAGTAGGTCATTTATTATGATAAATATTCAAATGTAAAATGAATGAACGTAAGAAATTCGCTCAACATTCTCGATATATACAAAAATAGCTACTTATTTCAGTTAACTAAAGTTAGCAACAGTCAAAATTTCATTACTCACAAAAGCTTTTTACTCGATATTACGTTCTCAATTACAAATACACTCACTCATGCGAGCAGATGTTTAATAAAAAGCATTTTATTTAAAAGGTTGAGTGTGGAAAACAAGCCGATAATCGCGCGGCGGCTGACTGCGATGTTCTTAGAAAAACAAAAGAGATTACTCATCCCGATGCTCGAACTCTATCTGAGAATTCTTCGAAGCGCACCACCGCACCTCGGGGCATGTAGCGTTAGCATCCACGACGATCAAACAATACAAACCAAATATAAAAAGCTCTACAAAAAAATATTATTCGTACCTAATACACTTTCGCTGTATGATTATATCAGTAAATCATTACTTAACGCCAATGTAATTTTTTACCATTGTTGTTTCATAAAAAATCGATACAGACTCCGACAATGAAAAACAACAATGCGTACAGCTCTATGACGTAAAAAAATACAATTCAACCCGTCAACGCGACGTGACCGCGTAAAATAAAAAATGTACGTGTGAGGGTCTGTCCGTACCCACCCCTAGACCGAGACGAGAGAGCGTAAGACGGAGTACAGAGAAAGTTTGAGTGACGTACCCCCTCCACCGCCCCGTCTCCCCCAGCGAGGATTTATGGCGCCATATTGGATTGGGACAAGATGACACGAGGCCCGGATAATTTGGGCAACGGTATCACGTGACGGGACCCGAACTGTGAAACGGCACTTTAATTATGATATTCTCGAGTTTATTCCGCTTTGAGTTCGCGAATGTTTAGTAATGGCTCCAGTTCACTTGTACTCGTATTATGTAGTGTCTCAATAATGTTGGATCATTTGCTTTATGAGCCGATAATAAATACATTTATTCACAAGCGGAGTTGTAGTTATAACTCCGTGTTTGTTACTTGTTCATTTATAGCCACTGTAATATGTCAATCAAGTTTTATTGCTACTGGAAAATATAATTAAAATTGGTTGATTAAAACGAATGTCGCTGCAATAAAATGTAAATTAAAACAATAAAAAGTCAATAAGATATTCATTGCGTTTTTAAAGTCAACCCTCGGATGTAAAGGTGCTATATAAACAAAACTAATTCATCAGTAAGGCAATAAATAACCCGAAGCGGTTGCACGCACTCGCGCGCAGCGTCTGATGTCTTGACACGCATGCGCCGTTTGGCGTGCCAAAGAACATACTGTAGCTACGAACTCAAATAGACGAAGAAAATAATTGAGTACAGAAAGCTTAATAAATCTTTGGCTGAACTTTTGTATACGTTATCATACAGTGTTGATAAAATAAATTGTTTTGACACTTATAACAATGTATGGTATGAGCCAATAGCCAATTAGTCGCACGAGTATTTTGATATAGCGCAATACTGAGTTCGAATGTCATTTAACAAAAAGTGCTGACGCAACAATCCGTGCAATACGAAACAGAGCCGTCACCGAACTGCTAGTATTGGAACACTCGAGGGTGCGAATACTGCAAAAACAGAAATCTCGTTAAGATGACAATTTATGGGTTGTTTCTGCTAAATGAAAATAGTCGCAGGCCGTGAACTGAACAGACCTTTTTTGATTTTCTTAATGGAATCTTTCCGCTTGGGATTTGTGTCGAGCGATGCTTTAAGCTCTTCCGTTTACGCACAATACCCTATAGTGGCAGATTTGTACAAGCCTATTTTCTTTTTCGGGGTTATTTTCTTCCCCAAATCTGGGCATTCATTCCTTTAATCGACGCGCCTGAAAGCCTGGTTTACGCGGTCGGTAAATGTGAGTACAGAATGGTTGTAAACAAACAGTATAATAGGTATCTTTACAATTAGCCGAGTTTTCATTTCCTCGTGGACAATAAAAGCTTCGTAACATTGATACAAACTTTCTTTGTAATAAAGCAACCAGCCGGAAGCATTTCATGATTTATGACAAAGCAAATTTTTATTTCCATTTCTCTCCGTTCATTGTTTTTTATTATTATTTTTCCACAATTCCTCGCAGCTTTTCAGTAGAAAAAGTCACCGTGGAAAGTCGCTTTCGTTTTAGTGGAAATGGAAAATGGAGGAAAAATAAAAGAAATGGCCGCATATGTGCTGCGAGCGAGAAACTTTAGCGTTATGATCGCCGGTCGAGTGGACCCGACGAGCTTTTTATATTCACTTATATTCTTACAACCTTAAATTAATTCAAAATGCTGGTAAAATGCCACTGAATATAAAAGAAAAAAGTTAAATCTGTTTTAAACCAGAAAGCTTTCTTTGAGAGAAAGAGAATTTTCTCTTTACACATTTTTTAAGGTTAGATTGCCTAACGCCCACGTAGAGATATTATATTAATAGTTATTGATCTAAATATTAGCAAATCTATTACAGCATAAAATATGATCACAAATTAATATTTTGTCACATATCGTTTTATTAACCAACTATAACATACACGACAAAACAATATTCATAACTGGTAACAATCTATACAAATTGATTGCGCTTGCAGTAATTATTTAACTACCCACACGCCGACAGTTCTAAATGTTGTAATGCATGGTATATTTCACGAATGTATCTTGTATTAAGACGTTACACAACACAGATAAATATAGGTGCATACAAGGAAAACTTGATTTACGTGATAATTGTACGTATTTGCTAGGTAGTGCGAGTCCTGCCAAGTCCCTAGAGGTAACAACGGCGCTGCCGAGGCGAGTACACGCCACTCTTTTTGCCTCGTTTTCCTGTCAAGCTTTCCTTTTCAGATCTTCCTATCTCTTTCACACTTGACACGAAAGGTATAGACCCGTAATTAAACTGTAATATTAAAAATATTTTTCGCAGTAAAGAAAAAGACTGGTTGATAATAGATTTAAGTTTTTCTAAAACAAATGTTGAATAAAACGACGGAATAAAACACCTAGCTGACCTATTCAGAAAATAAAATAATAAAAAGCAGAAACGTATTCACACGAAAACAACTCCACGGTTTCACTGTTACAACACGCGTCATTCTATTTTCTTTATTCCATTCTGTTTTGTTGCGTCCCGCTGCTTCCGTACCGTGGACACTTTTGGTTAGTTTGTTCTGTTTTCCGTATAATAAATAATAAAGCCCATACCACTGTACTTAGCGCTTCGTGGCTAACTGTGTCTTGTATAGTTAGAGGAAACGGACCCTGTCTCAGTTGACGGTTAAGTATGTGAAACTTTACTAAGTTGCGAATGTTTCGTCTTAAGTTGGTTTAATTATTGATTTTATATTTATGTTACTTACTTGTTCATTTGATGCTTCTTATACGCTAATATTTTGTATCGAATTATAGCCCTTCTGAAAAAGTTAATTCACGTTTTGAAAGTTGATGTCTGCTTTAATAGACACACTTCAAAAATATCCGTTTAAGACGAGGTAATAAATAAAACTTTACAACTTCTATATCCAAGAATTCATTTGTTAAATTGCTAGATTATTTATACGATCGAATTTTCCCATAACAAAGGATCAACCTACAACAAAAAAATGTGAAACTTTACTAACCTCAATATTAACACACAAAGAACGTCTAAAAATAATAAATGAATGTATCGAATCTTAAAACGAGCGTAAAACCGATAACCACAGTCATTATGTATGCAGATATAATGCGGACAAAGTCGTGATTTGATCTATGGCGCTTTAATATTCTATTAACCGATATTCAGTCGTTTATTAGCATCGATGCATTATTTATCAGAGAGTGATATATCATTATTGAAAATAAGGGATACATTGTCATTGATACGAATTTTCATTGATCAATGTTGGGCACGCGTGCACTTTTATATAAACTGATAAATAGCCCCCGTTTCATGGGGCGACGCCATTGATATCGAATGTGAACGCATTGATTTATCACGTTGGCGTATAATTCGCGATTTCAAAAACAAGTTTTTTAAGCTATATTTTTTGTGAGACATTTGATGATCCGTTGATGAAATATAGCTACTTTATGTCACTATATAGTTCAGCCGTGTAACAGAATCGAATTTAATTTGAAACTAGTTTAAACGATATTTAGTAACTCGTGATATATTTTATAGCATTATTAAGATTTTTTGTGTAATAAACTATGGGATTTGTAAAGTTGGTGAACTCTGTTATTTTATCTGATAGACGTTAAAATAAATCTCATTTCAGAATGAAACTATAATCCGAACTTAACAAATGTAGCGAATAGAAGTGAAAATTACGCGCCTACCCATATATCACTGTCAACATGAAGAAAAAAAAGAAAACAAAAAGAAAAATATAGTTATTCTAAATTCGAAAATATAAAATTCGAAAAGTTTACGTTTGTTGGGCTCGCGATTCGCGAAAGAATCAATTTTATTGGTAAAACAAGCGGCGTCGGTGATTTATGTCGTACGAACGTGGCCCCGCGATAGCATGTCACCGGGCCGGCGTGTTCGCGCCCCGCTCTAGAATTTGCTAGAATATTCTTTTGTGTTTACAAGTACAATGACTTTTTGGTGAATCGAATTTTTATCACATACCTTTCATAGTGAATTTGAAATTGGGATTGTTTGCCCGCATATTACGTTTAAGCTCGATTTTTATACCGTGGTATGTAATCAAACATGACGTGAACCATTTTGAAATTCACGTCGAAATAAGTTGCAACAATAGCTTCATTAATTGTTGAAATCAAATATAATATATAATTTATTGCACATAAACTGCAAATTCGTATGCATGTGGCGACTTCGACATTTAAAAAGTTGAAGGTTCGGTCCTAAACGTGAGAAAACAAAGAAACGCATTGACCTTTTGCAAGGTGTCTCGATTAGAATCTAAGCAATTGTAGAAATACAACACTAGCGCCTTGGCAATTTATTTAAATTATAATGTATCTACCATTAGAAGGACTTTCATAGCGGCATAATTTATAAAAGTGCTTGGTTTAAAATATGATTGGATACTATTACGACTTAATTAACAGGACACTCGTAATTTAAATGTTAGTAGAGTCTATAACACATGTACTGATAAAAAGGACCATATATTTTAATCATAGAAACAAATGCAGTAAAAACCAGGCACAAAAGCTAGTTTCCGATAAGCAGGTGCCACATTACTCCACCGCAATACCACAAACCGACTACGGATACTAATCTACACGTCAAATATTTGTTCGCGACGTATTCGTCATTATCGAATGCTATTACGATTAATTCGCACGTTAACCCATCAATTACAATGAAGTATTTAATCATTTGTCATCTATAACTAGTGCTGCAAAAGTTTAAATTAAGTACTTATTGTTTCGAATGGTTTTAGGAAACATTAAACTGTCAGAGGCAGCACGGCGCGCTCGCCACCGTCCGGCGATAGTCCTTAATAGTTCTATTTACATTGCTCGTCCCTCATATATCTAGTTTTTGCTTTCAATGATGTACATTTACGATTACACTATTATTTCGATCGTTATCGTAAAATACGAGTAATGGGAATGCTTTCAAAGGTTAGAGAAACGTTTAACAACTTTTGAACATAAGTTAAAGTATTGGCGTGTTGTGTATCAATACAGACCAGTCAACACTATTTTAAAACATGATACTGTTCAACTAATTGTCACTGTATATTTCTCTGTAATTTGCTTTAATTTAGGATCGTTTGCGGTCCATAAAGCTATTGAAATTATGGACTTACAAGTTTAGATACAGTGTGGAAGTAACACGCAGCTTTCCATGCTTTTTAATATTCAGTAAGGTCGTTCGAGAAACCCACTTACAAGGAAATTACGACGCATTAGTTACATAAATATAGCAGGGGAACACCTTATGTGCAGGTGGATCACTACAACTAGAAATTAAAAAGTAGAAAAATGAGGTCGACATTTGTTGTCGCCCGTTGATATCGAAAGAAAGCGAACAAGCCTACTTTCTTTTCATAACGAAACCACAGAGCCTTTGGACATAAATTTAGGATGCGGTTAAGTAAATATAGGTCTCTTGTAGTAGTACTCTACTATCTTGATGGAATGATATCGCTTTTACTTGATGTCCAAGTCTAAAGTCAAGCGAATGTCTTCAACCTATCCAATACATATTAACCGTTGGTAAACGGTACGTCTAAGCACACCCAATCTCGATTTGGTACAAGATTAATAGTGTGTTGGTCAAACGATTTAACTCAACAAAAATCGGATTAACACATCACCAGTAGTCGATAAATTTTCCACGCTCCATATTGCAATGGTAAACACGGTACATTTATTATAACTATTTATATTTATTCAACTATTGGATTACATGACTAACGTTCCGAGAGGTCCAAAATCGGAAAGGATTGAGGTCACGTTCAACGGATGATATTAAATGGACTCAGATATGTTGTTTTCGTGACTTAGAGACAATCGTTTCTGATCGGTTATCGGCAACCCTACTTACGTGCATAACAACGTTGAGTTTTATTCAAACCAAAAACGTCCTGTACCATATTTAAGAGGTTGTTTCTTTTCTGTTTCTCGGTGCCTCGCTTCCCCTGAATTTGAATCTGAAAGCGTTTCCTGAATAAAATCTTGACGCTTTTGTACCAAACAGTATATTTTTCACGAGAAACGGACCTAAAATTAAAAGAGTCTATAAATTTTAAATAAAGCGGACTTTATACTAGAAGAACAAGTGTCCAATAAAGGCCATAACAAGTTTACGGAAGATTTACAACAGACTCGCATCGATGACTAAGACTGTTGATCTACGAATTTGGGTAAAACTTGAATGGCTAGCGCGACAGGTAGCAGAACATTTAATTGCTCGAATTCCGCCTGATTTGTAACTTCCTTTGGCCTTGTTAATAGATTAAAAACTAACGAAATAATGAAATATGAACACTTATTTTAATCAACTTTAGAAAGCCATGACAACATAAATAAATATTTAGAACAACATTGACCACTAAAATCAATTTCTATAAAATGATTAATGGAAAAGTAAAACTGTTATATATTTTTATACTTTACGAATGCAAATATATAGACCACCGCTGTTGGGAACGAATGTAATTATCATATCGTTAATTAGTTTGACTAATGATGTAAAAGTGTTGGATATCACATGCCAAGACTGTATATCTTGGTTTGGTTTCAATTTCTAACGGTAGAACATCGGGAACTGTTTAAATCACGCGCATGCGCCGAAAATAAACTGCGCGCGATCACTCCTCCGCCTCGCCGTAAATTCTCTGCTAATTTACAGCCCCTCAATGTTATAAATAAATAAATATTGGTCGTAGCGCGTACATCCAGTCCTGACACATTGTGCCACCACTTGTATACCGCTGTCATAACAGATCCTTCGTGGCACGCTTAATGGATTGACTCGGCTACTGTTATGAAACTTTACGATTCCAGCTGCTGACTCTACGGTTCTTGCTATACACAGAGAGCGGGGAATCTATCTTAGAAGTTCTGTATACAATTATAATAATATGTTTACTTGTTTGAGTGAGCTTAAATTCTCCACTACTGTCCGGTTATAGTGCAACAATCTTGCAACTGAGGTCAACACCACCAAACTGTACCAACAGTAGAGACGTTCTACTCTAGACGTCTATCTTACCACATTTGTGTCTGCTTCAACACCGACATATAAAATCTTGATAATAAAATCTTGGCCACATTAATTAAGACAATATACTCTTTAATTTTACTTCTTATTAATGACTACGCGAACACCAGCTAATAGACACAATTTGTCTTAAACAACAATTGGTAATTTCAGTAGATCTGACGGAAACATAATCACTCTTTGCAACACCCGGTCTCGGTCCAAGAAAAAACCAATCAATAACTAACAATGTAGTGGTGATCTCACAAATTATTCTGCCACTCGCGACGCTGGTACCCAACGAAAGTTATTGAGTGCCAAGTAGATTGAAGCAAAGGAACAGCCGGGAGAGTACCGTGCCAGCAGATCATTGGTGGGATTGTGGCGGCCATTGTAATACGAATTCCCCGCCGCTGTTACCATCTGTCTTGTAGCCGAAATTCGAAAAACAATAATAGAAGGAGAACACCGCGGCAGCGATTAAAACGTATCGCATCGAAGGTGCGTAGAGACGCGTCATAACCCTATCGATACATACATATACACAATCGATAGAAAGCAACAACTTACGTATTCATACATTACTATACTACTAACTCAATTCACAGGTGATTTGCACTTGCAACGAATCATTAATGCATGTTTCAGTTTAATAGCATTCTTTAACTTCATGTGGTGCCATTAATCGTCGGGTACATTCTTAAGCTGTAGGACGATCAATCTGATTCTGACCGAATGTGTAACGATGTTCGTTTCTTTTCAAATCACTACGCATTACAATGAGAAACACCTTAGTTCACCGACGTGGAACTTTTTGATTTGTATCAGTTTGTAGCGTGTCTCCGTACATTTAGCGGATTAAGCTATTAATCACTTCAGCACTTGTCGTGACGGTGATTGATTTTTCATTAGTTCGTAATACTAGTGTACTAATTGCAAACGTCGATGCGACGTCAATAAAAACACACCAGTTTGCCTTATTATTAAAAGTTGTCGATAATGGTGTTGCGTTCATCGACAGCACTGACGTATGCTATCCATCACTATTGATATTTTGTGATGCGTGGCGGTTGCCAGCGGGCGGAGTTTGCATGGTGCCAACTATGGCGAGCGCGTTAATGTACCGTCGATGCGTGTGCATGTTTTTATTGTCGTCAGCGCAAGAGTCGTCTAGCTATTAGTCGACCTATGCGTTAATGCCACACACGCTGCATCAAGAGCCACGGGACGCCGTCCGAAACCCGTTATTATCCCTCGTGAATCACTCGATCGTTGAAATTATTTGATCACAGATCCTCTGCTCATTTCAGCGTCTTACTAGATAATTCACTTTTAGCTTACTAAGCTTTATGATCAATCCACTTGAGCTTTTGACTATTAATGTCACGTTACTACACCGTCGTAAAAAGAAACTGTTTTGTGCCGATTCGATTGTCGTATAAGTTTTATTTGCTTTTGAGAACTGTTTTACGATTTATTTGTGCGACAGTCTTTTATATTCGCCTGACAACTACGTCTTCAATTGTTTCAATTAAGCGTGATTAGAATCTAGATTTCGTGCAATATGAACCTGAAACAGATTTGAGACGTCTCAATTTGAAATCTTCCAACTTTTTATAAAATGTAAAAGTCTCACGACGAATGTTGAATTTCAAAGTCGGTTGTTTATTACATGAGATCGTGAGACTTAACAAGAAATGCAGTTAAAGTTACGGTCTCTACATAGAAAATAATTGCGCCAGTTATCCGAACATTTCCAAAGCTCGCGGTGAAAGCGTCTGAAATCACATACGCCGAATCAAGATCAGTTAACATCCGCAACACATACATAAACAATATGTACATATGTGTACGTGAGAAGGGCCCGTCATGTTTTATTTATTCGCGGCCGACTCGTAATAGAGTCGTGCCGTGAGAGCCACCGCCAAGTTTTTTGCCGACCGTAAGCCTCGTCGAGTATTGAGACGTCTGGATGCTGATGTCTTGTTGCCTGTCCATACTATACTTTCGACATGACGGCGACATTTATTTTTCCAATGTTTTTTTTTAACATCCGACGCTTACACATGTAAGCACAGCAGTCGGTGTAAACGAGTCACAGTGTGTTATAAACCCTATTTTTGTTTCGTCGTCTTTTTATTGAATTAATCGATAGAGTATACCATTCTGAGGATTAGAGTAAAACTCCGGGCTCGCTAAGACTTGTACTTTTTTCGTTATTCAGTGTCAAAGTTCCGGAATATCCGACTATTGAAAAACGAAAAAAAATTAATTACAATTTAACGGAAGTACTTATTCCAGAATTTATTTATTCTATCGAAAGAAGATATAATAGCCGACCATTCCACCAATTCCTGAAGTTTTAGCATGAATAGGTCGAGAGATATGATTTTTTTTCTCATTTTTCGTTTTTAATTTTTTATTCATCTAAACCACCGTAGTAGGTGGTCATTCCTACATCAAAAAATTGCTAATACTTTCTTTTATTTGCAGTATTAGTTCTAAAACCTAACTCGTTGGTTTCCAGGAGATATTTGAAAGTTTAGTAATATCCGAAATATCCGCACATAGGGCTGCCACTTCAATCAAAATTTAATAAATTTATTTTTATAAAGTTTTAGCTTTTATATCACGACCATAACAAGATATCATAATTTTGTGGCTTAAAATGGCAAAGATTGGGTAATTTTATAAAGGAAATTAAAAAACAAATTAAGAAATTGGTATGATGTTGATTGATACATTTATTTGGAATCTGTCTATAAATTCTAACTCAAAAGACTCAACTTATAGTAAATGAAAGAAAATCCTTTCCGATATCTCATAAGTATACCTATAAATCAACATTCAACATAAGTACTATTACCACATTTTGTTTTTTTTTCAAAATATTTTTAGTTAATTTATTTAATTTTACAATTACTTTTTAAATGAATTTCATATATTTTTTTGATTTACAACAACTTTTTTTTAAATCAATTTTATTGTCATTTTGGTGGTATAACAATTTTAAGAATATTTTTTAATGTATTTTGTATATCTACATGAATTATATACCTATCTATAATTTTAAATCAAATTTTATCATGTATGTACATCAATTGTGTCGATATTTTATTTAAAAAATACGATAAAATTATTTTCGTCAACAATTTATTTATTATAATTTATACACATATTATGTAATTATATTTGTTGTTTGTTTTTCTAAAAAGCAAAATCAATGGTTGTTCCATCTGGAGTTGGAACCATTTTAGGGGACTGAGCGCCAGTCAACCTTAATACCGCAACCGTACCTACTCTGCACTTCAACAGTCTCAGTAAGGCGTGACTGAGGTACGTCGTGCAGAACTACGGCCGGGGGGCTTGCCTTAACTTTTTTTTCAAATGAAGGTTTATAATCTTATATAATTTTCGGATACTCGAAAGTGACAACCCTAAGTAAAATTTAAAATTTCAAATATCTCCTGGAAACCAACGAGTTAGGTTTTAGAACTAATACTGCAAATAAAAGAAAGTATTAGCAATTTTTTGATGTAGGAATGACCACCTACTACGGTGGTTTAGATGAATAAAAAAATAAAAACGAAAAATGAGGAAAAAAATTATATCTCTCGACCTATTCATGCTAAAACTTCAGGAATTGGTGGAATGGTCGGCTATTATATCTTCTTTCGATAGAATAAATAAATTCTGGAATAAGTACTTCCGTTAAATTGTAATTAATTTTTTTTCGTTTTTCAATAGTCGGATATTCCGGAACTTTGACACTGAATAACGAAAAAAGTACAAGTCTTAGCGAGCCCGGAGTTTTACTCTAGTCCTCAGAATGGTATACTCTATCGATTAATTCAATAAAAAGACGGCGAAACAAAAATAGGGTTTATAACACACTGTGCGAGTGATAGATAACAAAAAGTTCCATTTACAAACATTTTTCATCAAACCACTGAATCCAGACAGCTGCAAGTGGATATTAAAAATCCATTCATCACTGTAACAGCAAAAAATAAGAATTCAGATTCACACTGGAACACGGCGACTGCGAAATCTGGTGAGACGAGGAGGTATTTCCCTCCCCCGACCTCCTCCGATCCGCCAGGGGAGGGGGCGAGCGCCTCCCTTTTGACAGGAAATGATTGTCTAATATTAGCTTTGTTATAAGGTCCCTCTTTTGGGATTTGAGCGTGAGTTTTTGGAGAAACGTTTTGGATGTATCTTCGTAATGTATGTTGTCTTAGCCGTTTGTTTAGGAAGTTCTACGTCTTGCTGTGATTCCTGTTTATACATGTTTGATTCTGGCAAACCTCACGTGTTTGTATTGGGAGCTTGTTTATAAATATTTTCATCTATTACATTCGCAGACTAGATACGCATAACAGTAAAATAACAGTTGTATACTTAGCAATAATTCAGCTGACAATGAACGGTGATCACTAACTATATACTTTAGCTGCCTGTACTCATTAAAACAAATTTATCGTGTGGGTGCTTATCTACTTGTGCTAGAATAAATAAGCGACAAAAACTCTGTTATATTCGTTGGATAAAAATCGTAAAGTTGACTCACGCAATATTTTAAATTAGACATGACTGAATTATAGGAAGAATTTCGGGTCATCGACCCTTGCATCGAGGAGAAAATTTTTCGAACACCCCCGATAATCACAATAAAAAGTCGTCGCGGACTCCACAGAAATAAAACTGTAGCTTTATTTTCTAATTTATTGGTGTAACATCTATTTCTGTTCGGTTTTCGTCAACGGCCGCTGGGAAGTGACTAGTGTCGACTATGAATAGTCGCGCCTACAGATACCGACTAACCGTTGACTCCAGTGACAGATTTGTGTGATACAAATGAATTCTGAACGGGTCCGGAACACTATTTTTTGGTTTAATGATAGATTTAGTTTTGTTTTCTACGAAATTTATTCATACGACTATTAGTTTGTCTAACGTAACAAATAAACATTTATTTATAACACTTGAAATTGCTATATTACACCGGAATTTTAGAATGCACGCACGTTCCTGTGTATCAAATCAAATAATGTTGTTGGAACGTGAAATGAATTGAGTTCGTATTTATTTAAAACAAACTTTGTTAACCGAATCGTCTGCGGTTTGCACACTGCAGTTTCACAATAATCCGTTCGGATTAAAACAAAGGGTTTGTACAAAATTAAATTACCGATATCCGCGGAGCGTTGCCACAAAATATTTTTGTCGAAACGGCAATAATGTGAAACTCGCATATTGCGCGATTCCGCGTGTAGATAACAGAAATAATGGGGTTCAAAAATGAAATTAATTCCAGGTTGATGATTTCAAATTGAAAAGTCACATCGGCTCGCGCCATAATTCATGATCCTGAAACGTGTCCGGACCGCTGTGTTGGACGCCCGCGCCAGCCCGCCTAGGGTTGACAATCCTATTATTTACCAACGTTCAACTACGTTTTGGTTGTAAATTAAATACTGCATTATGCATCGGTATTTTTTACTTGTGTTAAATAAACTACGGATATTAGCATAAATATGCGACATAATAAGGTCTATTCATGTATGCAAAAATAATAAAATGACATTACTAATCCCTTTGCTGTTTGTTTGAGAGAACAAAAAAATAATGTAAATATTGCTATTATTTTATAGAATGAACCCTATGTTGGTGTCGGGTTCATTGTCACAGTCCTTTGTCGGAGGTCTCTTCCGCTTCACCGGGCGTAATATCTGCGCAGAGGTGGCGCCCTCCATCCGAATATTCATGAACTCTGAGTGTTGGGATAAGTTTTCTATATATTATTATGGGTAAAGTGTATCTATAATATAGAGTTGTAGAGTATTTCAGAATATGTTAAGATAAAGATAATTTTATCAAAAGGAACTATATGGTGTTAGTCAATTAAGACATGTTAAAATATAGAACATAATTATTGAATTACCTCCAAAATACCTACAACAATTTCTTTTCCTAAAAATACTTAATATGAGTGTTTCGGCGACAACCCTAGAGAGTGTAAATATACATAAATGCGTATTTTAAAATAAAAACTTTTATTGGTATTAAACGAATATCAGATTTTTAATACCAAGTTTAAAGAAATATTCTCTAGTGACATTACAAATTCATATTTCTAGAAAACTTAATTTCTACATAGACTTTCTACTTTCTAGAAAGCTTAGTAATAAATAAATTATAGGTACTCTAACATTTTAAAATTCAAGTTGTATCTGAGGCAACCCTGTGCTTTTAAACGCAATTTATTTACTTACCTTTGTAGTGAAAAAGTATACGTTTGGAATAAAATAGTGATCCGTTTGTATGACATTGAAACTCATAATTGTTTCTAATGAGTCAACGGTCAAAGGACCGGTTATTGAATACTTTATATTTGTATTCACAGTAGAAATGTTGAAAGTAAGTTTTTATATGTAAATATAGCACGGTGGCAGGTCTCATGTTTAATGCAACCGCTATGTCATGAACATTTGTCGGTTGCACCATTTCAGACGGCTGTAGGTACTCTCTTGTTTAGCTTAGTTTCTACTAAATATTTGCACAAAATGCTGTTGAATTACATTTCCGAATATCATTTCATCCTCCATATTTCGTGTTTAGATTTATTAGACCAAAATTCAACCCAACCCATTATGCTCTACAACTTTTAATCGAGATAGTAAATTGGCCCTTTTTTGTTCCTTTTTCGAGCTTCCGGAATAGGGTATTGTAATTAATATTTTGAATGTTTTAATAAGCTCGGTGACGTTGAAAAATATCCGCGCTGAACATGTTAATCCAACTAATTATTGTACAGAGTAAATTAGAAAAAGCCTCGTAAATCATCCTATCCATAGGTCTTAGCTATGTAACGCCGCAAGGCTTTCAAGGAAACACAATAGCTATTAGCGTGTCTCTGTCTGATATTCTCTGTAACCTAGTGTTAGAAAGGGACGCAATTATTCACGAAAAACGAGGCCGTAATTTGCCTGCACGAAAATTTGATAATAAATCATAATAGTTTTAGACAGAGCAGAGGTAAAAAAATAAACCAATTTGGAAAGTGAATTGTAAGGCACGGCGAGCACCGCCGCGCGGTCTGTTATTAGAGCAATTATGTTATTATGTTCGCCGTATCTAATCCGAAAAACTAAATTGGAGTCGGCCGCTGCCGGCGAATGCCCGATAGGTTCAATCATTTCGACTTTTGGGTCGCACGAAATTCGTTGCGGAAGCAATAAGAAACACGAAAATTCCGAACGAAATAGTCACAAATTATCCAATAATACATGGTTGCGAGCGAAATATCGATCGATGGACAAAAAAACCGGTCGCTCTCCAACATATTTTGAAGACCCCATTTCGCTACGGTTCATAGTTTAGTACAAATTAAAAAGGGTGCACTATTGCAGTACATATTTCAAAGTTCACATTTCATAAACAGCCCCGCGTCGCCCTTTGATATCCCTCACTTAACTCATATTTCATTCAATATGACCATAATTGAAGTGATCCGCAGGACTTCATTAGAATAGGACGCTTATTCCCGGTGCGCAAGAGTCGAGTATGGAGCGGTGCGGGCCGCAGATAAGAAACGTTGTATGAACGATTGCCTCTTTCACAATTTGTATCTTTAGCATAGTCTGTTGGTAAAACAGGTTTTTCTCGTGTGTTTTCGTTACAAAATGCGTCGTCCCTTTGTATTATCAAAGTATCAAATATGAATACCAAATAAGGGTTGGGACAAAAGAAAAAGTGACAACTTTTTTAATTTATGCGCAAACGAGTACATGAAAACGTAATAATAGGAGCGTGTTTGGTAAATATATTAATGTAATAATTCTCTGAGGGCGTTTCTGAAGTTGTCGGGTGTTATTTTTCTAAAATTTCACGGTTATACATCATGTGGGGCTCGTGGAAAATTGTTAACGTCTTCATTAACGTTTCGAGTGGCTGCGTTTTGTGAACACGTAGAGTTGGTTTCCACGATTTGTTTGACAATGGTGGTGTAGTGAAAGCAAATGAAGTAGTTCTGTTAGACTTGTTCTGTTCGACAGTGGTCATAATAGTTCATAACTACATTCGTTTCGGCCACTGAAATAAGGAGTGCATCTGGATACGTCATCATAAAGAGTGTTGGTCCAACGCGCTATGAACTGTTCGTACACAAGACCTACACTGTACTCGATTAAAAATGTTCTATCTTCCAAGAAAAACACATTAGCCGTGGAACCAGTGTAATCTAAAGCGACGTCACAGCACCGCCATAGAAAAAAAAAACAACATAAAATACTTCGCTACGTAATTTCAGAAGGTAAACAATTGAGTTTTCCATAAATTGCGCACAAAACCGTTCACCTCAGTGTTTACGAATCTTTATCTTACTGTTTATTTTCAAACTTCCACGAGAGATCAATAAAAAATACATTTTATTAATTATTTTATTCAACTTCTGTTTATAATCGAATGAGCAATTCTATGTAGGTACATATTATTTTTATCGATTTAATTAATGCTCTTCGTTCATAATAACGTATGTGTTATTTTTTCAATAATTTATTGCATTTGTTTCTTGTCTAGTGTTAAAGGTTTGTAATTTAGATTCAATGTAATTAATTACTTTTGTTATTTGATAAAAATTAAGTGAAATAAATAGTTATTTGTGCTGGCATGTTTTTGAACACTAATCGGCGCAGACGATGCTGATAATGAAATGTATTTATAGTAATTGTGCAACAGTATTTTGCTTTAAATAATTGCACAATTAGGTATAACGATATATTATTGAAATACACATCATCTTAAAATCTTTTCAACCTGCCTTCAGCTAAAAGAGTTAAGTTAAGTACCTACTTTCTTTGAATTTTTTTTCGAAAGTAACACTCACTTTAAACGTACTACACTCGTAAAACTAATTCTAGTTCCAAAAAAACATTAACGCAACAATTCTAAACCGTAAAAGACCGCAAAAAATCCGATTCATAAACTAGAGACGTGATTCGCAAGCCAATCAAACAGCAAAGACCACACATATTGACCTAAAACACAGAGATAAGACCCCAACCACACTCAACAATTTCAAACAAAACGCTTCTAAGATAAAGACGAACTTGACCATTATATTCTTTATTCCCGTCATGTTGCACTGACCTATTTATCTGGGCGTTCTCTTATGACCCTGTCACAGTATCTGTAAAGATAACAGTAGGTCAAAGATATAAGACCAACGACTTTTTGAAAATATTTTTTCCGTGGTTTGCGATACGTTTATGAATGACGCGCTTGTGTAAACAGTTTGGGATTGTTTTATTTTTATTTGTGAGTTTTTTGTATGAAGCGTATTTGTATGTATATACAAATATAGAGATATTATGTATTGATTTTTGTAGCTGGAATACTGAAGTTTCTTGTACGAATTACTGTTAATATGTTTCAGGTATTAAAGTAATTCGTTAATGAAAAAATATATAGATAAAGTCCTTGGGATATTAGTATTTGTACGACTCTACCAGTTATGAGTAAATAAATCACTTAAAGTTAAGTAAGTAGAAGTAAATATTGCCCGCCTCTTACTCAGAGTTTCTTATACACAAATTTGATCTTTCCTGCTTTCTTAACTATTTTTTTAATACACTAAAGTTAAATTACTCGGTCAATTTTGTATTTTAAATATAAGGCTGGCCAGTTTTAAAACAAACAGATTTGAATAAAATGTTTACACCATGTACTGAGGAGGTGTTAACTAATTATGTATTATTAAATGTATAAGATTTTTATAGTTATTTAATAGCATGTTGTATACATTTTAATGCAAATTAAAGTTATATATTTAATGGTTTATAAACGGTTTAATAACCACTTTTGGTCGAGATAATGAATTGCATAGTGCGCTACTGTAATTTGCATTGATTTAAGACGTATCATGTTTAAGTATCTGAGCTTATTTGAATGCTCAGATAATTGGGTATTTCTTATAGAAATATTACTGTTCACGGTATTTTAATCCTGAAATACATAGTATTATTTCAAAGAAATAGGACACAGTCTTTATAATTACGGATAGGGAGACAAGTTTGGCAGAATTTTCGCCATTATTTCGGCAAAGCTACGAATTAAGTTTAAATTATTATATAATTAGTTATTTAAAAATATAGCTAAACAAATTACAGTGTAGAACGTACTACAAAGAAATACAACCCATAATTTTATACTCTGTGACTGCATTAACTCAAATTATTCAAAAACCGAAGAAATAAACAAATAACGTTCCATTTTTAACTGACCGTTTTCTTTTTTGTTGCAGGTAAGAAAGAATTCCTGGCCGCATGGATCCTAAGGAAATATGTACGAAATTCAAATTGCGAACAGTGCCCTGTGTGTGTGAAGTGATCGTTTGTCTTGCCACGCGATTATCTGTCCAATCTCGTTCATTATAAAGTCGTTATTCAAACGAGTGAAATTGCGGACTGTTTATATTTTGTGTGCGCGTGTGTTGGTAAACGACAGCTGAAAATCAAAGTGACGTTTTCCGTACCTAACGCTGAGGTAACCGAAATTTAATATATAATACATAATATGAAAACGTAAACCCTAGGTAATTTTAGTAGACACTAGATTCCGACATCGTTATTACATTTGTATCAAGTAAAAAAATGGTTTAACGCCTAACATATAACAGTTTAATTGTGCAAATAGGAAGTAGGTACCTAAGCCATTTCAATGGTAACACATTGGATAACATAGCACGTGTAATCGCTTGCTTCATAAAAACGCAACTTTATGCGTGTGCAGGAAATAGGGTGACTGCATTTTTAAATTATTGCTACTATAACTATCACTGCAATCATATATGTGCATACACATAAAAAATAGGAGGATGTAGTCTGTAACTCGCAATGCAAAGAGTTAAACAGAAATGATTTGCTCGATTCCAATCATAACGACAGCGGCGCATCTCTTCATAGCGTTTCCCGCCCATACGTAGCGCACCGCTACATGCATTCGCACGCATTCGGCTAATCTCACATGTGATCGGCCACATAGACGCGCATAACCAACCATTTTATAAAACCGATACAGTCCCAACTCCGTTTTGCAGTTAGGCATCATTTCGTCTGGCCGCGTTAAAAGCACGCTGCATGTTCGCACTCCCACCCGCCACAACACAGACGCGGCTCATGTATGAATCACGAGGTGCGTATGTGCGAGTGCCCGTACGTTCGCGCTCCGCTGGAGGCTGTCAGTGTGTTGGTGTCCATCGACACACGAGCACGCGCGCGTGTGTGCAAGCCCACTCATGGCAGCGGACTATGACGGCTCGTAGATTTGACAGCTAGCTCAATGCGGGTTCAGACGTTCATTATACGCCGACCGATGTAATTTTCGTGAAATACTTGACAGTTTTATTTATGTACGATAAAGACATTAGTGTTGTGACGCGCCGCGTATGTGTTTGTGTTTTGAGTTGAACTTAATTTTTGCGCGAACTTGAACTTGCGTTTCTTCGGGATTGGAGTGAGCCCAATTTGACGATTGATTTGTGACATGCCCGGTCTCAAGGAGCGTTTATGATGCTCACAATTAGATACGGCTCGTTGAAAATCTGTTTGAGGGGTAACGGAATGAATAAAAAGTCGTCGGAAGTTTTGCAGTACAAACTACACGGAACGAAAATACATTCCATGACAGGAAAATGTAAATAAAAAAACAATAAACCAAGTGCCTAAAAGACAATAAAATAATTAAATATGTTAAAAAAGAGGTGATATTTTATGTTTTTCTATTCTTTACGCATTTATTTTTGAACGTTAGTGTATATGAATATTTTTAAGAGCAGTGATTATGACTAGAAGTTAGCAACAATAAGTGATTAATTTTATGGATTGTTTTGGAAACTTTTGGAATATTTTTGCCGCGCAAATCTTATAGGTGAGTTTTGATAAACTATTATATATTATAACACTGTTTTAAACATTTGCAAAACGGTTGCAAATTCTTAGTTAATTCATGCAACATAATATCCTCCAACTCTACATTTTAATGTAGGTATTTAGGCGGTTAACACATAATAACGCATAATGATATAGCATGTTGTTATATTTTCTGCATAAAATAAACATTTATAAACTCTAAATATTCTAAATCATATTTAATTTCAAGCTTTTATAATAAAGCAGCGAAATAAATGAATTTACCAAAATAATACAAGGTAGAGCCGCTAGCGAATTGACGCAAGAACAACAGCAAAATTTGTTATATTTATATCATAATATCATTTGAGAGTGTTCAATTCTATTTAAAATGTGTTTATGATTTAAATTTGCTAGTAAAACAACAATAAAAAGCGAAGAAAATCTTATAGGTAAATATTAAAATTTGAAATATGTAACAAACGGAAATATAAAAATGCAAATGAAACAAAACAGCTGTGTCGGCGTATCCAGACCGATTTTTTATTAAAAAATAAGGTGCACATGTCACAAAGATTAATAGAGACATTAACGCAAATAAGCATAAATTTTATTGTTTTCTTTTATATACTGTGAACCGTGGTCACCTTTTTGTGGGAGTCGCCGACAAGCAGGTACCAAAAAGGTTCCTTAGATCATTAATCAAAATCGTAGCGTTATCCTTTTAAATGAGTCGACGAACGGCGAAATAGAGACGTCTGTCGGGGGATGAAGTGTGGCACCGCCCTAAGAGCCGCCATTAATCAGTGTTGTTTCCTTTATCTATTTATCTCTACCATTTTGTACGTATTTGGGCAAAATTATTATTAAAAATCAATAGCATTTTAAATAGGCTATCTATTTTCAAACTAATTAAATTAAGATGATTCACTAAATACTTAATTTTAAACATTTTATTACACCCATTAAATTTAAGTGATACTTTGCCATAAACGTCAATATACGTGTCAAAAGAATATGGCCATATATCTAAGTTATCCTCGATATTGCATCTAATAAAAATATTTGGATATGAACGATTAGCACATCTTATTATCTCCCATAAATTATTCATGATAATTAACATCTCATTTGTGGCAATAACTCAATTCCGAACGACAGCTTTTGTATCTTCTAAAACTAATTCTGTTCAGTCTACACAGACTGTTAAAAGTGTAGAGCTTATAGTTGTTAATGTACTAAAGTAGAAATATTTTTATATGATATAAAAATGGTCACATCTTTGACAGTGACATCATGCCCAAATTCAGCTTTATTGTGCGTCTAAATTGTCTCATTAAACGAACGGGAATATTTTTCCACATGTTTTAACGTATTTTATGACCGCATATAATCTATCTCAATTTTAGAAACGTAGAGTCGCCGTATAAGGCGTCATGTTAATCAGTATTTATTTGCAAACGTTACGCAAATCAATTGCTTCACTGCAAATGCTTTAAATACTTAATCATGTGCCCAATTAAACATGTAGATTGTTCAGTGCAATGTGATAAATCAACTGAAAGGTCAATGGCAAAAAATTGAGCCGTCAAAACTGGCTCTATAAATTGATCCAGATACATGAACGCAATGAAACTAGGCGGAGATTTTCTAGCGGCTATTATTGTAACGGTCCCTTTCACCGCTATCTTCTGACCATCTGATGAACTGCTTTTTTCAACTGCCTTAATAAAGCGAGCAGCATGTAAGATTGTAATGTTCAGTAGAGCCGGAGATTTGGTCGGTGCGATAATGCGCCGTGACTGTACCGCTCACGACTTTCTATGAGTGGACTTTTAGAGATCGTAATTTTTTCTGTTTTAGATTCCAAATTGTTGTGCCCTTTTGCGTTTCGGTGATTCGAAAGTCGCTTACGTGATGATATCTTACAAACACGAACTCCTTGCCGGACGTTGGGTAGTTTTACGACTTAAAAGTTGTGACAGTAGCCGTTATCACGTTACCACTAGCCTTAATCCTTTAAAAAATGCCACGAATAAAACTATAAATATTTAGCTCGACCTAAACGCTTGAACTAAAATGATTACGCCCACCTTTGTGTGTCGTTAATTTAATATCATTCGTTTATGTCATCGGCTCCCACTAACAGAGCGGGCTTCTCATTAAATATTTTAATTAACTTTCGACGGTCATGTAAATGTCAAAAATATATAAATGTCCCGTCGAATGTGTGGTCACATGAGTAATATTTTGACATAGGTTCTATAGACGACCTTTATTCAAACAATTACTTTGTGACACTATCTCATAATTAATATTAAATAGATGGATACCTTACTTGATCAGTTTATTTATAGCGTACACCAATTTTTTTAATAATAAGCACGCACGAAAGAAAAATATAAAGATATAATTATGTCTTTTAAATTTAATAAAAACGACTTCTTGTAATTGTAAATAGTTAATTGCAGTTGCACGCAATTCATAGCAACCTTAGTAGAAAAAAATATTACTATTGGAAATATCAGCACGCTATTTCGTCTCAATAAAATTGATGTCAAGTCACATAGGAATAAACAGCTATAATTATAATAACATAAAATGGAAAAAGTGACAGACCTAATTATGTATAAAGAATAGTAAAGCATACATCTATATCTAATTAAACCTGACTCAAACTACTGAGAAATTGACGTTGAATTATTTCCTACAACTTTCCCGGCATATAATTTGTTGTATAAAAATAATAACAAGCGAATTGGTGGTTTGACATGTGAAGTCGACAAAATGAATGTGTATTATAGGCCCACACCCGCTCGTTGAAGCAAATTTGTAAAATTATCGAACGATTTGAATATTAATCATGGATGCGCCCGCGCCGCGGTCGATCTGGCTCCTTAGGTTGTGAACTTTTTGTTCAAGAAACGTTTAACGTTTTCGTAAAGTTAACATATTGATACAGAACGAGTAAAAAATAATTGCAATTTTTCAATCAAATCAATTTGTAAAATGTTATAAACATGATATGAAATTGTATAATTCGTTATACCAAAGATTTAGCAGTAGTTAAAGGAGTGTACGGTATGTTAATTACTTAGGTTTCTGTTTCTTTCAGTATAGTTACGAGAAAAATATAATTTTTCGCAATTACTGTGTTTAAAAAGAAATAGTAAAGTAAATATGTATAACGCTATCAATATAATAAAGAAAACTTAATTAAATCGAAAATTAATGCCTCTATCAGAATCGATGAAATGAGACTGTACCTTCATTCACAGGTAAATAATCACCAAACAAGCTGAAACCCGGTTCTTCGTAACTTAATATTCGGCAATTACATATTCAAGAAGTCAAATCAATTTATCACTTTCATTCATGTTTAATTCGTTAAGTCAATGACTTTAAAATATAAAATATCACTACGTATAATAAAATAAAGTCTGTCTGTTTGTCTGTTTGCAATAAAAACGAAATCTACTGACCGAATTTAGTACGGTTTTCATGAATACAGAAATCGATTCTCGAGAAAGATTGAAGTGTACCGTTTGTTAAGGTTTTGTCTAAAAGAAGCTGTTTAAACCAGGCAAAGTCAGAACGTCTATTTAGTATCTACTAAATTAAAACAAAGTTTTTTAAGTAAATATCTTTACGTAATTATGTAAATAATTTTAGCTTTGATGTACACACTTTTTGTACAGTATACTTTTAGTGCTTATTACATAGATGTTCGTCTAGAATCTTCAAATTCCTCAACAGTATTAACTACTCTAGAAATATGTAAAAAATATTTAAATTAAATTTTTATTGTTTCACAGAGAAGTGGTATTACAAAAACGTTTTTGCTTGTAATTATTCAAACATACATTTGCATATGATAACTTAATTAAATAAAAGAACAATAAATAAAATAAAAATGTAATAAATATAACAGAATGATTTAAGTCATCAATTTGCATTATTATCTGGTAGAGTAAGAAAATGTAGAGTTTGTTAACTTTTGAAGGTTTTTCACCAGTTTGGCAAAAAATATTAGAATTATATCAATAGAATTTTTTTAATATTATTCTTAACTAAACTAACATTCTCTACAATAGGAATGACGTATATTTTATGTATTATTCATGGGAATAACGCTTCAATTTTAAGTTATATAAATCTAGTCTTTTGAGAACATAGAGCGGGCTAGTGTTACTGTTTTAATAAAATAAATTAATTGCATCGTGATACTAAATTATAGATTGATAACAAAAGTTCTGAAAATGATACATTAGATGTTAAAATAAAAGGAAATGACTGCCTCTACATAAATTATTATTTTTTACTTCTGTTTAACAAAGCTTAAAAAAATACCAGAAGTTTTAAACAGTTCAAATGGCTCTACAGTAGAGTAGGTAAACATCCTATTTAAATGAACATTGAATATACAATGACGATTAAACTTAAAACTCTATACAAATAAGTGGTAAAGCCAAGGCCACACAGCTTGTAGAGACATGTAACAAAACTAATTATACTTATGTAAGCATTGCCTAATTAGATACAGCGTCTGAGTCTCAAACGTTTGAGATGGGTAAGACAAGACCGTTTTGAGGGTGACCGGACACTTGCAGACCTGTTTGTTTATGTATGTAGCTCTATGTAGAGACTATTTTGGTATGAGGCGAAATGTACGCGTAAAAATGTATTGAAAAGCGAACTATTGAAGGTAAAATTATATGTTTTAAAGGTATGTTGACTAATATGTGTTTTCACGATGAACTCTATTTTATCAAGTTATGTATGAAGAAATAGAGAGTCTATTTTTTTCGCAATTTAAAGAATGGCTTGTTGTGTTATGTTCAAATTAAAATATGTAGAGAATGTAGAGTAGGCTCTGGTACCAATTATTCATCAGAAATCATATTTCAAATAGTGAATTATGTAGACAGTCTACAAGAGATTTAACGGTAGGTTTAAAAATAAAAGAAAGCTGGTTCACTATGTCAACTAGAACTATATTAATGAGTATTTAAAACACGCAAAACGCTAAACACAATTATTTATCAGCCAGATAAAGCCCACGTATTCCAATTAAATGTAAAACAGTAGTAATTTATTACAATTCGGTAAATAGACATATTGTTTTCTATGAAAAAACAAAAGATTTTTTTGTATGTATTTGTTTTAATTTAATTATGTGACAACTGTTGGCCATTGTCATGTCCGTAGTGTGATTTGATCAGATATTGTTTGTACAAAATTCTTATCGTTCGTTTGAATATTAATCACTATGTTTTTATCAGTTAATTTATTGTTCACGCCCTGTTATTATTTTGAATGTTTTCTGTGTGGCGCTTAGCACAAAGATTTGTTATCATTTTATTATATTCATTAAGTACCTTTGCAAGAATACATTAACAATATAAGTGATTCTTCGGCCGTACTTCATCTTTTCATAATGATGTTAGTTTTTACGATTGTAAGTTCATAATACCAAAAATAAAATTTTACTATTAAACAAGAAATTAAGAAATACAGAATCACATGGTTAATCAGTGCCTTAATGTATTTCAATCACAGTATTATTACTCAGAAACGTACATAAATACCTTCTATATCTTACAACAAGACAATTTTCCTATAAAATTCACCAAAAATAGACCACTTTAGACCACAAAAGTGGTCGCTGTATGTGGTTACTTGAATGATACGGCCTTGAAGCGAATACGGATGTCTTCGAAAAGTGGATCATGATCGTTTCAATCTTACAATCTGCGGTTCATTTGAATGAAATCCCCAACCGTTATCAATCAAGTGTTTTAAAATACAAGATTGACGATTGATGGATTGAAACTAGGATTGATGAGTGCGATGTTTACGATATGTCTTTAAAATACAAACATTTACTTATTTCGTCAATTGGAATTGTTTCTTGAGTAATAAATTGGTGGACAGGATTTCTCGAGTAGAAATATATTAAATTAAATGATTTTAATATTCTTGTATTCCACACTTCAGTTAAAATTTTCGTTACGCCATGTTAATATATTAGAAGACAAATGTACAAATAAGAGCACAATTCAAAGCATTATTAAAAACTTCTTCATGAATATAACCAAAACATCTTTTTGATGGCTTGAGTATCAGATCTTAAGTTGATAATAATTGACATTTGTGAAGTTAGCCACAGCAGAAATAAATAAAAATTTTACAACAGGAATTGTCATTAAAAATAATAAAAGCAACACCGGAAGCAGACAATAAAATTCTTTCGCAACTATAAAATATTATTACTAACTAGATCAGTAGAAGTATCTCGATTAGATATAAATGTTAAGATATCCTATATACATATTACAAGATATCAGATGATGAACAAGAAACATGTTTAATTACCGTTTGACACAAACTAATTGATTTACGAACATGTTTTATGGCGTCCGATACACATTTTGTATTACAAATACAAGTAATCATTTGATATAGAATATTATTCATACTTTGTAAGATTAGCTGTGATGTTTTGTAAATTATTTGAAATAAAGTATCTCTATAAATATGCATTACTATAATGTCATTAGCGAAAAAACTATAGGTTCTATTTTTAGGATACTATTATTCGTAGGCAAGTGTTAGTTAAAAGTGTAATCTAAGACACGCATTTTACCCAATCGGTTTATCCGTTTCAAAGGTTAACCCTCAAAGACTAACAGACAAATTTTGTACGTTGATATGTCAGTTAAACACCTTAGAAAATAACAAGTGTTATCCTGTGTCTTCGTTCGCAAATGTAATTCAAGACCTAGAAATATGATGCAGGATAAACTTTTCATTCTGTCAAATTAGTTCATTCAGCTATGGCGCTTAACTGGCGACTAAAAATAAAGATGCTAAGCTATAACGTGTCAACACTTATAAGTAATTTAGGATTGAAGTCTTTTCGCCTATTTGAAGGACTGAAATAATTTTATAAAAATAATAAATAAAATCAATTAACTAAATTATTTGACTCCATGTCATGTATCAAAAATAAATTCATTTATTCTATTCTCACCATAGTTAAGATTTTTTATGGAATTTAAAGAACCAAAAATAATCTACTAGATTATTTGTTTAAACTTTGCTCTATGTAATACTTAGCTAAATGTAGAGCTTCAAAAAACCTATAGCGAAAGAGCTCAAATAGAAAAACGTACAGAAATTAATTTTAACTAATATTATAAATGCGAAAGTTTGTCAGCCTGTTTGTTACGCTTTTACTGCTTAACGGCTGATCCGATTTAGGTGTAATTAAGCTCGGAGTTTCCGTTCCAATGTCCTGTCAATATAATTTGACAGTTAATAATTATTTATAAATACCGAAAGATCATTTGATACATCCGTCACCAAGACACTAACAAACTACTTGCATTAAGTCACAATTAAAAGTTTTGAAATCAAAAGATTCCGCCTAAAACCAGTTTTTATTCAACTAAGTTTAGTCTACATTTTTATGAGACTAATTTATTTTCTATGTGAATTGTATACCCTACATTATATTATGGCCAAATAACGGTAGTTTTAGCAAAATAACCTAGTTAGATTTTTTATGTAGAGACTGTTGATTGATTATTTCATAGGTTTTTCCTGTATGTAGAAACTACATATAATAAGACAGTTATAATTATTCTGACTGATTATAGCTTTTACCTACAACTTTATTGCTTTTAAAATGTTTATTCTACGCTCATGGTGCAACAACAAAACCCCATTATGTAGGTATTCAATTCCTATACAGAACAAATACTTGTATGAATTACAAAATTCAACCCTAGTTTCAGGTCTCGCTCTCCTTTACAGTCGATCTCGACTTTTAACAAACTAATTCAAAACTTACAGCTCGCTTTAAATCCTTGATAAATAGATTGACACATACTAATGGAAGGTAATACATAATTATTCACTGACTTTTGCAAATACTTCTATATTCTAGACCTTACATTATCCTTATAATCAGAAATAAAACTGCAAAAATGCGGATAAAATAAATGTCAGTAATCACTACATAGTATAAAACAAAGTCGCCCATTTTGTCTGTAGTCCCTTCGTATGCATAAAACTTTAAAACTACGCAACGGATTTTGATGCGGTTTTCACTAATAGAAAGAGTATTTTCTCCGACAGGTTTTTATATATAATTGAAATACATTGAAACTATATTAGCTGAGTTATAGCGATTTATGTCCAAGAAGTCAGAAAAAAAATCTAATTGAAGATTGCATTTGTGCGTGCGCCGCTTATACCGTTGGATACAAGTAAGAACAATGTATAGCAAAAACATTGGTCTTTATTAGTTCTACAAAAAAGTCCGCGATGACATATATCCAGCTTTTTTATTTAAGTCACAAAAACTACTTTTCTGTATTAAAAAAACATTTAATTCGTTGGGTGATGTTTAACTGGTGATATAACCAATAATACATATATCCTTATCAAAATAAGTAAGTTCATCATCACGAGCATTTAATTTAGATTATTTTTGCAGTTTACAGTGTGTTATTTAGACATATAGTTTAGGAGGTATCACGATATTAGTATTGCGGCACGGTACGGGCCGGCCGCGGCGGCGGGGGCAGCGTCCCTATAAATAGCGCGTCGGCGGCAGCGGCTCCCCGTTAGCACTTTGAAATTGGAAGCGATCGGACGCGTTTATTTATCGCAGCTCTTTGAGAAAAATAAAACGTGCTTTTCAGCGCGACAACAATAATTGTATGATAATAGTAGGTATTGTATTCTAAGGTTAGTATTAAATCGCACTTATTAGTAAGATTAGTTAAAAAAAAAAAAAAAAAAAAAAAAAAATGTTACAAAAACGGGGGAAATTTCGACCCATTCTCTCTTAAGTGACGCAAGCGAAGTTGCGCGGGTCAGCTAGTTAATTATAATGTGCAATGACTCTACTTTGACTCTATCATAGCGTCTAACATAGTTTTACATTAATTTGCGCGTGGACTTCGTGTTAAAGCTACTGATATCTAAAAATAAATTAAAAAAGTATTTCTGTAATTAATATGATACAAATTGATTTATTTATAGCTTTGGTAGAGTTTTATTCTAAACTAAAATCGGTTTTAAAAGGTTAGTGTGTCATTTAATTTTTATTGCAATCGTTTCTAATATGAAAGTAAAAAATAATGTAACTTAATTATTACTTACTGCCAAGATTGTAGATATATACATACGTAAAATCTACTCTTTGTTTCTATAAGTGTAGGCAAGGATAAATTAACGCTACTTGCTACGGTAGCAGAAAAAATACACGATTGTTATTTTGTATTTTAAAAATATTCTCAAAACTTTATAATAATTTTATACAAAGTATTCCAAACGTAACGTAAAGAAAAGTATGAAGTCTAATACAGAATGTAGAGTCACTTCTAACATCGTCTCTACATCGTGATTACATAGACTCTATCTCTATAGTACATGTACATGAAGGTTACATACATCAAAGTTACACAAACTCTATCCACGACGCCCGCCGGCCACGATCATTGCTCTCGTCTCTATAATTTCGGCCTTTGCCTTTTTTTAATCGCTCCGATCTCCGATTGCGGCATTTTCGGCGTACAGATCCTTGGAATTTTATCCAACCAGTGATGTGATGATTTATAACCGAACATTAAATTAAAAATCGGTTTCGAACTTTAATTAATACATAGAACTTGTTGCTTCGTTTACGGTTTTTTTGTTTTATTATTAGATTGAGCTGTTGCATGTATTTTTATTTTATTACTTTATATATCCTTTTATAACAAATGTTAATGTATGTCGTTTAATCACTGAACATAGACAAGACTCAAGGTGCACGTTTTAAATGAGTTGGTAGTAATAAATATTAGCTTTTTCAAACCCTTGCCTATTAAACAGCGATGTCGTCGACTAGCATTTAATTTCTAAGTTAGATGGTATCATTGTAACTACCCAACTCGAGCCATACTTACACATATTTCTTCTGTAGAAACAGCTTAGTACTATATACATAAATACAAAAAAAAACTGCACGTAAGTTTAACAATGATTGTATTAAGAATGAATAATTTTTAAGCAATAAATAATCGTAAGGTTGTAATATGTCTCTGTCATACTAATCGAAAATTTTTAAAATAAAGCAATCTAAAACCTCGCTTTGTAGGTTAACTAAAGTACATCTTTTCTAACCGTCAATGTCGGCTCCCAATTGAACAAACAGTCACACACATAATAAGTCTCATACATTTATAATTCTGTTTACGTTGTTCAAAGAAACTACATCTGTTTCAAATCGATTAGGTCGAATGCAAATACCGTCCTACGTGATATTGTTACGATTAATGGTAAGATAATTTACTACTAATACTTGTATATTATCTTAAGTACTTAATAAGTATTAGTGAAACGATCTTCGATGATCTTTGTACATTAAAATCCGGTTTTCGATTTGATCAATGAACCGATACTTTGTCGATCTCGAGACGCACCTACCTAGTGTTGGGAACATTAATTAGTTAATTTGTTATCGTTTTTCGACATTGATTGATTATTTTTATTTGGCAGCTAGCCGTCGCACCTGTACTTGGCAGCACAGATTGCCACCTATGCAATTTGTTTACACCAGTGATTAATGATCATTCATTTACCTGCGAAATGTAAACGTAGGCAATTATGCGCTATACATTTTAGCATGTAAATAAACGTTACAAACGAATCGTTGGGAACATTTTGAAACTTAACCGCGACCAACCGCCAACAACCGGCGGCGCGCAATAGGCGTTGCTAGTGATGTGCCACGCGGCGAGGTGTTCCCGCGCTAACTGCGCACCGTCACGCAAACACTGCTCCGCCCATCCTCACGCACGCGAATGCTTGATTTTTGAAACACCAACGCTATTTTTTACCTTACTTAATTATGCCTGTAATGCTGTTCAAACGGATCTGATGAAATCAAAGCGGACTGGGGTCGTACACAAAAGTTTCAGGTCATGTTCTGATGTTGAACAACCCGACTTCCACGTGCAACAAATAATGTTTGTTATTTTGTTCTAATTTTAGGAAACAACAGTTCGAAAACAGTATTATTTATACTAAACGGTGCATTCTGTTTTCTGTCTACTTATTTATAGCGAAATACTGCGCTTGATAATTACTGCAGACGGACTAAGATAAATACTTCTGAAATCACACTCAAAGTTCGTGCAAATTCTTGGCAGAATCAACTTTAATATGACAACTTTTTTAACTGTCAAAACGGTTTTCGCTTTACTTCGGAATATTGCTTCACTGCACTAGCATCAATCTTGATCACAGCGGAGCATCAATAGTCACAATAAATATAGTCCAAGTGCAGGGAACTAACACTCGTTCTTGATAAACGGCGGCCATCACTGCACGCCACGGCCTATTATGAGAGCATGACGTCACCGCCCCGCCCCCCAACCTCCTCGCTTCAATCAAACCGGGGAACCCTCGTCATGCCCCCACCCTACGTTCCGCTTTACTGACTCCGCATTTTTTTCTCATAATAATAACGTCGAAAAAATCGCGCAAAAAATCTCGACAGACGCAGCGTTGCTCGTCCCATCCCTATCGGTGCTGTCCTTTTTGGAATCGAGTCGTGGAATTCAAAATTTGAATTTAGATAGAATTTGAAACTTTTGGTTTATTTTTCAATTATGCATTTTGAAACCAAGCCAGACTACCTACCTACTTCGATTTGTTAAAAAAGAAATGCTTTGCAAAATTTATTAGAAAAATATTTCCATGTAATTTGAAACCTGTAGCTGCTGTAGGTATAAATTATTTCAATATTGATTAATTAATTGAACTAGGTACAAATAAAACTGATTCAGAAATTGTTGCTATAAATTAGATATGCTGATTATCAATAAACTCAGTATTTACAAGGAAATTGCTGTTCATAAATCACTTTGACCACTATTATCGATATAATAATTTAAATAAATATGTACAGATACTTGTAAGGCACTCTAAACACCTATAAGATTTGTCGTATGGAGGGAAAGATATTTACTAACTCATTGCTTTATTGCGAGCCATATTATTATAATAAGGTATTGTGCAGAAATGCTTGAACAGTTCTTACAAATTAACAATAAGAGAAGGTCGTGACAGTGGTCACAGGTGTTTCTATACAAGAGTAAGACAAACACTCTTATTGGATTAACTATTATCATTCTATTTATACAAATGTGTGCGTATTGGACAACCATTATTTCTTTTTAGTCCATGGATTTTCTAATTGGAATATTAGTTTACAATTTTTCTTCGATTCTTTCTTAATAATCGTCACTAATAATACATTTATAATTTTTTTTAACGCTGAAAATTAAATAAATATAAAAACAAAACTTTTTAAAATAAAGTTTTTTAAGTAATCAATGCCATCTGTCATCGCGAACACTCTTTTACCAAAGTTAAAGTCAAGGGCTCCACTTACTTCGGCTACTCTCCGGTAGAGGTCAGCAGTGTGCAAGTTTAAAAAAGTTTCGGATACTATCTCTTTATATAGTTCGAAGAAACTTTAACAGATGGTGCTAAAATCAATATTTTTTAACGTATTTTATCAGGATTATTTTGGTACAGTTGTGTCGAGATTTATGTAAATAAAAATATTTAAAAATGATGTTATTCTAGGTATGGATTTATGTATTGGAACGACATTAAGTAGGTCAGCATGGGAGAATTTAAATTCCATAATCGTATAGCTTAACCCTTGTCAGTTTTGACAGCGTCTAAATTAATAGTGCGTGAAGGTATTTAGCAAAATATGAACTTAATTTATGTATTAAGGATTTATGGCTATTACGATGCTGTCGAACTATGAATATCTATGCAACCCACGCGAGTAGAGAAAAGACTAGAGAAATTTCGCATACTCTGGCTACCCTTTGTTTTCTTATTTAGTACTATTGTTATACCTTAATGTGAGATTCAAGAAAATATTATTTTTTCGTGTCACGCCTATAAACCGCATTCATTACGTTCGATTCTCTGTGGGTGACTTCAGGTAAATCATGTACCACATGATTTTTTACCTTTTTCTTAAAGAAGAAAACTTAAGAAAACAAATAAAATATTCTCAGGTAAATTAAATAGGCTGAACAGTTAATCTACTACATAGTTACTAAATCGAGTAAGCAAAACTTTCTAGATTTTCAAAAATAATATTCCAATGGCAAAACTCTTTAAAATTCCATTTCCCAGATATCGTAGAGGAACGTTTATTGAGAGCAGCGTGGTGCGACCGAAGCTTGATGAATGATTTTCATCGCTACCGGCGCCAGGGCGGAAACTCAAGAGATACGCCGCCCAGGCCAGCTGCGCG
This sequence comes from Anticarsia gemmatalis, assembly GCF_050436995.1. Lineage (NCBI taxonomy): Eukaryota > Metazoa > Arthropoda > Insecta > Lepidoptera > Erebidae > Anticarsia > Anticarsia gemmatalis. The sequence goes on from NC_134755.1 coordinate 8,838,557, forward strand.
TAAATTAACCCGCCCGCCATGTCCCGTTTCCGTTTACATTTCTGTTACATTTAATGTAAAGCTGCGATTTACTGTTCTGATGATTTTGTTATGATGGTTTCTTTGTTTTTGTTTTTGAGTTTCTTATTTGGAGATAAATTAATGTTTATTCAAACTTAATTCGCGCTGACAATTTTTATTTCGTGTTCGTGTTCAATGTCAATAGGTATAGGTAAAAAAGGCAGAGATAGTTTAATTTCTGTTTAAATTATCATTAAATCCATATAGGTACATATTCTGTAGGTAGGTACACGATGCGTGAACGTTAACAACATCAATTACAAACTTCAAACCTAATCAACGACCTTAAACCGTTCATTACTTTGATAATAATTAGGTATTACGTACCGGATTAAATAATTACAAATAGAAATCGACTTAAAGTACTAGTTGTAAAGTACTAGAATGGATAAAAGTTGTATCCTTGAATATTTATATAAAAAGTATACCTAACGTTAATCTCAAAATACACATCGCAGGTAACCGTTTAACACACTTGTTTTAAAATAAGTAAACTTAGAGAAAGGGAAACGCTGATTATTCAGAATGCGTCTCGAATTATTCAATGTAGCGGGAAAACGACTGTGATAGGAATTTTAATAGACTTTATGGACATTCTCATTCGCTTTCCCATTTAAATCTACGTTGCTTCACCATTTTTACTCCTACCCAAACATTTTTGTTTAATAACAGATGTTTTAAGAAATGTTGTTGAGTGTACAAGTTCAGTCCTCGGTATGTTGAATTCGATCGTTGTAAGTAGTTCATTATAAAATGCATAGATGGCGTTAATTTAAAAGTTCTTTATTTGATTGATAGATGGTGCTGTACTAAGTTTCAAAACTTAATTATACTGAATTAAAATGCGTGTGAAACTTGTGTATTTTTATCGACACGCTAATCATAATTGCAACGTTTTATAATTGCATTATTGGCGATAATTGAAAATCGGTACCGCCCACTATTGTCTATACGGCTCACCCCCGCCTCTATTGTTCGGCGTATGCATGCAATGTTTGAATCACGTGTGGCAATTACAAAGGTGTCGGCGTTTGTATCTCGCCATAAATCAGCTTTGCGCGATATAACAATTAGCCGGTATGATAGCAATGTTAATTAAACGGGTATAACTCGACCGCAGCGCCGCAGCGGCCGAATTCTGAACTACAATATCTCGAAATTCTATAGACTACTATGTCTGATAGCATTTATTGCATTATTTTTAAATAGCTAATATTACTGCAAATTAAGCTGAGTGTTGTATAATTAGTGCAATTATCGTTTCCATTCGAGTATTTACACGCACGATAAATATTTAGGTGTTGTTAATTGGAAATTATTGTTAGAATCGTAAGATAGGAATCTCGATCGTTTTAAGTTATTCGAGATCTGTAAGTTATAAATAAATAATTTATATCTATTTCACTTTATGAATAATTAATGAAAATAAGAATAAATTATATAAAATTCTGCAAAAGTATTGCCGATGCATGATGTTCTCAATCATTAACATTAAAGTTTCTTATTATGTAGTTGAATTAATAATTTAAATAAACCTTACCAACAATTCCTATTACTCTCCATACTTGAAATCTTGTCATAAAATACGTACAACATTTACCATTATCACACCACGATATTAAAAAATATAAATACAAAAAGGACTACTTTTCGAATGCAAAACAAAATGCCATCTAGTATCAAAATAAGAAAATACAAAATTAGTACCCCTTATAGCCATAACTTTCTTCAATTTTCTAAGTTAAATATAAAAGTTTCAATACCAATAGATTGTACATAATCAATATTATATTCAGAAAAAATCACTAAATGCAATTTATAAATTGCACTTATCTCTTAGAATCGATATAATCATTGTATGTCCAGTGGCTGCCCCTACAGTGTGGAATGCTAGACATTTTGATTGCGATGCCCTTAATTGATTGCGCTCGCTTTGATTAACAGATTCCAGCTTACTGTAGCCTGCTGTGTAATCGTTGATGTGCGATCCATTTGCATTTGTCTGTAGGTACGTGTTTATGTATATGGAGATATTGGTAGAATACGAAGTAGAAGACCATTTGTATTACATTTGTGATCATAACCATATTTCCACAAGATTAGCCTGAAATGTCAGTATTTTGAATTGGATAAAATACTGACATTTCAGACAGGTCTATGCTTTAAGATGTGTAAATGAGGAAAAATTTAGTATTCTGTAGAGATTACAGATATACTTTTTCGGAATGTTGGCTTTAATTTAACTTTTATGTTAAAAATACTATTCAATGTAAATGATTATCTTCATTGTTCGGTCTGAATGTTTATTTTCTCTGAATATATTGAAAAAATACTTCACAGGAACGTGATTGTAGATTTTCCTGAAAATGGCGTTTTTCATAGGCTGGGTCGTTCCACTTAGTTTTACCAAGAAAATCATACATGCTATAAAACGATCGATAAATATTATAAAGTATCTTCTCGTATATCATAAGTGATCTATATAAATGATAAATAGTTACACACTCAATAAAAATGGTTGAAACATCGCCTTAACGATTTGTTAATGTTCACGAAATCATTCATGTTTCTCATAATATCTGACGTTTATATAACGATATATTATATTAATAACTATTTACATTTATTTATTACATAGATACGATGTTAATATATCTTAAAAAGCAACTTACGATAACATTAACAACATTTATTAAGCTACTAAGATTGAATTACTGATCTGAAGACAATAGTTTGTCTGAAATCTGATTGTTTGTTTGTGAGCCCATTTTGTTAAAAATATTCATTATTTGTCACAAATCTTACATTGTTATAAAGCTTAGTTAATAACCTCTAAACAAATATAAATTTCATGGAAATCGGTTCAGTAGTTTTGAAGATATTTGTGTTTTTATACGATGATCGCTTGCCTAGAACACATAGCAAGCCAAAACTTCCGTTGTATGAAGAAAAGTAATTTCCATTAGTATTCGAAGATGGATCGTTTCCGGAGTTAAGATATCGTGTTGATTGTCTTATGGAGAGAGTGCTTTTAACGTGATTTCTGTGATTTTAGTTATGTTATGTGTGTTTGGAAAACACATTTGATTATTTTATTTTGTTTTCTGCATAATAAAATAATGTCTATAGAGATACTATAGGCTTTAATCTTTAAGAAAAACAATCATCATTATGTTTGCTTCATATATTTGAAAAAGAAGACTACCTACGTATATCCTGAGTGATTTTTCTAAATAAAAAATAACTACCTCCACACAACATTGGTCTCTGTAACCTCTTATTATGTCTATATAATTACAAAAGAATAATGAAAACAAAACTGCCATAACTCTCTATATTCGTTACCACCACTTAGGTCTACAAACATTTTCACACACGTCAGCATAAACGCAGTATCCACGATCTAGTACCACTTCGCAGAATCCTTCCGCATACATCAACTTAAAAACTGTACAGCCTTTATGCGTGGACACGGCGAGACGTGAGGGAAATTTAACGACGTGATAGTTTGAAACAGTAGCTAAGTGTTGATTACTATCACGTATGCAGTAGCTTTTTACTACAGACGGTAATATCGAGTAGGCTTTTGACAACTAAATTAATTTTAAAAATAGTTCCTGCAAAATACGCTAGGGGCGCTGATTAGTTTTTCACACAAAATTTTGTCGATAGGTAGTCAAAAGTAAGAAATCTCCTCATCATATCGAACATTTAACAGTCGTTTACTCGATAGTATTGAGTAAGGGTTTGACATTTTAAATTCTTATAGGGAGTTCTTGAAAACTACGCTAGAGGCGCTGATCAAGTTTTTAAACCAAATATTATGTTGATAACCGACGGTGGTACTGTCTAATAAACGTTTGACATTCTAAAATTACTCATAAAAATAGTTCTTTTAAAATACGCTAGGGCGTTGATAAGTTTTTCATATTATAGTCGATAGTAGTATTTGTAATCGCTTTACTGATCTTGTACAGAGATAATAAACCTGTTTTAAGGCGTTTATAATTGATTTCGAACTATATTATTTGCGTTCAAGTACTGGTTATTTCATTATACTTTGAGTTTTTCTTGAAGCTAAGTCAAGTTATTTTTTTTTTCTTTTAAGTGGGTTATAATTGAGAACTAAACTTGTTATTTGATATTTATCAGGTTATTACGATAGGAGTACTTTTCCTTGTGATTAGTAATAGGGTTAATAGCTTCAATATTTGAAATAGACAAATACTTTTATAATACCTATACAGGGTGTCCCAAAACTCAACGATAATCCGAGACAGGATGAAAGGCCAAGTCATACCGGTTCTAGGAAAAATAAAAAAAAAAATTCCATGTCACTTAGTTCAGCAATAATAGACATTTTTCAAAAAAGTTAAAATTCCACACCCTTGCTCGCATTTTCAAGTCCTGTGATCACCAATGTCACAATTTCGCTGTGTTTTTTTGAATTTCGTGATCTTCATTAAATATGCTATTAATCGTAAAACAAATTTATGCACAAAACATTGTTCATTTCATAAAAAAAGTTAAGTTTTAATGAGTCATGATTCACAAAAATATCGTTAGTTTACTTTGACGCTTCGTATTGAAAAAAAATGTACTACACTACCCTTGGCAAGTTACTTCAAAAGTTGGCGCATTTAATCAAGATTTCAAAATGGTGCAACACTTGCCACTTTTCTTTCCAATAAAAATGTTATTTTTATTTGAACGAAGAGTATCCTCGCAAATGGATCGGACGCAGTGGTACAATTTTATGACCTTCTCGTTCCTCCGATCAAAATCCAGTAGATATTTTTGACTGGGAATGCATAAAAGAAAAAGTCTATTCGAAATCAATACAAAATCTATCAGAACTTCGCCAGAAAATTAACACAGCGTCAGAGGAAATAAATGCAAGGAATTTTGCTTGACTGGTGCAAAGGTCTTTTGTAAGGCGTTGCAGACCCTGTATTCGTGACAGAGGAAAGCAATTATTTTTAGTAAAGAGGTAATTGAGTCATTCCATAACCAATATTTAATGTAAAAAACATAATAGGTAATAATGATTTAAAAAAAAATAATGAACGAACCATCATTCTTATTTAATTATTCTCCTTAAACTACAGTAATCCGAATTGTTTTCCTCTGGCACAAATACAGGCTCTGCAACGCCTTACAAAAGACCTTTGCACCAGTCAAGCAAAATTCCTTGCATTTATTTTCTCTGACGCTGTGTCAATTTTCTGGCGAAGTTATGATAGATTTTGTATTGATTTCGAATAGACTCTTTCTTTTATGCATTTCCAGTCAAAAATATCTACTGGATTTTGATCGGGGGAACGAGGAGGTCATAAAATTGAATCACTGCGTCCGATCCATTTGCGAGGATACTCTTCGTTCAAATAAAAATAACATTTTTATTGGAAAGAAAAGTGGCAAGTGTTGCACCATTTTGAAATCTTGATTAAATGCGCCAACTTTTGAAGTAACTTGCCAAGGGTAGTGTAGTACATTTTTTTTTTAATACGAAGCGTCAAAGTTAACTAACGATATTTTTGTGAATCATGACTCACTAAAACTTAACTTTTTTTATGAAATGAACAATGTTTTGTGCATAAATGTGTTTTACGATTAATAGCATGTTTAATGAAGATCACGAAATTCAAAAAAACACAGCGAAATTGTGACATTGGTGATCACAGGACTTGAAAATGCGAGCAAGGGTGTAGTATTTTAACTTTTTTGAAAAATGTCTATTATTGCTGAACTAAGTGACATGGAATTTTTTTTTTATTTTTCCTAGAACCGGCATGACTTGGCCTTTCATCCTGTCTCGGATTATCGTTGAGTTTTGGGACACCCTGTATACACCGGTTTGCAAGAAAAAGCAGACGATTATAGTGTGCGAGACTAATAAAAAATGGGCACACATATGAATAAGAATATTTTTGGGGCTTTTTAATAAGTACTATATACCTGTATATCGAATAAACTAGGTATAGTTTTAAATATGATATTAATCTGACCTCCAGTCTACTCCATTAAGTAAAGCATTATTTCGTGAAAGTCACTGAATTTAAATTCACTCATTGTTTTTAGTAGACCCATGTCATTGTATGAATTCGCTTTCAAAGAGCAAAGTTTTAGTCTAGAAATTGTTGAGGCAGTTTCTAAAAAGTTTGCACAATAAGTATTATGTGCGTTAATGTTAGAATTGGAGAGACTTTGGCTTGACCTTTCAGTTTGGCTCTATGGAGCCTAAATTATGAGATATTTTTTTGGATATTCTTCAGATAATAGACTATAAGTATCGTGTCTTGAACCGAGGTCAGCTTGTGTTGGTTTAACCATTTTGTATACTTACCTTTATGTGGTTACAGATTAAATAATGAGTATAAAAACACTGTTTGATGTATCAAACAGTGTTTTTAAACCTTTTAGTTACCTTTTAAGTCTTTTAGAGATTAACAAATGTACTGCTAAACCATTTTTTTTTCTTTATAATCTAAGATAATATCTAGTTGGACATTAGTCCGAACATTTTCTACTCAATAAAACGAGCTTATGCTTTTTCAAAAAGAGAGTAATTTAGTAATAAAAACAAAAATATAAACAAACTGTAATTATACAAAAAAAATACTGCATAATAACCTTACCAAGTAACACACATTTCCCCTTCAAAACAAATAGATGTCGCCACAAACACACCAATCTCGCGCCGTCATGAAAAATTATATACCCACCGCGAAAATTATACAAGTTGTCTGATTAAATTTAGAAGTTGGGCCGCGGTAATTAGCGGGTACATAGCTATTCACTCAAGGCTCGCTTAGCGGCCGGATTTAACCCAGAGTGGGGCATGAGGGATGTTAGGGGCTGCGAGCTTTTCACGTGAAAATACGTCCGTTTTTCAATAGAGTTGTTATAATTACTCGTTAGGGAATATGATGTTTTTGGAGTGTTTTTTTCTGCTTTTTTAGTTAGGATTTTTTGGTGACAGTAAAACATTTTGATGCTGTGGTTTTTGTTCTTGCATATTGTATTATTAATAAATACAATGTTGGTTCAAAGAAAAGCGAGCTATTATGTACTGCTATCAATTTTTATATATGTATGGTTCTACGACAACACGTCCTACTACAATTTAATTTCCCTGCATCAAATTGATTACTACTAAGAGATACTTTATTAAAAGGTACGTGAAAAATTTCACACCTTGAACAACACTGAATAATTATCTGAAAAAGAACAAAAGAAACTGGCCGAATGCAATAATTAAACGCATACATCGATCTAAAATGGACAACAAAACGATTAAAATTCATTTGCAAAAACAAGGTGTATACATAATTATAGTATTAATTTCTGTAGTGGCAACACCAACTTCACAGGAATACCGGCAGATTAATAGCTCGCCACGTTTAATAGATGTCGCTGCTGTGCCAAGGAGAGACTTATTTGAATATTTGTAATTGATTGGACTGCTCCGAGAGGAAAAAGATAAGGTTGGACACCGTTTTGATGTCTGAGATAAAATTATATTATGAACGTTAGGAATTAAGCTTCATATTAGGTTTAGTCCGCTGAAGTTATGTTAGTAGTCTGAGTAAATTGATAACGAGGACTCGGGTTCGATTCCCATGTTGCTGGAATGAAGTTTTTACCTAAATTCTTCAATATGGGAATAAGAAGACCAAAGCAATTTACTATTATACTGTTGTGTGGCATAGAATAATGTCAAAAGTTTATTCATAGGCGGTAGTCCTTATTGATACATTTGGTTGCATTGTTCGGGAATAAAACGTTTATGAAACTCTCACAAACCTCATAATCAATCGTACTCAAATTTAATTTCATATTTATTAATGAACATGATAAGTCAAAACATTCGCGATGAAAAATGTTCGTACCTATATCACGGTCTTTGGTCAAAAATACCTTCAAAGGATGATTACACTGATTGTTGACCTTAAAAAGAGAAGTTGTTGAGCAAAAATTAAACTGACAACCATAATGACCATAACAAACAGGTTATGAAAAATTCCCATCTCATGAGTATGTCGAGACTCGATTATTTCACACCCGACTCGAAATATGCTCCACTTCACATCCTGAAAAACAAATCAACGTATTAAAACCACAAATACAACAATAAATTCCTAATTCTTAACAGTAAAGAATGCACACCGCTTACTTCAAACAATTTTATCACAAAATTTATCTACGATTAAAACATTTCGAGTGCAATATTTCTGAATAATATCGCACACGATGAAACAAATTTTATTTAAATCACTTTAATTACTTAACGAACGACGATTAATGTCATCGACTCTGTCATCTAACGCCGTTATATTTTAAATTAAAAGTACAATAAAATACGTTTTATAAAAACCTTGCAAGAACGCAACTATGTAAATCTACGTCAACAATGAGATTTTATTGAGACAGATGGCAATGTGGTCCCGGAACTAAAAACAGTGCAATAAAACAAGGTGGAGCAACTTTTCTTGTGTACCGTCGCACTAAACCGATACAGGGTGTATAAATCAAAGTGCGTTGTTCCCACAATAGCTCTCTAATTGACAAATAGTGGAAATGATAAATACACGCGTTGGGAATTTTCCCAAAATACTCATCCTTTGATCGTCACTTGATTAACAGCTGCCGACTGCTGGTCGCGAAATGTTATTAATTTTCTTTTTAATTTGGTCTCTGGTCTATTAGACAGTGTATTTTTGTATGATTTATTTCACTTGTGTTATAAAACAAGCTACGAGATGGTCCATCGAATATTCAGCAGTTTTTACGTCTGATTAAAACATTTACGAGTGATTTACTCGCTCGATCTTCAATGAAACTGTTCAAAAATGTGAGAGTGCGTATCTCTGATACTATTTCAATACAATCGCGATGTCTAACACATTTCATAGAAATATGTGGACGTTTATATATTGCTGGAAAACTCGTTTAATCTTTTAGTTTTTATTTCGTTATCATTCTTAGTCATATATCAATGACCTCAGGATAGTATTATGAGCGTGATACAAAAACGTTAAAGAGAGAAAAAAAAATCACGAAAAACAATGAGTCACTCGTTAAGCCTCGAGTGACCTCTGATGACTTTTCTCTTTAATTCGTTTACATCTTCAACAGACGTCGCGCGGCACTTTCAATGTAGTTTCTAGAATCCAACGCATAAACATTTTGACACACACCTAATTACATAGCACAGCTTTACTTAGAAGTTGGACCATGAGAACATGAGAACGGACCGCGCTGACTCACAAACCAGTTATTTAAGAAATAAATCAAACCGTAGACGTCCGTTATCAAATTATCAAAAGCACGTGAGACTTAATTTCGACGGCGGCGGTCAGTTCCTTGAATGTACGGGGTTGAAGCGATGGTTATCTTTAGTAATTGTCGGCTAGAACATTAGCCGTACGTGCGTCAAGATCGAGCCTCTCACTATGAGATACTGTTATAATTATTACACGTGTTTAAGCTCCGTGTTTTCGCCGAAACCTCTTTCAAGTTATTTTGAAGTAATTTCCTTAATGTGCGCACATTAAATTGTTTTTTTTTTCTATGTCAGCCGCTGTTTCGTGCGTTTGTATTCATTAGAGTTGACCTTTGAGCTTAGATTTGAGAGCACAAATTACCTGAACCTCAAAATGATTAGGGCTATACACATTACTCCCTAAGCCTTTTGAAAAATATTATGAAATGCCAGAAATCACTGTCTGTACGCTGTTGAAACTTCTTAATTTTCGTGCTTTATTTCCTCTTTAGTGGTTGGTTTACAGATCGGTTTCTATGGAGGTGACCATTAGTTAAACTCAATCTATACGTAAACTATTAAATAGCTAACGTAATTATTGGTTTCCTACCAGCGATATGAACAAAAGCGTCAAGCATAAAACGCCACACCGAATGCTATTATGAACGAATAAATCCTCGTAAATCACTTCTATTCTCCATGTACTTACATTTATAGGATGAGAGTTAGTTGGTGGAATGCAAATGGAAATTGAAAATTAAAAAAAGCGAGGGTCGCGTCGCTAGGGGGCGGCGAAATCGTAAATTTAAATTGTCCAGCCCTGTACATGCAAATTTTCCGAATAGGCCTGCCTTTCAATTGGTGTTCCTACCCTTAAAATGCACGCTCGTTTCAAAATTAATTAACGCTGTTATGTCTTTAGAATTTTCACGATTTCACACATCCGAAACAATGGGAAGCCGACGATTCTGAACTAAGCTGATGTTTCTCGTTACGCGCTTGAAATATGGTTGTGGTATGCTTAACATTTGAGTTGACAATCTAATAAGTATAATCGTAATAATGTAGTATGTTCCCATGCCAATGTTGTTACACAACAGTAGCATCTGCGAGCATATTGTCTCGGGAGCCGCCGCCATCATTAACTGTCGCTAATGAGGCTTGAGCTTTTGGTTTTAAATAACTTGAGCCAGCCCTCAGGGGCGGCACTACACTATAAGGATTTTTTACTCGGTATATGAAGTTAACAAAGCATGTCGAAAATATTCCGACGTGACTTTGTAACGATGTTCAGTTTGTAGCGAATTTAATATTTCGGAAGTCGGTACCTCTCACAATAACAGACACAATAAATTCTACAAAATATGACGCAAGCGCTCGTTTGAAGTCGTATAAACTCTAAAAATATCTCCGTTTTTTTATTTGCTTAATTGAATTTTTTGTTCCATCATGTTCGCTACTTGGTAAATTCTAGTAGCTGTCGTATTAAGTACGCAATAAATTCTCTACGTTAAACCAGTAGAGCGAGATTGGACGATAACGCGGTGGTTTCTGTGACACTTGTCCCTCGACACACAAATTAACGTCCGTGTAAAGTTATATCGTCGGGCGGCGGCACGGTTGTCACTCATGCTCCATCAACTGCTGGGAAATGTCGAGGGTATGACGGCGGGTCAACCACATGTCGATCTCGAGACGTGACACTATTCCATCTGCCGTCTCGCTTCTTAGGATCAGCATCCTTCAGTCAGACAAAGACAGATTTTAAACATGAATCGCGTTTAAGAATGCGCCGCTTAGTTATCCCCGACGAACGGGGGCCCGTATCGCAGACAGGTTGTCGCTAATAGGCGTTTTACTCAGAACATGAGGTTTTATGACTTCGTGTGTGTCCCAGCTTTAGGACACGTGTCAGTCAGTGTCGATCGGCAGGTCGGCAGCGTACGCGATGACTCCGGCGCAGCTATTCGCGAGCCTGCCAACACAAACATTCGATCGATTGACAGACGCCCTCTTACACCTGACGACCTGAAAGATTTAATAATAGATTAACTAAGTGCATCAACCTCTCCTTTTCAGATTTGTGGAAGAATCAGATGAGAAGACACCGTCCGTCAGCACCGAGCAACCCGTCAGTGAAATCGATCGCTGTCGTGTAGTGAATGGAATCCGAAGTGTTTGTGTAGTGACTGAACTGTGATAGGTAGTGTCGGCCCAAAGGGCCGAGAATCTGCGACGGAAGATACGGACGCGAGCCGCGCGGGCTGCGGGCCCGCGATGAGCGCCAACAATTGCGACAGCATGACATATTTCTCAAACGCTTACATGCCTGACATGAGGAACGGGGGTGGGCACGACCACCAGCAGGCGCACGCGCACTATGGCGCGGTGGCACAGCAAGGCCACGAGATGGAGGGCTGTGACCAACAGCTCAGGCCGGCGCAGCACCACTACCCCGCCCAGCCGGCGCCTGGCATGCCCTACCCCAGGTTTCCGCCCTACGACAGATTGGGCTACTACCAGCAGATGGAACAAAATGGCTACCGGCCTGACAGTCCATCTCAGATGGGGCACATGGGCCCCAAAGCGGACGGTTACGGTCCCAACGGCCATCAGCCCCCGGCGCCCGCGGTGTACCCATCGTGTAAGCTGCAGGCAGCTGCGGCGACGGCGGGTGGCGTGCCGGGCAGCCCGCCGTTGGAGCAGGCGCAGCAGATGCCGCACCACATGCACCCGCAGCAGCACATGGTGCAGCACGGCGTGCCGCCGCACCAGCAGCACCTCATGTACCCGGTGGACGACATGCAGCATCAGACGCAGATGCCTCCTATGCACCAGCAGTCGATGCACGCGCAGCAACCACCCCCGCAGCAGCCCCCGCCAAATACTAACGCATCGCTGCCCAGTCCTCTATATCCCTGGATGCGAAGTCAATTTGGTAAGTGTTAAAAGATCTCCATCATTCTTCAGAATAATATGCGCACAATAGGTGCGGCCTCCTCTGTATTGTTTATTGATTTATACAGTGGCTATGAAAGCGAGAGCAAATTCCAGTGTCAACGTAGAATTTGCACAAAATACAGTACGTGAACACAGGTAACGAAAATAGATTCGACAATTTGCAAAAACACTTTCGCTCCACGTGCGCATTGATGAGAAACAATAAGTGCCAGAAACAATACCCTGCCTACTGTTCGGGGATTATTTATGGGTCGAAGAGGCATTCAAAAGGAATTTCACTTTTCATAAAATTTACAACTGCCGGCACAAAAGCGCTCACCTTCTGTTTAGCTGACGCCGATGGGGAACAATGAGCGCTCAAGTTGCGCTACCGTCTCCTACTGTTTTTGAATTTGTCTGAGATCTAATTTATGGTGGAGTTGCATGATTTAGGGTTTCCATTGTAATTGGCGATATCATTCGCAATAGAGATGCTGGTTAGAGTTTCAGTTTAGTTTTGTTTGTATATTTGCGAGGGATAGTTTGGTCAGTGTCCTCGCCGGGATAGTTTTAATTATTCGGGAAAGTTGTGAACTAGTTTAATTTTCGTGGTACCTCGTGGTGATGTGTTGTGTATGGATATTTTATTAAATTATCGTGCGATGTACTCGCTAGTGTCAATTGTATGTAAACTAAATAGTTTTAGAGACATTCACGACAGTTTCGAGTACAAATTCTTGTATATATAAGTATCACTTCACATTCTAAATCTCTTTGATAGGAGCCGCTTAAGATTTTGTTTAACAAATTACTAGACGAAGTGACGCCATGTTTGCCTCGTATTCGAGTCACCTACAGTAGTTAGTATTCACAGGTATGCTCTAACATCTATTTATAATCTATTCTCTAAGCAATCTGTTCTTCGAGGTGGTTGTTTATTCATTAACTGCTCTGCACATAATTGACATTCCATTGTTCTTTATACAGTCATCAAACGTGAAGACTGGAATCAATCCTTGATCCTTCAGACTTTTAAACTTGTTAATAAAATTATTCAACTACTGGGCAAGGGTCTTTTTCCGGAATAAATGAGGGAGAGGGCCTTAAATTCTTTTTAATCTCAACGGTAAATAATACAAAAGAAATCGATGCCATGATCTCTACCTACATAAATGTTATACAATTTGACGCAAACTCCTCTTTAAGACCAGTAATTAACAATTTCACAGAACATTTTAAATCGTATATATCAAGTAATCATAAATCAGATGAGATCGTATCTCAACGCCAACTTTTACTATCCCTACGCAGCTGACCAATCCAACTGCGTATCGAGTTAGGCGATTACTCTAATACTCGTGACATCAATTAGGTAATCGATTTGTAAGATAAAAGTTTGAAAAGTCTTTAAAAAAAATTATATAGTTTGAAATGTAAATAATTTCCATTTTAAAACAGAAATCAATCTCTGTTCTTAGGGAAACTATGTACATATATTTTTGAGATTATAGATCGATATTCAAACCGATCACCGACCCCTCAATATGAACAAGATACAAAAAAAAACAATTATACATTTTAATCTTCCTTTGAGAATCGACTAATCGACTAACCGCCTGCTTTAAACGTAGTTGAAATTGTTTCCACCCATGTCATAACCGATATTGAGGGCACTAGATTGTAGATAAGACGTGCCAATTTTGACTTGTAGTGTGCCAGACATGGCTGGTAGACTGGTCTGGATTGGCGTTACTTGTTAATTAAATCTCTATGATATACGATTTGATTAGGCAGGGATAGATAACGAAGTAGGAAGATAAATATGAGCTTTATGATTTATTTTGTTTAACGGGAATTCTTTGACACGTGTTGACTATTTTAGGATTTTGAGTCTATTCAGGAATGTTAGAGATTTGTTTACTCATATGTTTTATGAATGTGGATGCAAATGGCATTTTATCAGGTCAATATATCTTTTTTATAGACATACACACTAGATTTGTTCATCAATTGATAAACAACCAGTCGTCAAAGTAAAAATTGATCGTCGCATTTAAGGAACTCTAGGAATTGAGTACCTGATATACCTTCACCAGGTCATATTTAAAGACCTTTCTATACTTTATAGCAGCCAAATATCTAATAAAAACTTTCTTTAGATATTTGGCTTTGTAGTATTTCTTGAAGACATTATGTAACATACAAAGTCCTGTCTCTTAAGACATTTACGCTACAAGTGAGCTGAATGAAATACATTCGCAAATCAAAACAAAGTTGAAACAAATTATTGTTGATAGAATAAATGTCATGCAATTTTGTAATCAGCCAGTGTTCCTGCTCAGTTCTTTCATTGCAAGTTGTTATGATGTCATTTACTCATTACACACGATCTTATCACACGAACTGCATAGTATCATGTGCTTTCGAAGACAAGCTTTGTTCTTCCTTAGAATATTTTTGAAGATACTGTAAAGAAAATATGTTTTTAAATGGGTCTTTAAGTTGTTAAAATTGCGTACTGTATACTTTAAGTCATCCCTTTTCCCATAGGTGTAGGCACAGATCAAAGAAAGTCACTTTAAATTGTAACTGCATTTACAATTAATCATAAATGTTATGTAACAGATTTTTGTATCGAGATCTAATCAAAAGTTCCTCATGATAACTGGTGGTAAGGTTCAATAAACCGCGTATGTTATAGAATATTTTAATATGAATAGGATAGTAGTAAGTGTTATAAATGTATGGAATAAGTAACAAATGCATAGCCTGACCCTTCTGGGAAATACGAGAGTGTTAGCCTCATCTAGTTGCTTGCTAGGATTCATGTAATAGGAGGCGAGCCTATTTCTTCGTATATAAATATCTGGAGCAGTGGCAAGAATATGTACTAAACAAACAAGGAACGTGATATCCTGCTTTCGGTACAATCAAAAAGCGAGCGTTTGACATCTAAAACTATTTGAATAAAAATAGTTCTAGCGGAAAACGCTAGGGGCGCTGATCATTTTAATATGCAAACTTGCGAAATCTCGGTTGTTAATAGTCGATTTTATTAGAAAGTCGTCCGCCAGTTTCAGTTAACTGTTGAAACATGGCATTTTAAACATATAAATAGAATATTAGAAGCTAATAAAATACGTTTGTATTTTTTGTTACCAATTAATTTTAATTAGGGATATAAATGTCCTGGCTAACAACAACTACGATGATCAGAAGTACTCGCAATCTCTGATATATAGTTGGCAATTAATACAACAGATACTAATTGCACAAAAACGAAACAAACTTAAAACACATCGACAAAATCTCAAAGATAATCTCGAACACCCGTACCTATTTAGCATATGAAAAATAATGGTACTTAATCCTCACAGTAGCTCTCGCACTTAACCAAATCTCGTTAAACCTCTTATGTTATCTACACATCTACTTGAAAACGTTCCTTCATTAATTATCTTCAAATATCGGCTGCCATTTTGAAATAAAAAATCGACCAATAGGCGCTCGGCATTTGTTTGTATGAAAATAGAACGCCGTTCCGTTTGGAGCTTACGAATCATTAATCATTAAATGTAGCGGCGTACGCAATGATTATGTACTGATTTCATTTGTTTGTACATTCGTTTATGTCTAGGGTTGCTAGGTATTGTTGCCTTATTAGTGGTAAATTGTCTTATTAGTGGCTTAAATTTCGATCATTTTAAAGAATTTTGGGTGTTGGATATGCGTAACACTCTCATGAAGTAATTCTTTCATGAACTTTTCGTGATACACATTGAAAATGTATTTCAATATAACATTTTGTAATAAATGTAATTCGGAAGTATAAACGATAAATAATTCGAATATTCGCTTTATACGATTAAATTCGCAGGAAGGTATTAGTATACATGACAATGACAAACTCAAGAGTTTGATTACTCAGCTGAGCTGCTCTAATGAGTATTCGTGTAAGTATCACAGCGTTACTGATAGAATAATGTTAGCCATTAGTTTCAAATGACATCTGATATATCTGTACGCATTTTTTACTACTAGAGGAAGCTGATGAAGATGTCAGACGTGGGATCTAAAGGTGACGTCATAAACAACCAATTTGATAGTGTAGTCAAAATGGATCGTGTTAAAATCAAAAGTTTTAAATAGGACAGATATTAATCAAAAATATTCGTAATTTTCGTCTTACAGTTACTACAGGTGAATAATTCAGAATCAGACGCCACTAATTTACAACTGTCAAGCGTTTTATTTAGTAAAAGTCCCTTTATCAACGCCACTGTTCTTATTTCCCGGCATTCACACAAAAACACCTTTATTTCGGCGCGGTTTGACGTATAGCCACACTGACTAACGGCATAGAAAGATAGACTTACCTAGTCCGAGAGGTAGGCCGCGATAAGTCGCGGGGAATCGAGGTGGAAATGGAAATATAATGGAAATCCCCCCAGCCGCCACCTTCCTCCCCCCTCCGCATACAATGCCGGATAGACGACTTGTTACATTTCATTGTTCGGTTATCAGGCCCGAGGCTTTTGTGAAAGCCAGATGATTGAATACAAGTATTTGTTCTCATGCCTGCTTCTGATTTTCCCCGCTTGCCACTGAAAGCTCCAATCGTTTCGTATTAAACATAGAAACGTATAATACAATTATAAATGTGTTACGGTCGGCTTGTTTGTTTTTTCTGGCGAACATCGAGCAGGAATTGTGTTGTGTGAAAACACGTGTAACATCAACTAAAAGGTCCTGTTTCGTAACTGAAAATGCAGGTTGAAAATATTTATGTGTCATATATCTTTCGTTAAGTTCCATCGAATTTGCACGGGTTTCATAACAAATTAGGAGTCAATCTGGTTCAGCAATAAAATTATCGATGTGTTTTAAATCAGAAATAAATATTTTAGGTACTCCCATTGCTTTATTTTTTGGTGTTTAAATAATGCCTCTTTAGTTAGTGCAGCATCGTACTCGTAGTCGTAGATAGTGCGACGTACACCATCAGACTTCCAGTTCGATTTGGCATGAGAAGCAGGTGCCCATTTACCCAAAATTGCATTAGATATAATAATGCAATATGACAAACTCGATCAATAAATATTCATATTTATATCAAAACCATCCATCAACTTTTCAAGCCTTTAAAAACACAAACAACACATCTCAACGACATATTCTTTCTCAACTTGAAGTTTCAACACATCATTTATTATTTTTCAGTAAATTTTCTCGCCATCTGTGACAAAACCTAGTGATTTCGAATGTAATGTAGGCGATAAGTCCCATTGTAGGGAACTTGATCGATTGTCGATTGTCGTACAGTAACAATGACGATGAATGCCTCGCTAGATTGGAAGTCAGCCTCTTTTTCTGTCTAACTTTCTTTTCGAGATTTGTGCTTTTTATTTTGGATATTTTCCTTGAAAGAGCTGTTAGGTGAAGCGTGTAAAGCCTTTAGCAAAGGATAAAGTCGCTAAACTGAAGTTTAAAACCACTGAAACTTTTAAAGTTTGTTAGCAATTAAGTCTGAAAGACGAGTTTTGAACACTGCTTTGTGTTACGGACACCATAAAGTGTTAGAAACTCGCACAATTATAAATATTGCACATTGAAATATATATTTTAAATGCCATTGAAATTTTTACTATTTTTCTATAATTCGATTATTCCCACAGATTCTTGTCATAACGAATTAAAAACTAATTCCCCGTGATTCCGCACCATTACATGGCACCCTAAAACGATGAACTCAAAAATTTCCACCAAATGTTTTTATTTATTTAAAGGCAGGAGATGGTCCGCATTTCCCTTACTTCCCCTTGTATTTACATGTGCTATTATTTGCATAAAGATTTTTTTACACAGTAGGGTAGAGTGGGGTACAGTGAGGGATAAAAATATATTTCTAATTCTGTTCGGTGGCGACTTTCCGGTTCGGTCCTGTAGTGTGACGTTGATGTATGGCGCTTATACTGTTTTTTAATATTATTTTTTTCGATGTCGCTTGGATTTTGTTGGTTTAAAAGTACATTTGTGAGAGATTTGTCGCGTGAGCCGCTAGTTAGATTGAGTTCTAGTTTATGTAGTGAATGTCAAATTAAATTACCTTATTTATTTTTGCAGAACAATGATTATTGCTTAAAATATTTTACGTACTCTTTTTTGCTCTAATACATTCCAAATGACAAGACTCTAATGCGTAACAATGAGCCTATATCTTAAGGCAAAATATAATTTTCTACCCATTCATAAAAAAGCAGTCCAAAAGCCACAAGTACATATTCCAAAATGAAATATGAATATAGTTGCTACACAAAACAAAAAATAAGAACACAAAAAGTTTGGAGCTTATTAAAAAACCATTACCATCCTATAATTACATACACCCACATCGAAATACACCAATCCCATTAATATACGTCTAGCGCACACATAGAAACGTTCGAACGCACACAAACAATATCTCGTCTCACGATTACTTCTCACGAATAGGATATTACTCACACATTGACGTGTTGAATGGTGTATGACGTGTGAATGTGTAGGTAGAGTTGCCAGCAAATTATATTACCGTTAAACGTTGGTAAAAATATTATATTAGATTTCTTTTTTCTTTGGACTTTTTATTTAATTTTATAACGCTAGAAGAACAATAAGAAAAGGTTAATATTGAAATGATCACCCTGATTAGTATTATGCCAGTGGTAGGAATATCAATTGAGTTTTTCCCATAGCATGATATTTCCATAACCTTTCTATTAGCAATAGACTTATTTAAATATTGTCTTCACGCTCTTATAGGTTCTGTTTTAATCATCTAATCTCAAAACAATAATACCAAGTAAATGCAGGCGGATCCAGCGTATTAAATAATTAGTTAAAGCCGTGTAATTACACCAAATAATTTGATAAATATTCACTAGTGACTACACTCACAGTATTGTATACAAAGTTCCCATAATTTGCATTTCGGTAGATAACATGAAAATCTTAATTAATTTACAGCTATGCTCCTCATTATTTAATAACTTCATTTATAAGAATAAAATGTTTGGGAATCTTATACAAATATTAACAGCATTATGAAGAATATTATTCATAACGTCAACATCAAAATTATTCATATTTTAGTTAGTATCAAACGTCAGGGTTCTGATCGGTTTGTAATTTATCAAGTCCCTACAATACATTCATTCAGTTTCCAAACTTCAGTTAAAGTTCACTAAATAACAAGGTGCCTTTCTTGGACCCTCTTTCAAGTTCCACTAAGTTCAGACCAATAATTTCCCCGAACTACGTCCTTTTACTTCAAAAGTAACTTGTGTCCAATTAACTGGCAACATTGTCAGAAAATTGCCTTTCTCTGTCTGACGCGTGCACCCTTCTCTCTCTCACTCGAGGTTAGGTTAGCTTGGCCCACATTAATTAAACGTCGGGATAGAACGCCAATCAAACTTTGACCGCCGCTAAGCCGATGAAGCCGAACTTATTATGTGGTATTAAAATTCCATTTTCGAACTCTAACCGCTCTAAATTGAAATGGATCCATAACATTATGGAATGATAACCGCTAATTCAATAAGTGCGAGTGTATCGGGCTATTAACTGTACAAAAACTACGACTTATCGTTTTTACCGTTCATAATTGCCGACGTAGCAAATTACAGCACTAACAGGAGGGTCCTATTAGATATCGAAATGAGCCTCTATCATCGCTCGATACTCATTAATGTGATATTAAGTCTGTTCGTGTCATTAGTTGTGTACAAAAAGCGTGGCGTCACATGATGCGTGCACATGTGCGAGTCGACGATGCCACATAAATCATATACCGTATCTTTGTACTTGTGCCGGTAGGCAGGGAGTAGCCACGACGGAGGAGCGGAAAAAAGCCCCCCCGTTTCCTGCCCGGGGATCACACATGACCGGCCTGTCTATCTGCCAGACCCGTGTCAAATATTCTCTGGAGCGGAGATCGCCCCCCACCCGGCTTACGGGGGCAGGGGAAGCCCCCTGGGGCACGCTGTCCCGCGGCGAAGCTCATCTTGGAGCCCTAATGCGTTCCGCGCTCCGCATTATGTTGAGATGAATTTTTAGGCGGCCGCCGACCACTACTTGTTTTTGTTACGTTCACATATAATCTCGCCTGAAGTACCGACTAGACTAATGCCACTGAGGTTTAATATCGACGCGGGAGTAACATGATTGAATATTTTCTTTTTCATTAAGATTTTCGCTTTCACAGGGTGGGCGGTGAAAAATCGCCCACCCCGGCACCTTTCATAACTTTTCACTTCGTGATCCAACGCAATTACTCACTTTCTATCGCCTTCTCAAATATTCATTCGTGCTTTTCCTGCTGCAAATTATAGTAATCGCCCGAACAAAACTGGTAATTAGCCCCCTACATGTAAGGGAGGTAATCATTTTTATAAAAGCTTTCGAGTCATACAAATTCATGTTTCTCAAAACATGATAGTTTAATTGATAGCTTTAATTCCGTTGATGGGAAAATTAAGGCTCCGATACTTTATGCAGCGGGAATGAACGGATGTGTTTCGATTATCTGGTGTAGATATGTATCGGTGGGTAGGCGAGTCGTAGGTGTGTGTATCGGGCACAGAGGTCGGGGTAGGATGTCGCGTCGACAGGCGGAGCCGGGCACAGAACAAAGCTCTGCGAGCCTAACAAAGACGTCACCGGCCGTGGCTGCGACGCGGAGTTATGGCACCCATTGTGCGCAACAATACCCAACAAACGAGTTTGTATAAGCTATTAGGTACGCGCATTAATATATATTTTTTGTTCGCCCGAAAATTTAGCATTCCATTACGAGGGAGAGAAATGAAACGCCCGCCGCATGAATTATATTAAAATATATTTGAATATTTCATTTGACACCTTTTTTGCGGGCGGTATTTCGTTCAATCCCGGCGGGGTGCGCGTAATTTTTAGCATACACCAAAGCTAAATTTTCGGTGAATAACATTCCATTTGGGATGCGAAACACGACGGGTATCAGCGTCAACACAACACTGACTGATGGCTGTGTGTTCACGTTATAAATTCTTTTTGAGATCCGCTCGGATTTGTGATGAAGCCTTTCTACTATGTGTATTTGTATGTCGTTTACTGTTATTAAACCGTTGGCAGCCTTTTAGTACTCCCATATGTATTTTTCTACCATTTCAGCCGAAATATTATTCAGAATTTCAGACTACGAAACTCTCACCACATTCTCAATCATTTATCTTTGATACAAAAAAGCTAAATGTATGAATAGATACGTATCTAAACATTTGAATCCAAAGTCATTAGTGGGGTACATAAAACACTAGTGGTTCGGTACATAACCAAAGTGCCCGCCCAAACCACGCAGATGATTAATGAATATCAGAACTTGCAATGCTACCATTTTCTTTTTTGTGCCTTTTAGTGCCACACTTTCCTTTTGTGCTTTAGCTATTACCTTTTAGTGTTACTTAGGTATAATAAATCAAGTTGGTAAATACCTAGGTATTATTATCAGTAATTTGCTGCTATACATAGCCGGTAATTTAAACCATAGTTAAGAAAATTGTGTGTTTCAGAGTGCTTGTGGCAAATCAATAAAGCTACCTAGCGACTTGCAAAAAAAACGATTATAGGGCATAAAGCTGTATTTCAATATCTCGGTATCCTATCTTCAAAATATATAATCTTCAACCGAATCAAAAGCCTTATAAGCCTTATTAAAAGGTTCTTTAACAATCACCAAAACAGACAGGTACCTACTAATACAGCCGTACGGAAATTTTTCATACAATTTAGTAAAATGTACCGTTAAACATGTATATACACGACACATAAATCATACATGAGGTACCCATAATTATGATGTTGCGTGTTTTGTCATACATCGCATTTTGGCCGTGGATTTTATCAATGTTTCCATACAAATTGCTTTAGGTCATTAGTGTAGTCAATGACATTTTTACAATGACATTGTCGTTGTGATACTTATATATAATATTGTTTATTATTTATTCGTTATTCCTTCTGGGCTTGAAGTTTTCCCGGACGAAATCAGGGAAAATTTGAAAAAAGATAATAAAACGGAAAAAAATACGTGAATACCTGTATTCTTATAATTTTTTGTATGGTTTATCTACAAATATTTGTACAGCAACCATCATAAGATTGAGTGTATCTTGAGTATTGTCCAATGTACCTACTGCGCTTTCTGAAGGATGCCTTTATCGAACATGGTATTTAAAATTCAAAAAAGGGCTGAAAGATTAATTTTACTAACTGAATATGTACTTAATTTATCGGCGACTGTAAAGCAGAACAATCGTAATCAACGACATTTATTTATTTTTATTCGTTTGCAATATCAATTAAACACTATAAACATGGTTCGACCTTCGGTACCATCTCGTCGGAAACCAGCAATTTTATTTACGACGTGTAAGCGTTTAAGAGAAATTGCATTAATCTGAATACCCGTTTGATATCATGTACGATGTTGCAATACACTGAGTGATCTCAACATAGCTATAGGGTATAACAAACAAATATCCACGATGCATTCTGAATTCAACTCCAACGAAAATAAAGTCACAATTGGATTGGTTTTCGGCGTCAAAATACAACGTTGCCGCAGAGTCGAAATGTATGAAATTGTAGGACATGAATTATGGATTGTCGATATCGCTTCAAGCTGTTGCTGTATTTTTTTCGTGTTCCTGTGGCGCGATACCGCAACGAATTAAATTAAAAGCTCTTTTCACTTGTCATCCCTTGATGAATTTGGTATTTAGGCTTGCGCGCCCGTTGCCTGTTATTATTTTTTAAACTCGCGGTCGCGATAAATGTTTGGACTATTTTATTCCATTAGATACTTGTAATCGTAAAGCAACTGTTTCACTTTTCTACTGAGCGTTTTCTTTTTTATTAATAATCATACTATCTATTGGCATCGATGAGTAAATAGGTCTGAATGTAATTGTCTTCAGTAAAATACATGGGCTTTAATTTACACTTTTTTTGCCGTGATTGCCGTTTTTTGTATAGTTGAGTTTCAGAAACAGGATTTAACCCTGTTTCTATTGACTTATAGAAGCTTTTTAATTTTTAAGTTGACCCTTTAGTCTGACCATAGCTGTTCACAAAACACGATCTCATTCAAAATTCACAATCGGAATATAATAAAGCAATCCTGTTTTTTATATGTACTACATTTTACAATAGGTCAAAACGATATCTCACAAAAAATATAACCGAAAAATAACGTCTCAATACAGTTTTAAGCAGAAACCGGTTCAACTGACCGCGTTTTTCGACCCTTTACCTTTGTACACGACGTACACCGTGTAATCAGTACAAATGCGATCTGAGATAGCGCACGCCTCTCAATATTTTAGCACGCACTTTATCCAGATAAATTGTAAGCCAACCTTTCCGTTCTCAAGGGATTAGTGCCGTATGGATTCTGTTGCAATCGCCCCAGAAAACGCATTTGTGGTGTACTTAATAGCACTAACGATAATCTCTGAGGTTCGATGCTGCTGAATGTTGGACTTGGTAGTTGAACGGTAGTAATGGCTTGACATTCTTTGTAACTTCCGAAGATAACTTGAGTAAGAGTATCTCTGATTTAAAAAGCAAAATTTGACCGCTTTGTTTATGTTACATGTAAACAAGAAACGTAACTCTCTAAATACGAAAGTCCGTTCTCTTGGCTTTAAAATTGGGGATGTCCTCCACATTACTCATATTACTCCCAAACATTTGTCCGTTACAACATCAAAGAATGTCAAGTTATTTCATAAATTCACTCCAGAATCAATATTTAGATCATTACCAATCACTTTTCCCCTCGCTACGTACCCAATTTTCAACAATGGCCGGTGTGTTTGTCCACATCGTCGTGAAAGTAAGCCGGCCCCTACTCGCTATGATTTATGTTCACCCGACGACACATGCAGCGCTGCGCCCGACGCTCCTAAAGCTGCGATTTCGTTTGGGGGGAACAGACCAGCGACTGGAACGCTGAGGTTTAAACGCTCGGTACACTTTCTGATCCAAAATAATCAAAATAATTAGAAAAATGAAATTTTTGGCAACAAGAATGATAGAACAATCAATTTTAGTAAAGGACAAAGAGGATTTTATTCAATCGGTTATCAAAATCTATGTACGGCGATGGTTTATGAAAGAAACATGCCTTTTTGTAGCAATCAAATATGTATCCATTATTCGTTATTGTTTTTTTTAAATCAGAAAATGTAGAAGGAAAAACGAAGCCCAAAATATTTCGAAGGTATTCTTCATAATTTCTGGTGACTTGCCAATTATGACACGAGATTTTGCATCATAGATTGACTCATAAGGATGATTAATTGTTTCCGGAGTAAATACCTTCTGCAACGCAGCAGCATTTGAAAACCGTTTAACATTGATTCAATTTCTCGAGTCAGAAATATCTGAAGCTAAACACTATTACCCGTCTAAATTAAGAAGCGTCGCTATTCTCTAGTCTCGACCGCCTCCCGTTCCCTCTTTAATGCTCTTATTACGGACGGTTTAAATCTGACGTTGGGATCATGTTTTATGCATCTGAGTGTGCGATGAAACCGCCACTGTAATATATAAAGCCCGCTAGGAAGGGGATTTCATGAGCTATATCGCTATACGACATTGTTTTGGAATTTTCGGCGAAACATGAGCGATGATATCGTGTGCTATGATGAAATTTGAGTCCATATTTGGTTCAGAGCTGCTTTTGATGGGAATTTCCTTTATTATTTGATATTTAGTTAGCTTTTGGATTTATGTTTTAAACGTAGAAAGCTGACTTTGATTGTAAGGAGAGTCTTGTTACACAAGTATTTGAAAATTCAATATTAGTTGATAGCAATAACTAACAAAAGTACTCTCTTCGGTCAATAAATAAGTTATTTGAACCGTTTTTTCGCCCGGATCTCTGTACATGCTTATGAAACCGTGTTAATGAATTGATTTTTGTTGCATCTGTGGTTTCAAGTCCACTAAAAGCATCACGTTCATTGGATGATAACAAGAGCGTACTTGAATGCGTCCCAAATCCCGGCAACAGGACGATGAGGCTGTTATCAATTTCCCGAGCAACAAGTGGGCGATAATTTTGAATCCGTTGCACCAACCCTAGCAGACTGACTCTTTTACATCACTCTGTTAAATTCCTCTAGAAATCTTAAGATTTATGTTAACCGGTCAAAGGTTATCTATATTGATGACGTAGTACTCAGTAGCTCGTTTGTCAAACAACAAACTGTCGAGTTTGTCATCGGCCACTTTCTTGTTTTTTGAAGACAGTTATGAATATTTCGCTTCTAAGAAAATGACTGTGGTGTGATTCGCAGTGTAATCCCCGGGTTTCGTGTCTGCGTATTTCTTCGAAGTTAGCGTGTTTATCTTGTATGGCAAGTCGTTTCGCGTGTTACTGAACTGAAAATAATCAGCTAACTTTTGCTTTGTTTCAACTCTGCAAACTTCAACCGTTTCAATTTCAATTCTGAATGTAGTTATTTATACTTTGTCGGTTTCGTGTAGTTTCAGGTTTGGGGTTAATGGCACTGCGTTTACGTGAAAGATTGTTGATATCATTTTGTTATTTGCACGACTGCTAGGTTTATTTTGTTCACATTTACAATTAGAGATAATTTAACACTTGTATGTTCGTACAACTCTAAATTCTCCATTAATCTTTTAAATATCAAACTAACAACTTGTCTTATTTCATTGTCTATTAATACGATTTAATCTCATTTGATACGTGCAGTTTCACTTGTCATGTCAGTTTGTCTTTTTTCATTTCAAATAAATTACTGTTCAGTGCATCATCTAAACCGTGTATAATAGGCTTCGCATCTTCCTCGAAGAATAATGATTACAAAATGAAAAAGCCCCGCGGCGTCTTAAATTATTTTAATTGGCTTCGGTAGCGGTTCGGTCCGAGTATCCACGCACAAACACATCTACATCTGATTTTACGTAATACACAAGTATTATTGCACACACATGCAAACGCAGTAATATATCAGAATTATTAAATATCTGTAAATTTATTACCGGCGTCTACTTACGTCTCACTAATAGCTGCATGTAATTATAGAACTAAGACCACGGTGCGATCATTGTCGTTAGAGGGAAGCCACTAAAAGATTGATGATAAGTTCCTCTTTGCTAAAAATTATATACAGTAGCAACTAAGTTGCAAACAGATTCATTTGAGAGATTAAAGTAATTGGTCATTTTGTATTCAATTTACCTGTGAGCATTTAACGTCAATTAACTTGGGATAAATTGAAAACTTTATTCAATTGATTGCATGTTATTTAAACAAGCAAGTCCTAAAATGCTTGATTTATAACGTCATCGATTCAGTGGCTTCGGACAATACCGATGAATAAAGTTTGTCTTGACTTCGATGGCAAATTAATGTTTCTTAAATTAGATTACCTCGAGCGCAGTGATTTCCATAAGACTCTCAAGTTCCTGACAGTCGAGAGAGATGCCCAACAAGCAAAAACAATTAACAAATTGATAAGCTCAAAACAATTTTCAATTAACTCGGCGCGGGAGTGTTCGCTGTTTACAAATAACCAACATTTATCAGAAATGCCTATGCAGTTTTTAACGTCTGCCGTCTGTCAGGGTTGCCTCCCGGTCGTAAAAAGCAATCCAAATTAATCTGTTGCTATTTTTTCTCAAAACGTATTAACGTGTACCGTTATCTCATTTCAGAAAGGAAGCGGGGACGGCAAACGTACACGCGGTACCAGACGCTCGAGCTGGAGAAGGAGTTCCACTTCAACCGGTACCTGACGCGGAGGAGACGGATCGAGATCGCGCACGCGCTCTGCCTCACCGAGCGCCAGATCAAGATCTGGTTCCAGAACCGCCGCATGAAGTGGAAGAAGGAGAACAAGACCAAAGGCGAGCCCGGCTCCGGGGACGAGCCGGACAACATGAGTCCGCCCACCTCGCCACAATAAAGGCCTCTAGCTTAGTTCGCGCGGTCCACGCCAGGGATGTGTTGTTTCAGATTGCCTCGCCACAACCACAAACTCCGTTTCCGCGTTTTGTTTTGTGTATACGAATGTTTTCGACTGCTTCGAACACGGATCTGAAACAATTCGCCCCTCGACCGAAGTTACTAGAACAGTTTAATTTGTATAAATTGTATGTTGGACTTTTCATGATAATATTACATTATAACTAATACGTAACCTAGTGATTTCGAATAAAGAGTAATGATAGTGTGATGAAGAGATTTTTACAGTTGTTAAGTATAAATTAATTTATAGAAACAATCTCAATACCAATAATTACCAAAAACGCAGTGTATATGATTAGTAAACTGCATCATTTATGTGATTATTATAGTTGATTAATTCTCATTTTCGGTATTAACTACTGATTTGCAATCGGTCACTATGTTTTTATAAGTTCTTTACAAAGTGCTTGATACGCGTTTCGTAATATTTATTGTATGTATAGCTACTTTAAGTTGGCATCTTAACAGTATTTACATTTTGGTAACTACTAAAAATACTTGAAAAAATTTAAGACGTCCATAATTTATTCTTTTATTGAGTGTCAGGCACTATGTAAGAAATTACAAAAAGTAAAAATTTTCTCTGTTAATTTTGAATCACAAAACCATAAGGACCTCTTATAATTAACCATTGATAAGAAGGCAATTAGTATCCATATTGTTATTATTTAATATATTTGATGTTTTATTTCTTAATTAAGCTATCTAAATACTATTCTGTACATACATACATGATAATTTTAGATTATATGATGTACAATTGTTTTAGTGTGAATAATTAATTATTGAGATTAATTTGGGAAACAACGATTAGTTTCGTGTTTGAGTTTTTTTTGCGGTATGAGTGTTTTGTTTTATCGATGGTCTCTTTTATATTTCTTTTGTCGATATACGCGTAACTCGTAGTGTGGAAGGCCAGTTTACAAGTGCAATGTATACGATTTTTGATGACACATATACGTAATTAATACTGATAATAAACGTCATAGGAAATCTATTATTATTGTAAAATGTTACGAGAACGAAGCTTATAATTTAGGAAAAATACTTAAAAAGAACAAAAGAGATATTCTTTGAACTTCTATTGAGGAAAGTCGCGCCCTCGTGGCCGCTCTAGGACGATGAACGAATGGAAAAATCACTTTATTTATAATGAAACAAAAGTTACCTTCAATATCGTAGGTGCAGACTTGATACTTTGATTTATAAATCTCTTGTGGAACGTAGGTTTGAGGTTACATGTACACTGTATACCAAAGTTAGAAAATAAACTGGTGGTGATTATACGAACGATATACGTAAAATATACGTAGATACAGGAACGCTTGATCGTTTCAGGTATAACCGTAATACATCATTTTGAAAAGGTATTTTTATAAAATCATTGATTAAGAAACCCGATATACGTAAAAATGAAATATCTAATATATATACTCGTAACACGTTAGTTTTACGAATATTATTATATAAATTGGCGAGTGATAGAAGGGAGAACTTGTCAGGATTCAAGTTATACGTTTTTTCGTAATAATGTATAAAAAAGTACTATTTGTAAATTATTTTTCATATAGATTGTAATTAGTGAATGTTTTTAATAAGAACTCAGTGAGCCGGTTCTATAAATATTTTTTCTTTTTTTTTTAATTTTGTGCTGTGTTCGTTAAGTGAAAGTGTAAATTGTATATTGTCGATATATTCAATATTTATTTATTGATTTGCTAATTAGGTTCGCTTACGTTTTCTTACTACAATTGATGGAGAATATTCTATACTGTCTGGCTGGGATGCATTTGTTGGATTAATTTGAATTGCTCAATACAATTTTTTGTTGTAATTTTATTAGTATTAAGCAGTGTATTGGTTTGTTGTAACTTTTAAAAAGTCAACTGCACAATACGTGGTGTATACTTCATAATTGCGTGTTAAGATTATAATTTTCTGGGTGCAATGTAACTGAACTAAATTTTCCGATTCCCTGCCAGACGGAACTTTGAGTTGGAACTGTAAAATTAAAAATAAAAATTAGTTTTACTTGTAAAATTAAGTTCTGGTTTTAAGTCTGTCGGGAACTGTCCTAAATTCAAAAATATTAGGTCTATAGAGACAACTGAACCTAATTTGATTTATTTACCATTTATGTCCTATCGATTCAAAATTTATGGAATATAACTATAATTAGTAACATAATAAGGTTAGGCGAGACGATATTGTCATAAATATATAAATACATGAAATTAATAAAGCATAATGATTGTACTTTCAGATTTTTATTGTTATTTACCTTTATTTGTAACACTGAATTTATGGTTACAAGATTCTTTCGTTCAAAAATTAATTTAAACGGTTGAAATAATTTTGTTAGTTTGATACTTAATAATATATGCTCTTTTGCATAATATTGAACTGTCTAACTACACATAGCCACACATGCTGAAAGGTCACCAATTAATAACGGTTTTATGAACAATTTGTGCCCGACCATAATTTTAATATAATATTACATACTTACGTGTTTATCAATTTCGGACATATATCTAAGATACTTAGGTACTTCTTCATTATTCGACTTAACAGAAAACTCGTTAAGCAAAATAACGAAAAAGGTGAAAAAAGCCTACTTTCTCTGACTTACAAATTTGAACATAAAACCTAACCCTAAAAGTTCAAGGCAAGCTGTTGCTAATGTAAAGCAAACTTTCAAATAGAGGCATTCTTAGATCGTTGATCTAGATGCCGTCATTATAATACGTTAGGCTAACGACAAAATAATGATTTTGCGTGAGACGCCCGTACCTTCCGTGTCAGTTACGGTTGATTGGTACCTCCCTACAAATCTCAAATTACTTTTTTTTTCACGAATGCTATATAATATGTATACGTAGTGAGGTGTGGCCGACTCTAATGCGTTTTTAATAATCCCCCGCGTCCAATGGCCGCTGGGAAGCCCGCAGTCGCTTGTACGATCTCAACTAATGTATTTTTGACAAGTCTGAAATTGAAGCAATTATGGTTTTGCAGGATTTTAAATGGCGTTGTATTTGTCTGGTGATTTCAGTTCGTCGGAAGTTATTATAACTATTTTTTTCTTTGTGTAATTAGTGTTGTTTCGTAGGTGTTTTTGACCTCATTTCTATAGTAATTGTGTGAGATTTTATCACATAATTACAGTAGATACGTTCCTATTGGATGTCGTTGTGTATAGATAAATGTTATTGTGTGGGTTGAAGGGGAAAAAACTTTTATGAGAATTATTCAGTTTCTAAAATCGTATTTAGTTTCAATAAGCTTGTCATTCTACTCCATTGTTTTCGCGCTTTTATTTTGTTATCAATTCTATTTTAGTCAACACCTTATTTGTAAACACAATTAATTAATATCACGAATATTTGGCAGCATATTTACAAACATCAAATATTGGCACCAACATTGACTATTTTTATCATACACCAACGGATGTAAACAATCCAATTTCTTTCAATTCCCCTACCAATATAACTAGACCTGTAGCATGCTAAAAATATAGAACAAATTACATTTGTATAAGAGGTCTGGTTTGACTGGTCGGTGTGTTGTCTGGGTGTATGGATGATAAGTGTTATTTATGAGCTTCGTCAATGTGCCATTGCACTTGCCACAGATTGAGTTCATGGTCATGTTCAGATAACACAATCGTCTACATATTGCTAGCAATTGGTTACGAGCGATCTTTGATTCTTTTGAGACAATATTCTTTATAAAAAACGCGTCACGGCTGTTTTATTTTTAGAACTGATAGACTGATTACTTTTGTTTTTATTTCTTGTGAATTGAGATTTAATCTTTGATATTATGTCTTGAATATGTTATGTTTGATCATAAAATCAAATAAGTAATGTATTTTTCAATGCGCAATGGTTATTAGTAATATCAAATAACCATTTTCTTTCGTATGTGCAAAGTGCATTCTATCTCTGCGATTTCTGCTTCTTATATTACTTGTATAAGAAAACACCCTATTCTTAGTAACTTGTAATTGATTTCAATATCTGTTTTCATTTCTGATACAGACTCTCCTGTGCACTTGTATTAGCTATCTGATTAGAAATTGATCAAAAATCTTTATAATTTTATCACACCTGTACTTATTGGGTATATTTTTTTCCTATCTATTAGGTATAATAATATCTTATAAGATTTTCATATTAGAAATACAGGTTACAATACAGAAATCAAAGTGCCATCACAATTTCTGTAACATTACATTCCAGAATACATATGTTTTGTATTGAAATAAAAAAAAATATCACTATTAATTTAGATAAAATTTTAACACATATTTGTGTTTTTACAATTCCTTTATCGACTGCTAATTCGACGTATCTTATTGAACCCAATCAATCTCCAATTCACTGCAAAACAAAATTCTCTAACCATTTCGTCTATAAACACAGTTCCACAAAATCTAGATAAATATCAACGTCTGGCAACTTGTATGACTCATTCCATTCAAAACTCAAGCATTAGTACAACACACATTAATTTTGTTCTAAACGTAACAAAACCGGTATGCATGTCCCAGGATAAAGACATAAATCAATGACGATTTTTCACTTACGACCTTGCCTCATAACGCTCAATTTTATTGACTGCAATAAACCAAAGCAATGGTTAAATCAACGCCGCTGTATCGATATAAACACCTCGTAAATATCACCTGTCCTTATCATACTTGTGTAATGTTACACGTGTTGGAACGAGAGCGAAAAGTCGCCTCTTCATTTAGCTGTTACTGAAAATAGTTTATGAGAGCTAAGGTGTCTGTTCGTGTTGAATGAATTTAGACTTTATTGACGTTGGTGTAAGGTAGTTCTTTGTGTGTGTTTTGAAATTTATAGCTTTTAAATGGGTCCTTAAATCGCAATAACGATTTGTTTATAGATGCTCGTGTTGTCGGCAAACCTTTGTAGGAATAAGTTTAATTTATGGCTTTATGTTAAGATACAAGTCAAGTTGGTAATTGATTTTATTGGCTTTTTGACACATTTGATAACATTTGTGACATCTTGTTATTAATTGATTCATCATTATACTTTGTGTGGGAGGTTGTGATTGTAAGGAAAAATGATTTGTGACTTAAGTTCAGTGACTTATGTTCATGTGTATGAGTAGAGACTAGTAGTAAAGTCTTTTATTACTTGTCCTATATTTGTAATGAAATATTTGATTAATCAATATGTAGTATCTATTTAATACTGATTTTTGGTTTAAATTAAAAAATCATTATTTTAGAAAACCATTTTTAACTTATCCGTAACTTAATTATATCTAATTGTTTAGTTACATAAAACCGTTATAACTTAAATTAGAATCCTAAATTGAAATTCAAAAATTGGCGCGCGCGCCTCCGCCATTTTGTTTAGGGCGGTGCCCCCGCTCGCCCCGCCCCCCGCGCGCCACTCCCACGCGTCAGCCACTCGGACGCAGCCCAACTCATTTGTTATAGTGTACAGTCCACCAAACAGGTTGCTACCAAGTTACAAATATATTTTATATTTTGCTGTTTTAGGTAACATTTTTGCTTTAAATATTTTAGGAAAAACGATGGTACTTTAAATGATTTATTAGAAATTAAAAAATATTAAAATTATTGATATAAAATAGTTTTGATCATAATCTTTTACAGGAAGGCCAGTGTAAACATTTTACATTCAATAAAAAAATACATCTACATTTTGACTCTACACTAAATAACTATACAAATAATCGATACCATTTGATTGACAAATAATTTATTATTTTGGCATCTATTTGTCTGAATTTATTGATATCGTAATAATATTTTTCTCCAAACATATTTTTGATTTACTTATATTGACCGCATTATCTCTTCAATACAATTGTTATAATATAGAAAGCATAAAAATATTGTTACTATAAATATCATCTTACAATTAATATCGAAAATCACCTACAAACGAAACTTAACACCGCTGGGATACCCGTCAAACGCTGCATTCAAAGATGACACCAACCGCGCTACAACCGTCCCATTCCCATATATGGTAAGTTCCATCTATCTGTCCTTTTTAATTAGGACTTTTTCTCACTTCAACTTGAAACACAACGGTCTTTTGGGAGCTGTTACGTCACTTAGGGGAAACACTTATCAAGTATACGTAGGTATAAGTAAGTATAAGTATTGTATAGAAATCGTTGAATTTTTTAACTCAAGCACAAATGGAATAGGTATAGCTTTAAAGGATAGTTGAATAGATTTAGGTATTTGTTTAGTTTGTATGAATTAGGTGAAATTAAGAGTACTAGCTTTTGTGTTGGTAAGGCTTTTAAGGTAATTGATTGTGGATAAAAAATGTAACTTAGAACTATTTTGGTAGTAAAAATTGTATCTGTCTTGAATAATTATTGAGTAAGTATATAAGTTAGTAAATTTTTGCATCATTCCTTGATGGTACTTTTCAATATGATATGACTCTACCTTTAAGTCATCGTACAATTTTAATACGTAATATAAAAAATATGTTACAGAACTGGGTACAATTCTAGATGTGATACCTAAAACAAGCGTTGCTTGGAAAATGTATGCTAAAAACTACTTGAAGTAAGTAAGTATATGATTTTGAATAAACACGCGTATTTCTTGTTCTTCAATAAGATCAATCCAAAATTAACTATCTAGTAAAAGCTACGACAAATATCTCTCCCTAAATATAGAATGAAACCACATTTAAAATTTTAAAACGGTAACATCAGCATTTGCAATCAAAAAATAAAATATTTTTACCTCTAGCCTTTTAAAAGCTATGTTATTGCCATAAGTTAAATTTCTTTAAAAGAGACAATCATAAAAGTTAGTAAGTAGCTACCCACTTAAAACTTTTATATTAATAAAACGAGAAAATTAAAGTTGCATCAATGATGCAATTTATATCTAGCTTTTTACATCATTATACATAATTGTATCACGTTGCTCAGCATCTCATAGCAGTCTCAGCATCACTATGATCACTTAATTACACGGCTCAATAAATAAGTCAACGGCGCTATAAACGCTCACACATCTTGGTCTACCTGTGTTTGGTCCATTTAAAAATAGGCTAGCCGTGTCTTGATTTAAATTATCTTGTTTAGATGAAGAGTAAAACTATATTATCTAGCTTTATGAATTAGAGCTTTCGGTTTGGTGAAATGGCAAAAAAGGCAATAAAAATGTATTTTTTATTGTGTAAAATGCTTTCGGAAATATCATTTAACTAAGTAAAGTCTAAGGTTTGTATTAATATACCATTATCAATTTGAGAGTACGGTTTTAAGAACATATTGATGTACCCATATCAAAAGGGTATTAATACCTTGCTTTGAAGTTGTTACAAGTTTATTAATACGGACGTAAAACTGCGTAAGCGCATTGTGAAGATGATTCAGCGTAATGTATTGCTTTACATAAGTAAGGTGTAAAAAAAGATTTACAGTTCACGAAATAAAACATTAACTAGGTAACTAAAAAAATCTATTAAATTGCCATCTTTAAAGAAAGAATTAGTATTTTCCTACATGCTTGTATGTTGATTTGCTTACGCAAAACGGAATCATTTTTATTTTGTATACTGACTAAAACAATTTAAAAATACTAGTTTTCCAACTGTCAAAATTTCAAACGTGTCAGTTTTCAATCCACAAAATGACGTCTTGGCAATCAAACAATGAACACTCAAAGCTATTTTACCGATTAGTAATTGTATTATTTTTATCTGACTCCAATTTGTAGGTATTTATATTGGATCGTTAATGTCACTTCCGATGTGCCTGTCGATTTGTCTGTCAGTGTGCCAAGTTTCGTGTTTTATCACCTCCTTGATATTTTACAATGTGTGTTACATAGTAAGAAGTGTAGGTACAGAACAAAAGGATATCACTACGCGTGTGGCACGATAGAAAAGTTATCTTACTATAGTAGAATAGGTAGTATAATAATTAATTAGTATTGCATTACATATTCCTACTTCTTTTGTATAAGGTTTCTTGTATTTTTAAGGCTCTTAGTACAAATTTTAAGATACATCTTATTGATACATTTTATGGTACATTTATGAGTCACATAAAGCGATTCTGTGTTTTTAATTTTATATATTTTGTATACTCAGTCATCAAACAAAAAAGAAAACGGAAGGTTTATTCCTTCATCTGAAAGCACACTTACATACTTAAATTTACTATTCAAAACTGTTTAAAATTCGTGCTCATTGGTTAAGTATTTTAGGCTTTTATACTCAAAGAATTGTTTCATATTCGTACATGTAGTAAGGAAAAAGTTTGATCCAAAATTCAGGTAGTCCTTCGGCCGTCGGTATTCCCGAAATGGAAGCCGTCCGACGGAACTTGTGTCCTATTTTGGGACCAACATGTTGTGTTAAAAATTTGGTCTCGAAATGGGATTAAAAATAGCCTTTATATTCTATTCTGAAAAGGCAAATGATGCGAATATAGGAAGGAACTTTGTCATAAACCTTTTAGTTGGAGAACTATAAATTATTTATGTATTTCATTCTTTATTTAATGCACACTACTTATACCCCACATACTAGCCACAGTACTTAACATGACTCTATATGGTTATAGGTACTTCATACATAGATCTCAGGTGTGTAGAGACTGTATCTAACACGCAGAGCAATACTGGTCTTGCATAAAGCGAAATACATAAGTGATTTATAGATTTTAAGAGAAAAACAATACCAGCTAATATTTGCGTTAAGGAAAGAACTCATAGACATTAAAATTCTGTACTATTAATAGACAAAGTCATATGTGGTAAAAAATATGTATTTTGTAATAAAATTGCTTCTGTCTAAATCATCAATCTTTCAAGATATTCTTTATTAATTGAGCAATTCGTAAACGACGTAAATAAACGTCGTTTTTACATAATATAAACTAAATAATGAAAATGCAAACTGCAATTGCTCATACCCAGCTGATTCAAAACAAGTTTCGGCGCTAACACAAAAACAGACAAAGAAACTAAACGCTATAATCGCTCCATATGTCATTCGCAGTGCCGTTTTACAAACACAAATAATCTTTAAATGTAATGTGATGTTATTTAACGGTATTCGTTCAATGATTGATGATTGCACCCCGAAACACGACACAGTGTTTCACCGTGTAAGTTTTCTGCTACAGTTTGTAAGACAATTGTTGTGATGGTTCGTAGTTGGAAAACAATGGTTGCCGGTTGTGCCTGCTTTGTCGGTCCAAGGTTGGTTCACATCATTTGCATAGGCATCTTGATGCAAAGTGTGTAGTCACGATCTCTTAATGCTAATTTTTATGTTGCTTAAAATATTGCACTTTCTAATTCTTGATGTTTTAGGATAATCCTTGTATGTTTGTGCGTATATGATTTATATGATGACCTTATTTTTTTGCATTTTTATAAGCTAACCATTTAATTAAAGAAAATATTAATGTAATTATTTTATTAGCTTATCAATAATACTTACCTACGCCTACTAAGGAAGATATTCGAGTGGTTTAATAAATCACACCATTTTGTTTGGGCAAGTTACTTCAGAACGATTCTATCATTAAAATTACAATCGATTATGTTCTATTTAAATAAGACTACTTACAATTATAGTAAACTTGAAAAACCGCTACCACGGGATACCTTTAAAACTGATACTTTAACAATAAGTAGTCGTATAAAAAGCTACCAACGTGGTAGAGTTGTTACCAATAGTGTCGATAATATTACATTATCAAACATAGGGACATTAACTTAACCGATATCCATTTCCAATTTTTAAGTAATGTCATCACCATATACCTACTTTTTTTTAAATAAAAATGTTGCAAAACACAATTTATATAAAACCACCTGACACGAAAGATGAATGTTACATCACGATATAAAGCAATTCTAGAGTCCGTCGTACAATTTAATATCCGGTTCTGATCCTCTCACAGTCTAGTCCACTCGACCTACGCCATAATCTGTGCACACTACTTGATAATACATAGTTATATTGTTATGATTGTCTGTGTTTTATTGGACTATATTTTGCTAAGTATCTTACGTAAAGATGCTTGTTTTCCGCTGGTAATCAGGCGGGAAGCCAATATTCACTCTATTTCAAATTTTCTCTTGTACCCCCCCATACTACCCCATAAAGTTATTATATTTTACACTTTGATGTGATTCCTATTTTCAGTGTTTTTACAGGAACTGCAAACTTTTGATGAAAAACTGATGATGCTGTCGGGATTTAATTGTTTGTAGTTAAAGATTTGTCTATCCTAAGATATACTTATCTATGCATAAATACTTGTACAACAAAGACCGATTTACTTGTATTTTTCATAGAACTTCGATTGTAGTTCTGATCGATTTCATCAGACAAATTAATCAGACTAAGAAATGAAATATATTTTATGTTCTAAAAGCAAACTTGAAATGGAAAAACATAGTAATTAAATTGTTAATTCACGTAAAACCTAAAGTGTTCCTTAAAGACCAGTACGTAGACGTTTAGACTAGTACATATTTTTTTAGAAATTGTTAACCTTTTTTCGTAAAATCTTCCTATTTTCTTCCAATTTCTTTTCAAGTATAATCTCGTTAACAAAAATAAGGATAATATTGCTAGCCGGTGTTGCAGCCGCAGTAAGTTATGTGAGGCGCCGTGCTGCGACCAGCGTGTGGTATTCAATAAAGATAATCCGAGATACCCGAGGGCTCCGTAATCATAGCGTGATGCTCCTGGCCTAGAAGATATCTGGAAAATTTCAAAACTATTTTTGGGGGAGTTACTTGATTTACTTAATAGAGCTGATGGTATCCATGTAAGAGTGTGTTTTCCCTATATTGTTTTATAAAATTAACTGGATGTTTCGCGTTAATACCCGTATCCTACTATATATTAACTAGATAGTTTTACATACGTTACGTGTTTTAATTTCGGAACAGCATAGTAACAGATCATACAAAGTGAGGAAGAAAATGTTTTAAATTATTTCGATTCTATGATTCTATCGGACTTGTTTGTTTCTGCTGCAGAAAGGAGCTATTCAGATCTATAATATCTTGTTCCTAGTAACACAGTTTAGTTATTCATCCATTTAGCTTACTTTGCCAAATCAACACTTTGTTGGCAAGTATTTAACTTTGCTTTCTAGCCTTCATACTGCTTATTTCAGCTCCATTTAGTTCCCTTATACTTACTTCTGCGACAGTTTTCATACGTCTGTTCCGCATAACTCCGGTTCGCTCGTTCCACCGCTTGCTGTCATCATGTACAATAATACGATGTTCCGATTTCTCTAATATCACTGCGTGTCTACGCACAAACTCAGCGGGGCTCCCTAATATTTTTGTTGCCCCACTTTTTATTTATTTCCTTTGCCCACATTTTCAAAGTTCGAGCCCAAGAGTAAAAGAAACGAGAATATAAATAGTATAATCGAGTTGGAGACTTGCTAACCAAATTTTGGAAGGTTTTTGAAGATGAATTAATATCGTGTTTACAGATTTGTTATGTGTAACGCGGTTCAAAATTTGTTTTTGATAAAACGTTATATGTTTTACAGTAGTCATCATATTTGCAATGATGCTAAGCTACCTCACTACCAGTGTCTTCGATACATGATTTCATGTGTACAAGTTAAACAATGTCACATACATATTGGATATAGTCGTCGCCAAGGAATACGAGTTAAGCATTTGTAGCTAAAGTATTTTTTGTTAAGTACCTTACTGTATAGGTAAACATCAGCTTCTGAATACTTACATACAAATACTTCATACATCTATAAGAAGTGTAGTACAATGTACATAGTACATAGTTCGCATCATGTAAATAGATGTACATCACAAAGGCAATCGAAGTGTCTTGCGCGGGAACTAATCTCGTTGCACGATGACAATGGCCAAGTTTTTCGCCTGACGTTTCTCGTAGCTACGTAGGTATTAAAAGTTCTTGGGAAAGTAACTCAAGAATCAACAAGACATTCGTTTAGATGCGGAATCGACACAAACAATTTCAATATGAGATTCCATTTGATTTTAATTACTAAATGGCCTATATACTCTTATTTTATTTTCGTTTTACACCTATTTAAAACTGATTATGTTTTCAGTGTGTTATAGTATATAAAACTTTTGTTTAGCTTCGATTTTCACCTATTTTCATTTAAAAATCTAATACATACTTCTTAGCTGAAAATAAGTTTTATGTCGCAGATAACTGAAAAACCATATCAATTACGTTATACACACCAAAACAACTATACAAGGCCCAAAAAACCACTAATATATAACCCTTTGAGAAACAATTGAAAACATATCTGATAAAATAGTAATCTTACACTGATACAGAATCAAAACGAACACCAAAAAAGCATCTACCCGAAACTGTCAAAACACTGCGCTCGCTGGCAAAGCAAACACATCAGACTTCCAGCCAAGAGGGGTTAGATATATGATTAATACTAACTTTCCATACACGTAAGATCCAAGTATACTTGAGTGCTAATGAAATTATCTGTTTCCACGAAGGGTGGTGATTAACTGCCTCTGTGAAATGGTGGGGAAACGAATCTGATTTTGCATATTACAAATTAATTTTCGGTTGGAATCGGTGTTGATGGTGTGGACTAATTTATTTATTTGTGAGGGTGGGGTGTTTGGTTTGCTAGTTAAAACATGCGATTAGATTTAGTTACTTTATATTTAACTTTGTTTTATTGAAAATATAATACTTAACTATTGGCAGAGTGTTTTATATTTGAAACAGATATTTATTTTGCTGTAGTTTTTAAACAAACACATGCTACATAGATCCAATCTCACTATTGCTACTTATGAATACCGAAGTCAGAATAAAATAAATATAGCCTTTAACTAACAAAAACAGTTGAGCGTATTTTTAGTTTCTAAAATAAATTTTCGGTATGAATCTATTGCCTAAATTATCTTCGGATAATTATTATGGAACAATATTTTTCTGTGTGATTTAATAAGTTTAAACTAACATGTTTTCTTTTCTTTTTACAGGTTTTATCGTCCTGGCAATGCAGTAGTATAGCGTAACCTGGGTAAAAAAAAACACATTTAGGAACAGTTCATAAGCGCTTCTATTCTCAGTTTTCCAATAACCGCGTAGGTTGAATCGGATTGTCGTCACAATAACCGTTATCTTGCGTTGTTCTCTCACATTATGTAGATGTATTCACTCGATACTATACACCAGTATAACAAGAACTCTATACATACAGAATTTAATACACACCTCATACAAAGTGAAAGGTCTTGGTATTTTGGTGGTTTGAGGTGAGTGGCGGTATTGTCGTCCTCCATTGATTAATGTCATAGTTTATCCATGATATGACAACAATGGTGTCTTGCCCGAATACCTTAATGCGTTCTGCCTATAGGTTTTATTTACCCTTCCCTTATACATTCATAGGGTGTTCTTTATAATATTTTGATGTAAATAATATTGATGTCTTCTTTTGCAGATTATTTGCGGGGCCTGTGAAGAATAAGAAAATTAATTGCGTTAGCAATATAATGGTTTATTATATCTTTTATATTATTATGTATTATTATAATAATATGTGAGTAATTCTTGAGAATTGAATAGTTATGTCAATTAATTTGTATGACAATAGTTGATTGCAGTTATGGCCTGTTATGAATAGCAATAATATTAATTCAATTTTCTCGTGAAGTATTCTTTAGCCCAGTTCCCATACTCTGACAGATTGTTTTGACAGTCAACGCAAATTATATTAGACTAAAGAAATCAAGCATTTCTCCGCAACAGAGCTATTTTTCATCTTTGTCTATAACAAAAGTCATGTTATCTCAGAAAGTTGACATCA
This sequence comes from Anticarsia gemmatalis, assembly GCF_050436995.1. Classification (NCBI taxonomy): domain Eukaryota; kingdom Metazoa; phylum Arthropoda; class Insecta; order Lepidoptera; family Erebidae; genus Anticarsia; species Anticarsia gemmatalis. Next base: position 8,879,785 of record NC_134755.1, read on the forward strand.
GGTATCAAAAATTCTTCGGAAGTGTAGAGAGGAGCACTAAGAGAGAATATTTGAAAATTCCACCCTGAAGGAGGTGAAATTTCACGCGAGCAAAGCTGCAGGCGAAAAGCTAGTATATTATAATTAATAAATTACTTGATTTAGAATATTAAATTCTACATCCTATATCCACAGGTGTAGCAGTAAGCATTTGACGGATGGCATCGCATCGTACCATTATATGCAAATGTTCACTCACATGTACAGTGGGTCGCGGTATCAGTGATCATCGGCCACTGGTATTGATGATGGATACACGTGGGAAATATCCGTCATTCGTATGTAACAGATAAATCTTTGAAGGTTATAATTTGGGAATTCATCAATTTTGTTGTATGACTTTCACTTTTTGTTAAACTGGTTTCTTATCTTTTGAGTATGAGTGTTTGCATAAAATTGGAGTCGTGAGAACCTCCTTGTACAAAAAAATCTACATGTAGAAATAGACAAAAAAGCTTCAGCAACGAAATATCGAGTCAACAATAACAAAAGACAGAAAGTCTATGTGTAGTTATCTTCTATTTAAAAGACAATATTGTGCAAAAGAAAATTCCAGAATTAGTTATTTTAGCAGTTCTAGAAATTGATTTCATATTCGTATCTAATTTCTTTTTTCCTTGTGCTTATGCTTAAGACAATATTTAATACTGAATGTTTACTGTTTAAATATGCAAGAATTCAATTTCATTTTCTGTTCCAGATCTGGGACATTAAGCGAAGATTGCAGCTTACCAAAAACACTAATTTAATATTATACCTTTCATAGCTCCCGTCCTACATTTACCTCATACTACAGACAGATTCTCTATACTGTCTCATAGTCAAGAATTCACACGACATTATCCCACAATAACTAAAATAGCCGCCAGCAGGTATGTGTCATCGTTGACGTATACACTTCAGCGCCTTATGACAGTTCACACGTGGTAGCCATGTTCAGTGCAGGCGCAATGTTGATACACACCGTTTGTTTATAGGTAAATATGTAGGAAGGAAGTTACGGAGTTTGACTGTACAATATTTGAGTATAGTCTTATTCAGCTATAGGTAAGTTTTTTAGGGTAAGATAATTTTGTTTGAAAATATTATTATAATGTTTTGTCAGGTGCAACGTCTTAGCTGATTAAGAGTCTGGAAAATGAAAACTGGATGTTCGATGAAAGTGTCAGAGGCGCCATGAAATCGAAAACAAAATATGTCTGAATAGAAAAATATCTGGTTTTATTTATCTGAACTTAAACCTGGTTAAGTTTGCTTACCGTCTATTGTGCTGAACTGCGGTATATGAAGACCTGAGCTTTTAACTCGTGTACGGCTTTGGAGATCATTTTGTTTCTTCTTCTACTGTTGTCAAATTTTTAGAGAACCTGTAAAAATCAGATTTAATTTTAGATAGTATGACTGCTTTAGAATAACTTACAGGTTATTATTTGGTTTAGGTAGGTATATCTACAGATTGGAAAACTGATAATTACTAATACTATTAGCTGATCAAACATTAATATTAGTTATCGATTCATTGATTTATATAAATTTGATTTATTAAGAACCGCTTAAGAAATACTATTAAATATTCATAAAACAAACCTCAGCCTAATATTTCCGTTGAAAAACGAAAGTGTAAAAGTAATCTATCTACTTAATTGAGTTGTCTAAAAACCTTTTACTATCAAGGAAATGGTGAAACTAATGATTACGAGATAATGCGTAAGAAATGGACGAAGGAAGGAACGCTTTCCTACGTCCATTCTGAAAAAGCGAAAAAAGGATCCTTGATGGAGAGACGAAAAAAAAGACCGAATTTCGTCTCAGGAGAGTAAGACTGCGAGAACCTGAGCAGCGATCTAACAACGAAAAAGGTAACAAGAAAAACAATAATTCAACTGAAATTAGAACTAAGGATTAAACGATTAAAGATTGTTTTTGTTTGATTGACAAAGCGTTTTAGAAAGATACTTGGCAACAAATAAAAACGAGATATCCGTGACTAGTGAGAGAGGAACGGAAGTACAAAAGAAGCGAGACAAAAATATGGCATTTTGATTAATACGGAGCCATTGCTCAGAGCGGGCTGTGTACCATTGCTAAGTAATGACCACTCCATAAAGACATGGTTAAGGTTAAAAGAAAATTACTTTATCAACGCCTTGTTTTAAATAAATATCCTGTTTCAGGAAATATTATTGTTGTTTCCAATACAAGAAATTGAGATGTTAGTGAGATGTTAAGATTCGGCCGCCTTATTGATAGCTACACAAATGATGTATAGGTATCGTTTATTTTGTTAGGAACTTTTGTTTCGAACGTTTTATTTGAAACATGGCGGGTTAATTTTATTACTGCTATTAATTACGCGATTGTGAATAGATAACGGTAATTAAAATGTGTTTATTGTTTGTAATAAATTATATTATTGGGTGTTTTTTTATTAGCTAATGGGTGTCGCGTTTCATGTTTGTTATTTAATTAATGGATAGTACGCAAAGAGTTTTAACACATGTTTCTAAATGAGGTATTATTATGAGTCAATGGCAAATAGTTTTTTTTTGGTTCTTAAAAAATTGGATGTGAAAAATAAGTAGTAAAGGAGGTTGACCGTTAATTCAAATTTGTATGTACAATTAAGAATACTTATTTTTTGTACTGGCCTCTGATTAATCTCGGTTACCCCTAGGATATTAACGGTGGTTGTCATTGACCTCAAGAAAACAAATAATAAGCCTAAAACAACAGTAATTATTCATCATTATTTACTTGACTTCTTTATTTGCCTTCTATAAAAATTCAATCATTACGATGGTTGTTTTAGAAAACAAATCCATTGGGTGAGTAAATTGGTTTTAGGTGGGTTTAGTTATCTTTATCCCCTGCGTAGCTAATTGAAAAGCTTCAAAATTGTCGAAAAGATAAGATATTTATTTTATCTGGTCTTCTATATACTATTCGATCATTACGATGGTTCTCTTAGAAGACAAATCTATTGGGTAAGTAAATCAGTTCTAGGAGGCTTTGCTTATCTTTGCGTCTTGTGTAGCTAATTTTAAATCTCTATAATAATCGAAAACATTAAATATTTATTTTACCTGTTGCGTAGGTTTCTGAATAGGTCGAAATTCTGACAGGTAGATTCCTTGAGATGATTCAGAAAATATGTGAATACGTGACAGCACGATTGATGATCGCTGTCATTTAAATTTGATGTCCATAACAATAGGTATATTTACTTTATCAAGACTTTGTAAATGGTACTTCTTAGACGATATTTCTGTCGTATTTTTCAAATACCTATAATGTTTTGTGATGTTTCGTTGCAAACAAAGCAGAAATAAAACTTTGATTTTACTTTGTAATTGAAACCAATACACATTTTCATAACATCTATATACGAGACGTATTAATTAAATCCCTTCCCACCGAAAAAAAGCAAACAAAAACACCAGGATATTAAAACGCAATAAAAAAGCACTTAATATACTAAGATGGGAAAGAAAAAAATATTCTCAATGTAAATCGTGCGCCTATGACATTCTCATTGGTTAAAAAGGGTTAAGACAGCTGTCAAAGAGTACCTCCACCAAAGGAATGAAAAATTACTCGAGATAATCTGTGACAGATCCGTCTTACTAAAAAAGTCGGCATGTGACGCAGACAAATATTATTCAGCCTATCCAACCTTGAATTTTGTTCCTGTTTTAATTACCTGGACTCTCACAATGTGTGCCTTTGCTTTTTGTTTTTGTTCGATTTTGATTTGATAATTTTTAGGGTTATTTTTTTTCGATACAAATTATTTTTTTACTTTCTTGAAATTTTGGGAGAGTTTGTCATTTTAAGAAGTTGAATTGCAGAAATTGGGGTTATATTTTGAGGGAGTGCTTAAGGGGACTTTAGTATAAAAATATAGTTATTGTAGTATCAAAGCTTAACTCCTTTTAAGAGAGTCATGGATTAAAGATGGATCAAAGAAAAGAGGTGTGAGAATGATAAACTGATCAACCAAACCAAAATAATATTGAAAATTATGATAAATTCATTTTGTTATAAGATTTTTTATTGTAGTTTCCACAAAAAGTCAAGCTGCCCTTAAAAAATGATTTTCCTCAGCAAAAACTCTGAAATCCAGTAAAACGGCAAAGGGTTGAGTTGAGATAATCAATTATGTATGTCTAGGTGAGGCCACCGAAGCAGTTAGGCACAATGGCGACGCCATTACCAACTAATTCCTTGTCATTTGCCTGCGGCCGCTCCACGACGACGGTCAACCGATTGTGTACTCTCCATGTACTGAAGCTTTGATTGCTTGTTTGTATGTATGTTTGTATGTGAAGGTTTGGTTATGTAAGTCTATGTATGTTAATTGATTTACATTGTTGTGTTATTGCTACTGGCGTCTTAGAGGTAGAAAGATAAATGGGCACGCATTCCTGACTATGTTTGTAATGAATAGAACATAAAACTATGCAAGAAAATAGAGAAACAAGGACGAGAAAGCAGAAGAGAGAGAGGGAAAAAAAGAACAGAAATGACGCCAAGAAGGGATGTTCGAAGAAGTAACACCGAAAAAAGCTACATAACTGTGTTTTTCAATTATTTTTCCTATGGAAATAACAAGGCTCTTTGTCTACTAATTTGTGCTTTAAATAATATTTGGTCCTATGTATTATTGGCATATCAAGGGTTATATAAATACATTTTTGCATAAAGAATTTCTAACGAAAGTTTTATATAATATACATAAATAAATAAATAAATAATATTATCAATCAATCATAGAGTATTAACCTTAAAAGGTTTTTTTTAAATCCTGACATAGATATCATGAAAAAAAGCTTTAGTTTTTCTCACGTATATTTATGATAATTAATTAGTAATGGCAAATTTAATAAATTAGGATATATTAACACATAATATAGATATCATTAAGTTAAATGGCTACCATAAATATTAATTATAATGTATGCAAATGTAGGTGTAAGTAATGTTATATTAATTTTGGGAGCTGCTCAATTTGTTTTGATATTGTTATGATTCAATCTTTGACTTGTAAGGAAATATATTAATGCGATATAACCGCTGTTGGTTAAAGACCTTTTCCGAATGTTTTGTACTTATTAAGTATATTGTAGTTTGAAAAAATATAAATGTAATAAAATGAATACAGTAAATTTTGCATCGTTCTTGTTTTTAAAACGTATCTATTTTTTGTTGTGATTCATGTCAAACAAATGCAGGTTAAAAGGTTTGCTTGTTGGAAAGTTTTTCTTAGAAATTAACACCAATGCTTTAGCAATCTGAGTGATGTTTCAACTACATATGTACATAAATGGCAGTTGAACTTGCCTTCATTCGAAAATATTAGTAGCATTAGTAATGCCAAAGTTTATTTACTACGTTTTCAAGCTTTTTCCGCTGAACTAATTTTGATGAAATTATAAGGCTACTTTACTAAAGGCTTTTGTAAAAATCTACCCCTATACGCTTAAAATAAGGGAAAAGATGCACATACAATTTCAGCTACTTTCTTATATATTTTTTTCATTCCATTTCTTCAAAGAAAAAAAGCTATACTGCAGTACGAATCACATCGCTATTCCAGCAATTCTACTGAATGGCAGTCGACCACAAACCTTGACCCTGCTTTACTTCGGAATGCGTGGTCGTAGTACGTAAATGGTCGGGATTATCCAATAATGGTGCGACCATTCCGTCTGAGAGTCCAGCGAGCCACCGTGCACAATCGATTGTCTTGCTCCCGTAACACTACTATGTAAATCATTCGTGATGCAAGAATTAAGTTATTTTATACTATATCGTATGCATTTAATATTTCACAGTGACGTCATAATGTTAGTATCGTGTGTCGTTGTTTTATCATAACTTAGAATAAGTTAGTTTAAGTATATGCTGATTTAGTCGTAATACTGTTTGTTACAGATTGTTTACGTGTTGTGTAATGTTATATAACTTTAATGTCGTAAAAAATCAAGAGTAATAATGGCACGAAACAATTTAAATGAAGATGTGAATGCATTACCTATTTAGTGACAGTTATTTATTATATTAAGCCTACATATAGTTGTTAGTCCATTAATCATTGAACAATGTAAAAAAATAAATTCAATTTAAATCTCATTCTTCCTTAACAATATTTTATTCAAAAATAAATCGTACAAAATATTAATATTGTTGAGCTCTTCTCATACTTTGTCACGTTCATTCCTCTCCGATCCATCAAACTCATTGGAATTTGCGTAAGAAAAACAAAAGAACAAAGCAAAGAAATGGCACATCCACGGAGGCGTCTCGCCTTCATCAATCACGTACAATATTTGCTATTGGCCGTAATCTGTGTGCCCAAACTCTCACTCGAGGGACACACACACTATGGGACAAAAATCGACTCTCACGGAAATTATATTGATATTCAATACACAATAAATGGGCGCTGTCAAAAACTTGCTGTTCGCTCCTACGGTCATCCCTAAGCTATCTGTGTCATTTGCTATTGGAAACGCAGCGTCTATCCGTCTCTTTCCCTCTCTATGCACTCGATAAGTTGGAGCGAGATAACCGTGTATAGTGGGTTTAGCTCGCCTTTGTCACGAGGACTGAACTAATTTTTCATCATAGGGCCCGCGACAGTTACAAATGCGGCCCGAACTGTCTCCTTCTTTAATAATACTTTTTATATTTTTTTCAAGGGTAGTTCGCCCTCCGTCGAATGAAGATTTTCATCTGGACGCTGGAGGGAAAAAATTGGAAGAAGCTTATAATGCAATTTATTTGTTTAAACTCTTTAATGCCGCTTTAATTAGAAAAAAGCAGAGCCAATTTTTCGGATCTTTGGATTTGACAAAACTGTTCCTGTGACGTATCAGACGTGCCTGGAATTGAGCTACTTTTAAATACTTGCATTTGTTTATAGAGTTAATATTTATTAACATTAAAGACAGTAGATAACTATATACAAGCGTGAAAAGCCTATCGCAGTCAATGTATTGTTATTTATTTTGTACAGGTTTTCTTTCTGAACGTGATTTATTGCAGTTTTATTATTAAATCAATAAGTTTATTCTTCATAAAATCTTTAGTTATTTGCTCTAAGAATGATTTACGATCTTTTGGATTTTATATCTCAATCGAGTGAATAAACAAAATGTAGAGCCTTACATTTTATAAGGTGACTAAAACGAAAACATGTTACACATTTAGCCGGCGATATTATTAAAAAAACAGATGTGTTATTACAAAATCTATCGAGGCACAGGCAACCATCTCGGGAGCCAAAACACCCTCTGCATTATAATTCGGCACCCCATCAGATCTGCGCGCGTCCGATCAATCTCTGTACGAATCTGTCATGTTCGGTTTATGAGAAAAATTGTTAGGATGCGCAAAGAAACCCTCCCCCTACCATGTTGGTTTATATAGGGTATTGGTATGTTAAATAAATAATATCGATATTCAATAATTTAGTATATGAAAATATTGGTTATTGAGACTGGAATTTCGAAGGGTTGAATGCTTTCAATGATTAATAAAACTAGTGAAGCTACATTTATTTGAACCATTTTTCTGCAAACTCAAATTAAATTTGTTAATATTTTTGTAAGTTTCGTATTTCACTAAATAAATACTTTTTGTAAAACATCTATTTTAATGTTCTTTTACTATCCATTTACCTGTAACCTTACTCTGAAAAACAGAACGCAAAAACATTTGAAGAAAATTCTTGGTTGGAAATCATTTGTCTAAGCATTGGAGGGGTCAATGCGACGCGGCCGTTCCCACGCCGAACTTACGGACAAATACCAAGATATATTTAAACCTCTACAACACTTAATAATCCTGAAAAGCTCTTTAAGTTGTAGGTGGTAAGGTTGAGAATTGTTGAATTGGAGTTTCTCAAGTGTAAAGTTAATGTTGTCGTGATGTAGGTATTTCGAGAGAGTTTCCGCTAATCGTCTAGAAAAAATATTTGCCGATTCAGCTTCGGTTCTTTTTCCACTGATAAATGTGCTCAGAATATGTATCTGGCAATTTGTGTAGTTCGGATCCTTTTGTTTCATTAAGTGCTTTAGCGGTGGAGGTTTTTTTTTGTTCTCCCTGGGAAATCTGGCACATGTCGACGTAGTGGGATAGTGGTACATTTATCTACTGTATTGTATGTAGTAATTCTATATGCTGAAAGAGAATGAAAACTTAACTGAGTTTATATCCAATTCTATAATATTGATGAATTAATTTTTATTTAAAAAGTTTTCTAAAGCTGCATTTATCTGAGTTCTTTTTAAATTGTTACATTACAATTTTTGATTTTTCGTTACAATTTTTATGACGAGCTATCATATTTACATAGAAATAGCGCCCGCTTAACTGTACTACACAAATTAAATAAATACAAAAAACAAACAAATGAAGAATGTATGTCCTTAAAAAAGCGAGTCAAGAAAGCTTAAAACTATGACCTCAAAGACAAAATAATCCTTTAATATCATAAAACAAAAATCTAAAAGTATGTATATGAAAAACCCACAAACACCACACATTAGGCCAGCGGGCACACTGGGAGCGGATAGATATTGAAATTCAAATGGCCGCCCGTGATTTAGTATTCATTTGACGTGATGGAGGCTTTACTTCGGTTTAGGTTTCGCCAGGCGTCGTCTTCTCGTACATCATAGCGCGCTACGCTTCAGATGATACAGCCGGTGGCACACCGAGAGCAAAAGTTTTATTTCAGTTATTTTTTCAGAAGTTTTGAAAAAGAAGGATGTTGTGTTAAATTGTCTTTGCTTTGTAACCGTTGTATTGATAGTAATAATTTGGTTAATTGTATCGACATCCTCAGCCAGTCGTTTTGAATTGTTATTTAAATAAAGGTTTCAAGCGGTGAAAATATTGATTGGGATGAGTAAAATAATCTCCTTACAGAAAAACCAAAATGTTAAATACTTTGAATAATCCTAACAGACCGACATCTTTATTTCTTAACGACATAATCTTTACATAACCGATCATAAATAATATCAATAAAATATATATTTAATTATCTTCATTTAATAATAAATCTAGCTTAAATATATAATCGGATTTATTGTCTACAACCGAAAACTTGGCCGCGTGAATAAAAAGGAGGATTAAAGTATTTTATCTGTTAGCACAGCCATGTTAGTCACACAGTTGCTCTTTCATATATCCATCCACCTATCCATACAATTTAGCCATCCATTTTACATAAAATTTCGCGTATCTTATACAATATACAGTCTAGTGTATCCCCAGCATCGTCCGGTTGACGGCGGCGTAATCCCAAAAGATTTCCACTTGGAGCGAGCATCAAGTCGCGTCGCCCCACCGCTACACATTCTAAATAATAAACAGCTCTACCTACACGACTCTATATGTACACGCTATATACAGACACCGAGCTATTGATGGAAAAATCAATTGCTTTTGTATTTTAGATTTTGTAGAGATTGACTCTAGAATGCAGAGGCATTAAATATAGAGAGTATATTATGCTTTGTTAGTCAATTGTGTACCTATGATTGAAGAGAATTATTTTTGTTAAATTCGCTGTCATATTTAAGTTTACTTAAGCAACGCAATAAACATAGATTAGTAAACATTTTAGTGTAGATTTGATGTAAAGCTTCAAATTGTAATAATTATTGAAGTTTACAGTGTAACGATTTACAAATATAATAGGATAATTTTTACAATATAGGTACATTATTAGTAGGTAGGTATTAGTATACAGGTTGTAGTTTACAAGGCCTTTAATAATACTGTATATATTTCTAACCAAACGTATTAAAATTCTAATCCTTCCAATCACCAATTTTTTGTATAATTTTAATGGTATTTACGTTTGATATTTTTAGTCCTTTCATTTTAATGAAAATTACCTACCGTGTAGCAAACACATTCATATCGCAAGCGCGTCTGCGTCACAACTGAAAAAATATTAATAACACCACTTATCTGCTTTTACCGAAATTGTACGCACTCCGTGTACCAATGTATCACACATATTTATACGAAGTTGTGTACATTAGAATATAGTTAATTTTATAATAATATATAAAATATCAACTACTGGAAGACGGCTGGTCTACTTCTTCTTATTATTCTGCGGAATTTACAGGTCATCCAGAATTGCCGAAAGCGAGTATTGTACCATCAGAAAGTTTCAGGAAGTTAACTTGGATTCTATAAATAATAATCAATAAAAATACGAAGAAGAGGCTCACAAAAATGGTGATGTGAGTGAGAAAACTCCGACTAAAACTAAGCAAATAATTGTTGAAGGTTTCCGTAGAAATTTTACAAGTTTTTCTTGCTATCTACTATAATCATTCAAAAAAGCCCATCCTGTCGTCTCCCTCTTAACTGCAAATGTATATAAATGTATAGATAAATATCAAAGAGTAAGTATAATATAATAAGTAAGACATTATGTGGTTTAACCTCAAGGCACGCTCGTCGGCCGAATTGACCCCGAGGTAATGCTATAATGATGTTACCAGTAAATTGTTGAGCTAAACAAGTAATTTCTAAGTACAGGCCTATCCGTTGATAGATCAGAGGCTGTACACTTCCGGGCCTTTGAATAATATAGCCTGTTTAATTTATTTCATAAATCATAAATCATAAATCATTTATTGTTTGCTGAAACACTGTTACAAAGATGTTACATAATATAGGTATACAGTTCCAAGTGTTCGTACCATGTGGCATGCAAAATAAAATAAGATTATAAAAAATTTATAAATAAAAATAAAAATTGCACGACTTATTTATAATAATTTTGATTATAGAATTAATGAGAATGAATTAAATTATATACCAGATAACATAATAAGAATTAATGAAATATTATAACAAACAACATAATATGGAATTGATGAGATATTATTTAACAACATTGATAACATTGACAATATTGATAGAAGCTAACTTGGGATTAAATGATCAATTTATTTAAATATACATTAATTATCTAATTTGTCATTCAGATATTCAGATAAGTGGTAATAACATTTTTCTACTAAAAATTGTTTTAATTTTATTTTAAATTGCGTAACATTCAATGTCTTTATATATTTGGGTACTTTATTGTAGATTATGGGAGCCATGTGAAATATACTTTTTTGCATTAGAGCAGTATTTGTTTTGCGCATACATAAACGGTATGTGTCGCGTTGCAGTCTATTAGATGCTTTTGAAGCTAAAGTAAATAAATTTAGGTTTTGCCTGACAAACACTGCAGCTTCATATATATAAAGGCATGGTAAAGGTAAGATTTTATATTTTATAAAAAATGGCTTGCATGATTCTATTGTTTGTAGCCCAAACACAGCTCTGATGCACCTCTTTTGTGCCTTAAAAACAAAGTCTCTGTCTGTGGAATTTCCCCAGAAGATCACACCATACCTAAGGACTGAAGACACGAGACCATGGTATGCAGTTAAGGCCGTGTCCACGCTTGAAATTTGAGCTAATTGATGGAGTGCATACACTGATCTACTTATTCTTTTGCATAAGTGTTCTACATGTGTTTTCCAATTTAGCTTGTCATCAGTTGTTAGGCCCAGAAATTTTGTGGACTGTACAACCCTTACTGGTTCTCCCTTGTAGAGAACGTTAGGCGTAGATGCGTTTACACGTTGACTAAAATGTATTATATTTGTTTTGCCAATGTTAGCTTTTAAATTATTTGCATCTAGCCATTTAATGATGTCACTTAGGGTGTTATTAATGTCATCCTCATAAGTTTGTTTATTAGTACATTTAATAACCGCAGTACTATCGTCTGCAAAGAGTGATAAGGGATTAGGCGTTGCTTTTGGAAGATCATTTATATAAATGATGAATAACAAAGGGGCTAAGACACTTCCTTGAGGTACACCATAACATATTCACCATAACATATAACCATTTCTAGTAAAATGTTTAAAACTGGTCTATGAATAAAAGGGTAGAAGACTGGGGATATTAGGAAGAAAGCTAGTTACTGACCAAGAAAAGTAATAGATCATAATATATTATATCAAAACAATTTTTACTTATTGAGATGTGACATATTTTTACGCACTTGTGGTTGCAATAAAATTCAGTTTTTTACGAACTAAATACACTTCTTGAGATGTGAAAGATCGATATAATGTAAAGAAGAGCGTTAATGTTTAGTTTGCTAACGAATTTTACGTGTAAAGAAGACATGATCCATCAACAGATTGTAAATAAGTTTGTATCTTTGGCTTGCAGTAGGTAAAGCAATCGAGTGACACAGTAAAAGATACCACTTAAAGTAAATACATGAATGCATAAAGTTAACCTTTTATACTAATAAAACAAGTGAAGAATTTTTCACAGTCGTGAATCGCCGTCAGGTATAAATGGTAGAGGAAGGACATAAAACTACACTTCTTTCGTTGACCTTAGGATATAAATGTTCTCTTCACATACTGCACTAAAACCGAATCGATAACACAACATACATTGCTGGTTTACAACAGAAATATTTTCAAAGATTTGTTTACACGAAGCAATGGATAACGAACTGAGATAAAAAATTGTGTGTTAGAAATGCTTCTGGGTGCAGAGCAATGTCCATTGATGCATTTGCTCAGGGCCACTGTGCATGCGATTGATGCAGCGCCGACGGTCGACGTATTACAATCGTTATGTACCTAATGTCAATGCGATCCTGTTCGACTACTGTTTGTCTGTGTCCACGTTTAAGGAGTTTTATTTTAGTGTTAGATCGAACAAAGCCTGGGAATAGGGGATTCAACGAATATGTGCAGGAAGAAAGATGGATTTAACGAAAGTAAATTGAGAGAAGCAACGTTGCATGTAGCTTTAAAACTCTACTATCTAAAGGAATGTAGGGGTGGCCATATTGAAAAGTAATTTTAATGGCAATAAAAGCACCAAAAGCTTTGTATAAAGGTTTTACTCAAGCTCATAGCATAGTGAGTATCGCGCAATTTTGAAACCCGGGTTTAATCATTTGCAACAAACATCTTTTGAATTACATACATTTTAACTCATGCGTAAGTGCAACGATTTTTACGCATAAATTCAACTTTTAAAAGCTTTTAAAAGCCAATTTTTAAACGTAAAACATCAGCGATATGCTGAAACTCAATAAAATCATGAAATAAAAAGTATGCTGAGTTTTTCTTCACATAAATTCTACCTCTATTGATATAATAAAAAGAGACGCAACAAAATAGTTCCTCCCTCAGGCCATTGTTTATAAAAGTGAATTTCAGCAAAAGCAATCTAAAACAGTTAGGTAGAAAAGCGAATGGCCAACAAGTTGTCCGTTTCGAGGGACAAAAAGTAAAGTTTTGGTGGGTTACCGCGTAATAGGAAACTGTGAAGTGAAAACTTAACATTTTATGGTATTTTCCTTTGCAAAAAAATAATTTTACAAATAAATAGGAGGGACTTATGATTATCTACTCATTATGTCAAATAAATTCCTAATAAAATATAGAGATTTTAACATTAAGGTAAGTATTATAGTATTTATTGAAAGAATATTATGGAGAAGTTATGCTTGATAACACACGATTGCACATCGATTACCAATTGACGTGTAACCTCGAGGAAGATGATTAAGGATCTGACTGGAAAAGTTCTGCAAGAATTTAAAATTTATAAAAAAAGCGTACTGCATTACCGATCTGCCTATGATTTTCTTGGTGACAGTTTTATCTCTTTGGCTTTGGTTTTGACTGCGATATCGATTATCCAAAATTGTTTTTTATAACTTTGACATACAAATATTTAAATTAAATATATACCTATAGTTTCAAAATTAACTAAGTATACGAGTTAAACAACATTATGTACATTAGTACTACATTGTTGGCGGTAAAAATATGCACGTTCTCACAACTCATCAGAATAATTTAAAACACTTATCTTCAATGCAAAATGTTCTTTCACGGGGATAGCAATGGCATATAAATAAACTTTACAATGTAGAGGACGTGTAAATGTCACTTGACACCAACATACTTAACTATTGTTGAGCCTTTAGCTTTATATTATACTAGCTTTTGCCCACGACTTCGCCTGCGTTGTCTGAGACTTAAGACTTTCAAACTTGTGACTTAAGAATTTTCATACAAACTTTCATACCCTATTTTATCTCCTTGGGGGTAGAATTGATCAGAATCCTTTCATAGTGGATGCCTACGTCACAACATCTACCTGCATACCAAATTTCAGGCCGACTCGTCTAGTGGTTTGGTCTATGCGTTGCTAGATCACTATGTCATTCAGTCACCTTTGAATTATATGTATTTCGATATTTTGTCAGTCAAAAAATTAAGTAATTGCAAGTAAATGAGAAACGACAGCTTCGATTAGGAGCAATTAGTAATATAATGTGAAAACATAAATAAGAGGTACGCGGAAGAAAAACTTACATAGATATCTAAAGTTATAATCTAGAATAAAATAATAAATAACTATTATATTATAAAAGTCAGCCCTAATAATAATGTTACTTGAGTTCTATGTGATACTACATATAAACCGTGATTCCAAAAAGCTTTTCCTTTCAGAAACTGGATTGCAAGTACCGAAAAATTTTAAAACAACTTACTAAAAGTTCACTCAAAATCTATTGCCAAATCCTACGAAACCTTTGGCTGAAAAACAAGAAATTAGTTGAAACTTCAGTACAAAAAGGTTATCCTATCCCTTCTAGCTAACTAGAACAACGTAGGAAGCATTCACAAGACTGGTTGAAACATAAATCTGGCTCGGCGGCTCGGTCGCGTGGAAACTTTTTGAATTATTAGTTTTAATTTCCGCCTAAGATCCGCCGCGTCCCCGTATCTGTCAGCGGTCATATACAAACCGTTGGTATGTGTTTGCTAACCTTATATGTGAAATGTTGTGAGCTGTGAATTTAATTAGACGTAGATTTCATAGTTTTAGTTCCCTCGTTTGGATTCGCGATAGCTTTCGTAAGTTCTGTTATTTATAGATCGATTATTGAATTTCTGTGTGCAGTTCCTTGTCTTGTGGTCTTGCAATTTAATGTATTTCATTTCTCAATTTTCCGTAGTCAAAAGGTACTCTCTACTAAAAATATACTTCTCGCTATTGGTTAATATTATCCATTATACAGTTGGACTACATTATCAACTTTATTTTAGTTCATCCTTTGACATATCAGGCCCAAATTGTCCGATTAAAAAATTAGCCATCATTTGAATTATACTGTTTTCTTGCAAGCACTGTCTTCATACCCTATAATAAAACCACTATGCAAACACAATTAAAAGATATAATCCGACCAACACAAATCTCCTCATACATCACCAGTACTGCACATAAACAGCAACTCCGCAACATAGCAGCCTTATATCAGACATCAGCAACATTCTTAGCACTCTATTAAGATACCAGTTTGTTATTGAATGGTAGCGTAATTACATACTACGGTTGGACGCCACTGGCCAGAATGCTGTTGATTTTAGTACCTTCGCCGATCGAATCCGTGATACGAGAGCAAATAATGCGAATGTGTTAATACGCGCTCTGTTGGATAGCAATCGCATTCGAAGTAGGGTTTTATTATCGAAATGATACCTTCTGGTGTAACGAGATGCACGGATATTATAGCGATTGGAACACTCGATGCGTGATTTGAACGTAATGCGCTAGTAAGTAGTTGTTTTGATTGATCTGAGTCGATGTGATTATTGGTAAATGATGCGGTAGTTTATCGGTTGTTTGTGCTACTAGTTGCCTATCATTCAAGTCAGTTGTTTGAGTGATATTTATGTCTACTCATTTGGGAATAGCGGATGATGGTGCTGTAGTTTTTCAGCTATTGTTATTTTAGATTTGTATTGTTTATTTTGGGATGAAAACAAGATAACGAGAGTTAAGAAAACATACAAACTTTAAATAGTTTGTTAAGAAATGGTAGAGCCGTAAACAACATATATTTACTACGCATTTCAATAAGAGCTATCTTATTAATTACACGATCTATCGGTAATAAAATAGAAATCAATAACGCTGTCTACAGCGACACTAAAAGATATGGAAATAAAAAGTCGATACAAACACAAATACACGCGGCCGGCCGATAGGATTAATAAATTTGTCTAGTGGAAACGCCACGCTTTCACCGTTCTCCCTTTTTGCGTGTGTTTCCACATTTTTCACGCGATAAATCATATTTTTTCACCGGTAGCGCTTTTTGCGCTGGCGTCCTTTCGGTTTGCCCGAGCGTACTGTCATTTTTTTCATTCGGACATGGGAGTTTGCACTTGCTCATTTCGCTTTTGTTTTGTCCAGAGAATTTATGATTAATTTGTACCGCCGATGACGCACAGTTGAATGCCCTCGACATTGAATTCGTAGTTTTGCCGTGCAACTTTTTATGTAAGTAATAGGTTTTCAAACTAACGTGGGCGTTAATTAAAACGTTTTATTGTCGATAAACATAAGCACAGTGCGGCAAATTCCCTTAACGCCAACATGACAAATATGTTCACAGTCGACAGCGGGGGCGATGGCGCACCGCTTAAAATCTCTCATCGCTGTAAATTTTAATTTAGCTACCACAACGAGAACAATTTAATTTAATTGCCAAATCATTAAGTTAAGCACGAAAATATTAGTCGGCACTAGTGCGACAGAATTAATAAACTCGCCAGTACAAATAAAGAAATCAATGACGTATCTATCTTCGGAAAAAATGGCGGAGATCGTACATTAATACGTGGCCATAAATTAAAGCGTGGCTTAAAATTAAGACAACAAGCCTCTTTAATCTACAATAAATGGTGGTCGTCGCTCGGAGACCGGTTTCGAGATGGAGGCGCAAAAGAAAAAAGAATAATCCGGTCCGGAGCGGGTCCAAAATATGATAGGCATCCATAATACAACATGGCCGCTAAGCTCCTATATCTATCTCTGTCGTACGCGTGACCCTCGTGTATAGCTGTCGCACTTTATTAAGGTTGACCACATGTGGAGTGTTCCGCTAAGCCTAACCTTGATATCATACTCTCCGCTGTACGGGGTGTCCTGACGTCGATTTCATCTCGCGCTTTTTACAATTTATGGCCCAGCATCGTCGTCGACTTTTTCTTAATACATTATTTACTGTTAATATTAGTTAAGGCCTTTTATTAATGCTTGGAAACTTCCGTATAAACCCGTTTTTAGTGCCACAATTTAAATCCATTGCAACGTGCCATTAGAATGCTCGTTTAAATCCTACATAAATCGTAAATCTCCAGGCAAATTGATGCCAATTGGGTTCATCAGCAGGTATAAATAATGAATCATGTGTGTCGTCACATGTCCCCTTCAAAACACACCCTATAGTCGGCTCCCTGTGGCCACGCGGCGACCACAGCATTCCACATTATAAGCAACACCACCTTATAAATAAACCGCTTATGTGCCTACCTGCCGATCTCCGAGAACTAAGGCAACTCTGTTGACATCAATAAAGTTACAAGCATGCATGTCATGCGGTCTTTTTAATGTTTTGCTTAACCGACGGTCTTGTAGACACTCACCTTTAAAACATTCTTCATGATATGAAACTTTATACTTTTATTTATTCATAAACTTAAATGGATAAATTACGAATACATAACACTTATTTGAACAGTTGAAAAAATGTGTTCCATGACCGGGTGAAAATGTGATACGATTTTCATTGAAAGGAAAATTCGCTATTACCTATATTACGCAAGCTTGCACTGAACCGATTTAAGCAAAGTATAGCAATAGACTGACCCAGACATGAAGTGAAAACGAAACCGTGCATTTATGTGCGAATAATATGCAAATTGTTACAATCGGCAGGTGGTCAATGGTCATTGTTGAACAACACTTTTGTTTCTTTGTCCGGCGCATTCTTTGCAAAGAACAATTTAGAATAGGAACACTTTCCCTTGCATTCTTGCGAATTTTGTCACACCTTTTACTTTTTCTTTTATCTTAGAATTTGTTTAATGTTTGCGGCCTGTATTGCCCTTAATGCGGTTGTAAATAAACTTTCTTTGCAATAAAAGTTGTAAAGAAAGTACCTGTTACGATTTTGCACAGTTCTAGAGCAATAAATTATGTCAGTCTTTTGTATGTTGGCACCCTTTAAGTAATATTAGCAATTACTTAAAGTGTAGCAGTCATTTCTCTTTCTCGGAATCATGATTGCATCAATAGGTATATTTTGCTCTTGTTGTATAGTACTTATTTTGATATAATTATTTTATCAATGGATTCAGTGTTTAGCGGTAGATTGTAACAGAACTTTCCTTCCGTTTTCAACAATATCTCTTTCATATTAGTCACATCTGTTTTATGTGTGCTTCTCCCGTATAAAAGCTTAGCTATATTAAGCGATACTTAAAATATAATTTTGTTTGTGGAAATTGTATTTTAATATAAAAATACGTTACACTAAAATCATTATTCGTAAAAACCTTTTTTTATAATTCTTTACCCTTATGTATCTTTACAAATATTTAATTTTAATAGTTTGTATTTAGATATTTAGATGCAACTCCGTCGCTGAATTGAAGGACACGGATTTCTACGGTTTTTGATAAAAGAAACTACACACAGGCCTAGTAGTTCATAACGGCCGTGAAAGGTTTGCTAGCTTTTCTCAAAAGCCTTTACCCATTTCCCTAGCTAGTGGTAAACTAGTAAGATGTTACTATATAACAAATATTCCTCTGTCTGACGCCATCTGAATCATCTGCAATAGATGGACACAGGCCAATGATGATGATGGTAAACTCAGTAACTGTTACTATCATAAGTAATGAAATTAAATAATTTAGATTTGATTTGACACACGAACCTGAAGTCTATCTAGGTTAAGTCACGAGCAAAACCTAACCTTCATTTGACTGACATTTCTAGGGCTATACTTATTAAGTTTCCACCATATAAAGACAATTTTTACTTAAAAATTATACAATTAGTAGCATTGATAGCTTGAAACATTATCTCTGTGGGTGCATCGCGTGCCTTCCTCCGCTCATTATCACGCCGACTGCTATAACAGATGTTTTGCTGTTATTAATACTCTTAGAATTAACTACTTGTAAGCTATTATAACATTTTGTTTACTATTTGAGTACATTGATGTTCAGTTTTACGTGTCTTTTTATATAAGTGTCGGTAATAATAATTATATAAGCTTTGTTTCGTAGTCTTAGTTTCATTTGTATTCAAAAGTTCTGTAGGTATAGGAAGCATATTATTTAACTTTTTAATAATATAATTATATTAGAGAATGCTATATAGCACCTTCGTTATATCCATCTATATTACCTCGCTATGATATTAAGGTCCAATTTTCCTGATCAATTTTCTTTTCCTGTAATACGACATTTCAGCCAAATAATCCACGGCGATTTTGTGAATAAGTAATCTATAACTGTAGCTGATAAATGAATAAGTCGAGCCAAATGCCTGCAAATGGCATTCACATACAGTAAGTCAACGCTCATTTCTATTACTCAAAAGTAACAGACCAACCCAAAATCTATTTCCACTACTTCAAACTTCAAAAGTACATCAAAAGTCACGGTTCCAATACAGTTAGATCCACAACTTTTGACCCGGCGCGAGCGCAGCAAGAACAAAGCATCTAATTCTATTGAAACACCATCATCTAATAAGTTGTTCGTTCATCCATCATGATGGAGAAGGTCCCCTTTGCACTTCCATGTCATTAATCAGTATCTATAAATGTTGTGCCGACACTTGTGTATCGAATTTTGTTCAGCTTTTTTGGGCATGATTCCGGCGTAATTTTATTTGTGTTTGACAGATGTGGTTGTTTGATTGCGTTTTTGGAAATTGATATAGGTTTTAATGGTGTTGCTTGTAATTTGTAAATATTGTTTACTTCTTTAGTACTAAGAAATATATTGATAATATAAATTAATATAATAATAATACATTACATTGAGCTATATTTTTAGGGATTCGCAAAGTTACTTATTTTAAATGGGTTGCCTGACGTTTCAGCTATACTTACTGCTTACATTGGTTGTTATTTTTTGTCTGCCTATTATTTTTCTGTAATTTGTTTAATTAAATATCTTCTATCAAGATCCAAAAACCAAAAGTAGTTATATACAACATGGATATTTTACTGACACTGGTATGTTTTGTTTGATTTTCATACTAGGAGAGTTGTTGATAAATTGTAGCCGTGTTCTTATTATTTCTAGCTATAACTTCTAAGAAACAAATAGTTCGTGTACTATCAAATAATTTCTTCGCAAACCGAATCTAAAAAAATATCCCCATTAATATTTGTCCGGAAGACATAAATATCTGAAATCATAATATCTAGCGAAACAAAATCCACGATTCCGAGTCCACAGCACTAGAGTGGCATCGTGACTCGAGACAACAAAGGTGCCGCACTCGATGCTCTTTTTATCGATACTAAATATCGAGATGTTATTCGAATCAGTTCAGATTGATGGGTGCTCGGATATATTGCATACCTCTCAGTTTTATGTTCAGGCACTTAGACTTAATGCCTTCAGAAATGCACGATATTAGTTAGCATGTCGATTTAGTCATTGCCCGCTTTGCTCGGTGACGGCCAAATCGATATTAGATTAGGTTAAATGATCGTTTAATTTGAGTTACATCGATTATTTTGAGATGATTGGACTGAGAATGGGTTTAAATGGATATTGACTACTAGTTCTTGTTAGCTTCGATTTTTCGTTTGATCTTAATGTGCTTGTTTTATCAATACGTTTCATTAATTCACCCTTAAAGAAAATTAACTAGCTGTAATGTATATTAGGAAGTTCTTTCAATTGGTTTTATTTGGTAATTGATTTTGTAAAATTATTTTTCATTGTAAGGTCAATAAATAGAGTGTTAAAAAAGATATGGTCTATTTACCATCTAATTTGAACATGACAAATATTCAACAGTTTAACGAGATCATTAAAAACATTCAAACAAGTAATTCATACCCAATAAATCTTGTGCGACAAAACAAAAGTAACAATGTCCAAATCATAGGCAGGAAGTTAGATTAAAATCGGGCGTCACTTGTACTCCATGACGTGAATAATTCTCTCCAATAATAGGGGACTCCACCCTACGGCATGCGGGCATTTGAGTCATGTACTATGGCATGCAATCGTATCGCGTTTTGTTACAACTGCAGGCCGCATACCGATCGCGTGTACCCCACGTCTCATACACGCTCGCGACTTTTGCATTAAAAATGCGAGAGATTAAAACGATTATGACTTTTAATTTGTAGTTTAGACAGTGTTGAAAAACTTAGTACTTAATGCGCGATAGTAAGTACTAATTGCTTTAACACCCACTTGATGTTTCGTGATTATCTGTTAATGCTTAATGAGAACGTTAAGTTAAGTAAAAACTGTATTTTTTATATTATACTCAATTCTAATACGACATTTTGATTGGGTTTTTTCAATTAACTGAACATTAAGTCACGCGATATTTTAATTAGACATTAATGTGTGTCTGCGATTAGTAGTCAGACACTGTCAGTCGTAGTTTTCATCGACACATTTTTGTCTTGAATGTGTACACGGCCGGGGCTCGTGTGTCGACATCCATTTGTCACCATCGATCGCATTTGCCATCAGTCTGGCCGCTCAGACGCGCGAACCACCTCTACTATGTATGTAATAGGTAATTGTTTTATTTGAAACGCAAGTTTAATATATCGCCAATATAAGCACTATTAAAACATTGTAGCAACTTTAATGGCCTATTAATGCCCCACGAATTGTAAACAACTCGACAAATTATGTTCTTAAGGGATTAGAAGATTCGTCTCGGTTTTAGAATTTGTTGTTTTGGATTATGTCGTACATTATAGAAGGTAGTTAACGCATAGAATTGCTAAACAGATTAGTTGGTTCAAACGTTTCGAAAACCTCGGTCTTTGCGGCTGACTTTTATTGGTTAATAGTTTCAACACGACATAAAATTAGATATTTTATTGCTTCATATACTGGGCTAAAGAATTTTTCCTCTTATTTTTTTTATTCAAACGTTGTGATAGGATTCCAGTTATTGTAGCAACAACAACTTGAATCGATCTCAATAATAACTCTACCTCTGAAAAAATACTTCGAGCATAAATCATGTGCAAAATAATATTATCGCAAAGATATAAAACTCTAGATCTAACACTTAAATACTATAACTTCATTATTGAATCAGTTTTTGCTCTCATAATCGATGTATAAATTATTCCTTGCGTTACAAGATAACTTCGGATCCTACTATTATGCCTAAGGTAATACTTAGATAGCATTGATGTTTTATCTCTTTTTACAAACCGTAATAGAAAGAGAAGCCGATATAAATGCATGGTGCTTGATTAAGGAAAGTAGGCGTATATAGCGCATTCATTGAGTGGAAATTATAGATTAATAACGCCAATAACTTATATCGCCATTACTTGCAGTGATTCGCGATGGATATAAATTGAAAGCACTTAATTAAGAGATTAATTAGTTTTGCTTTTTATGTTGCCGGTTCGTTTGACCTGTTTAGTCTGCTGTCTAGGTTTTATAAGAATTTAAACGTGTCGGCAATATGTAAGGATAATCTTCATATTTTGTCATGAAACTAACGCTGTAGGTACTATAGTAAATATTTAAGATGTATTTAACATTGTCAGCTTAGTTTAAGCATTTTTTTATTTGCTTATTAATCTTTTCTGCAGTAAATTCTTTAGCACTCATGAAACAGCACAAAATTTGATTTAGAAATAAGAAGTGAAATTTACAACGAATCGCACACTTGACGTAAAAACTTATTAAATCAACTGCCAATTCAAGCTTTATAATCGCACTACTTACTTCACGTAATAAGTCTTTCAAAAACACGTAGCGTGGGTGGTAAAAACTCCCTTTGTTGCCGCTTGAGCGAGCTGATTTCTTAAATAATGTCGGTTTATGTAGGTAGGAGGGCTGGGCGAACCACATAGCAGGCAGGCATAGGCGAGCCGTGGTGCAATCAGTCTTATTCCACGCGGACGCGCCTCTATTAGTCAACGCCTGGTGCAGAGACAACCATTCCCTTTCCCCCCAACCTCCTCTCGGGACCGTATCGACTGTTCGTAATCGATTTTGGTTTGGCGGTGTACTATCGATTCGGTTTGTTTTAATTGAATATTTTTGGGCTTGTAGTTGCTTTAAGTTGATTTCTGTAATTAAATGTTTATTTAGAGGTTGGGAATGAAAGTTTAATGTGAATTAGTTTAAAGGTGGTAAGATATTTTTCTAACACGAATACACGGAATAACATACCTTAAAAAGACATTCATTTTGAAAAAGCTTTATATTTCTTCCATTTTTAACCTTAGCCGTACAAGAGTTACGCGTGGAAATTTCTAAAGAAATTAATTATTACCAATGCTGAATCTATCACTAAAATTAACTTTAGTTATACCGAGGCAATACTAGGTATTTCCTAAACAAACTTTCTTCTCTACCTAGGAAGACGAGATCAAGAGCTATTAGTTGCGACCACCGGCGCTAGCGCACGTCACTTGATCACGTCAAAATACACGGCGATAAACTGAACGTTTTGCGCATAAGCTCAATACGAGGTAAACAGCATTATCGAGCAGTCGTGCCCTAATCAAGGATAGCCCTAGCCCTCCAGATAGCTAGCAAATTACTGTTATTGAGACGCTATTATCTAAGGTAGATTTTCAAAAATGTTTAGGATTTAAGTTGCAAGATCTTTGAACAATTTTGCTGCCAACATTGTGGGCTCTCAAAATCTTTGGTACCTGTATAAAATACGACAGTATTATCGTGTGTAATATGTGAATAGGTATGCTCTTTAAATCTTGCATAAAATTATAATGTTGAAAGCTAAAGCAAAGCATAACTTTCTTGAAATGTCACACTAAATGAATAGTTTACTACGACAAAGTTGAATGCTTTAAAGTAATTATCGTATTCACAATACGTCTTTCTTTGTACGGCTACATGAAATTAATAGAAGATAATATAATGTACAGCAAAATAAATGGATACCAAAGTTAAAAACTCGTTACATAGCCTATCGATATCTCGATCGCATTTCCCTTAAACAACTTAACACACCACATAATCTATCCGCAAGTGTTTTACCTTTATCAAAATTCATTACCTATATATTATTCACGCGAGCTGTTATCGCGAGTTTTCTCACTGCGGCATTATAATGAAGAGTTTAAATTTAGGAGTAATGGTTGACCAATAAGATAAAAGCGAGAGGGCTGCGCTTGCAAACGTAATCACTCTATTGTTGAAGACTCTATAGTTCCAAACATAAGGGTGATTTTCGAATGGCTGAACGACAAATATAGGGTGGCATTTTGGTAATGACGGACGCATGGACGGCCGCATACAAAGCAGGCGGCTACCAGAATAAAGTTATCTGGCGATACATCCCCGTATTAATGGCCAACTCGTTACTTGGGTATTGAGACGTTTTGGATCACTAAACCTGATGATTTTAAGGCATCGAACTTTTGAAAAAATAAACACAGTGTTTCGTTTTTATTTAGTAACTGGTTGGTGTTGTCTCGGGACAAAAAGGGCGGGAGTTGAGACCGATCTTGATTTTACGGTGAGTTTTTAAAATAAATGTGAATATTTTAAAACTGGTTGTTTGTATTGATTTTATATTGCTTAAATAAAGCTGCTAATTCTCATATTATTTGTGTTTCCTAAACGTTAGGACGTGGGTAATGTCCACATCACTAAACGCTATAATTTAGATGCACACAATTTATTGATAAAATAAATAAACACAATATTGTTTTGTGAACTAAAATAACTTAAATACTTATTATATCTTTCAAATTATATGCTTGTCGTAATGCATTTTACTCACCTATGTAGCACCAATTAATAATATAATCGGAGCGTTAACTCATTGAAGCAATAATAGGTTAAAATTACAGTTTTTTAATCACTCAAATTCAAACTCACTTAACGATGAATAAGGCACGATCTAATAACATATTCAACGTGTAATCAGCACCTAGAAAGACTTGATACTACTCTTACCCATTTATTAAGTAATTTTTGCATAAAATTTATGAAAGGTGAGTAAAACATGAAATTATAAACTAAATGACCGACCTATTTAAAACACGCCACTTTAGCGTTTAAAAACAGTAAATAAATCATTAAGGATACGAGGATGCCTTTAAAAATTGTAATGTATCGATAACCAATTATTATAAATAACTCGAATCGTTGTTTACCGGTTCAGCATAAATTATAAACACCAGATACCCGGTTTATAAATAGAATCATGGTGATTATATATTATTCAAATAGAATGATAGTCTAACTTACAATAAAAAATACTAAAAAGTCTGGCTGGTAGTGAAACAAGGCTAGTGGAAGAATATAATGCTAGTAGTATTTCTATCGGATATGAAAGTAAACAAAAGAACGTTTGAAGCAATACCTATATTCTGGGCAGCATTTAGTTAAGTCACCATAATGGTTCGTTCACAATAGTCGGGCACGCAATCACCGCGATCTCTATCGTCCGCTCGGGCTCGTAACCGCGGCCAATGTCTGCGGTCCCGGACTATAATTTGCCAGTTTTCGCCGCCTAGCTGCCTGTAATTTTGAAACAACGTCGAGCCCACTTGAAGACTTCATTTTGATATTTTAAACTTTACTTTTTTGTTGCGGATAGGCCCGTAATCATTGGCTTTCGGTTACGTAACGACGGAGAAAGTCCGCCATAATGCCACAGGGTCGAACATCATTTTATCATACCAATGAGTTAGTATCCTCGGTTATTCACATGCAAAACCAACCTTGTTTTGTCAAAGATTAACACATTAGGAATTGAAGTTAATGAGTCAATGTGACTCGTTGTTTACACACGTATAGTCTCGGTTCATAGAAAACTAATCTGGTAACCAAATGTTGTATTCAAATGCTAAGGACTCGTGCACGTATTGCGCAGTTCTATTGGAAAAAATATCTATGGGCGAGCGTTCAAATGTGCAATGCACAAGTCGACGTATTTAAATGAGGCATGTGCCATAAACATCAAAGAAACGTCACATAAATCATAAAAGCCGGTGGAGACAATAGCTCCTGGCGTCTGCAGTAGTCCCTTAATAGGATTTCGTGAAATCAGGTCAGGATAACATGTGCTTCTCTTGCATTGTTCTGCATTGTGCAATCTTCCGGGTTCCGTGCGGTCCATTGTCGGCGAATCGGCATGCAAATTTTTTGCTTCATTTTGAAAGTGTCTTCGCTGTTTGATTTTTGCATTGTCTAGTTTTTGTTTCTACTGTTTTGAATATCACAATACTTAAATACTCCAAAATTTGCATCTTGCGTAACAGACCAAACTTACTTTTTGTAAGCGGATACCAACACGGGTAGAAGTATTTTGGTTGCATGTCTGATATCTATTCATATCGTAGTACCCAAATTCAAAGTACAGGCAATTTCGGGCACTTATATGATAATATCTCGTGTTTCACAGGTTCAGTGAAGTCACATTACCATTTCTATAATGTACACACGCAAGGAGCGAGAATCGAATTCGTGGGAAGTCTAACGCGTCCAACAAAACAAATCACCGTGTCACTTCATCCATTTACTTGCAAATTTCGTGCAAAAGTATCGAAAAAAACCCCAAGATAAAGGTACAGAAGTGTTCTATTCTAGTCGCCAAATGAATAATTACCTTTCACGTCTCTCCTTTCAATCTGCGCTGTGCGATCGATCAGCGTCGCAGAACTCTTTCAGCGCGTCACCCTTGCCGCGCTCAGGTAAGGTACAATTAATCTGAAACATCCCAAATCAGTATTACATTAAAAACGAAATAAAAACCCCGCAGCCTGCCGTTTTTTCGCCGCCGCGTTTTCTTTTCCATTCAGATTTTTTTGACAGCACGAAAAATGAGACTCATTTATTTGACTCGTACACAATGTAGGACTGTTTGAGTACGAGTATTTGCTATAAATACGCATTTTTCTCTACATCTCCTTCCTCCGTGGGGTGAACATTAGCCTTGGAAGCGAAGGGAGTCTCACGTGTTCCCTTTGTTCGATTTCGAGATTTTAGGGGAGTACTGATGCTTATATTCTCATGGAATCCATCAAAATAATCGCGTACTCATGTATAATGGATTCGTGGTGTCAACAAAGTTTCTATGATTAATTTCTTTCGAATTCGAATGAATATCGAATGTTTACGCGTATCAAGGATAGTAATAAAATCTTTCATTGAAGACACTTTGTGATATTAAAAAAATATCTGATTTATATTAACAATTTGTATCTAAAAATATCTCGTTAAAAGTATGTGTGTAGACTGTTTATTTAAGCCGTGTTATATACTAGTATATAACACGGCTTAAATAAACAGTCTCTTCAGACATAACACATCTCAATTACTCAACAATCGAGACAACTAATAATTCGTCAGCTAAGAAGGAAGCTGTCTTAATTTCAATTCTGTCTTTAATTGAGACGGCGTCGAACCCAGGACCGTGCCATACATGTACTACAGCGCGTGCTTGAACGCTCATTAGGCCACACATAAAAGGCAATTGTTTCTTTATACTAAGTCTTTTGTCTATATGAGCACCGTGCCCGGGCAATGTCATATTTCGACGTTCTTACATTTGTTAAATGCTAATAGTTTTTCTAAGCTCGATTTTAAGGTTCTCTAACTTATTGTGGAGCCGGGCGGCCGAAACATTGGCTCATTGTGTGATAAATTGGTGAACATAAATACTGTTTTGTCTTAGCCTATTCACTTGTAATTAGGTAGCACAATTTGCTCTGTTGAATCGTTAATGAGACGGTTATGCGGGACAATAAGCGGTAAATCAATTATACAATGCGTTCACTGATTTTTACGCTTTTGACAGTGTGTGTTATGAATATGAAATGGGAAGCAAATGGGTTGGAGGTGATGCCCATCTTGAACAGGTATTTCAACTATTTTATCATTGCATGGTACTGTTTCGTGTTTTCTGTTTTCAATTTCATGGTTTAATGGTAAGGTTAAATAGAAAATCGTTCATGTTGACTTCTAGCTTCAGGAATTCGTAGGGCGCAATATTTCGGTAGTTATATTTGAATACACTTCATAAGCTATTGCTTAGAGTAAGTAAGTTTTCTACACGAGTATATTTTATTTGAGTGATACTCATTTTCGTACTTAAGTAATTAATTTAATTGATAAGAGTAGTCAAGGTGATGATTATCTTAAAATAATTAATTTGATATCACTGTTGTTTTGAAAGGTGTGTTCCTTATGAGATAGTAAGACTAAGAATTTATCTTACCCTACTATATCTTGTGACTTTGCTAAATAATTTAAGATTGCGAA
This sequence comes from Anticarsia gemmatalis, assembly GCF_050436995.1. NCBI lineage: Eukaryota > Metazoa > Arthropoda > Insecta > Lepidoptera > Erebidae > Anticarsia > Anticarsia gemmatalis. The sequence continues at coordinate 8,908,248 of NC_134755.1, forward strand.
AGACTGCCTTATAAAACATTGGAGTTGACTCCACCGCGTTTATTTTTGTAACATACGAAGGCACATACCAAAACGTAATGAAAACTAGTGTAGGTAATAGAAATAATTATCACTTGTTCAAATGGTGAAGTAGAACATCGTGATTAAACCTTGTATACTATGGAATTCATTACAAAAATATATAGAGGATGCAACGCCAACAATCAAAATTAACCAGAGTGATGAGCTCAGCGCCTAGACACTTCTTCAAACTGCAGGGAGACCCTTACTCAACGGTTGGACAAAAAATTATATTTTACGTACATAAAATCACGCCTTTTTCCCATAGGCAGAGACCAAAGAACTTAAATATATTAATTAAAAGGAACTTATATTTTATTATTAAAATTAAAATATCGTGGTAGACTTATAGTTTTGCAATCTGTTTCAATAATGGGCTAATTCAGTTTATTTACTAATGAGTTTCATCTAAAGATAGATACAAAAAGTCTAAAATACCAACGTCATGTCGTATCACCGTAACTGCCATCATACGAGTGTGTATTTAAAGTGAGTTATGGTCGTTTGCATGACAGCTAGTATCGGCTCCCGACGGCTCTATGACTGACGGGGATGTTTCAATATCTGTAGCAAATAACTAACTAAACGGACTTCGTACGAGATATAAAGAGATAAAAACGAAATCAATTAAATACTTTAATAGTTTTGTTAGTCACTTAAACTTTATTAGCTATATATAGTTAGTAGAAAATGAAATCTCTCTTTCTTACGTCATTGTAACCTTATACGTATATAATTTTTCTAAAAAAAAATTACTTTACTTAATATGCAAATAATGTTTTGGCCTTTCTTTAAACATGCATATGTTTACTTCCGATACACAGAATTATTAAATTATTAGCATGCGTTTACAAATTTTATTCTAACACTAAATTCTTGAATTCAATACTACAAAATCTTATCACAAACTCTTATTATCAATCAAAAACAAAATACATTTGTAGAGACCACTCGGCGATTTGTCCAAATGAAAAATTAATTTTCCCGATGATTAATATAATGGCTTACAATAAAACGTAATTGGTGTTTGGAACTTTTTACATCTTCCTCTTGTCCAAATTAATTTATTTCAACAGTGGCTGAATTTAACGTTGTTTTACAACCGATGATTTTTTTAAACATTTTGTCATTGTTTTTTAATTTGTAGTTTTACTTTGAAAGAAAGTGGAAGCTATTTGTTCTTCATTTGTTGTCAGGAATAATTTGAATACGACTTTATGAAAGAGAAAACAAACTTGCTCTATACGATTTGAAATTCGCGAACGGCAAAATTCATTCAATTCCAAGCATAAACTAGGAGACACCTCCCATTGAAACCTGTGAACCAAAACAATCAGGTGACAGAATGAGATATGACGTTTCGTAAAACAATGACCGGGATCTCGAATAATAATGGGATGAAATATCTGTGGTAACAATTTATATTCTAACGCTGGATTCAACTTGACAATTTATTAATCAAACCGATTACCTCCCCTGCAAAACCGGGGCCTATTGTGAAAATATTGTCGCCCAAACAATCCTATGAATAATTAAGGATTTAAATTTTAACACAACAAAGGCATAAAACAATAAACGCCCTTCAAAGTGGACAAAGGCATTGCTGTGAGTGGCATTTTAGGTACCCCTCGTAAAAATTTTAATATGCGGGGTCGGTCACTTGATTGTTGGCCACTAGCTGACCGTTAACACCTACTTAGTTATAAACACATTCTTTACTTCACATAGTACTTTAAACGTTACAAAATTATACCTAAAACTACAAGATTTCGGTATGTTAAGCTCGTCGAGGCCTTTGCCCGCGGCTCTGATCGCGTGACTCTCAAAATTGATATCGTGTGAATTCAAAGTCGTGATGATGTTTTACAAAATGTAAATATTAAAGTAAAGATTTTGTGAAAGTCAAATTCTTGTACATGTCAATGCCTGATAAAGTTGGATAGAAAATGGATTTTAGGCACGTTTTTTAATAATTTATTTAAACAAGATAAATGATATGCAGTGATTCAAACACATGTGTATTCATATGCAATAATTAATTAAAACATTTTTGGATTAATCCAGAAATCAATTAAGGCCACCATCGGTTCGGTGTACGTCTCCGACACATGTCGGTCCCCACTTCCCTCAGCTTTTTCCATAACGACCTGTGAGCCCCTCCCTTCTTTAGAGAGAAAAGCATAATCCATCACTGTACGTCACCCCTATTTTGGTGCTTGCCCTCCTGCTCTTACGCATCACCGAAAAGTATATCCTTCTTTGTCTCGCCCGCTAGGGGTAGTTTCTCTCAGTCGCCGCTTGACGGGTGATCATTTTTCTTGTGGCGCGTTCAATCATCGCGTCACTATCGCCTTCCCTTTCGTCCGAGGGCCTGTTTTATCGGCGTCTCGCTCACACGGGCCCTTCCTGTCTTTCTGTGTGTCCCTTATTTTCTGTTAGCGGTGCGTGTTCCACTACGTGCCCGTCGACCAAATATGGCGTCTTTTGTGTTTGATTTTGACGTTTTAATTTTTGTTAATAAAGTAGTCGGTTTTTTAATTACATTTCTTTTGTTGTATATTTTTTATTATAATATTAGTAGACGGACGGGCCGGGTAAGCAAAATTGAGCTTTTAAATCGGAAGTCCTTTTGTATAGTATTATTGTACATTAAGATATTAAATTGCATAGTTGTTAATTAGCTAAACACATTAAACAGTACTACTAACATTAATAATCAGTCTAACGTTGAATAACTAACAGTAACAGAGCTAATGTTTAATTAATTTTGCTATTAATTCATATCTCCTACTGGCTTAATGTTAAGATCCAGATTACAGAGTATTAATCCAGCAGTCATAGGTACTCCGTGTAGAAACGTATGCAAATGCACTGAGTGTGTTTAATGGCTGTAGAATATGCAGAGTTGCCAGATAAATATTACTATTTGCTTTACACCTATAATTAAACGTCCATTAAAAGTAACCGCGTCTTTTTAATCGTGCATGTAAATAGATAATGATTTGCATTGCTTGTAAATATGACCTAGTATGGTGTAATATTAATTCGATTATGACATTTCCGACCATGAAAATAAAGCAAATAAATGCAATATTGATTTACTATTTCTATTACAATTTTCAAACTGATTTGACTTTGCTCAAGTATTTTTTTATTTTTAAGACAAACCCGATAACAGTTAATACTAGATTTTGACTAAAAACAATACGGAAATATATTATAGCCATATCAATTTAAAAATCACTACTTATTCAAGTAAAAAAAACTTCTTTTAAAAACCACTTACTTTCTGGTAGATAATAAACATCGTAAAAAATACATAATTTAACACGGTTAATAGATATTGTTGAAAACAATATCGAATAAATAATTAATAATCTAAGAATAATCTTCGTGTTTAGCGTATACTGCGTTATGTGCATGGCTCCGCTGTCCGCGGCCGGGACCGCCCGGGAACGCCGTAGATTGACTTGTCAGAATATTTGAATTTTAATCCCGGCAAACGTTACATAAACACCACTTTATTTATTCATGAGCCTACCATTGCACCCGCTTTTGTCAAACAATCCAATTTCGGGATGAATTTTGTAAAAGACTAATGCCTGATAAAATTAAGAAAGGGCGATATAAATATCACATTTCGTCTTGAAGAGGTAAACGTAAAGAAAACTTACAAAATGTTTTTTAATTATCATAGAATATACTACTTTTACTTCTTCGAAATTTAGAGTTTGAAAAGATACAAATCTTTTTTATTGATATTAAAATACATTTCATATAATACAATGTAAAAAATCCATCATAATAATATATATTAAAACATACTATTACCCGCAGGTAAACCGACTTGCAGTATTTTAATACCACAAGAAAACTGCAGAAGCGAGAATTTGAAAACTTTTGAAGTAGGTAAGTATTTTATGAATAAACTCTGAACTCTACTTTCGTAACTTGAGCAAACATTCAAAATGCTACTTCTACAAAAGTGTACAGTCTTTTTTAACTCACTGTAATTAAAAAGAGCCTTACTACTTTACCGATAGTTGAACAGGTTCTCTGTATATGAATGAATGGCTCGCTTCGTTATGGGCATACACTGGTTGTATTAAATAATATATTATTTTATTTTTATATAAAAAGGTACACGCGCTGATTGCAAAATTCGCCTCTAGCCTCGGGTAAGGCGCGGCGTCTTCCATTCCACCGTAAGCGGCTAGCGGTGTTTTCCATTTGGCACTTTTGAAAATATTCGTGAGTATCATTTTATTTTATAATAATTTAATTGTTATATAATATTTTTAACGTTGCATTATTTTGATGTATGGTCTCGGTATTATGTATAACTGTTTTCATTAATAATTCATTAGACATTTAGAACTTCGTTATGATGCGAATGTACGGAAATCATATAAAATTAATAGTCTTTTGTTAACAAAAATGAAAACCTTACTTTAAAAAAAAGAAATTTAAAATTGTTATGTAGGTACATAATTTCCTATCATTATTTAATTTTATTATTCCTTATATATATTCTTGAAGCGCATATGAAATAAATAGCAAATCATACCTACGCTTTTTTGTAAAATCCATACTACATACTGGGTTACATGATATGTGTGAATCAGAGCCTAGAGACTATTCTACAATAGGATTATGCCGTATTCATAGTCAAGCTAAAAAAGCTAGTTGGATTTCTATTGTTTTTTAAATTGATACATTTCTAATAAAATATAATAAATACTCAACAAAAATTAGATTCATTAAACTCATTGTTCATCGAATAAAACAACATTAATTTACAATCACTTACAAATAAATCGTATAAAGAATGTTAATTAGAAAATAACCAATAACTCATAATCACTCTTATTAGTATTGTAACGTATTAATTATTCCGATCGGAAATTTATTGTTTAGTACCAAGTGGAACACTACAAAAAGCCTTGCCGGGCCAAGAAACCTTTAGGCTGTAAACGATTTGATGGCTTTTTAATAAGTTACCTTACGCGGTCGGCATGAAATTTAATTGAATGACCATAACGAATAGCCTGATGCGCACCAGGAAGAAGACACTAGCTCGTAATTTATCCCTTTTCACAATTAATGAGAGATGATTACTTAAATATTGCAATTAATGTTTTAAAAATAGACGAAGCGTGTCAGTTTTTTAAGTCTTTCAGGTTATTGCGGAGGAAATTGCGAAGTTTTGTCGTAGTAAATACATAAAGCTTACTAGTTACAATTTTAGTCAACATAATTACCTGCAAGTCCCTTTATAGTGCTTTATTTATTGTGGTAAAGCTAATCATAATCTACGTAATACTATGCGATATTTTACTTACGTATTCAAATAGAACGTTTCATATCCTTATTGACATAGTTTTTTCTTTTTACAAGTGAATAAATAGCTGCAACTGGCCAGTATTGAGTCATAAGTATTTATTTACTATGTAAATAGAACCTGTCTCACCGTGGAATTTAGAAAATGGAACACATTTTATATAGCTTGTTTTATTCAGATATCCAGTTGTTTTTTCTTATTGTAATTAGATAGGGAGAGAGCCACAAAGGTAGGCCGCTAATCCAATTTTTTGTTTTTGTTTTGACGGGTACAGAAGAAAGATAGTGGCATCCATTAGAGCTACAAGGTTGAGTAAAGCGCCGACACCAGTTGTCGGGGAGTATCCTACATAATATAAATATTCAATAGGGGTTTGAATATGTTAATACAACGTCTCCTCATTGGGTTGTAGATTGCGTCGTCGTTTTTATCTTATACGACATTTAACTCCGGTAATTCAATTTACTTTATTTGCATAATGTCGCTTGCTTTCTAAAGTAGGTGAGTATGGAAATCTCACTGAATGGGAACGCAATTCGTTTGTCCTTTGAAGTGTATAAATAGAAAATTTATGTTGATTTTGTGTTTGATAAAAGTGCGTAATTCAATGCAAGTGCATTTATTTGAATAAATAAGCGTTATATTGATTACATAAAGTGTGTAGTGATATTTTACGCTGGTTAAAACCCACACTCGTTGTTAACACCAGTCGAATCAAAAAGGTTTCATCACACTATTACGTATAGGCGAATGGAGATATCTAGAATTAATCGGGCTCTGAAGGCATACAAAGCCGTGAAATATTGCTCGCTCGTTGTTCACAATGGCTACGTCTTCATCACGACCCTATTGTTTTTTTTCTTTAGGCACCACACGCGGGATTGTTTTCTGTTACAGCTATAGAGTTGGGAAACGTGTTCTCCTGTCTCTGTGCTCATTTATCAGGGACTACGCACTTCGACGGCTTACCATAGCCGAGATAAAAATATCACTGTACTTAAAATAAAATTCTTACATACTTGTTAATAATATTTATCGACGGTGACCCTACGATGGGGTCCGAGGTGTGGGGACATAATACAATTTGTTTTATCTTAGTTTTGTAATCTATCAACGTAGTGCGTAGGGTGTTTTTAAAATTACACACACGAAATATTTGTAGGTGTTTTCATTTTTACATCCGTAAAACATTCGTTAGGATACTGAGATGTCCAATAATATGGTTTATGTATAACGTACTACTTTTCAGTAGAAAAGTGTCACCTCAGCGCAGAAAGTTGAGTTTTGACACTTTAAGTAACTTAAAATATTTGTTGTTTAGACAGTAGACACACAACCTGAAGAATAACACCATAAGGCTCCAATTGCGTTCTAAAACATGATCATTACGTCTCTAAATTAACCAGAGCTGGTCTCTACAAATTCGCAGGTTAACACCAATCCCATATGTTAAGGAAGTAAGTTTTTAACGACATACCTTTAGGTATATTGTAACAAAGACCGCACAATAGCACGGTGCTCTTCATTCCCCGTTATCAATCTACCATGATGCCATCTGTGACGCCTCCATTACTCAATTTCCTTTCCCGCCAAAAAAGAACGTAACGTAAAAAGAATTCAAAGAAAGAATTCAAACAACCGTTTAGAAACACGGAATAGAGACGCGACGCGAGTGTCGTGTCGTTTGATGTTTCATTTTGATTTATGAACGAATAAATAGGGTTTGGAATATGATTCTGAGTGCCTAGATGTAGGTTTCATAGACTGCGGGGATAAAACTGGTTTTGAAGTACTTTAGTTCGAGTAAATATATCATACACCTACATGAAAATGTTCTCTTACTATATTTCCTAGTTATATCCAATTCTGCTAAGACGCAATTGAAACTATTGCTATTTAGTTTAGTGACAAGCAATTCTGTGACCACTTTGCTTGCTTCAAAAAAAATCACTAGACCAAATGACGAAATGAATAGAACAGGTACCTGAAAGTTAGTGTGGGTGTAGAGTTTGGGTAGTAACAAACTACGTTCTCGAAACTCGCAAATCAAATCTGATTTCAATAACTTATTAGAATCTGGGTAGCCCACTTGTTCTATCAGTTATCAATCTTTCCTACTACACTCAACAAATGGCATCAACATGATGTTAATTAAGCCATATAAGTCTTAACCAGATCGATAAAAACGATAATGGTTAACCATACACACAAATCAGAATCGGTAAACAATACTAAAAGGAAGTGCACAGATTCTTATCAGATTCGCATATAAATTTTCGGTTTCTAAACGGAATGTAGTGGTGCACCCACACAGCACCGAATTTGGACACTCTTGCACTGTATGTTGGTACCACTGAATGATAATTTAAATTCATTCTCTCCGCCGCCCGCGCCATCATTTGGACAAATGCTACGTCATTTGTCTAAGGGAGTGTATTGAGGCGCGGGGAGGGAAAACCGTTTCACGTAAACATGAAAATTCAACCTACAGCCCTGATAATAAACCTACTTTTGCAACATCACCAACCGATCAGATTCCAAAATCTTCTGCTGATGTAACGCTACGCAAAATTGATATTTACGACCTAAAATATAGAGTTCATTCGCTACCGTGCATCCAAAATCTCATTTTGTAAGCTTCCGAAAACATTTTCACAATGAAAAATGAAACTTATAAAGAATGTTAGTCGGTTGATTTTTGATCGGCAAAGTTTGCTTTCAATGGGTATTGAATTAAAACTTACCGTATTTGTGCTACGTTACTAATTAATTTAATTATTTATCTCATTGTGCGCATGTTTATTCAATAAACATATTTTAATGAATAGGTACGCATATAGACAGCTTCCGTATTCATTTAATTCATAGAAGACCTATTATTATAATTAGCTTATGATCAGGTTTCATATTTCATTTTATGCAACTGACATGATAATTGGGTTTCTTCTAAGCACTGGAAGTTTTTATATTAATACGTAGATTCAATATAAAAAATACTTATTACATTGGTCGTAGAAATATTAAACTCACACAAATGTATTTACTGCGAGGTGTAAGACATACAGTTGTTATTTGTACTTTGAACGAATAAGATCATATTTTCATAAGTACGCGTACTTGCTCATGTATCTATCGCTCACACAAGACATTTTTATCCTGAAATAATATTTTTCTACTATGATGAGTTTTTGTATTTTGCCACAGCTTTGGCTTATAAGCTCACCATAAAGCGAACTATTGGATTAATAAACATCTGAGGAACTAACTAATACATAATAATATCTGAAGGTTACAAAACCAGTTCTCACGATAATCAGGAACTCTCTGAAACTAACAAAAAGGCAAACACTGTCCTTTCGTAATAAATACTGGAACATTTTGCATTGATTCTCATAACTTGACGCGAGGAGGAAATGAAAGGCATCCATTCTCTCGAGAGCATTATACGAGGTACATACAGACAATCGTGTTTTATATCGTAATGTAGTTTTTGTCCTCACTACTATTACTTTTGCGGAAATAGTGTTTGTTTGTAATACCCCTTTATAATAAAATTTGCTCTAGTAATACAGGTAAAACTAAATAAATAAACTACTCTCTATTATACGTCATCATAAAACAAGCCTCTTCCATGCCTATCAGAGATCGTGATGTGATCTTGGTAACTTCTAAAAGTGCAAATCATTATGAAAATGTACATTAGTAAAAACCTTTTTATTGCGAATTGTTTTGACGTCATCACACGTGATTACTAAGGTTCACTAATCAAAAGCTGCCAGATCGTACTGCTTAAACTATATTTATTTAAGACGTTCTCTAGGTTGTGATTATTATATTATAATTCCAGTTTACGGTTTCTACGAAGAATATAATCTGGCATTTCTCGAGTACTTAAAGAATGTCTTCTGCAATAGGCCATAACTATGGTAAATTATAAATCAATATTTTCATACAAACAAACCCATAAGCGGAAGCTAGTCGAACATAAATGTAGGTGTGCATTACATAGGCTCATTTGTACCGGGAGGGTAGTCAGAGTAAAATAATCGTATACCGTAAATGTTAAATTAATGATAGTCCATTTGTTCGAGTGAAATAAATTTGATGAAATTAAAAGGAAAAAAAATCAGTATGAATAATCGTCGTTCGCCTGTTGTATGTCCGCCTTCTGTTATTAAATTCCTCGTAGGTTTTATATGTAGCATTGGAAGAAGCTTTTTGTAAATAATTGCGAATAGGAAGCTACACATATTGTGATAGATTGCGTTCGTAAGTTGCCTATGTGTTGCCTTTACACGCGATTATGAAAAATATTTCCACTACTTTCTAGTGCTGGCCAGTAGTTGCACTTATTATGATACTTCATGATACTTCATCAAAGGTATCTATAATATGTAAGAAACCACACATAGAAGGCTAGTTTGAACCAACAGAGCATCAATGCCAAAACAAGATTGATAGAGATTGCTTACGTACACGTTTATGTATAAAGAAAGAGTCCTTCTAAGATTCTTTATTTTCAAATGCTACTTATTTATTTCTTTGCTAGGCACCTATTTTTCTTCATTTGATTTGCAGTTAAGGATGTTTTATTAGACTTCCTTCTTCAAAAATCTAATCAGCCAGAATAAATTATAACAGCCAATACTGTTCTGCGAATTTGATGTTTATCTAACATTCTGTTGATCCAACCCCGGTCCCGAAAGCAATCTAGTTGGGCAGGATTACTCGTTTCTTTTTTTTTTATTTTATCTAATTGTACCCGCGGTATGCCCCAGAGATGGGGCTATGTGTCGCGGAGTATCTACGGTGCCCTGCGCGGAAACCAATTTCAAAAGACCCAGAAACTGTACAGAGACGGGTTTCGTACGTTTTTTGCGGATTAAAAATGTGTGGGAATTACGCAGAAACGCAGTTTGGAGTAACTTTTGAAGTGGTATTGATACTTCAATTTCTTTTTTTATGATAACTCCGGACTTTAAAGGCTTTGAAGGTTTTTAGATTTTTACTTTTACCATACTCGGAACATGTAATGCTTAACGCTAATGTTTGCTCAGGAAATTAGGAAACTAAAGGTCGTCAATGTATTTAGGGAAGCTATTGCACAGGTACTCTGATAATTAATGTCAGTGCAACCTGAAAACGTAATATTTGTTGCAGCAGCTAATTTACATGGTAGCTAAATAAAATTTAACGAAGTCAAATAAGTTTACATTAAACTGAATATATTTCAGTTAAAAAACTGTTTACACTATCAATCTATCAAACAACCCTATAGGAACCAAAAATGCGTATTAACATAGAGATGTATATCAAATCGTAGGGTAAATATTATTTCGAAAGGATATTCTGCTCCGGCCCTGGCGCGCGTGGTGCCCCTCTCAGCCCGCGAGTGACACTGACGGATCGCGGGACATTAGTCATAGTCGAGACCTCCCGCCCTCACCTCCCGTACACCCCTCAACCCCCCGCACATACCCTGTTTATTTACTTTTTGTAATGCTATTGATGTTTAATTATAGAGCACCCTAATGTAACTTGCCTAATTTTGACGCGTCATGTTTTGCTTGTAATATTTCATTGCATCACGGGTTATATTTCGTTAGTGCATGTCGTTTATACTGTGCTATTTCTAAGCAATTCTCTGTCTGCAGTTAATATTTCAAGGGGATAGGCGCGAGCTGAGTGACTCTCAGCTGAGATATCTACAATATGAATTTTGTAAGATTCACGAAAAACGGGCTAGACACTTGAGTCTGAAGGCTTTTTAAAAGGTATCGTGTATGTATTTTAAAGCTATTTAAATTGTTACGATGTTGGAGTGATAAAACCTCCAAGCTAGATCTTGGGTTCGGCTGTTTCTTATCAGGAATTATACTAGTTTTAAGTAGCTTGAATTTTAGTTTAGAGAATACGAATACTCTTCGGGAAAAGACCATTTCCCAGCAGTGGGACAATAATGGGTTTAAGTAAAATGGAATAGATACCTGACCAGCCAGGCACAGGGTTTTTAACCCCTAGATTTCTTCATATACCTCAAGTACGTGCAGCATTGGAGTAAACAATTTTACTGACTGGCCGACGTAAATAAAACGATGCAAGCTCTCTACTCTACAAAGTTAAAATAAGAAGAAAACTCTACATACATAGTCACATGCATTCATATATATCATCCTATAGTGTAGGAGACTACATTATGTTAGTAAGTACATTATAATACATTGCCTTGTTTATTTTTGATCTCAACAATATAATTATTAGAATCGGCTACATTTTTTACGTACAATAGCTAGTTAAACGAAACCGATTAACTGTATTTAAGTAAATTGACGTCGCTTGATTGAAAAAACGCAAACCAGTCATGTAGGAATTCACGTCCCTCACTTTTCACCGGAACACTCAACGAACGTCGTAATATTTCATCACCAGTAGCAAGTTAAACGCTATCACCAATTTCAATCACCCATCCATCACTAGTCTGTCATCACCGAGATACCTGAGTTCAGGGGGCGTCTCCCTTATCACATAGCGTCATGATAAATGACTTGCGCCTATCTGTTAATTAAGATTTTCGCGACTCACGTGTAGACGGATGTTCGTAATTTAACTTCGAGTTTCGTTGGTGACGAAAAATTGAATTTAGATTATCATGATGCTGGTAAACCTTCGGTCTTTATACGTAGTACTAAGAATTAATTTTCCAGGGTTAAATTAAGTTGCATTCGACTTTTCTTTATGTATTTCTTGAGCAATGAGTTTAAGGACAACAATCGATAGTAATTTTATAGGAACATGTCTCTACCATTTTATCCTTACGTGAAATAATTCTTTGTAAGGTCTTTAGATACTTAGTTGCTTTTGTTGATACCTATAAACATGTTTTGAGTGATGATGTTAGGATGAGTTTCACAATATTGCTATAATTGGAAGGAAATGGAAGTTTCCATAAATACCACTAGTATTTATTACTCATATATTTTATTACATTAATGTAATCGGATGACGGCGTCGTGCGTGTCACCTATTGGCATTTACGTATTTATAAATATACCTTTGTAGGTCGATGAAATGTGTAGAAATATCAGGTAAAGGTTTCAATCAAAATTAAAGATTGTTGAAATGATAAACTGCAGAATCATCACATTGAATTAGCGCTGTCAAAGTATTTTTTCCAGGACCGTTTAATTAAATTTGTAAATACAAAGAAGATCTGTCACCTTATCTATAATAGTCCTTACATAAAGAAATCTGTTCTTTAGATAGAAAAATCTTCTAAGATTCTCTATCTTCATATTCATCTTAAACTTTATCTTAGTAAAAGCCATCTTTCAAATCTTTGATAGGCACTTAATCACCCTCTCATCAAACAATCGTGAACTGAAGAAACGGCTGCAAGTGCAAAGTGTATCAACAGTGAGATAGTTCGCTGATCGCCGATAGAGGGCGGGCTCGAACACCCATTTGTCAGGCCCTGGCTCATTAGGGTCGAATCTGGTTGAGTCTCGGGGGATTATACGTCTCAGTACCATTCTGGAGAGTACTGTTATCGACCTGAGAGTATTCTAGGTTCTGTTTAGATTCTCGGATATGTTGAATAACAAAAGCAGTTTAAGCAAAAAATTGCATTCTAATAACATTAGAAGAAGACAAATTATGAAGTTGACTACAACATTTTAACATTGTACTAAAGTTCGAAGAGCAAAATTCATTTTTGATATACAGGTTTGCGAGAGTAGAGTTTAGTTATCCGGTGATAACATATAACAAACAAAGGTTTACAATTTAAACAATCTCTAACTATCGTAAGTGTTAGTATATTTAGCATTAATAAATAAAAAAAATGAGTTTGGACTCTTGAGTTTACAATCCTTCGACATTACAACACACATTGTACATGTATTTAAAATCATTTATAGCTTTGTATTGCACCTCAAAACTACATTTAAAATAAACATTATTTCTAAATAATAATAATCAGAAATGCATAACTAAACATTACTTACTGTGTTTCCTATTTTCATAACTAGCTAACTCATTATACATAAGCAGTTCGTAGTATACATTGAGTATTGCTAAGCGTTTAATTAATGACATAATCTATCAACCACTTGCACAGACTAAGAACGCCTAAATGCATACCTGTTATCAAGATTAAATTATATTTTACCACAGTTTCATTAATTTGTAAGACTTTATCGGACCTCGTTGATTGAAAACCTCACCCAAATATACGGTAACAACATGATCTCGTTAAGATATTACTATAATTACAATATTATTTGTTTTTGTATACTAGAAATCACTAGCAATTATATGAAATCTGTCATATAAGTACATTAACTACCATTATACTAATCGACATGTCGGGCAAAAAAGACTCAATCTGTAGAAACTGTACTTCGGCCGGCTATAATTTACAGAGTACCATGTAAATCTGTGTACGACGATTATAAAAACATTACTCGATAGATATAAACTTATCGCGACCGCCAATCACAAACGAGAAGTCGAAATAAATCGATGTTACATCCAATCATTACTCTGTGTCAGGATCGACTCAATTAAAATATCGTTAATGTAATAATATTAAACAAAAACGAACCTTGTGTTCAATGTTTAAGTTTTATTTTTGTCTGTCAATATTTTTACCTTGCAATGGTCATTATGGTAAATGTAGTATAGTATAAAACCACGAAATCGCCGTGTCGGAATCGGAATAAAGGCAAAATAAACAGTTGGTTGAGCCGCTCTGGACACGAGGCTGTAACTTTTAAATAATATAAAGGCTGCCATTATAAAAATATCAACTGGAGACCATTGGAACGATGTTGATTTAAAATTACAAATAAATAGTTGCGGTCTACAAAAAGAGATTGTGTTGATTCTAGGTTAGCTATGATAAACATTAATGCGAGCATTGAGGACAGGATGTTTTTGAAATAAATTAGCTAATTCAAAATGGCTTGAAGTAAAAAACCACACATTGATTCCAAATCTGACATATCATCTGCTATCACACATCATAATTATTAGCCACCATTAGCTTGACGTTTCGGTATAGATTACGCTGGTCTTAGTCACAATGGTATTAGAAAATTATCAGGCAACGCGAATGTTCAAAGGTATGAAATCAAACCAATACATTTTAAAGTGTCTGAAAACTACTATTAAGAAAATATTTAAAACAATGTAGCCATTGTAGGGAGTAGTTATCTTATACAATCATAAGACCCTATAATACATTTATGTATATACTTACTATAGATCACAAGTTCATGAAATTCTTTAGCAATATAAAATTTCAATTTACAAATAGTTATTTTAACTATCAAATTGCAGTAATAACTATTAACAAATTAATTTCTAAACGTTTAAAATCTATACTTATCTAATAATAATTTATATCAAGACACTCTATCAAATTATTTACGTACATTACTTTATTACGTAGGTATCTATTTTTCATAATCAACGCTAGCTAAGGCGTAATTTATCAAAGCACTTACCTAAGTAAACAACCTACTATGTGCTATATCTTATGTACTTTATCTTTATATAAATACTTAATCCACTTAAAGTTTAGAACGACGCAGCAATTACTTATTGCTCTAAGATTTCAGTTGATATCTTTAGAATCGTGATGAAATAATTTATTGCACGGCTTGAAAATGTTGATGAAGTAAATTCTATTAAAGATTTTTTCGACTGAATGTTTACTTAGTATCGAATTTATAAAAAATGAGAAATATCTGTGAAAGTACAGTATTACCAAAATAGAGAAAGAGAGAAATTTATTTTTAAATTTTTATTGAAGATTTTTTGTATCTCTCAAATGACATTTTTCTTACGAAAAGCTACAAACTGGAACGCATGTTTTTATATCAAAAGCAGCAGAATTGCTTATTCAGCTAAAACAATTTAAATGCGTTCCAAAAAAGCTTGCGCAAAATACTAATCTCCATTAAAGCACTCATTATTTCTCAACAACATCTTACATTATAACCTTAAACTTTACTTAAAACACCAAAACACAAACACCTATATGTAATTTTTTAAAGAAAATATTTACCAGCGTTATCCCGGTGTACGGGCGATAAATTACTAGTAATTTCGTACTCGGGTGATACCTGAGCCCAGTGAAAAAACACGAGACATAGACGTCTTGGTGCGTCGCAAATTACGGTCATCATCTTCTCATCAAGGCGTGGGTACGCGTTGATGTATAGCAGTTCGGCTGGAGGGTACCGGGGGTACATGGGACAAAGAGTACGATTTTCTGAAGATGGTGGAAGAATTTTGTGAAAAGACTGTTAGGAAAGAAATTAAATTCAGCTCAATCCCTGGAACCACTCTTGTAAGGGTTTGGGGAACTATTAGTGCACTTATTTGTTTGGGCCAGTGAAAAATATTTTTCAGGAAAGAAAATAAAAGCTTTAAAGCAGCCTTATGCTAAACCTAGATCAATACACACTTCATCAGCATTTCAATTAGTTATTAATAAGAAAACTATTGAAGCCGAATGTACCAAGATGCTATCACGTATAACAGTTGACAACTCTTTGAAAGCCTCTATGCTGTACATTGTTTTCTCTCTTAGATTATAGTGAACACGTTACATCAAAGCAGCAATGTATTGAATACTGCCTATCAATTTGACGTACACTAGTTGTCACCTGAGTCATCAAGTGTAAGAAAATTCTGAAAAAACATACAATAGTCTCAACATTTCTGGTGTACGACTGTCTCAAATAATTCAGCTGTGAATATTCTGTTGTAGCTATGACCTGTCCTATCTTTGGTTATTTTCTACTCTATGTCGTAAACATGAGAACCTCAACATCAGAGAGTTGGCTTAAAGAGTAAATGGTTTGCGTTCAGCGTTAGGTTTTAAACTCTAAAGTTGCTCGCAAGAAACAAATGACAAGGAAACGAAATCACCGTGGTAATATTCCGCTACACAACATTATGTTAGTATTGCCACCTGCAAATATTGCGGTACTTCAGGCTGATAGTTTGATGAATGTATTTACCGTTAGAATTTTGACGAATTACACAAGAACGTGAAGAAGTAAGTTCGTAAGGGATTGTTCAACAACTTTGTTGACGACCTGAAAATAATGTTGCGTGGTCTTCTTCTGGTTTAAGGACTTAAAGATACATTTTGACATTACTAGTACAGTTACATATAGAGTGGTTGGTGAGTCAAATTAAGGTAGAATCATAAAGAGCTGAAAGATTTTCATGTCATATTTAAACATTGAACTAAAAAATTCAGTCAGTCAAAATCGTCCGTTAATTCAAACCGAAAACCCGAATCCACTGCGGTTCCTGCTTTCATAATCCAAATCAAAATCCTTTCCCAAAAACGCCATACATAACTCATTTGGCCAAAACGGAAAGGTAGACAGGCATTACAATATAATATATCAACTGAACGTATTAGAAAGGCAACAGTGAGCGTACGACGGTAACTAATCGACGCGCATGCGTGTCAAATTCAAATGACGTTGAAACAATTGCTTCTATTCACGCTTTCAGAAGGTAGCCATGGGTGCACGGTTTGATGTGCGAGAATTTGTAGTTTTTGTGGTTTTTGGGTAAGGACAGTGATCCATTTTTGCAAGATGCTCTCCTTCTGCTTGCCTTATAAATAATATATATAGAATAGTACAAAGTAACCGTAGGATACGATTACAAGAAAATTAGTAGTACGATAGTAGGAATTGCATGCCATTTAAAGTTCCAATTACAACTAAGATCAGTAATAATTTAATTTAATGGAAGTAATGATCTTGTTGATCATGAAAGATCGTGAGGTTTCATATTTTTCGTGTGGGTCCGGTCCACGCAAAAAATCTGAAATTTTACGTATTATTTTGGGAAGAATAATAAGAAGATAGAATAGACTGAATGTTAATGAGTCTACAAAAAAATATCTAGTTTTTACACCCGTAAAACATCAATCTTGATTTGCTATATATTAACTCTAAATGTTATTAAACACGTATTAAGTGTAACATCCGTCGTGAAATCACAAAATCCTTCGCTATTACAAAAAACCATTAGATCCGACTTCCATCCGTCCCTGTGAAAAGGCATAAATTTCCCTATTTTTTCCCGTCCACCCACCTAATAGTTTTTACGCATCGTGCGGTAGTCGTATAGAAAAACGTAAATTACCAAAACGTATCGCCGGTAAAAAAGTGGGTTGGCCGTCAGATCATTAGTAAGAGCCAATGGTCGTTACCTAAAAGTCATTAGCGTCAACTTTTACCGTAATTTGAGGTTGTATACCAACCTACATAAGTGCGTATATACATGTATGTGATGGGTATTTTCATTATCATAATTTATGTAAAAGAACCAATTTTGTGTTATTAGTTACGACTTTCGATGATGACTTGATGGGGTGATCTTGATTGCAAAATTGTACCGAGCGTGTTCTTGTGACTTTTGATAGTATTTTTTGCATAATTTCTGTTCGTCTGATCGTCGAGTTTTTAATCGAAATTGTTAGGTTTTACATGTAATAACTGCATTTACGTTGACGCGAAATTAACCTCATGACATTATCATAAAGTTATTAATGTGGTTCACACGATACAACGTACGTAATTGGTAGGCGATAAAAACTATCTTACTTAACATGTTTATCGTAATTGATCAAATTAAGCTTGAACTTAGTCACCAAATTAAAAATGCAATTATTCTGCAATATATCTTTACGTTTTGGTAATTTGGCTGCTGATTTCATTACTGATGATTGAAAGAAAATGTTCCGTTAAAAGAATTACAGCACCTGCTTAGTTTAAATGACGGAACCACGGTATAAGTTCTGCAGTCTTACAAAACAACAGATCAATCAAAACAAAAACTTAACCGGCCGTTTCCATCAATTTGTCGCCCAACTTTTACAATGGCATAACTTTTTGCGCGAGTCGGTGCAGTGAATGGTTCTAATTGCGCGGTTCCATTACAATAATGTCTTATAATCACAGAGCTATTTGTAAACGCCGCGTCGAGCTGCAATGAGGTGTGGAAACGGACCGTTTTGCGGTGCGCGCTTTCAGTGGACCGAATGTGGTTCAAACGGTAGAGACAGCGGTGAAGAAGTTCCTGAGCGAAATGCACTTCTTTCGTATTTTTACTTTTTATTGCTACTACCTAAATGCTAAATCATGTCGCAGAGAAAAGAAGCAACACACACAAGCAAAAGGATCTTATTCAAAGTTTTAAAACTTATAACATTCCCGGGCTCTGTTAGTTATCATAAGTGATTTCCAGTTGCTTCTCATATCGCATTTTCACGAGTAACTGTCGTTAATCAACAATTATCTAGTTTTCGGTGGCTAAAGCTATTAGCACCACGTTTATTCTTATCCTTATCGGTATACAGAAGAAAGAAAGAGGGAAAATACACTAAATACACGCCAAAAGTTTATATTTTAAACCCTCTCGTGTACTGCATTACAGTAACATTGTCGGTCGCACTGATGGCCAGTAGCCGTGCGGTTTAGAAATCGATTCTGCTATTCATTAATTTAATACATTTCCTGCTATTGAGCCCCTTGTAATTGATATCTAGTTTAATAACCGACAGTCGTTTAATGTGCTACATATTTTGAAACTACATTGTCGTAAGTTATAAAAAATAATCGCGGATATAAATGTAGCGTGACTTCCTACGCGATACTAATAGCGCCTTCGTATAGAGAATTTGACATCATATATACCTCTATACTTAACCAAGAAGGTCTTCCAAAATCGAGACATAGATAGATTTTCTATTTAATAATAGTGTTTATTTAAAAAGTGTTGTTTATTAATTTAGGATGTAGAAGCTGAAAATAATATTACTCTTTATGTTCGTTCAGTCTTTCTACCTAGCCACACTATATTAGGCTACTTTACGAATGAAGGACTTCTTAATAACGTAGTTCAACTATAGGATTATATTAAAAATATTGCGTCTGTTTATTTTTGTTACATAATAATGGAAACTAACAAAAAATATAAAATATATGAAATTTAAACGAAAGTATGTCTCAAAATAGAATTAATATACAAAATAACAGTGACAGTGTCACGAAAATGTAAAGTGAGAAGGTGTGACGAGTGAGTGAGATGTTCACTCGTCACATATAATAATTAGTCTGTAAGACAAACGGGTCATGGGGAGAGCAGGGCTGCCACGGGAACTTAGAAAAGGGAGCAATTAACAATTAGGAGGCAAGGAAAACACTGTCAGACTTTCAATATTTGACGAGTTTATTTGATGATTATTATTTAAACATTGAAACACCTGATGTACACAAAATAACACTCAGTTCTAACAACATTCAGTTCACTCCATGAAACTATTATTGAACTTGTAAATAATCATACAAATAATCGAATGTTGAAACCTACATTATAACTGAGCGCATCAATCTCTAGGTAATTATAAACTGGTATGTAGACATAGAAAGTTCAATATATTTATTTAGCATTTTTAAATATCGATGACTTGTTTTACTTTTAACATAACATCTAGCCTAGAAACGGCAACAAAGTATACAGTTGCCCATAAAAAATATCTAACTAGTGTCCTGTCAAAGAGGTAACAAAACACGATTCCTCATAGAAACATCTTGATGCAAAATGCAAATTCCTGACGCGTTAATCTTGCACCTTTTATGTTAATTTGAGACGTATAGAAGGGGTTTCAAATCCCCTGACACTAGGCCAGGGTAGTGATTAAACGATGTGCCATGACACCATTGAATTGTTTGGGGAATTTTATAAATGATTACTTACATGGTTTGAATGTAATCTTGGATAGTAATAGAAATACAAAGCAGTATTATAATATCAATCAGTGCTTTTTTGTATTGTGATTCTATATGATATGTAGTGCAAATAATAATAAACGTATGTATACCAAAATTGATGCACTTATCTTTTAAATTCTGCTGAAAACAATACTCGCTTGAGACAATTTAGTAAAACAATTTTATGTATGTACCAAGCTACCTAATATTTGAAGAAAATCTGCTGTAAAATTCTATTTTAACTGAGAATGAACTCACTTTTAGAAAAGTATTCTTACTAATAAACATTTTAAGAGTTCGTGAATCAAGAATGACGAATCAATTAGTTTAGTATCTTCTAAAAATAAAATACGCTAGCCAAATATTTTGCAGTGTGAAGACATAATATCCTTTTAAGAACCAATACCAAGAATGAGTCACCTATAAATAAAATAAGAAGAAATATAGGTATTTTATAAAAGAATGCGGTTTATCCATTTAAGATAGTCTCCATTCACATAGTATTAAATACAAAGTAATCAATTAAAACCGACAAATTGAAGTGAGACATCTCTTTCAGACAACATTTGCTGTTTACCTTATAAAACTTAATAGCACCATTAGCTACGCTAAGAAAAATAAAGTGATGAAGTTAAAATATCTATCCTTCCATTGACATATCGATAGGCGAGTTTTACAAACGTACGAACACTAGGTTTATTTCTGTTGATAATTATTAATGTTCAGGAATGTGAAGCAGCTGATCTACAAGATGGGAAATTGTTTGCCGTATATTATATGTAACGCTTTCAGTTACGACTGGTCCTATGTTATTGAAAGTCAACTGCTTTTTTATTTTATTTTAACATAAAAAATATTTTAGTAAGTCAGCCAGGAGTAAGATATTCGTCAAGTGAATTGCTTTTTTATATTTTCTATTACATAAAAAAACAATCACGAGAAACATCTTTGACAGTCGTTACGAGTAGTCAGTCAGCTTGAATGTTCAGGAATATGTGGAAGTCGCTCTATGTCAAATACTCGTATTCGACAACACCTGATAAAACTGGAAGCCGACTGCAAAATAGTTGGGAGAAAGGCTAGGCTGTAAAAAGAAGTCAGGGGTAAAGCGTGTAAAAAATGCTGCTTAATAGACTAATGAACAGGATTTTTTTTTAAATTCCTTAAATTTTAATTACATTTTTATAATTTACTAATGTTTTTTTATACTTTCTTAATTAGATATTTTATAATTAACAAACAAACTAACGATAAATATTAAGTTTTCCAGAAATGTAATTCCTTAAGTGCTACTCAATAAAAGCCGATAATACCACTGAACTCAAAATACCAATGGGACAATAATAGTAGTTCATAATTTAATACGAAACCTTCATTTTCCATATAAAACTTATAGTTATTTAGATTGTAATTGTTGATAAAACGTAGCCACACGGTAGCTTCAGAAGGTCGAAAGTATTAAAGTTTATTTTCCATTATCTACATTGCCATCATCATTATTGGGCCGTATATATTCATAGCCGAACTATATACAAGTAAAATGATGTGTCATTATGAAAATTGTTTGGTAAAATTATAATGTAAGTCTACGTTTTCCTGTAAAAGTTTGATAGTTGTCATGTAGCATGACTTAGCATTTTCATTGACCCGAGTTTGCTTGAATGTTATTTTTTGAGTAGAGAGTAGAGTATATATTATAAGCTGTATACCTTACGGTGTAATAATTTTACCATTAGTATAAATATTGACCTATTTTTGACATGATCTTAAAAGTGATGCTTAACAGAATGCAACGAATAATAATGACTATTTGTTAGGTATATTCTGTTTAGGGTGTCAAGATATTTGAATAAAATGAATACCGTTAATAGTTTTTATCCATGTCAATACAAAGTTTCAGGCTACATTCGAGTATGTATCAAATATTCAAAGCTAGATGTATCTGCGTTAGCCCATGTAAAAACTAAACCAACGTCAAAAAATAAATCAAATGTTATACAAACATATACGACAGCCCTGATATCAAGCGTCGTCACTAACGAGTCGACAGTGCTCGGCCGTTATCCAAATGCGGGGCAACCCGAAAATCCACTTAGCCAGCCTCACAGAGGAAAACTTGCGGAAGGGTTGCAACACAGCTTAAAAACAAAGGGTGTTTATTAAATTATTTTGTAGGGAAGCTGCTAATTTGGGTAAAGTTGTGTAACGTTTAGTTCGTGGTGTTGAAGGCGAAATGTGTAATCGTTTTTCATTTTATTGAAATACTCTTATGTCTATTTTTCGAGATACTTTAATACGTAAGTTGCACCTTTCTTAATACGCATATACTTTATCTATTATTTTATTTCAGTTTACTATCTACAGATATCCACCAAGCCACACTTCATTTAAAACTATAACTTTGATTTTTCTTTATTTTTTATTTTTCTTTCTTAACTTAATAAACGAGTTTGACAAGATCACATCTCATAATACAAAGATGTAGAACACTTTTTGAAGCTGCAAATACAATATCCTTAACTTGTACACTCTTTAGACTACAATTTTTGCTGCTCTTTATCATCCTGCCATTCTATACCACTTCAGGCCAGTAATGCAGTTCTTTCTCACCCATCTACGCTTTGCTACAATTAAAAATAATCTTATAACCTAAGCCTGCAATGAAAACCCAGTGACAGCAAGCACTCGAGTCTAATAAGGCAAGCCCTAAGCGGACTCCTGCGGTCTAATTATCGTCAGCGGGCGAACATGTACCAACTGTTGTTGGTGTATAACGACACGATATTAAAACTTTATACTTGTGTCAGGTGCCTTAAGAGAGTGTTAACTTGTACAAATCACACTTGTTCTGAATCACTCTTGAGTTTATTATAGGCTTTTGTCACTATGGAAATAGGTGAGAGAGATTTTTGTTTTTTGGAGGAAATATTCTGACTTGCTGGTGACAGTCACATGATTGAAGCATTGAAGATTTCATAAATATTCTATTTTCACGCTGAAAACCTTAATGTTTTTTTGACTATATTTTTATAATGCAGACTTTCAAAGACCACTGCAGTAGACGTAGTTGTAACTGTTTTTCAAATTGACCATATCACTTAAAAATTGTCCAATTATTTGCAGTCTTAAAAAAAAAAATTACATACATTCTTCATTGACGTTCATCAATCAAAACCAAAATAACAAAAGTACATAACCATCAATATACATCGGCAGTCAAATCCCAGACGCACAGCAGACGCGACATCAAAATGCTAATACCGAAAACTACGAGCATTCTGAACAGCGAATAAACTACATTATGCTTGGATGTTCAGCTGTTCAGTTTTACAGCTCAGCTCGGCTAACAATCCTCTGCGGGGGTACAGAGCAAACTTTTAATTGGCATGCCATTAGGACGGGCGGTAGCACTAAGCGATTTGTGGTGTACCGGCCCCTCTCTCTCTCTCGAGGTTTTAATTTCTCTCTCACCTCTGTGGGGTGTGTTGATTACGTATTCGGATTACGTGAGCCTTAAGGCATAGATGTTGATTGTTGACTTAAGAAATTCCTTCGAGAGATGCTTTAACAAAATAAGAAATCGACAGTGTTAGATGGTAAATGCAATTTCCATGTTTGCGTTGCTTATTCTTATTAGTATCACAAGGTTTCTGGAGCCTCTTGATAGTTTTGCATATCCAATTCTTTAAAAGAATGTACTCAAAAATTATGAGCATTTTTCTTACAAGCAACAAATTTCAAAAACACCATTTCAAATACTTTCTAGAGCAGCAAACATATTCAGTAGGCATGTGACATTGCATACTAAGCTTGCAAACAAAACCGATCTTTTGTGCTAACAAAACAATGCAACTCTCGATTTTTAAATTAGTCAATTAGAAGTGGTGGGTTTTCGTGAGATGGTGTTGCGGGACGGTCATGTCTTCAGCTAATGACAAGTCGTTACCGCCACAAATCTCCTACATTACAACGTATTAAAACTCTAAAACTTCACTCGGCTCGCCATTTGGCTTCAACAAAAACTTTCTTACATCACAAAGATTTAAATTCAAGTCAGAACGCGAACTCTTGAAAATATTTTGTGCAAGGTTGTCTGGATTACGAAAGATTATAGTGCGATTCTTGTTTTGAAGTCTGGAGATACGATTTTTTAGATTACAATGTAAATTCTTACTTTATAGGTTAACAGCTTTTCTTAAACTTAAATCTTGCGCTCTTGACTTTGATTTTCTTTATCTATAAATAAAAAATAATCATTAAGCTACTGATCAATATACCTGTGCAATATTTTAAAATAACTTTTGGATTAAGTTTGAATTCTAGTACGAAGTCGAACATGTACCAAAATGAGTTGGGAGGTTGTACTTGCCTTATACAAGTACAAAAAATACTTATTAGTACTGTACTCCACTCGCAGTGTAGTGTAATCTTATTAATAAGTACTTGTATTAGAATACATCTAACGAGATATTACCATTGAAGTTATGAGAACGTAACAGATTTTGAAGAATCATTTTTACGACTTTCTTATCTAAATAGATTGTTTCATTTTACGAAACTTTTAATCAGTAGTTAACTATTGGGGCAAAACCATTGGAGTGAAAAGAGGGAAAAGTATAAATAAATAAATAAGTATAAAGTTATAATGAGAAAACAAAATCTATCTCACTATACATTGCATTGGTTTTAAGCCAAATTTTAAGTATATCATATTTCTCAACCGTATTTTATCCTACCTATTTAGCTACTACATTCCTATACGCAGTTTTCTTTCATCCATGTCTATGGAAAATTAATTTCATATTTCCCGCCATTTTCCAACCCAATGAAATTTGCAAGTGGCGCCAAGTAGCAACATTTCGCAGATTTTCTTTCGCAACCCCTAGCGTTGGAGGGTTGAATATCG
Source organism: Anticarsia gemmatalis (assembly GCF_050436995.1). Classification (NCBI taxonomy): domain Eukaryota; kingdom Metazoa; phylum Arthropoda; class Insecta; order Lepidoptera; family Erebidae; genus Anticarsia; species Anticarsia gemmatalis. Next base: position 8,933,365 of record NC_134755.1, read on the forward strand.
TTCACTGTGCCTTCCATAGATGGCGCGCCATTGTTATAATTCACAAATGGAAAAACAGATGGCGTTTGTTACGTTTCACTAATTTATTTCTGTAAATTGTGAAAAATGATAGGCAATATTTATTTAAAACACGTATTAGTTTTCTTTTAAAATATACACTTTTTTATTTGAAATTAATAAGTTATCCTCGAAACGTAAATTGCAAATTATAATTAAACATTAATTGAAGAATAGAATAAATGTAAAATTATTGCATTTAACAACAAAAATGGCAGTCAATATAAAATATTTCATGTGTATTCTATACTCTATTCCTATAATTCAAATAGTCGTGTAAGCAGGCGTCAGGCGTCGCGCCGAACACCGGCTGTCGTAGATTAGACACGCTAGCCGGAACAATTTTTTAATATCCCCAAACAAGGAAGGCGAGTTTGGTCTTGTGTTTGAAAGATGTGGACAGGTCATTTTTTGCAATCTTTCCCTGCTCATGACATTTGAAGGCAATTTTAATTTTACTATTCTAATCTTATTATTTTTACTCTATATTTTTTTAATGAAAAAATACGAAATGCTGAGGGGAGCCTAGCCTAATAGGAAGAGCAAACCAATATTTCTTAGCTTTAGGTGATAAGCATTTTTTGTAATTTATTCATTTGCAAGCATATTTCTTTTGCCTTTATCATTATGTTATTCACAACATCCAATAACAAAAGTAGATAAGAATACATCTCGTCATGAGACACCAGATTCTAAATTATTGTAAAAGACCCACAAACTTTGCTTTAACTAATGAAATGAAACAGCATTCTCAAAATCACTTTTTCTCTCTCGCACTTAAAATTACTCCTATGTCGCGTATACATACAAACAACGGTCGCAAACTGCAATCAGGCCTACAACTATTCCGCTATGGAGGCCGTCAAACACCTTCAACCAAATCAAACTCAAAATCACCAAAACCTAAATTGAATCGACCCAAATTCAAACGATTCCATACAATAATCTAATCTATTTCAACAATTGTTACATGTACTCGTTTCTCGGTAACCTGTCGTGTCTACACTAAGACAACACGTATTCGACATTAACAGTGCCACAGTTTGACATCGACAATACGAGTCGCGGAATTAGCATACACTTGTCGCATGCACTTGCCAACCCTAGCTCTACCTTTCTTTGAGAATGCTAGTTTCTGTATGCAGGATAGGGATGGCACATGCTTTCGTTTCAAAACGTGTGTAACGTGTTGTTTCTGATTAAAATTTTCTTGAATTTTATGAAAATGAAAATCGTGATTCTGACCATTTTTAAACAAAATATAAAAGTGTCCTATATTTTGTTCTGCAAAAATCTTTAACGGACCATTCAAAATATTAGTCACTAAAAGTTTCAATAGTTTATTTCTTGTTCTTTTAAAATTAATCTTAAGACAGCATTCACGAATTTAGTAGTTAGCTAAAAATCATTCTTTCCCTTTTCATATTATTATAATTACATTTATTGCCTATAGCCATGGCGAATAAAATTTCCAGATTACCTCGATACTCTAGCGTGCTAAATATATTTAATAGAAACACTACGAAAAAGTGGCACTAGATTCCTTCCTTTATTCTTTTATTAATGACAACATTTATAGTTTATTCTTTTTACCTTCTTAAATATGTCTTAAGTCTATCAAAAACCTATCCCACTTTCCATCCAAATGAAAAACCTAAAAAAACAAATATTCAGCTAAACAGGTTGTATATCAGCCATCAATAATAGCGAAGCATCGGTGCTGAGACGTTCGCCCACATTCACGTTGCAACGTTGACTAACGACCTGCCAATCAGGGCCTGGCTTAATTGGAAATCCGTGTTTGCAACCACTCCCTCTTCGCCTTTTGTTGCTAAAAATTAAACGGAATTTGAATATTATGGGTTCTTGTTTTTGGTAGTTTATTGGTTTAGTTTTAACTTAGTAATACGTTTGTAAAGTATAGAGGTCAGTTGATCTATTTGATGAAACTAATATGGATCAATGTACTTGCTTTATTTCTTCAATGTGCCCAGAAAAATCAATTTCTGCCAAAAGTGTTAACTTTTATTTGTATATGGATTCATACATATATTATGATCGTAATAAAATCTGATGGAACAATTAATGAACAGTCAGAATTTCGATCCGTAGACATCGATAAAAAAATGTTTGATTAATTTATAAGTCCACTCCTAAAAGCAATACTGAACAATTTTTACTACCAGGGTATTCTATCATCATCACCCAACATTACATAAGACATTTTCCCGGAAACACTACTTTTCACACACATCACACTAAAACAACATTTACAAGACGTTTCGTTTGAAATTTTATTGACGAAGTTCATCAGTTGGAACCCTCAATTTAACGTGCCTTCTGAAACACGGGGAAGCTCCGTGTGTATAATATGGTCACCCATCCACTGATAAACCTCGGCAAGCGTAGCTTAACCTGAAATATCTATCCGCGCGTCTGTCACGCATGAGTTAACAGTCGTTAATTATCGGTGACTGTCGCCATATAAACATGATAGATTATACCTAAGCAACGTAGTGAAGATATCGAAGGGAAAGAAACATTAAGTGTATTCCTATGTCGGCTGTGATATCATTTTCATAGGCCGCCGATGTTCCTGCAGCCCCTTTGAATGTTTGTGAACAGGGATCTATAGGAGATGTTATTTGTACTAAACTTTTTAGTACTGTTTCGTATCGCAGTATTAACATAAAGAATGCTGTAAAATGTTGGTCAATTTCTGAAACGTTCCTCACGGAATAAGATACTAGAGTACAATCGTTAAAAACTTCTTAAAATCACATAGAGCTTGCTTTTGAATCTGATGATATTGATTACACCTCTCAATAAAGCACTACATTGTCTCAAATCCTTCAGAAGGCATATTGACTGAGCGCAGCATGTTAACTGACATGATGGTCAAATTAACGATTAAAACACATTTCTGGAAACTCTGGTGGCAACAGCAAATTGTCACCGCATGTCAACAATGTTTTATTTTGACATTGTTCAGTATTCCCGCAAATGAGCTTTCGTCTTACATCTATCAATTTAGAATTTTGATAGGGAATTTAGATTTCGACTCTACTCCACTCGTATTCAGATACTACCGCACAGAAACCATATAGTAAGGCGTCGAGAAAAAAGCAAAATGATTCAATCGGCCACTCTCGAACGTCGATCAGTCTTCGTCAATCGTGTGTTTAGTCCTTTATCGATTTATTGTTACTATGAAAAACTACTGCTTTTGCGAATATAACAGTCGCTGATTTACTAAAGCTGTGTTAGTACAAATCTAGGCTGGGGTAACGACCTCGAATCATTCGCATTTACTGTAGTTTTGGTACAAGAATGTAGAGCTGGTAGTAGGTGAAAAAATAGGTGTCTTAAATACTTTTTCTAAAGGTTTTTAGATGTTGCTAGAGTGCGTAACATTGAATCCTCTAATTGTATTGATAGAAACGAATAATATGTTGGAAAATTAATCTGACGAGTAACATAAAAGTAAAGCAAACTTTCCCAGCTTAAACATTTTCTTAGTTACGGTGCAGCGGCGTAAATGTTGATGTGGTATAAATATCAAAGGTAAAACTCTGTAATAATAGGTTTGATAAAAATTAAGCAATTAATTGCAAAATGTTATTATTGCTACTGCCTACCAACGTTAAAATTAAAGATAGCAAACATGGCATTTATTTCAGGTTATGTAATTATCTGTAAATAACGATAATTCCAGTGTGCCAGGAAGTAAAACAGTTTATTTACAAATTATAATATATAGTAAATTAAATGTTTAATATAAGATGTGCAGATAACAGCAGAAGTCAGTAATTAAACGATAGAAACTTAATTTAAAACACATTTAACCTACGCCACGCCAGAAACGTGAACACTTTAATAAGTATTTTCGAGTTGATTGTAATTTATTTCAACATAAACTATTTTCCGAAGTTCCACTATGTTCTTATGCAAATCTATGTTAATCCGGCATTTTCACGTTTAATTTTATTTCTGGCCACATTTCTCGAATGATATTGTCTCGTAAATCAGTCGTCGGGTGTTTTTCTTGGAGCGGCCGCGTCCGCCATGTTTTGTTTAGAATCACGCACACCCTGTCTGTGTTGCTTCTGCGATTGTGATTTACAACTCCTGAATTGTTTTATTACTAGTTTTACACGTAATTTGAATGTGTTTTTAAATTAGATTGAAAATATTGTCGTATTTCCAAACGGTTGTATATTTAGCTTACGTTACCTGATTCTGTTTTATTTCAATTATCACTGCCTTGAATTGTAAAGGAAAACATTGAGTCATCCTGATGGCAACTTTTTGGATATGTTTTATACATTTACGAAGCTTACTCTGAATTGGGTTGACATAAGATTGTGGTCCAATATTTTTGATGATCTTTGAAATCATTAAATGAACATATTTTTTTCCATCTTTCCCTTCCATTAGTTCCATACAAGTATTTGTCTACAAAAGACTTAGACTTTACACTATGTGGATATAAAATGATTATTAACTGCGCTTGATCAATGAACCTTTAGTCTTAGAAAATCCGGGTTCACAGTTGAATGTTAAGTGCAAGTTAAATACAGAATTCTCTGTAGGACTATTAATAACTAATTGATTTACAAAGGTTGTCTCTGATCGCGTATCTTTGTTAATACTAAGTAATTAGAAGACTCGCGAATGGAAATACAAGTAATTACCACATTTAATCTAAAAGCTTTATGTATCTTGAACTATTAATTACTTACATAATAATATTTATATGAAGCATTAAGGTTGTTTTTTCAAAAGTAGAATAATTAGTAAATAATAAAATATTTATTTGTATAAGTTTTCTCCACAACATTATATACAAACAAAACATTTTCAGACAAAGACTAAAGCATACAAAAATTTGTTTTAATAACTTTATACCAAAGGAAATGTTATGATGTGGACTTTCAGAAACTCCAGACACTGAACAAAATGGCTATGCTGTACTTTGTAATTTGTTTTGTTCGTTTGTCAGTTGTATTATCGAATTGCTAGACACTACCAAGGTGTCACACATAAGTAGCAACATATTATTTTAGAGCCAGTAAGATTTAGGTTGACGTAAGCTAAGTATACTTTTAATCTTTACTTTAGAGCAGTGAGTCACCATACAAGAATAGCCGATCATATCAAATGACCGGTCATTTTAGAATTTTACTACATTCGACGTGGGGCTATGACGTAGTTCGGTAGAAAAGTAATTATTGTTATTCTAATGGATCGTACGGGCATTCTGAACATTCCCCATTGTAAGGAGTCCAGGATCGAAGCTCTGATTAATGATTGTGCAGCGAGGGACGAGTTAGGGACCACTCGCACTGCCAAAAATATTTTCAAAGCAAATTTGCGTAGTATTAATCGTTTCCTATTTTTACGTAGCATTTAAAATTTTGATAAAGTTTTCGGAGCTTTCCGCTTTATATTTATAAAGAATACGAAAAAGTGAGTTTACAAAACATAAATTTACAATCGGAAACTCGGAATTGCAATTGTAAAGGCTATTATTTTTTTTATAATGCACTGCAGATACCTACCTAGTTACTTTATAGATTAAATATAATAAAAATAACCCTATGCTAGTCCCTACATAACACATTAATATTATAAAATGTCTTGTGAGAAAATAAACAATTAATTATCACAGTCTAACGACAACCATTTAATAAAAATTGCTTTGAACGACTAGGAAAAAAAGCGTAGCAAAAATATACATTGAAAACATTTGTATTAAGTTCTACAAATATTGACCTTTACAATCCACACCTTTACACACCAATACATTAATGTAAACAGATGCAGTGTTTTATAAATCGATACAGCCTTTTATAGTTATCGTCAGCTAAACGAACGAAAGTCAGTTAGATTGTATCTTGCTGAGTGTACCTATTTAGCAAAACAGAGAATGTATGTTACTTTAAAACACCAATCTAGAAAAAGCTTTGCAAAATATAGTTTCTTTAATACCTCCCCAAATTTAATATTTTAATCTGTTGAATGAAATTTTCCTACTTATTTTATCTTACATCCAAGATTTTTCTACTTCACTTGACTTACAAAATGATATTAATCAGTCAATATTAATTTCGCAACGGATGTCTTATTTCTTCATACACTCATTCCGAACATCAAAAATGTGATAATCGAGTACACAATTCGCATCCGCCTGCAAGGGAGACTAAAAAAAAGGAAAAGTCACTCGATCACGTCTTATATAGCAATGAAATAATACTTTTTTTCCAGTAAAGATGGCCCCTGTCATAGACAAGTTTGTAACGATATTAGATTTCAAGTAATTATTTCAACAGCTGGTAAAATAGACAGGTGCAAATCATCGTGGCAATAAATAACTTATTAATACAATATTCTGCTATGTTAGGAGCAATTTGTTTCTCGAATAGTTTATTAAAATTGTATTTTTACTATTTATATTATGAAATAGTAGTTCGTTTTCCTAAGCATATGTATACGAGAATATATGTCAATGCAGTCAGTACTCATTTTAAAGACTAGAAAAGGCTCTACCTTTTCAGAAGCCATTCAATTTATTTATTTCAAAAATAGTATAATACAAAGATATCACAAAACATCAAAAAAAGTTTTTACAAAAAATATATTTCAACTTTAGAAAAGTTATCTCTGTGTGCGTCTCCCCTAACTCTGGTATCAGGGCATAACGCCGTACGAAGAGATTATGCCATACAGTTGACCGGCCGTGTTTGTTTGCTGAAATCGACAAGCATGGGCCCCACCGGCACACATCACTTGATGGGAATTCCAACCTTTGATAGCCATTGGTTTTCTATTTATTAATATATTTATTAATAGGATTTGCTGCAAAAATTATAAGATAACGTGAAAAATGTATGTAACTCGTATCCTATTTTTTCTTTTTTAATTTTGGTCTTTAATTCCCTATACTTATTTTTAAAACATGTAGGAGGTATATAGCATTGATCGCAAAACCAATACCAATGAAATTATGAAAATATCGAAAATTGAATCGAGTTTTTTTTTTTGCAAAAATGACATTAGGATCGGGATAAGACTGGTTACACCTCATTCAAATAGTCAATATTTCCACTCTATTTTCACCAAAACTATTTTAAACATTCAAACACTCGCATTTATGTGACGGACACAGTAATCGTGCGTGTAACTCCGTGACAAATGCCTCTAAAAATAACACAATAAGACAAAAAGATAAAGAAACATCTTTATTTTCCATTGTGTCGTAAAAAATCTTTACAATTTACTCACTTTGAGTATCGCCGATGCTTTTTTCAATTCTTTTTCCTTGCTTAGGAAGTCATAATTGAGTTTATAGACAGTATTGTCGTGTTTTTAAAATGTTTGTTGTGAAATTGGTCAAGGGCGCTGTAAACAATGGTGTCGCAGTTTCGCGAAAAATTCCTGTCGTAAAAATGTTGTCGGCAAACTTCACCTGTTACATCTATAGGGTTTTGCCGACTTTCACATTTTGAGTAGTTATAAGGAACGTAACGTCCTATAACTACTACTGTTGCTATCCTGTAAAAAATTGAATGTTTTTATTGTGAACAAAACTAAATATATTTATGAGGTCGACCGAAACTGCGGCCCCTGTCCTGAAAGCATCCGGATTTTTTTATATCATCAAACATCATACTTCAAAATTTTTCCCCATATTCTTTTTGAGCTCAATTGTAAATAAGATGGGAGAAAACTAAAAATGTTGTAGATATTCGCACACGCCGGTTTTGAGAAAGCAATTAACATTGATCTCATCTGAAGGCTCTAAGCTCTAATACTACCAAGAAATTTCGAAGCTTCCAGTGACGACATAGAAAGCAACTGTTTACAAATATTCCGCGTAAAACGGGTTATTCTTATACATAAGAACAAAAGAACTTCCGAACGGTACGTCTTCTAGGATACCGTTCCATAGAGGTCATAAATCTTCAAATTGACCACTTTAACTGTTAGCCGGCGAGTTGACAAAATAATGGTGTAAGACAATGTCCTGATAATTGTCCAATTGTCAGCGTGGAGCGAGACTAAATTCATCTTTGTTTACACATTACTGTGAAAATGTGTTGTTGTTTTAGAATGTTAGACACGCGACAAGAAAACTCTCTTGGAAAGCACTAAACGTTTGCTTTACGAACTCAATGTTTGAAACGGAAAGAGATGTTGCTAATCCTTCTATTCGCTTTCTTCATCTTTTTTTCGATTTCGTAAACGAACTCTAAGTTTACAACTCTACAGAACGATTTACAAATATAAAATATTCGTGTGTTATTTTCTAGCAAAATCTCGAAGATTTAAAACCTTACCTAGCAGATATTTCAGCAAAACTTTTTGCAAAATAAAAGCGAAATAAAAAATCGCAAAAACATGAAAGCAGGTAAAGTCTCAGTTTTATGACAGGCGGCGTTCTACCTTCAAAGGACCGTGAGACAACTAGAAAGTATTTTATTGTTTTAAGGCCCCAATAAACTGTATGTTTATATTCAAGAAGCCGCCTTCTGTTTGCTATCGCCGTGCCGACGAACAACAATGAAGCTAGGTAGACTACTTAGGTAGGTATTCTATAGAGCTTTGTTTCATATAGCTATACCATGTGCCGACTTTAGTAGCCGATTGGTAAAAGATAAGGTATGGATAAAACAATGCTAAAAAGTTTTGTTTAACCCGTCCCGACTTTGAAATGCCGACATGCCGAGTGTTTGTTTTGATAGTAATTTCTGTAATTCAAGATCTGTTTTCTAAAAGAACTCAGTTTGTTGACTCTTATTGTGATATTTGAATTGCTTCAAAAGAAACCAACGAAGGTGTATGTTGTATCTAACCGCTGGTAGGAAAGCAATATCAATTCACTAGAACTGGCTTTCAGGTGTTCACCTAAATCTCCTTTTGTATTTTATCGGTACTGTACAAATATCACTAAAACGACAGATGTCAAAATTTTTTCGCGCGAACCATAAATTAGAGAAAAAGATCCAAAGTAAATATCAACCAAAGCCCCGCGGCAAAACCAAATACAATATTCTGAATAAGCCATCGATTGATTTCGCAAGATTAATGGTTGCACATTGTCAGCGCCACAGTATGACGAGAACGTTGGCCGAATTTGCGCAACCAAAATGTGTTTTATACTCATAAGTATAAGGGCTAACAAATTCAATTTTTGAAATCTTTTTGAGCTGACACAGCAATGAATGGTGTTCACTGTTTCTATTTCAACCATTACGAAAATGTACCTTAATGATTGCAGCACAAAATTCAGATTAGATTTTTCAAACATTTGGATTATAAATCGTTTTGATACTGGCCACTGAAACTTGGGGTTCGAAAGAAATTGATTTTGGAATTCAGTGTGAAATTGAAATAAAAGTTTTTTATTTGAAAGCACAGTCGACACAGAGTGGAAGATTGGCTCCATGGTTAATCTAACGATTAAATATTTATTTGTTTGGTTTTAAAAACCAATAATGTTATTTGCTCCGATTTAAATGTTCAACCACATTCAAGTTTAATGGCTTGAACTTAATGTTTTATGATTTATGAACATTCAAAAACGTTTAGAACGCATGATTGCTTTCTTGCTAAACAAATAAGCGAAAAGATAGTTTTCATTGATATTTAATTGATAAACTGATACAAATATATTAATTTGAAATTTTAAGCCTTGTCTTTTATTTTGGTTTAATTTTATTAAGCCCAATTTTATTTTTGGTGCTGTTTTTGGCTTGTTACTACTTCGTAAATTTTGGATAGAAGCTACTTCTTGCGGAAGTAAAAGTAAAACCTAGTAAAAACTTACTATTAAAAATTATTCTTTCAAAAGAATTCTTATATATTTATCAAAACTATCCTCAATTCAAACGTAATACATTACTAGAACAAATAACTACCTAAACTGCCTAATATAAATCCATTGATACATTACAGAAAATTCGCTGCAAATGTAAGGCCTCGTACACAATAGAAGCATACAGTGGGTGTGCGCGTGTAACAGATGTTAGTCCACTGTCGGGAGGTGTGTACTGCGAGTTCGCGACAAAGCATGCATATGTCGCAGTCGATAGTGTGCGCTCTGCTTTACTATTGGTTGATGAGTTTTGCAAACGTTGCATGATGCTGCAATTTATAGTTTAGGTATAAAGTCTGTACACAATTACTTGTATGTAGTTTGTGTAGATAAAAATGTCGCTGGAAAAGCGTGTTAGAATGTACCGACTTCAAAAAGTAAGAGGTTTGCTATGTTTGAATTTTTTTTTATGTTAGTCTACTACGTAAATACGTGCTATCAGTAAACAGGTTTAAAAATATACTTTGTCGTATTGTATTCTACATTCATAAATTTCATTACCACAAAAGGGGTTATCAATTTTATTATAATGTATAAAAATGTTCTTTTAACTTAAATTAAATAACAAAAACTTGTTCTGTTTTGTGATATAGTTTTATCACTATTTCTTTTTCTAATTATATTGGTAAAAGTTAATATAATGGCTGATTTAATGTTTTAATTTAAAAAAATACTTAATTGAGACTTACAATTTTAAAAATAAATACAGAAAGTAAATTGCTACCAGGTCATATAAAAACAAATAGCTTTACTTAAATAAATTAAATTATAACTTAAATTGAGTCGTCGTTGGGTAGAAACGAGTGGATCTTATTCATATGCTAATAAGGTTTAAATAGCAATGCCGTCAACAAGGATTTAATATTTAAATTTTGATTGAACGGGGACTGTTAATTGCACTTTTATTCAATGACTTGTAAATAAAGTTAATACGGTGACTACTTGAAAATACTTTGCTAACTACTTAACGTTTCAGCACTGTTGACTTTTCGTAATTTTTTATTTGATTCTATGAGAAAACTCATAATTTTTGATCGTGTATTGTAATTGAATAAAAGGCAAATTAAAATATTAGCAACATAAAAGACAAACTTTATAATTGCAGTCAGCCATTAGTCGGTAAACAAGAGTGAAGACTAATCCTCTTCTTTAGTACAAACTACAATCTTTTGACCGAATTATCAAAGTCGGCCTCTAAGCCGATCAGTCGGCAAGTCGGTCAAAGTCAAAGTCGGCATATTATTATCTTTTATCATAATATTTTGGTTGCAATATTCTAATAATATAATAATGATTAGAATATTGCAAATATATTTTTGGTTGCAATAATCTAAATTTGCCTAAAATATTGTGTATTATATTAGGAGAATGGTAAAATAACTAAATATAAATTAATGAATTATAAATGTAAAATAATAATTAACACCATAAATAGTCGGACGACACGAAAGTCGCAAAGTCGTGCGTTGTCGCGTCGCACGCGCACGCATGCTGCGCTATTGTCGCGACCCCCGATTGAACTGTTACACGTCGCTATGAGTTATGTTCCTTACGCAGAACTGCAATATACAGGGTGTGTAAAGTTGGGAGTAAGCTAAAATGTTGTGTTAGAAACTTGTCTATTATAGCTTGTAAAATGTACAATGGTTTTTCAAACATTTTGCAGTTGTTTTTTTTTGTTTCTTATTACAATCTCAACTAGTTCATTTGCTTTATTGGGTAAGTAAGTAATTATGAAAACATTTTGGACATTTTTATAGTTTTTACTATCGACTATAACAATATCCTTTTGACCTTAAAACACGAGTTTTTAAATAAAGTTATCTTTTCTCCATTGACAGAAATCATCGGTGTGATTTTTTTTTTTTTAAATCTAGTTTGTATATTTATTAAAGTCAATAGAAGAAAAAAGAAGTAATTTTCAGAAACGTGAACATGTTTGTAAAATTAGGAACACCCCTTATAAAACGCAGTCGCCTATGCAGCACAGTGACATACATACGCGGCTTTACACTAAACCAATAATAGAATAAAATCAATCCATGCCACCCTCTCACACGCACACTAACATAAAGCAATCAATGATTACCTATGCCCACGCGCACACACATGCGCAAAATATTGGAAATATTGCCTTTGTAAACATTTAAGGGATATTTGCAAAATGTTCCGCCAATCGGACCATCTACTTCTCTCTCACTCACTCTAAGCCGACAAAGTAACAAAAGAGCGAGACAGCGCACCCAGTTTTACAACTTTGCAGAGGGACAATAGTGACGCTATTGTTGAAAGTACCCCAAACTTTTTTTAGGTCACATAAAAGTATTACATTTGTTAGGGTCGTGCGACTGTATGCACTTACACCATTCGTTTCGCAGTCAACTCGGGAGACGGACCATCGTCTCCTACGCAGTTTATTTTGTGAGAAATACATGAAATTAGTGAAAGTGACAAGTAAACATTATGTCTTTAACGGCTACTACTAATCGTGGAAGTGAAATGTGGAACAATTATGTGGATGTGAACTCTCAAAGTGCAAAACAACCTAAACAAAACGGATATAAGCCGTACCCAACGATGTCGCCTGACTATTACAATTATCAGAATAATTACTATACCCAGAACAGTGATTACTCTAATATGATAAGTGCTGGTTACGGTAAAATGTATGGACATAATCAAAGTGAAGGCGTAGTGAAATCGGAACCTAGCCCCTGGCCCGGCTATCATCCAAACTACATGAATGGAACCCAATCCAATATGGAAATGATTAACAGATGGAGAGAAATGAACTATTATGCGCAACAACAAAATGGGAATTACGGTTATGAACAGAGGATGAATCAAGTAAACCAAGTAAGTAATAGTTTGGAAGCTAAACATGAAGATACTAGAATGATTAACTCGCCCGGACAGTGCAGTATCCCTGAAACAAGTTACGGATCTCCACAAAGTGCAACGAGCAATTTCAAACCACCTACACCAGAAGCAGAGGATTCGCCTAACTTGAGAGCGCTGCTTACTAAGCCAAAGAATAAGGAGCCGTCGCCTTACTTCGTGAAGTGTGACAAAGCGTACACGCAAGACATGTTGCAGCGGATGATTTTTAATCCAGATGAGGTGAGCGATTGGGAAAAAAATAATGAGACCGCGGAGAAAGAATGCAATTTGACGCAATTTCATGGTGGATACGGCACCGTAGAGGGTCAAACGTCAATCAAGAAAGATGCTGTGGGTGGGGCGGCGGAAGGCGCACAGTCATCGCAGGAGTCGGCAGAACCCTGTCAGGACGTGACGAGGGTCGAAGCAGGCGGGGACAATACGGATTACGCTGAGAACAAAATGGCCGCTGCTCATGATGTGCAAGCATTCTATCCGTGGATGAAGAGTGTCAATGGTAAATTGAATACCTATTCACATACACCTTTATTGAAATTGATTTTCTTATTTACTTAGCATTTTTATAGTTTGGGTTTTACTTATGTTTTTGCTTTATTTATTACAGGTGAGGACAAACAGGAAGGCTCAAAACGGACGAGGCAAACCTACACCAGATTCCAGACCCTCGAGTTAGAAAAGGAGTTTCACTTTAACAAGTACCTGTCCAGACGACGGAGAATTGAAGTATCACATGCTTTGGGACTTACAGAAAGGCAAATCAAAATCTGGTTTCAAAATAGAAGAATGAAGGCGAAGAAAGACGGGAAGCTAACGACTTCACCTGATCCGTATAACGTTGATGATATTAGTGCGACGAAATTGGGTAATATGCCCGAATATATGGACACAAGACAACGGATGCCTGCTATGGGTGAATACCCTAATTTCCATATGGGCGCTGCACCTGCACCGATGCCCCATATTCCTTCAAATATGCCTCAAAACTTTATGATGCCTTCATATGATGGGGTTAAAATGTGACCGTAGATTTTAACCTTTGATATGTAACGTTGATTGTAAAAAATTCTAAGTATCGGCTGATAATAATTATTTCTCATGGTTTCATTTGCATTGAGGTGCAAAGCATCGTTAAATAAATGACTTAATCTTTCATGAACATGGTTAGCTTGAATTAATGAATGGCTATTGACTTATTTATCGATTACGACATACGATCGATTTAAAATTCGATTTTTGTACTAAAATGCCTTACCAGTTTTATCAATGATATTGTACTCATTCTGCCATTTTGTAAATTATTTTATGATTGATTCAATATTTGATTTGCCTAAGATTCTTTCAAATTATTTTTTAATTAAAATATCAAGTTTTTTAGTATCTTAGAATAGTAACAAATTATTGTGATGTAAATACTAATATTAGGTTTAAGAAGATGGTTCCTATAGATAAGTAATTATATTAAAATGTAACTAGTAGATTGTAAGGTTGATTATTTATGGAAAATTATTTTTGTACTTCTCTAGTCAATACAAGGGCGCTAATAAATAAAGAGGAGTTATGATTCCTGATTATAAATATGACTATTTTTTTATAACGTAGACCAAATATCCCTGGTGTACCTTTTTATCCCAATACGCCTTTTTCTACTCATATTACAAACAATTACCCTGATCCATGGCTTCCTAGACCATTAAATTATGCCGAGTATACCGATGTTAGGCCAAAGTTTACTCCTTGGTCTATCCCGTCTCTCGTGCGATAGAACCGTGCACAGTAATGCGGCAACAGTAGATTCAATTTCATTATGGTTCAATTTCCTTTTTTTACATGATGTCCTTAAACTTTAAATAAAACTTAACTTAGTTAAGTTTATTTTAAACATGGATAATATAACAAATTGTAAATGTCATATATGTATGTGCATTAATTGTTTTAATCGTTACTAAACGTTATACTTTGTTTAGAAATAATACGACACCCAGGTGCAATGGCATATAAGGGTCCATGCAGAATAATTATTGATAACAAAATTATTAATAAGTTACACATTCTCTTCAATGATAATAAAACATATTTAAAACATTTAATAATATCAAAATTACTTTAAAACACCGCTCAACTACTTAACACAACAAAAAACGAAAACCAAAGACCAGATCCTATTAAAACTGACACAACAATAGGATAATCACAAACAATAGTAAAAACCCTTTCATCCACAGTTTAAACCCTAAAAGGACCGACAGGAACCTCTAGGGACGTCTATGTGCAAATGTTGATGGGAATTTTGACATGTTTTGACTAGTGGTAGGATTTGAGAAGCTTTATAATATTTTTGCAAGTAATCCTGTTTGTGGCTACCTGTGTTATCGGTTATTTCTTTTACTTTTGTTATAGTGCGGGTCTCTTGTCGGTAGTTTTGTTTTAGGATTACAGGTTAGGCACTACTTGTTGTTATTAGGTACATAATAATATATTCTTGTATGTATGTAATGTTTTTGTATCATTACTTTTCTACAGCTGGGCAAAGGTTGTGGGACGCTGGGTTAAATTCTTTAAAAATAATGTTCCTATCATAGTGAGAGCCAGTTGTATACGACTAAAACGTCAAACGAATTTGTTTTAAAAAAGCCAACGAGCTTAGCGACTACTGCGCGTAATACACAGTAACAAAAATGTTGCCCCAAGTGGTACCCACTTTATATGGCAAAAATTCTTGCGAAATTGGCGACAGGCATTATTATTGATTTTATGCAAACGAAAGAAATAAAAATCATTGAAATAATACGAATTTGTTTCTTTAAACTTCCATTTGCAGCAAACTTCACACTGCTTCGCTCCCCAGCATTAGAAAGTCGACCCTCTTGCCCATTGAATAGAGAATAACAATAGAAACCGAACGAGAGAGACAGCATTATACACGCCATCCGTTTGTCAGAAAGAGAGGAAATACAATCATCCCTTTATACAGGGGTAAGTCGTGAATACGCATGCGCAGCGGACATTCAACCAATATGGCTGACAGTGTTTAGTTCGTATTTCGTTTGTTTATTATTTGTTTTTGAAGATTTCAGGACTAATTATCACTGGAATTATTGATTTAAATAAGTAGAATTATCTCCAATATTATTATCAGGTTTTGAAACCAATCTGTCGGTGATTTCTCGCTGAAAAGCTGGTAAGTTTGGGGTTATAATTTTGGTATTCTCTTCAGAGGTAAGTTTTCATTTAATATTGCGTTCAAATATATCTAAAGTGCTAAATTTCAGTTTTGAGTACCGTATATGTTAAAATTTTACAAAATAGATTGTCAAAAGAAATATTTTTACAGTATTTGTTTTATTTGATGTTATTTGTTAAGCTATAATAATAAGTTCCATTCAGTTTATGCTAGATTTTTTATCTTTTTGTGTTGTCTATCTTCCAACAATTTTTGAAAAGAGATGTACGTATGTTGCTATAAACTCAGTTTTTTACAAAAAAAATCTCCGTCAGACCAGTACAGGCATTCTTCTATCACTTTTGTGAGCTATTTTATGAGGATTCCGCCCGCGGCTTCAGTTGCCTGAAATTTCACACCTATCATGGGACTTTCCAATAATCGTCTCTTAGTCCTCACACTCTAATCTTCATACCAAATTTCAACTTCCTGTAGTTTCGGCTGTGCGTTGTCCATAATTGAGCATTAGGCTATTTTTTTATTGAATTATTAGATTTTTACTTTCAAGAGATGATCCCTGACATTATTTGAAGAGACAGGTACTGTTGGTATATTCAAATGAAATATATTGCTTAATTAATTATAATGCCACAAAACTTTGCTAGCCAAACATGGAAATGCCCAACTTTTTGTGTCAATCAACAAAATCCGTAGTCCGGTTTTACCGAGTTCTACTTTAGACACATGTACAGTATAAAAAATCTTTTGTTACCAATCAAACGAAAACAAGAACATTCGGTCCAGTAACCAACACACCTTGGCATTGTAAACAGAATAATAGGTGCCGTTGAGAAACTAATGGTAGTTCGAAAATGACCATTAATATAAAAGCACTAATGATCTCTAAGACTTCAAATTTCAGTTCGCCAACAGCAAATTTAAGTTGGCCTGTCCAGGCATTGAATACGTAGGTTGAATGACGGCTCTAATTAATCCTAACGTTGAACGAGCCAGAGCTCATTGAAGGCGTATCAAAAGAAACCTCCTAATGGATATTTGAATGCCACTATAGTATTTACCTCCAGAATGTATCGACTTAGTAAGATTTATAAAATAGTGAGTCACTGTTCATTCAAAATAAAAAATATGCGGCCTAAGGTCGGGTGCGGGCCACATTATGAGCGTGTCAAAATCAATCATACCTAATTTCTTATGGAGTAGGCGAAGGCACAATGAACACTTAAATGGTACATAGTAGCTGCCACTTCATTTGCTCAATTTATTTACATGATCAATATAGCAATCATAAATCGTGTTTTTTGTTTCAATCGACTTTTTGCCAAAAGATTTGCTTTTGTTCCTAAACGATTTTTTTGGCCCTTAGAATGCCATGAAAACGTTCCGATAATATTTTATTAGTCATACAATTCTTACAAAAACTGATCTACTTAACATACCAATAAAGTTAAATTAAGTTCCGGTCATTAATAATTCTCTACAAACTCAACGGGAACATTCTATATATCGTTTAGTAAATTTGTTGAGAGGTAAAATCCAAACATTTATTGTTTTCTACATATAAAGATGTGGCTCAAACATATAATATATGTTTGTTACTTTGATTTTACAGCCCAATGCAGAAAGAGCAAGAACAAGCAACCATTCCATTAAGCTCCAACAATCAGTAGTGATTCATAAAATAATTTCCAAATTATCTCAGTGTTGCATTCTTATCAATACTTCCAAGCACATGTTCTCTGATACTTTGATCCCTCTCACCGATCAAAGTGAGCGAACTGAACGGTTATCATCGCTCGTAAATAATATTGTAATTAAATATTACGACCAATTAGTACGAAGAGGGCTGAATTACAATTCATGACAAATTGCTTTGATAACGGCACCGTTTGATGTATCTGTGTGTTCGCTGTCAATAACTTTTTATTTGTTTTAAAGCTTATTTTTCTGCATTTACAGAGTTTTAATTGCACTTGATTTGATCACTACATTTTGTATAGTATGTTTTCATACTAACAAAAGGTTAATCTTATTCAGACAAGGTCTATGCCTGTAACACGTGTCTTCATAATTATCCTGATACCATTATTTTAAACCCGACTTTTTAGATTTTTTTCATCCATATACAAAGCATATACAGATAGTGGCTCTAGTTTATTATAACGTGCCCAGAGAACCAATATTCCCTATTATAGGGACTGGTAGCAGAGACCAACCAACTTTTTAGTCGCCGAAGAATGTAGCCGCCATAAGCTTAACAGTTGCCTTGTACAGTGACACGTTGCGTAAAAGCTCCAATTGCCAGAAATATGTTACAGTTTGCAATGACCCTTAGTCCACAAATCGATACAGCATAAACAGTTGATGCACGTTTCGGACACGTTAGAAACATCAGTGTGGACACAATCAACAAAAGAATTTGCAGGGCGCATTGTCCCAGCCGTGGCTGATCATTTATCAACAACGCTTCACTGACGGCGTTCGAGAGCAGATCGCTTGATCAATGCGGGACTAACATACAAGATTAAAATTTTTGCATTGTTATATTAGCTTGCTTAGTTTGCTACTAATGCCCGCAGACCTCCTTTAAAAAAGGGCTTCCTGGCATATTTTTATTGGACAATTATTGTGTCATTGTTTTCGGCCTTCATTAATATTGAGAATCTTTCAGTAGCTAGGCAACCATTGCTCCTGTGAGGCAAACGTTACTCCGGTGATAAGCATTTCATTTGCGGTGTGTTAAGGTTGACCAAAGAGTTTTGACTTAGAATAACACTGTTTATATCTAAATCGAGCGTTCTAGAAAATCTTTGAAACACCCATGTCTTATAGAAAATATTTTTGACTGCCATAAGAAAGGTATTGCATAATTGTTTGATGTTAAAATATAACACTAAACAATTATGTTATATGTAGACCGGTGCAAAGGCGACTAACGTTACAAAAACGCCACGCGCGTTGCCTAATTGAGTTGTAACGTAATGTAAGAATTATCTCTAAAATTATGCCGTAATTTTATAAAAAAGGTGATGTATAATGTATTTATGTACAATAAGGATACTTTTAGTTATTCAGCACCGATCAAGAGTTACAAGAACAAGTAAGAAACGATCGTTTGCCAGCCACCGTATAATGGCCATTATTATAATTCTGCAATTTAACGCCTTTGAGATATTCATAATGACTCAATTTATGTACTACGAGTATTTTTACAAAACAACGATAGACTTGAGTGGATCGTTTTATAAATTTGAATTAGAACGAATATTTATTAGTGGATCTCAAATTAGGTTTACATCTTCATTTTTAAAGGCATACGTTTGGTTGCAATCTCGAAGCCAACTTTGTAGAACTGGATTGAATATTAGGTGTCCAACTAAAATTAAAAAGGAATTTAATATATCTGGGACATCTTCATGCGCCTTGGTAGGTCTTTAAAATTTGGCACCTGTATTCATACATTGGAATAGATTTAATTATTATTAGATAAGTAGCCCATGTGTCATCCTAGGTGCTGTAATATTTCACGTAGTCATCGTTTCAGTGGTTACTGTATCAGCCGTAAGACCGAAACAGTCAGACAGACTAACACATTTACAATTTAACTGAAAATTACTTATTTATACTGATCATCAGTGCCTGTCACACCTAAGAAAATATTTTGACGTCCGCTTTGACATTATACAATGCTTTGTTTTCAATAACGACCATATTACTTATAAGTAGTCCAGTAATTACTGCAATTACGTCATTCATGTCACAAGACACTACACGCTGTATAAAGTCTAAACAACTGACAACATGCTGTATAGTCTTATGTCATAGTTCTGTAGAACAGAGAACTCGTGACTCGTGATTCCTTCATTTGAATTAAATACGTTAAAGTTTATAAAGCAACAAAGTAATGTAAGCCACGTTCAGAAACTAATTATCAATTGTATCAAGGAGTGTAAATCGTGATTTAGAATAAATGCAAGCCAAGGACTGTGTAGCACTGGTTTTGCGTAAACTATCGATGATGCAAAATGGGTCAAAAGTCTATCTACGCTTGTATATTGAGACATTAAATTCACAGAAATTGCTTTCCTCATATAAAGTAGCTAATATAATAGGTAATATTAATTATTGAATGACAATTTGGTAACACAGCGTACGGTAAATATATATTTTATTTCAATATATATTATTATGATCATTCTCAATTCCATCCTCACAAACTTTAAACTAAACTTCCAAATGGAGAAACTATTTATACATTTGACTTAAAACTGACACACATGTTTTCTCTAATCAAATAACTAGGTTTTTATTTTCAAAACTTTAATAGCCGCTTCCATATAAAATTCCTTCAATATCTTTGATCCAGAAACACCGACATGAAAAATCAATTCCGTTATTTTTGCTTCACCTAATTTTATACACATCTAAACCAGAATTGTCACTCACAGTTCAAATCAAAATCGTAACGTCATTTACCTGACCGTAACGTAGCGTGACGTGCCGGGCAAAAATGTCCATTGACCGACCAGTTTGATCAGACCTGCGAGCTGTAGAAGAAGGGAGAAGAAAGTTCGTAAAAATTGTTAGAGGTTGTGTGAGCCAGAGTTCAAGTGTGGGTGGTCGGTTCGGCGTCAATGTCACTTATGTGCTTAACCCGGCGAGTGGATGGAGGAAATGATGGATTGTAGCAACCCGCCCGTTGCTGTAACGTCAACTATTAGGATTTATATAGAGCTGAGAATACGGTTTGAAGGTGTAGAAAATTAAATACTTTTTTGTTGATTCGGTTTAATTGAAACAGCAATACTTTTATAGCATTTTCGAAGATGTATCCTACAATGATACATTACAAAGTAATATGTGGATTTGTTCTGTGATATTGCATATAAAAAAGTATCAACTTTCTACTAACTGCAGACTAGTGTAATGGAATATTATCGCATTTTATTTAATAATGTATCAATTCCTGTTAATCCCATGAAGGTAATATTATCGTAATACAAGATTGTCGTACATCGCGAAAAGGTTTCAACGCAAAACATGACAGGAAGAAATTTTGTTTCGTACAGAAACGATTTACACGGAATTCATGAAACATTTATTTATAGTGTATTTTCAGCTCTACATCAATCCAATTTTCCCACCGCGTAGTTCGGACCCTCCGCGCGCACAAATTCCAAATTGTTTTTGACTGACAGCTAAATGTAAGTTAGCATTGTTTGAACGACGCACCGCGGCTTCGCCCGGCTCTCTCTCTAATTATTTCTCAGATACTGACGTAATATCTGCTGGAAAACAATGTTACAAGTTCAGCGGGTATCAAGTTAAAGTTGGTTCAATGTTCACTGTTTATTTTTCTTTGGTTAGCTGTTGGGATTATCCTTTGGTGAAGTTGATTTTTTATTCGATTTTGAAATTGATTTTTTATTTTGATTTTTTTTTATTTTTTAGAAGATATAGAGTAAATCTCGCTGTTAATTAAATTCAATTTGTTTGTTATTGACATGACCTAATATATTTTTTAGATACATTTATATTGATTACATTTGCCATTTCTTGAAGAATGGTCAGGTGCATAGTACTCGTAGCCGGCGGTCCTGTATGACAAGATGTATGGATGTGAATGAGGCAAGGGAAGTTTGAAAGGATTGTACTTAGTGGCGTACTTTGGTCTCTGCTGACCTCTATGGAAAAAAGGCGTGATGTACGAAAGTATTAAGCGCTCTTTTGAGCTTTTAGGCTTATTTCGTGATACAAAACTCTCTAGTGCAATTTACCATACAAGATCCACCTTATGGAACAGAAGCTATCCTTGGCATGCTCGTAAGCGTTATCCGTTTAATAAATAGTGGAAAATAAAGTTAAGTTTTTTTGTATTGCGGGTCGATAGTATCAAAATCCTATGCTATATTCCTTTAAATGTTGTGTTGAAAGTTGATAAAGTTTCGCAAATTATTGCATTCTTGACCATTTAACAACAATTTATTAGTACATAAAACGAAACGGATGTTCGTTAATCGTTGTCATTTATTTCACCTACAAAAATGTATAATTGAGACAAAAAATGCTTGGTTTTAAAATAGCCAAGAATAGCCAACAAATGACTGGTTCATTGAAAATTAATTAAGTAAAAGTCCACTCGCCGAATTCTTGTAAAACTCGTCTAGGATTGACGGGCAAACAAACAAAACTCTTAAAAGGAATTCTCTAAGTTTGCAGCCATTTTTATTTACCAAAGAAATCTCATTAAAGCGAACACTTGATCTATTTTTATATGCTACGGTGAGATTTTGCTGGTTCTTTTATTATCTAGCTTTAGTACTTTGTTTTTAATATTAATTTTAGAGCCAAATCCTTACATGATGTTCATTTTAAGACTTTTGTGATAAGGCTGAATGTTGTTCACACAAACCTATGTCTGATATTGTTCTCATAGATGATGATACTTCTGTAAAGGATTTTTTATTTAGTTTCATAGATATCAAACACTAAAGTGAGAGGCTTTTGTGAAGTTTGTGCAAGAAACGAGGCAAATAGCGTCACTAGCGTCACCTGAGCTTTTTAATTTGTCTATTAAAAAAAAAAATTAAACAATATAATATTTATGTATATCAGACCATGTGTGTAATTGCAATTTACTACTGATTATATTTTGTTTTTATCAAATACAGTTTCTAATTACTGAAGTAACTTTTCCCGAAATATGATAACGTAGTTGATAGTAATACGTGTTTATTTTTAATTAGATACCGTGTGAACTGACTTCCGGATTTCTTTTATTTAAAAAATAAAAATCTCAAAATGTCTTAATTAACTTTTTTAGTTTATAATAAGACTTCATTGTACTTTTATTGCAATTAAGTGATAAAATTATGTTTATATGTTCATTAAACTGGTCGCTCATTTTTCATTAAAAATAGAGATGTTGTTTTTATTCATAAAAATAATTATAATTGATGTCAAAATAATTAATTTGTTACTTTTTTTGTTTCAGATACGGCGCCGAGGTTTTGGAAAATAAAAATATATTTACTGATACCGGTTTTTTATTTAAATACCTATGTGTTATTATAAATAAGCTATATACGAATATTAAAATTAATTTAGAGAGTTGATATGAAAAATTATACCTATTACCTTTATATAAATAAATGGGTTTTAAAGATGTTGATAGGTATAGTAACTTGATATTATAATTTATTTTGTTATAACAAACGTCGTTTATAAAAGGCTTAGCTGATTTAATGCAGTTTTCTCCAAGTAGTAACAAAATATAAATGCATACATCCATCCGTAAAAACTTTTGTATTATAAATACATCTTAAAAGTTATTTTCCAAAAACGCTTTTCATATTTTATCCATAAACCATTACTGAATCGCTCTATCTATTAAAAACAAAATCTAAATCCGTACAAAGTTTTAAAGATCTAAATAGGAACAGACAACATAAAGCGACTTAATTTTATACAATGTAGTGATAAAGCAGGATAGTAAGTAGAATAGCTAACCCATTTTTACTAGTCATTAAATTCACCTAGTCCATAAGATACGTTTGGTTTAAACCTTCTTGAGTGTAAACAGTGCAATATGTAGATTATTGTAGTACAGTAAAGACGAGAATTTGAACCTGGAAGTCTGCTAAAAAAATCCCTTCACTTTCAACAAGTGACAGTTTTTATTCTAAATATCATATAACTTAGAAGAGTCAATCATATATTAACGCTTTTTCTGCAAAGTTGGTTAATTTTCGCTTTCTCGTTAAAATTTTCAAGGCTTGAAATAAATAATAATATGTAGTACAGAAGCAGGACCCCGAAATCGTTTTATTGTCATCGTTTATAAACAATAGTTTTCTATTGAATGACTTGATTAGATAATTTAATAGCAAAACAATTGGTTAGATGTCAGTATTTAAACCAAAGAATCTTAAGCACATATTTTTACATTAAAAAAATAAAGCACTTCGGAATCAGAACCTATCTTTCATTCCGACAGTAGACCTCGTACGGCACTGGGAGTTATGGCCAGAATTATTTTGGAAAATAATAACACAAACAACTCTATGTAGAGGACTCTAGAGTTAAGAAGACTATAACCGCCTTTAATCATTTATTGCACATATGACTATTGGTCTATCCATAGTCCATACGTATGTGCAATAAGTCCCGCATAACAAAATAATCGATTGAATGCCCAATACTTTCATAAAGCGTCTTTTTCTTCTTCCAACCTTTTCTGCTAGTGTTTTTACTGAAGCTGAAACTTGGTAAAAGAATGTCATTAAACATGAGCACTTAATAACATCACACGCTGTCATTGCGAGTGTTTAGCGGCGGTATTAGTAAGGTCGGGCGAGTTCGAACGTTTGACAAGGGGTGACAGTTTGACTAATGATGTTCCACGTCACTCTCTTACTTTCGCCGAGGCGGTGGGTGCAGACCGTGTGGAGTTTGGTAAGTTTCGTATTTTTAGATCTTGTGGGAAAGGTGAAGTAAGTATTTAGATTCAACTGGATGATACTGTTTGAGACAAATTTACGTGATCGTACTGTGTAGAAAATCAGTGTATTGTATACACTATGATGCTAGTGGTTTAAACAACAAAGCTATTGAAAAATTGTTTTGTATGAACTTACCTATTGACATTTTTGAAACTAATTAAATACGAGGAAGGAGTTTGATCAGAAGAGGCTTGCAGTTGTAATATGATGAAATTCTCGTCTAGCTTATAGATATAGTAAAACACGGTCAACTGAATACTGAAGGCAAAACAATATAAATTACTTCGACTTACGTAAGATTGTCAATATTAGAGTTTTTGTTCGATACATTAATTTTCTTTCATTATCCTTGGAAGTACAATTAACACAAGATTTTGGGACACCTTAAATCCAATTCCAGACTAACTAAGGATGATTCCGAACTAAATTGTCTCAAGTTCAAACAGTTCCCAGTATACCCGTAGAGCCGACTTCTTTCCACAGGAGCCGTTGTGTACCAGTACACATTTATTGGACGCTGCCTCACGCTGCCGAACGTGAGTGAACGCTATTGTTTAGAGCTCCCTAGCTTTGCATATTGTATTGATAACTATACAAACACGAGTAGGTGAAAACTTTACAATATAGAGAAAATCTTTCATTGCATATGAAGTGGAGTTCGCAAAAAGCCCTTTTTTGAATAACAAGACGACCTGAAGTTTTCTAATCTTTTGGTTTTTTAATCGTTTAATCTAAAATTTTGCCTATGTCATTCAAAGGGCCTTATAGACCTATTTCTAATGTGAAAATTGGGCATGACGATATTCTTTTAGTGCAATCGCATTAATCTAATGTTTAGTATTTCTTACTTTAAAGTAGTAACTACAAACATACGTAATGTATTATGGCCAATAAAAATATATATATATATATGATAAAAGAGTTATAAGACCTTGATTAATTTGACATTTTGTCCAATATATTGTAGTCTTCTTGAGATAACTCATCACAAAAGCGAAAGCAATTTTTGGGCCTATTCTTATGAATCGCCTGAACAAGTTCTGTACATTTTCAATTACAGATAGTCTGCTCTCTTCAGTGACTTTTGTTGATGCGCTATAGATCTGAGATATAAAAGGCGTAACTTTCATTACTAAACACTAGGCTGTATAAAATTGAGTTTTACCATAAAAGGAAAACTATGAATAGTTTACGAGTAGGTAGCTTTTCATTAGAACTGTACCTTCTTGATCGTTTAACTAACGGTTGGTCCTACCGCGCTAATACATTTTATTAGTAGATACAAGATAAACTAAAAGAAAATGTTGAGGAAATGTACTCATATTTCCGCATAGATTAATATTTTTGATAAATATATGTATGAAATATTATATGAATTCTTATAGTTTACATTGGAATCTAAAGTTTACGTATATTCTCGAGATACTGATAGAATCATGCATTTTATGCACGTAACCAAAAGTCTTCAGACACGTTTCAACATTTATATTGCTGGATACAAGTAATAGGGGGTGAGCCTATTCTTATACACTGTTGATTTCACCAAACTTCGTTCCAAGAAATTGGTAGAGGAAATAATCTATACTACTATTATAAAGCTGAAGAGTTTGTTTGTTTGAACGCGTAAATCTCAGGAACTACAGGTCCGATTTGAAAAACTATTTTTAGATAATTGTTAGATAGCCCATTTATCGAGAAAGGCTATAAGGCTATATATCATCACGCTACGACCAGTAGGAGCAGAGTACCTACCAGTAAAAAATGTTACAAAAACGGGGAAAATGTTGACCCATTCTCTCTTATATGACGCAAGTGAAGTTGCGTTAGCTAGTATCTAACACCTAGCCTGAGAATCGAACCTAAGACGTTGTAAACATAACTACGAATCACAAGATTTTATGATTCTCTACGGATGGAACAAGCATTCGACAATGAAACATTTTTCCATTACCAATTCCATGAGATATTATCAAGAAACTCCTAAAATCATTACTACGTAATAAATTGAATATTTCCTAAAATAAAACTATTAACTACTTATGAAAAACCTAAATTGTACACAAACAAAAAAAAGCACCAAAACTGATATGTCTTAATTACATACAAATTAATTACCTCGTTTTGCATAATTAAATTGTATTTGCATAATTAAGATGTATGTTATAACAAACTGTAGTATGGAATATAATTATGAATAATCACGTCAAATGAGGTCATTGACTCTGTGATATGATCGTTTTAATATTTTATATGAAAGATATTATAGACTAGAGAACGCCCGCGACTTAGTCCGCGTGGAAACCCTTCCCGTGAAAATCTCGATCCCTCGGGAACTCCGGGATAAAAGGTAGCGTCCTATGTGTTATTCTGGGTCTTCAGCTTCAGTACTATTTGCGTGAAAGAGTAACAAACATCCATACATACATACATTCTCACAAAATTTCGCATTTTTAATATTATACTAGGATGTCTACATATTAATATAAGGACTGTTGTAGGAAGTTTAAAGTTAAAACACTCTCAATAAGTGTGCGTAGGATTGTATATAGTCCCAAATTTAGTTCCCGGTTGAAGAAATATTTGAAGACGAGAGTATCAACGTAGTAATGATTAACGTGGTTAACATGTTACCGATACGTTATGGTTGTAGGTTCGAATTCCACAAGCAACACAAGCAACAAATATTTGTGTTTCCACTATTTTTTAGATAATTCAGCGGTTTCAAATGAACTTTGTGTCCCATGTTTCGTAATTTTCACCTAGGGTTAATAATAATTTAAGCCTTTTTCACAATATTGTTTGTTATTAAATAATTTTTACTAACTCTAGTAACGAAAAAACAAAGGTTTAGAACAGTTGCTTAAAATATCATTTTTCTTTTTCCATAACTGTTATTACAGCGCCATCTTTATCAGGGAATATTAAAGAAAGTTTCCGGAGCAAAAAATATCGAGAGCGGCGCCACTGTACACCGTAGAATGATTTGCAGGGTTGGAGATGTATTTTTTTTTCATGACAGTCAGTAAGATTTTATTTTTTCACAGTATAATAGATAAATAATCAAGATTTTACGTAGTTAGTGTTTTGTTGAGATAAGTACTACTAATTAAGTACCTAACACAATGTTATACTCCTATTTTTTTTAGATCTAACAAATTTTAGTATACCTATTCGATTTATTTAGTTTATAACTAAATACATATTGATTTACATAAGTAGATAACTATTTACTGATACTGCAAAGTCATATATTTAAATAAACCCTTAACAAACTTTTTTAAATAACAAGATATTTTACAAATTTTTATTTACAACACACATACATTATTTTTACTCTAGTAAGCAAAGCGTATGAGAACGTAAAGGTTTATGATACCAAGTAGAAAAAAATCATAAATAAGAATCAGAAACTAGTTAATTATGATGAACTCTAACCAAATGCATCACTTTATACGGATATTATTACGAAACATAAGAAATATCATAATATATTCGACATTTCTCTAAAAATTTGAGAGCCTGGTGAAATGTCTCTACGTATTATTCAAATTGGTATCACATACGCGGTGTGTGAGACAGCAGTGCCTCTAGCCTCTAGGTTTAGTAACTGTCATTTTTTTCACGGAAAGTAGAGACTGGTAGAGTCCTCACATAGAAATCTTAAATATACGTAATTCTTAAATACTGAAGTTGTGAAACAAACCAGTGTAATGACAACAAGGATAGAAGAATTACGTCTCTACAATTATTTCTACGCTGATTTTATTAATAGTTGCTTACACAATAAATTAGCGGAAAGTCAAACATACACTGGTATATAAATATACGAATGATAGAGATCTAGTTATTGAAGAAAGAACACGTAGTTTAGTTGTAAGATACTTTACTACTTTCGTAAATACTATCTTACTATCTGATTTCTAATTGAGTATAGTCTAATAGGTAAAGTCAAATTGGTGGTTTTAAAATATTGTGCGTTTCAATGTTAATCCATAAGATTCAGTTTAGTATTGATTTCAAAGAGTTATATTTATCTCTCTCTATAGCATACCTTTAAAGATTTCGTTCTATACAACAACCAACCGCACAGTTCTTGAACTTAAGAATGCAGTAGGATATCCTGACTATCACATTCTTAATTACTCACACGTCAACCAGGAACCAATAAAACCTTATGTGTATTGTTGCGTAATTCTTTAAAAATATTAGATTACAGTTCCATTTCAGTTCTCACAGACGTTTATTCTTATCTAAGTGATATTAGGGAAGGATCAGTTACAAGTACCGAGACAGTATGTACCTACTGGTATTGAAATCTAATTAGTTTTTACGACAAACTCATAAGAGCACATTATAAGAATTTCTAGGTTTAGATTAATAGAACCACGTATTAGCATGGTTTGCTTGACGTGAAGCAAGAATATAATACTTGTTTACCTAATATTTTGACAAGGGTTGTGCTTGAATATATGTATAAAAGCCATATATGTATATTTAACTTGAGACATAAAGTAAATACTACTGTTACGTAAAATTAAGAACTAATGTTGTAAGAAACCTGAAATAGAATTTTATACACAAAATTAATGCACAATCGTAGTTTAAAATGACGATTTTTTGTCCATCATAGATGAAGATTATTGACACACTTACATTGATTTAGGTATATTAAAACGTAAATATTACTGGACATTAAAACGTAATAATTAATAACTGTGTTAAAAAGGTGTATTATTTTTTCTTTTTACAGAAAGGCAATAATATGCATTATTACGTATTGGTCTATCAATGTTAGTTAATAATTATGAGTATATTTGTGTAAGAAAAGTATTTGTTATTACACGCAGGCAGTCCTGATAACGCCAAGAATAAAAAATCAGTTCGTCACTCACCCCTCACTCGAACAAGAGAAACTATCATTTAACAACTACTGGATTCCAATCACGTCGCCAAAAAACGATAGAAAGTTGAATTTTTTGTATAATTTCATAAAGTTTTCAACTATAAAACTGTTTGAAGTTTCTTCATTGACACCCCACTTCAGCGGGTGTGCGGACCAATCGTGAGCCGTCGGGGCACGCAGCAAGCCGCGCCCACGGCCACTGCAATACGCATGCTTCCCCGTCCGAGGAGCGCTCACCGAACCTTCGTCTCACTCCCTCGCATACTAAAACGTAACGCGCGATAGAGACACCAACACATTTGCCATTATGATTACATGCAAATTTTTTATTCATTTGCAAATTAAGTGTTGCATTAAGTAATTATGTGTTATTATGTGGGTATCACGGTTCTTGTTCGTCGTTTAGTCAAAAGAACGCGTGACGATCCGGTCACACTCGAGGGTTGTGCAATGGATGTTATTATCTCTACAATTATAGACAATGAACTTCAAAGAGCGGGCTACATACATTTGTTTTACTCATAATTATATCTCTCAAGTCATAAAGGTCCAGAAAAAATTAAATACCCTGAACATGGTACATGGAGATTATGGCAAATGTACTTTTAATTCATATCAATGTATTTTTTAGGGTGGCAATAATGTAATACTTTGAGCTAAGGATACATTTTGTATTTTTTAATGATAAGATAATGTGCTAACAAAAAACATTAATAAAACAATGCAAAAAATACCCATTTTACAAAAACCTCAACTTTTCAAAGCTTTCAATATACAATATACATAAATTGTAATCTTGCTTCCATCTTAAAAAGGAATTTCCACCTTTGATTCTAAAATCCAGTAAGACATAGAGTCCTGTCAGAGCTCCAATCTGATACAACTCTACCGGAATTCCTTACATTCTTATACTCTACAATAAATTATATTTATCCAAAACCAGTTCTAAGTAAATACCAATAAGCGATTTTTGAATAAACATAAGAAGTCTTTTTCTTTTTGCTGATGAATGATAGAGACAGGTAGAGTCACCCTAAGGTCGTAAATTACTTTGGTGGTTGTGGCAACATGTGTGTTGTCGCGTGACTAGCCGATTATTAAGTCGTAATAAATTTTATGGCCCTCGAGACTAGGGTAGGTGTCTTTGGGGACATCCGACAGACCTCATAATTTTTTGTGTGATTAACAAAGTAGTCTAGGTTACAAATGAGAAAGAATGTCTTGAATTTAAAAACGAACTATAAATATGAAATTTTGTCAGTAGGCGTTTGCCTACAGGGAGCTTAAATACGTTAACAAAGCCTCAAGCAGATTGGAACAAAAGGTGTTCTGGTATAAAGTTGATGGCTCAGCCAGGCTAGCCTTAAGCTATAGCCTGCAATAAATATATATAATATCTACGACATTGCTCATTGTTGAAACGTTTCAGCAACGAATATCTTACGACAAAATGAAATACGAGTACGTTTAAATTAAGTTCATATAATAATAAAGATGATGGCCTTTTAAAATCGTTAATAAACACTGATATGTAAGAAAAATGCGTAAAAACATTTCTTTCATTTGGTTTATTAAATCATCAGTGTTAATTTTTTTTAACCAATTGGTCATCCCACCACAAAAGTTTTCGTCAAAATTACTCATATTAACAAACAATGCTCTACATTTCCCAAAACTCTACATTCAAAAGTTCCCAAGTTCCGTGCATTGTAAAAAATGTACACCACGCAGCTGAAATTTATCATTCTGAGTGATACAAGTGGTGTGGCGTCATAATTAGCACTTAATTATAATTAAGCCACCAATCTGCAGGACTAATGTGTGTGTCAGTGATTCGTTGGTCAACTATAATGTTGACTCTACATTGTTTTGTCGAAACATTTTTGTTTCTAAATTGTTGATTGTATCGTATTTTTAAATGACTATGTTGATCTCAATATGGTGTGCAACAATATTTATGGGAATGTAGAGTCTATTTCCAGTTCTTTTTTATATGTTCTTGAAAGTGTTTAAAAATCAGGTGTAGTTTAAGCAATCTATCTGAATGTTAAGGTCCTTTTTAACTAAAAAGCTCTTAGAACTCATTTAACCAAATCATCAATATTTCACCGAAGATTGGTAGCCAACCATATTTAAATAAATAATTTTAATAAAGCCATGTTGTGTCAGTTTCTATAAAATGAAATAATTTACAACTTTAATTACCAAAATTAATAAAAAATGTGTTGTCAGTTCATTTTGACGCGATGATTGGAACAAATTATTGTGAAAATTGCATCTGAACGCCAACAAGAATTGTATGCCAAATAGTGTTAATTAGTCATTTTAGAACTCCACACAATCCTGGCTACATCACACAACTTGGTATCAATAGTAAAACTGCAATTATTTATAAAAACAAGACATACTTATCTCTATGAGAAGAAAGCATGATTTTATGTATGTATAAGTCATATATATTACGCCATGAACATTTGCATAGCAAGCAACTACATTTTGGTGTGTCTTTTCTGTGACATTAAAGTTAGAACTTGGCAATACATAAGCATTTTTATTATTTAATAGAGAATAAGACATTTGTCTTCCATCTCAAGTAATCGTAAGTGATGATGAAGACGAGGACGGATAGCCAAGAGACATCCATTTATTCTGCCATGTAGTGAAATGTATTCAGCTATCGACCAAAAAACTGCCTATTTATTTAAAGATTTAAACTGCCAGTCTATATAAACTCTACCCAGTTTATTGTGACATTAGTAGCAGTAATTACTGCATTTTATTTTGGTGAAGACGGTTCTTCCCTAGGTCTCTACATATCTTCAAAACAATACAACGCACTATATTTGATACATTTACAGGCATTCTATACTTGAAAATTCCACTTACTTCAACGACTCTACCAAAACTCTACATAGTTAGAACTGCAGCAAAAATGCCTTTACAATCTACTCCACAATATGCATATAATTATGATAATATAGGCTGGTGATACATTTGAGCGTGGTGTGGTAATTTTTACTCCTCACTAAGACGTCTCTACGTCACGTTGATGTATGGCCCTTGTCCGCTCATCTAGACTAGGACTAAGCACTTTGCTTGACGAGTTATAGTATGCTCCTGGCTCATACGTTTTGTTATTGTAATTATGTTGATGCGAATATAATTGGTAATGAGTTTCGAAATTATGTGGTTTGAAAGTCTCGCTGGTACAGGAGATGGATGTGAACTATTGAGTCTGATGCTCTGGTTCCAAATTATACTTTATCTACTTAACTCCAAAAGTGATCTCATTTATATGATATTCAATTAAGAATATGATGGTATCGGTTTATTAATCAGAATACAGCCAAATATTACTAATTTAATGAAAAATCACAGATCAACACTACAATAAACTCTTAAAATAAAAAAAAAGCAGAACACGTTAAAAAATATCCATAAAAGCCTAATAAACTTTTCAATACGGAAAAGACAATAAAAATCGTAAAGAGATTGCAGTTCACGGCAACCGACGATCGTTTACCATCCATAATCATCAATCGGTCCATTGAAATCGGATACGTGGTGTTGCGACGGTGTACCCTAATTACGCTAATCGGAGAAGCGAAGAGCGAGGAACAGAGGTTGGCGTAAGCGGGAGCGGGCGCGAGAGGCGCACGTGGCGGGCTCAGGTGCGCCCCGCCCCGCTCGCCCCGCCCGCCGCTAGTTTGACGCCGCGTCAACTCAGCCGCTCACCTCGTCGTCAGACGCGCGCTGCACTCGACGCTCGAACGCCGGGAAAACACGAGTCGTTTTTCGCCGCGACGACACGCACCGAAGTTTTCCGAATTCGAATTTTTAAAGTTCGATCCTTTGAGAGACTCGTAACGGTCGTATTTGAATTTAGTAAATTCTGTTGTTCTATGATTTTTTCTTTTTAGTAAAATATTATTTTTTGTGAAAAGTGTCTGCAAATAAACTTGTGGGATGTTTTGTGATTGTATCGACGAAGAGATTGGTTGTGATTTGTCGTAAAGTTGGCAGTTGCCGCTGTTGGTCACTCTAAAGCATTGAATTGGAGTGAGTATATTAAATGTTACCATTTTATTTTTTTATCGTAATGTAATTTTTCGTCATTGAAAATTATCGCCAATTGATAGAGTCGAAGTTGAAAAGGCGCGAGTCGAGATATCAAAGCGTGTCGCAGTAAATCTCCCAGGACGCAGTGGATTTTAACTGTCCACTTGACACGGAACATTAAAAGTTATTATATCCACAGAGCTTTGGGCATTAGCGGTTATTAAAATAGTTTTATGGCTTCATTTATTGATATTTATTGGAATAGAATAGTTTTGTTTTTTTTTCGTTGTAGTTTGGAATATTATCCTATTTCCACAGTAGATAATATTAAGAGATAAGGCCTGTCTTGATTTATTGTAAGTTGGATTATAATACTATCATGAATAAAATATTCTTAGTTCGGACGCAAAACTTCCTTCAATACTTTGGAGATATATTTATTTCCCTAGAAATGTAACCCATGGAACTAGTAGAAAATATCCCGAAACGAACAGTTAAAAAGCTTTTTAAAAAAGACAACTCAAATGACAAAAGTAATTTAATTAAAATAACACCAGAAACGGCTCACCAAATAAAAATCACATAGGAGCCGTCTTAACCGAATGACAATAAAAGCTATCAAAATGCCGAATTAAAATTAAAACAGACATCCGAGGCATGCTCATCAAAGGATGTCTGGGAATAAACAACTGTGCTGTGAGAAAAAAAGTTAAAAAGAAAAAAAAAAACAAAAAGCAATGAAATCGTTCGGCCCATTTAATGTGGACCGGACGGGAGTGACAAAAATTCTAAACTGAAATAAACTGAACACATGTGACTGTATGTCAGTGTAGGCAAAGGCAACAATATGTAATGCCAGACAAATACACTGAATTGTAGTCAAAATAAATTGTAATGTATGTATCGAGGAATTCGACAGTTGCAAAGTTGTGTGAAATGCGCAATTTGTATTTTATATTTAAAACTACATTTGCGAAACTTATTTGTCGTTTAACTTATAATTATACCTAGAAGATATAATATTATAGTTTAACGATTAATTTCAAGAATACCTTGCAGGGTTTGTGCAAAATTATTAATAAGTGCTAGATTACTTATTTTATACTTCCCATCTAAACTTTGTTCGTAATTAAACTTTTTTGCTTCAAGTACACGTAGAATTGCAATTATCTTTTATTATTTGCAATTATCTAGTGGTTTAGTAGATCAAACATGTTATTATATTTTTTATTTTAGCGCCATTCATATCTAAAGAACATGTGTATTACCTTTATTTGGTTTTCAAATCCGTTAATAATATACTTTTTGTACTTTACATCGCGGTATAGTTCTTGAAATAAAACGATGACTCAAATATTTGAATAAGATTACAATCTATATTGTGTTATAAATCTTGTAAAGTACTTAATTTCATTTAATTATGAATATTCGCTGGTTTCGCTAATGCCATGTTCTTAGCAAAAAAATATGTTAACATTCCGGTTTGATATTTAAATGTATTATGCTTCTCAAGATATGATAAGCCGCAATACTACAAGTAAGAATATATCAAAAGTATTGCTTAGTTGGAACACCCAATTAAAATATACAATAAATCTTTGTTATTTTCATTCGATTACGGCAACCTGATTGTATAAACCTAACCAGTTAAAAACAGTTCAAACAGTTGATGAATCCCACATATTGCAAATATCCTTAATTCACGCACGTATTACGCTAAAATCGTTATTTATGAGAATAAAATTTATGATAACAGCAATGTCCGACCGAAATTCACACATTTGTCATTCGGCGAGCAAACTCGACAAATAAATCGGGTGCACAATGACTGCTAATTTGCTCATAAAGATGTATGCACCGAGCGAGTTCATAAATCCGGTGAAGTCACATTCGGCCTACCGCTTACACCCATAAACCTCTGCGGACACTTTTATAGCCCTACCACGTGGCGGAGACGCAGTTTTTTCCGCACTTGACTTGACATGTGTACTGCGCCTTAGGAAGTCACATCCCTATATTAATTTATTGTTTTAGAATAGACCCCCAGCGTGACGCAAGTGGTACACGTGTTTAGTGATTTATGCAATTCTACCACTGAGTACTGCTTAAACGAAAGTGACCGTAAAATGAACCACGTTGCGAACTTACGTTATCGGCGGTGATTAGAGCCCACCCTGGCGAATACTTGTAGCGGCTAATCATACAAGAGCTTTTTTGCAATACCTCCCCGTAGATAATAGACCTATTTCAGTTCACAACTCAAAAAACATTCATGTTTTTCATAAAAAAATACTCATTGGTTTTTCCCAAATGTAGTTTATCGGGTTTTGTAATAAAACATTTTTGTTTGGATCATAAATCACATTCGACACAGCACAATACATATTTAAATCAAACACTTAAGATATGGTCTGTGATACAACATCTATCACGTATAACGAGGCGACGCTCTTGACCAACTAATGTGTCTCATTTTATCACAGGTCCATCAATCAAGCTCCACTCTACGGGGACAATTGAAGCGGACCGCGAACATCAGTAGCACTTAACATGTCCAACTAGACTATTCAGTGCTCGTCCAAACGATGACAAGTGTCGAGTGATCTTGAGAAAGAGGATAAAACACGCTGTTATCGATGAACGAATTAAATTACAACGCTGGGATGAGCTCCTACCAGTTCGTCAACTCGCTCGCTTCCTGCTATGGGAACCAAGGGCCGGGGCGTACTGGTACGCCCGTCGAACAAACCGGCCACCCGGGTCTCCCAACACCAGGAGCTGATTACTACAACCCAAATGCGGCGGCTACGGCGTATCCGAATGCTTGCTATTCTCCGCCGCAAGTGGGGCACCACTATCCGCAGCACCCTTACGGGACGCCCGCCTCCGGGGCTCACATGCAGCCTCAAACAATGATAGATTACACCCAACTACATCCACAAAGATTGGGTAGCACTGCAAGCCACATGCACCAGCATTCAAATCCAAGCCCTGGAGCTTTGTCGCCCAACTTGATGTCCACACCGCCGAGCCAAGCGGCCGGCGCTAGTTGTAAATTCGCGGATTCGACATCTACTACTGGAGTAGCATCTCCTCAAGATTTGTCCACATCTTCTGGACCAGGGAGAACTTCGCCTGGATTTGGCGTCGGACAGAACGCCAGTGGAACCACCAGCACAAAATTAGGATTGACTACGCCTATTGCCTCTCCAGTGGAACACAAAGCTAGTGTGAATCAGAATATATCGAGCCCTGCCTCGAGCACGTCCAGCAATGAGAGTAACGAGGCCAATAACTCAAGCTCAAACACGAAGAATTCAAAGTCGTCGGCATCGAACTCCCAGGCGAATCCTCCGCAAATATACCCCTGGATGAAGCGAGTACATCTTGGACAAAGTAAGTGGAAACATTTTGTTAATTATTTTCTTAATTTTATGTTCATAACGGTGATTTCCGTTTTAACTAATGATTTTTCCACCGCGAGCATAATCAACATTATAAACGGCTCGATTCACACTTTTTTACCGCAAGCGTGAAATCATAAATGATTTAGCCTCGACGGCTAAACTAATAACGGCAGCGACGACCACGCCTCTATCAAAAACCAACAGTTTGAAGTAATAGAAATAAAACAATCCATCAATTGGATGCCGAGGTGGAGACAAAACAAATTATATATCTATTTATTATGCATTAGCATGCATTAATGTTGGATCGATATGGCCGGCTGATGGATGGTGTCCATAATAAGGCATAATGGCTTTGTTGGCGGGCGCTTACAACTGAACATCCGAAGCCTTTTTTCTTCACGTATCCTAATGATGAGAAAAGTGCGTAGTCACCGTGACGTTTCATTTGACGGATATAACCTTAAAGCGTGAATTGGGTTATTCAAGGGTTAATCTGTTTTAAATTAGAATTCGGGAGCAACCGGTGAACTATTTATTATTTTTTCATGCTTCTTTATTTGAAATTCTGGATTTGTTTAACATTTGCACGCGTGGAGAAGTTGTGTTGTTTGCAATTAAAGCAATTTAAAAATCGATTATTAATCGTTGATGCGTAGATAGTTTCTAGAAATAAGTGGTTAAAAATACAGTTTGAAAATTAAAAAGAGATCTATCAGGCGGATAATAATATGTAACAAGATGCAGGATGGCGGAGCGCCTGTCACGGAGATGTCGCGATATAAAGACAAGAGCAGATGTCGCCGGCCCACTGCTTCGTAGAATCATTCCAGTATTGTTACTCGTACAGCAAATCTATTCCGACCTTGTC
Organism: Anticarsia gemmatalis; assembly: GCF_050436995.1. Taxonomy (NCBI): domain Eukaryota; kingdom Metazoa; phylum Arthropoda; class Insecta; order Lepidoptera; family Erebidae; genus Anticarsia; species Anticarsia gemmatalis. The sequence goes on from NC_134755.1 coordinate 8,971,119, forward strand.
AAGGTTCACACCGCTCTTAATTGGTTTATTTTTGCAGATGTCCCATTTTATGTGTCACTCTAATAAAAGTGACCGTGTTTTCTATTATTTTCAACTGTTACTATGTTTTAGCTAATTCAACGGACATTACAAATTCAAGTTGACAATTTGCGCGTTTGTTTCGCTATGTTTTCATCAAGATGTCCTCTGGAGCTGAACTTTAAAACTTAAATATTCCGTTTTGTTTGTCAGTTTCAATGCTGAACATTATTCTTGAACATTTTATTTGTTAAATATTATCAATACATGCTAACTAAATGACTTACCTATAAATAATGCAGCGTTTATAATGTTTTTAAGTAAACGGACGTCAAATAAAGCTATTAATATCTTGAAAAGGAATTGCAGTGAACAATTTTCTTCTTTTATTTCTCTTTGTCATATATTGAAGAATGGTATGTCGTACTTTAATTATATTATTAACGTTATTAAATTCATCAAAAAACATTATATACAAAAATAACTGGCATGTGGAAAAAAAAATGATATACGTAAACGGAATAAAATGGCATTGTATAAATGTGAAGAATTAATGTGCGGTTATTAATCAAAGGACTGTCATCGGGGATGATTGCAAGCACCCGGTGGTACATGACACTTATTACAAATTACCTGAAGACCCGTTTAACAAAATAAATAGTACGTTTACATTCGTACGGCAAACCCTGCTATTACAACAAGTCCGTAGGTTTGACAAAGCCTTATTAAAATGTATCATTCAGCCGTTAGGCCTATTGCACACCGACGACTTTGCAAATCGCGCGTTTGTTTTTTGTACTCATTGTAGTTTTTAATCAATGGGTTATTTAATGGCAATGATTTAAAGTTCGTTAACACTGTTTAATAATACTATGTAATTAAAGCCTATTTTACTTCCCACGTTTAGGCCGACCACGCATTGTTAGACGTTTTTGACGTTGATTGCCGTTTTTCTTGATATGACAAAATGCGTGTAGACAGTAGTAACGGTCATTATCTAATAATCAAATTGAAATGTCCAATATTGTAGTATTATCACATTCTTGCGCAGTTAATTACCGGTTAGCTTGCTTATCAGGTGGAATTTTGGCGATTGACTTTATATATTTTCTATCACTATATCTATTAAATAGTTTATCCGATACATATCCAAACCCATGGAACTGACAATTGACTTTTAAACTAAATTAGTTCTCTTAACATACGTTAGAGGCGCTGTAAGAATGTCATAAAAAACGAGTTGCAAGTTATCCATAATGTCTTTATTCTAAACTACATTTCTTTTCAACAGCGATATAGAAAAGCCATTGATAGCGTTTTATAGAACAATAGTGAATCAGTATCACGTTATTTTGATTAATTACGCATACTTCTTATATCTCTATTACAAAGCACTGCTAATACGTGGGAGTGTAACTTGTATTTCTAGTTCAAGTTGAATGAATCTTATCATACAATGCTGGTTTGTTTTATCATACTCTTTAAGATTACACTGCTGCAGTTGCAACTTTTTTGAATTCAAAAGGGTTATAGTTGTATTTGTTTTTTATCTAAATGTTTTTGTATTTATAAATGCTTAGGCTAGTAAATAAAGAATGATGCATAGTACTGCATTTTCACTTGTAAGAATGGCGTTTTGTTTGCTCCTAGAGGTCGCAACGTAATGTTAAATAGTTTTCAATGAAAGCCTTGTTTGAAAACTTGCTGCTAGTACCAAATATTCATGTCACATTAAAAATAAATTATTTTTTTTAGCTTTAATATGATATGATCATGTCAATTTTCGAGCAATATATGGATATAATTCCAACTTAAATATGATATTTAGGTCTTACGCACTAAATACTCGCAAATACACGATCAAAAGAAAAAAAAACGGACGTAACATTTCAAGCTCTCGTAGTTTGAAATAACTCAGTCTTGTATGTAGCGGGCCGATATATGCAAATAGAGTTGGCAAGCTAGGTCGCGGCCCTTACATGTTCGGTGGTAATAAGTCAAGAAGTCAAGCCACCCCCGTGCGTGCCGTCTGACGACTTATAAGAATTCAATACACCGTTATTTAGCACCAGCTACATACGATATTAACGTGTAAATTAAGTTGTAAGGGTGTGATTGAAACTGTAGTGAAAGACAAACGATGGACTCTTGGCTTGCAATGATAGGTGCATTGTAGTGCCAAGAATTGCCAATCTTTTTCACTACGTCATACGGCATTGTGTACAATAGGCGTACTAAGCTTCAGCCTGCTTCTTTGTCTTCGCTAAATAATAATTATCATCGGTGAAGTTCCGACTATTTTTCGATAAAAGTAACTTGTGTTAAAGGAGAAATGGCAGCATTAGTATGACAGCTTATAATATTAACGTTAGCTAATAAACATAGTTAACCTTAAAGTTTAAAAAAGATAAGCTTCTACTTGCAACGTCGTCTGCATTGGAAGGTTTCCCGACTTCCCGAGGGTCAAAATATAAAGTTTTTTCAATACATTCAGTAGTTTATTGCAGGAATGAGTTACATACACACATCCCAACAATCTTATGCATTTATATTAGTAGGAAGTAAGATATTTATAGTCTAGTATACATGACGGGTATTATTCATAATCGTAGAAAACCACGCCTTGTTCCCAGGGAGGCTAAGGAACGCAACGGATATTATTCTCTAGAAGTATTCATGAATTAAATTTATCAAAGCTCATACATACATACATACATAAAACTACGCCTTTTTCCTATACGCGTAGGCAGAGAACAGAGAGCGCCACTTGGTACAATCCTTACAAACTTCGATGCCACACAAGACCGCCGGTTACGAGTAACCTAACCTTTTTCAAGACATCACCGATGTGATCTTTGAATCTTTCTAAGACGTCACCTTCCTAAAGCTCCTAATGAATTGAAAATCAATACATTTGATGTATGAATTGCGAAACGCCTCGGCGATCATCAATTTTAAAGTAACATGTTCCGCCGCTACATGTGACATTAACGTACCTAAAAAATACCGAACTAATACCTTTCTGAAATAATTAGGCTCCTTTAAAGACATTTCCGTTTAGGTATCGGTAAAGAAAATTTCTTGTTGCTTTGATAATAAAGGCGATATTAGCTTGGATCGAATTCTTAACTATTGAGTGAGTAAAAAAGACAAAAACTTTAAATAAACTTTTTACATAACAAATATTATTTTGAGTCTAGTTAGTATACTACATAATTAACAGCTTATTATAGTAATATTTAATAATTTTTCATTGCTTAAGATAAGTCAAGCAAAGTCTTTCCCTCAGATAGATAGACTTTAGTAAGTATTGAGTAATAGTTGAAGTAGTTGCTTGTCAAAAATGAAACAGGCACTCAGTCAGTCCAAAAACTGAATTTTGCTAGTAATTGTGCAAACCTTATTACAAATTGCCTTCGAACTTCTCTTCATGCAGTCGCGCAATTTATGGGACGTCAAAATTTCGTGGAAAGCTTCGATTCAAATCTTACATCGTATGAACCATGAAAGTTCAGCAAACTTAAAGCTTAAATGTCAAGAATTCAATAAGGCACTTCATTATAAGAAATATTAAGTTTTATAAAAGGAGAAAGTGTGAAAATTTCCTCAAGATATGTTCAAAAGTATATAATTTAACAGGCATTCATTAAAATAAATCAGATTCACGTTTTTGTTGGAGTGGGAAGCCGCGCCTTATTGCACCAGGTTTCGTAAGTTTGATTCACTTACAGACCGAATATTCTTCAGTTAATTGGCGTTTGTGATTAATGTTGCCAAAATTACTGTAAAAATATAAATTTTAATTTGCTTTACAAATACTGGGGTCGTATTTCCTTCCGTAACAAGTCCAAGCGTTGCTTTCTTTCAAAAGGTGTTCAAAGAATTCTCAGGCATTCAACGTCTCATCAAGATTTTTTCCTTTACCGTTAAACGATAATCATTTCGCTCTGTGTGGGCTGTGGGAGTTTTAATAAGGATTACAAAACTTTTTACAATATGACTTAATACCGACGGTTTGACGCGTATTTCCTTCCTATACGTTGCGTGTTCTCATGTTTCTAAGTTGCTTTGAACGACAGTCGCGATTGCAAGATTTCATAATACCAATTGACTAGACAAATTACACGTTGACTTCTTCGATGACGTCGCTGGATATTCGATTAAGAATCAGACTAATAATAGTGAACTATCATCAAAATAGCCTTAGGCTTTTGGATTTATTGTTAACAAGCTGTTCCGTGCTGGTATTTCTCAGGCAAAAGTCTGTCTTAGTATTTTGAACACCAACTATTTGCTAGTGACTGCTATTTTCTTGTCAAAACTTCGCAATTTTTTTGACGATAAAGCTAAATTTTCAGTACCGTATTTACTTTAATATTAATCAAGTAAGACTCAAGAATATACTCAGTTTCTTTCACACAGTTTTTATCTAGTTACATACGGTAACATGGAATATAAGTTGAAATAGTACATTTCATTTTTTAAACTGTTAGCAGCTAAACACCGCACTTAATTTATTCTAAGTACAACAATATTTTATAGTTAAAACGGCAAAATAAACAACCGACTGAAATTCTTTCACGAAGCGATAAGGAAAACCTCACGCGAATTAGTTTATAGTCCAACTAAAACCGAGACTAATTTTATACCGGTTATACTAATCTTTACTTATTATTTTAAAATATATTTTCGTTTAAATAAAATTTATAACCGGTTGAAATTTTCGTTGGTTGGTCTTTAATTAAGCTTCTTATATACCTATGCATACAGTCTATTATACTTGAAGGTGCATGCAAAGCTGTATGACCCGCGTTGCGCCATTAATAATGTTAGTTCCATGTATTAGGGGGCAAGCCTATTCCCAAAAACCGGGCATCTTACCAAATTCGGGACCACTTTTTAGATTATCTAATACAAATTAGGTATAACCAGACGAATTCCCTTTTGATCTAACCTGGGAGTCGAACCCGGGATCTAATAGTGAGCAGTTGCATACGCTACCTAATAAACTTGTAGTAGCAGTTTTGCCCGCGGTTATAACTAGGTAAGAAATAGGAATAGTTAAGTTAGCTAGCTTTTAATACAGAGCTCTAGGTGTATGTAGGTATGAGTCGATAAGATTCTATTTCAAATTATACATATACAATAGAACCTGATTTTGCTTGAAGTACCTCTCTCGTGGAAGCCTTTGGTAAATGCTAAGTCAGTCAAAGAGATCGTAGCCGACGAACGGCTTTGGGATTTAAGTTATCGCTCTACCTTTCGACTAAATAAACTCCTTAGTTATTGATGCGTAACGAACAGACGAAAATGTATTTCATTTTTAATGTCCTTGACATGATTTTCTACAGCCCATTAATAATTGATTTTCCGTAAAAAACGTTATTATTGCATAACACATCGCAATACCAGTAAATATTTAAGAGTGCTATGACTCCTGATGGCTATGATCATTTTAGTTCTTGTAGAACCCTGTACTTATTGACCTTCTCCTAAAAGCTTTGAATGGAATCCATTTTATAGAAATCCTAACAATACATAATATATCTGCTCTTTTCTGAACGAGATATCAGAAAGAGTTCCTAGCATCTGTATTATCTAACAATATACAAACAAAACTTAATAAATGAGTAATCTTAAATTAAAACTAAAAATTCAGCGAAACTATAGTTCATATTTCAGGCCAGGAATAATAATTACCTACATACTTTACTTTGAAAATAGGTCGAAGTACTAAATCTCTGGCGGTAGGCTGGTTTCTCACTCGTTCTCGCTATTTACACGTTAACGTGGTCTAATAAACTATTAAACTGTATTAGAATTGTCAAATAATCATTTTTCATTGAACATTTTATAAATCGAGTGTACGTCGAGTTTAACATCTAGCCGACTTTGCATACCTATTGCCTGATACTGACGTCAAAAAAATCCGACAAAATTATAGTTAGCTTAGTAAAAAGTACACTGCTATAAAGTTGTGTTACAAAATAACGAATATGAGTTAGTAACGATAGAACTAACACATCTATTTATTAGTACATGGCAAATATATAAAAATAACAATATTGACTAGACTATTTATTTACCAACGAGTCGCCACAATCACACCTGCTGAACTTAGTTAAATGCAACATAGAACAATTATAAATACTGAGGACTAAAAAAATACAAAGAAAAACTTAGAATAATAATCCACTCCCTTATTACATAGAAATTACACGCGTGTATTACTCTGAACAAAAGCCAAAAAGAAATAAAAATAATGCCATGCAAACCCTACCTGTTCATAGCAGAACGATTAGTAAATAAATAACAAATTAAATTCCTTCGGAGATTAGTACCAGCCGATGTGCGTTCATAAATAAATCAAGCGGTTTCGTCTCACCGCGGTAAATTATGTCTTGAATAATATTATGCTAAAGGTATGCCAGTACCCACTTAAAACTGTTCGTGATTTTAAAACCTTTTTTGTGCTTTTGTAATTAGGTTTCGTTGGAACTTGTATAGATTATAGTGTACGCACTATATTGTTGTGTATGTACGTAATTTGGTGGTCTAATTTTTGATACCCGTGTTACTGTTTTTTAGAAGGAAAATATGATTAAATAGTTTTTTTGAGTCTCTGGTTCTTCACAAAAACAAAAGTCATATTATATTCTTAGCTATAGATTACATTTAAGGCAAAAAATGAACTAAACTAGGCTCATCATCACACTTTTCAAGATAATTATCTCTAAACTCTGGTCTCCGCCTACCCCTATGGGAAAAAGGCGTGATTGTATGTATTTATTTATTTGCCGGAAACCTGTTAAATCGATATCGCATCTTCAATACATACTCACATGTACTACAATTATTCTATAAATAATCCACACTATCAAGAATAATTAAAACAGGTGCTACAAAATCTTCCCTATAAACTTACAACGCACGTTTCATCTTACAAGTACATAATTATTATACATACTAGTAAAGCGATACGATCAGCTGTTGCGAGCCCGACTACCTACAAAACTTAAATATGCATAAAGGGTATACAAAATAAACTTCTTAAAGTTGTTTGGTTGAAAAAGGAACAAGTAAAAGGATTAGCTGACGTCGGGTTGGTCGAAGCTTTATAATGGCCGCTATGAGAGTGCAAAAATATTGAATAACTATATACAATGTGTATGTATAGCTTTATACACGATGACTCGGTTTATTGGTGAAAAGTTGCACGTTTGATTGATAACAATATAATTAGATGGATGGAATAAATTATTTAAGTATGAAATAATTTAAATTTGTTGCATTCATTTTAAAAACACGAAAAGAAATAATATTTTAATAATTAATTAGTAAATTTTGCCTAAAATATGATTTTAATTGAAAGTTTAATATCGTTTAGTTGTGTTTTTTGATACGGTAATCAAAATATCAGGACAGGTAAAATGTAAATGTGAAAACAATTTCACGCAAAACGATATTCTCCATTAGAAATAATTTTAGCAGTATTACAGCTTATATAGCTGAAATTCGTCCTTTGAATATATGAACCAATACGTAGGAAGAAGGTAGTATTTTATGCGTAGGTACAATATGGCGAATGGCGGTGCAAGTCACTGCGCACGCGCAACTTTTGTATGCAGCAAGCGTCGTGTTTTACTAAATACCACCTTTGTATTGGAGGTTCGAGGTTCCGAGATGGTTCCAGTAATTTATAGCGACTGGTTTTTATTGAGGAGTAATTTTAGTGATGTTTATCATCGGTGTTTAAGTTTTAACGTAAAATATTCATAATTATAAAAACATTTCGTATAGAAAAGTTCGATCGCACCATTAAAAATATGAAAAAATATAGACAAAGAATTTTACCCTCGTTTATCATTCATCTTGCATTGCCTTGCCTTGAAGTAGATCAAATCACCTGAAGGCTTTTGTTTCGCATAAAAGCGCGCTATAAAACAAAAGATAAAATTAGTTTATTGAAAATTTGCGCCATATAACGACCAGATTCACTCAACTCGCACTCTATTTATTTATTCAGAGACCTCACCTAAATGTTATGCATATGGGACTATTAATACAAACTAGACTGAACTATGAAAAATGAAATCTAGGCGTTCTTTTAAGTCATTTAGGGGTTGATTATTGAAAAGTCAGTGACATTTTTTTACTGTAACAAGGGTAAAATATTAAGTACCCTGCCAAATTAAAGACAAATCAGTTTAGCCTTTAGTTTTGAAAGAAAAACAAACAAATTCCTTTCAAACTATAACATAAGTAATAATTTCAGAACATTTTATAGCAGCTTATTACACATCTCACTAATATTAAAATCAAACCTATATAAAACTTGTTTTTAAAGTAAAGGCACGTACTCAATATAAACTGACCCGCCAAGAAGTACCCACACGTCAGATACACCAGTAAGCCCTACTCCCTGGAGACACCAACTTCAATTATTGATGGCAACTTTTAGCCGCTATAAAGTATAGGGGAGCGATACTGCTATTTTTCATCTGCTTAAGCTTTAAATAACTTGTAGCTTTTTAGGTACTAAGTTCTTTATATTTTGAAAGTAAACTCATAAATTCTTTATTAAGGGACATACTGTCGTTCTAGTTTTAATTCATAAGGTAAAGGTTTTTCGTTGATTTAGAAATATTTCTTAAGGCAAAAGTAGCCTAAGTCCAAACTAAGGTACTACATTAAGGGATCCTGTAACTTTGTAATTGTAGTATAATATTGTTTTAACCTGTTTCATAGTTTCTTGTCGAAGAAATAAAGTTTTGGAATTCATATAAAACTTTGTTTGATAGTGTGTTTGTCTGCGTTTCACTTGCAACAACAGCTAAACCAATATGGATACAATTTATAAAACTTGTCAATTATATCGCAAGAATGGAGAAAGGCTACTATTTTTACAAAACAAGGTAAGCGAAACCGGTTATATAATCTAGTGTAATCGTAATTATTAAATACCATCGTTATTATTCTGCTCTCGCACGAAGTAATATCTATCAGGACAGGACCTGTTCGCAAGCTGCAATTTTAATAAAGATACAGACTGAAAATTATTATAATAATTATGAACTGTATCCTGCATATAAATGGGAAAGAATATTACATGTATAAATATTTATAGCTTATATTTGATGCATTTCTCCTTTTACGGTATATAAGAAACATAAGAAAGAAAACAAGCAATATTTATTATTATAGTATTTATTTCATTAAACATTTGCGTTAAATAAATATAAGAAACAACGATATGGGTCAGTTTCGCGGCTTATCCATAACTTATCTATATACATTAGTGTCGTATAAACTATCTGAAACAGTGGCAGCATATTATGTATGAATTAGTTTGAAACAAGTATTGAAATTCCATTTCCAAAAGATGTGAAACCAGTGCTAAATTTTAATAACAATTAAGACTACCTACTTATTTAGTAAATTAGGTACACATTCAAAACTTACTTTGGATATTATAATTTCTTAGGCAGAAGAAAATATATCTTATGCTACTGCCTTTATATTGCTCCATTTATTTCCGAGCTTGTGGTAACATGAATAATAATCATTTGTTAATAATGACAACTTAATAACTAAGCAAGAGGTATTTCCTCAGCGACATGACAAGAATACTAGCAAAAGGCAAGCAAAAAAAAATGATATACCTATAGACAACCCGTACATAGCCAGCGTGGTGGACTCAAGGCCTAACCTCTTCTCCCTCATTACGGAAAAATACCTTTGCCCAGCAATGGGAAATCAAAGGGTTTAATTTGTTTTTAATATGTAGATATTAGTTAAATGAAGAAAATGTAAACGTTTTTCAATTCAATAAGAGTATATCTTTGCAGTATAGTGACTTCTCCGATCCATAGTTGATACTAAAATCCATCGTTTTGCATCAAAATAAATCACCCAATACAAAACCGACATAATTCTGAATTTATTAGATATCAATCATATGTTTCAAGAGCCTTCAAAGCGTTCTCCTTATTTGGTCATAATAGTCCAATTATGTTCTAAGCCCTTCACTTGACCGACCGTTTGCTTCTAGTTAAAGTTTCTAAAACGTTAATTCAATATAACCCAGTATTATGTTAGTATTTTAGTTAAACTTAGGAATTCAGGTTATTGGCTAATAGTTAGAGCATGCTGCGTAACAAGGCGGGCTCATTGTCTCATATTATACGAATTATCTAATACTATAATGGTTGTAAATTGATAGTCTATTATTGTGGCAAGTACACCAAGGTGTACTTGGCATTTCAGTCAGGTAGCGCGGGCCATCGTATGGATACTTTCCATATAGGAGAGTCCTCTGCAAAAATTGGCTACATAAGTCATCTTAGTGCGCATCGGCGTCAGATAGTTTAGGAGTTGAAGTGGTCGCCATGGCCGAAATCGTTCGAAGAGCGTAATTATCATAACTTTCCATACTTCTATGCCTTCTAGTTTTATACAAAAGTCTATGACTATCTGTAACGCTTTCATGGCCAAGCCACTGAATCAGTTTTGATGGTATTCAGGATAAAGATAGTTCAAAATCCCTAAATATAACACTTTTTTAACTAAACGAAGAAACACAGACGGGGCATCGGGCACAAACTAGTTAAATAAAATGCATTGCGAAAGTTTCAAAGTAAATTCGATTTCAATATATTTATTATCCAACTGATAATAATGAGAATATGATTTCTGTTAGGATATCCACAAATGGCGTTAAACCTGTGATTTATTTAATTATTGCCTATCATCATATTAATCGCTAAGTATATGCAATAACAAGACGTATTTAATGATTTTCCGACATAAGACTTTATAACATAGCAATTATTGCAGCAAGATATATCTAATGATAATTGTACAGTCACCTGCAGAAATATCTATGCAAAACTCTGAAGTACAGATTTTTTTAATCAATAATGGTGGTTAAAAAAATCTGTACTTCAGAGTTTTCTACTTTTATATGTGGGTCAATATATTATACTAATATATTTTACAAATAAAATTACGTGCTAGAATAAAAACGATTAAATACACAAAAAAGAAGAGCTGTAATTGTTGCACCCAATTTCGTTTTTTTTGTAGAAGAGTTGAGCTTTTGATTTCATAATGCCGTTTTCGTTTTCACGACTCTGGAATAGAACCTGAGACCGTACGATGAGCAGTCGGATACCGACCGCACCATAGTCATTAAAGTAATCTGAAAAAATACGAAAACTTTCCATACAGTACATATCGCTGCCGGTGACTGTACCTGCGCAGGCGTCGCCTATCTTCCTAACATCTTCGTGCCCTTTAGTCAGCCTCCAGCACACTTTGACTCTAACTGTGGGTGGTCATATCGCAATACCAGAAACTTGCAATTGATTTACAGGCTTTTACTACCAATCATTAATTTGTGAAATATTTTGACACAAATCTATCTGAAAAGCTGTTTGTTTTAATATACTAATTGAATTACCTATAGTAGATAGTTACCCTCTTATTCATAAACACACTATAAACCTATTTTAGTTAAAAAACTACTATAATATGTTTTCTCTTTGTCATTTCGCTAAGGAGTAAAAGACGTTTTCAAATAAAAATAATAATTTGTAATTAACACTATCAACAGTATTATTAACTAGCGACTATACTTTTTATCCGTATTGTTGTATTCCACTTGGCTATAACTATATTCCATGACCAACAACAAATTATAAAAAACATATAATATTGTATATTTTATTTTTCCTTTAAAATACGCTTTTTATTTTGAACCGTAATTACGCTTTTGATAAAGACTTACAATTTTCAAAGTAAAGTTTGCAATTATTGAAGTTTAATTATCACATAAATGACCAGAGCGTTCATTTGCGTGTTTTTCATAAATTTCTTATGGAACAATTTATTTTACTTTAATTAAAAGTGGTTCAGCAAAAACAGTTGATGATTGCTTGTATTAATAAAACAAACTCATAGATATGTTTATTAAGAATTTTAAATTACTTCATATTTTTACGATAAAGTATTTTTTATATTTAGTTTAACTCATTACTGTCCCATTGCTGGGCAAGGTTCTATAACCGTACTTGGGAGGGTTAGACCTTGAGTCTACCACGCTGGCCAGATACGAGTTGGGGACTTGGCATGTCCTCAATAAACTTTTATATATGCAAGAATAAAGTTATCAAAAAAAATGCAATAGTGTAATAATAACTTTGTTGTTTTCCAACTTACTTATAAGAAACGAAAAGATACAAAAGGCAAAATCGCGTTTCCTGCTAATCGTTCTAAAAAAATAACAGCCTTTGTCCATTCATTCTATTTCCTTTAATTAAACTTCGTAATAACTAACCACGTGTTTTAATTTCGTTTCAATAATCCGTGTCGGCGCTGAGACACTGATTAAACTGCATGTAAGAGCCGCACACTGGTTCGCAGATCCAGCGCATGCGTGAGATGCGTCTGCGCAGTGCTTATTCGAAATTAGCATAGGAATCTTGCGCAGTTATTCAAAGACCTCTCGTTGTATTACTGTAATCGGTAATTATTTGTCTGGTATCCTAGTAGAGTATTTAAATGAGACCTTCAATATGTAAAGGATATCCTATTGATTTGAATTATAGTGTTGCTATTAATCTTAGTTAGATATGGGCTTTTGAAATGGTTAATGAATAAGCATTTACTGTAAGATCCGTTTCCCTGTATAAAGTTAGCTGTTTACTTATCTCTACTACTTTTTAAAATACTACGAAAGCATTAAAGCGTTCTAACCGCAACGTGCCCACAACCCACGTATTAATTGAAATCACGGCTTACGATATACCGATAAAAAATAATAACGGACTATCTCATATCCGAAAAAAATAAGCAGTTAAGTTAATATAAGTGAATCAAACCACTTCACGCACAATAATATACTATTGTTGTATCGTCCACAGTGCACGAAACGTCTTCATTTTGGGGACAAAAAAAATAATACAGTTATTGCTGTCAAATGTGATATAATGGTAACACTGCAATTGTTTTCGTGACCATAAATAACTTTTTAACAAAAGATTCGCGGTTTCCTTAAAAGCTAAACGGGCTGATAAACATTTTTTTTTCTTCCGTCTCGAGTCGCCTTTCCTGCGGCGGTACCAAGCCTATAAATATTAATACAATCAAATGTTTTGACGTGGGCCTTTTTTAAACTTTTATCTTGTACCTTCGCTTATTTTTTGTTGGATCGATTCAGTTTTTATTTCGTGTTAATTTGGACAGCGAATTCGGTCTTTTAACAGATCGTAAAGTATATGGAATGAGGCGAGGAGCGCGAAGTGGCGCCAGGTGCATTTAAACATGTTTGGGGAAACTCTGAGGGAATCTTGTGGAATTCTCTACTTTTAGATGTTGAACTATTAAGTTGCTTTATATTCTCTGGGAAAAATAAACTTTATTGCACCTAAAAAACCTTTTTATTCTCGTTGTAAAATATGGCATGACCGATACGTCTCCATACATACGTCGTCAGGTGCTATCTGATTTACGATTTGTAAATAATAAAAATTACTCTAGAAGTGAGAACATTATAATGATTATGAAAATTTATGGTGCCACATAATATATGCGAAACAAACTTTTTTTATTCATAATCAGATATCATTAATGCATAAAATTAAAATAACGGCGATTACTCACACTATACCATTAATTCTTAAATAAAAACATAAATCTCTACTCTGACTCTAAAAACTGTTGAACAAACACCCACTAACACGTCATAAAATTAATAAAATTCAACTTTATTGCTTTAAACATAAAGTTTAAACGACTATGTCTCTGCTAATACAAGTTGGGTTTCGACAAGATCTGATCAAAGTATCTAAAATGGTCACAGTTAGTGGGTTAACCACTTTAAATTGTCATCTGTCTGATTTATTTCTGTATCTTTTGCGGCCAACACATTTTTGTCTCAGTTTCATTCTGATACAACATTTTTTACATCTATTTGGTTTGGTTGGTAGTTTTATTTCCTGAATCACGTAATAAAAATAATTTATTTATGTCAATTTTGACTTGTGGTGCAGGGCTGGTGTTTAGCGAATTTATTATCAATTTCTTAAGATGTCTGTCATTACAAACATCGTACTACAACAAACGGCTTCTTTTTGAATCTTAATATTTATGTTTTAATTATGCTTATTTAATATTATTTCGCTATATAAATTAAAAAGTTGAAAAGATTTACGTAGTGTATCGAGAATTAATATTTTGTCCGAAGTGTCACGAATCGCGGCTCACTGTGCGCCAGAGGCTGACCTATCAAACGCTCGTAAACTATAATCATTCGCGGACTCCATAAATAATTGCGCGAGCCGACCCCGGTTTTTGTCGGACGATGCGCCGGAGCAGGTAATATAGTCATAAATTTCCATAACCGCCACTCGATCTTATCAAACATGATTTTAATTTGATTTCGGAGCCACACGTGTTGTGGTCGTTTAGAGGCGAGTTATGATCTTAGGTATATAATGTTTGGTCAAATCTTGATGAGCGTTTTATTTAAAAATGCGTAGAGATTCTTTGGACTTTGCTTTAGGAATTCAACAGTTTTGACGGATTGTAAGTAAACGGACTTGAATCTATCAGTATTTTGAAGCCTTTCACGTTAGTCTTTGACCACGCGTCATCACACCTGCCGAAACGAATAGTTTTTAAGGACTTTTGCAGCTCTATTGCCGCTATCCGTCGACTACTAACACTCAAGTACAATAGCCTTATAAAAGCTTTTTATAAAACTAAAATAATACATTTTATAACGTAACTCCTAAGTTGAACATTGTTCTATAAAATCTAGTTGCAACGCCTGCGGTATGTTACTCACTAGCGTGATGGGTTATATGTCAGAGAACAAATTATGAAGCTCTAAGGGCGCCAAAGTAACACAGTTATTCTGTTTTTATAAGTACTTATAGCCGTGAAAAATTACAGAATAACATTGTCTAATTAAGTTAGTGCAGACACGCAATGCATGTCATATAGACCGTACCCCATACTGGCGAGGATATAAAGGTCAAAACTATGAGGAATAAAAAAAGCAAAAAGAACTAATTTATGGAGTTCACAGCTAGTAAAGTAAGTACAGTAACTACTGACATATTGATTGCACGTAGTAGCAGTCATAACAACATTAGTCACTTCGTCACTATAGTCCGACTACTTAGAACCATGCACTATTTATCTAGATTGTAATTAATAATTCGATGTGTGTGCAGAATTATGTAGCTGAGGCAAGCAGGCAACCGTCCGGTGTATACGCCTGCGGGTCGCTAACGTTTTAAATTCAAAATTTTTGCATACTTCTCCCATTCGCGATCGTTGCATATGAAGGTCTCTACTAAGTTATTGGTCTATGTTAGCGCTTGTTTGGTGGCTTTTGGTTCTTCCTAGACTAATAAGCAAATTTTTCCGAAATGTTAACGGGACAGTATTATATTTTTCTCAAAGACATGACGTCTAAAACAAATTAAATTTACAATTACAATAGTTTAATTGCGCGGATAGAGCTCTACTATAGATCGATGCAGAATACTTGACTCAAACTACTACGAAACTTATCGGTTCACATTTAAGAAAACCGCTCAAAGCTATTAAAGACAATAGAATAACAAACTTGATAAATAATAGCGTACACATAACATGACACACAAAACACTATCACTAAACACCTATCACACCGTCCTAATTCCCACAATCAAACATTTATTGTCAAATGTAATCAATAAAAGCAAAAAAATGTAAATCGACTTCTAATGATGGGTTTTAAAACACGTCACGCCTTCAATGTATCAAAACTCAAGGTATATTTGACAGACAATATGTCATTGAATTCAAAAACAGAACTTCTATCTTTAAACAAAAGTATCTAATGCGATCATAATCATTCATGTTTTAGTTGTTAAGCTATTAATACAATGCATTGTGTTGTTCGTTCTCACAAGTATATGTTGATTCATATCTCGCTTTTGCAACCGACAGTCGTTTGTTTTGTTGTCGCCTTTTTTACTTTCGCTTGTATTTGTTTCTATTTGGACGGTTGACGGTTATAATTAATCTATATTGGTCTTAGGTTATAGTTCGCGTAAGATATTGAATAGACTTGACGACATATATGATAAAGTATACATAGATTGAACCTAGCTCTCTTAGCAGGGAAAAGGTAGAGTCTAATTTTGCTTTCCCTTTTTATAATATTGTCAAATAATATTCTTACCGACTTCAAAAAGAGAGAGATCCTAGGTATATTCATTTGTATTCGTTGCATTACACTTTGACTGCATTACGAAATTATCATCTGGAAGCAAATCATAATAATATATGTTCACATTGCTACACCTCCGTATCATAGTCATCCGCTATAAAATCTAAAAAGTGACCACCGCTTACGAAACCACGATTTACAACCCACAGTTCTTATTATCTAGTATCAGACTTTAATCCATTTATCACCGCTTTTGTTTACGATCCTCGCGTATCATCGACTATTAATTATAATGCGTTCCTCACTTCGAACTTTGACGTTCTCGCTGTGTGACAGACCAGAGATAAGAATTTTAATGTTACTCGATACCAATGTACTTCATTTGTTACACACCGTTATGGGAAAATGACCTCTAAAGACTACACATTAAGAGTCATTGATTATTTCTCGAGGTAACTTCCGCGAGTCGATACAGTTTGAACTCTTTCGAACATGATTATAGGGTTGCTTATTCATTCGTAAGGTGAAAGAATTCGAACGCTTCTGCTGCAAAGCTGAGTTTAGAATTTTGATGGATGTGGTTATAATTGTTTCTGTATCGATTATGCCATTGATAAATATTTCGACTATTGCTCATTTTATTAATGACGTGGAAACGGAAGAACGTTCTGGGCGATGCCCTAACGACAGTGTAATGTCACAATTAATAATATTGGAGCTGTCAAAACATCTGTCAGCGGGCGCGCACGGAACGTCTGCTATTCATTTGTGACGCAATCAAATATATTAATAATATCTAAACACGTAAATATTAACTTGGATGATGTTCTAACTAATTTTATGATTATTGAAAATAAATCGGAAAACTATTCTCGGTTCTTTGAGATCTTTTCTACGCGAACTCAATGTTCGTAAGCGCATGAATGTGCAAACATCAGATATTTTATTTTCTCGCGCTACTAAAAATAATTATTACGTACTCAAAGCGGTGCAATCCAATTTTGTTATTGGCCCGTATTTGGCGAATGAAAATAAATTTTCTTTGCGCATTGCTGTGTCAGTGGGATTCAGAGATGCATTCTTTATCTTAAGATATTATGTTTTGACATTTTGTCGCAATATTTGTATGCATATATCGTCTCGACGCATTACGGTAAAGGCCAAGTATATTAGTGTAAGCAATTTCCCGCTAAAGACCTTCAACATGTTCCCATATAACCAGTTTTCCCGATAAGATCACACCTTAAGCGAGATATTAATAATAGCGGCTTGATCTTGAATAAACTTTCACAATTATAGCGCCTACTATATTTTATTGACTGTGACTTCCTTCAATTGAAACGAAATTGACTTTTGATATTTAATACCTGACTCTTTCTCATCTTCAATATAAAAAGAAGCAACTGACTTCTATTAAGGAGTAGAATCATATTTTGCATAGCAAGCTCCAGCCGTTGAGGTTTTGATTTAAAAATAAAAAGCCCGTGTTTGAGCTTGAGTCTTTAACTGTCCCGTATATATTTTTTTCGATATAAGTCAGCGTTTATGCTACAAAAATGTGACAAACAGCCCAACTAGCACACAAGCTGCTTATACAGTCGTTATACAGCCTGATAGTTGCATAAGAGTCGTTCAAATGCTGTACAATTCTCTATAAGTTGTATACTAGCTATTTAAAAAACCCTTTAACAGCTAGGCGGGACAGTAGCCGTTTAGTAGGAAACTAATGACTTATAGTGATATATGAGCATGTAATTGCATCGCTAGACAGCCTAGGGAAGTATAACTGAGTTAATGGAATCTTCTATAACACCGTTAACTGTATAAGGGGACTTTAGGAGATAAAGGAGTTTAAACGGAGTTATGCGTTGCGCTTATAGCGCTCAAGAGCGTAAATAAGCTTTTTGTAATGCCTTAGGTTCTATAACAGATTTTTTTAGGGCTAGTGTATTACTCATCTATAAAAGAGTTGCGTAGGTCTTTAATAGCGCCTTGAGCGTTATATCAGATATTTATATGGCTTCTGTACGGCAAATAGATGTATAAGGTATCATTCGAAACATTTTTACAGCCATGGGGATTACAGAATTATGTTAAGCACCTAAAGCGCTATAACCGAGTAATATACCTTTATACTAAAGCTTAAAATTATTGTCATAATATATTTACATAGGTGCAGTGGTGGTTCAGTCTGTCAACTGTTTTTAAAGAATAAATAAAATAAATAACTGTTTTTAAAGAATAAATAAAATAAATAAAATAAATAAAATAAATAAAATAAATAAAATAAATAAAATAAATAAAATAAATAAAATAAATAAAATAAATAAAATAAATAAAATAAATAAAATAAATAAAATAAATAAAATAAATAAAATAAACAAAATAAATAAAATAAATAAAATAAATAAAATAAATAAAATAAATAAAATAAATAAAATAAATAAAATAAATAAAATAAATAAAATAAATAAAATAAATAAAATAAATAAAATAAATAAAATAAATAAAATAAATAAAATAAATAAAATAAATAAAATAAATAAAATAAATAAAATAAATAAAATAAATAAAATAAATAAAATAAATAAAATAAATAAAATAAATAAAATAAATAAAATAAATAAAATAAATAAAATAAATAAAATAAATAAAATAAATAAAATAAATAAAATAAATAAAATAAATAAAATAAATAAAATAAATAAAATAAATAAAATAAATAAAATAAATAAAATAAATAAAATAAATAAAATAAATAAAATAAATAAAATAAATAAAATAAATAAAATAAATAAAATAAATAAAATAAATAAAATAAATAAAATAAATAAAATAAATAAAAAATGATTTTCAAACTATTTTAATATTCAACGACTGACCCCTAAAAGTACGAGTAAAATGCTGGTGTGCGACCAAAACAGTTATATTGAAGCACTCCTATGCCACAACTGCAGAACCTTGAGGTCTACAACAGCAAACACTAGAGCCTTTGTACAGCTTAAGGCGCTAGAGCAGATGTAACCAACTCTGAGAGCTGCTTGATCGAGACGCCATTATAGCATTTGGTAAACATATTTTTTGAGGTTATTACGATCTTTTGAAGATCATATAAATCTATAGCATGGTAACGTTAACATAATAAAAATCATTTTTTATTACCTATAACCCTAATTAAATTATCTGTAACCCTCAAAGTCTTATTTATGTTCAAAATACAATTTCCAAATCCACATATCTATATAATTTTTGCACTTAAAACTGAATATTTTGAGGGCGCATGAAAATATTGACGATAATATACATATATATTGACAGCAAACTGGAACTCGCACTTTCATATCACGTACACAAAGAAATAAAAGCGATAGACTACTTGTTATTTTAATAATCCAATCCGTAAAAATAAAATGTCTCCTCATTTGTCACTGATGATTCATTTTAAAAAAATATATTTAGTTTACACCATAATAAACCGACCATATTACTAATTTAGAGCGTTAGCATTTATAACCGTTACACAGTAGCGCTAAAATAAGGTAAAGGTGGTATAATCGCGCTGCAAGAGCTTTTTCGAACGCTCGTGGCGCTAACCACCTCTGTACAACAGCTGGTAAGCGCCACGAAGCTGCGAAAAAGCTCTTGTAGCGCGATTATACCACCTTCATCTTATTTTAGCGCTCCTGTATTGCTACTATACTGCGTACTATTATAATTACTATTTACGACCACTGTAGATCCAATGTCGAGCTATAAGCTGGACAGTATGGGCCTATTTGACGCTACAAGAGATCTGTAGCCGCTTATAGAACCACTATACTTCTTACCAAGGAGCCTAAGGCGTTATAAAAATCCTTTAACCGGCCATTGTGCAGCTTGTTATAGCGCTTGTGTGCTAGTTGGGAGAGGTACATTTGTATTATACAAATGTTTAATTTGGCTAAAACTGGGGAAAACCTAGGTAATATCTGTCTTTGCTAAAGAAAGTCAGTTTGCGGCGACTGTCTCTACAAGTTCTACCAAAACACAAACTAAGGTAAACAAGGCCTACTCGCGTTAAACCTTGTTTTCTATCCTATCCTAAGATAGTTACGGATGGATGAAAGTTTGTTACAATTTCACTTAAAAATTACTGAAGATTTTTTAAATGAATTTTGTACTCAGATTGTTTATAGCCTGGATTGCCATATACCATTTTATCTTAGAAAACTTTTCACACGAGCAGGAGCTGGTAATATTATATTTTATACTGCCTAGCGGTTTCTTTACCTATATCAAATATGAAGGAGCTACGGCAAAGGACCGGTCTTTTCCCGGTAGGTCCAGCACTCGGGGTCATGATCTTTGAAACAACGCCTTTTACGCCTATACGCCTCATTATACACTCTGCCAATCGGTTATTATTTCCTTTCGCTTTAGATAATATACGAGATAAATTGGTTAGATCGCATTGATTTATATGATATTAATAGTGCATTTTACTGAGTTATGGGGTCTCAAGTTTTGAGTATGGAATTTAGTATCTTGACAGGAGGAAACGTGTACGACTATCTTTTATTACCGTTAAAATACGCGAGGTTTTCATTAACACTATTACAAATGCGAAAATTGCCAGTTACTGTTCCGCCGTTTAACCGATGAATCAATTTACAAGAGATTTATTTCGTAATTGTTAAAGACAAAGTTGAGCATAGACTACTTTTTCAGCCAGCAATATTAATTTTAAATACGTGCAAAAGCAGCCAAGCCAACCAGCCACTAATTGCGATTCCAAATACCTAATACTACGACTTGGAATTCCGCGATATCTTATGCCTACTATATTATTACCTACTTTAACTTTGTCTTGAATACAAAACCTCTACCTACCCTATTATAAGCGCATAAATATTTTGAACGCAGCTAAATTAGGGTTAATAACTACAATCATGTCCTCCCAAATTGATACGAAAAGATTTTATTGATTGAATATAAATTGATTCCCGAAGATGGCAGCGGCTTTCTTCTGTAGAAATTCTTAGCTGCAAAGATTCTTATTGCGATGAATATACAACTACTACATACTGAATGTAATTAAAGTACGCTAACCATATGTATAGGAAACTAGAACTGGAAAAATCGGAATAAATATTTACCTATCTAAGAACTAAGCACAAAAGGCTTAACCTTAACTTAGTAAAAAAAATATCTGCTAATGCAATTTATTTTTAATCATCGTGTGCAACTATATGCACAAAGCTCTGACTTTATTATTGACTTCTAAATAGTCAAGTAATTTAGGCTTAATTTCAATTTTACTTTAGACCACCCGGTCACTTATTCAACAAAGTAAATAAAGTACTGCAAAGTTGTAACCTCGAGATCGATACTGTCCCCTACTTCAATTTCCACTAAAATTAACGGCACCGTATAAACCAGAGACGCAACGAACCGTAACGGAATTTAAATAGTCTAAAGACGCCTTTAGTGCCGCGACTCGAACGCCCGGAATCTATCGATACACAAATGATCTATCTCAATAAACTAACAAGCCAATTTAATACTTACCCTAACATAAATAAGGCTTAAATTAGATTGAGTAAACGCTGAAAAGAGTTTTCCAATATTGCTCTAGAAAAATCATTATTAAGTTTAGCGAACTCGGTCTACTGAAATTATTATTAAAATTCTGTAATAACTTATCGAATAGTTTAGTGGGAACCGATTTTTCAATTTTAGTGTTTTTGCGTTTGTGTCAATTGATTAAAATATTTCTTGTTTGTCGATCTATGACAGTGACGGATTCATTTTACGATTGTTTGAATTAATATCCGTGTTGATTTGGGAACCATATTTTATATTTCTGAGAAAGAATAAGAATGTAGAGTTTCTATTGAAAATGATTTATAAATTTACACTACTTTATCCTTAGTTTATGAAAAGCTTCGATGCTAAACGAGTGTATCATTTACAGAGAAACAATTATGACACCATGACAGATTAACTATACAAACACGCTTGCTATTCTATTTCACACGAAATTTAATCCTTTAGAACTGACCAAGAGGTTATTAGGACAGCACTGCAAGCTCTAACGGCATTTAGTAAAGGCACAGACAATATTCCTAATACAAAAAAAAACTGTTAAAAACCCAATTACTTACTTTCCGGCTTCGCTTACAATGGCCTAGTATAAAACAAATAGGAACTCGGTCCTATAAAATCCTTCATTCAATCAATAGATACATTTTTAAATCGAGAACGTTTGCTCGATGGAATTAAAAATTAACAACTCGGTGAGTCTAGCCATCGGAGGGCTTCGACCTTTTTAATTTAAAGTTCTTAATAAAGTTCTGGTTTTGTTTACAAGACTGTTTTGGTACAAGTTTATGAGGTTATCGGCACATTAAGAAGTTTTCGTGCAAGTAGATATGTAGAGCGTTAATAGTGTTAGGCTTGTTGCACACATATTCGGTTTGGCATTATTCGGCATAATCTGGCGGCAAATATATTAGGTTGAGGAAAAAGTCTTTTCGCATTATAGTATGTATGAACTTGTAATAAAATCTCTTTGGCTTCAAGAATCACAAATGAGTGCACGGTTCATTAGATTTCTTTCAGTGAGCTCGTGAGTTACCCAAATATCGAGCTTTTTTGTGTAGAGAAAATGTTTAATTACAAGTTCATGCATACTATAATGCGAAGACTTTTCCCCGACCTAATATTCGTTATTCGGTAAAATGTGTGAATGAACCCGATCGACACAAGCCGAACAAGTGAGTCGATTCGATTTGTTGTTCGATATTTATTGCCGAACCGAATATGTGTGGCAAGCCTTACGTGCAAACAATTTTCATTGATAGATGAAACATTCGGGTTGCATGATTAACGCAATTATGTTACCGTTTTGCACGTTGTCAAGCTGATTGTTTGAGCTCATAAATTTTCTCAGTCACCGATTGTTCTAGTGGCATAATTTTTATATCGCATTTTTTTTATTAAAATTAATGACAGCTATTATTGAGAGGAATTGTGAGTTTTCAGTTTTTATATACCACTCTAATACACATAATTTAATTATAGTATTAGAATCAGAAAAAGTCACTGAATAGTTTATTAAGATTGTTCGATAATTTAATTTAATTTTCGCTACATTTTTAGCTGCTATTAAATAACTATTATTTTTAGATAAAATTATTATTTTACTATTGTAAATTTCTTTTTAAATAGTCTTACTTTTTTACAACAGTTTGAATCACAACAATTAAACTAATTCAATGCAAAGTAACAATATAAATAGCAATATTTTTCCAATATTTAGTTATTCAGGTGTTGCCAAGTATAGTTTAGAAGTGTCAATTTGCGTGACATAATACATACAGCTACATAAAAGTACCTTACCACAGCATCCGCAATTACTTAGATGTGATTAAAAGATAGTTTTCAGTAATGGACCCAGTTATTAAAAGCTAAGATATTTGCTACTATACTAATCGATACAAGAGAATCGCGTGTTTCAGTATGTACAGCGATCGATTGCTTGTCGCAATTTACATAGCAAAGATAAGTTATTTACTATTAGTATATATTAGCTTCTGTAAATAGCCTGACTAAAGATAAGATAATATGTCTGATGTTCTGTATTTTTACGGATCTTTATGTACAGTCAGCTTCAAAAATATAAACAAACTGACATATTTAGAATTGTAGTTTTAGATATGAAATTATCAATTGAATTATTACAATTCGCTCCTTGAATACAAAAGGGCCACAAATCGAAATCTATAAATTTTACAGGAGAGCCAAAACAAATTTTTGAAACTGTTTTTTTATAACATTTCATATATTTATTTATTAAATATAAGATGTTAATATATCATTAGATGCGTATTTTTTAGCTCTATCTATCTAAAAAATTAACTTTGTTATAGCTGTTACCTATTAAAAGAAAAAAGCATATAAGTCCCTTTTGCATTCAAAATTTGAACCAATATTATGAAAAATATGTCAAAAATTAAACACAGTTTTACAAATAAAAATGGTTAATTGTACTTTTTTGGTAAAAAAAACCGTATCAAAAAGTTTAATAATAATTACTAAGTAAAACCATAACTGAATGGTCCAGGAAAACATAGTATTAAACAATCTAAATTAAAAAATCTTAACTTTTTATTAAGTAAATAAAATTATTGAGATCAACTTTGGGCGTAACTTTCATTATTTAGTAAAATTAAACATCAATCATCATCATCAGTCAATGGGTAACGTGACGAGTAGACTGAGTGCAGCAGGAGTATTAAATAAATAAGATAATAGAAAAGGTTTTTGAGTTTTATAAGCCTTTATATTTAGCATTCGTGGATTATTCCAAAGCTTTGACAGCATTACTCATTCCGCCATAAAATCATCACTCCATCCAAGTCCTACTTAAAGATACTATGTAGAATCGAACTTTCATACATCAAACTCATCAAAGCAATAGACAACAATATCATTCCAAATCCAAAGAAGCGTGAAACAGGGAGACCCGCTATCACCCAAATTATTTACCAGTACCCTCGGAGAAATTTTCAGGAGCCTGGCAGTGTTATGGCAAACAAAAGCGTAGTTTAAAGTGGTAAACAGTTAACAAAACTTTGTATTGTAGACGACATAGTCCTCTTCTCTTTTTTGACATCGGAACTCGAATCAATGCTCAAAGATATGAGCACGGCAAGCCTTCAGATTGGACTAAGTAAGAACCGTACAAAAACCCAGGTTATGACCAACAACACAAAACGTAGGGTCGAGGTAGACGGGCACGTCATAGACTATGTCGACGAGTACACTTGCTAGGGCCAGATAACCTCTTTTAACAACCGACGGGACAAAGAGTTGGACAAACGTGTCACAAGTGCCTGAAAGAGATCCTGGTCCAGGAAAGAGCTAATGAAGGGTAACCTTCCACTGTCACTGAAGCGACAGCTCGTCGACATGTTTATACCTACTACCCGTCCTTACCTACGCTGCCCAAACATGGTCCCTTACGGAAAACCAGAAAGAGCCAGAGAGCGATGGAGCGTAGTATATTAAGCGTCAAAAGAACAGATCACGTCCGAAATTCTATACTGCGCTCCCAAACTCGCATAGCCGATGTAGGGGAGAAGACCGCCAAGCTGAAATGGAACTGAGCCGGCCACATTATCCACATGCATTCGGAAAGGTGGGCCCGCATATCTACCAACTGGATGCCAAAGGAAGGTCATAGCAGACGCGGGAGACTTAAATGGAGATGGCGGGGTGACCTAGACGCATTTGAAAAGGACTGGTCGGATCTTGCCCCTGAAAGAGGAATTTGAAAGGAAAGGGTGCCTCTTGCCTTTGCCTGCATCAAAATGTATTATTTTATTTTTAAAATTGTAACGAAAACTAAAATTATTATCATGCCAAACGGTCATATTTCTGGCCTTCCCATTGTAGCACGCTAAAAATGATTATTTATTCCGCAATAATTTAATGCAAAAGGGACGTATTTCAAAATATGCTACCGTTATATTATAAAATATAACTATACTTAACTAATATTGGATTGCAAAAAGGACGTACTTCAAATATGGCAATTTTGTAATACAAAATAAAAAATAACAAATACTAATGTTTGAATGCAAAAAGGACGTTTTCCAAAATATGGCAGTTTTGTATTGTAAAATATAATTACACTTACCTGATATTTTGCATCCAACACAGACATATTTTGGATTGTGGCACTTTTTCACGCAACCGACGTGCGTTTGCGTAAAATTTTCGGGCGTAACTCATAAAGTGGCTGTTTTGCACTGACATTACCTGTCAAAGTGAGCTAATGCAAAAAGGGCAGTAAGTCAGTTCAGCCATAATATAAGCAAAAATGATGGGGGTTTTTTTTCTACTATAAAATATAGGCCGTTCAGGTGTCATTTTTGCAATAAAACGATTTTCATTTTTTTTTGAGTTGTGGCCCTTTTGTATTGAAGGAGCGAATTGACCGACAAATAATACACAGTGATTGTAAAATTATATGAACGTGATTATAAAGTCGTAGTTCACTATTTTCAATCTTTCATCAATAAAAAATATTTTGTAAAGGTGGGTGCATATTTTTGACGCTGACTGTCCATGTTGACGTTATGGTACCCAGACATAAGGTAATATCATGATGACGTTGATCGGAATGCGGAAATGCCAGTGACATTTACATGTAAAAAACAAAACACTATTTGAATACCGCACTTAGTTTCTGTCCAGAAAAGGCATAATGTTATTATAATACGCAAACAACGAACTGGAAAAACCCAAGTCAATATGACCTAAAGTTTATAGCGAAGGCGTTTATGTAAGCGTACATTATGTAGGTACAGTCAAAAGCAAAAATATGTAGACAATGTCCATTTTTGACGGCATTTTTGTCTAGTATAAAATTGTAAAATGCTACTGTTTGTATATGTTTCTCTTGACTAATGGCAATGATTAAATTGATATTTTTATAATAAAAGATCGATAAAAAATGACAGTGTCTGCATATTTTTACACTCGTCTCTGTAGTCGAAAACGTGACAGTGAATACATATTTATGTTCGAGGCTGTACGTAATTCAAATAGTTGTGACACGTAGTGTATCGACATTCCTATAGAGGGCGCTGTCGTGGCGGAGGCTCAGAATGTGACAGGGGTCGACGTGCTTACTTGATTAATTCTTGAACAACCCTGATCATTGGACGACTTCGGACATGTTTAGTGACGTAATGTTTGTTCGACAGTAAGCCGGAAAAGTCACCTTGAGGGTCCCGCGAGAGGAAGGGATAAAGCCGCACACACAAGCCTGGAAAAGAAAGTTCGAAGTTATATTTTCTAATAGCTATTTCGTATAGACTCACAGAAGCTTTGACTTATAGTTTGCAAGAATAAAATATTTTCCTTATTTCCTTCCTTAAGTCAACTCTGACTTAAAAACAAAGTAAGCGCTTGAGTCACTCGAATTCCCCGAAGCCTTTGCAAAATTGAACGCTGCGACAATTACCTGTACCTGTAATTCAATACAGCTCTGCAACGTAATATTTTTAAACTTCAGACTTAATTTAAGACTCAAAAGCACAAAATTTAAATCAAATAGTTTATACACTACTACCACTTATTATAGTCAAATTCACAGAGTTAGTGGACGTTCTGTCACTTCGGAAGGTAGGAAGCATTGAGAAGTTCTAGCAAGAAATTTTTGGCCGCTATTTTCATCACACCCTGTATACTCATAAATGTACCTATTAGACATAGATCCCAACTAACTAGATAAGTTCCAACAAAACAGTTACTATAGTAATATTATAAAAGGCAATTAATAAGTCACACCCAGTCAACTATACAATTCTAGATCTATAACTAGCCGGTCTTGAGTCAACTACATTGTTGCCGCATCGGAGTGCATCGTGAGATGACTGGCCGTTGTTTATACGCTTCCCGATCTTCAAAGTACCTGACAGTCTGGAATCCGAAGGCATATCTATGAATAGAAGTATGATACTCGTAATTCAGTTCCATAGCTCGAATACTATTTAGATATGACTCTGTTGCCCGTGTGGTAGAGAATGCGACTGCGTAAAATGAAGTCTCGTGTTCGATGTTCGAGTTGACTTTTTCATTTACTATTAAAATTTTCTTAATAATTGTTCTGAGTTCGGTTCCTTGCCTGGTAGCTGGCTGTCTTAATTTTTACGAGAGTAAACTTCTCTGTTCTTGCAGCCAAAAACGTTAATACATTTTATATAAAAAATGATACTAAGTTTAGTGACTCAATAATAGTGTCGATGTAATCCGACTTTCCAATTCATTGTAACAATATTAAAAATAAACAGCACAAGATTTATTAGCCCATAGGAGTATACTCCAGTTTCTTTTTGGTTTCATGAAAGCCTGTTCATAATACACAGCGTTAACCAATACAATGTGAACGCTCATCCATCGTGCGCTAAGAACGGCCACTGGATAAAGTCGTGACTATGTACAACACGAAATCCCTTGGGATAAAAATAAACGCCTTAAACTTTATCAAATTAAAAAGAATACTATCCATAATAGTTGATATACAAAGAGAATCGACAATTGTTAGTCGGAGTACAACTGTTCAACCGCACAGTGGGGTGAAATGCGTCCGCGGAGGAAACAAAACCGACAGATATTAATGGTTATATGGAAAAAATATTGTGGTGCGTTTTCGTTTCCCCAGCTTTTAAAGCGCAATAAACATTGTGCAATTAAAACGCCAATAGCAGATTGATGGATTGATTAATTGAAGTGACACTCATTTCTTTTTGTTTGAAGAACTTTTTTTGTTCTGTCTTTTACACGAAAGTCTCCTTTTTCGTTTACCGTAGCTTTATAATAAGTTATGTCTGCGAGGCGAGCCTTTATAGGAATGTATTATGATATGGACAATTATAACCATGGTGAAAATACTTTTTAACGCATATTTCCCTTAAGTAATTTAAAAGATATACAAGTAACTGCTTAGCCAATCAAAACCAAGCACATAAAAGTTCACCACCGTACATAAGCGAGACACTAAATAAACCTAAAAATAACTAATAAACGAGCAAAAATACTCTGGCTACCTGATACGAAGAGTCCAATTATAAGATACGACGGTGTTACCGTGCCGCGGATTTATGAACCAATGCATAGTGAATTGCGAACCGATTAAAATGGCGGCGAAGGCTTGTCATTCCGTAATTGGTTAATTATTATCAGCAGACTGGGCGTGGTTGGACGTGCATGCAATCTTAGTAGGCTTACAGATTACGTGTATAGATTTTGGTTCATGTTTAAGAAGATGCAAATCGATAAGCTTTTAACTCCTGATATCCGAATACTTTTAATTCTTCTCATGTAGATACTTAATGCAATATGAGAAGAACTTAACCAGCCTCGTCTACTTTACAGTAGGTGATGTAGTTTATTTTCATTAATTATCTCACAAATTGCTTAGTAATTTTAGTATCATAGTTCAAAATTCAAAATACTAGATGCAAAAATTGGCTTAATAATGTATTATTCTGCCGATTTTGAACAAAACAATCTACATAAGGTTCTGGATGTTTTGATAGAGGTAATTCTTAGTCGCAGTTTCAATAAAATTAATAATCATTTTCATCATCACACTATACTTGCTCTAAGTTTACCCTTGCATTTTCTGCTAGCGAAAACCACCATTCCTGTTAGAAAATACTTTAAATTATAAATCAGATTTTAATTTTATTCACTTTAAAATATTCCTGGTTTATTGAAATAATGTTAGCTTCAAGCGACTGATAGCCAAAGCGCTATAATTATGTGGTTAGTGTTCAGTTTCAGATTACTTGTACCGTCTACTTTCAACCGTCGTATACCAATTTTCTCTATAATAATAAAATACGACTACTATTTTAATAATACTATTTCTAGGAATGTAAACTACACTTTACCAAATAATATAAAAAACTGGTTTAAAAAAATGGTCATCTACAGTTTGTTTAAAAAAATATAACTTGTTTGCGACGTATAAACAAAGATTTTATTTAATATATACAGGACGTTTTTCCCAATACAACAACAATAAAAAGTGCCCAATGGTTCTACGACCGGTATACGCAAACCTAGTTTAAAAACTCTTGCTATTGAATCAAATGACGGCAAATTACGGATATTACTTATACAAATTATTATTAAATTAAAATACCTAAAGAAAGAAGCTGTGTAATTTCACACGCCTACTTATTTTATGATTTAATGCCTTTGCTGTTTAAAGCCTTTCCGCTATCTCTTAATGAGATCCACCGTTAGCTAAACCTTTCTAGTGTCAATGCCACCCAAGGCATAGCTGCTGTTATAAAAGGAGAGCATATAAATAAAAATTAAATAATCCTTATAAGAATCGTTTTGATAGCCACACGTCGTCTAAACACATCATTAGGTACATGATTAATGAGGTCTGGCCCACGACCCAGGGGAGGCTAGGCGTCAAACTTAATGTTCGATTCATAATTATGCTTTTTATTGTACGCGTAATAATGTTAAACACCCCTGTCAGCTGTTTTATGAATAATAAGTGGAATTTATTAAGTTTTTTTTTCTATTTGAAATTATTTTCTGTTCTATTTGTATTCAGTGAAAATTTTATCAGACGTTTAGATACTAATGCGGTAGAGAATTAAACGACTACTAAACTCATACTCATTACGTTGGATCAGTCAACTAATTAATCTTATGTATTGATTTTATCTGTATACTTTAGCTCTGTAGTAAAGAAAATTGAAAGTAATCAACACTTATGAAAATAATAATTTATTACAATCGTTATCATTATTCAAATGATATTAACTAAAGCCTCAGGCGCAGTCTCGTATTAATTTAAATTGATAATTCACATAATAACTGATTTCTATCTTTTATATGAACGATTCGACTTCCTCACCAATCTCTAGTAAACGAAATAATCTGAACGCGAGTTCGCCGGTATTCATAATTAGAAGTGTTTAATGCGCACAGTGGTTTATTCGTCGATTTAGCCAGTCAAAATATGTACAAACAATATCAAGATGGTGTGAAGAACGAACGTCGGCGTCTGACGTTGTACCGCCAAGAATGATCAGTTTGTTTTCAAATGTCGTGGCAGTGCGAGCCACTCGCTTCATGTCTCGCTCTACGTTTACGTGTATTTTACTAAATTATTTATTATTGCTTGTAATTAAAATAATTGGCAGAATCCGTTGAGATGCGAATTTGTAAATTTAATTAGAGCTCTGTTCTATATTTCGGGAATCGCGTCATTCATCCTATTTCTGATAAATCTAATTCATAGATAATTTCGTAAGTCTCCCAAATCGTATGTTTCATAAAAAATCAAGAATATTAATGTGAAGTTTCAAAAACTGTCAACGTTTAAAAATACGCACATATTTTAGTAGTGCCCTACAGCATTTTGATGTAAACGACGATGTCCGTTTTAATATAGAGTTAAGTTGAACATATCTTTGCGTGCCTACTGTCCGGCGACGTGAAGAGAAGCGCGCGTGCGCACACCCGGCTGTCACTCGCCGACGTCCGCGTCTGTACCACGCACTCACGTGGATTAAATAAATCCAAGAGCTAACAACTAAATCCCTTCTAAACTCACGCTTATTACTCCATTAAACTTTATTAATATCACTAAATTTCATATAACACGTTTAGTATTATTTCAGTACGTATATTGTTTACCTTGCATTAGTAATCCCTTTACTGTGCCAATAAATTAAAATTACACCTTGAATCACGACCAAGCAAAGCGGATATCTAATTCAAATTTACCTACATACATACATCGCTCCGATATTGAGTTCTAGTTTATAATATTTTACTGTGGGATAATCTGCTACACGTTAAGAGTTAATATAGTAAAACATAAACAATCTCTTTCCCCGCAGTTGGCTCATCAGTCGGCCAACAAATTAGTCGGTGTCACTACAATAATATACAATAAGGAGTGCACAGTGCTACGCACGGCGCAGGCCGTCGCATAAATCGCTCAACACAGCCGAGTAATGTTTTGTATGGAGATTTCTTTCGACAATACCCCGCTAGCCGTGTGGTGGCCTTTATCTAGTCTTAGATTAATGTTTGAAATTCATAAACGTTACTCTTTTCTTTAATCGGCGATGTACTCTACATTTTCACACTCGTGTTAATATAACGCGGTTTTTGTTCTTGTTATTCGATGCAGTTATATCATTGTCTACCGTATCTTCTCATCGTATCCTACGCTATTGATAGGATCATAGCCAAATTGCTTGCTAGATAATATGATATCATGATCTATTCCTGGCTCGGTATTGCAAACGTTTCCAGTCTCGCTAACCTCGAGGTCTTTATACTCTATAGTCCACGTCATCTTTGTTTGTAGATACAATGCAAACGACTGGGTACTTAATACATTCATTATATTTTCCATAGTCGCTTAATGTCCGTACTATTCTTTTTGAATGTTACTATAAGGACACCGCAAGTGGTCTTATTTAAAACAACTCGGTTTTATAACAAAGCACGTCTTCAAAGGCGATATAAATCACGTGTCTGTGCGAAAATTACCAAATGTTGCAAAACGTCGGACTGGCGTGCTTTTCCAAGGTCACTTGCATACAAAATTGTAACATTTTTTGTTCACGTTACGACGCATTGTGCGCTCGAAGAAAGTCTGAAAGGCTTTCTTTTGAAAATGTCACAGTAATTAATTTGCTTATACGTCTATTGATGACTGTGTGCTCTACTAATACTTTTACTTTCTTAAAAGTGAGAGATAATAATTGGTTCAGAGGAAAAAAAGTCTTTTGAAAATTTGCATGGCGCGGACCCACCGCGGGCAGGTAGTGTTTGGTAATCGGACGATTTGTCTTATTGTCGGAGATGTCGTGTGTTTGTGTGCATCGACCGCGACTGTGCTCGAGATAAAAGTAATAAATTAACTGAAACGGAAGGTGTTTGTAATGGTCGCCGCAGTAGGTGTGGCTCACAACATTAGCCTTTGACTAATTCAAACAAAAAACTTCTCACAATTAAAGTTTTTAATATTTGTGACAACAATAAATCGTAGATCGTTTAAATCTATTAAAAGTTATAGTATTGCCAAACGCGGAGTTAAGTTATAAATAAGAGAGGCTCAGAAGAAGACTGGTCTGACCAGATTTATTATTAAATTAATATTCAATTAGCTTTCCGCACATGATGCCGTTGCGTTGGGCGTACGTATTATTAAATTTAATTTATGGCATCATTTACTGGGCGATATTTTTTAAATTATTACCGGTCCCACGGCGCCCATGGTAATTGTGCTACAAACGATTTAGGAAGCTATCGAATCGAATAGTTTATCAATATTTTATTTATTTCTTACTATTTGTACTAAAATTGTTTTTCATTTAGATTTATATCTAGGCTGTTGACGATTGGTATCAATGTGTTATAAATTGCACGTGAATAAATAAATATTTAGCGGTCATCCGTTTCACCGGCATTTTGTTCGTTGGAATAATTTAGCACTTAATTATTTAAATTTACATCTAGATCACGCTCTAATTGAAGTTAAACTTTGTGCGATCCGACACTTGATACTTTTATTCAAAAGATACGCAATTAAAAAGCGGATGTTAGAATATCGGTAAAAATTTAAACACCATATATTTCCTCAAACTAAAAAAAAACAAAAGCAACTGCACAATACACGTACAAATCTGCATAAAAAAGACGAACATTTACGATTATAATTATGACAAATGTTCTGCAAGACATATGACGATAAATCACAATAACATCGTACATAGGCTGCCATACCAAGGTTTTATACTCGACTTCCTATAAATAACTCGCCGCGGTTACCGGTTCAGTCCGTTAAGCTACTAAGTAAACGTAGATAGATAGACGATTAGTCTCCCCGATACTGATCTCGAACTTAAGTCATAGTATCTTGTATACAGGCTGTTACTACATTGGTTAAAAAATTAAGTTTTTATTTCTATCGTCGTGTGATGCATATTTTAGTTTCGTCTGTTTGTTGCTACTTTGCTATTGTTCGTTCGATTCCCGAATGAAACAGAGATGCATTGCATTGCATTTTGTACAACTGATGTAATTAATTGATAAATACTTTAATTTATTTTGCAGTCTTTAAACTCATCAGTGCTTTTAAAGCCAGTACTTCTTTTCGTTACATGCGAAACAGTAATATTATTGTCTTCCTTTCTATTTAATACATACCTATATGCGATCATATTTGATTATCAAGCTTGTTTAAGAGTCCACATAAACTCACGTACTGTCGTTCAACACTGTATAAGAAAATGATTTACCTTTGCATGAAAGATAACACGTTGCCAAACTAATAATACTTGATTACAGTCCATAAGCTATAATATCTGAAAATTGATTTCAAACTCATTAATCAGTAATCAATATTCTGAAGTGTGCGTGATCATAATATCACCGGCATTTTAAAACTGTAGTCAAATTGCAAAGATTGTTATTTAATCGTTGTATTACCTTGTTTAGAAATCGGTAGTTATGTATTTTATATGCACGTAAATTGAAATCATTTTGTAGACACCTGCGGTTTGATTTAGGTGATACGAATAGTATAGTAGTTCGAGTAGTATTTTACAATGAGAAAAAATAGACAGTTAAATGCGTTCTTTCTTTACAGAAGGACAAAGAGAACAAACATAATAGCAATCTAAATAGAGCATCGAAAAAGCTCCAATAAGAATTTATCAACGGCGCCGTCTGCAGCGCACCGGCGCGCGCGCACATACAGATTTATTGCGTGTTATGTAAATGTGTACAAGATATTAGTGTCCTTAATATTTCTACGTCGTGATTAGTGCTCACCACGAACGTGAGAAATCCACTCTTAATGTGCCCGCTTCGTGCCTGCTGCGGGATTCAATCGGGCAATCTTCGGATTCTCTTTATGGATCGACGATTACGTTCGCACCGATAAACTATATTCCGTCTATTTGTGGTACCGAATTTCTATAAATCTTAGATATTGTTGTCTCCAGACCAAATCAACTAATTTCCTCTGTATGTTCAAGTTAATAATCGTAAGGCAACGAGCCAAATAATAACTAGCGCCGACTAAGAGCCACTGACATTTGGAGTAACATAACACGATCTAGTGGGTTGGCTGATGACATAATTTGAAACATGCGTGCGTGTGGACATCATCGTTATAATTCATTACGTTTGAAACACTACCATGACTCTCAGTCGTGTGTGGCGTCTTCATAAATGTACATTAAATAATAGCTTTAGCAGATTGTAAGTCCGCACGTATATTAAAACAGTTTGAAATAAATCATATGGCTCGCCGTTCCGAAATTAACTACCGCACAAAACTGAACAGCTAATATACTAAACTAGACAAATTGAAATCACACGGAAACATCAAACACAAACAACCGAATACTTTTTCAAGTTATAAAAGTAAAATCTAACGCTCGAGGGGTTCCATTAAAAATAAAAAGGCGAAACTCGTTGGTTAAGTAAATCAAAAGTTCCGTAAAGTGGCACCGCGGGACAGACTGACACATTGCAGCGATAGCTGGCCGGAGATATAGCGGCCAGAAAAAAACAATCTTGGAAAAAAGTTACATGAACGCGGGTAGCTTTAAAAAGACTCGATAGGTAGGCGACATGTACAAATAATTACCTACCGGTAGAATGCGATTCGTGCGAAGGAAATTAAATCTTGCGCTGGATAAGGTTAATTTCAAGCGAGCTTTTGTTTTGTTTTTATAGTTAAAGAGCCAATACCACTAGCTAACACGGCATGTTCAAGTTCCTTAAATGGAAACGGTAAAAAAATTAACTTGAAACCATTTTGTACGACTTCTGAAATAGATAATTTTAGCGCAAAAATAGAATAATTTCATTAAGAGGAACGTGTCCTAACTACATTCATCACTTCAACAGTATTCTGCAATAAATTTTAAGTTGTACTAGGTACTTACTAATCTCTGTCTCGAAGTTAGCTTTAATCTACGGCTAGATCGTACAAACCTGATTTCTGTTACTACCGCATATATGCTGTATTGCATACCTACCATCAGCTTTCAGTCCCTGACCTTTCCTAGTGCTTTGTTCAAAAGAACACGGTATCGCAATCATATCTTCACATTATACAGTACTTTGTAAGGACTACATCAAAGTAATACACTTACTTTGAAATACTAAAATAATATCGTCGTAAGTCATCGCCAAAAGCGCCTTCCGTGCATATAAGTCAGCGCCGAATGATAAATCTGAAACGAATGACATAACAGCATGACTAATTCATCAAAATAATAATAAATTTATTTGCAGCAAGTTTTGTCAATGAAATATGCAACAACGGACCAAAACGGTAAAATAAAAAATGTTATATCAGGAGCAATAAGTTTGCATATAGGCTGTATTTAGATTGCCTGAGCCCACCTTGCGGCTGTCATGGCCGTCAGTCATACATACGTCAAACACGCGCATGCGCAGACGACGCGCTTTGTTTCACTACGCAGGTGAATTGATCCACTTATTATTTTTGTTTGTTTAATATCCATAAGACATAAAAAATTGCGAAATGTATTATACCTGTAAAATATTATATTTGAATTATTAGTTCAGTACATCGCAAAACATAAAATATACAGTAAATACAAGATCCTATTCAATAAACAGGAAAAACATCGCCTATTTAGTTTTAAATTGCCTATTAACAAACAAAAAGGTACAAAAGAAATGTGCATTAAAATATAATGACTGTAATTAATAAGTACTTAATAGAAGGCTACATTCTGGCTGGATTAAAAACAACGGAAGCAAAAAAATACTACCTTTGAAGCTTGCACGGCTCTTGCACCGTTAACAATAGTACCAACATGCCTAACAACAATAAAAAAGTACCGAAACATAAATAGAATTCTAGCTCGAAATTCAAAACACTAGTCTGGGTTACAAATTTAAAAATTCACCCGCTATTCATGATTAATGTGTCTGTTGGTGTGTATTGAATATTGTCGGATGACCTGCTTGACGATGCACCGACTATACGTAATGGGCAGATGTTATTCATTCAACTTCAGCCTAGACTCCATGGCAACTGATTTAATTGTATATGTCTGTACTATGAATTGAATTTGATGTTGTATAAAATATTTCGCCCGATGAACTAGGTTTCCGCTGCAGCTGAGTATCGTGTAAATTTATTATGATTTTCCTTTGAAAAGATTTACAAAAATGTCAGTCCGATAGGGTAGTGATTGATGCTGTCCGCGGTTCCGTTTGCAACTGAAAGATGTGTTTTTGGTATTCACCTGATCTGTTGAAATAGTTTTTATTTTGACGATAGAATAGGATTAACACGTGTATTTAAATTTGTCCATTGCATTTCATCGATAATAAGCATTCGAGTTATTTTTGTTCTCAATAATCAGCTTCCGTGTACAGCTGCTATGGATTGGTTTGGTCCCGGGAACTCCGGATTATACCGGAACGACCGCATCCGACTTTGTTCATTGGATCGAAATTTCACAATCAGTTGTTCATAACTTTTAACTGCGTTACATGATAATTACGTTTGTCAAAACCTTAAGTGTTAACTCCTATGTAACATTGGATTAGAATTGATAGTGCAATCGGGGCAATCCAGAATTATAATGCTGTTCTGTAATTCTTAAACTTATATCAGTAAATGGTTAAGATAGTAGCTAGATTCAAAACACTGATATGCCGAATGCGGTTAACCAAAATATTATCGACTTATGTTTATGTATATACTCAATTACTCACTGTATGTAGTTCCTCAGACTAAAAAATATATAGAAAAAGACTAATCAGACGCAATAGATTTGCAATCTCAGTATTACACAAACATTTCGGTCATAAGTAACAGCCGAACACACTGACGAATAAACTGAAGAAGATTTTATTGATCTTATGTTTGCCTTCGGTTTACCATGAGCCTCTTATACTTTTGACGTCAAACAGATTATTTCTAACTATAAATATTATGTTGAAACTTAAAATATGAAGTGTAGTGAGAAAATGAAATATATATTATAATTATTCTTCCAAAATTACAAATATAGATCTACAGTTAGAATAACGAACGGCCATCGTGTCAATTAGCGACATAAAAGCCGTGTATCAATTAATTAAAAGAAAAAACCGTGTGAATTTCACGTAACGATACAATCAACAATTATACGGCCTATGTAAACCACAGATAAAAATATATTTGTGACATTTTTATTGCATACTCTGTTCTCATCTAGATGTCATTAGTCAAATGCTTTGATCTCGTATCTTAAAACATTTTTATGTTGGCATTCATATTACTAAGAACTACTCAGAAGTGCTGATGGAAGGAACCCCAACGTTTGATAGAATAAATGTTCAAGTAGTTATTACTTATTATATTTCATGTCTCGTATGTTTTATATTTGAAATAATAAATCATATGGATTATAAAAGTTTGGTAATGGATGCTAGTAGTCTTTCAGATGTGTATGTTAAAAATGGGGAATATTGAATTGGGTATGATGACGTCAATCAATCTTAGCAAAAATCTAATGGAATATGAATGTTAATCAATGGCGAAGAGAAAATTAAGAGAACTTATGTGATTTGATAGAACGACGAAAAAATAAAAGTGATAAACAATTTAGAGACAAAAAAGAAGTCAGGGTTTCTACTTGACGAATTCAATCAGATATTTATGGAATCAAGACTTCTGTTCATCCCAAATAACCACCACAAAAGGATCTTTGCCAACGTACAAGTCAGATCCAGAAATGCTAAAAAACAAGAACCAATATTGGTATCACAAACTTAAATGCTCGTAGAATCGGGAATATTGCAAATTTCGCTTTAAATTTTACCACACTAACAATTTATGCAATAAAAAGTCGATTCTTTTATCAGTTTAAACTGGTTTCCCCCTCAAAGATAATACTAGCAATATTTCAAAACTAAAACAAATGAATCCCACTGCATTTTTTATTTAGAAATCATGTCTATAACTGAAAAAAAATCACGTTTTTTCACGAACTGTCTCCAGACGTTACCTACTTTAGATTTCAAATTTTCAAGTCTCATCCAATGGTAATTCGATGCTATTCATTTAAAATTCGACCATGCAATATGTCTAGACTGTGGCTGACGGAATATAAATGGTCTGTGACCTAGAATTATCTAGTTTAGATAAAAAGATGACTACCGTTTTCGTATATGTTATTGCAAGTGATACATGAAATATTGGAGTTTTGATTCGTTCCGATAAAATGTACTTCTTTTTCTGTAACAACTTTTGTGAAGTCTGTAGCTCAGACTTAACTAAGTAGACATATTCTTTCATTTCACAGCCAATTTCAATATTCGCATATTAATTTGATGTATTTTTTTCATGGAAGATTTTCCGAGGAAAAAGTTTTTGAGCACAAGATTTCATGTTCTCTTACTTGTACTAAGGAAAAATAACTATTTATCCAAAAAAAATACATCTTAAAACGACATCGATTACATTTTTTTGCTTTTAACCCAGAAATGGAAATATAAATAATTATAAAACTTACTTTAATTAGTTCCAATATAATTTTATGATCGATATCATCAAATATATTTTGAAATCATCAATCGATAGCGTCATTTATAATTATAACGCCTTTTACTTGCCGTCCTGAAAGAACCGTTCATTTTGAAATGCAGGTCATATAATTATTTTTATCTCGCAGAATAAATTAAAAACCTAATTTGAAACTCAATTACTCGTTTATCAGCTTGATTCAAGTTGGTTATTATTTTGGATCTTGAACAGTATGTACGCAACTTATTTCCAAAAATTGCATCCACAACAGTAATTCATCAAACCCATTACTCATCAAGACATCACTAAGATCAAGCACATTTAAATTATAAACTAGATGTAAGCATTTAATCAACATCAACATATTCCTGAATCATATTGAAATTCAAATGGCCCCGTATTGTATCCATTCGTTTCGTACAAGGATTATTTATGTTAAAATAATGCTGTCCGTCTGTTGTTTGTGCATCGGCCTGTCACTAACATTTCAATCGGCTCGGTTTTTGCTGCAGCTTCACTCGTACGCTTTTAAACTCGTACAAAATCGAATATTTATACTCTCTTAAACATCTTTATTGACGCGCGAGTGACAACTGAAGGAGCGAACGAAAGTATCCAGCGCTCGCCTTGAATCTATTAGTGGCATTGTCCTGTTAGACAATTGTTTTATAATTATCTTGAAAGAGTGATTATTTTAAGCTCGTCAGGCACACCGGGACACAACGACACAATCACCGTCGTATGATTCAATAGGTTAATAATAATGACGAGGCTACTCATTAGTGGACCAATCTCCTTAAAGAAATATAATAAATGGCGCAGTTTAATTTGGTAGACACACCCGAGACGGGCCGCGTATCTATCACAGGAACACTGGCGGCCGTCCAAGCCGGACCAAGTGGTGGGCCGTGCCGTCGACATGCCGTGACAGGTGCGGCATGCAACCCATGACTCGCGCGCCGCCGCCATACCGCTCACTCCACTCCCTCTTTGATATTCATTTACTAACTGCACTTCATACTTTAAATGCTTTCTAAATAAACACTACGCAATAACGCTCAATATCCGACCGAGTAATAACAAAAAATAATTATTTAGATTGCGCGTTACATGTGTAACTTTCACGAGAGTCATCGTTCAATTTATGATAACGCGATGAAAAGTTTATCTTGGCCGCAGTTTGCAGCGGCAAACAGGAACAAGCATGTGCCAAAACAATCATTAGATAAGGTGTCGTGGTGCGTTGCGAAACAA
This sequence comes from Anticarsia gemmatalis, assembly GCF_050436995.1. Taxonomy (NCBI): domain Eukaryota; kingdom Metazoa; phylum Arthropoda; class Insecta; order Lepidoptera; family Erebidae; genus Anticarsia; species Anticarsia gemmatalis. The sequence goes on from NC_134755.1 coordinate 9,011,726, forward strand.
GATATAAATTAAGAAAAATGTGACAACCGCAGGGTATAAATTAAAATTAATTGCACAATAGTGTTTATATTTCTGAATAGAAATCTCGATCTTAGCAGAGCATGTTGCCGCGAGCTGTATATCACAATCGAGCAAGCGTGGCAAGGCACGAAGTCGATCGAGCCAACTATTCATTGGCGCTCAAACGAACATTCAGTTCTAAATATTAACGTGCCTCGAGTTTTGTGACCAGAATAATACTAAGTAAATAATGTGCACTAAATCATGGCTCGTTTGAACAATACTAACGTTTTCATTTGATGTTTTCAGGTACGGTGAACGCCAACGGGGAGACAAAGCGTCAGAGGACGTCGTACACGCGGTACCAGACGCTCGAGCTGGAGAAAGAGTTCCACTTCAACCGGTACCTGACGCGGAGGAGACGGATCGAGATCGCGCACGCGCTCTGCCTCACCGAGCGCCAGATCAAGATCTGGTTCCAGAACCGCCGCATGAAGTGGAAGAAGGAGCATAAGATGGCGTCCATGAACATCGTGCCCTACCATATGAATCCGTACGGCCACCCCTACCAATTCGACCTTCACCCGAGCCAGTTCGCGCACCTCTCCGCATAGGATCAGTGGAATTTTTCGAACAGCGGATAACTGATTTATTGAATTAGACAGTCGTCCGCGACGCGGGGTTGCGTGTACCATTGTGCTGAACACTAATGGTACAGCAACCAGACTGGATCAGTTATTCGCTGCTTGAAAAATTTCAATAGTGTAGTCTAATTTTGTTATTGTTATTGTGACGTTACGAGTGACGTGAACAGTGTTTGTGCGGCAAGTATCGCGGTAAAGGACCCGAGTGACGAGGAAGAAGAGATCATTGTGAGGAATACGCAGTATAACATAAAGTTTATTCCAGTTTAAATATCTGTACTAACTCATGAAATGAAATCATCAAAATTTCTTGTCACAAACGTTAATTGTAAACATTAACTACAACGGTGTTAAAATTTAAAGTAGAATTGAATTTTACCTAGTCATAAGCTGTATCGATTTGCATTATTCGTAAAACTGTAAGATAAAAACAACTGAATACCGATATTATGTACCGTGGTGGCTAGAAAGTGTGGACAGCAAAGCTACGACACATGATCAATTCGGGTTTCGTTTACATCTCACTGAGTTTTTTAACGTTCTGACGACAGACGATCAAGAAAAAACAACTCAATGGACTGTAAAATGGAACACGAAAGTACATGTATCGTGGCTTTCATTGAGCACACTTGGTATAATTAAGATAGACATTATAGCCAGCATAAGTAGTCATCACAAGAGTAAAACAAATTCGGAATTGTACAGGGATAGAGTAATGGCGTACGAACAACATATTGTTAAAGACAAAATGTATCAGAAAATATTATATTTAGGTCATTTCATAATCTAGTAACGAATATTAGAGAGGGCTTGTAAAAGCGCTGTGAAACTTAACGAAGTAAGCTCAGTAATATTGTGAATAGGCGATTCCTTCCTATTATTGTAAATAACTTGTCATGTAGTAGGTATGGTGAAGAAATCTAATATATATCAGTATGTCTCCCGAACTGTTTTATGTTCCTGTCCTTAGTTTGTAAATAACAAAGTATTTATCATATTATAAATACATACGATAATTAACTCTATAAGTAATATGAATAGTGATTTTTTAAAGTTTCCACAAAAGATACCATTTTAAAATTTCATGTGGCTCTATTGCGTACTTTAAAGTCTTTAATGTCGTATATGTAAAATGTACTTAAAGTAATTATAGTAATTAAAAAATCTTTTCTTTACGTAAGTATCTTCAGTTATTTTGAAATTGTTTTTAAAGTTTGCTTAAAATATCAGTTGTTATTTAACACAGTTTTAACATCAAAATTATTTAAGGCACTAAAGCGATGAATCAGACGCCCTTACAAGGTTAATTCTTCTTATTTGGATGTCATACAAGTTACTTCATGCATTACCTAACCTTGTCGTAACGTCCAACGTCCAATGATAAATATATGATGTTCGGATATTTGACCTTATGGTTTTATAAATCGCCGTTTAAAGTTTTGTTGTCACATTTTTATTAGAAAACGTCGTGGTCAACTGTGATATTTTGTTAAATTTTAATTCTTAAGTGAACAGCGAGATCTGAGTTCGTATATTTGATTTTAATTCAAGGAGTATGTTTGTATTGCTTATTTTCCTCGATTGGTTCATTTGTTGCTTTATTTATTGTTTGTAAATATTAGATAACATAGTGTAAACTAAAAAAAAATGTTCAAATTCTTAAGTAATAGCTACTCTCAATAATTTCTTTTGTAAACAATCTGTGCAATAGAATGTGGCCTGACTTTTTCTCTCTTCTATCATTTTGTAAAATACTTTCCTCCTAATTTAGTTATGTTATTTCTTTATTAACTAATAAAATAACGTTTATCGTTCATTCCAGTTTAAATGAGGACTCTAGTAAAGTATGCTACTGATCATTTAAATTATTGTATTGTATTAATAAAGTGTATTAAATTTGAAAAATTGGTGAAGATGATAAAATAAATTATGATGATACGAATGTGTTTTATTAAACAAACATCGAGAGACATGATAATAATTAGTTAGTAGTGATAATTAATTGATGTCGTGACTTATCTTACGAGGGCTTTGCGAATGCAAATGACTATTAGCGCCTGTTTATACAAGAGATATATGGGAGGTTATAGTTCAATTCAGCCAGTATCACGACAAATAGAGCGTCGTGGGTGTCGCAATATTGAGACAGAATACTTCGCAACAGTTAAAACACAAAATGATCGTTACCAATAGAAAGTATTGAACTATTGTTGGAGCGAGCGCCAGTGAGACGCCGGCAGGCTGATGGCAGTATTGAGCGATGATAAATGATCTGTATAGCAATGACATGACAGGCGAACCTGTGAGGGGCGAACAACGTTCACCACGTGCCAACAAAGAGTGTCGAAAAATGTGAAGGTTTGCTTAGTTTGTAGGTCGTACGGAGGCTGTATAAATCATTCTGTCGGAATATTGTACAATGTTGCTGAAACTGAAAGGTTTGAACGGTTCAATTGGATGTTAGGTTACGGGCTGAACTGGAAATAATACAAAGTTTATAGAAGTAAACAATAACTTATACATCTACATAAAAATTGTAAAGTAATATTTTTTTTCAGAAATAACAAAGATGCAATCTTTACAATTTTTATGTTCGAGAAATTTTCATTTGGTATCTGCAATCAATCTGAAATTGACGATAACTATAGTTGGAACAATTTACTATAATAGACTTTCAATTTATACTACTCTATAAAAATAGCGGAGGGTAATGCCTTTGAATAAGTAGTCAAATTGGATCGAGCTGGCGCTACACGGATCAAACATCATTTATTCATTATAGATACATCATAGTATCTTACACTTACACCCTTATTCATCTAGGTATTTGAGCAGATTCAGGTGTCTTCAGACATAGATAATTTGGGACGAACATACTATTTTTATAGCCAGAAAGCCCTACACGGCTACATAAATCTAGCAACAAACAAATCAACACACTATCACACAAAACATTCGAATAATATCCAAAGAATTTTAAACAGAATTAAAGTTATTCCGATACATATCAGTGTCGCGTTACACTGAGTTATTATTAATGTTCCTACGTCCACGCGTGGACAAGGCCTGATACAACGCACCTTACATTAGGTGCAGGTTGCAAATCATTTGTCATTACTCCTGCGACATCAGTTCGACAGAGATAAGGCTTTACTTTGAGTAATCGGTAAGGAAATGCTGTATTGTCTTTTGCGATAACTGCTGTTTGCGAATGTTAGTACTACGTTATGATGTACTGAATGGAAGGAATTCTGAGCTCGTGACCGCTGGTTTAATGTCGGTAGCTAGATTTCTAGTTCTAATATTATTAATTTGCTACATTAAAATTAAATGCATACTTATATAAAATCATGCCTTTTTCCTATAGGGGTACGGAGAGAAAAGAACTGTCTGGTATATTAATTGGAAGGTTCGACTAACACCTTTGAAGCAATGTAAGTATTATGTATACTTAATAACTAGGATAAGATTCCTGTCGTCACCCTTTCGAGAAAATCAAGATTTTTTTCAAGCTCCTGGTTTTATGTTGCAGACTTGTAAGTGTAATTCAAAGATACCAAAATACTCTCACAGTGCATTAAATTCGAAACATTTTTCATGTTGAAATTTTCCACTAACTATAACCATCTGTCTACACTGCAAAATGAATACTACTATACAATAACGCTGGCCACGCAGGTTGGGGACTTATGAATACACTACGACGCTGGGCAAAAGCAGATGCAGAAGAAGTCTTCAATGAAAATTTAAAAACAGTAAGGTTTAAAAATATCCTGCCTATTTGGCGGTCTCGGGTTCGATTCCCGCGTCGGACTAAGTACTATTGATCTTCTCTAATTTATATTAGAATATTTCTCAATAGTAGCATGGACTTTGGTAAAGTACCCGGTAAATGGTAGAAAGCACAAGCTACTTGATAGGAATAACATTGTTAATGACGAAACGTAGGTCTGTGTATTTAAATGTATTTCAAACACCTCTGCCTAAACCTTCGGATATAACAGGCATAATATTGTGTAAGTATGCGTGGGTCTAGAAAAAAAAACGAATGCATTCGAAATTTTAAAATCTTCAGTACCTATTACATATTTCGTAAATGTTAAATAATACAAAGTTATAACACTGGCCGAACTAAACTGTGTTACACAAATTCTTAAAAAATAAACTGAGAAAATATTATAAAGGGGGATTCAATCAGACTGAACCGACTCAATCAATCATGTGTTCATTCTTTAGCGATGCACGCGAGGGCTGAAATAAAGTTTTTCAGTAGCCTGAAATATATGAAGTTGTTGAAATACTAGCATTAAAATATGCAATCTACTTATGTAATTATTGCAATAAATCACTACTGAAAAAGGTTGTAAACGTAATTTTTCGGTATATAATTATGTTACTTAATGCTTAAAACATCTGAAAATATTTTTGGTCACGGAATCAATCGTTTCCTGAAATAAGACCGAGATTTATATTTTCATATTTTATTAGCGTTACCTTTGTAATACGCAAATTTATCTCAGTAGTAGTAAGATAGAAGTAATAAAAATGATGAATTTAATTTTGTGTATTTTAATAAATGTTTTTTCATTTTCATTTTCATAAACTTTTATTTTCATCGAGCAAAAATTGCGGTCTGTTATTTTTGTTTATTACGGAGACCTAATCAACTAATATTCTGATAATAATAAATAAAAATGAAAATTTACAGCCTATCGCTTCTCAAAATAAAATTGATGGTCACTTTTGTAAAATATTGCAATTAGTACAAAACCTTTTAATTTAAGTTTAAAAATAAATTCTACTCCTACATACTGAAAAATATTATTTAAAAGGAAAAAAAGGTGATTTTAAGCTTTAAAATATTTAAAACAGTGACATCTTTCAAAAACACGCCGAAATAAAATATGTACTCGTAACCAAAAGCTCTACCCAGTAACGCCATCTGTAAGTGAAAATTCGTACTATAACGAATGCGCCCCCACAAGGCTGGGTGCTCATTTTTAATTTTTCCGTAGATGTCGCTTCATGCATTCATTAGGAAAATTCAGATTAGACATTAGGGATAGCGACTGCGCGTTTCTCGTAAAATAAAATGTCTAATAAGAATATTACCAAGTATTTCGCATTGAATTGTTGAAAATCTTAAAGCCAGAGTGTTGTTTACTATAGAGATAGAGTAGAAAACATCCTAATACATCTGAAATATCGGTTTTGGGAGGTGCCCTTTGCAAACACCCCTTCAGCACTGCGGAGTAAGGTAAGAATTTTCTTTATTAATACACATCTAATCACATATTTAACTAACGTAATAGTATACATTTTACACAGTGTTCAATAAAGCGATGTTATTTCTTGAATATCATTCAAATAATTGCAGACTCTCATAAGTACTCACATTATTTATTCTAATAAGCTTCCGTCCTTTTCATTGGCGTTTTAGTCTTACTATTCGCTACTAGATGGCGCTGTGCTCCGCTACGGAGGGTAAAGCAGGGTACGCGCTGTAATGACAAGTTCGTAGAGGGAGCTTTCATTCATTCAAAAAGCTTTCATATTAGTGTGCGGACGAAAATCCGTTTTTATTTTGTATACAGGGTAGGTTTTTATTGGTACGGGTGACGTCGCGACGCTGCGGTTGCTGAATACCGGTAAGTATATTTTTTATTATTTACTTATTTAAGTTAAATGTATTTTTTAGGTTTGCGGCAAGGAGACAGCGTAACTAAACTTTATTTATGTGCGTATTTACTAAAAATATTTTGACTATTGATATTCTAACTGAAATCGGTACATTCGGCACCTATATAAGGTTTTTGTTCTCAAGAGACTAGGTACAGGGTAAAGAATGCCACCAATTTTGTATTTCCCTTACTTATCTTTCATCCTCATGTCAAAGGTACATGTTACGGGTACAAACACATGACCTTTGATTTCATTACTGTTCAAAAATATTACATTAACTCGCTATTTTTATGGTACTAGTTTGGTGACGTGAAGAAGTTCAAATGACTTAATCAATATTATTATCTAGAAAAATGTAAAAGTCTATGATAACTTTGAAATAGTATAAATCTATCTATTAAGTAAGTAGTATAATAGGCAAAAATAGAAGAAATCTAAAATATAGCTTTTATTTTAACGTGAAAAGCAAAAATAACAACCATGTTGTTTTTTTATGATTGAAGATCATTTCTATTCAAAATTAATAATCATCTGCTTGTCCATTACGAATTCTACATTGCTACTGAAAAAAATGATCCATGTGAAAAATAATCCATTATAGAACATTTTACTGTTCTCTGTATAAAGAAAATAACTCATACGGGAGTATCTGTAGTGTACAAATGGTTACCCGTATAATCATCGAATACTTTTTTTCTAAACCATTTTTTCACTAAGCTTCCGCCATTAGCCAAACTAATCCAATTTCAAAAATGTCCGTTGGTAAACATTTCTTTATATTTCAAAACTAGATTTCTCCAAATCCCTCTAATCCTATGTATCAGAAATAAAGGACGGCCGTTGCGTTACAAAATGCAAACAAAAACATTTTTATACCTGACTTCTATGAATGGGTATTTTTGTTCGTCCCGAAAAAAGGGCAATAAAATATGGCCGCCACAAAGGCACCTCTGCGCCTGCGCCGATGTCGGACTTGCGCATTTGGGGCCCAAAACTTCCCTACTACGAGTTCTCGAACGCTACTCGTTTTCACGTTCGTGAAAATACCGCGTGGTATTTAGGATGTATGTGGAAATGATAATGCAGAAATATTTCTTGAAAAGACTTGTAATGATTTCCGAAAGTTTACGATGTTTGTTTTGAAAAATATATTATGAGAGAAAATATTTTTTTAGCCTAAGTGTTTAATTTAAAATTTAAATTATGTTAAATCATCCGATTTCATTACTTTTTATAAACATAATAATAATTCCCTATTTCTTAAAACTGTATTCTTTCCCGTCCTTATAAAACAAATTCTTCATTAGGCAGTTCTAAAATTATTATTAAATTAAATTATTTATATAGCTATTTGCACAAGGACGAGAATATTTTAGACAAATCGAAAAATATTAATAGTTGTAAAACACCTATTTTTCTTTCGACCAAATTTTATTGTAATACAAAAATTACGAACCTTTTTAACACTTGCGCTATCGTTTATTGCAAAATTATTTCCATCCAATTAAATCCACATAGAAAGCGATCAAAAAATTGTTTCAACCTAATCTAAATACACAATGAAACAAATTACCGTCGTTTACATATTCGTGCTTTAATAATAATATCATTGAAATTCTTAAATACGTGTAGCATTCTTTCACGACAAATACCGTTATAATTACGAAATAACTTTTGTTTCAGCCACGTTTTGATTGAAATATGACGGCATATACATATTCAACTTCATAATTGTATTTAATGGACACATTTCTGAAACAATTTTGGTAAATTTATTGATGTTTGTATTGTATTACATGGTATTAAAAAGCTTATAAAACGGCCTTTCTAAACTTATATAATATTACTAGCTTCTACCCGCGACTTTATCGACGTGAAAAGATTTCCCGGGGTAAAAATTAATAGTGAATAAATAATGTTAATCCAGGTTATAATCTATTATTGAAACAAATTTCATAAAATTCCGTCCATCAGTTTTTTTGTGAAAGAGTATTAAACAAAGATAGATCCACCCATCCTCCCAAACTTTCGCATTTATATTATTAGCAAGATATTTTTTTCGTTTCAGTTTTTCATCTCTAACTTTAAAATAGCTTCGTCATTTTAAACTAATCATTACTATTTATTCTCGCAATAAATTAAAATATAATATTTTATCAATATACAAGAAAATTAACGCAATTTGTAGCCGTAATTCTTAAACATACATTTACATTCAAAAATAAATATATTTGTTTCCAAAAATTCATTATTATCTGCGTCTCTACGGATAGCGTTCTTTCTTTTCGAGTATTTGTGTCCAAAGACAAAGGAGGGCTGACAAAATCGATAGAGTAGCGAGTAGCGAGTAACAATGGTAGCAGACGTATTAAAACCCTCTTACCTACGTATACAAGATGAGCGTCGGGATAATGTCTTAGAAAATGTAATTATAATATTATATTTAAAAAATATATTAGCGGTATTTTTGATATTTTTAATGTAAATTAAATATTTTTGCTTAGGTACTTGTTTTCTTTCTGATAACTATTAAAATCTATTTAAAATATTTATTATTTTTATGTAGATTTCTAATAAGGTCAAAGTTTGTTAAGTATTTTTTCGTTCTGGATTTATTTGCCGATTTTCGCCAACCAACCAGATTAGTATTCTTTCTTTGGTACAAATGTAATAGATATGAGTACTTTTGTAAGAATATTCATTTAGCTATAGGTACATAAGATTTTATTATGTAATGAAAAATTTGTACTGGCTGTTATTTTCTTATGTATTGGTTCTATATACTTGATGTACCTACCAATCTTTTATGTTTCTACACTTTCTACCGAACAAATCCTTTTATTTAAACACTTATCATAACTCCATTCATAACTAAGACAGATTAAACTATAAAAAACACAATTACATAATACTCGACTATGAATAAATTATAAAACAGATGTTCTTAGATCATAATCATGGACCTATCTATAGTAGAGTCGTTTTGTCGCGATGACTCATGGCTTTATAAAATACTAGCTTCTACCCGCGACTTTGTCCGCGTAAAAAAAATTCCCGAGGTAAAAAGTGTCCTATGTTTTAATATAGGTTTTAAGCTATCAGTGTACCAAATTGCATTAAAATCTGTCTGGTGGGTTTTTCGTGAAAGAGTAACAAATAAACATACATCCACCCATTTTCACAAACTTTCGCTTATATTATTATAATTTAAGTAGGATTTTAATAATTAAAACTAGTTTCAAAGGTTATATGAATAGGTTTCATATCAACTATCAGATGGATAAAGACATGCTTTATGTATGAAAAATTCTGTCAATATTTCATCTAATAATATAATTTAACTGATAGTTATTTAGAAAGTAAAACCAGCCGTAAGTTTGGGATCACATGCTACCGAACTCCTATAGTAACTAAGTAGAATAAATATTTAATATAACAACTGTTCAAATATTTTATATTTGCTCTCAAATATTTTTGGTATTGAAATTATGGTCTTTATTTTGAAAAGTATTAATGTAGTAGGTACTAGATTTTAGTTAAAAAAATTTGAAAGTTATAATCAGTTTTCGAAATAATATTTAGGTTACTTTATTTTTCTTACTAAAATATACTACATAGTAATCAAAATACGTATATATTCAAATAGATTATTTACTGTTAAACCTAACCTTATCATAACATTACCTAGATCTTGTAAACATTTTGTTTCGGTAAATTACTACAATAGAATACTAATGATGATTGGCTTCTAATATGCAATAATGCAACGAACAGCAATTATATTTTTTTTTATATAAAACGGCTTAATCTAATTTTAATTTTCTGTGAAACTTTTTAACGAAGATCGTGAGAAAACGAGTGATACCTACCTACCTATAATTAAGCTTAGAATGAGGCAAGATGGCTAATATTTTTGGGAAATCGGAGAAATTACTGCTCATACTTAGTCAGGCTACGCCATTCTTTTTACCCATTTAAAACAAGTAATCGATTTTTTTGTATCACTCAACATTATTATTATAATAATGTTGATAACGACGAATACCAAATAAGAAAAAAATATATTTCACTTTGAACCAAAAACTCAAACTTCAAAATTAAAAAAAAGCAAAAAGGAACCAAAATCTCGCCTAACGTTTTGAAATTACAAACGTAAACTTTCAACAAGAGAACACTCAATAATCCGTTCGGGAACCGACACTCGGCAAAGCGCCGCCTGTCATCTATATTCGAGGGGAGCGGATTAAATTGAAATTCCTTTTTAAAATTCACCAATAAGGGGAGGGGTGACGTCGGATTGGCTGTGAGCGTCCGAGCGAAATAATCCTTCGACTGACTGACGTTGAACGGTGCAGCTTATTGCAATAGTTCTGCTCTACATTTTGATTCGTTTGAAAAAGATCAGCTTTACAAAAATGATCCAAGGGAATATTATTTATTCAGAAACATTTAAATCGTCTTGTGTCTTTTTATGTATTTGTATTACATTGTTAAATATTATAATATATAGTGTAAATATTTAAATATAACCCGTTAACTTATATGAAAATAAAGTTAAAGAATAATGAATATAAGCGAAACAAAACCCATCTCTACTTTTCCAACATTTAAATATGTTTGACAATGGAATCAATTAAAGAAAAAGTGTGACTACACTGTGAAAGTTTTTTAACACATAGGTAGGTACACATAACAATCTATTTTAGAAAAATATTGTACCATTTTTTTTTATTTTCCTCATTCATTCATTTCTATTTATAAAAATATAATTTTAAGTCAGCCAGTACAACATTTGCTTCATCATTGTTTTATACCTTCGATTTCGATTTTCAGTTTACTTTTCTACTTATCGTAACTAAAAGCGGCATTTTGTCTCGTTACTTTGTTAGATTTATTAACACTGTACATGCTCTTTGATTTGAGCAAACAGTGTGAGGAATCGTGCCTAATTTATCATAGATATCTTCAAGGTTTCATGTAAACTCAAGATGATGTAATATTTTGAGTAAAACTGATTTTCCGTACTTATTTAGACACTATAAAATGCACCATTTTAGTCTCAAATAAAAAATTTACTTTAAAAACATTTTACAGTGATTCAAATCAAATAAATAATATCTATTAAAATAAAATAAAATCTCGTTTTCCATTAAGTGACGTCACATTTCTACGTCAGGTACAAAGTCAAGCAACTGGTTTTAAAACACACGCCCAAACAAGACCACCATATTGCGGTTGATCTACAAAATATAAAATCATCGCTACATCTATTCATTTTTAAACCAATGTCGCAACCGTTTGCTACATGTAATAGCAATAAATCTAATGTAGGTACGTTACGTAATTTTAATTCATACTTATAATATGAACGTGAACATCTGTCTGTCTGTTCGTTACGCTTTTACGGCTAAACCGCTGAACCGATTTCGATGAAATTTGGCATCAACATAGTTAAAGATTCGCTTTGCAATATAGACTACTGTTTTTCTTGAAAATTGGTCTATTAACAGCTGAAATATAACATGAAACGTACGCGTAGCTGTGTGATTAAACTAGTATGTGTAAAGGTACTCGTACGCATCAATGATTTCAAAGACTTACATACAAAAATGTATTGAGTCATTGGGCCGTGAACGCCATATGGTGTCTTGTTAGTTGGACATAGACACCGGACGGACGTGTCGTGATATACAAACGGTGTTTAGAATGCTAAATTTTATATTGCGATTAAATAGTCGCACGATTTGCCGACAAACGGTCGAGTAAATTTCTTTGTAAAATTGGAAAAGACACCGACTCTACATCCGGATGTTAGAGTCACTTTATATTTTGCGTTTCTTTCGCGTTTTGGCTTAAGAAATATTATGAAGTTAGGTATGGATTTTTGTATTTGTTTTAAGGCGTCATCGTTCTTTAATGATTATAGATTCATATTTAATCAATCAAACTCTATATTTTGTTTAGGATCTATTTTAATACCGCATTATATTCTGTAGTCGAAAATAATAATCGCATTAACGCCGTTTATCGTTGTACAACAATCTTCTTAAAATAAAGTCTTATGTTAAACAAAGTCGCATGTGAACTCGTCCTCCGGAACCGGCAGGCTTCGGTTACGTCACTCCACGCGCCCGACGTTAACGGTTTCACTGTCAATAGGTAAGCACGTATTTTACTTTTGTTTGTACAACTTCGTACACGCTTACACGCATTACAATTGCGTTATTTTTCCCGTCACATAACATTTACTACCAACCTTTTGTTTTATTACCTTTATAAAGATTTTATTGATACAAAATATTTTATAACAAAATTTTATGTCATTTCTGAACGAAGCGTTTGTTTAACGACGGAAAAATTGACACAGACTATCGTATTATACAGCCTAATAAAGGATAATGAATAGGTATTATTAGATCTAGAGCCTGTTAACTCGGTAGTGAGGGGTTGTGTAGACAAATCTGTGAGAAGCTAAGGAGCAGGGCGGGGCGGCGCGGGAGGGGTGACGTAGTAGGCTTGTGTCGTCGGTCGCACTTCGCAACGCGCAGCTGCCCAACGCGCCTCCCGCTTTCTACGGTAAGCGTAATTTTGAATTTGAATTTTTCTGTTCCATCCTCGCGATATCGCCGTTCGATAATCGAATTATTATTTATAATGTAATGAATATCAATTACGAGACAGTTTGATTTAATTCCTTTGCGTGTTCTACTCAAATACAATTTTAAGTTGTTTTATAATGGCCGCGGATTTATTGTCATTTTATTCAATTTTCATTTTGATATCGCATTGTTAATGATAATTATTTTGATTTGACTGTTATATTTTCTATGGGTCTGTGTTTTAGCAATTTCTTTTGTTCGTATATTTTGTAGTAGCAATAAAATGGTGCGAGTAAAAGTACAATAAAAGAAAAAGCAGTTTGGGTGACATTTAACCCGCTCACTGCAGCGTAAGGTCAAATCGACCCAAAGCGCATCTGTTCTGAGTTTCTGAGGCATGTGGAACAAATTACTTTTTCTTTTGGGCGCAAAAACTATTTTGCTTGCTTATAGTTCTTTTTCATATATCTAAAGAGATTAACTGTTTGCTTTAGAAATTATTATGCCAAACACCTATGTATTTATGTGCAAAATAAGTGTTTTACTAAACGATAATTAAATTAAAATCACTTGAATGCAAGCGTGTCATTTGAGTATCGTTTGCTTTAAAGTCGCTGTATTAATTTTACCACCACGCTATCTACCAATTTCAGTAGATAATGTAATACCGTACAATTTACTAAAAGTACCTAATAACTTATTCATTGATTTCATACATCAGATTTTATCCCAATTATTTGCTTCTAAGACTCGAAAGTCTTTTCTGCAAAAGAGTATATTAGCTCGATACTAACAAAAACCCCGCTCATAAAATAACCTAACAAAGCGTGCCGTCAGCTTATTCCATACAAAGACTAATCTAGTAAAATTTCCCTTGTCAATATTGATACAAACACCCGTTTTCCTGCCGCGAGGTCAGCCCATCAATTATACTGTCGTCGTAAAAAAACGTCTTATAGTCGCAACAAAATCTCGTATCGAGGGCCGCTATAACAGTACATCAAGTTGACTCGGAACCTACGGAGAGCAGAAGACATTCAAATCGAGTGGGATTGTATTATTTTTATTGTATTATTTACGTTATCGGGGGTTGGTCGGAGCCTGCGCGCGACGCCCGCCGCCCGTCGATATCGGCCCTCGTTGTACGCATGTGCGGAACCTTGGCAGCACACTGATAATATTCTGATTTCTCCTTTTATGCATGTTAATGCGTGATATCAAAAAAGGTCTGACCTTTCCCTCCTCCGCCCATCGTTACGCCGTTTGATAAATACGTATTATTTCAACGGTGTTTACGATTTGTTGGTTTTACCTAACGATCTTTGTTGGTTTAGGTACTTGGCTATTTATCTATGTAACTCCTTTTCAATACAGTCTTATGTAACAGTTTTATTAATGAGTAAGCGTTTAAAAGAATGCTAGTAACAAAAACTAGATAAGGGGCGTGACCTTTCTTTGTTTTTACGCCAAAGCAGAAGCAACTGCTATAGCTGGTTTTCAACCTCATAGTAACAACATTGCTATTAAGAACTTTAACATCCTTAAGACCCTTTGTTACTCTAAACAAAGTCCTTTAAATTCAAAATAATATAAAATGTACCTTTAAAACCTTGATTTGCAACCTATTCCATCTAAACACTACTTATTTCCGAAACATTACCGCCATTTTGTACCAGTTGAAGCACGTGTGTTTCTAGTTTACCACAGCCCCCTCGTAAACAGTCAGACGGGCTAAATAGTTGTTTCTCGTTCCACCTTCCCTCAAGCATAATATCCACTTAACGAGACCACAAACACCGTTTCATTTCCTTCCTTATTTCCACAAAATACCAGTACGTAGTGAAAATGCCACTAAATATAAATCAACCAGCATTTTCCCCGGTTCCTATGAATTATTATGCAATTATTAAAAACATGGCGGTTCGTAGGCGAGAATAACAAATAAAAATTAGCCCCTGTTGCTTGCATGTAATCGGAATATATTTTCATAAGGTATTACCGTAACGTTTTGATATTGCTTCCATTATTAGTACGTTTTGTTTTATTAAAGTACGTTTCCTTTTGCTTATTAATTCGGTTTACGATTATTTCATCCGTAATACAAACATAGGATTTGGCTGAAATAAAAGTAAATAATGTGTTCTACAGTTGCTTAAATAAAAACATAATGTATATTCTCTAAATCCATACAATATTACAGGGTTAAATAGAAAGACTCTTTGTTACGTATTTTTAATACGTACTTTTCTTATATTCTTCATTATTCAAACTACTATTTTGTTAAAATGGATCCGGAAATAGACTTTGTAGGTATCTATTTCGAAACTATGTTTTACTAAACAAGCACGCGAATAAAAATTCAATCGTTCACACTCAAACTACGTGACTGGAATCGTACAGTTTATGACTAGGTGTCATGGAAGCCTCCGTGGATGTATACTGCGTTACCTGTGCCTGTATTTACATAAAAATAATCGCGCTCATAAAAGTTGCATCATTACGAAGTTACAATACATCCTTCTTGCCAACGCCTTTGTCTTAAAAAACAAAAGAAAAAGCTGTTTCAACGGCTTCTCTTCTGATATTTTGCCGATGAAAGAAAAATATTATCCTGTCCCGTGCTTTTAGTCTCGTCGAAATGTTTTAAAACCAACATCTGCGCCCCTAATACACCTGTAAACTTTTACAAGAAAGCACTTCTAGGGGAAACTCGGCTTGGAAAAAGTCGCGTGACAAACTTGTATAAGAATTAATGTATTTTTATTACCGACGTAAGTTATTTTCATTGTCATTAAAACTTCCCAAGTTCATAAACAGGCCTGTAAATAAATAATACGTCCTCAAGGATCGCGTGTCTCTGCTGACATTTTCTCTTTTGACTTATCATGACTAAGTTTTACAGTCCCTAAATATTTTATTATAAAAAAATCGTCCGTTTATCGTTGTTTCCATGCAACTTTTATGGATTTCGAAGCTACTTATTTACTTTTAAAAACACGAATAAAAGTGCGTGTTGCATTTATAACGGCTTTTTTTTAACTGCCAAAACTAAATATTTATAGGATTATGAATGCGAAACTTAACTTTTTAAACTAAGGTCTGTTACTCTTTCGTATACAAACTATTGAACGAATTTGAATGAAATGTAGCAAGGAAAGAAAATAGTAAAAAAAACCGTACTTAAATATAGGCTTTTTTGGTTTAGTAGATAAAGGACTTATTCGCAAAACGCCTTACCCCTAAAAAGAGGACCTAATCGTCCAATGGCTTATTCTTATAAAGGCTAATTCGCAAAATGACCTATTCTTAAAAAGACCTATTCGCAAAATGGCTTATTCTTATAAAGACTAATACGCAAAATGACCTATTCTTAAAAAGACCTATTCGCGAAATGACCTCTTTTTACCAGTTGCCTATTTTTTTTTTTTTTAAATTATGTTATTCTTAAAATAACTTCTTCTTTCTTGTTATTGTTGTGATTTTATTTAATTATTGTTAAAATAGAGGAAAAGCAGTAGGTTTTTGATTATCATTCATATTTTGATATTTTTGACCTTTTTAATAAATAATAAATATGATTATGTATTCCATTTCTTTAAATATTTACTCTTTATACATACTTAGACTATGGATTATGCCTACATCCTGAAATTATGTTTCATGTTCGGGAATAGGGAATTTTACGAATAGGGTATTTCACGAATAGGGTATTTCACGAATAGGATATTTCACGAATAGGGTATTTTACGAATAGAGTATTTTACGAACATGGTATTTCACGAAAAGGGTGTTTTACGAATAGGGTATCTCACGAATAGGCCCAAAAACGACTGCAAGTCATTTTGCGAATAAGTCCTTTATCTACTAAACCGCTTTTTTAGCCAAAAATCAACCCCTAAGCAGCTATAACAAGGGATGATACTTTGAATGCGTGCAGAGCCGCGCAGGTTTGCTTTCGTAAGGAGCCAAGCTATAAATAGGTCTTGGGAATATTCGGTGTATTTGGTGCTAATGACTGCTATATCAAATTGTTTTAATTGAAGTAAAATTCCACACATACGGTATGCGAAACTGATTCACCGAACAATTTTAGTCTGCCGCTAGTTCTATGGAATCATCTAGGCACGTGTAAAGGATGAGTTTTAATTCACACAAATGGCATAAATTAACTTTATTGCTGTGTGCCAACATATCTGTGTAAATAAACTGTAGGTTCACAGTTTATGAACCACTATATTTTGTTCGCTGATATGCAAGCGAAAAAAATATATTTCTACTAAAAAAGGTAAAAAAAATATCAAGTTGGCATGAAAAAAGTCTTTCCCTGATATTTTAATCGATTTGAAATCACGCTCTTTAATTTTTTGGCTCATTAGGTCTAGTAGTTCAGTCCTAAAGGCGCCTAGGCGTAACAAACAAACAGCATAGTTTTACTTTTATGCATAACCAACAAACAGGATTATTTTTACTCTCATCATACAAAGTTTCATACACACGTTGTAATAAAGAGTTCATACGAACAAAACCTTTATTATAAAGATACAGATTCACACCATTTTCGTATCAAGTTCAAACATTCTTACTTTGTAAATCTCGATACATTCGCGCAAATTCCGTGTCTCGCGACGTCGCCGATCGATGAAATCGGCACTCCTCGTTCGGAAGTCATTGGTGGCAAAATATGCTTCTTGTCGATAAAACAAGTTGATGGCTCAAATAAATGCATAGCATTCGAATATATATTCAAGGAATAGCGTAATTATGGAATATTACAATGAGGTCTCCGAATTTTTACTTGCTTTCGTACGATAAGTAAATACTGTTATGTATTTACAAGTAAATAAACAAGGTGATTATTAATACTGTCACGTTTTTTATAATTTACCTGAACCTAATTACTCAATAAATAATTGAATCTTAAAGGTCGGCTCCCTCAAGCATCAGCAATATTATAATACTTTTTATCTGGATGATAAGGATAATAATTCCTACAGCTATTAAAGGTGGTCAATTTATTACGCTTATCGAGAATAACTGTATTAAAAAAGGAATGTTCATTGTCTTTAAACACTGGCTAATTAAACACATCTAATAAAAAATAAAGCTATATAAGATAGTCCTTTTTGCAGCTGACTTTTTCGGGATCCGGGATCGTTTGGATCAAACACACCTTGAGCGCGCTATGATTAGGTTCTTTGTTTTGATCCAGTTATTTTATAAAGAATCTCTTCTGAGGGATAACGGGCTTCTCTATTATAAAAAGGTTTGCAGTGACGTTGCATGTTTATACAGGACCCTTTCTACACGACCAATATTTAAAAGACCGTTGCGTTTAAAAAATATCAAATCGGTGTTTCACGGTAGCTCGCTATCTTAGGTAAATAAAAATTTATCAGTTTAGTACAGGTGCCAAACTATACAGCCTTAATCTCTCTTGATACGATATTATAATGTGAACGCAAACATACCAGCGGCAGCTTCCGTTGCCTTAATCTCTTATCTATGAACAGTTTAACATAAACCAGGCTAAGACAATATCTTTAATCTTATCTCAAACCAGGTAGTTCCATAGAGATTATTTATGAAATATATTTTTCCATGACGTACCTACTTAAGAGAGGACTGGCACATGTCAAAGTTAAAGGTCAAAAAATATTTAAAACGATAACTCAACTACTTAAAGCCCCAACGGTGCCGGCTTCCTTTTATAAAGACAGATGTTTCGATTTTTGTACAATTTATTTTGGCGCCACGGCTTCTGTACAGAAAAAACTGTTTAAAAATACACACGCAATCGATTTTTATAAATATTCAATACTTTAATTGACATTTAAACGATTATAGATCAATTCGATGTATCGATAAGACTAATACATAATGTATCTGTAATCGATAATCGGAGTCGAGTATTTTATCGAACTCGTTCGATTGTAAAAACGTGCATTCGTATAAAATGGTCTTAAATGAAACCGGTTTGTAGGTTTGATGCGATTATTGCTTATATCTAAACTGGTGCAAATTATAGTCTAATAAAGTAATTACTGCTTTTTTATCTTTACGATAGAACATTGTGTGAGAATCGATTGTATTTATGACAGCCAGTTGTTAGGTGAAATAAAGAAGAAAAAAAAGCATTTGAAATGTCATTTACAGTAATATATGAGTTCTTTGAATGTGCAAGGAACGTGAGAGACATTTATAACGCTTTTATTATGTTTGTGCACTTTATTTAACTATTCTGATGTATCTAACAATTAAAAGGAAGTATAATATATTATGTTCTTCTTTTCTGTAAACAATCTAATGTCACTTTATTCATTATTGGCTTATATTTTATCATGGCTTATGATCTCTACACTCCCTAAAACGTGATTAATTCTTACTACTTTTATGGATTAGAATTTTACATAAGTAGAGTCTATAAATTATTAAAAGTAAGCCTAACATATTGATTATTTTAAACTATGTGTATTTAAAATCTTTTATGGATTCGTGAGACAAATTCACGTCTATCAATCAAAATGTTTGGACTTGATTCAAATTTCATTTATATCGATGGAATGTATAAAATGTATTTATGTATACGAATGTATTAAATTCAATTGCATTCCTTAGCTTATTTGAGAACGAATACTTTGTACTGTATATTAAATAAATATGATAAATAACCAAAGCTAGTTGCTTGAATGAATAGCAGATTCCTTTACCCAAATTAAGGTTTAGGAATTAGGAATTTTTAAATTGACTTAAGGTAAGCTTTAACATAATTATAATTATGATTATATTCTCGGTTTCACCACCTCTAGATAAGTGTTAGTTAGCCTATCAGGTAAAATTTTGACGGTTGCTTTCATACATTCGCTGTCACTTTATGTATTGGATTGGTTATCTAACAGTTATTCATAAACCGTAGCCTTAGTCGGCAAAGATATTTGAAAGATAATTCCATTTGTACTTTATGATACAATCTTTCTTACAATTTCTTTTTTGCTTACGTTTTCTTTAGTATTGCTACGTTCCTGATTGTTTATGCCCAATGATTACCAGTCCATATAAGAGTTCGGTTCAGTTGCTACAATGTACGATCTAGCCTCCTGTCAAGTACTATCAACAAATCACGCTTCAATGCCGCTTACGGCTCTACTGATCCCATAAGGAAAAGGCGTGAGCTGACTATACTCCCATACATCACGGTTAAAAATAAAATACTTCGATACAAAGATACTATAATACAGATGCAATCTCGATAACAGTCGCCCGTACGTGTATTCCCTGATAACAAACGCAAAGAAATCTCACCTTTATTCCTTTGCCACTACTGTGTATTATTCCATAGTAATCTTTCAAGAAAATGATGTAACTGATCGTGCATTTTGTACTTGAACAGCACATACTACAAGCCGCCTAAAATAGAACTACAAATGATTGTCTGAATAAATAAAAAGCGGAAGACAAATTTTGTCGGCGAACTCGTGTTTAGGAAAATATGAAGTTTAATAAAACGGCAGGAAACCAACAATAAATCCTGTGTCAGTGACCCCGTGACTTGAATACAGCTAATTCTGTTATGCGAAACGTGTTTTGTTACAACTAATATATCCACATGGTGAAATTAACATACCTACTAGAAAAGTATTTCGTTAGATTAATCGAGATAAGAAGCATTCTAAATTAGACCGAATAAATTTTATAAAGATTTATTTTTTCATTACGAAATGCTACCAAATTAAATTTTACATAATTTTAACTGAGAATTTAACAATAATAACGTCAGGACTAAACGTTTCTGTTCATTCCTGAGACGATGGACGGCCTCGCAGCAATGTGGCAAAAATGTCGTTCAATTTATGCCCAAAATTTAGTCCCGACTGGTCCCTTTTTGTTACCATCTGCGCGTCTCGCCGACCCGAAAGTCCAGACAGCTCCACCCTAAAAACCGTTTAGATGAGATTCTTATCCTTTCGCACTCCTGTCAAATCGCATATTGTTATCTCCCTCTAAAAGTTCGAACAGCCAGGACCTGTCGTCTGTCTCTTTTTTGCACGTGCGCACAGATTGTTCTATCCTTTCTGGCTCGTAGTAATTCGTGTATTTCCGCTTCCCACACGAACGGCAGCCATGTTTGGCGGGACTGTCAAGTCAACGCCAGTTTGGCGCGTATCAAGCAGGATGAACAAGGTCGGTTTCCATCGGTGGAAGCTTTTTGTAATTCCTGTACATTGAATATACTGCAGTGCTTTCATCTTCTGACATAATATTTGTAATAAATATTAATGTTTTATGTGAAAATCGTTTCAGATGGCGCCGAGCGATACGAGCCGTGGAAAAAACCGTTCCCAAAAGTAATGTAAGTAATATTATAATTGCATTAATTATATTAAGTACTCTGTTGATGAGTTTTGATAAAATCGTTTTGGGTAGTGTTTAAGTTTCGCCAGACGGTTTGGCATCGAGCCAAAGGACATGTTTAACCATCTATACATTTTATGAGCAATTGTCTGCTTCCGTTATTAGATGTGGTAGAAACTGTGATGATACATATTTCTGAATTAGTGTATTACAACATGAATATACTGCGTATAAATATTTATCTGCTGCTTTTTTTCGCTGGAAGAGTTAGATAATATTTGAAATACATATTCCTAGTCATTATTTTTCACATAGGTACTAAGTCTAAAATTATACCGTTTCTAAAATACTGTGTATTTGCTTTTCCATTGATACGTCGATCTTCTATATTTTGCAATCATTTGAATACTGAATTGTAAAACACGTCACATCCATCAATGTTCAGCAATTTGCCTCTTTGAATATTCCTTCCTTTTAAGGCAATAAACCGGTACAAAACAGCAATAAATCGGTATTCTCTTTGATGTTCCAACTCAGGTACCTAAAACAAACAAAGATGTTTGAAATAAACTCATAAAGTCTATAAAAGGTAAAGATTGCTAAACAATAGATCCAATGTGTTCGGCCTTAGATGTTACAAAGCATTCCCGTTAATTGTTTGCGCTCGAACAAACTTTCTGGGTCGGTATTTATTAGCGCTATAACAAGCCAGCATTAGTCATTGCCTCTGGTATTTTTGGATATGATATTGAAATATTCTTTAAAACTATTTTCATCTCTTTCTTTTTTATTATTGATTTGTATTGTCTGCTCTGTCTATTCTATGTCATCATAACTGATCAAATGAATATTAGCAGGCACTTGCTCAACTAAAGTGTCATCATCAAGTTAAGTAGTATTACTATGCGTACTTAATTTAAATGCTACCAAACGTTTATGTCCGTCACGGTGTCACAACTGCTCAAACACTATTGTAAATGATCTAACTACATCTATTGTCTACATAAACATATTCAATAGCGTATGCAAATGACACTAAACATCTCCCACATGTACCAGCTAATATTATAATATTCATATTTGTATCTATTTGACCGTAGTTCATGGACTTTGGCGTGTTTTTAATAGCTTGTCTCATGTACTCGCGTGCCACATAATCCGATTATATTTCGTAATTAATCACTTTTGTTAAAAATATCAGTCAGGAAAATTAAGCAATATAAAATCTAACGCATAAAACCAAATATAGCTCTACTCAAGTAGGTAGCTCTACCCAAGACCCTTATTGGGTCGATAGAATATCTGCTTTGTTGAATATCATTTTGTTTTTACTGTTTGTTTCAAGTACATAGAACAATATGGAATTTCACAACCTATTAGATCTTTTACTACCTCAGTAATTGTTCTAATTTGTTCATTAACACCTACGTTCATAGTCTCAAAGGCTTCTACATAATTTTCATCGTTTTCACCATCCGTGGTTGGCACATTCATATCATCTTCCTTGTAAACAGCCAACAATTATGTACGCTGGACTAACGAAATGTGTAAATGGGCCAATTACCGCCGCCTATGTAGGCTGCCGTACAATTAGTGGCTTACTAATAGTTTTCATCACCAATAGTTTCAAGCGCTACATCGTATGGGAACACATCATACCGAGATCGCCTCTCGTTGTGCTCGCATCGAGTTTCTGTTGTGATTTTTTTTATATCATCGCTCATTTAATTCAAACTTCGTTGTTTGTAATTTCTTTTCTGTATCTTGGACATTTTAGAGGTGAGCGTTTTATTTTTCATTTTAATTGTTTCAACGATTTTGCTCGTAAATTCTTATATAGAGTCAAGCTTTCGTGAAGTTAGATTTATTTGACAGAAGTAGGTCACCAGTGCAGGCTTCTAGGGCTGAAATGTATTATATAGCCTCGCATTTAGAGCGCAAGAAATTTATGTTAACGACTACGAAATGTAGTTGAATCCGTTGTATAAATCTTTGAGTTTTTCCATTTTTTTTACTGACGTCCATTCCAATTGTTCTCCGGAGCATTTTATTTCGCTTGTTTGTTAGAATGTTCTTTCTTATTTTACAAATTTTAACTGTATTCGGTCTTTTGTTATGTAATGTTTCATTCTGTCTCTCTTAACTGACTTTTGTACTTGAAAACATGATAGCATTCAGTTATTACGAGTCTTGTACATAGAGATAGTTTACGACAATCAGATTTTGTTGAAGTCGTAAGATACCCGAGGTAGCATTCATTGCGGACTGTCAAGAATACCAACTTAATGTTATGGGGTTTTTACGCTCCCTCGTCACGAAAATTCAGCTTACTTTTAATTTCGTTTGCACGGTGGAATTACTCCAGCGACGCAAATAAAAATGTGTCTGCGTAAAGGACTGTTTCATAAAAATTTAGTAGGTAGTGGCTTTATGTAATACGATTCAAGAATACAAGAGAATAAAATGGAAATATCGTACATAAAGGAACTGAGAAAAGTTGTTGCCTTCATAAATAATTCTTATGTTGATAGGTATGAAACGAAATGAGATTGTATTTGTTCATATATTTGAGTGTAATATTCGAAATGAAAACAAAGAAAATTTTAGAGATTCATATTTTATATACACTCCCTAGAATTGCTTTAAAATATTACGTTGACAAAGCATTAAGGGTTTAGAAACTGCTGAACCTAAAAGTACTAATTACGAGTGAGTCCTACATTATCCCGATACCGTATAGATTAGACAATGAAAGACATAGAAACATTAGGTACTCGTGGTACTTTCCTTCGATAACTGTATATTAATTTATACACTAACATAGAGTAAAACATCAATCTTAGCCATGTTTATCAGTAGGCGTTATATTGTATAGTAGCAGTAATGAAATACCCACTCAGACAATAGACAAAATCAAACTTCCAAGATTCGCTTAGCAACTAGTGGGCTGAGCGCTCAACAGATTTGTACAACAGCTGCTTGGGCTAGCAACCAAACAAGCTAGAGCTGTTCCAGCCTTTTGAGCCACCCCAATCACGCTGTCATCGTAAATAAGATCCTAGGAAGGGGAGGTCTAGTTATGTTGGTGGGTGAGCATAAAGTGGGGGGTCCCGGCCATTCATTCGAGGGCGGGGGCGGCGCTCATTGCTCGTGTCCGGAGTGCGCATGCGCGTCCCCTGACCCACTTGCCTCCGCCGCGCCGCCGCCGGGCGGATGGCGACCTCGTTACGCCAAGGTTGGCGAATCAACCGACGAATTCGCGGCCCGCACAGACGTAGTGACGCGCCGATAGCTTGAACTTCGATGAACAGTGATTAAATATAGAAAATAGTATATGTTGACGTTATCGACGCGCCCGATCGCGATTATGACCAGATATTAATCATTCAATATAAATATTGCTGTAAATTCGCGGAAATGTAAAAAACGCGAGTTCATATTAAACATTCCGAGCATCGCGTCGCGCTAGCCTTAAATATTTAAAAAGGATACCGTTAGATCTGGAATACTACAACAGTAAGTTAAATAATTTAAAACAGGTTTATCTTCATCATAAAATCGAGCGTGTCCATTTTTTTGTGTGCGTGATGCAACATTTGCGAAACATTATTACGTGAGTGTTAAAACAAACGAATCTTTTCAGTATTGATTAGCGAGTAGGGACTAAAACGCATTCGTGTTAACAAGTTCCTTCCGTTGTTCATTAGACAACTTTCCCTCACTTTCAGCGGCGCGATCACAAAACCATTATTCATTTGCCGACAGTAAAGGCTTCTCAAACATTAGCGTCCTTACCTGTCTCCGATGTTTACCTTACTCTCGTCTATAGATAAACAGCGCAATTACGATGATCGATTACGACACTTGGCTTCTGTTACACGCTTGTTAAGAAATCTGATTGTGTAGGTGACGATCCGTGCGTTGATTCTAATCGATAAAATTATCTGCTACTCGTTGACATCACTATTAATTTTGATCGATGTGCTTTTTTAAATGTTGCGGTTTAAAAAGTGATTTATTGACCGTTTAAAATTTATTTTATTGTGATGGATGTTTGCAAATAATACAATATTTATTGTATTTTTATTTCAGGTGCGATGACGGCTGCCATTTTACCGGAACGACGCGACGTCGATGGATTTAGAGAAGTTTTCTTTCATATTTTATTCGACCCATCCCATCATAACAAAGAATCCTATATCTAATTATGAGTTCACACCCAAAATCAATAATCCAATGAACTGAACTAATCATTTTCGTTCCGCTAGAGTCACTCGTTAGTACAAAGCGCTATGTCATTACAACTGTCCCCTACAACAGATAAAGACAGCTCAATCAACTGTAAATGTAATAGAGTCATTGAAGATGATCTAATTCAGTACATTTTTGTACACGTTCCATATTAATACGAGTAGAATACATTTGACCTTTGTCTATTTGGAATAATCGCTTTTTAACAAGTTTTAGTGCTCTCTCTTGAACAAAGAAACGAGCAACTCTCGATTTAAAAAACTGTTCTATTAATCTTTAGATTACAGTTTTCGTTATAAAGTACAAATTTGTCAGTAGTAAATTACCTTTATATTCATTTTTAGACTGTTATGTTCTTAAAAAAAGCATTATAATTTTACATCGATATAATTCTAGCTTCATTATATTCAATATCGTCTTAATAACTACATCTTTCCCTATAAGTAACATATCATTTCTGTTTTCGTATAAGGTCCTCAAGTTCAAGAAAGAAGTTCAGGATCCATTTGGTGCCCATCGGCATCAATATTAGTGCCCTACATCTACCCTGTAGATCCGAATTTGTTTGAAGTGAGGCGACAAATTCGGTTCTAGAGAGGTTTGTGTGGTGCATGCACTGCGACGCTTCAAGACAATGATGAACAACTGTTTCAACATATTTTTGTAAATATTCTGTGTATTTCTGTGTACTTTTTCTGTGTTTTTTTTTTCTGTTAGGTAATTCTCATCAGCCTGGATAATAACTTGGTAAATTACAATCGTGTTGCTCCTTTTTACACCACACTAAAAGATAATTGGCAGAATACGAGGCTTTATAAATAAAGGTCCACAAATTTTGCAAAAATAATTTAGCTATGAGGAAAAATTACATTTTATTATGTGTAAAATATATTTAGCAAACAAATCATGAAATTTTTACATTTTTAGTATCGTCATCATGAATCAGCATATTAGCGTTGTTTTCAGTACGTAATTGACGTAAATTCAATATTTATTTACTGTAGTATACCTGTCGTGGTCTCTGTAAAATACTAAGGTTTAAGAGGTTTCTTTATTTTACTTGAGAATAATCTCTAAAATAATAGGTTTCAAATAAATCTGTCTGGGTTTGTCGTAAAAAAACTAATAATACTTACGTACTCGGCAACCCTCCTATTGCTTTTATTATTTTATTATGAAGGACACTTTTATTTGTCAAGATATATACATATTTATATAATTCATGAAAGCATTTCAGCGTGTAATATGAAAAGTGAAATATTTCAGCGACGCGGAATAAAATGAGTAAAACTACTCACGTATTGTATAAAATCTTACTGAACTTATTTATGAATATGAAATTCCAGACACGTATTTGGAAAATTGTATACGAAATGCTCATACAAAATGAGTTCCGAATATATGGAAATATGGGACATAGAGGCTGTATTGCTTGAATACTCGTTTTTTACAGAAAAATGTTAGCATTTCAGAATTCTCGGCCATTTCAGAATACTTTGATTACTTATTAAAAAATACCACCAGTAATTTGTAGGGTTATTTGTATAATTGAGGCAACTTTTAATAAGGATCGAAAATACGTAGACCTTTTTCTACCAAAAAATTTGGCGTCTATTAAATTATACTTTGCAATTATTACTCAAAAGGATCGCAGACTTCATATTCAAATCTTTTCTTTTATTTATTTTTTTATATAAAATTAGCCTTGAGTTCACTCATGATTTCCTCTTCTTATGATACAATTTTTCAAACAAACATTCAAACACTACTTACTTCGCGTAGACTGATAAGTTGCAGTACTTACAGAGTTCTAATAAATATTCTATTACGATAATTTAGCAAGAGTGTCTGCATTTCTACAATTACCAGTGATTTAGTTCAAGAACTGCAACTCACATGACTGCAGTTTTACATACTTTACATAGAAAGCCACTTATTTAAATAGTACACTGTTTTATTATACAGTACATACTTGGAAGAATATTTTAAAATTCTTATACAAATGCAAAATTATTTTTACTTATACTTTACTTACAAAACTAACAATATCTTCGATTTGGAAAATGTTACATCTTGTCTATCTAAAGAACAAAGACAGTTAAGACTTTTTTGCAAAATTACTTATTCTATTCAATTACATGTATTTATTACTTATCTTTCAGCGAAGACTGTATTTCATCCAGTTATTTGTAAATGCTGAATAATTTCACCTTTCTTTATAAGCTGTTTAAATATTATTATAACTTACATCTCGGTCATTTTTAAGAATCTTATTAATTTGTTGCGTATCTTTTTATTCTTATATCTGTAACATTTATTATTGTTCGTAACTTTTTAATTATTCAGGTAAACAATAGCAACAATTCAGTTTATTTCATCACATATTGCAAGTGCTTCGATATTCCTAATATTCGTTTTACTTGCATACTATGTGTAATCGGAGATTCCGATTGGAACTGAATTGTCGGCGTCGTCGAAATATTTTTGCATTGTTTTAAGAAATTGTGTGTTTTTTTGGAAAAACTTGTGGAATTATTATTGTGCTTTCCATATCTTTGTTATTATTCTTGTTATTAAGAAGAATTTTTTTAAGTTTGTGTTATATTGTTAGAACATTTCCATCTGTAATTTAAATTGTATTATATTTGTTTGATAGTTATTTTAACTACTGTGCTAGATACTCATTTTTGGATTATGTATACTTATGGAGTATCGTTACTAAGTATTTTTAATAAAACATTATGTTTATCGTATTAGATACCTACACAATAGCAGTATGCAAAAGTAGTAAAGGAACAATGAGTACCTACAAAAGTATACTTACATTTGTAAAATTATAATAACTTTCTTACAAACTACTTAAATTAGCATGTATGTCACAAATTTCTTGACACTTCACAAAAGCTTGACTGTATTCTTACGTTTTTACATTTTTTTTGAAAAGTATTGTATAAAGTTTTAATATAACTGTATATATATTTTTGCCTTAAACCACATTTTGTGCATTAATTATATTACATTTAGGCCCCTAATCACCACTTCTGGATATCTATCAGATAACTGTATTGACAAATGTTTTCATACATCTGTAAGTCACTGAATCTAGTATACATTTCTTGACACTTGATAAATTGTGGCTTCATAAACCAAATACTTATGAAAATACATTACACACATAGCACTTATTGGATACAGTTATCCAAGTTATATTATGGTGATCTCATAAAAAGTTATCGGGCATTAAGAGTCGTTTAACACCATGACCACTTAACACACTACTAAATAAATATATATTGCTCATAATAAAAATAAATTTTATTGCTTTATTCAAGTAAAGGTACCAATGTCCTTTGCAAGTTGCATTTGTAGTGGAAGAACGATGTAAGTTAAGATTAAAATGGAATAGTGTAAGACGTTTTGGTACTGAAAGTGTAATGTCTTGACTGTTGTTGGTTGTTTCATTGTGGAATTTGTATTTTTTATGATGTCCCTGTATGTTTTTGACTAAATATATGTGTACTATAATGATTAACGTTGTATTGTACGTGTGTATTTTTTGTGAACAATAAACTTTCCTATAACAATTTTTTGGTTTGATTTTAAATACAATCCACGTTCCTAGAACCTAACCGTATTTATTAAAGTAAGTATCTAATCCAATCTGCTTGGTTTACCTAAACAAAGAGACTTCTATTAAAATTGTAGAAGTTGTATTAAATTCATGAATAGAAGACAGAATAGTCAGCTCAAATTACAAAAGTCACGGAGTGCAGGATGCAATTCATTTGTAACATTACTGAACATAAGAGTAAATACAGAAGAGCAAAATGTTGTAGATAGGTACAGTTTACATTGACTATAATAAAAGTGAATTAGATGAAAGATAGAAGCAATTTTCTCTATTCGTAAAACGTATTTCAGTAAAGCTATAAATTCAATTTATTAGAAACGCTACAATCCTACGAACGCTTGTAATGAACTGCATACTACGTTTAATTAAGTAGTGCAATACACTAGACTATCATAAATTCCTTCATAGAACAGAATTCTAGAACAATAAATTAAGCTCAGGGCGCAGACAACACACGATAATGTATTCAAAGCGAGAAAATCAATACTTTTGCAAGCTCTTTTAACTGTTCTATTCACTACGAGATGGCGCTAGTATCGCAAAACCTGCTTCAATTTTGTATTATTGAAACGCACAATGCAACGCTACTAGCTAATAGATGGCAGCACTTCTTGCAAAGTAATAAATTAAAATGCATGAATGTTGGCAAGAGTTCCCATCGTCAATCAATAAATGAACTCAGTTTATAGTTTGTATGAAGATAAAATAATCACCGAATATACAGGACTCTAATACGTTTCTTAGTGTTCAATAGATTGCTTAAAAAACTCTTAAGCTACGTTTGTAGAAAAAGCGCCTTGTATGTTTCCAAGGAACGTACATATCTAATGCGTTTTGAACTTTCTGTTAAAGACTTTTGAATACGTCTCGGATGAATCTTTTCAATAGCCGTTTTGTTTGTGTTTTTATTAAATACTAGCTGACCCGCGCAACTTCGCTTGCGTTACATAGGC
Organism: Anticarsia gemmatalis; assembly: GCF_050436995.1. Lineage (NCBI taxonomy): Eukaryota > Metazoa > Arthropoda > Insecta > Lepidoptera > Erebidae > Anticarsia > Anticarsia gemmatalis. The sequence continues at coordinate 9,041,835 of NC_134755.1, forward strand.
GTTAAAAATGTTCCCCGTTTTTGTAACATTTTTCACTGGTACTCTGATCCTATTGGTAGTAGCGTGATGATATATAGCCTATAACCTTCCTCGATAAGTGGACTATCTAACACTGAAAGAATTTTTCAAATTGGACCAGTAGTTCCTGAGATTAGCGCGTTCAAACAAACAAACTCTTCAGCTTTATAATATTAGTATAGATAACTAAGTATTGGGTAGTTTCTATCCAGCAAACACCTTCGCATACTATGTCAAATTAAATTTTCTTAATGTTTATAATATCAATTGAAACTACTACTACTAAATTTACAAAAAATTGGATTAAATAAAGTGAGACAAAATTATTTATCAACATATTGAAATCAATAAAGAACGAGAAATGTGGTATGTATTTTTTTATTCTAGTGTCAAATGCTGAGTCATTAAAACCGTCCTACTATTTGCGAATCAATTGAAATGCGAAAACGACAAAAACATTCGCCACAGAATTTTTACTACTTCAGTAAAAAATAAAACGTTATTTTCGTCCAAAAATTTGAGAAAAACATTCTAAAATAAAACCAATATTCTATTTGTGTCGAACAATTTCATAGAGCGAAGAGCCGGGTGGGTACTAGGAATGTATAAAGTATAAGGAGTGAAAAGATTAATGACTCTGGCAGGACGGCAGACAACCGCGGCCGCGTTTGACAAGCGCAGGTGCGCTATTTTCATAATTGGCCCGACCCGCGCCCTTTTAGCTTTCAGGAAACTAGTGAGTGTGGTCATGTGGATGTGTGTTCTTTGTTTTAATTGGAAAAATGTAATGTCCGTAATTATGTCTAAGAATGTAGAGTTGTATGCTCATATTCAAAAACGTATCTTTATTTTGACTCAAAATCGAAGACAATAAATGTGTTTCTATTACAAGATAACAACATTCAAGTAGTTACAATATGTATCATAGTAAGCTAGGTAGACTTTAAGATGTTACTTTTGTGATAAAAATGGGCAAAAGCATTCGAACTATACGTCGATCGATATTAGATACTTACATACGAACGCAATAATAAAGCCTTATCTTCATATTATTATGTAGGCAATGTTAATACAACAAGCTTTTAATAATGTTCTTACATAAAAAATGTTACTGAACACGTAAAATTCGATCCTTAATGATTCCTAACTGAACAACAATATAAAGAATATAAAATATAATATGATCGTAAAACGTCTCACACGAATAACAAGCATCTTATTTCACATTCACACCGTACACTCTCCTAAGTGGATTACGTCGCTAAGCTGTACACCGGACAGGGGTGCCACGTGTGCGAACACGAAAATCTGACGTTCAGGGGCTCACCTTTATTCGTAATGAGCACTATTAATCACGTGAAGACCCTGCCTTCATTCGGCGAAACTTAAGCACTACTTGACAAGGATCTTGGGCTTGCATCTGTGCCAAAACTAATGATATGTATGGAGAAAAAAGTTTACTTCAAACTATTAGGGAAGAAGTGAAGAGAGACTTTTGTGTTACATATTTTTGACGGTAACCTTTTAATGTTCCTTATTCGTAGCACAAATAATAGACAATTTCTGTTTGAAATTATTTAAGATATTTATTTTTCAAATTATGTTTATAAATGACACGAAAGTCGTAATAGTTGTTACAGTAAGTGTTAAAGTAGGACTCATTTTTACAGCCAGATTTAAAAATTTTCCTTGGCTTGACTGTTTCCACTACGGGACAAATGCCTTCCTACCAAAATATTATGATCGAAATTAAACTTTAAAACGAACAATCTTCATCATTTTCATTCCATCTGTTTGAAAACAGACTACTACATCAAACATCGCATCGCTAAACATCGAAAGCGTCTCAAAAATCAGACGTACCATCGAAAAATTGTGTAACTGAGCGAAAACATTGAAAGCAGGAAGGGCCACGTCAAAAATTACTATTATACCCCCGACACATAATTAATGAACTGCTTATTCAAATACATTTAAAACTATTATTCATGCCGTTTACGTTTGAAACGTTCCGACCGTTTCTTTGAAAGGACTCCTTTATGTTATTAATTAAAAAAAAGTTGCCTTATGCGATTTTTAAATAGTTCAGGCTAAGGCCGTAACGAATTTTTAAGGATAAATATTTTTTGTCGACAATAGTTCGTTATTAGATTATAGTTTACTAATGATCTGTGCGCAATTTAATGTACTTTGAATTGAAATGGGTTTTAATGTAATTATTTATGCCTTGTTGAGCCCTTGTTTAACTGTCGTCTTATATTTTTTATGAAAGACAAAGCATGAACTATACTTGAACACATACTTAATTATTTTCATTTCAACGTAACAGTGTACACTAAAAGAAAGTTTGCATTAAAGTTGTGAATGCGAGAATGTTTTATAATAATTGTATTTTCAGATTCAGATAGACATATAAAATGAATCAATGTACTTATACGGCAAATACTAATTAACAACCTCTGTCCGAATCAACGCAATCAAATAACAATACACATCACTACCCGCCACGGAAAAGAAACAACAGAAAAAACTCTACCGACGAAACAAGAAAATGTTTTCTGCAAAAATGGAGTTTGCTTGGTTGATGCGAGAAAACCAAAACAGAAAGACCTCCCCCGCCTCCTTTGGCTTTCAGAAAAGTAGGTGACAAAGAGGTGTAGTAGTGTCAGTACTGGGGTCTTATAAAACAGGTTGGTTGAGATTTCCCGGATGTTTTTTTCCTTTTGATATTTTCGCTATTCGTCGGCTTAGTGGGTACTCTCTCATTATTATTATTCGAGCGAATCCCTGGGAAAAGTGACTGGTGTTTCTCTCATTCGCTGGATCGCGGCGGGGCTTAGTCGCACGATTTCGATTAGCCTTTTGTATTCCACCTTCCTGTGAGGGCACGTACTCGTCGATTGTTATAGAAGGGTTTGTTTGCAGACGGCTGTTGATAGAATTATCAGGTAATAAGTGGGAAATAATTTATTGAAAGAGCAAAATCACATTTGTATTTTTCTGCAAGAGAATTTTTGTTTCAGTTTCTCAGTTTTGTACCTAATTTACTTTTTATTTTTGAAAATTATGATAAGTCCTATATAAAAAAAAAAGATCATGATAGTCATAACATGTCTCAATAATACAATACCAAAATTTCCTTTGCATTCCCACACTGCATAAAACTTATAAAAGCTTGATAAACTTTCGCGTTGCTTGACCAACGTTATTTTAATTAATAATGGTGTTCGTTACAATAATTAAAGTTGCTACAGTTGTAAGCAGCGTTCCATCTTTAAGATATCTAGTTGCTGTACACTAGTGTTCTTTTAATTGAAGTTTGTTTTATTTCCACAATACATAAGTCATAGTGTACAAAATAAATTATATTTTTCCTGTCTGGAGACCTATAATATTGCGGTTTCCATATCGAAATCCCAATGCAACATTGCACAGCGAACTTTTAATCAAGTCCTGGAGAAACGATTTACTACAAATAAAGATTAAGTGACTTTAAATACAGAATGGACATTTCTTTAAAGTGTTTTACGAATAATCTAAAGCATACTATGTCGTGAATGCATAACAACCAATTGGTGTCCTTGGAAAAATAAGATGAAACGAGAAAAATAATTACACATTTTCATGCCCGGAATCATGTACCAGCTTCGGGTCGCTGAGCCAATGAAATAAGCCCACAGTATTCTAGTAACATAACTGACACAAGCTCAGTTACTTAAAATGTGTTATTGAAACAGATCTAAAATCATGATTCGTCTAGCAAAATCTTTAATGACTTCAAATTTTAATTTTATTGACAAACTTTTCAGATAGCTACTGAAACCCATAGCCATAGGAAATGGTTGCTTACAGGTGTGTTAATCGTTTACTGCCAGCTTATTCTTGTACTTTACAGAAAAAACCCTAAAGCATTGAATGAAGACTGAAAATTATACTGAATCATTTATGACTTTGTTATTCAATGTTTATGATAGGGTACGAAAATTAAGGCGAGTTTTAGTTAAACGTGCTCGCGTAAATACTCGTTTGTATCGTAATACTGAAGCATTTGCATATCCAATGTAGGAAAATACTCGTAGGCACAAAAGTTCATTATAAAAGCATCTGTCGGTCAGCTGGTGTGTGTCCCCGCCGCAGTCGTCGGCCGGCGCCCGCGGCGGGCTCCGACCATTAATCACTAGTTTTAGCTGCACGCTCGACGTTGACTAGCCGCTCCGTACTGTACCCACTACCTACTGTACTGCAATGTACATTGTACAGCTTTGCGGTACTGCGGAAAATTGCTTCTCTCTATTTGTTACATTTTTGTGTGTCTGGTAAAGTTAGCAATCAGCGCGATTCTGTACAGTCGGTACTATCGAGACCCAAGAGTTTGACATTAAAAATGTACATAAAATAATTCGACAGCTATCCGGTTGTCGTTAGGCAATAGTGGTAGACGGTAGAGAATCGCAATACAGGGTTAGAGCTTTAGATTTGTGCTGTCAAAAAAATATCTGTTTCGATCCCCATGTCTCATTATGACAACAGTAAGCTTAAAAATAAAAAAAATAAACCATTTCAAATATGTTTCAATTAAAATTAGATGATTTGTTTTCCATTATAGCAAAAATGGCTAAATGCTTGAAAGTAAAAGAGCATTGGTTTCATTTTTACAATGAACTCCAAGCAGTTTCAAAAATATTATTGCAGCAAGATGTTGCTTTTGGTCAAATGTACAGGATCGAATACAGCTGCATTAGCCGATTGTGAACATAAAAAGTTTTAAATGCAGGCTTCGGCTTAATTTTCCCCAAGAGACGTTCAATGTTATCAGTCTATGTAAATTAAAACTAATATTGATTTTTTCTATAACTTAGAGGACATAGTGTTGCCCATGTGTCACTTAGTCTGAAGGTTAACGACATTACATTTGAAAGTCCTTCGCGTTACGCTGAAATCGACTGCAGTGCAAACAGACACTTAATCGAATGTCAGTCAATCTATTTAATGTACCAATAGTTTATTCTGACAGCTAGCTACCTATCTCGTCTGAACAACAGTAGATTATTTCAATTTAGTATTTATATATTCAACGACATACTGAGTGCTGTCTTTTTACAATACACCGAAATTTTTGCTCTTCGAGTCATTTTATTCCACGTGTCGTCTTTCACAGAGGAATACTCGGGAGTTCTCGAGAAAATGTATAACCTCTGGGCCAGTTTAACACAGCAATCATTTACCATTAATAACTGCAACTGATAATTATAATTAATGCCTTCATAAAGTAGCAGTAACAGTTCTAGCTCTTTTTTAACGTAACTCTGTTTGGGCTTAGAACCGAACGCTGACGTTCTACTAGATAATTATACTTCTACTGTTTAGAACGTGCAGATTTGCACTCAGATTGAACAGCCAATGTCAATATAATCCTAACACAAACCTTTGTGTTTCTTGTTAACCAGATTTTACAGCCCACTATGATAGCAATCTTTCAAACGTCTAATACTTAGTCAGCTTCAGTCTCAAAACAGCTGCAACACAACCAACTGCTAATCAAACAAGCTGAGCTAATTCGCCTCCAGTATCCCAATATCAGTTGCAACAAATGTAATATTGATATAATCTAAGCAACCGGTACGTTTGTCTGTACAACATTGTTACAACTAGCTGAGTCACTTAGGGAGCCGGTATCGAGTAGTTACCGCCGATCACCGCCATATGGGCCAGGGGTTCCCTCTTTGTACAAACGAATTAGCTGTGCCTTTGTTGTTTGTGAAAATTTTGGAAATTAATTTCGTATTTGAGTGTACGTACTGAGCCGAGACGGGAAAGGGATGTGAATTAAACGTGTGAAAATAATTTAAGTTGGTGCATACAGGGATTAATACTCAGTAACCAGTAATTAGAAACCATATCAATTGATGTATTTCGATTTTGGTAGCTTGATATAGTTGATATCAAATCTAAATCTTTTAAGTTTTGTACCTATTAGGTATACTAATAGTTCGCTGACTCTGGAGTTATAGATATTTATTCCATCTGATCGTCTGTTTCTACATTTAAGTATATTGGTTATTTTACTGCTATATTCCAAGTGTAAATGTAAAAGAATTAAAGCGTTGGAAATAGCATCCTGCAGACTTCGTTCTCAATGTCGCAATTGTAGAAGACTTATATACTTTAGAACGCATGTGCATTTCTATTGCTTTGTATAGTTGAAAAAACCTTTAGAACCCAAACATCATACTGTGTGTACCAACCAACTAACTGTTCAGTAACTTGAACCAATTAATTCAAGTCAACACATTCTAATCCAACAAAAGGCTGAAAAAAATCGTGTAATTGTTAGGAGCCTTTGACGTCATTAAATCCATTTTGCATATCACAAAAGACAGTAGCAAATGATATATAGTCACTAAACAATATATACTTTTAACAAAGGAAACCCTTTTCTTGTAATTTTTCGCAAACTACCGTTGTAAAATGTTACAATTTTTGTGTCTTTGCAAATAATTTATGGGGACTTAAAGGTGGTCTTTTGTACAAAGGTTTTTGCAAGTCAGAACCCTTTTGTAGGTCAGTTACTGACTTGCCTATGTCGATAGTGTAATATGTCGTTTGGACAATGATATTCAAAGTATTAATATTATACAGGGTTCTGTAACTTAAGAAAATAGCCATTTCACCATAGGAAAACGTTCTTATTATTGACTTGACAGTCAGTTAATACTTTCAATAATCAGTAAAACAATTTTAAAATATTTATGAGTTCTTTTGCATACGTACCTACATACATAAATAATATTTCGCTTTTTTCCCTATAGGAGCAGGCAGATACATCATATCAATTCCTAAAATGAGTTCCTTTATATTGTTATAAATACAACATGAGGTACTATGTGACTCTAAGGTACCGACAAACTTGAATAACAGTCGAGCACTCACAGTTAATTCAGTTAACAGCTAGTTTTCTTGCTAATTTGCAGTAAAGTGCCTATTTATAGAAAATTACCTTTGAAGATTATTATTACAAAGTAACGAGATAGGAAGATATCTACATAATAATAGATGTTACACAGGTACACATTTCATATTTGTTCGATTATGTGACGAGGTGCACCGCATCGCCCGCTAGATGGCGTTGTGTAAATTTTGATTATTTCTGAATCGCGGTATTAAGATTCTCCGGTGACCAGTATTATAAGGTCCGAACAATTGAGCTCGTACATCCGATTTGTTTCATTATACCTTCACGTAGAATCGTATTCAGTCAACATCAGTACTAGAGCAAACATATTTGTTTTGATCAGTCTGTACTAAACAATATGAGTATTTTTTGCCCACACCTACGCGACAAGCCAAACATTTTCAGCTATTAACGTCACACATAAAATATGATTTCTTTTAATTGAATTCAATAACCTCGCGGATAATAGTAAAATTAACCCTCAGTACTGTGGCATTGATGGCACACAATGAGAGTTTGAACATTGCCGACGTACGGAGTGGCATTCTTCACAATGGGGTACTAATGATCGTCTTAGCATTCAAATCGCCCACGGAGCCTTTTGTCTCCGAAATTCAGTGTTTTTCTGACTATTTTTCAAGCAGCACGATACTAAATAAAATTGCCAAGTGATTGAAGGATGTGGGTCAACGGGTTGCCCGGAATGGGCAGTTGCGACATAAAAAACTTTTTTGAAAGAAGGTTGATTGGTTCAGGGGCATCAGTTGTTTTGCTACTGGTTAATTAAGAGTGTTTGAGACAAAGTTTTGTGTTCTGAAACGTAATGAGTGCTTTCTGATGTAACAAATGTCTTCTCTTTAGGCTTAGTTGAATAGAAGATGGTCTGTTTGTACAGCGTTGATTGTGTTAGACGTGTATGTAAGGCCTGAATGATGTAATGTTCTTTGTCAATAATAAGTATAGGTAATCCATTGATAGGTCGAACCCTAAGAATAAATCATTATTATTTGTTTCTCTCTTGATGAAACAAAGGTGTAAAATATGCATTGCATTATCTCAACATAAGTCAAATATTTGAGATTGTTTTTTCCTTAATCGAGTACATTCCGGTAAAAGAAAATAGATTCAGCAAGTCTTACTTAGGTATATTCCTTATTAGTCTTTTAAGTAATTTGTTGTCATATAAAAGTAATGATGAATTACTTTTAAACAGTAATAAAGGTCACGAAGGTTACATTAAAACAATAGGTACTTCCCACAATATCTCGTTTACAGCAATTTGCGGTTTTATAATAACTGAGCAAAAACAATTGTGTTCCGAGTATTATCATATCAAGATAATTGCGTAGATGTCTTATTAACAGTTCCACAAACCTGCAAGAATGTAACAGATCCACTACACAATGTAAGTAGTACCTACTGACAGCCAAAATTCTGAATATTTAACAAACCATCCGAAGATATTTGTGTTATTTGATAACTACTACGGTGTAGATTGTCTTTTTCTTTAAATAATAGTGATAAATAATTTACGTTAAAGCACCAATGTACTGAATAACGGCTATCAATTCGATTTACACTAGTTATCAACTCAGATACACAATTTAGTTGTATTTTACCGTACCTGTTCATAGCTAGATGGAAGGTCAATTTATTAATTTTGGCGTCAATCGTCGCTAAAAATTGCAGCTAAATCATTTGAATCACCGATGCTAACATATACAACTACAAAGCCATGCTGTCATTAAATAAAATCCTGCTCGATACTTAGAAATAAAGGTCTCTATTCTTAGATGAAGTCATGACTTTTCAGAACTCATGTCGTAATTTGCATCATGCATACGTTTCTCTGTAGAGCATAGAGCATAACATACAAGTCGCGACTACTACCTTCAAAAGTAATTATTGATACAGAACAACATTAAAATTCCTGCTAGTTTTTGTTTTAGCCTTAAGAATTTTATACGAATTGAGTGAGACTCTACTATGATCATTACGTTGTCAGTAGCCGAAACTTTAATATACATGCTTTATGTAATTCTGCCTCCAAAACTAGGTGGCTTACGTAATTTACCCATCAAGTATTTCAAGCAAATTCTTCGTCATGGTGTCTCAGTTTCCATGTGCTGGGAATAATAAGCAATGCGTGGTAAGGATGAGTCGTGACGTCACTGCCATGTGACATTGTTGGCTATTAATCATTTCACGAACGCGATCAGGGATGGAAAATCGAGCAAACATCCGACTCTTGAAATATCGTTAATGAAATGCGTTTCCCGCTCCAAATATATTGTGGTTTTGTTTAAATTGTCGTTATTTTATTTATTATTTAATGTATTATTTGTCGTTTTACATATTGATATATTATTGTTGGACGAAAAGTTATTATTTTAAGCCTTCTGCTACTAGCAACTCTGTTAATTAAAACATTATGGACTATTTTTAAAAAGAGTTCATCAGTGCCTGACTTAGGCTATTATTTTTGTTAAAAAAATAATAACATTTACAGTGCCGCTTATGAATTGAAAATGTGTAACTGTTACACAATATGCACTTTTTTCCACTTAGATACAAATCTCCAAATGACCCGAAAAATAAGATTATTAATCAATGATACTGTTTCTTCGTATCTATAAATTTCAAAAGATTTTTGTGTTCGCATAGCTAAAATGACTTGAAATCAAGGTGTGTCCAAATTACAACCTCCTTAAATCCCAAAGATTATCAATCATTGTACTCCAAAAATACGTCAAACACACATCCCTATCTTCTATCAGAAGTAAAACACCTACGTGTTTAAAGAACTATTGTTACTCGAGTTCATTAACAAATCATTTTGTGTGTTCACTATAAATACACTTCTCAGTATTTATTTTTACAAATGAACATTCAGACGGTGACGTGTCACGCACGTAACACGTCACGTGATAGTTACACTGTGATTTTTTGAAATATCGTTTTTTTTGTGTGTAGTAAAAGTATGAGTAAGGAACGAATGTAGTACGCGACAAAATATTTTTAAGAAAATATAACTTTGGATTATGTACAAGTTATCGTAGGCTTCAAAAATTTCATAGGACATAAGGATTGTGTAAATCTTAGTATTACAAACTAGCTGACCCGTGCAACTTCGCTTGCGTCACATAAGAGAGAATGGGTCATCATTTTCCCTAGCTACTGGTTCGATGTTTTCAAATCGAACCAGTAGTTCCTGAGATTAGCGCGTTCAAACAAACAAACTCTTCAGCTTTATAATATTAGTTTAGATATACATATTACGATTTACTGTTAAAGTTGTGGTTATGAGTTTTAACCCTACATCGAAGAACATAAATAGCAATGTTATCAACGTGGTTTGACTAGTTATTTAGTATATCCATAGCTAAACTTACAGTTTTATATTACGAATATATTGAGGAACATGTGCTTCTCAAAGTTAGGGAGAAACCGTATAAGTAACTTATATGTACAATAGAAAATAGCTGGCAATGCTATATTATTGTATGTCTAAAAAGTATGAGATAAAAGTAAGTTGCAAAACATAACAATTACTATTCATTTAAAAAGTAAAAAACGCACCTGGAGTAGTTAAGTAATATTTAGTTTTTTATTCTAGTAAAAAAAATCTTTTCATGCCAAACTGAACGTTTTATCATTATTTTAAAGTAAAATCGTGAGAATGGACAGAGATCATTAACAACGAACGTCTAAACCGAATTGTATTGTCGAAGTGAAAATGGAAAACCCGTCGGTCCATGCAAGAATCTCTACAATGCAACAATTTCATGCGTCATAAAACATCTCTACAGCATCCGAACTTAGACGCGAGATGAAAACGAAACGAGTGGCGTCCGTATCGAATAAAATAAATCGATTTATTTTCAAAAACGATTTCGTTATTTTCTTGACGCGGGATTGAGGGGCGTCGATGACAGCGTTTGTTATTTACCAAAAAATTTAAGATCGATGATCGTAGTGGTTTTCAACGATTGTCACTAAATGTCTGAATTGTACTAGATTTTTATAAGCGTAGATTTTTTATTCCGAAATAATTTCGTCAAATGGATAAAAAAACAACATTCTTACTTTAGAAATGTAATGGAAGCAATTATATTTGAGATTTAGTAACTGATTTAAATTACAAAATTTTTCGGTTCGCTACCATGTCTGCTTAACTGTATTTGATTTATTTTGACAGGTGTTTTTGTGGCATCTAATATCACTTTTTCTCTGATAAACCATATAATCATTGGCTTTAGCTACACGTGCTAAAATAATACCTAATTATTCGACTCACATAAGTCCTCATCTTACTAGCGTTAATTCCTCAATTCCCTGAGGGCAAGTGGTCATCACACTGCCCCTCGGTAATCCAGTAGAGCTGTGCCAATCAGCACTGTTCTGCAAAGGGACGTCAATCCCATAGGGATACAGAGGGTATAGTACCAGGGGAATGCCAAGGGAGGGAGGGAATGAACGATGAATTGTGAGGGACAGGGAAAAGGGAGAGAGTTTTTAAAATCACTCGTATGGAATGGGAAAATTGTTGAAGTGTAAATTTGTCGCTGCCAAAAAAAGATGGTGCGTTGCGTTTTCTTTTCAGCATTGAGTTATTTATGGGATTCTAATTTTGTTCCGTTGTTTTGAAATAAACAATTCGAAAATTGTACTTTATGACAAATTGTGATGAAAATAGACTGCGTTACTTAATTTAAAATCGATACGTAAAACTTTCCACGATGTAGTGTCAGAGCTACATTAAAAATAAATGACCACTGAAACTCAAATGAAATAGTTTAGGAAACTTTCCAAATTACCTTTCAGAACATATTGTGAAACCAACTTTGCTTTCAATCTATTCGTTGAACTTTTAATCATTCGAGTAAAGCCGCACCCTTTCGAGGTGCTAATTAATTGTGAACGTACCCAGAGACTATCCAACATAGTCCATTAAGCACAAAGCCCTAGCTTAACCGCAACTGTTGTTTTTCCATGACCCTCCGAGTGAAATCCCTAAAGTCCAGTGGAATGACCAGTGTTAATGACCTACCTCACTCCCCTGGTTTGATACAAAATATGATGAAATACATAAAGCTGGGAAGAGATTAGGGTTCAGAGAAAACTGGTCAGTGTGTGACGGTAACTTTTGTTTTATTCAACGTAGTAGTACCTGCTGAGAGGTGGCCTTTAATTGGATTAAAGATTGTTGATAAAAGCGCTTTTAATGTAAGCGCCACTGCGGTCGGTCGCCGGCGACATTTCATTAAGGGATGGCTATTGATTTTAATGTCTCGCACGCTATTGGCTGCTTTTTGTATAAAACTCTTAGTGTAAGAAGTATAATAGGTTCGTTTTATGGATGTGTTGTGGAGACTTTAAAATTAATGGATATGTTATGTTAACGAGTTTGTAGCAAGTCTTTTGAATTAAGTTGTAACAGAATGCAGTAAAGCAATTGTAAAGTAAGTGCTATTGAATAAACAGGTTTTGGTATTTTTGGCGAGTATACCTTGAAGTATAATTAAAGCCTACATATATGTGTGATATGTTACTTGACATGTACGAAAATAACAATTTCAACAAAGCATTTTTAATCTCGGAACTTCGATTTTGGTTATTAAGTCTTAGTTTGAATACACAAAACTAATGAATAATTAGAATCAAGATGAATAATTCACGTCAAATATATTATACAGAAATAAAGAATCTTGTATTAAAGTTTAAAGGTGCTTCCAGCATTTCCAGTTATTGCATAAAAATAAATACGAAAGTCGGCTCTCTAGGAACGGAAATCATGTGAGCGTATTTGAAAATAGAGTTCGAGGAATGTGTCGGTCAATGTTATTGGATATCGCTGACGGTGGCCGTCCGCGGACTGCTTATTTCTAATGTAGTATTGCGGCACAATATTTTAAGTATTAATATATTTCAATTTTTTTCTAAAAATTACTTATTATTCTGAGTTTCAGAGACATTGCTGTTACTTGTTTAACAACATAGATACTTTACGGTAAACGTTCTGATACGACACATTCATCTTCTTTATGTAGTAACGGTGTGATGTAGATCCAGAAAAAAATATCTATCACGGGCCATTTACATTGACTATTGTATTTTTAAGATAACCTTAACCAAACAATCGAAACTAAGAATTACGTTACATATCTAAAGCAGAGCAGAGATCAGGCGGCACCTAAAAAACGACCCTTATTTCAAACTTTATTAATACTATATACAAATGAAAACGGAAATAAAATCCACATAATATATCAAGCGGTGGGCGCATGGGCCGGCGGAAGGCTCGCCGAGCGGCATGTCAACCAGCGGGAGTTCCCTGGTTAAATTGAAAAACAATCTCCCACCATTTTCGCTCGCCGAACGTAATAAATCTATGTACAAAAATTCTACACGTTATTTATGAAATCTATCAGACGGCACCGAACTATGCGTTTGTTGTGGCGGCCGATATTAAGTATACAGTTCTCGATATTTACATATTTTTGTATGGAATAGATTCGTCTTGTCGCTGTGTTGTATATTTTATAGTCAGAATAGTTTAATTCAATTTTGAACATCGCATAACTTAACTTTATCTCGTGAGTTCACTGCTGGCCAGAAATAATGTTGTTTACAGTGCAATTGCAAGACGAGCGAGAGAAATCAATGAATAAATAGAGAATGGTATAGTTGGATATACATACTCGTATTTGTCTTGAAAATGTGCTTTGCGTGCTGTATAATTTTGCTATTGAGGGAATTTATACCGTTTTGTTTCTTAATCAATTATAAGCTAGTTTGTGATACTATTCACTGTAATTGATTCCTACCGATCTGTATAAATTTGGCTAGAAAACGCGTCGAAAACGCAACAAAATTCAGAAATAAAACAAGTGATACGCCCCCATCCTTTTTGAATTCATCAAAAAGCGCTCTAAAATTTAAAACAGTATCCATCACGTTGGCATGCAGTGTACTGCGATGTGGCTATTGTGGGATTAATTGCATTAATCATGGCTTGTGACAGCTATTACATTTTTGGTGCTCGACTTTTGGCTCGTTCGCTCGACAGACCGAGTTTCACTACACAATACAATGTACCATTTTCGTTTGAAACAATTACGAATCTATTTCGATTGTCTGTCAAAGGTCTGAAATTGATTGAAATACATTTTAAAGGTCTAGTGCACAGTAACATGTAATTGTTTTTGTTGTCTGAGTGTAATTAAATGGTATGATCGAAATATTCTGGTTTATTCGTCGTATGAAAGTCTTAGTAAAAAGAAAGCGTTAACCAATTCGGGTGAACCACAGTTAAGGTTATAAGAGATCTTTTTGTAAACATCACATGATGTTTATCTCATTCAGTTTTCAGCAGTTGTCATAATTTAATCCTAACGTTTTCAACGGGCTTCCCACAAATTATTTACTTTTACCTGTTAAGACTTTATTGATCCTTTTATACTGTTGAAATATATTATGTTAGAAGATTTAAAAATACTCGTATTTAATTTAAGCTATATATTCATAATTAGTGATGACTCAAGATGGCGCCAGACAATATTTAGAAAATGGATTTCCAATATAAATCCAAATATAACTCATCATTACCAAACACTTGCGCAACCCGAAAACAGGCTAAGTAATTTTAATAAATGGCGCTAATATTACAACGATTACCTGTTCCTCTTATACTTAGACATAATGTCTATAATTTTAAATTGCAACATGGCTGAAAAACACTAAGATCGATTAAGTTTTAAGAGCTTTTATCCATTAAGCTGATGGTCTGGTGTAATGACTTCATCATAACAATTTTCCATGCCGTAATCGTCGCGAGACGCTCCTCAAAAGAGGATTGAAAATTAATATACCTTGTACATAATGAGGCGCTCTACGTGTAATTATATTTGTTGCATATTAATTTTGTTTTTGTGCGATGTGGCGTTAGATATTCTTAGATTGTGTGCTCTACAGAAGCTGGGTATTAGGCATTCGTATAAATGAAGAAGTGAAAAATCATATTGTTACCCGTATTTCTGCCTTATCTCTTCGATGAGAATTTGCTCAATGTCACCCAATAATGAGGAGGTTACGGACTCTTCTAATAGTAGGAAAATCAATCAAATAAAAATTATTTATTTCAGGCTACTGCCATACTACTACCATAGATACCTAAGTATACACATAAATTATTAAAATATTTTGTTCATGAAATTGCTATAAAAATAAAATATTTTTTTGTGGGTTGTAACAGGTAACCAGGATGACTATTTATAACTAATGTGCTTTAAGCTGGTAAAATGCACCGATTACTGAAGCCAAACTTAGAGCGTATTCAATCTCTTGAAGTTGAAAAATATTTTTAATTTGCCATTGAAAATTCTAAGTAATTTCTGAGTTTCTTTCAAAAATAATATTCGAAAATTTTCCCCAAACCATATTTATTTACATAAATAACATGTACATACATAACATTATTTTTCTCTATACCAACGCATCTCTACTTAGTTGCATTTGATCGCGTGCACGCAGCATGCGCAAGCGACTGCCTGCGTGACAGCGTGAGCGGCGCGCGCGCATTCGATTGGTCTCGCTGACTCCGTACATGGAGTTGGCGCGCAATCATCAATTACAACCGATTGTAACGGAGATCAAAGCGGCCGCCCACTCATGCGCAACGTGAATGTAAATTATGATATACATACACAAGATCGCATGAAAATCTGTTGAAATGTCTACGTTGTGGACACGTCAATAGAGTTATTGGAACTATGTAGAATGTGTCACTTTATAAAGAGAGAATAAATAACAAGAGACAACATTTTATGTATAAAGCGTAATAAGAGGTTTGTTAATCTTGAGGGGATTTTGATTTAGTAAACTTTATTTAATGATTTTTAGAAACAAGGAGAGAGAGTAGAACCAACGAGTGAGTAGCTATTAGTATATTATGTAGCTGTAAACTGTAGCTGAAATAAAAGTATTAGGTAGTAGAAAATAGTGGAGCTAACCAATCAACACGAAGTGAATCCACATAAGAAATTAACCTTCCAAATAAAATAACGGCGAAAGTGAACTTATAATAACTGGTTCGTAAAAAATAATTACAACCCACTCAGCGTACTTCCTTTATAATTACTTCACAGCATTTATACAATTGGAAACTGGGTTAACAGATATGAAATCACTCTTACACGTACAAAACAAAGGGATTCTGTGATCGGTCGTGAGGCACCAAGCTGATTTGATATATTCAGCGCTGCAGAATCGTGAGCACGAATTCCCTCCTTGATTTATTACCCATCAATGCATACATACAAATCTCACGCACACTATAACCGTAGAACATTTTCGTACCAAATGATAAATATTAACAGTTTTTTCGAAAATATGTAGCTATTAATTGATTATTTGAACTGCAATAATGACAGGCAATAAATAATTTATTTCGTATACGGTGTTTATAAGTGATTGATTGTGTTTATTCGACAGTAACTGTTCCCGATGCGCTTCTGCGCTAGTATTTATGTAGAATAAATGTTTATTTTTGTAATATATCGCAGGTTCATAGGCCAATTTTTTCTGTGTGTGAATTAATTTAATTTTTTTTCAAACTGTTGACACAAACCTAAAGACTCCCTTGGGTCAAAATTGTAAAGTCAATAGTCAAAATTAAGAGTTGTAAACTAAAACCTTTGGGAAGACATCAAAACTTAGTTAATATTAAGAGAGGCCAGTTCACTAAAATACCCACAAACAAGGCCTAATAAGGCTTTACAATAAGGAGCATAAACTTTCAAAGAGATGCAGGCAGAATTAAACGTAGACACAGAATTTTCTAATACTAAAATTTTACATAGTCGCAGGAATTTTCCATGTAAACTAAGTGTGGCCATGATTCTTTAAACACTTTTTTATTCAATAGGTCTTCAACTACTTTGACTAGTGCGGACTACTGTCCTGCAAGAGTGTAAACTACATCGACGAATAAAGACATGGCCCTAAAAAAGTTTATCTCACGGTTGACAGTCAAATGAAGACATTTCTGTTTTTCAAGTGACCCAATTACACGGGATGTTGTTGAATGAAGGCTATGTTTACAAACATCCTAACCTAGGCTAATGATGAGCGACAGGGCGTGCGAGGTAATCAACAGGCCATTGACCCCGGTAATGACTGGCCGATGACGTAGCATGTACTAAAGCACGTGCTTCACAATGGGAAATGAGACAGATGCAAGTTTTTATGCTAATTCTTATTGGCCGTTATTGATTGGTTTTTAATTTCGCTTTTTTGAGTAAGTTTGGATGTTTGGTTTTGGAATTGTTTGTGAGTTGACTCGTTCAATTTGTTTAGTGACATAATTAGTTTTTCTTCTTACATTTGTAACAAAATTACATGTCTTTATTGTTTTACAGTGATTTTTATATAAAATGCAATAATAAACTTAATTAAGCACAAGAATTATTGCAGATTTCCAAAGTCCCAACGGTTCTGTCTCAACCAAATACCAATTTATAACAATTCTTAAAAAAAAGGCTTTAATACTTCACATACCTAATCCAGAAATCTTTTCAACAGTACTTCATTTAATATATTTGCAGCGAAGCTTTACCATTAAAATACCAGACACATGTAATCTCCAGATTACAATGATAAGCAATATTCAATCTCATTAATCTCTATAAACAAGACAGTTGCCACATTTTTTTATAGATTTTAATTCAAGCCATTGTTTCTTGGTGTGTCAATTCCATCAGATTTCTGGTCATAGCGTCCAGCATTGAGCCGTCAACGCAATGAAGACAAATAGTTGGGATGACTTTCAAAAAGAAAGTGTTTGCGCAAATTGAATAAAGTGCAGTTATGGTGGTCTACGTCTGTGTTAGTTTTGGGGCCATGTTAATAAATGTGTCGGTTGTTGATGAATGTTTTTAGGCAAGTGAATCATGGGGAACTTTTATAGAGTCGTCTGTCTTTATGATTTTTATGGTTTTAAGAGCTTTTGCTGGAAGTATTAGACGATTTCGATTAAAACATCGGGGCGGTGTCGAGTGGCCTTTTCACCCAACACTAACCTATCTATATAATGATATTCGAGTATTTGTAGCAAGCCTTATAGATACGGAAAGAGTGTACTTTTATAATAGCTGAGGTTAGCTTTGCAAAATCAATCGTTGCATGACTCTAGTCCCATATAATAAATTGACACTTCGTGGGACAATTATTGGTATTGGTTCGCGACCTCCAAGTTATTAGATTTTATTGAAAAAATAACCACTAACAAAGATTACTTGAATACTGTTTCCAAGTCACTATTATACCTCTTCCTACAAGTATTTGATTTAATTTAAATTCCAGTTGAAACCAATAGCTAACGATTCAAATAGAATGTGTAACATTCGGGTTGAATGTCGGCTTCCGTTATGAAGACGGACATATCAATTGTAACCAATAACTCAACTGAATGGCACTGGACGCCGGCGACAATGTCATATGAGCGCTTTGTAACAAACGGTCATAGACATCTCAGCATTCAACTACATTCTAGATTTCTTGCTTCTAGGTAACTCTTCTAAAGGTTTTAAAAGTTGTCTAGCAAACTTTATAAAATAGCAAGTTACAGCAAAATTAATTCAGTATAAAAAGTCAGTTAGTCAGTAAATAATAAAGTCAGTAAAAAGTGACCGGCGACCCTTTCCAATTTTCCCCAACCATTATCTTAATATACTTACTGACTTCAGATGCTTGCTTGTTATTGACAATTTTGGAAAATCGCGTAGACTATTTTATCATTTAAACTTTTATAGATGATAATCATCAAATAAGAGCACGAGAATTACCATATTCATACATTTTTTATAACGCATGTTTTGTGTAACGCAGGTTATGCCAGTTTAAGTCGTAATTTCTATACAATCTTTGGCTGGCTGAAGTATGTATATACTTGTGTACAGGTATATGGCTCAGTAAGTCGAAGAAAATAATACGTACCGAGGTATTTCATAAATAAAAATATTATATTTGCACTTGTCTGTGACCGTAATAGCATGCCAAGAATTGCATTGCGATCTATATTGAGCTGACGTCATAGCGAAGAAAAGGCATCTAGAAATAGCTCGGATAAATTGTTTTTATTTATTCTATAGAAAACACATACCGAAAGTAGTAAACGGAATACATATATGTGGATGAATAGTATATACAGATATATGGATCAGTATATGAGACCACATCTATATCTGAAATTGAAATATTTGAGACACTGTATCAGGCTATCAGCTGCTAACGTTGACACAAGCCATAACGTTGATGCTCAGCCCATAGGACACGAAGCCAATTAACCAATTGCGCTACAAAAGTAATGTTTTGAAGCGAAAGCTGCTACCTTCGCTTCAAAACGTTAGTTTTTTAACGGGTTCACGGTAAGGTCTGTTTAATACAATATACGATATTTATCTGTACATAATATGACAATCTATTTACAAAATATTTGATAAGACCTTGTCAGTTTAAACTAAAATCCGCATTAACATAATCGTATTTTCGTAGATGCGACGATGACTGGCGTAGTTTGAACAATCGGATATCAAGCGGCGCGACTGACATGTAAATCGTGATCGACCGGGATTCGAACCCGCTACTACGGACTACCGGTGCCACTGCGCTGACTCAGCAATACTGACACACCTGCCTTGGTGACCGACAAAAGAAAAAAAAGGAAAACTAGTTCCTATGTCAAAGTTTATAGAGATTGTTATTCCTTGAATTGTAGCTTTGAAAGAGTTTTGGGTTAGATTTTAGCGATAGTGAATTGTAAATTTTACATTACACGAATATTGTTTAAAATATATAGCAATTATATATTGGTATACTGTTGCTAAAAGACTTGGCATGCCGAACAAAAACCTATAAAATCAATGCTTCAAAGATTATTTCAATGAACTAATGCCAAGAGTTTTCTAACTTTTGATGATGTAGGTACTACAAATTTATTTCACATTTTTTTTATAACGATTAGGTTTAATTACAAAGACAAACAACAAATATAAAAGTTTCACTCAGGCATCCTTATGACAAAATACGTTTCGTGGAGTTAAAGTTGAATATGTACAAATGGATTCAAAAGTATTTCTATACACTTCGTATTCAAAGAAATCACATGTTTAATCCCAAAACTAAATAAGGTTTTATTACCTGCGATATACATACAAAATACATAAGCCCATTCCCACCGACCTTCGTCAAAACTTTATCTAACGCCTTATAATCATACACCTCAGTTTTTTTCATAATTCCTTGATCCTCTTAATGCTAAAAAAAGTAAAGATGATGTTTTTAATCTATGGTTTGAAAGATTGACAGGTCGGTTGGTTCCCGCCGAGCCCGCGGCACAGGTAACCAGTTTGATTAAAAATATTTCAGCAAAGGCCTGAGATGCTATCCTTGAATACCTTTTATCTTCGTATTAATTTTTTAGAATTCGGTTCAGCTGTTCGAATTTTACATATTTTTTTGGGTTCGGCGGAAAGGTGTTTAGTTTTTGCCATCTACGTTTTGTGTGAAAACCAGATAGAATAGCTTAGAATGCAATTAAGTAAGACACAGTTATGTTACATTTTTCCAGAGCAAATCCCAGTTTTTTCTTGTGGGACAAGCTAGTGTCCGAAGCTAGAAGTCCAATTAATATTAATGATCAAAAAATAAATAAAAAGAGAAGCCCTCTTAATAAAATAAAAGATAAGCGAAACTCATTTTTATTCAACGAACATCTTGAAAGCTATCTGGAAACAGTTCAACGATTTTATATACAGATACAAGTATCAATACAAGAGGCGAAATGTGCGTGAAATATCTATCACAGTTGCAAACGTCTCAACCACTAGTAAATGCACCCCAATCGGCGGCCATTTCTCAAAATGTTGGGGACCCTTAGTAAAAAAATATCGAACTAAAACCATCCCCTAAAATTATTTTAGTGAAAAGAAAGGAACTTAATACAGTCCCCACCATGCCTCCCTGGCGCACCCCTGTTGTGTGTATGTGTGCGTGTGTCAATGTTACGTTATGTTATTAGTGTGAGTGCCCTCCGAACGAACGGCTGACAGCTGGGTACTGTAGGAAAAAAATACGAAGTAATATTTTGATGATTATATTTATTTCTGTTAGTTTTGGTATTTATAGTTAAGTATATTTTTTGCTTATTATGTAAAAAAGTTAAGTTCACATGCAAGTCTCATTAACTAACTAAAAATACAATTACTTTTGTTTGCTCATACATATTTCTATGACGTCAATGTCAGGCTACAATGTAAGACATAAATTAATTATATTTTGAAAATAGACATCACGACGTCTATTTATAGATAATTACTAATCATGAAAAATTACACTGTCTTAACTCCAAAAAAATTAACTCCGTGTCATTGAAGCTAAGTATCTAACTATCAACAGTCCTCTTTAAAAAATATAAGAAACATTTTAGCTACTAAAATATTACACAAAGTCTCTCTGTAGATTTATTCTTAATAATACTCACCTATCACTGGATGCACTTACTAGGTATCAACCAAATTTTAACAACTTTGCCCAAGCTGTAATATTCTAAAAAAATAAAAGTAACGTAGGTATGCCTCATTTTCATGCTAACCGTACAGTATGGAACAGTATCGGGCGGGCGCGGCGTCGTCGGTCGGGAAATCAACGCACACACTCGCACGCACACACATAAGCCGTCGCCCCACAGAAGGGCATAAAAGCTTGGCCGACTGACTACCGAGATATGTGTACTGTGATATATTGCTATGTGTTACTTGTATGTAATGCTCAATCGTGTCTTGAGACGCTTGAAGCGATTGATTTATTTTGAATGTTTTTGATGAAAGTCCTTGTACGTTTTTTTAAAGTATTTTGGCGTTTACATGGGTATTTGATTGTGGAAGAAAAATATTATAGTTGTTATGAGTTAGTAGTTAATTATTGAGTGTAATGTTTCAAAACATCTAAGTAGTTTATGTCATTAATAAGCTTGCTGATTACAAATAATAATGATTGCATAGATATAACAATTATTACAGAAGCACCCAGAAAACTTGAAAGTTTCGTTAGTTAGTTTCGTTTCGACAGGATTCACTTCACTGTTGTTATGTATGTTAAAAAAAAACAACGCTTAAGTTCAAGTCGTATTTTGTTTCAAAATATCAATTTACTTTGTCTTCACTTACCTTATGACGACTTCGGTATCCAATAACGTCCCTGTAAAAACAAACACCACTAAAATAAATGAATATCATAGTACTTCACAAGCGGTAGGGTCTAAGCACCTCCCCACATGTGTCGGCTTCTCACGTACATTTCTGCAGCTCTCAAATCGACTCGAGTATGGATTACATACAGCAGACGACTTGAGCCACCCTATACCGACTATGATGTACAACATTTTAAAGTATAAGCTGAAGCGGGTAAAATATTATATTGAATCGAAAATATCTTTATTGGGTTTTCTAGCGGAGATAGATTTTGTACGTGATCCACGATGAAGCTTTTATGTGGCATAAGCACAGCGTTACACATACAATTGTTAAGTGTGCAGTATTACACTGCTACAGGAATAATTGTGTCTTGTGTGATTAAAATTTGGATCTTTGTACAACCAAAATGAATCTTGTGTTGCGGGAACAAAATATTCATTTCCAAATCGTTTTAAAAAACCATTCAATGTATGCAGTTACTCGCCACTAACTGCTAACACAACGAGCTCACTTACCGCATAATATCGGACAGAAAGTTCTGTAGAGTGTACTCTACATAATATTTCTCAAAAACCGCTGCTGCTTATACTTACACCACATCTAGCTATCCATCCGCCATATTCATCCAAGGAGCGCCCCAACATAAGACGATGTATTGAAATTTGTCGCGTCGTGTCGTACAGTTGAAATTTCAGCCCTTTGAGTTCACTCGACGTCAAACTTGCTATCGTTACATGAAATACATCTAACAAGTTCTGCTTCTATTAAACCTGCTATTGTTCGTACGTGAATTGTAATTATAGTGTTATCAATAGATCTGTGTTCACGGTTTTAACTTACAAGTTAATTGTAACCAAGGTGTTCTCTATGTAATGTACTTTGACCTTTTAAAAACTTGCTTTTGCGAATTCTATGACTGTGAATTACAGTCTGGTACTAATTTTGTTGGTATCCTAAATGCCATTCTCATAAAATTTAAAGCTCTGTAAAGTATATAAGTATTTTTTTATTACATGCCTCTTTCAATATTTCCATGAGAGACGACAGCGGAAATGTCAAATTCATATTGTAACATTTAAAGATACTTACCATGAAAACCTTGTTGGTTGGCAATTAATTTGTTAAACAAATATTTTTCCGAATTATATTTTGTCTGAACCAATGCAAAAATAACTTTACAAGTTTGTATCACCAATTCAGGTAAGAAATATTTAGCCAAGTTTACCTGTCTTTTGATGCATCATTCAGTTCAGCAAGTCATTCCACGCTGCAAAAGGCTGAGATATAAAGACGAACTGCAAATATTCCTGTGAGAATGTTTAGTCCTAAAGTTATCTCGTGTATATTGCGAATTTATAAAGTTTTGATACTCCATCGGGTGCAGTTACATACCTACTACGTAATTATGAGTATAGTAATAAATGCCTGAAGGACCTGAACAAAAACATTCTAGGGACAAATCGTATGATAGTTCTATGTATGTAACTCAATTTTTTTTTCATATTATTAGTAAGAACCGTATATTTCTGTTAATCTTTCAAGTTAAGTCTGTTTACGTTTTAATATCTACATTCGCTTTACTCACAGTAAAATTATTACCAATGCAAAATTCACCTACATCTCCACAAACATTATCACCAAATTCTTCCTTCTCAGTCCAGCAAGTCATGTCTCGGCGGCACTTTTACTCCACTTCCTACAACCAGTCCCTTGAGACCACCTCACCTGCCGAACAGCTAAGACCTTTTACTTCACCGCCCTTTGTTTCCAAATGTTAGAAGGTTGGCAAAATAATGCCTCCGTCCCTGAGGAACGGTAGCTTTTAGTTTTTGGAACAAGTTATTTAGGAAAACGTTTTGTTGAGTGGATTGGTAGTGAATACCGGCTGCCGTCAAAGGAGTAAAAATATACGGTACAATACCATTTAGGATATTAAAAATAGCACAATAAGGACAAAAAATTTAAACTTCAGCTGGAATTCTTTGTTTTTTTACATAAATTTATCCTTAATTGAAAATATTTAGGTATGATCAAGTTGAATAAAAAATTAAAACTGACTTTTTTATGTATTCATTTTTTCGTTTCACATTTGAACATAGCATAATATAAATAGCGCGCTATGTCTGAGGTACTAGCATAACTGTTTCCTGTGTTTCAGTTATTTCTGATATAACAGATGACAAGCAAAACACAAGAATCCAAAACAATAACATAACTGTAAGTCGGCTACCGTACCGATACATCTGACAAAAGAGCCTCAAGGGATAAGAAAACACTAAACATTTTACAAGCGGCAAAGTACAATAAATCCTTCAACCGGTACGGTAGCGTAATCTTGTTATTTGCATACAAATCTTACAAACAATAACAACCTTTGTCTAGTCATCGCAAAAATTATAACTCTTTAACGCGCCGTGCAAAAAAGGGTTATTGTAAATATTCTCAAAAGTATAAGAAAATGTTTCGGATAATTTGTGAGTTTTTGCCAACTTTTTGCAGAGTCCCGAGCAAAAAATCTTTTGCCGTAATTGTTGAAACGTTCCTTGCTTTACTTCGAAAATGGTTCTATCATACTTAAATGTTCGTAATATTCAATTTCAATCTTCTAATCGCACTCAGACTAGTAATCTATAAACAATTAGTGCACGCAATCAAACCATTTGAATTACTACGTATCGAAGCTAATAACTTTAATTAAACTCATTGCAATTTAGATCATTGAAGTTTTTTGTTTCAAGTCTAATGTGCCGTCGGCTAACTACTGTATCTAATTTTAGACTCTTCGACACTTATATTTAACATCGTTTATTTCTTCTAGTTCTATATTCTACAATCAGCCTAGCATTTTGCCAATATGTTGGAGTCGGCTTCTGATCTCACCGGATGCAGTTAAATACCAGTATTTTACATTGAGCAACTGTCTATCGGACCTCCAAAACCTAGCTCTACATTCTAATACATTTGGTGTAAATTCGTTCATTTTTTATTCGTACCATTTTCAATTATCAAGTTAAAGCGCTAATATTCACTCGAGCTAACATTAAGACTGAACATAACCACACAATTGTATATCAGTGTTGTGATAAAACTGTTCTCGTCGGCGTAGGAGATGTTGCGTGCTGGCCACACAATGAGCCGGCGACGTTGATTAATGACTTCACGTACAACGAATACATTACGATTTTTGCTTTCATTTCGTTCGATACGAATGTCACAAGGTTATGATATCGATGGCGTACGAATGATCGGTGCGTAGGCGATCATTGAAGCGATGCGACGATATGCTCCGATGCGATTTTGGTGAATGTGAATTGGGTGGCTTAATGAGATGTCTGGGTGTGTATTGATTTTGAGTTAACTGTTTTCTTGTGTATTGTTTAGTTATCATTGAAACTAGCTTCATTGTAGCCGCTTGTCTTTTTTTGGCTAACATAACATCTTAGGTCATAAATTATACCGTATTGTAGAAATAGATTTTGCTTTTCTTACCTTCTCGGTTTTCAAATATAGATGTTTGCATTTTTGTAGGAGTGTAAATAAATAAAAGTACTTTTTTCATATCATTACTATATTTATTGGTTTTGTATTCACATTTCTCCTATTTCAGTTACAAAACAATTTTCCTTTAAAATTAAATCCACATTTGTACCTAAGCCTAAGTCATTGTCTACATCACATAAGTCTTGCTTATGAACGACACTTGTATCATACATGATTATTTTATTCATACATACAAACATCTACCCATCTGCATCTTTGTGTATTTTAGGAACGATACATTTAGCAATTATTCTATTATAGTAAATTCACACAGAGGCAAACACAATTACATAAAAATTCGATAAAAATATTTTAACATGAGATCATAAGCAAATTCCTGGAAAAGGTACAAAAGCTTTATAACTGACACCTTCAAAGATTTGTGTATAATTAAACAGATTGGTAGATGTCTCAACAATGAGAAACACAGTTCATAAAACGGTAACTAGGAAACTAGAGAAAGCAACTCAAGTCAAAGTGATAAGTAAACTTTTGATTGCAGTACATAGAACAGTTAATCAAAACATAAATAAAATTACTACTGACAATGACTTAAAATAAAATGTACAAGTCCAACACTCAGAAGATGTTAACCTACCCTAAAATAATAATAATCACACTTTTGACATTGTAAAGTTTTCCACCTAACTATCCAAACATCCGATTATGACTGTTACTCTAGAATACTTACACAACTTAAAATTAAATCTTAAATTAATTTAATCACTTTATTACACCTTAGACACAAAGGAATGGTAAGAATTACAGTTCGATAATGAAAAATATAGTTTTCTTCTTTACACATCTAAAGATTATAAGGCGGTTAGACCGTAGTCTGATTTGATGACTGGTTGGTTGGGGATGCCTGTGCCGCACCCGACGGGGGAACCGTGAGTCGAGAGGTTGGCGAGCATCGCTGGATCCATGCCCGCGTGCATACCCATCATGTGCAAGTGATGTGGCGTCATCGGATGCCCTGGATTCATCTGCCCGTGATGAGACATCGGACTAATCGCAGGATCATGCGACAAATTCTGCTGTGCCCCAACACAGTGCAAATCGTTCATAATATTGTCCGTAACATTTTCTATACTGTCCGGTCGCCCGTTGTTGTTCGATTTCTTCTTATCATTGTTATTTGTGTTCTTATTCGATCTACTCTTTGGTGTGGATCCCTTAGCCGTGGTTGTGGTCACGCCAGCTGGATTGGTTTTTCTTCTAACGTTTTTGGTGTTCGGGAGCTTGTTGTCCTTCTTCCACTTCATCCGTCTGTTCTGAAACCAGATTTTGATCTGCCTCTCTGATAAGACTAGAGTATGTGCTATCTCTATTCTTCTTCTTCTCGTTAGGTATCTGTTGTAGTGGAATTCTTTCTCCAGTTCTAGTATTTGGTGTCTTGTGTAGGCTGTGCGTTGACGCTTCGGTTCCATTCCAGGTTGAAATGAGCCATTAGCTGCAAAGAAAAATATAAATTAAAACAAAGGCTTCATATCGGCTACTGCTAAGTATGAGTAAATTATGTTTAATTTTTTTTGTATTTATGAGTAAAGTCATGTTATTCTCAAAACAATGATAATATTTTTCGTTCCGCAGATTAACAGAAAAATAATCTCCCATATGCATGTTACATATCTTTCAATCATTTTAATACTTTGCATAAAACTTAGCGATAAAACACTACATAATTATAACCCAACTAGTTCTAATTAAACTGTATACACCATCAAAATATAAATAATAGGCGTCGTACCAACATCGGTAGCGTTACAAGCGTTGCGTGCCGTCGTACTCAATAATTTATGTACTGTTCCCCGTTGTTAATTAATGTGCATAATAATTACACATGCATGCGCCTGAGCTTCCTTTTTTGTTGTGATTAATTGTGCCTAGTAAATTAGTTGTTCAGACAATGTAGAAACTGATACGGTTTACACCTAGTATGGTCCAATATTTTGCATTTATATACTCGGGTCACTTATAAGGAAGTAGCTTATATCCGTATGTTGAACTTATTTGACTGACCATGGTTCTACTAGATTGACAGTTTAATTTTTATTGACAAGTTTATCATATTAATCATATTTTCAATTTATATCAAGCAGTAAATATTTATAGATTAATATCGAATACTGTGACAGTAGTAGTCGTAATCGGCGGTCCCGCATAACAAGATGTACATATTTATGTGAGTAAGGCAAAATAAGTTTGTAAGGATTGTATCAAATGGCGTTCCTTGGCACAGCCTACCCCTGTGGGAAAAAAGCGTGATATTATGTATGTATGTAAGTATTTTGAATTTTTATATCCGTCTACGGTATTAGTTTCTTTAATTCTTTTTTGTATTCAACGTCTTTTGTCTAACTTTGTACATAATTCAGGCTTACAAGAATTATGTTTTATTTGTTCAACACATCCATTGCCAAATATCGAAACGAATTATATTACCCTGCCTTTATAGTCGTCGGCACCATCATAAATCAGGTTTCTCTATAACCTGTAATCAACAAATTCTATAGAGCTGCCGTGTCTAAAGTTTCTAGGTTACACTTTAATTTATTCTAAATCAAAAATCTAGGTTCAGAAACCTAAATAAAAAGTGTAGTATTATCCCTTTGAAGTTATTTGAGCGTTCAATAGCGAATAGAGCTAATAGTCTCGACAGAATGGTCTATTGTCGGCGAAGTCCTAGTAATTTTGTAATTTCCTTCGAAGGAAATTGCCTTTGTACTCAAAGTTCGAGCCTTAGGACGCGTTGACGTCTTTGTTATACGATTTTGTTATAAAAATTTGAAATTTGTCCGCATTTTTTAATTTTTACGGGTATTATTTATATTATTGACTTGTGTTACTGTGAATAAAATTGTAACAACTATCAATAAAGACGAATAAAATGATTACAGTAAAAATAAATTAAGAAAAAAAATAATAAGGTTGTACACTTATTTGATTTGACAGTCTCTAAATATTGGCTGTACGAATAACAAACCGTTTTTCTTACAATATCAAGTCGTTTGTTAAACCCCTACAAAATATACTGTATATAAAAACGTGACACACACGTATATATATCGAGTCAATCAAATAAAAAATCTTGTTACACAAGTGCTTTGAACCCTTCACGAACAGATACATTGAAATCGATCCGCCATCAACAAGCTTACAATCGTACTTCCTCATCCATATTACTATCGATAAAACAAAAAGATAATCCAGAGCGGGATCGAGAACCTTTGATATGTACAAAGGTATAAGTAAGAAAGGGATGGAGAGATTTCTGTGGGGTCCGTAGTGGTATTTCTTTGAATCTCCGCGTTTGTGGTATGTGCGGTCGTCTCGGGTACTCGCTGAGATTCCCGCTGACCACTGACAACGCCACATTGATCTGGGTCTAGGGACCGGCGAGTAAATATGGACATATAGTTCGTAGGTATGTTGGCTTCTTGGGATAAGGAAAATAAGTCTGAGGAGGGTGCCAATTGTTGTTATGTACTCGTATATAGGAAACTATGTATGTTATAGGTTGTGTTTTAT
The DNA here is from genome assembly GCF_050436995.1 of Anticarsia gemmatalis. Classification (NCBI taxonomy): domain Eukaryota; kingdom Metazoa; phylum Arthropoda; class Insecta; order Lepidoptera; family Erebidae; genus Anticarsia; species Anticarsia gemmatalis. Next base: position 9,071,127 of record NC_134755.1, read on the forward strand.
GTACTAGTTAGATAATTTCCTGTTTTTTTGCGACGTATTTCGTATCTGCGTTGGTAATCCAAAGAAAGTTTATGTAAGTCAAGATTACGATATTCCCGGTTTGATGATCAAATCGCTTTGAGCAATTTTTATATCGAATTTAAAGATGAGCGTGATGTTTGAAAAATTAATGAAAGCCCTTTGAAATAATTTTAAATCATTTTTAAAAAAAATTCATAGTTGAGCCATTGAGCACTCTACATCAAATATGCCATCGAACGCTTGTACACAAAGAAAAACATAACTTCTCATAATACAACGCATTTCCCATCAAATCTTCAGAAAGATAACGAAGAATAAAGTACGTTATGACCTTTAGCCAACGAGCATCAATAAAACAATAGCTACTGAGTTATATCTCTTCGTGAAGGCATAATCAATTACCTACGAATTATACAAACGTCCGAAGCGACAAACTATGACTGCTATGACTTTGTTGACTGATTGCTTGAAGAAACTATTAGTGAACAGTTTTTTGTTCGAAGCAAGAAACACTTACAAGTTGGAAGGCTTTAAGTGGCTTGAAGCGAAAATCTTTTCAACTTTTTGCAGACAAACGGCACGGTACTACATATATGTACTTATTACCTTCCAAAATATATATATATATATATGAATCATAGGTATAAAGTTGAAGTTTTTGCACAAGTTTTCAGAAAAACTGATTCATGAAGACCTGCATCAAATCAATTCATCGTTTGAAAGCTCTTATAAAACGAGTTCCCTGTGGTTACTATAGCGTCTTTGTGTTGAACCGAACATCAAACACCCTAATTCACAGCACATTAAAGATCATTACAACTCATTGATATAAGAAGCAGTTCATAATACGCTGTAAAAAGCTACGTCACCATCAAACATAAAACTCAAACAACTCATTATTTTAACGAGCCGCAGAACTGGCCCGTTACGGCTACCGGCCGTTCGATCTTCGCTTCGTTAGCCACTATCACGTCATCACGACGATGACAATCTCAATTGAATTACGAGCTACCTGCGACCAACGTGTGGTCCATCTGTTAATCTCCAGTCGATCTCGCGACGCATGCGCTATCGAAGCCACGAGGTGGTCCCGCCTCATTACGTCAAACTTACGATGGATCTAAAGCCTCTTTGTCCCACTATTGTGTACCAGTGAAAAATGTTAGCCCAATGACAGGTGTCGATAAGCCAACAGACTTTTTTAAATTCGGTATAAAGTTGGCGCGAATGTGATACTAGCAATTTCTTTGGCGATCAATCAATTCGACCGGTTCATTAATGGTCGCCACAATGGATGTGGATTCCTTTGATGTTTGTCGTTTTGATTATGAAGGATTTCACTTTTGTATGCTAACTAACCTTGGGCTCGGTGGATTTAACGCGGTTTTATCTTTAGAGACCAGTTATAACGGTTGGAAAACATTGACTGCAATTTGTATATTTTTAATTGAACTGCATTTTTCAATGTGTTTAAATGACGCACCACAGCAAATTGCACAGAGTGGGAAAAATTTATTGAGTAAGAGTAGTTGATGGTTTACGTGCCTCTTCGAGCCTTCGGAACAGTAGGAATAGGCCTGGTAAATTATGTACCAATCAAGTACCTATCGATTATGAAGGGTAAATGAAAAAGGATCTATAATAAGTAGACGGTTTGTTTCCAATCTAAACGCAAAATAAAGTTTACTCTTTACCAATTGAAAACCTAGTTTCAGCCCAATTATGGTCGTTGGCAATGTAGAGCCAGTGTAAAAGTAAAATATTCTCGGAAAAATGACAAATAAAAACACCCGATAAGTCTGACGGAACCCGCATGCACCGGCAATAAATTCCAAAGACTTTTTGCTTTACGAATACAATATCCATAATTTACATTCATCGTATGAAAAACGTGTCGACGGCAGATTCCTGAGACAATTGCTAGAGGTCGCCACTGATTATGACACTTTATTACATTGTTGCTCATTATGTAGGTAACGAATAAATCGTATTTATATGTAATTGTACTCATCAAGTAGATTACATTATTAGGTGTGGTTGTTAGATGAATTGCAGTGTTTGTTAGTCATGATCATTTGAATTTGCTGTATGTCATTTTATTTAAAGTTACTATTGAATTCTATATGAATTTCAGCAAATAGGTAGATTTTATAGTTATAATTTTAATTCAGTATTACTAGAGTTCTTTGGAGAATTTTAAAATCGTGTCTACTGAAATTAAAACTACTTTGTTCAAGAGTATGACAAAATTATTCTTCGAATAAAGTTATCCGACGAAAGAAAGTGAGCACTTCAACTTTAAACCATGTTGTAAAGATAAAAGATACAGACAATTTACATTATTACATGGGTGATTTGTGACATGGGTAAGATTTTTAGCGGCTGCATTTAATAACTACTGTTTGTCGGAAACATGAGCCAAAATTTGCAATAGCTACAAGATTCATAAGTTACACTTACTGCCAATGTTCATTGTTATTACCAATGTTGTCTACCAAAAACAATAAGAAGGATATCTAATCTACTGAACCAAATTTTTGCGATATGGTATGCTATGAGCTTTTTTCATGAAGCAAAGAAGTTATTCATTTTCAACAAAATACCTCATATTTTTAAAAGCCTAGCCACAATTATTTGAGTGAAACTATGACTAATGAACGAAGATGCTTTTAAACATGAATTCGTAAGAATTCATTTACAGTAATATCTACTTTCTAGAACAAGAAATAAATAATTTAAAGCTCTTCAATCGTTTTTTATTAGGAATTATATAAAAACATAATTTAATTTACCTTTCACCATCCGAGAATGTATTGATAATAGATTTAGTATTTCTTTTCGTATCTTGCAGGTATTTCTTAGTAAGAATGTATGAATCGTTTGAAAAGCTAGTAATAGACTCGGAATATTGTGTTCAATTGATAGATGCAACTATTCTTAGCATCATAATATGAAGATGAATTGAATTGTTATAAATCTATAGCAGAGTTGCTTTAAATAGACTGATGTTTAAAATAGCCACAACCTTTTATTAAATTTTAGGACAAATCCTAGAGCTACAAACGTCTTAAAGGAAAGTTAATATTTGAATACCTTAGAATACCATAGAAAAGTCCAGTTTTTTTGTAAAGTAAGAATAAAGGATTCATAAAAAAAGAAAAATCAGTAACTCAATAACTGGCTAAGACTGATACTCACTACATAATATCTAGTGAGCATTTTATATTTAAAATGAAAAGCATAAAAAATAGGAGTCAACATTTTAAAAAAATACAAAAGGAGAATCTCATGAATACCAAAACATGACAAGAAAATATCTCAAAAAAGCCTAGAAATCAATAATCTTTACGGCAAATGTGCAACCACAAACAGCTATTTAAAAGCTATAAAAATAAACGAGTCTCATTAACATGAGTGTTTGGTCCATTGTACTAGCACAAAAGGTCCTGGCGTCTTAGGACCTTTATAATGACATCGCATTAGTAAAATGTCAAAACAGAAAGGACGCACTCGACGACGAGTGTTCGTCAACATTCGTAAACATTCGGCACAATTCGAAAAGTTATTAATCGGTGGTGATTTGTTAATTTCTTTTATGTAACGTGCCGCGAACATTTAAAATGTTTAAGAATACTTCACATTTGAGGTTATACAATGGGCTAATATTAATGTCTTCGAATTTATCTTGGAGAATTATGTACTTTTATATTCATTTGTATGTCATTAGGCGGGTTGGAGTTTTGATTTGGGAGTATTGTAACCGTTTTTTTATCTGTTTGCGGATCTTTTAAGTAAGGCTTTTGAGTTTTTTTTCTTGTTTTGCTTTCTTCCTTGTGTTGCCGAAGATGCGATTGTCTATTCTATGATAATCTTCTTATGGTTTTTAAAGTGTTTTTATGTTGTTTGTGTCATAACAAACAGTTGAATTTCTTTATCTTCAATTAATTGGACTTAAACCTTAGTATTTTATTTACATTAAAAAAAAACTGTCAATTAATTCTTGATTGTTTAAATTCGACATTACAAAGTTAAGTTGAGTAAAGAGGTATGAATATTAAATTTGTCTTTCATTACCTAAGCTTAGTATGGCTTTTCTTTATCCTCTTGTTTTATGTACAAAGTATATAATAGTTTATTACACAACTCAATATTCTACAGCCTATAACAATCGCTACATGCGAATTAAAACTTAAACCTCAAACCGCCTAATCATTTGGTTAATTAGAAATTGCATCAAACAAAAATACCTCCGCAAAGGTGAAGGCAATCGCCATTATTTTAATAATCAAATCATGAAGAAATGCGTTGATACATCCCAGTAAAAATACTTGACACGCAATGCTCAGTAATTTCATACCGAAATGTGATAATTGGCATTACATATCATCGCTTTGACAGCGTTACACCCGTTCTATTTTAAAATATTTGTGTATTTCTCAAATATGTTTTTCTTTAGCATGTTTCTACTGATGCATTTATTTTTAAATACACGTGTTGTGTGTAAAAACATTGCGGAGAAAAAAGTAGGTTGATACTTTTTTCTTTTTTGTGCTGGCGTTGCGGTTTGCTTTAATGCAATATAATTTGTACTGATTGATTGACAGACTGACTCTATCTAAGTTAGCCGCGAGAGTAACTGAAATTTCTAAAAATTGCAACGCAGACTTCTTAGCTGAATTTTACTATCAAACGGAACCTATAAAACTGGAATGTGGCTTCCTTTATATAATTTAAGTATATACCTGTCTTAAGTGCCTTAGAATTGAATTAGAACTTGCGGGGCCGCTTACAAGCTCTTTAAAGACTTCGAGGACTTAAAAGTGTTTCTTAGAGAGATACATTTTTATTAGCATTGTACTTTTTCAAAACTTCAATGTAGTACAGAAGAGTACCTACTATATGGAATTTTAGTCTATATGGGTTTCTATATTTGAATACTAATGTGATGTTCATATAGGTATGTGTTTATTAGGACAAAATGAAAAATTGTACTAGTAACGTTTGTATAATAGAGCATACTTACATGCGCCAGCGACATGGATCTTCTTCATCCACGGATAAATAACCCTGTCAGTATTATCAGAACATATAGAAGAGTCATCGTCTTCAACAGGCGGACTGTCCAGGAGTAGCCTCTCATCATCCATTTCAGACCCTGGGGAACCTTCGCGACCCAATGCATGGAGCTTCCTTCCAGCCGGAGCTGCTTCTTCAATATGTCTTTCTAACCTCAGACCAAGCTCTGCCAACCCTGGAGCACTTTCAGCGTTATGTGGGGGGTAACCATGATCCGCATCGGATGGGTGTGAAGGCTCTGGCGGTCGCGGCGGTGGAGCAACCGGAGGATGCTGCGGCAAAGGATGGTAGTACCCTCCATACCCATAACCTGTCCCAATCTGCACAGGAGCATACTGATGCTGGTAACCGTACTGCAAGTGTTGATGCTGGTAGTATTCTCCCGGTGGTATGTAGTCTGCCTGGCTGTATTCCTCGGAGGGCGGGAACTTGGGATCCGGCTGCGGTTGATACCCGCCGTTCGTGAGGAATGAGCTCATGGTGGGCGTGGTTCTCTCCGCGCATCACCTCGCACACAACACGCCTGTTAATATGGCCGCCATTCAATTTGACCACATTTTTATGGTATTCTTCTATGTATTATGTCCTTTGCTCTATGTGACAATAATCATAACATGTATAGCACTGAATATAATAACATCAGAATCAAATTACAGTACTGTACAGCATTTGAGTGAGTAATACGGCAAGCTCTGAGTAAATGGATTAATTTTTAAGATTATTCTCTCATACACTTTTGAATTGGATACACACAAGATAAGTCTTTATACAAATCACAGTTACAATTTAAGAATATATGCATCTGCTCAGTTGTATCGGATAAATTCGAGAACTAACACTTGCAGAATTTACAAAAGGATTAATATAAAATGTCTGTGTAAATTATATTGTTCTATTCTTTGCAGTAGTCCAAAGTTTGTTACCGATTTAATCCGTTCAATGTCCACAAACCTTCTCGGCACGTTCTGTTCTTTATCTTGTGTTGTTATGATTATCACATAAAAGCACTATCTTCACTCAAAAGCTTAGTCCCACTGAACACTATCACAAACATTCAGTTCGATTCACTGTTTCATAAACGCCAAAGTTTTATAACAGCATTATTGCAAAGTCATTTGATTTATCACTTTTTGATAATAAACAATGGTGCTGGAGGCGCGCTGTCCTGCAACATTTTGAGACAATATACACTGCCCAACACGCCAGCACACTCTGTCACTTTAAGGACTCCTATACATGTTCATCAATTTTTACATACCACCTTCCATTTTTAAGGCGGAGCTGTTCTTCTTGCTTCTTGCCCTCAACCATACAATCCATTCTCAACCGTATCTAGTCTGCGGAAGATTCAAATTGCATTGTAGCGGTGCACGAAAGCAATAAGCTGCAACCGTGGCTTTCCCCCTTCCACTTGTAAATAACCGAATGCGTGCGAATGAAATAGAGCCATAAATCGTTCGTCGACATCGGAGCCGGTTTCGTATATCTGTCTCGTTTTGTTCAATAAACTTTTGAATTAGAGTAAATGAGTAAAAAGTTTATACAGGACTTTAGTATAGAAGAGATTAAGAAGCTGTTTAATAATAATACAGAACGAACATGGTCTCTGTTCGTAGCGACACGGCGTGTTTTAAATATTTAATATGCAATTTCCTTTATTTTTCATTATAATACTGTTCATTATTATAATGGCTGTCGAGTGAGATATAATTAGGTAAAAATTAATAGTTTTAATACGAACCGTGTAAGGCCATCATACGGTCATTTGCATTTTAGTATCAGTCACCCATACTTCACGCAATATTAATGATTTGGTATTTAGTAAAATTTTACGCTTTTGTATTACATCTAGCTTACGTGTGAAATAACGAGAATAGGTATGTTCGTGTAATATTTTATCATAAATTTTCTTTATGTCAAAACTGAAGGTAGATTATGATAGTAATATCTTAATGTTCGCCTCACTGGTTCACAAATTACAATGTCATAAAATATAAGCTAGGTCCTAATCTACTAGAAATTGTTGTACCTTTAGGTATTACGAAATTCAGTTTAGTCTGAAAGCTTAATTATTACTAGTAATACAACAGACGAATGTAATTATTGTTATGGGATTTGGTGTCATGACAAATTCATTTCATAAATATTCGAGGTGTAGATTTACTACTACAAATTGAGATAATACTTATTACCACTTTTATAGACATAATACAAGACCAACAATAGACTTACAGTAGATATTAAGTATAAATTTGTGAAACAGCTACATATTATTAGATTAATATTTATGTTTTTACATTTGTTAATATATAATTCTACCTATAATTAAAGGTCTTTATTATTACAAACTAAGTATCTGTAATCTCTATCTTTAATCACAAGAACATAAAAATTTAAAGCAAAAGCTTAAATAAGACTCAATGCTTATTCCTACAAAAAACTTAGAAGTGTCAATATTTTACTGATTATTAGCAGATCCCAATACTAGCATACAAACAAAGATAAACATTACACATAATCATAAACCACACAGCGAATGACACGAGACAAATCCGATCACATCAAACGACATTTAACTAGAAAACAAAAGCACATAGTCACGATACACCATGATAGCGTCTAAGCCTCTAATACTACACTAAGACCCGACAAGGGAGCCGACGCGGGCCAGCAAATAAACAAAAATGGTGATTTTATTGAATTAGATGATCACAATAGACCACGGAAGGTTTCTGCTGAGTCATGCCAGCTCCCGACCGACCACAAAAGGTGGGAACACCCGATCAATGGATGTTTGATCAATAAATAGACGTGTATCTGGTTCGGATTTTTTGATACTGATTCTGTTTTGTGTGGTGGAAAGGCTGTGCCGCTCAGACTGAAAGTTTACATTTTATTTTTAATATTTGTATTGCAGCTGGACTTATTGTTAAATATATAATAAACGTAATTTCTGCCCAGGTATGTATTGTAAAACTTTGGTAGATTGCAGTTAAGAGTATCCAACTTTCATCTCACCCTATGAAATAATCAGCGTACGAAAAAAATATTTAAGCTACATAATGTGCATTATCTCTACATGTTCTATCTTTGCATTATACGCAAGTTAATAATATTTTACCTATGCTTTTTACATTGACTATAAAATTTTGTGTAACTTTCCATTTTAAAATTGTCATTACTAATTTAAACCTTATCTGTGTTGCTCTAATCCTGAGTTATACTTTGTTTAAGGACTTATTTGTTAATACTCTAAAAGGATACCTACACTATTTGCCAAAAAATCAATAAAAAAATATTCGACAAAAAACATCTTACGATGAAAAATCGTTTTTAAGTAGAGCTCCTACTACATAATAATATGTATATCAGTACTAATCGGCATGAAGTTTTCAAATACCCAACTCATATTTCAAAGTGATTTTATTTTGTTATCATTTTCCCTTATTGTATCGAGGCAGGTCTAACCTAAACGTCCTTAATTAAATTAGCAAATAATTGATCCAATTTACTACTAAATATACAAAACATTCCAAAAAATATCTTCATAATAACATCATACCCAATAACAATTTGATTGACGTCCCAAGTTTGAAATTTAATTTATTTACGTAAAGGAGATAAGTGTCCCCGATGAAGACATCCTTATCGGCGCAAACTTTCTTCGACAAACTTGTTCACTCCCGTTGTGTTTTTTCTCGTGACGCTAACTGCCTGCCAGCTCGTTCTATCCAGCGCAAACTTAATCCAAGTTTAATGAACAATACGACAGGCCCTTAATCAAACTTTGGACTTCCTAACTCCCCCAACAAGCCATTTACGACTCTAAAACTTAACCATACGTATTTAAATTCGTTTATACACTCAAAGTTACATACAACGTTCCCGTTTCGTCATTCTCAGCTGGAGAAAAACCTATTTAGCCGACTTTGATCGTATTATTTGTTTCTTGTTTTGCCTTTTAGATACAGTGCCGGTATAAAGGAAGTTTATTTAAACTGGATTTTATAAAGATTTCAACAAGCTCATTTATAATATTCAAATACGATACAAATACCTTAAGTTTAGGAAACATTTAGTACTCACAATTTATTCATGTTTTTGGATGCTTAGACGAAACAGTATCATTAATGTTGAAAGCAAAAAACACAATTTAAAATTTCGCAGTCCTGTTCCCAATCATGTGTTGTGAGGGGATCGTATGGCCAATTTTCTGTAATGGTGGGTTGCGTTTCCTATCTTTGTTGGGCCGAGTGCCGACATTTTTTGCAATGTCTCGCCCCTCCCATGCCGAGGGCTGGCTTCGATGAAATTTATGGGGTATATACGTGTCCACATACTTTTCTGTTTTTTGCTCCAGATTCTACGAGTTACTTTTCTTATATAAATGTGTTTGCTTTTAGCTATTTTCTTTTCTTATTCTTTGTTATTTTGTGTGTAAAATATAATATTATTATTGTCAATACACGGGTACAGTGTATATTCATACACGTCGAGCGAGCTTCTCAAAGCCACGCACAAGTTTCTGACGCGGGTACGTCATCGTATGTCAAACGTTTGACAGCCGACACCACTCTCGTCTCCCCGCCTCCCACGCTCCCGCACGATGACGTCACCTCACAGGGAATAATTCTGGGAGTTCTATGTCTAGAAATATTTAGAGATAATAAGATAATATTAGGTTGGCAGCTTTTGTGGAAATGCGCTATCATTGTCAGCTTGTCGAAGCACGACTTCAACAGTATTTGAGGATAGATATCGCTGTCATTGCTACAGTTAAAACGGCTTGAGCCTTTCTTTACATTCGTATAAATGGGTTGTAAAGAGTTTCCAACATAATGTTTATTAGGTTTCTTTTCATACATGTTTAGGGACGGTACCTACTACAAGTAAAGAAGGTAGCCTGCTCCCAGCAGGCACATATTCCCGTTGGAATTGCCAATGTTTTATGTCTTCCAATATTTTTCCGGAAACGTACTTTCCCCATGATTTATACGACATTTCTCTACCACAGCAAAGTTCATATTTTGCCATTTTATGTGTATGTATACCTCACAAAAACGTCAAATGTTACAGCGTTGAGGGGGAACGTTTGGTATTCCTGAGTACTTAAGAACCAGTGACTTACGTATCACCTATTGCTAAGATAATACCAACCGTATGTCCTTATACATAAAGTGGTTTATTTCTTATGTTTGGTGTGTCGCATATGACGGTTTCCAGTTGAGTGAGCAGATGTTTCATTAATCAGCAAGCAGTCGCGACAGTGCAACGGCGCTGGCGTCGCGGCTCAATTTTTTTCCTCTTGCGCCCTTAGATTGGATATTGGACACGATTTCCTGGGAAACTTGGCAGAGACTGGGTGGTCGGTTCTAATCAATAGAGCGTATATCTATTATATTGGTGTATACCTACTGGGACAGATGATAATTGTATCTGTCGTCTTATAAGATGTATATTCGTTGTGTTCCGGGTCACAGTAGTATATTCAGGTTGTTTAATTCCAGAAAAGGAATGCAGTGTATCGCAAATTCTCATACTGTGCATTATCTTAAGAGTTAAAGTTGCTATAAAAAATATTCGTGTTTATTATTAGTCCCTATTTATGATAGAACCGTTGGCAAAGTCGATCTCCAATTAAGTTGAACTCTAAATATTTTGTTTTCGAAAGAAACACTATACCAAATCACTCATTTTCCTCATCAAACATAACACATCTCGCGTAACAGATACTTAAACAAAATCATAACGTAAGTAAGTAGGTACATACATAAAGAAACAAAAAGCCGATATAACCAGTCCACTACACACATCAGTTCAAATGAACAATCCCATCTACTCAACATCTCAACCGAAATCTTTTAACCCTCTTCAACTTTATCTAAAAGCAAAAGCAATTTGCATTTCAATGCATAAATTTATCCAACATATCCCTGTATAAGTATTGCTATCTACGTTCAACACCCCTCTCTGTGCACTCAGAATTATCCCTCTGAAAAGGGAGAGCTTTTGTTGTTGCATTTTCATATTGTATTATTATATTGTTCACTGTTCAGTGTTATATAGTTGGACCCACGGTCTTTTTTGTGAAGGGTTATGGGGCTTTTTATTTGATTTTCAATCTCTGTTTAGTGGGTGTTAAATATATGTGTTTTTATGTTCCACGTCTAATATTGAATACTTATAAGTAAATAGTTTAAGAAAGAGTCGCAAAAGAATACTATACTTAGCCTAAATTTCACGACTCCTCACAATATTTCTTAGCTAAAAAGCCCTATTTTGATAGTAAGTTGTTTTGCATGCAATTTCAGTCACTTTATCTACTTTTTAGAATAACTTAACCTCAACTAACAACTTAACTGGCCCCACAGTTTTAAAAATTAATACTAACATGGCGATGTTGAGCAACACTTATCAGGAATTTAAGATTTCGCCACATCAGAATGACTCATCTTTTACTAAATTGTCTATCAATATTTGTACAGTACTAGTTTCGTGGAGAAATACAATACTTTCGTTTGCTCAATAGCCAAAGTATTATAATAAATCGGCCAATTCACGATGGTATAGATATCATAACAAGCAATCATAAAAACGAATCCGCAAGATAATACCGATCGATCACATTGTGACTGATACATTACGCTTAAATAAACTAAAATTTCACGCTCACATCTTACTTTCTAGCAGCTGATCGATCGTCCGGAAAATTGTACTGATTCGACGTAAATATTTTGACGTGAACGGAGAATCGTATGACGAAACAATCGCTTTCGTATCTAAGGGGATTTTTAGAAAACTTAATATCTCAGACGTTTGATAGATCGGTCTCGGGGGTGTTGGCTCTTCGGTCCGAACGGTAGCGATTCGGTTGTTTGGTACAATGGCGCGATTTAGAGACAACGTGCCGCTTGGGACTTCGATAAGATTGGCAATGAATGTTTCAAAGGCCGAGAGCCTTTTAGCGTGCAAAAAGTTCTGGTAAACAACATAGAATCTGCAAAAGTTACAAAACTTAGTCTCTTACCATTTTGAGGATGATAAAAAGGAGTACATTAGAAGCAAAGACATAATAAATGAATACTTTGACATGGATATGATTATTGAATTCGAAATGTATGATTGTCAAGAGCAAAATAACAAGAGACAAAAGGTAGAAGGAAACGAAATTCAAACACACTACCGAAACTTGATCGAAAACAAATCCGAACTTTATCAAAACAATCCATTTATTCTTTTCCAAACAAAGATATACAGATTTATTTTTAAAAACCAAACTGTGGACAAAACACTCGCTCACCAATCGATTTGCCAATGCACATCGTCAGTTTGGTTGCATCAGTGTATTCGCAAAAAGCGCCTCTCGACAGTCTCACAATGACTAATGATGGAGCTGGAGTTCTGTTGCGGATTTCGAAAAATACCTCACACTCGCTGGCGTAGACAATGACGATTGAAATAACTATAATTGAGTAAATGTTCAAAGACACCGCGAATTTGGAAAACGGTGAATAATTTGAAAGGTTTTTGAGGAATTAGCGGAAACGTACCATACGTTCGTCCAGTTTGGAACGGTATTTTTCAATTAGTCTACGAAACAGAAATGCTTGCAGATGGAACCAATCTGCTATCTGGGTATTAGCTATCAGGGTCACGACCCAGAATTAAAAACATAATTAAGAGAAGATCTTTAATGAGTATATTATTATCATGTAGCTACAAATAATGGTGTTAAGTATGCGTACTAAGTACTCGTATAATTTGATAAAAAATCATAACATGTAAAAAGAAACAGGGCCTAAATATACGTTACGAATAAGAATATCGACTAAAATCATTCACGAAAGAACTACATTTCCATTTCAATCCATTCGAATTACAACACACAAAAAAACCTTGAAGCCAACATTTCACAAAATACTGAGTTTTCAAATAGTAACTGAACAAAGACTAGGACTGTAGGTATAAAGTATAAACCGATCCTTTGCTGCCAAGAAAAATAGTAGGAAATCCATTAATAACTGTCACACAGGCTCCTTGTTAAATGCATACAATACTTGAAGCTTTTTAAAAGGCTCACAATGGGACTTGGCTAAATTAAAAGTTTTTCGATACAGCCGCTCGCGCGACATTGCACGGAACTGGAGACGGTAATTATTGTACGCTACTGGTACAGACAGCAGACATTTTGGAACTAGATTAGTTTTAAATTAACTTAAACTTTTATAACCGGCTTTATTCTGGTTAAGTGTAGGTAAGAATGAGAGATCTAGCAGAACCGAAATTTATCTAGAATTTAACATAAACCTTTAAACTTGCTCTTTTTGTTTATGGTGATTCAAGAATTGCAATGCAGACAATATTGGTATCAATCAAGTGCAGAATTTTATTAAAAATGGTCAGCTCGCCATACTTAGGGAAATTTTGAGTCTTGGTATCTGTTAAAAAAATACAAGCTATCTTTACAAGATCACTAATAAACTTTTATTTAAGAAATAACCAAAGATTTGTTTACTACCACGTCAATGATATCATCTTGGCCGCAACTAAACCAATCATATTACATGTTCTTCCCACAAGACCAGTGCAAATAATGTGAATATCTCATTAAAATAATATACAGTATTCTAAGAAACATACACGATAATCATTATTGTAAACTTTATGAGTATTTCATATAACATAAGTAAGCAATTTGCATGTCATCAATATTTATGCACCATGGAAAATTAAAAGATAAATTGTTTAAGTACATTTATAAGGAAAATCTTAGACAGATGAAGTCATGGTACTCATAGATGTAAAGTGGTTTACATGATCGTGTCATGCAAATCATATGTTTCATTCCGTACTATTATAAAAAATATATTTATTAAAGCAGTTTCCTTTTGTGAACTTACGTCTTAAATCTGTTTTATTTTCTAATATTTTTTCATACAAAATTAACGAACAAAGTGAAGTTTTAGTACTAGTTTTTTTAGTTATTTCATGACATCTACTTTAGTACAGTTACCAAAATTGGTACACCAAAAAATTTTAACTAAATTATACATATTTTACCATTCACCAATATAAAACTTCTAACTAATTACATTATCCTTATTCTGCTCACCCTACAATTTTAGTTCCTACGTCAACTGACACTGGTTTGTAAAGACACATTTAAGCGGAAAAAAATCAAAATTAATGATATCGGTGGCAGCTAGTAGGGCACAGTTGAATACACTCTTTGGTAGTTCTACCTCAAAACGAACATTCTAAGATTTTACTTGTCGCAGTAATATAGTTAAAACTACGTAACTAAGAAAAAACACGTATTCATAAACTTAATGGTTATCTCAAGGTTATGTGTTAAGAAGTTTTCAGAACACTTATATAATTACTGTAAATAAAAACAAAAATATCGCCGAGACGAATTTTTAATTTCGGTTGCTACTTTGATTTGAGTGAAGCGTTCCACCTTGTTACTCATCATAAACTTTTCTTATTTGACTACATAAATGTTCTAATAGCTATTTATTACAATGCATAACAATGTAATTATGTATTTCAACACATTATAACACTGGTTAACCCATTTTCACTATATACCCAATATACACAATATAACCAATATATGGATATTCAGACTTCAACAAGGCAGTGGTCTTGAACCTTACCAAAATAAATATTAAAGTTGGCTTTCAGACTCACCGGATACAGCTGAATACCAGTATTTAACATGGAGCGCTTGCCTATCGCATAAACCTTAACAACAAACTTGCACAAAGGGGTTTTTAATCGTTCAAGAAAACCTCTTGTATAAACGTGCTAAATATAACATGCAGGTGTAACAAATATAAGTATAACAAGCAATGGACACAATGATTGACGCTCAATTAAAACTGCTCCTCACAGGAACGAAGGGTGTGAACGAAACGTGTTTACAAAACAATATTTTTAACTCATTGTGTAATAAATATTTTTATTCTTTAGACCTTGAATAGTCACTGCAATCAGCACTCATACAATTTACAAAACCACCGACAGTCCCATACCAAGCGGCCTGGATAACACCTTGATTGACTTATCATTTCAATCTGAGCAACTACTACGAGAATACGAAACGTTAACACTATGCAATTACATCGCAAAAGCCACAACTTTTCAATCCATTGATGGTCTTGAAGAGAGATTTTACCTACGGTCACTATACAAAACAAGCAATGGATGTCGTGAATACAGAAAAGTTATGTTTTGACCAAGTTCGTGGTGAAAGGATTTCCGTCGAGTTTACGCGGGGGCGCCTTGCCTCCGCATCATCAGACGATACCATCTCCAGACAGCCGGTGTGACGTCGACTTGATCTCCCGTCAATGTTTTGACGTGGGATTTGATACCTAAGAATCTATATGCATATCTTGTGTGTGTGAACACAATGTATTTTTTGATTTTACCAAACAATATTCATTTCGTGTATGACGTCGTTTATAAGGAAAAAAAAGAAATTAAACCTCGTCTTTTGTAAAAATAACTATAGCCGGTTTTCTTGTAACTATAATTAGTGTTAAGATTACTTTTGTATATTTACTAATTACAATAAAAATTAAAATAGAAGCCCAAATATTATAGTCAGTTAGTTTCATAGACATAAAATAAACTCTGTGTGGAAACAGTGGCGTGGAATCTACTTAACATTTGTATTGAAAACTGCCGTGAAAATACAATATCAAATCTCATTCAAATCAAAAAGAGACTTAATTAATCCAACTTCTCCCCTTCTACAATTGGATCCCCAAGAAATTGCATATCGATTTTCAAATTTTAATTACTCAAACAGTGAGTGAAGCAATCAGGCAGAGACCCTGTGACCCATTTTAAAAGTTTTATACGTAAAGCAACAAGGGGAATGATAAATGAACAACATCAATCAGAAGAATAAGTGTTGCAAATTTTCACCCGGCACCAAGTTATCGCGCCTCTCTTTGAGTCCGGTTTGTTTTAAACGATAAAAATGATCGAGTGCGTCCCGATTACTGTGTGTTAGCGATGGTACGTGTAAAGGCTAATTTTGGGTGAACGACATTTTTGTTTTTTCTTAGTCATCCTTGTGAAGGGCATTCGATGCAAATGTATAAAGATGAAGGATATTGAGGTACTTTTGGTGATTGAATACCACAATATGAAGTGATTGATACTCATAAGGCTAAAAGGACCGAAGCAAATCTTATTTTATTGAAATAAAAAATATTTACCAATACGTAACTTTGTTAGTAGTTGGTTACTAATTAAAACTCTAAAGTTCAATTCAACTCCACGGTCTAGTTCCGGTTTATTTTTTTCTGGTTTGTTAATAGTTTGAAAATGAACTTTCGTTGTTCTATAAAATTCAGTCTCCACACTTTTCTCTTCTCTAAATCCAAACAGGCTGGATAAGATACTTCGAATTAAACAAAGATATGCATCTCATGTTATACGCCGGTTACGGAAGGTGTCCACATCAATAATCCGTTATCGCCGGCGACTGACGTTCAGCTACTGTGGACATTGCCACCGTCGCCGTCACCGCGGCTATCTATAGAGATGTTCTATCAACACTTTTAATAAATGCTTCATTTTCGACTATTGTTCGGAATGAATTTGGGAAAGAATTTATCACTTCTATCACTAAAAGCTGAAGACAGCGTTTTAAGATGAATTAGTTGGTACATTTATTGTGTTAGACTTTAGAAGTGGGGGATAAGACACAAAACGCTTTATAGTTTCTGTAAATTATGTTAACACATTAAGTTCTCAAATAACCTAGGTTCTGCTTATAACAATATTCTACGTTCATCCTTCCGTTCTTAGAAGTAGGCAATCTTTACATTGGAGCTCTCAAGAAAATTCATATGCATGATTACTCTTTTTTAACTAGTGAATGTTTTTAAACATTGATAACGTAGATTGTACGCTCTCCATTAACATTTAGGTCGATAAAATTCAATAGACTAAACTCAATAGTATCGAACATCACATCAAGTCATTACCTACCCTACATTGGTGACCGAGGACAGTTTTAGGCAACTATTAAAAAATAACCCTGTCATACGCTATTAATCAATGTTCGATAAGACAACTCAAAATGGGCGGTCTGTGTTGTAAGGTGATTTATTTTATAACTCCGAATGCTATTGAAAGACTAACTGAACCAGTGGAACTTGACCCCTCGATTATTCAACTCTTCTCTTTGCCCATCCTTATTTTGTTCAGGTCAGAGGGGCGGGGAAGGTCATCAAAACTGGTCATTTTATATTACCGATCGGCGATAGTACCCGTTGTATTGACAACGTCGCATGGACAATAGGCAATACATTTATCGGAGCATCACATGATTTTCTATGTACGGTCAAATAAAGACAATCGGAACACGTTTAGGACGTTGATCAGTTGATAGTAGATTCTATGTACAATTTATACTTTAGGTAAACTTTAACGACGCCTCTAGGAAACTACTTATCGTTAAATCTGTGGACCGAATTGTTTTCAAGGTATTTGACGTAAGGAATCATGCTGGTATTACTGGATGATTATTTTCAGCAATGGGATAAACCCTCTCTTAAAACTAAGTAGATGCAATTTTGTCATTCTTTTGGTCACTACGAACGTCTTTTAACCAAAAACGGAACCTGTTGGCTTATAGAGTGTTATCGGAGTTAAAAGTTACGTACTCCTTCATATTGTGGCACAGTCAAGCACTTACATTGCTTTACGCTTCATTTTTACAGCTCCGAACATGACGTAGCAAGATACTATGTTCCTCATTTTCAGTAAATATGATAATAATATCAACGTTGTGTTTCAAACTACCCATTGTTAAAGATAGTTAAATGACTTATCTATCTGAGTTTCAATATCATATCTTACTTAACATGTTATGTCCGCAATTCTCTTTCCATCGCTCCAATATTAAGTTCAGTTCAATCAAATTGCAATAAAACAGTTCACCTTCTAATTTTAATGCATATATCATTTGGTACATACGAACTATTTATAACACATCTCGATAACGAAATGATGTTTAGACTATCTATTATAAATCAATTAAAGCACTAGTCAGATGTAGTAGCGATCGTCTTTAAAAGTAGTTTACTCTCAGCTTTAAGTTGCAAATGCAAATAATGCAAATAAATATCAAATGATGATTAATTGCTAATGCTTCAACTGATAGATTGGTAGAAGTAGTAGTAAGTACTAGCCAATAGGACTACAGTTTATTGCTTATTGACTTTAAGAAAATTTCATAAATATTTAAAACTAAGTTTTTACGTGGATGTACGAATTTTCTGTTTTATATTTTTACCGCATTAAGTATTAATGGATCAACTGAAAAATCCTTCTTCCATTTTTCACTTAAACCTTCTACTTACTTGCATGGTATAATGTTTATTTAAACTTTAGTTTATAGAAACTTGTGTAACACTGCGCCATTATGTGAATCAGAGGTAAAAACGCAGATATATAAATAAAAAAACTGGAATTCTATTAAAATAAATACTTATTACTTATTAAATAACAATATTTAAAGTTTTACATGGGAAAGATATGCAACCACTTTCTTGAACGAAATCCATCAGCTGCAAGCTTTTTTTATAAGTCTTCTGTAAAAATCTCAAATTCGCACTGAACGATAGAAACTATGAAAGTCAAAATTCAATACAGTGGCGCCACCTAACGTTGTCAAACGAAACACTAACACCGCTAACACGATTAGAAGTTCTACATATTATCCGGAAGTGTTGAGTATTACTGCCATCTGTTATCGAATAGCGTTCATTACATAGCCGTTATGTGTTTTAGTTACCGACCGCTTATGTACTTGTTTATGTGCTATTGTCCTTATGTAAAGGTATATTTGAGAATATTGAATTTTTAATCATATCATTAGATAAAAGCCTTTTGTTTTGACGATGTGACGTGTACTTATTTTTAGCTGTTAGTGTTTCAGTAAATTACAATCATTGTTCTTTTTCATGTATGTATGTTCTTTTCATACCTACGTATTTATTTACTTTAAGTAAGTATTATTTTCATTTCAAAATTACGAAAATAATCTCTTGTAAAAGGCGTGATTTCATGAATTGTCTAAGAGATATCTCAAAGTCAAGTCATTTATTTATTTAGCCCAAATATGACACCTATCATGATAGTCGCTATCTCAGAAATATAATATAATTAAAGCTATCTAAGACGAATCCTTTAATAATAAAAACAAGTTAGTGACTTAGATATAAAAAAATCTATAAGGCATTTAAGGAAGCGAATCATCCAAACATCTAAAAAAACACTTTTTAAGTGTTTTCTGTTTTCATAAAAAGAACGTTATATCGCTTTTCACCCCTACCAACAATATTTATTTAACGTACTAGGTATTATTATCATTGTTCATACTTTATTAAATAATCATTAGTTATTTTGTATTAGTGCTCCTAGCTATGTTTACAAAGCTAATCGTAATTTTTAATCTTGACTTAAATAAAATCAGGCATTCGGTTATACCTTCTAAATTATCTTCTTACTGGTTATACTTCCTTTTATCAATCACTACCTTTTATATCTTTTTTTATTTCTTACTTGTGAGATAACAGCTAGAAACAAATTATATAAAAGCATAGTCGGTTATCGTTAGTAATTCAGTTAGCAGTTAAAATTTAGTTTTGTGATATATTTTGTGATCAGTATAGAGTGGGGAAATAAAACAATAAAATAAAATAAGGAAAGCATTTATTAAACATACTATACATAGTCATATTTTTATAGCTCAATATTTTATGCGCCTGTTTTATTAGTTTCAGCAACATCCATTTTGTTAACACGTTCACCTCCTACCTAGTCATCAATTACTTGTTTGTAAAATATCGACATTTAATTTGTGAAATAAAATATTAGCTTGATTCTATTATTATTCGCATGAAATCGTTGAAAATATTGCACTCTATATATACTCTCTAAATCTTATAATTTCTGACTTCTGACTATTCCAATCTTGCAATTTTATAAACATGTACTTTCGAATTGTGTATTAAATTTATTATTAAAAAAATAGAATTTCTGTTTGAAATAGCGACTCCAACTTTAAACAACAGATAAACTGAATGAAAATAATTACCCGTCTTATTACTTATTCAGGGGTATGAAAACAATGAATTAACTAAGTTATAATGAGGCAAATACTGACTATCGATCTTCGTAAGATTAAAATATAATACGTATTTATAACTTTTTCTTAATGGACAATCTTAATCCTAGCCCTGAATGGTATAATATCTTTGGAATATGCTTTATTTGAAATCTTAGTAGGTATTAACTGTCTATAGATGTTTTCGGAAAGGAACAACTTAAATGTCTCACATTTTTATTTAGACAATTTTCTACAAACAAATAATTCTATTCAAGGCAATTATGAAACGATTTATTGTATTCTGTTATTTGAATTTGAATTTATTTCAAAATATGTTTTCCCCTTTCATTTATCAATCAAAAATCAGATATTGCCCACAGCGGATATATTTTAAATAGTTCGGACTATGTTCGGATATATTTTGTTGTTTACTGTTTATAAAGGAATGTTCAGGAAAATAAAGATGAGTCAAAATTGTTATTTATTGTCTACTATTTTTATTTATTTATTGTATTTATTGTGATAATTGTAGGTCGGTATATGGGCGATGCATCTTCATTCAGACATCCATCAGATAATTCAAAACTTGCACATTTTCTATCTGAAACAGATTAAAATCACACAAACACACACAAGTACAAAAAATATAAGTCATTACAATTCACAATAGACACACAGAATAATCGGAAAGTTTCAACAAATGTCGGATAATATTGTCGGTGTTTGTACGATTACTGTGATGAGTTAGTTGTCAGTTAATGTAGTTAAATATTTTTTTAGTGAAAAATCCAAAGATTAAGGCACATAATAAATTAAACCGACAATATTATCCTAACCAATTAGAATCAGTAACATGAATACAGAAAACAAACGAATAAATATTCAAAGTTAAAAAATATTTACCAATAATTCATTTAAAATGCCTGTCACTATAAATCTCAACTTCACAGTGGAATAAATACAATTCGTCTATAAATCGTTATAAAACCGACAAAGTGGCATTGTGGCAATCAACTGCATTTCTATACCTCATAAATTGCCGTAAAGCCGCCGGCTATAGCCTACAACGGCTTTACTATGGCAATACACTGGCAATACATGGGCAATACACGGGCAATAAAGAACTGGAGTGTTGCAGACACATTGTCTCACTTTATAGGACATCATAACTGTAACGATAGTGGATTGGGGAATAAAATGTTATGATCTTAGATGAGATTGGTGGACAATAATTTATGTGTCTTGTCTACAAGGTATTACTATATGCAATTAAAACTATTTAGGAATTAATGAAATTACTAATATGTAATGTACCTACAATTGACTGGGTTCATTATACACTTTAAATTATAAAAATAAAACATTTTAAATAAAGAACCCTTCAAAATTGAAACAGTTAAGAAAAAGAACATGAGTGGGATTTTAAATATAATATAAAAAATAGTTTTTTCATTCAATTGCAAATCCCTGAAAAAAAAAACATAAAAAATAATCGAGAAAAGGAACGTGCCATTTACAGTCGTTTGAAATTAAAAAGATTTAAGTGATGTATACTATTTCATTGCATATTCATTCATCTCGATTATTTAATCTGAAATAAAAACATAAAAAGTAAGCTTCATTTCAGGAAAGCCGCTACCACCAGTCTTCATTCTTCGAAACTCGAATGGGAAACTCGAATGATATTAAAGTAGCGAGGTCTTCCAGCCGTGAGATACCTGTAGAGACGAGCTTCTGATGTGAACTAAACTACAAAAGCCCGGATCTACAGGGTAGATCACGAATGTGCCATTATAATCTTCCATCTTCGAGTTTCCATGTTAAAGTTTCAAGAAGTTTTCCGGCTACAGCTGTTATCGTTGCCCCGGGAATATGGCCTGAAACTGAAAGCGTTTTTTTTTCATTATATTCTTTTCTTGTCTACGTAAAGTTGTTATGAATAGAATTTTGTTTTACGAGAAAAAGTGGAAGACTTTTGACTTAGGGTTAACGAAGCCGGTTTAGGTACTATAAAAGAGTTGGTTAAGTATAACTGAACATTATCAAAAGAAGTTCCAAAGTATATGGGAGTTACTTTATTTAGTAAAAGAGTAAGTTTTTAAAATATTCCTAAGGTTCTAAAATGAATAGTAAAGGAAGATACTCAAAAAAATTTAAAGACCTATAAACTTATTTTTTTTGTTCGTAAAGCATTTGAATAATCATTATAATAATACTTTACACATTTACCTAAACATCAAAAGCAACGATAAACAAAGTCGTAATACGTGTTAAGACCACACGACACCTCACAAAAGCCTGCCAGATACGGGCTAAACGTGTAATTAACATGACACATCCGTTTAATATGGAAATCTCGTTACGACACATATTATATAATCTATCATTTATTACAAAATGTGAAGCGAGTTTCCGCGGTAGGGAAATTTTCATTAGTGATGTGGATGGCATTGTAAATTCTGTTGTATGTTTAGTTGGAGTGATGGATGCAATGTACGCGAAAGATATGAGAATCCACTTAATTCACTATTTTAGATACTAAATATCATCAGAGAAATATTGGATAAACTATCTCAATGCTAAAAGTATTCAAGAGTAATTGCTTCAGGATCAATAAATCCGACATCCATATTCAATACGAAAGAGGAATTCGTAAAGGGGAAAAATATTGTGCCAATGTTCGAGGCCGCTTTCAATCAGACATAACACGTAACCACTTAGACCCTCCAAAAAAATAATTAGATAATCGAATCCATAACCCTTTCTCGCACTTTTTACAAATCAGCACCTCCCGAAATTCAATTTGCGCAACAATACAACTTCCACCCTAGGCTGATAGCATGACGAGGGCTCACAAATCAGTGGAATTGGCATCGGAGCCTCGCGGGATCCGCAGAAAAAAATAATCTCGTCGCATTTCCGCAAATCATTGTGACCATTGTATACTCGATAATGTAGTTGAGGAAAGCGGGGCTAACAAAAAGGTTCACTTAATTGCACGGGGGAAGAACGTTGAAAGGCGAACGGCATTGTTTCCCGCGAGGCCTTTGTACGAACTCACCCGATCTTCTGACTCATCAATTTCATAAGATTGAAGGAGAACGTTTCAGACTTAGATTTCGCTAATATCGACTGACGTACGCCGTATGGGGACTCGTGTCGGCGAGCTGTTAGAGTTAATGAAAGAAAACACGATCAAATATACTTAGTTTTACTCAGGATTAAATGAAGCTACTTTTGTAACGTGTTTCCCTCGTTCAGCAACGAGCTATTCACATTAAAATGGTAAGAGCCTCTTCGACTATTACAAGGTATGCATATTAAAAACTAACAAGTACCTGTTTAAACTGAAACTACTAAAAACTAAGTACACACTAGCGTACTACGAAAGGCTTTTAATGAAACCATTACAGTAGTTACCTTAGCAAACAAGAGAACACGGCACTTGAACCATATTAACTATGGTTTCTAACGACTCACACCGACTAAGCCTTAATTGAAGCTCATTTATAAATCTAACAAGGAGCCCGTATAGGTGCCGTTCACGTAAATATCTACAAGCAATTAGCCCAAATAGGACTAACGTATTACAGGATCGGAGAGAAATCCCCCGAAGGTTGTGTGGCCCCTAACCTCCCTCCAGTGTCGTCCTGCCATCATTAATCTTGCGCCGAGCAAACAGTCGTCTACAAGAGCAAGTTTAGAGCTGTGCCTTGTCGATAATGTAAGTAAACTATCGCAGATATGAACGATAACTGCCAGGAGGCCCTCCCTCCGGCGATGCTTAATTAATTGGATTTTAGATACAGCTCCGAGAAACTCTGCCTTCAACAGAATTTAATGGCAATTAATTTTGATTTGAACAATAAAGCTGAGTTATAAAATATTTATTAATTTAGCTGGCGATTTATAATCTACGTTTTGAATAGATGCATCAAATGTATATCTACATATAATGCTTGTTCTATTTTGAATTATGATTCGTGTTTTTATGATGGTAGGAATATTTTTAGAGAAATCATTTCATATTAATTCATTGTGATATAATTCTTAAAATTTGTAATGCTGGTAAGGTGCAATACGTTTTATAAATAAAATATCGATATATAAATTCTGCGCTCAATAAAATCCATGCGTGGATATCGTGAAAATGCGAGAGGATTCTACTTTAAATCCACATTGCAACGTCTCTAAAATACTACGCTTTTATATTTTCAAACCATTTTACTTTAAACATTTTATGCTATATTTACTCGAAGTCAATGATTATGTTATAGACGAGATTTTGTATTTGGAAATGACACTGCGGTTCAATTTATAGAGAAAATGCTACCGATTTTTGTAAGGAAGTTCTAACTTTATCATTCTCTTTAAACTACAAAAATATAAACGACTGACTCTAAACTATTAAACTTAACTCTCAAATTATCCCTTCTATCACAATGAACCTAATCCAAATTCTACATAAAGCAACCAACAGGAAGGAATCAACCCTAAAAGTCAAACAAAACAAAGAGTTTCCCAAAAAACGAGTTTCCCAATCAACCCTAGAATGTTCGTACGTGATGAAAAATACAAGTTAACACACATACGTACAACACAACACCTGCAATGTTAGGGCCGTTTTTTCATATCAGCTTGTTTCCCTCGGGGCGTACTCTGAAACATTCAGTGCCAAATGTTACATTTCAATATGCTGACTACGCACGTAACTTTTACTTTGCCCGTTCGTGTTTTATTTGAAAGCAATATGTCTCCACGTGTATGTAAGCACGTATTTTTATATTCGGATGTTGTATAAAGTTTTTGTTGTGTCGACAGTGTTTGATGGTTCTATTTAGTACATGTTTTGTGTCCGAAATAATGTAGGATAACGAAGGTCGTTCAGGTCAATTTCATATTAAATGCCAGTGATGGGCGGACGTTCAAAAATCCTCTATTTCTTTAAATACTGCGGTGAATGCTATGGTGTGGATTTGCAAATTTTAAGAGTTTTCTTAATGCGTGATCAACTATACACAATTTCGATTGAGGCTTTGAAGATTGTCGATTTAAGAGAGGGAAGAGATTACAGTGAATTTGAAAGAAAGCCTTGAGACGTAGGTTTATAGCATAAACGTCGAGACATAAATGGAACCACATAAAATATTTCTGTACGTATTATTATACTTTATGTTTGTACAAATCGTATTTTGCTCTTGAAATCACAGAAAATATAGAGACCAACTAATAATTTACGTTAGCCGAAAATCAAAAAAGCTCATCTTATGTTTTATTTATCTTAAAATCATAATATATTATGAGAATAAAATACACCTGCGTATTTTGATACAAAGGAGCTCCCACTGATTGTAAAACGCAATACATAAATACAGTCCAAACATTCAACTCGCTCCGCAATAAAACAGTATGTCGTTATAATTACAGATTAAATAAGTTAAAATGAACAATCCATTACGCGGGAGTGCGTGTGACCCACAATATCTACTCGCATTAAACTTAGCACCATTAACAAAAACTTTGCTCTTAATATTTTAGCTAACGAGTTAACTTATGTACCTCTAAAGTAATGTTGGCATTACATTTCACGGTTTGAAATACAGTGGCAGGTGTAAAAATGAGAGAAACCTCGGGAGATGTGGAAGTGCTAATGTGTTTAGAATTGCTACTGTCGACTTTACTTGGTTAGGATAGTGGTTTACGTGTTTATGTCTAGACGAGGACGTTTTAAACTGCTACTTGAAATAAAATATAAGGGTTTCTT
Source organism: Anticarsia gemmatalis (assembly GCF_050436995.1). NCBI lineage: Eukaryota > Metazoa > Arthropoda > Insecta > Lepidoptera > Erebidae > Anticarsia > Anticarsia gemmatalis. The sequence continues at coordinate 9,097,127 of NC_134755.1, forward strand.
AACTCGTTTTAACGATTTTTAGAATAATAGTAAGGTATCGTACCTTTAAACTTTCATCGCTTTAAGTACATCTTAGTGTGTGACTCGTATTACACAAATATCAACACTTCAGTTTAAGATTGACTTTTCATGACTACAAACAAGTCTAGAATAAAATAAAGTTTTAAAAACGCGAATTATTCAAACAGTTAACTAAGTCTGATTGTTACCTGTTATTATAAATTCAGGCGAAAGCTGGACTATTTTTTTAACCCCGATGACAAGCCCGAAAACTAATCAGCTTTTCGTTTTCTCCAAGAAATGAGAATAGTCCACTTCTTTGAGTAAATCGCAAAATGATACTTGAAACCATTAAGTACTAACCTACATAAATACAATTCTATTCAAGTCTAGAATCCAGACCGCCAACGCTTACCGCCCAAGTAGGTATTGATCTAGATTTTCTTTTATAAATGCTCTCAATTACAGCCGCCTATTGGAACTGTGCCCGATAAAGGCAATCATCCCTTTGTACCTAACTATAAGTGCCTTATACAAAATGTACGGAGAATACCATTTTCAATGATAAAATTGTACCTAAAGTTTTCGTATTGTGTGTAACAAAGGCGATGCAGACAGCCGCATTGTATTCCCTATTGTACGATATGCAAGCGTATTGATAAAACGAAAATATATTCCGCGAATACCTATTGAATAGAAAAGAACAGTAAAATTTCAGAACTTATCGTTAACAGAAATAACATAGAAACGCATACTTATATAGAAAATACAACCTATCATAAACCTAAAACAGTCATTACCTAAGCTCTTATACTCTTCCAATAAATTACCAATAACCTGGACTCTATCTAATATAAAGTAAACTATAAACACCGATACGAAAAACACCACACGAAAATATAATTCTGTTTACGCTCCCGCTCCTAAACTAACAGTATTACACAAAAACATAATAACTTTGTTACATTTGACCCACGAACTCGATAACAACTCTCACATAAGTACGTAATACCAAAAATTATAAACATTGGCTCATTCGCAACCCTGATTAACTATCACTTAAATCAGAGAGCAGAGGGCAGCAGTTGGCCGGGAGCCAGAGACCGCCAACGATTTATATTTGCGAGCATATTTACATACAGCAGGCTCCCCGATCAATACAGCCTGTCATACATGAGAGGGTTCTACTACAATATTTGGGTTTACTCCGCGCTGCAGTTCCGATATTTTGCCGTGTTTTGCTTTGCGATTTTGCAGTTGTAGAATTTTTACATTTATTTGGAATTTGTCCGCCATTTTGAATTTACTAGGCAATTTTATTTATGTTTTGAATGTGTTCGATTCACGTTTTATGTTTATAGAGATCGGATTTTTTTTTTCAATAGAGAAATACATTGATACAAATATAAATTTTCGTTTATATTGGACCCGAACTTTGTGATTGCAATAACAACAAGTCGTTTAGTAAATAACTCACAGTAATATTTTACTTTGTTTTAAACTGTGCAGTTGCTCTTGCTATTTCAGCAACGGCTGTCTGAACCCAACAATTTATGTGAACTGAGATAAATGAGCGTAGAACAGTTGTTATTTAAACAAGTTTGTTATTTTCAAATATATTTTAAACAAAGACAACTTCAACCTCCGTAAAATACATTGAAACAGCACAACGCTCTAGATCAAAATACATTTCTTTCTTTTGTTCAGATCCCATCAAGCTTATGTAGTTGGTAAGTTTCAGTTACTATAGTAAACACAAACTACTTACATTTTCACAGTATAAAAGCAAGTATTCTCTCCCAAAGATTATGTAATCGATAAACGAAATAATACAGGGACAAACAACCCGACTAACTTATCCGATAAACCTCAATATTCAAGCGTCGGCGAACCAAATGAAAGGAAAGCTAACCCGACATTTGAAACATTTGTAGAGTTGTTCAAATTTCTGGCAGCTCGTAACAAGTTAATGGCTATCATAGAAGGGACAGACGGCTTATCGTGCTCGCCCATGAACAGAAGGGTTTTGAAGTGTAAACAAGAATCACCCCAAACCACCGATTATCAACGAGACAAGAAACCTCTTTGTGTCGATGTATAGTCCTGAATACAGCGATATAATAAAAGAATACCATTAAAAGACGACAAAAACACGCGTTAACCAACTGAAAAGTTCCCACCTCCTATAAAAACCGAGCACGATTACAGCAAAGTTGCGCGGACGACGTTTTACAACATCGCAAGTCCGTTTTTTACAACGAAGCGAAGAGCAAAATTCAATCCAAAAAAGACACGACGGCGACTAGAAGTTTCGAAATTGTTTTTCTTTTAAGTACAAACAAAGGGAGAACCCGAGGAAATTAAATATAGACTCAAATAAAACAAAATAAAAGTAAAACGGTGTAGCTGACTTTTTGTAGGATAACACCGCGTTGGAAAACTTTAAGGCTTTCCGATTGCAATATTAATTGGGAGAATTTTTCTTTACTTTCTTATCTAAGAGTATTTCTGCTTTAAAATTTCTTTCTCTTTTTTGCGTTACATGAAAATGCTCTTATTTAATGCGTGTATGTCACGAATGTTGTTGTCTGTTCCAACCAATATAATCGATGATGTTTTATGTTAATAAAGGCTTAATATTATAATTCACGAAAAGTCCCAATGCAATAATCGAGCATGTAAACAAATAAATTAATTGGAAGCCCGCCACGAACAGTAATCCTCAATAAACATTCATCTGCATTCCAAACAAAGGCTGCAAATATTTAACACTATTGGACAAAAGCTACAACCGAAATTTAAAGCCGCTATTGGTCAAAATAACTGCACAATTAGCCGTAAAACAACGTAACTACAACTGCAAACATCGACGAACATTATCCGTTGTTTTAACTAAAATAAACACGATAATTCTCGCTTAAACCAGAACAAAGGCGGTAACAGACCAGGGGAAGTTTCGAGAACTATCTAGATATATGTATGTAGATGACGCAATTGCTGGAACTAAAACTTAATTTAGTTGGGAAACTGCATTCGCTTTATCTGCATAACGGGGAACTAACTTTGTTAAGCTGGGCGTGGTTTGCTCGGTCGTGTTACAAGCCTACTGTGGTGTATATACGTATGTACGGAAGACAGATTTAGCGTGGGATTACTTGGTAATTGGACATGGAAATACTAGCGTGTAGTTTGCATACGTGCATTTGAATGTAAGCTTATTGTTGGTATGTTGTGTTTGGTACATGCTGACGTGATACATGGCTTAGTGCTAATTGTAACGTACGATATTGAATGCCTCAAGCCGGTTCGAATAGGCAACTTGGATACAAAATCTACCATGAAAAAAATATTTACATTAACAACTCTCATTTGCCAGCTAATTAAAGTAGATACTGGTAATATCCCCGAAAGAGGTTTTCTCTTTGCTGTTTTCCGATTTAGAAAAACTTGGATTCAGAATAAGGTACCAATATTCAGCCTACACTACTAGATCTAGCTTTTTGATGTCAGAAAGACTTAACACAAAACTAAACTATCTCATAATATTCTGCTAAATTCTGTCTACTTACAAAGTACATTACAAAACTACATCTAAGTACATAAGCGGGTATGAAGCTGTAACTGTGCACGAGTGCTGTTACTTCAAATTGCATTTGCATAACGCACTCGCTGCTCTGAACAGTGTGCATTAAAAATATAGTCAGGATTAATTTTCGTTCCGAGGAGGAAATGAAATGGACGTCTCTTTTGTCGTTAAGTTAGAGTACGTGGGAATATTCAGAATAGTGTCATAAAAATACAGCAATATTGTGAAATGTGTATATGACTTAGTTTGTTTTTCTATTTCAAGTAAAGTATTGTATCCTATTTAATGGTATTTGACTGTGCGGGAGATGATATTACGGGGATGAGTAAATAGATAATATAATTAATTAGAAGTAATTTGTAGATCCATGGAAAGGATTTAGGACACAAGATTATGATAGATTTAAACACTGTAATACAACGCTACCACATTTACTTTATTATTATTAGATAATCGATTTCAGAAAACAAAAAGATTCAGAAGTGATATTTATTTGATCGCAATGTAATTTTTTTACCGTAGATAAAATCGTACTTCAATATTCATAGTTCAAATTATTATTTGGGGCGGCTTTTCAAATTAAAAACTGACTCACGGATACACAAAACTTAAAAATTATTACCGGCTATGAAATATTTAATCACTGAATAAGTTAAGTTTAAGTATATCTCTCTTTATTACTATAAAGTTCACGTAATGAAACTTCTACACTCGTATGAGTAGAAAATATGATATAATTTTACATTTGCAGTCAAGTTGTGAAAGTCGTAATTCATATTTATGCAAGTTTGCTCACGCCCGAGTAAACTAATATAACACGACGGCGATGTTGAGTTAAAATAATTCTCGTACAAGACAATTTATGCGCTTGTTTCTCATATTTCTTGTTTTCATTTGATATTATTTCCACGTTATAATTAAAATATAAAGTAGGAAAACTTTACTTATTAGTATAGCTAACAAGGAGAGGTTATTATATTGTGGTTTAGATTTTTTGTTGGACAAATCTGACCGGAGATGTTATATTCACGTGAATTGCCGAATATTCAAATTCTTTAAATTCAACTTATACATTTCTACAATATATATCCACGTAGTTACATTATATCGCTTCTTATTACATCTATTTTACTCTCCTATCCAGCGAAAACAAAACTGACAAAATCACAATTTACGTCGGACTCCGGTACATTTACGTGTGAACCATGCCTCAACCTCACATAATGTACGACAATGGCTAAACCAAGCCGACGACCAGAATAAAAAATTCACTGTTCCAACCCTTCTATGGTCCCCAAGAGTCGGCCCTGCCACATGCATTACCAGGAAAGCCTGAATAATGTAAATACTACTCTCAGCATCATCTTGAATAAAAACGAAGCGAAAATAGCTAACCATGGTGGGCACAAACTACGAAAAGTATTTGAGAAAAACAGACAGACGCTTGCGACTAAGACGTAATCTTTTCCAAAAGGTGAAGCAAACCGAACTAAAAATGCAGGTATGTGTTGATTCGCGTGTAAAGTTCGAATAATAAAATGTGAGTACAATTCTTTAAATATAAAACATAATGTGTTAGCATTCTATAATGATTTTTGGATAATGGCAACTTCAATGGTGACACTAAAATTTGTTTCAGAATAAAGACAATGTTGCCCTTTTTGAAATAAGGAAAAGATGTTCCCAAAAATTTGCTTCAGGAAAAGTGAAGCGAAACATCGGAATAGCGTCGACGATTTCAAAAAGCAAAGAGGGTTTTTAGTGGTAAATAAAAGGCTTTTGTGAATGTGACCCTACTGCGCGTTAAATATACTTCAGATAACATCAGCTTCATGGCATGTTTTGTTGCAAGCATATATTTTTCTGATAAGGCATAATAAGTAGCAGGCCCGTCGAAATAAAAAGAGTTTATTTCCCCAAAATATTCACAAACTGGCAACCTACTACTTTCCTTTATAATTGACTGCATTTATAGAAAAAAAAAGTATTCTCAGATAAAATCCAGCAATCATCAACTCAAAAAAACGAAATTCAGAAATGGCGACACGCGGCGTGAAATTGAGACTGGTAAATTGAAGAAACGTAAGCTTTGCTTTTACTGAGTGCCACTGGCAGGATGGTGAAGCACCACTAAAAAAGTACATTAGCAAGCTAGTGTAGGTGGTTTACTGCATTTTAATTGTGCCCGCGCGTCGAATCAAATGGCAAAATGGCCGCTACCGAATGGCGCGAGGGAGAAAGGGGATCGTAATTTCGCGCTCGGGGCGACATCTATAATTCCTGAGAGCTATCATAAATTAGCATACGTATTAGATTGCGCGGCGAGGACAAATTCCAGGCACGATTGTATGTACATAGACAAATCCGAGTGATCTGGTAAATTATTACGCTATCAGGAAAATTACACAGAATATAAATCTAACACAAAATCAAGTACTATTTTTTTCATTTTTGATATCGAAGCTAAACTGTGAACGTCGTGCAATTATTTATGTAAAGCAATAAATGCAATGGAAGTAGTAATGGAAATGATTAAATAGGACATAAACTTACTGTAGCGTAGCAATCTAATAAAAAATATTGGAAATATAATTGATCCTGATCTTATTTCTGAGTCGGATGTTCACAGTTTAACAGATCAAACTCTTCTGAGAGAACTATTTTATTATTGAAAGTCGAAAGGTCAAACGAAAGAAGACATAAAAACTTGCCTTTATGACGACTGGGAACAGTCATGAGGCGAATTTATGCTAGTTTAATGGTTGTCAGCCGAACAAATGATAAAATTAATATTAAAATTACGCCAAGAACAAATTCATTAGACGTTTCAGATTAAAATAAAAGTCTGGGAATGTTCACAATGGGATGAGGGCGAGATAAAACGAATTTACGCTGGTCCCTAATAAAAGATCCCTTTCTAAGACTTGTTGAGCATACTCATTAGTTATTCATTTTCATTTTCTTAGTTATGACCGTAATTTTATACGTCTTGTATTTTACGTCGGGAAGTGATAAAATTTTAGTATAATAATAAAGATAGAACCATGTGAACTACTCAGCGAGCTCAGCTGATCTTGGTCGGGAAATGGACGCCTATAAATTTCAGCCGTAAATTATATTGAGGTGCTATCTTAAATGTGTTTGAGGGGAGAAATAGTTCTTAAATCGACTTAAGATTGAGGACGGTGATAATACGTTTAGGAGGACGCTTACAAAATATTTTATGAAATGAGCTCTCATCTTGCGACAGTAAAACTAAGCTTTTAAATTATCTAACTACAAAACCCGCGATGTCTCTTTAGAATACTATGGGCGGTTGTTTAGAGCGGTTGGTTTATACGCGCAATTATCCGTTGGAACCACTAAACTTCACCGAGAGAGACGTAAAACCTTGTTAGTACTGTAAATTTCTCTTATTCCTCCACAACTAAACAAAAGGAATCCACAGAGTCTTATAAACTGCGGTGCGTATACCAAATTGTTTCGGCAATATTGCCGGCCACCCGAGGATACAGTGTACATTACCGACACTACCACGCAAAGGCATTTAGGCTATAAAGAGCCGGAATATTTGCTATCTGGGCTAAATTCTGGTTTTCTGGCTAACCATTGTCTCGAAACTTGACGGTTTAGTAATTTTCTTCTAAGGGTCGAACTTTGAAACTATCTAGATTAGTTTTTAACTCAATTTGATTTCTATCTAATTATAACTTTCATAATAATTATATCGTGGCTAAAATTAGGAGTACTATATAAAAATTCAGGATATTGCTTAATGGGGAAGTGTAAAAAAGTATATAATTTTTTTTACACTTATTTTAAATTTTCAGTTAATTACTTCTTAATATTTCAGTTTGTTAATTATTTAATTCCAAGAAAACGCGTACGTTATTTTAAATATAGAAATATTTAAAGAAGAATAAACGTGAGCAAGAGCCTATCTAAACGCCGAGCACGCGCAACTTCGGTTACTCTCAAATCGATCGATAAGTACGCGTCTTTAACAAAAAGACCTTGACTACCTACATTATATTAAAAGCGTTCATTTCCCCAGTGCCAATATTCAAATAGGCCTGTATTTCTAAGTAATCCTTTCAATCGGGGAAACGAAATCCTAAATATCGCGATTATCGCTTTTTCTTTCAACAAGTTTGTGTGTATTTTGTTGTTCAATCTTGAAAGTGAGTACGTATTAATCTTGCCCTCTTCCCGGCAGGGCACTGTAATGAATGACCGACCGATGGCAAGCGAACAGCCTCTTTGTACCGTTGAAAACTATTCGGTATAGGCTCATACATTATCCCTCTTCGTAAGTGGTTCGTATATCATAAGTAAATGGTGGTAAATGTATGGCTGTTAGAGCTTGATTTCGTTTAATGGGTTTCGGTGAGCGTCGTGCATTAGTTTAGTGTTGTCGACAATAAATTGCAATAATCTCGTAATGTCTTGCCTCAATAAGATTTAATCGTTATCATGGTTGCTCTTTATTTTCGGGGATGTATTTATTGAGGAAGTCTCAATCTTTGAAAAGATTTGATATCGTTTTTTCGAAATGATAACTATTTATCGTGATATATAGTGAAATATTATGACTTAGGTTCGAAATTACAAATATAATTAACTCCAAAAATATTCCTAAAGTCCCTAATCCCTTTTAATTTAATAAACACGCAATACTTTTAATCAGCATCAGCATTCCAATTACAAGTACAAAAGAAATCTAATTAAAACTAAACACCCGATAGGGAAATGAATTTTCACGGCAAACTCTCAAATACTACGGTACACAGAAACTCGGCGACGGAAAATCCTTATTTGCTTTTGTTATTACATTGTGCTCTGCCTTCATAAATATGGCTCCCGGGGGATCGTTTCGTACAGTTGCTATGATATGAAAACGGGAAAATACGTATTTAAGCTTTACTTATATTTATTTTGGTCATTTGATACGGAGGTATTGTGTTCCCAATTACCTATAACGAACAGTATCGCTTTGGTAATGTATTCCTAATTTGGTGAAAACAAAATGGGTATGACCGTTTGTAATGAGATTGGCTTTGTTTTAGATATAATATTAGTTAATTGTTCCCGAAAGGATGGTTTTACGATTTTAGGACAAAATCGTGCTTTGTGCCCATTTCAGACCGTATATTTTTTCGTAAAGAAAGATACATTGTTCGTGATTATCAAACAAAGTGTGCACGGCTTAATTAAGCCGTTTTACTTATTTTATAGTTAAAAAACCTATTTTTTACAGATTTTTCCCCCAATTATTGAGATGCGAAATTCTAATTTACCTATTTTTAAATGTGAAATAATATATGATTTCTGTATTTCTCTTTTTAAATAGAAAGAAAGTTAGTAACTTTTACCTTTTTAGTGTAGTATTTTGGTAAATATACTAATTTTCAAATCAAATACACCTAAACAGATATTTTCTTCCCAAAACTATGCAGCAAATACCAAAGTTAATTATAAAACTGCAAATTATATATTTCAATAAATTTTCATCGAAATGTTCAAATATTTTCTCGTTAAACGATGAAAATTAATATTTCCTTTTAACGGTAGTAAGCCGGAAAGCATATTAAAAAGTTTTAATCCCTTGTCCCGACCAAGGCTTTGCGGCTTTTGAATTTTGAAGTGTTAATACTTAAATAATAGGCGGACTTAAGGTAAATAATGAAATATAAATCAGAAACCAAATAAGAAAATAATAAACTGGTAAAACATATGAGATTAAATTAATAAAACGGTAAAAGTAAAATAAAAAAATAATTATTAAATAAATATTAAATATAATAATATAAAAAAAATAAAAAGAACTTAAACAAAACAGAATATTCATACATTACCTATCCGCAAAGAGCACGCCACATCTCGCGCCGCCCGCCATCTGAAAAAAGACAAGATCGAATCAGCACATCGTACAAATAAAAAGAAAAACTTCCTAGAACAAAAAGGAGCAAATAAACGCCAGTTAGAATCCAAGTCAAAACAAAATAGAAACAACAAGTCAACAACACTTGTACGCGTCACGACTCGAGCGGGGGAAAGGTGAGGGCACCAAATAATCGCATTAGGGAGCGTTTGACGCAATCAAATTATACGGAAACTTTCGACGACGGTCGACACACGAACTGACCACAATAAATTAACACAAATACGTACCTTTGAAAACGCCTCGAAGACTTAGTAGATTTTTTAAAATAAAATATTTAAAATTCTAAACTGGATGTAACATGAAGTGTCGTTATCGGCAGGAGCTCAGTTGCGTCTAACTTTGCGGCGAGCCGCGCCCCTACACGCTACTTGTACTGAATCTGTACTCCTATTCCGGGCTTCGGGAGGCGAGCAACGCCTTACGTGCTTTAGGTTGCAAGTACGACTTGCGACTGTAATAAAACTACAACCTTAACATCCGAATATAAGGTCGGATTTGAAACGCGCGTCTGCGCTCTTAAGCTGGTTTGGAGTCTGCGCACTGCATTTGGGTACCCGGGGATGCTGCGCAAAATAGGAACACGAAATATGAACGAGACTGCTAGGCGCTGGCGGGTGGGGAGGGGTGCGAACAGACAGGGGATATTTGAATAGACCTCGCCGGCTCTTTCCCGCGGTGGACGAGGGCGGGGAAGGGGCGCGGGGTGCGCGAGGGGACCGCCGCTGTTGTGTCGGAAGCACGCTCCGTGGTACAAATCGCCAATGTACAGTGAGCAACGAATGTGCACTTCTATCAGTTTTTACTAAGCCCTTGGTTTCGCAAGGAAAAAACAAAGAGAGACGGTAATTGAATTCGCTCTCATTACATTATCTGCGAAGCAAGATGTTCTGCTGGGGAAATTTATTCAAGTATTTTCTGCCAGACATGAATACTTACAGTACCTTGTACTCGTACATACAAATGAGCGAAATGGAAAGAAATGCAAATGTATAATCGATGTTTGCTAGATTTACTGCTATACTTACTCAGACTATTGACGGCGGAGCGCTTAGTCTCGAGAACGACAAGAACATTGTAGGATATTCATGAATATTTTCAGACATCACTCGAATCCCTAAAATTTTGTGCTCTATGAAGTTTTATCTTAGCAAGCTTCATCCACTGATTATTCATTGTTTCTATAAAATTCGGTTCTCTACTACAACAGAGTCATATCTTAGAAATACTCATTAAATACTACCCACTAAATCATAGTAAGTTATAAACTGACTATTTCAAATAACACTGATCACTAATTATTCAATAAAGGAAAACATAATTTCTCCAACTCAGCCATTTATTGTTTAAGACTTTGAAATAGTTTACGAGGTAATATTTTTACTGCCTTTATTTAATTCAGCTGGCGTAGACGTTGGTTCTAGAATATTCTTAAACAATAAAACTACTACTTGAACGTGCTACTCTGATCTTTGCAGGTGTACCTTGTATTTATTAACATTAAGCCAAGTTAGAGCTCCTGCACCTTAAATAGGTAAAGACTTCCTTGAGAATTTCGGGACATTCTGTAGTCGATTCGTAATAGTAAGCGTCTGCAGCAAATTTAAGTAGTTTATTTTAAAAATTGGACCAATGCAGTAAATACTATACCAAATACACAATGAAATAGCGTTTGCTTCGATTTCATCTAGTTCAAATTAATATTGTAAACAACATCAAATGAACTAAACACTACAAAGTTAGATCTTTATTTTCTTCCCAGTTTATAATACTCTTCCACAATTTACTTGACTCGTCTTACAAGACATTTCGGTCGCGATTTCATGACTTGAAACTAGAAATATCGTTGCACGCGACGTTTCGTCCCCGGCTATCAATTTGTCAACCTATTCCACCGCAGAGCCTCGCTAGCTTAAGATGAAACGACTCTTTAGATTGTTCAACTATTTACGAGATCAACTACACTACATTCATCTTAAAATTTGAAGACGTAATTCTTCTTTAAGTCTTTTGTGAGATCGTGTATTTATGATAAAATACTTTAAGTAACTAATTATTTATTTTACCATAATATGAGATTATCTAATAAGAAAATTCATTTTTTATGTATCATCTAATTAGATTATACAAACAAATATTAATGTATTTTAACATGAGTACATAATTCTCCAGTATTTAATAGTCTTTTCTCAGTAAACCAAAATCAGATGTATTTTGAGTGTAGTTCCAACTGACCCTTATAAACAACAATCAATGTACTGTATTGTCATAAAGTAACTAAAACACTGTCTTAAATGACTCACTCTAAAGTATCAAAAGCTGTATACCTGTCAGCAACAGTATACATACAACCGTTATACAAGTATCAAGTATACTCAAGACTTGCAACGTAGTCTGTTGGGTGAAGTAAATCGTTGTGTCCGGACAGCGGGGCCGGTCGTGCGGAATCTCAAGATATGTCAGGACACCTTGCAGGAGATGCAAGTCAGGCAAATGCACTGGGCGGATGCCAATACTAATGCTCTATCATAACAGAGTATATTTATGTAATCGTGATTTGTTTGTTTGTTTAAAATGTTTTCACCTAGGTTAAGGCTGACCATAACAAAATATGAAATAATTGTTTTCAACTTGAGACATAACAGACTATGAATTGCTTAGTAGTCTTTATAATCAAGCAGAACTCCCTGGTTATAAACGAATGTCAAATTTGGTAACCAAAATCTTAATCGGTTATTTGGTAAGTCCTTTTTCCCTTGCTAAGATCACCATGGCAAGGAATAGCGAAGATCATGCGGTGTCCACAGCTTTGGAAAAATGCAGTCAGCACTACCAAAATCCAAAAATTAAACAATTGAAGTAGTGAAATTGGCATAACAAGAATTAAAACGTACAAAGGCAAGACATTCGAAATGTGCAGAACATTTCAAACCGAGGCCTGCTACGTAAAAGCCCATTAATTGAAGAGAAAAGCAACGCGCTTGGGCTTCGGCCAATTTAATGTATTGCTTGGCACGGATGCGCCTCGTAATCCAACGTTGAATAGGAATTATGGTCGTGCACCAACAATGTATTGGAAATGTAACTAGAATCGAAACGTGTAGCTACATGTAGCTGTATTTAGCTACATGTCGCTGTATTTAGCTACATGTATCTAGTGAATCGTGTTCATACATTGTGCATTGTTCCAAACGCAGTGTAAATGAGATTATGCAATTGGAAACAGCGTATCAGTACATTATCTTTAATGAGTTTTTCGTACAATGGGCGAAATGGTGATTATCTTTTGTTAGATATGCCATTACTAAATACGTGAATTTCTATGGTAATGTTTGAATATTGGGTTTGGAACAATACTAATATTACCTTATTGACGATACCCTATATTTCGATAGGCTTCAAAATATGATGCCATTTGGCAAGAGGAGTTTCGAATCAGAATAGCCTCTCAACAGAATAGAATTTTATAAAGAGTGTTCTCAAATGACTATGATAATGTTGATTCATGTTTTAATATGCTTTTAGCGAGAGCCAATATTTGTAGTGTAAAACAAAATAAACATTTTGATGTCATAAATAAAAGTATCTGTATAAAATCATAGTGTATACAGGGGAGTCATAAATTTTGTTATTAGCTTATAAAGCAACACAGCTACTGTTTTTCGCCGATCGTAAAATGAAACTTGAAAGTTACCCGGTTCTTCAATCTATGTTATATTATATTTTGATATCTTATACTCGAATATACTCATATAAACATATTTATTACTTTTGCTAACATACTGTTATATACGGTAAAAAGCAAAAAATCACATTTGCAACTGCATTTTTATCAATGTAAATAGTAAAAATACTACTAACTGACATCCAAAGTAATTTTACAGTCCCTGTGTATTTATTGTGAACCAATAGCAATAATAATATTTATATACATATTTTTGCTCAGCACTGTATGAGAAATAAGATGTAAAAAGTCTTTGCGACCATGATGAATTTTTGTACCAAATCAACAAATAAGTTTGAAACTGCGTCAGTTATTTGGACAAAGGTTTCAAGTTGTGACTGATTTCTTAAGTTTGTGTTCAGGCTAAGACTGTGAGCTTATATTTCCTTTAACGTTAAATCGAAATGCGAAAGTAACTGTGCCTGCATTTTCTTTATGCCTAAACCATAGCACTGAATTATAAAAAAGGACAAAATTTTGTACAAAGACAGCTCGTGTTTTTATTCCAGAAATCCCACGACAACGGGAACTATGGGGATGATAAGCCATGTTACTATCCACACGGACACAGTCACAGTTTACTAGTTAGAAATAAAAAAGAAAAGCCGAAATACCGACTTTTAATACAACTCTATCGTCTTAAGACTACCGAATAATATTCTAGAAAAAGAAAACCTTTTAATTGTTCTGGAACTATCTAATTACGGACAAACAATGCACCCTTACTGTCGTTGTACAAACTCTATGTAGAAAAAACAGTCGTTAGTTTTATTATCAACATGTTAATTGGGACCGAAGGCACTGGAGGCGAGCGCTTGAAGTCGCTTGGTGCTGCGCCAAATGGGTAGACCTATTCTATGATGTGCCAAAGATGTACTGGAAATAGTATACTTGTATTAATTAGAGCAGTATTGAACTCTTTAAGATATAGAAAAAAGATTTGCTTTCTAATGAAGACGAAGTTTCATACAACGATGCTGATCTATTTTCCAACAATGTTTTGTTTGAGATTATTCATGATTTTTCATGTCCGATATAACTATTTTGGATACAATCATTCCTTCATAGAGATGCTAAAATAAGCAAACTTAGGAAACCTGTGCACAGAGCGAAAGAATTTATCTTTATACATCTTTAAATCGCAGACAGTCTCTGCTTCGCAATGTCAGGAGATGACGAAAACGGTAATAACAAAAGTATGTTGTAGAAATCTGAATGCTTAAGCACAAATACATTTAATATTTGAGTTTCTTGCGCCTCAAATACGTTGGCCAAATAATATTTCATCGCTCAGAATAAGGTCAGGGTACAAATGAGGTCACCACTGTCAATGCGAGTTGGAACAGCTTCCGCCACTTAAACGCTCTAAATTTAAGATATCGTATGTTACGTACATCATACTTGCTTCCGACAGATATTGATGACGTAAGTGTCTTCATATAAAAAAGAAATTCGCAGAAACAAATACGAACCTATTTTATAGACTTTTGTGACAGGATATTCTATGTTCAAAAGATAAATTTTTACGTCGTTAGAATACGCTAAAAGACTCATAAATTTGGCAAATAATGTATAAGGAGCCTGTTATGTTTTTTCTGGAATAAAATTGTCTGGAATGGATAAATCAGCCTTAAACTAAGACTAAGAGTTTCATTAATTTCAATAGCACCCACATATAATAATTATTGAAAATAGGCAAAAACGCTAAGTGCTCTGGCTGTCTCTATACTAATTAATAGTGGTAAAAATGTTAACAGAATTCCGAAACTTAAAATTAAAGTCCACATCGACGTATCTTTTCACTATTGAGTTGGCAAAACTTTTGGACAAAAACAACTTTATCTTTTGAGTAAGTCTAGACGTAATCCATCACTTAAACGAAATCAACATAACACCATAAAACAAACGAACACTATAAGATTTCATTAGTGTAAAAGATCATATCAAAATACAGCACACGTATCAACCTACATTTGCACTATTGAAAGGATTGAAAGCTTAGTTCTTTAGTTTCTTGTAAAAATATGGATGATTAGCATAAAACACGGCTTTACATAGCTAAGGGTAAGTTAAAAGATTTTTCTGTATAAATATCGAATAATTGCAAAATTGTTACTCTTACGATTTTTTTCAAACCTTTTGACACACACGGTGGTTTGATGTGCGTTATAGTGAAAACGGTATTTAACGATTTTAAAAGCTATGATAATACGTCAAACAGCCAATGACAAAGACAGGTCAAAGAAATCCTTTGCAAAACGTAATAACATTAACCACCAACTTATTAATTAGTACAGATCAAAGACAACATTTCCAAAATCCATTGTCCCCAAACAAAATCAAAACCACACGTTCTGTGGAAATCTTCGATAACTGAGCAAGTTTCCTTACAACCAGTAACGAGGTTAGAGTTGAGCGCGGTTTTGTCTCATAATAACTTCCTAACAGTTGCTCCTCGCATAAACTGGCAACTTACAAAGTAATATCAGTGGGGTGCAGTTTTTCCTTCGACGTACAGCAAAGTTCCTTACTATCAGTGTGATTCCAACGCCGAGTTCTAAACTCCTTGGAGAATTTCCCTTGTCTGCTGAATACAGAATAATGTCTGGAACACTGCTTTGAATTGTTTCGTTATTTAAAATTAGTTTGTGGAATAGACTTTGATGCATTTGGAACGTTTTATTTTTCAAATGTTATGTGTCATTCTAAAACAGATTAAAGTTCAAAAACTATTCGACTTTTAAATCTAGGAAGAGCGACAGAAAAAGAACAGCCAAAATAATAAAATAGCATTAAAATGTTACCAGCCAGTAAACCAAAAAATTAAAAGACAATGAACGCAGAAAAAGAACGGCCAAAATAATAAAATAGCATAATACCAGCCAGTGAAGACTGTCAGAAAATTTAAAAACAATGAACGGAGGTTACATTAATATCTAACCTCTAGTTATTTTTTTTATATTTAAAATGGTAAAACTTTCTAAAGAGTTTTTAAACAAAGAATTTTGCTAACGCAATGAACGCTCACATAAAAGGTTTAACCTTTCTCCTAGACAGTTTCTTAATTAAACAAAAAGCAACATGTGTCCTAATATACTCGTACTGAAACATCGCTGGCACCAAGGTCCCCCACAGTTTTCTTATAATAACGTGGTAATTAAAACAAAAAGTTTTAAACATTTTAACGCTATTACGTTGATATATTTTATACACGTATATGACTAACTACATTACTCTTTGTTGTGATTTCATCAACAATGGAAATAACATAAAGGCAAGGAAAACAGTCTCTTCTTCCAAGTGACTTTGTGCTGTGAAAAGTGTTTGTACTACTTAATTAAATATATTTGTAAAAATGCAAATTTAATTTGTAGTTCTCTTTACATAACTTACTACCAAACTCCTGCTATTTCGATTCGAAAACCTTTATTTTAAATAACAAAACAAAGCTTTAAAAACACTACATTACATTTTACAATTTCAAACGTTTACCCGAAAAACAGCCTAAATAAACAAACAATAATTTGAAGTGAACATACTATAGTTTAGCAGTAAACAGTGTGTACACTTGTGGCCCGATTCAGTAATGTCCCGTATATTTCACGGGCAAATCTCACCGATGGCAAACTTATTAGGAACACGCTCACAACTTTCAATGTTATTCGCAAGCGGAACATATCGGCCAAAGTTTTATTCATTCGCTTTTATATTGCACTACATGCTGTGTTTAAACAGTTGTTACGAATTATATTGGAAAAGTTTTAGAATATAGGAATGTTTAGACAATTTGTTTGTATGTATTTAACAAAAATAGTTTGATCATTTGAAAAATAATATTATTAATGCCAGACAAAACTAAATACGAAGCTTTAAAATCATATTATAAATAGGAAACAGTAGTGCCTCGTTGCTATTAAATCAAAAATGGTCGATAAGGAACATTTAATTATTTAAAGGTTTTTATATTAGCTAAATATTCAATTTAATGATCAACTTACTCAGAACGCAGAAAAAGAGCTACACAAGAAATTTTCTTGCTTAATCTCTACTATTTTTAAGACATTTTAAAAATTATTTCTTGATAAAGCAGGTTGAGATTAATCAAAAATAAAATAAAACCCAATCCTGATATGTTACCAGTATAACGTAAAACTTAAAACAAATATATGAGCAACATTCGGGGCACGGATTTCAGAACACAATCATTGGAACAAAAGTTTGACTCAAATCAAATAGCAGCTGGTCTGCATTGCACGGTAACTCTGCCAAATGTTGATGCAACGACGCCAATATGGATTTATTGGAGCTTTACGAAAATTTACCAATTTCCTCGTTGCGATTTGAAATTTATTGTGAAATGGAGTTTGTTATTTGTTATGACATCGCAATTTTTATGCTGAAAAGTGTACATAGGTGTATGAAAAATTTTTGTTTCGCCTTATTATGTCCCAATTGCCATGAGCCTATAGTTAAGTTACTTAACAATAGCACATTTCTCTGTCCGAGAATAGGTCCCAAAATCGCTAGAACAACCGCAACAAAAATCGTCGTATTTTGTTACTCAAGTCTAAAATACCCTTAAAATATCGTGTCTGTAAAGTCCTATATAAAGCCATATATTAATGACGTCATAGCTAGATTGCGTTATTGATCCTTACGCGACGTAGTTAGTGCAAGCGCTAAAGAGGCGCTTTGATGAAATTTTAATTTATTTATCAAAATTAAGTTATAATGTATGCAAAGGTTATGCAGAGGGAAACGTCTTTACTCGTTATAAACTGAAATAAACATTTTATATTCACGATTTCTTTTTCTTCATATCAAATATTGTTACGTACCTCGCTCTGGCCTGTACATTAGCTACTCAAATCCTCAATGTCTTCAGAAGAACCAAAAATCTCTTCAATTCAAAATACCAACGTGCTCCACGATGCTTCTCTACGACTCTTACCAGTCTACCAATCTTCAACAAAGCCTGAAATAAATTAAAACGAAAACTATTACTCGAATGACTCGGAGGAACAAATTTCGGAGGCTCGCTAAAAGCGGGAATGGGGTATAAATCACAAGAAAAGCTAATAACTATTCAACTAATTAGTTTTATGTTGTTATACCACTGTATATCTAGTGGAGGCACATGCAGCATGAATTTAATTGGGAATTTATGACGTCATTAAATTGATGCAGAAATAGTGCAGCGGCAAACGTCAGGGACGGTCAGCAGTTTATTGGCAAGATATTGACCGTATTTCGTATGAAAAGTGATGGTATTTGCTGGAAAATTTTCGAAATACGACTTTAAAGCTGCTGTACCAAGATATTTTTAAAATATGATGACAAAGATTTTGAATTTTAGGGTGAAAATTTTATGCTGAGGTCTTAAAAGAATGTCAATGACTTGATTAAATCCAAGGTGTAAAACTGTGCTTGATAACATAGTGTTTTTCCTATAATTTATAGTTCCATACCTGCTACATCCCGTCACATAATTTTTTACTTAATTTGGTTCAGAATAGTAACTGGATCATTTCTCGTAGACGTTGTTTTTTATAAACATACGGTACCATCCAGAAACTGTGAACAAAAAATACAGAGACTAGAAAATTTCTAAGCCGGTAAAAATCTAATCAGACTTTACATACCATTACAATTGCATTGAAAAAACGAAAGGTAACCTCTTACTCGTTTCAAAATTAAAAACAACACATCGTCAGAAGTGAAGTAACAGCCTTTCCACAATTATGGGGACCATAATCAACGTGCTTGATACGGTACGAGCTCGTAATGTTACCGTTTATATTCTGCTAACGGTACCTTTGCTATAAATCAGTGCGATAATAATTATACGCCGACCATTTGTAGCCATAAGGGTTACTAGAGGTCTCTGATAAACGCACACCGATGCCCTGAGAATTATATGTGTAATTTGTATTGATGTGTTGACACTGTGTTATTGGGCTTTGTGAGATTACCTATTGGATTTAGGATGATTCGTGTTGGGTGAATAGGTAGATTGTGTCATAGATTGGATTTCCAGCTTATTGTGCTTGAAGGAGAATGTAAAGCTCTTTGTCTAAAGGTAGACTAGGGCTGTTGAAACGTCTAAAACCCGAGTATTAATTAGGGATAGAGCTTGCGTCTTGGCATCTTTCAGTGTTGTTAAAATTAATTGATAAGCGTGTTTATAATGGACGTAGGTTGCAAATTGAACCCAAAATCCCGAGGGTTGTCATTTAGTAGCAACTTTCACCATCAAATTAAATGAACTTAAAATTCACTACACTATCAAAACCCATTCAATCACCGCAATCAAAATTCAATTCTTCTCTCTCTGTCCTTTCCATTAATAGTAAAAGAGACGGCATCAATTACGATTCGTGTAGTATCAGGATCCGTGACGTCATGTCGGGCACGGAACCCTTTTCCGAGAGATTACGCGTATCATGGCCGAGGCAGGGTAAATAGCCCAGCGATCTACCCTCCTTACATTTATCGGAATACTCATGTAAATAACGGGATCGGGGATTCGTGTCCTTTCATATCCCTGTGAAGTATGAAACTTATCATATTGTAAATAATTCAGTGTGATAGGTTATTGAAGTGGTGAATTTATGTGGACTTCATAACAAAGAAAGTTATTTTTTGTTTGTAAATTGAGACAAGGTTTCTATGAATTATATCATATACTTTTTATGATTTGATTTTTATGATTTAGGAAATTTATGTTCTAAATCATTGAATTATACATAGATTATGTTATTTTAATAAAAATGTAACGTTTTATTATTTTAATTTTAAAACAGTACACTAACTCTGCTACTATAATCGTTGGTCTAATAACAAAAAAAAATATACAGAACTTATTTATTATTCAGTTTCCCGCGTGTCGATGACAGTTGAACTCATATTCCCAACGTATCAAAATACGCACTCAGTTAAGAGACAGTCAAATTGGCAGCGCAGGACGGCGTCACCGGCCCCGCATTATTACCCCACTCTACGCACCCTTTTTATCTGGACCCGACCCTCACAAACTTTCTCAGGAATCATCGCTTCAATCCCACCCTTTAATATTGTTACATAATATTTTCAAGATAACCCCGTATCAACCCGATTTATGGATATAGAGGATCACCAGACCGAGTGATGACCCATAAATGCAAACCCCCTTATTTTTTTCTAATTCATCTACTCATCAAAAATGCCTACTCCACACTAAAATCTGCGGTTACTACCCAATACTGCTCGGCAATAACTTTTCGCCGCACGATTTTTCATAAACTTTGCGACGATAAGTATATTCCTTCGTTTATATAAAACACAAATCTTCGAGCAAGCGTACACGAGACGAGGTAAGTAATCCGTTCCTCTATCAAATATGAAATACATTCTAATGCAAATAAAATATCGCTCTCTCTTTTAGACTAACGCTTTCGATAAAGTATTTACGAGCAGGTCGATATCTTCGGGTACATTTACGAACAATTCCTTTCAAGTATTATGATATTTGCATATTCACATAACAGATATATTGTGATATATCTCAGTCAGTTATCATTGGCAATATAACCCCATGTTTCCACATGTCAACATATTCCTTCTTGCAAATAACGTATTTTATAGCAAAACTGTCGGAGCGACCAAATAGGAAATTGTTGCCACTCCCAAGACGCGTACCATGTCGCGAGATATGTACGCGAATTATTCAGTTTTTTACCTCCTCAAGGGATGATCCGTGTCACATTTCAAGTGACGTAACCATTAGCACCATAATGTTGTAAACTAAACTTTATTCGCAAACGTTTAGGGGAGAATTCGCCGTGCTAATGAGCCCGAAGATATGTTTGATAAGTGACGGGCGCAGATTCCTTGTTTTTACTCTTGCGGTGGGATTCGAGGAGCTTTTGTTAAGTGTTCAGCCTGTTCAGAATGACGAAACGGAAAAAAAGCCTGGCTCGATTAAGCCTTCAAAGAAAAACATTCGGTCTTTCATTTGAATTTAATTTACAACGATTGGCAGTATTGAATTGGTAATTTATTCTGAGTAGCTTAATGGCGATTGGGAAATTTAGAGAAACATTACGGTGGAGAAACTTGATTACTTTTAGTTCTATTTTTTTGGTATATTTTTTCCGTTACGGAACTCTGGTTCAGACTTCAGATTCGATGAGAGCCGGCAATAAATCGGGCAGCTCCGTGCCCGCACTAACTCTTCGATTACCAGCGACCCGCGAGCGACCCTAATGTAAAGCTTTAATGAAGATATAAAATTGGATTCGATTCTCGGACCACAGACCTGCGGACTAGACCATCATAAAGTAACATGATGTGCGGATGTCATTATCTTTAACGATTTAAATAAAAATAAAGCGACAAGGAAGACAACATTTGCTGTATTTTTGTTTACCAGCGCTAAAAGGATACATGACTGTTATTTTATTTTACGATATCAAGCGCGTTTATCTTAGCTCTAAAGTAGGTCTTCTTTTACAACAAAAACCTACGTGACTAAAAAAACAAAGCGCAAACTAAAAGTTAAAGCTTAACACTATACTATTAAAAATTTTCAGCATTTTGCAATGCATATCTACAAACACATATCTCACATTTTTCCATGCAAGGGACAAGGGTTCACTTGTACCTACAATAAAATGTTACTTTTCATCATGCGTGAGCACAAACCGGGAAAATGTTCCTTTTTTACCAACAATAACAATATGTTTTGTATTTTCCTGATGTAACGCCAAGGATTAGATTAAACAATTTGCGATAAACAACCTCAGAAACGTCTTACTCCCCTATTTGCTGAGACGCTCGACTAAAAAATTTGTTATATCACAGCTTACGGCGCGTGAACATCCCCTGCCTCGATGTTTTCATCCAATCTCACTTACACCTCACCGCCATAATGTTTAATACACCTAAAACATCGCTACGTGATTTTCAATACAAGCAGCTTAAACTAATTCTCATAATCTTTACTTAAACCACGGGTACAAAATATCGTTGGCAGGCCAACACAAAGTTTCGGCTCACCTATAAATCAACGTTAATATTTCCTGAAGTTTTTACAACACAATTTTTACGCAGGCCATGTCTAAATAAGTTTTAAGAACCTTTAATAAAGAATATTTTGCCTTACCCGCTGCTGTATTAAAAGGATAAGCAGAAACGAGTTTACCTTTAATTTTTGATAGCTTTGGTTAAATCGTCTACTTTGTTATTTTAATTCCGGGGAAACGTAGCAGAAGTTCAATTAACAAAATTGCCAATTAAATGTTTACACTCCGTAAAATAATTTTAAACGCTCGAATTTTCATAATCAAGCATTATCTCTAGACCCGACGTAATGACATTCACCGCAAATCGCTAATCGCTTTACAAACATAACGGGCTTGCATAGAACTCTAAAACGTCCACATATCGAGGGGCTCTGGGAAAATTTGCAACTGAAATCTGGACCCTCATACGACATATCGCAACTGCGACGCGCCACTATGTGCGACAGTGATAGCAGTATAAACGTTGCGGGTGCGAGGGGGACAGACTTACCTTTTGGTAGGTCATATTGATCTTTCACCCGCCATTTTAGAGCGAGCCATTTTCGCTTCGGGCGTCACATGTATACCAGGGCCCGACGCGCTGAAAAAAAAGAGAAAACCTTTTATTCGCCTGTCATTTCGTGTTTTAATGAAATATTCCACAAAAACGAGGATGAAGGTAGAATTTGATGTACAAAAATTAGCATTTTTGATGTTGTGAAAATGAAGCCTCGTCTGGTTTTGTGGCGTACTGCGATCATTTACATAATGTTTAATTTAACGCCAAATAATATCAGAAGGTAGAAAGTCCATTATTCCTCAATAATTACTTAATTCGGTAACCATGTTTACATTACGAAAATCCAATTCGCCATTAGGTACTTTTGGTAACGAACAAACTTCTCATGTAACAGCGAAAATCAATTACATTTAATACACGAACATGAAGAGTTATATGGTTTTTAATACCGATATTGGACGTGACCGAATAAACTGGGGTTAATAAAAAATAATGCCAATATTAAACTGGTAACACGGAGCTTGCCCCATGGGAGTCTCGGGCTACGGATGTAAGCAATTTTACATTCCTAAACTGGAAAAGGTGTCGACAGTGTTGAAATTTATGAAAATTCTATGCAATTTTTTTGTTTTAAAAAAGAGCTTTTACATTAATCTCTCGCAAATGGAACGGAAAAATATATTGAGAGTCCGTTCTTTGTTTGTCGGCAACGAGAGGATATTTTAAAAAATAGAATTCGGCTTTATTTTGTTCGTAGCCGACACCAGTGCTAGTCTGTTTTTGTTTGCCCAGACTTAATTAAAAATCAATTCATATGAGTGCTTCTTTTTGCACTATGGTTTGAAACAAAAAGGTTTGTGGGACCTTAATTTACGTTTATTATCACAAAAACTAGCTTTACTTACTAACATAATTCAGTTTAATTCTTACACTACGTCGGAAGCACTCGGAAATATCCGAATATTTATCTCCTTAGATGGTTATTAAGCGAGATTTCATCGTTCCTAGCTCCGGGATCAAGGAAATAGTAACCATATTGTACTAACTCTTAAAAGTATAGAAGCCAATCGATTTTGAACCCTATTGCCTTGAGATAAGGAGTTATTGTTATTCTGAATGTAGTTATGGGATTAGATATTTTTTATCCGCTATGTGAAGTTACTGAGAGATAGTTCCTATTTGTAGACAGTTTAAAACTCGTTATAGAAAAAGCTATTACTGGCAAAAATAATAATGTTCGAATAATTCATACGACTGAATTTAAATACCTACTCATATATTTTTTTATATAAAATGAATGTGTATTCTTATTAAGTGTGAAACACGTTCACGAAAAGTGTATCGAAAATTCGAATAATACCGTACTTGTACAGTATTTTTATGTGGAATACATACTCAGAATTTTTCAAAGCCAAAAAGCATCACAATAAGATTTTCAGTTCAAATCCTAATCCAGAAAATCTGATCCAGATATTTGCCTCTAATACGAAATGTCTTAGCAAATATCTTGGAATAAAACCTCTACAGAATTCCCGGGTAAGAACATCGAAAAATAGGCTGGTAATCTTGGGTGTAGATAGGCTGACGGCTTAATCACGAGACGCCATTAGCCATCGGATATGTCTATCAAGAAATAGGAAAGTATAGCTCGAAAGAAAAGCTTTTTGTTCTTGCTTGGAATACAGTAATTTTTAAGATAGAAGTTATGATTGTTATTACTATTTGAGACTTCAATAACGTGTTAGTGTAAACCCGTTTTAATTTATTAAACATTTTCGATGAATAAATACATTTTGATTTAAATATGCCAAAATTTGTATCGATTATTTTTTGTATTTAGTTGTCGATGATATCGAAGCTAGACTTAAATATTATGCTTAAGTATTATTTATTGTTTCCAAAATTTAACATAACAGGGCTTGGTTTCGTATATAGGTGGTGAAGATCTAAAAAAAATTATTTTCTGATAGCATTGATTGATAAGTCCCTATTTTAAAAATACAATAGTATTTTTTGCGTTAAATTACGAAAACCAGCCATTACTTTATAAAACAATGCACAATTTAAACAGCCAATAACAAAACAGCTGCCAAAAACGCAGCATCGTTATGCCCTTTGAAGCAGAATCATATCCACTAAAATGCTATTACCGAATATTATGACCATGCGATAGGCAGTTTCCAATTTGTGGAGGCATCGAAGCCAGCCGCTGTGACAATTAGGCTTGATTTAGCACCACTAATAAACATAGTAGTGATTCTATGATACCGATATACGTGAGTAAAATAACAACACGCTGTATTAATAGCAGGTAATGTTAATTGATAACATAATTCAATGTTATTGCAGTGCTTTGATGGGATTTTATAGAGGGTGTTGTTATTCTTTTGGAGAGATTAGTGGTTGTAATGTAATCAAATACTTTACATGGCGTATTGTAAATGTCTATCGGAGCAATCTACATTTAGCATTGGCATATAAGATATACATTTTCTTTTTAAATTAATAACATAGACTTTCTTAAGACAATATGTTTGACTGTTTCTAAATCTGACGTTTGAGGAATATAGTTCATAGCATTTTTTTATTATTACGGTGGCTGTTATTGGCGTTTTAGCACAATAAGTTGAACTAGCCGTGGTCGCAAGTAAATATCGAGAGTATAAATATATATATACCTAGTATAAAATAAAATATTAAAGACATTTTATAAAAATATTTTGGAGACCATGTACCTCGTGAAATATTCTAACGTTTTATTTACCAAAGCACGTTTATCTAAGCATCTGCATGTTTCACGTTACGTCAGTAATCAAGCGATCTGCTCGATCAGCAGTGAAGATGATAGGTGCCGATAAAGATATATGGCGATACCATCTCTTAGTAGTCAGGGTACCGGTGAATGTAAATAATATCGCGTTACGGTAGGACAACTGATATTTACTTATAGAGGAAATGGCTGAATAATACTGGAAAGCTGGTAAACTACTTCTTTACTACTAAATGTAGGAAAATGATGGTCAATGCAAAAAGCATGATTATTCTGATGGTTATAGATCAGTATTAGTCTTTGTTGTTTACTTTCTAATTGATTAAATAGGTAGTTCGACTCATTTAACGACAAAATCATTTTTCGACAGGTTACTTCTATCATCCTAAAGCCGACTACATTCTAAATACAAGGTCGTATAATACAAAAAAAGAAAAATGTTAGGTAACTAATTTAGTCGTGTTAGAAAACATGTCGTACATTAAAGCCTCAACAGCTAAGATGAGTTCGCAGCCGTAATAAAAGGCGTTTATTAATTGCGTCGGGCAACAAGGGCTTATTTTATGGCACATATTATACTCGTATTTTACTACCGAAAACGTTCTCATAATTACTTAACAACTAAAAACGGCCAAAACAAACATTATTTGTTGAAGTTTAGTTTCAGATCGTTGAGTACAAAACACTAAAAAAGGTATAAAGGTTGAACATTGTCCTAGCTAACCAACCAGTTTGTCAAGACCTGTGGATTTGCATACTCTCCCTTTGATTTGTGTTGATAGTGTATTGTTGAAAGAGGGAGGGGAAGATCTTGTTATGCTGGCGAGACGGTATTCACATTGGCTAGCATAGGGATGAGCCCCTCGGATAATTGTCGCCGGCAATGGGAACAATGACCCGAAAATATGGTTAGGGTATTTAGTACGCACCTTGTGTTATGGCGGGTACGCTATTTGTATACTACATAATGTTATCTAACTAAAACAATATTCATTAGCGAAAACTCTGAGGTCCGTGTGTTATGTTTAAAAAGGAAAGTTTATGAAACTTTATTTGGCAGGAATTTAATTCAAGTATAAATTGGTACTCCTGCTTGTCCTTGATGTGATATCGAATCTCGTAATCTGCATTTTGACTAAAAAGGTTAGGTTTTAGTAAGTTTAATGTAAAAGACCGATAAATATTAATATTTAAGTGTAATTTTTTTTTTTAATTTATAGAATTACTTTTTTCAGTTTAACCAGTCAGTGTATCGTACATAAAAACTAAACTATCCCTTCTATAATTGGATGGTGAATTTTATAGCAGTCGTAAAATTACCATGAAGCACTGTTAAGAGCATTACAAATGAAAGTATTTGTTCAAGATTTAAAGAAAGCAGTAAATATTGATTTGTAAATGTGGTTTCGCATAATATAGCTCTTATTCTACAAGTGAAGAATGAGAGAACGATATTCTGAATATAAAGAGAAGAGAAGAGGGTTTCCTACTTGTTCTTTTTTCTTTCAGGAATTTATCATGAGTATTAATTATAATCTATGCTACTACTTACTTAACAAAATAAATATATGATGCTTACATCAGTAGCTCGATTCTCCACAACTATCGACTACCGACAACCGGTTAAGTATCGATAATTTTTACTCGAAAATCTGTTTGTCGCCTCTAGCGAGCTCCGTAAAAACTATTTTAGCAGTACATTTTAAAAGTCAAAGTCTCGAAACTCGATGGTTCTGACTCTTCAGACTCGCGCTATTTTCATCGATGAGATTTTATATATTTCTCTTTTGTGTAGTAACGCAATTAAAACAATAACAAAAAGAAAAAGTATTTCGTAAGGCCGTAGCCCTGCATATATACATTTAAAATGACCTCCCAAAACTTCGGCTAGTTATAATAATAAAAGTCAATATGACATTCGCAGCGCATCAAGTTTTGGCAAGAGTTCAGAACTAAAGCGTTAACAGTGCTATTCACAGCATCTGTCCGCCTTGAGTGGTGGAAACGTTTTTAATATAAGCCTCTCAGTTCTATGTTTGTATGTATGTATGCTGCTGATATTACTGAAGTTTGATTTTTATTATTGCTATTTTTTACAAATTACTGTCCCACTGCTAGGCTAGGGTTTATTTCCAAAGGAGGGGGGACCTTGAGATATTATTGTTGTATTATTGTATTATTATTGCTATTAGATTATGAAAACTTCTTTAGATGGACTCGTTGGCTGGATTAGATTGGAAAAGGATCAGAGAGCGTGGAATAGACAAAGCATGAGTAAAATTATGATGAAGATTGATAAATAATATAATTTGCAAACTAACCTGCTTGTGGCTGACTGTCTGTAATTCTAATAAATATGAAGTAATGCCTAACTTAGAGTAGTTTTTAGGTGATACTTTTCGTTTTTTATTTTATTTTATCGTATGGTCACTGGTTCTTCTACTACTTGTAACTAGTTTTCAAGTCAAATGGCACATTTCATTGATATTTACGACTCGCCAATTATCTAGACTGTTAAATCAAATAACTCAAAGAGTTGGCTGTCGAATGTCTGCTCTGTAGACCGATCGATATTAGGCTGGACGTACACTAACCACGCGACACCTAAACTATCACAGACTCATTTTAAAATGATTTAATCAAGTGAATCATGCTGACACTTATCAAATATTACTAGTAATATTTGATAAGTGTCTTTGATTCTGACTGAAACGTCCCTAGGGACGTTTCAGTCAGACTTGCTCACATCAGCATGTAAACAAATCTCTCAAAAAGATAGTGGATAACTTCTAAAATACCAGTACAATATAATAACTATTATTAAGTACCAATTCTTTTTCGTTACTACTCATGTTTTAGCATGCAATAATTTTTCGTTTAAGAGACTGTAAAACACACAAAAGTATAAATAAACCAGTGCCTCGATTCTCTACTACTATCGACTACCGACAACCGAACTGTCATCGAGAAATTTTGTATGAAAATCTGATCAGCGCCTCTAACGGGGGTCGTAGGAAACATTTTGGCAGTACATTCTAAATGTCAAAATTTCGATAGCTAGCCGGTTGTCGGTAGTCGATAGTGGTAGAGAATCGAGGTACAGTCTTGAAGATGTTCACAGAAACAATAAAAACAATTGATATTCGGAGCATTACAAACGTACGTTATTTGACATTAGATTTGATTTAGACAGACACAGTTCACACTTTTGGTATAGCCGATGTACAGTTTTTATTGCAACAATCGAGAAATTTGTCGCTCAGTCAAAGTAAGCTTCACCTAAATAAAAAGCATCGCGGCGAGTAGTCTCAAGTGAGTGATCGTTGTTTGTCTTCGGAGACCTTCCGTACCTCCAAGTACATTAGAACATTGAGCCTGGTTGTTCAGCACACAACGCTGACCGTCGTCACGATGCTGGCTAATCACACGACAGACGCTTTACGTAAATACTGTTAGACTATTTATGAGAACTTAATTTGATTGATGATTGTAGTAATAAAATTATTGGCAGTATTTGAAGGTAGTAATATAATTTGTTAAAACAGGTTGATTTTCGGTTTACTTTATATACATTTTCTTACAAATTGTTCTGATTATACGTGACTACCTACACTGTTGGTAATCAGTTTCTTAAAGAAGACCTAAGGTACAAGCATTATTTACAATAGTTACTTGCCCTAATTGACGAGTAATTAAATTAATATGATGAAAACATAGAAATTGAAGTTACAGTTTAAAATTGTGGAACTTCTATGCAAAAAAGTCTCAGACACCTAGCACGTAGACTTTACACTGACTGTCCAATTAACCGCCCGATAAAACAAAGACACATACTAAACTATACCAGTTTATGTATGCATCAGGGAGATGAAACTATACTTATAGAAAAACGACATAAGTGCTTCTCTTTCCTTTACATTATAAGCCGTTTCCAACTGGATGTGCGATGTAGTGTTTCTATTGTATAAAGTCCCGAGGGATGGTTATAATGAATCTGTATGAAACATCAGTTCTTGCATGCATGCTTTGTTTTCAGACTAATTGTGTCTCTTGAGTTTAATTCGTTATTTTAGTCTGGAATTATTTTCTAGTATTTATAGATGGAGAAAAGCGTAATAGAGTGAAGTAGAATATACGAATATATAGAGTGGATACTTGAAGAAAGACCCAGACGAGAATTTTGTTTATGTTTAATGGTAGTTTGTTGATCGTTGATAAAAATATCATTAACTTAAATATACAGCAAACATAGTGCTAAAATATTATTGTAAAATTTGGTAACATGACCGGAACAAGTCTAAAAATGTAAATTGCAAGAACAAAATTAATTCAGACTTGCGGTTACCAGCACTTGAAAATTTCTTTCCCAGTTTAAAACCCCTGTTCAACTCAACATTTATCGTCCCGACAAATCAGGCCGACACGAAGGGACCTTACTGAATACACGTTTGTATTTCATCCTGGCTACTGATGTTCTAAGCTCCATGGACTCTGTCAGTCAGGCCGATTTGTAGGCAGTTAAAGTGTGTCGTGTATAAAGGGCCTTAGTAGTAGCACTTGAAAATTTCTTTTGCGATTTATGTATCGCAGGCGACGGACCAACTTGTACAATTACCGCGCCAACTCGCAAATCTTTCGTTCTGCAGTTGTGTTGAAAAATATTACACTTGGCATGTTTTGCGAGGAAAATTTGGCATATTTTCTAGAACATTACATAGTGGTGTTGATATTAAATATCGTTTGTTAAAGTGAGCTGGCAATGTATTGCTGTTTTAATAAAACATTTCGTTCTTCGGATTTTTGATAAAGAAAGAATAGGTTAAAAACAAAGCTACTATAAATAAGTAGTAGAATAGTGTATCTAGGCTAGTAATTACCAAGTACCTAGGCTAAGAATTGGTCGGATGTTTTTTTGATAAGTGATTATGTAAAATCTAATACTCTTAAACTTTTTCAGTCATAACGAATTATCTAATTATGCGTGATAGCAAACAAATCCTGATAAAACATGAATATAGTTCACCTATAGACATAACAGGACATTTCCATTAGCCCGAGGTTCTATAAACTAACAAATCGAAAAGAAACTCCAACCAATACAAGCTTTTAGTTGCACAATACATTTAACATTAAGTGAGCAAACAAAAACGAATAAAACACCACTCGATACTTTCCACTCTTACATAAAATACAAAGTTTTAAGTTTAACCACAGAATAAAATAGGTTTAACTTAAGAGCTGTGCAACGAACCGTGTCGTCCATAGCTCTGCATTTAATAATAATAATAAACTACTAGCCTGACCTGACTTCGCCCGGGTTACTTCAAGTTTACCTTTACAAATTAGACTCTAGAACTACTCCTAATAATCACTCTAAATATTGATCAAAACCACATGAAAGTCCAGTAGATTGTTTTATCGCGAGCAGGGAGACATACAGACGCAGCGAAAGAAATTTATTATATGTAGTGATACTGATAACGTACCAGTTTATAGATAATCAGTGTCGCCGCGATCTATGGACTTCTGGATCTATAGAAAAATGTGGTAATTTACTTCTAGTAAATTCCAACGAGACCTTTTCATTAGAAATAGTGCAAAGACTTAAAGTGGCCAAAACTTGAATTTTAGAAAAAAGATCACTCGATTGAAACGACACAAGATTCCTAGTCTATGCTGTCTACACTAATTTATAAATGCGTAAATTTGAATGCTATACCGTTCTTCCTAAACACCCGTATGTTTGTTCCTAATCACGCCAAAACTACATAACAGATTTCGATAAAATTTGGTAAGGACATAGATAATTTTCAAACTGGATTAATACATAATATATTTTTTATCCCGGAAAACCGTTTCACGTGAACAAAGTCGCGACAGAATCTAGTCATAAATAAATTCATTCTTCGCTACATTTCCTTCCGTTTATGAAACTGAAAATGCAGGTCTCGTCCGTAAACTATAAAGTTAAGGCTAGATTATGTATGGACTTTCTACGTGAATAAGTCTAGCTTTACTTGAGGATTTTAGAACGTAGCTCTTACTTTATACGTTTTATAGCTTCATGATATAACTAACTGGGAGTGAGATTCCTGTTATTTGAAAATACGGAAAGTGTTAAAAATATGTTATGGCTTCTTTTTCTTAAAGTGATATTCTTTTGCTAGATGTGAATCTTATTGTTTAACAAGAGATGTCTTAGGGCTCATAATAATATAACCATACTATATTTTAATTAGAATTAGGGTCTGACTTCCTATACGTAAAGAAAACCCATCTTCTTATTTGCCACATTTCAATTTGATACTCAAATTTTTATTTAGAACGAAAAAAATATCACCAAAATAATATATAATACCTCTTGTCATGTACTTTAAACCGAACTAAGTGCTGCCTCGGGAACTAAAGTAACTTGACAAGAAGATAGATACATATTTGAAGATGGAACAATACAGAAATGAACACAACTTGGTTACAGTAAGCTACTGTAAGATGGCGCCACTATAAGAGACATTTAATAATTTTAAATACGGATGTATTTAGTTACAAATATATTTTTAATTAGTAGTTGAAACAGTCTTACTAAAATGAGAAAGAACTTACAAAACTTGTCGTTAATAAATTCAACAACTTATGCTACGGTAACGCCATCTATACTGCCAACATGGCGATTACAAACTCCTCTGAAGCCTTCGAACAAAGCCTCTGAAAGAAACATCACATTCTACGCAATTACAGATACCATGAAGTTCAGGTAGATGGCATTGTTTTTTAATGCATCGTATTTAAAGTTCTAACTGAATATTCTTAAAATAATAATAATTAATACAGCAAAATAAACTTACCTATTTAGCCAATAGTTGATTGGTTATCCCAGAGTTGGTAGCAATGTATAAGTATACTGTTTTCCATAATTTCCTGTGCCAAAGCATTGACCACTGCTTCAAATACTAAGAAAAATAAAAACCCCAACTTTTACCACGAATATAACTTGATAAATACACACATCACGAACAGGAGTCAACAGCAAACTGTTGATAGTGAACCAAACACCAGCTTGAATCACAATCTTTGGCGGGAACAGATACGCTCATCTTCCCTCTCACTCGCACTCACCAAAAATCCTATCTCCGTCCCTCACCGGTGTCGATTAAAGTAAAACCATTACGGCGAGAACAAAAAAGGGTCCCCTTTGAGCAAATTGTAATATATCATCTCTTTGACGTTATGAGCTTGGGGTCTTCGGCCAGTCTGCTTTGTCCAGAAGCAGTAAATTTTATTGGAGTTAACGGTTTCTGTGCGGAACGAACGGATTTTTAGACACGTTTCGAACCAGATAGTGACTTGCACAAATAATTTTGAATAATGTTTGTGGAAATGGTCTTTTTCATAGGGGAGAAAGAGGATTAAAAAATAGTACACCATATTCCCGCTTTTATTTCCAGTTTGCAATCGAGACTCCATCGGGACAGATGTGGTGCAAAGCTATGGCTGTTAAAGTATCTCATTGATATCAAGATTATATATTTTTTTATTCCCAGATCGGAAACCGCAAAGAGTCTTCGCCAACAGTTGCAAACGTCGTTGTTTTATGAAAGATCTTTAAAAACTTAACCAAAATGTGGCTAAGTTAACAAGTATCTACAACTTGAACCTAGACTCAGATCAAGCTATAGTGTCGTATAGATTTATAAAAATACTAACACACTTTTAACAGTACAAAACTATGACGTCATAATCTAGTTCCTCTCAGAGCGGAACAAACGTAAGCTGCGAAACGTTGGGACCCTCACGGATGAGGCTCATCCATCAAATGTTACAATAGCCAGGGTCGGGTTCATTGCCACAGCAGCTGATTCCACACAATCGAATAAGCTAGCTATAACGCTGCATTGTTGCGAAGGTCATAAAATAGGATTTGGTAGCTTGCTTTTGTTAAGAGAATAAAATGATGTAATTTATGAGCATAATAATATTATTTGTTCGATACAAATTTTTAGGTCCTTTTCTTTGTTTGAATAATATCACGTTTTTATTTATCTGGAATTTTAGACAAATATAAAATTGATTTACCGTTAAGACTTACAATGACTTTTGGTTTTTTAATTATACATTTTTTATTGTATACTCTCTCACACTAATAATTTTTGTGTTTTACAGACATAAAATATAACAACTATTTGGAGCTCAGACTGAAGAAGATTTGTTCCGGGTAGAAGTTGAAGTTAAAATAGGCAGAGCAACCATCCACCTAAATTATAACATCTTCGACGCCGACATACAATCTCTAATACGATACTGGACATAAAAATCAGCAATTTTTGTAGTAATAATGTACCTTGCAAAATCCCAATGCTTTTATTCCTTAAGTAATTTAAAGTACTAAGTAGATGTATTTATTTTATCTAATTAAATAAATATTTAATATAACATTATCACGTGTGTTTCCCTGGATCTCTAATTACATCCCTATTTGCGTTCAGCACGTGCCATCAAGCGTTAAGTATCTGATACAAAGTCAATAGGTTTCTGATTGTCTCAACGAGAAACGTTCTCAACTAGATTACTTAGCACGTTATGGTAATTGTTATGACCATTATAATCCATTTTAATTTGTAAAACACTTATAGGATTAGCGAAATATACACGCGAAATGTATTTCCATTCGTGAAAATCATATTTTCCTCAATTTTTAGGTAGTTTTGTAAGTATGTATTTGGTGTATATCTTAATGGGTTTAGTATCAGTTCAAGTGGGTAGAAACCTACATTACCTACGCAAGAGCTTGTGGTTTTAATTATCTATTCTTGATTTTTATAGAACAATTGATGACGTCGCAAATTTTCCCTAAAGATAAGGCCACACCTACTTAAGTTGTGAACTTTATTACCACGCAGTTAAAGTTCAAAATAGGAGATTGTCACCATTATTAGGAACATTTCAGTTTTAAAAATTGCATTGCATTTACACTGCCACTTATTCAACTTCCCAACACATTTAATAAAAATAAAGAACATTGGTTTTAAAGACTTAAAATATTATTCAATTTTATTGATACTTCCGAAACGTTGACTTTCTATGCATCAACATTAGATAAAACGAACAACAAAGACAACTATTTAGGATAAATAGTTGTGACAGGCGTTTTAGCTACCGAAACAGATTTTAAACTATTATCTATTGTATGCACTATCGGAGGCCCGGTATGTCCGTCTTATCGCCAGCACACAGACACACTAGCCCTTTAAAAATTATACACACAAACAAACAAAGTCATTACCAAATTAACGAGGTTCAGGTGACGAAAAAGCATTTTGTAAACAAGTCTCATTCTGTGCAGTCGTATGGGTGTTTAGTGATTGAACAATTATATGTGCTCACACTAACAAGATTACGAATATCGGATAAAACACACACATGTTTGTGATAATTATATCAGTGGATTGAACCATGTCAACTCCTACTCCGTCACCTCCGAGTCTACATTCGGATAACGATGACTCTAGGGACACTACGTCATCTGGCTTCTCTAATCCAACTGCGTCGAAGTACGATCAAAGCGACATCTCTCACAAAGGTGACTACAGATCCAGTGGAGTAACATCCCATGGTGTCGAAGATATACTATCGGAAGGTGTAAGTTACAACGTTAATGAAAACGTATTCTCCGATTGTAAGCCTGAAGGTCTATCTACAATACCAACGTCTTTCGTCCAAGACTACAACTCTAGAGACTCGACTGGATTCAGCATTCATGATATCCTCGGACTACATCAATCATACAATCCAGTCAATACACAAGATGATCTGGAACCTAGATATGAATACGAAGTACCGCATTACGAAAATATAAGCAACAACTCCAACAATTACGGATCTGGAACAGAGGAAATGATGGCGGAAGATTGCATTGACAAGAGTGACAACATGTTCAGTTCAACCACAACGCATATTGGAAATCAAGTTATTTACACAAGAAGTTACACCGCTAATGAACTCGTCCGGTATCATGACCGAAGCGGTCTAAGCAGCGATGTCGTAAAAGATCCTGTAAGAGAAATCAACGAATTGCATGATTCAAGTTTTCCCAGTCAGGTACGTGCTGAAGTAGAATACGCTTTATTCGTATAGTATTAAGACAAATACTTCCAATTTTGGGTTCACTTCAAAACGCAGTGACGATTGTGATTTACCGCAGAATAACCGGATTCCTAATGACATTTTAATTTTCTTGTAGATAGTAGCAATTAACAATTAGGTCGAACTCACCTTATTGTACTACTACACGTAGGCAAAGCAAGACGTTTTAATTACAATTTTGGTTAATATTCCAGAATACTTCGTGGAATAACAAGTCACCATCGAGCACTCCAATAAGAACGTCGTCAACAATATCAGCCACCGGTAAGTCAAATCATTTTATTTAAGGTCATATGAATACAACCTTTGCTTAATAAAAGTGTTCTCGAATTGGTTCTATATCTGTTTCTTATGTGGTCTTTATATATTTTATAGATATGTCAACCGATTCATCCTACCAAAAAGGATTCACGAAAAGAGCTCGGACGGCCTACACCAGCTCACAACTAGTGGAATTAGAAAATGAATTCCACCAGAACCGCTATCTTTGCCGGCCACGACGGATTGAACTCGCAAATTACTTGCAACTTTCCGAACGACAAATCAAGATATGGTTCCAGAATAGGAGAATGAAGTACAAGAAAGACAATAAGCATAACAAACCATCATCATCTGTTGATGATAGCAGTCCTTCAAGTTCTAAAGAGATGTCACCTAGTCAAGACCACAAGATGAGTCATGGAAGAAGCTGCGGCGGCCACGATCGTCACAGACGTCTGTTGACCGATAACCATGCGTCTCACCACAAACTGTACCTGACATCAAACGACAGCCTTTCAAGACCGCCGGAGTATTCTTCAATCAGTCCGTTAAAATCTGTGATAAAAGGACCACAAAGCACAATTGAGCTGCCGTCGTATACACCAAACTTGTCTTATTCATCATACTACACGCCGGGGACAAGCAGGCCGGCTTACTCACCGATGTCTGAGGTTTATCGGTACAGCAACGATGAGTCATTGTCACAAAATTCTAACGCACTGCCTTCGATAGCATCTGATAGTTACGTGCCGAACGGGACTAATTTGAAATTGAATGATGATTTAGTGAGGTTTAATACTAGTTCAACGTATTATAATCCTTTGTCTAGTCCTGTAGTGATGCCTCCGTCTACCTCTGAGGGTTATGGGTACAGTTCTTCAATGGCTCCGGCCACGATGCCCACGTATGAAGATAGTAGCCTACACCCACGGACTTCTACTTTAGGATTGACCCAAGATCCTTACTTTTCATATTTGCCTGCAACGGACCCTGCAACTCAACACTCTTCGACTGCGGCCAGCAAGTATTCTTCATACATATCTTTATAACATTAGCTATATCGTGTGTATATTTTGTATTGATTGTGTTATTAATATTTGTGTTTTTCTATGAATCGTGTCTTCTTTTACTAGGTTAAAACAAGGAACAGTGCTTTTATAATTCGTGATTGTATCAAAACTGTACCCTAATGTCTAAAATTGTTACTTATGAATTGTTTATTATCATGTTTTGTGTTAAAATTATATAATGTTACTTAATCAGATACTTTTTTATTATATTTCCTACTTAATAAAAATATTTAAGGACTATTTGAGTTTCATTTAGAACTTTAGAAAATTTTCATCTAATCCCATAGTTGCAACCGTACAATGCAATTAACATAGACTAACAAAGCGATTAGAGTCCCCGCAACCATCAAAGTTTATCAAGAAAGTAATCAGTGTTACCCACTGAAGCAGAATTTAGAAACTACAATAAACATTTATAAACGCTAGACTTTGAACAAAAAGCAATTCCTTATTGGAGTAAGGCCATCAACAAATCAACATTAGAATTAATAATTAGTATTAATTAGCTACCAATTAGGCAAAGAACAATGTTTTATCAAAAGCTGAATCCATTGTACTTAGTATTCATTTACTGCCAATATATTGGCTTGAGCAGTAGCTGGTCATTTAAGGTAATTTCTTAATTGACTTCACTGATTGACACATTACGCAATACTATAGATTTTATTTCATTTCGAAATAATAAATTGTGCAATAGAATTCGTCTTGTAAACAATATACCTACTATATTTTTATATTGCGAATCTTCGTCTGAGTTTTATATTTGGTCCTAGTGTATTTATGACACTTCTTCCTTTTACTCTATATCTAAAATTTCCCACTAATATTATGGGACATTTAATAATACCGGAATAAAATCCATAATATGTTTAAATAGGTAATAAGGTATGTAATTAATTTCCTTGAAAATTGCTACACAACGAATTAGTATAACTTTGGTTACAAAATGCAACCTGGAGAATTGTATGGAAAGGAAAAATTAATGTTGCTGAGTTTATTGTTTACCTACAAATTTTCCAAAGGCTAACAGATTGATATGCAACTAGACAAAACATGTAAACAGTATTGTTTACGCTATCTGCTATTTAAAAATGTAAACATGTTATTCACTTTTTGGGACCCTAATGAGGGCTAATTAAGGGATTATTGTAAACCAATCGGGAAACTTCTCACCTGGGGAAGGGGTAGTTAA
This sequence comes from Anticarsia gemmatalis, assembly GCF_050436995.1. Lineage (NCBI taxonomy): Eukaryota > Metazoa > Arthropoda > Insecta > Lepidoptera > Erebidae > Anticarsia > Anticarsia gemmatalis. The sequence continues at coordinate 9,135,372 of NC_134755.1, forward strand.
TTGCTAATCACTTGAAACGTATAAAAAGGATATGCAAAGTGCTAATGACATCACTCGATCCCAGTAAAAATTGCAATCATGTATCCGTGTCAAGGCAATACTGATTTTTACTTTGGCGAGCCTTCTATGACCAGTAGTACTGAAAGCTACTGGCCTTACGATCAAAATCAACCAGAAAATTACCAAGTACGTATTATTTCGTATTTATACGTTATAATTAATGACTCCCTCATTTGGGAAAAGACCTTTGCCCTGCAGTGGGACAGAAATGTTATTTAAAAAGAAATTATGACTATGTATTTGGGGACTTGCGTGTAATCTTTGATTGTCTTCTTTCAGGCTTGTTCAAATATTGGTGTGGTTAAAAATGACTACATCCAAAATGCTTCCGCAAGCTGGTCTCCCGAGTACACTAATGTACAGGAAACTGGGCATTTGCAACATATTTTGTCTTCGGGGACAGATCAATTTCATTGCAGCTCTTTTCATCAACATCCTTCCGTACAGGTAATTTTACCCTTTGATTTCATGTAAAACGTCAAATATGTGACCGTTATCTTAATACCTTCGTGATCCCTATGAAGTTTGTGTATTAACAATTATTTTCGTATTTTCAGTACACTCCACTGACACCTGAGCCAGTAGCTCATACAGTATTCGATATTCCAAGACCTCAACAAAACGGCAATGTCATGGCTAAAAGACATCGTGCACAAATTTCTTGTAAGTATTTTCATTTCTCTTAACTTCATCTTTATTTCTACCAACATTATCGTCTATATAACATATATTATCGTCATTATCTCTGACAGATATAATTAAGATATTTCTGATCAATAAAATAATTTTCTCTCTTCAACAGTTGTGCCAACAAAAAGCGGTAACTTCAAAGCAATAGTGAAACGCAAGCGCAAACGTACAGTCTTTACCACTGAACAAGTGGAGGCACTAGAACATATCTTCAAAAGAAAGCAATACATCACGAGAGAAGACAGACAAGTGATTGTCAATCAACTACAGCTGAATGACAAAGCTGTGAAAATTTGGTTTCAAAATCGCCGTTTGAAGGATAAGAAAGGTCCTGAGCAAGTTGACGAAGAATACGAAAATATACCTTCAGAAGAACAACGTGCTCCAGATGTGGCTCGATTAGATTATGTAGAATCTCAAATAAACCAAAAAGCTGATGAATTTGGTTACGTCACTCTAGATGATAGTCTGATGAAAGATTTATACAACGTTATCGACGATTTCTTAAGTAATAGTAAAACAGTTCCTAGTGAACGTACAGTGGAAAGTGATAGTAGCCCTGTATACGAACCTATTTCTCCTGCAAGCGTTTCTGATAGTAATGATGAAGAAAACGCGTGTTGGAAACCGTCTGAACCCAATGAGTCGCTTCAAAGACTTTTCGACTTGCAGACTATGCTTTCGTTGTAATTTATTAGAGCTAAGTTGTATTGTTAATTATTTACTATAATTAAATGTATGTAATCATCAATCAAAGTTTAAAATAAATGCTACTGTGAAACTAAGAACAAATCTTTATTTTTTCCCTCAAACAATATCAATCATTACAAGAATAAATATTATTTACTATAATAAAATGTATGTAATCATCAATCAAAGTTTAAAATAAATGCTACTGTGAAACTAAGAACAAATCTTTATTTTTTCCCTCAATCAATATCAAATATTCTTATCCAAATCCTGTACACACCATACAAAAGCAAAGATAGGGAAGCTATAATTTTAGCGCTTATACTCATTATTAATAATAATTTAAAGTGCCCAATCTATAACTTTCATACCTCTTATAAAAATAGGATACGACTAACATTTTGAGGGTAACTGGAAAACACTTCGTTTGACATCACCACACGCAGTCCTCCTCTCATAATTCGAAGTGATCGCTTGCTGTTAAGACCGGTGATTGTTACAATTCATTGATTCTGACTGATTATATGTTAGATTGATCAAAATGTTACAAAACATGCTGATAACGGCATTAACTCCTTTAAGTAATAAAACTGAGGTAATTTATTTATTTTTTTAAAGGTTAGATGAACACGTTGCTTTTCGTAGCTTTCTAGAAATTGACTAGATGGTCTCAGTGGTGTTTCTAGTGAAATATTTCATTTTCTTTTAGATAAACAGCTGGGAAAACCAACCGTTTACAACTATTTGGCCTGAAAAACCACAACAGAAAGTAAAAGGTTAGTAAATATATTACTTAAAATGGCGATTGTATAAAAACGGTTACGGTCGCGTAAAAAAAGTAATGCAAATTTCAAAATTGTATCGCGTTTAGACCTGTTTTGAGTTGTAGTATTATGTATACAAATTCCGATAGTTTAAATAGTTAATTTTATGTTCCTGTAGATAAATAACGATCCATTGAAACATCTACTATTAAGTCAGTGTACAAAGATAAGCGTACATTTAAAAGTAGTTTAAAGTAAATAAAAATATCTTCGTGTTATAAATAGTAACAAGACGTAAATACGTCGATACGATACGATAGTAGACATGTGGTAACAATACGATTGTTTTTCTTACAGATATAACCAGAACAATAAAGAAGAAACCAAAGCGAGTGCGTACAGCCTTCTCAACGGAACAAATACGTACTTTAGAGAGGACGTACGCACGTTACAAGTACATCGATTCGAACAGGCGTAGTGAGCTCGCCAAGACTTTAAACATTGGAGACAAATGCATCAAAATATGGTTTCAGAACAGACGTATGAAGGAGAAAAAAGAATCATCAGAGTCCGGCTGCGATTCTTCGAGCGAATGTAGTAACGAAACCCCTTCTGTAACTGCCTCGCCTCCGCCACAGGTAAACGAACATTGTAAAAACGAATTCACACATACAAATTACTATCAATGTAATAATTCAGAATATTCTTATCAACTACCCTCTTACTATAGCCATAATGGTGTCCCACAAAATATGTATGGAACTCAGGCACATGGGTTCTACAACGATGGGACCGTGTACCCAACACATTATTATCCAGTTGATATGAATTACACAAATGTTGAGAACAATTGCTACAACCATTACGGCAATGAAATGAATCAGTATTGGGCGTCCAATCACCATTCGTATTATTCCCAAATATAGTAAGTAGAATTATTATAGATTAAATTAGATATTATATAACTACAGATTAATATATTTTCCTATTTATTTCTCAAATACTATTTACCTACATTGTATAGGACATATTTTATTTCTTGAACTTGACAAGTATGTTACTATTTTTGATATTTTTGTTAGTAAATAATCATGTCTAATACCAGTTAGCTCGCTATTATATTAGATTTAAGGATCGTTTAGATGTAAGGAACTGTATAATACTAGAATAAGAAATAAAAGCTTTTATTTGTGTCTCTAATTTTATGTTTTAGGTTAAGCTATATTATTTATTTGAAGAAATGAACTGTTTATTTTAACTTATTCTTGCTTGTTTTTAATTTATATAGTTTATTATAAGTATGTGGATTGAGCCGCTATATAATTGAAATTAATGATAAGGTATGCTAATGCTATTTTCTACACTTTGTTATTTCTATTCTTAAGTTTCTCGTTTCTTTTGATTTCATTGTAATGTTCAACAACTACGAATAAAAAATGTTCTTGTGTAATATTATAGGATTAAATGAATTTGTACTACACTTATGTAAAAATACTTTTGAATAAAATGTTTTCAAAATTACATTTTTGTTCGATTTTGTTTCATTACCCGAACAGTACTGTCTCAATACTAAAATAGTCCATCTCTAGAGCACCCCTTCGAATAGCACCCAGCCTTACTCACCTATATTTGACAGGATCTCTTTGTGGCCTAGGCTAGGTGCTATTCGAATGGGTGTTTTAGATGGGACTACCTCCTAAAATTAAAAGGTTATGTTGGGATTAGGTATAATAAGTCAACATAACATAATACATTTTATTAAAACATCCAATAAGGAACAGATCATAACTAACACTAACAAAATATACCAAAATATAAGATATAAATACATCTTAATTATTGCACCATGGCCATCAATAGGTACTATTTAATAAACATGCATAAAGACAATAACATACTAAGCTTAACTTTTTGATACACGAACAAACTAAGACTAGAATTATCAACAAACATACAACATCAAGTAATTTCGCACATTTATATCAATTTCCATAATCATTGCTAGAACTTAGCACTGGGATTGGGAAATTGCACAGCTGTAATAATATATTGAGGACTTTGAGACTGCTGAGGGAAGTTAAGTGGTACTTGGTTAACATGACAATCACAACAACACTTTTTAGGTGCACTCTCTTGAACAGGGACACTACGAATACTACCAGTTACAGGTACCGAAGAAACGGGAGCAGCAACTGTCGGTACCACATTCACCGGTTTCCAAACCACACCACTAGCAGAATAATACGGTTGAGCATAGAAAGGAGGCATTGTTGGTACAACAGAAATGTATCCTTGATTATTTAAATTATTTGGTACTTGCATTTGACTAGCGATTGGAATATTGATCTTCCGACTTGAGGATAAATCTTCTGGAACCATTTGCTCCATAGATGTGTAATTTAATGGTTTTTGTTCTGTATTGTGTTTCACTTCATGGTGTTCTTGAACAGAAAGAGGCGTTGTATAGTCGGCTTCGTTTTTAAACTTCTTGCATATATCAATAGAGAATTCTGGTTTCGTAAAATTGTTGGGTGAAATTGTTTGATGTGATTCAAAAGCTGGTCGGGTATTGACCACATTTGGTGCTGCATTCTGAATTACCGTAAAGCCTGAATCTTTTACTACACCAGTAGTTAAACATGTAGTGTTATTAGCCGTCATAATATTGTCACGATTTGTCTTATTACCATCAGTTAGTAATGAATGTAAAGTTAATGAATACGGCTTTTGTTCATTAGCTGATGTAGCCACATTATTTAATTGATCTTTAGCAAATTCCTGTGACTTTCGGTTGGTAGGTTCGTCATCAAATTCTTTGCTAATGCTTGTGGATTCCTTCTTTTCTTTCATTCTTCGGTTTTGAAACCATATTTTGACGGCTCTCTCGGGAATGTTTAATGCTACGGCTACGTCCTTGCGATGAGCGTTTCCGATGTAAGGAAACTTTTTGAATTGCTTCTCCAAATAATTCACTTGATCGGTTGTGAATGCACTCCGGAATCTTTTCACCTTTTTCGGACTCGTTTTCTGAAGATTTTCAATCTGAAATGAGCAATGTCTATTAATTTTGGGTAAAAGCACATTTATTATTATTGAAGATTTTAGGATTCAATTAAATTATTAATAGTCTCGTTAGGAAATGATTGCCTCAGTTTCAATTTCTAACAATCGATATATTGTGTAATTCAATTTGATCCAGAAGACCGTGAACATAATATAATTTAATAAACAAAAAGAATCCAATTAGATTAACATAACCGTTGGAGTAAAACTAATGACAGATCAAAAATCAATAAAAACAATTATAAATACGTCTCTCTTAAATTCATTCAACAATTCATGTAAACACATTATCAAAATTATTTTAACAACAATAAAATTATAAATCAGTATAAAAAAATCTTACCATCTTCAGATTATATTCAGTTCTAACAACAAAATCTTCGTTCCCAGTCTGCATATTCACTGAATCAGACACGTTTTGTTTCGGCCACGAATATTTCATTTTCTCTCAATGTTGACACCACTAATACGAAGCAACTAAACACTCTAAACTGATTATGTCCTATATATAGTTATGATTGGAATATAATTATTTCGTTACAATATTACTTAATCATATATCATTAACTAATTATTTGGTGGCGAGAGTCCACAGACGATTACCGTAATGTGTTTAATTAATTGTTGAATTACTTAATGTGCGTACAGTTGAATCAATAGCAGTATCCTACTGATAAAATAATGTGTTATTTGTAATATGACCAGTTTTTAATCACACATCTATTTCCGTAGTTTGAAGGACACTCGGATCTCACTATTTACTAATTATCAATACCGTATAATGGGGTAACTTTGGGAAAATTTAGGGCTCATTTGATTATAGTAATAAGTAAATAGTGATGAATTCAGTTTTCTGGTTCTTGGTACTAAATATCACTATGAATAATATAATTGTAGCATTTCAAAAAGAGTAGGTAATTGACCTTAAACATGCCTATTTTTTTCCATTTTAAAGTAAACCCTGTATTCCGAGTACTACCCCATATAATCGGTACTTTGTTTTCTTACAAGATTCTGTTACCCGTAGCGTGATTCTCGTCCAAAATTGAGTATAGATAACTGGCTAGCTATCGAGAAATTATAAATCAAATCGGATTAGTGCTTCTAGCGGGCGCGGTGAAATTATTTTTGCAGTATATTTTAAATGTCAAACTCTCAATATCCGATAGCAACGGTTGAATTGAATCGCGCTACAGATCTTTAGAGATAGATTGGTACTCAATATGTTACAGTGCTAAAGATTTAAAACACACATGTCTTAGATTGAATGGCTATTGCGGATGCGATAGATGTCGTGTACGCTGTTTGAGTACAGAACGCTCCTCCATATCCTTACTTTTTATCACGATTTCACCAGTTTTGATTTGTTAGTTTAGTAGTAGGTATAAGTACTTTTTGTAATTATTAATCATCTTACACTCTTTATTGAATTAATATTGTGACACAGTTACTTGTGATACCGGTATTCAGTAAAGGGAATGATGAATTTGAACACAACTACAAAATACATGTTTTAAATTCTTTACTTAAACAAAACAATAGGCGTATAATAAAGTTAACATGCTTTAGAAGAACGATATTTTTAAATATATAAGAATGTTTTTAATTGAATGTACATATTTAGTAAATAAACTTGAAGTAAGTAAGTATTAAAAGCTAGTATTTAAAGAAACAGACACTATTAACACTGCAATATGAGTTCTTATGTCATGTGTGTGTCTTTCCACATACACTAGGAAAACGAAAGCGCAGATAGCTAGAAATGTACTCTAGTGACATTTTACTTTTTTGGATTGGAAAGGGGGCGCTTAACTAAAATTACACCAGTATCAGTTTCTATTAGAGCGTGTTGTCTACTAAGTATTTACTTAGGTTTGCTCACTATTACGACGCCTTGACTAACAATTTGTGACAGTAAATTAATAACATCTTTGATTAATTTACATTTTATCTATATCTATACTAATATTATAAAGCTGAAGAGTTTGTTTGTTTGTTTGATTGTTTGTTTGTTTGTTTGTTTGAACGCGCTAATCTCAGGAACTACTGGTCCGATTTGAAAAATTCTTTCAGTGTTAGATAGTCCATTTAACGAGGAAGGCTATAGGCTATATAACATCACGCTACGGTCATTAGGAGCGGAGTAGCAACGAAAAATGTTACAAAAACGGGGAAAATTTTGACCCCATTCTCTTACGTGACGCAAGCGAAGTTGCGCGGGTCAGCTAGTTAAAATATATAAATAACTGTAATAAAATACTATTTTCCAGTCTATCTCTCTCTCTCTCTCTCTGGTTGTGGAGGTAATAAATTAATACTTAATCAAAATGATTAGGTTAGTTTATAATCATTCAAAACGTTCCTAGGTGTCCATTCATTAACCTATAAGTATGTTTGAGTCGTATAAAATATTTGAATACTTTATAAAATTATTGTAGGTCCTCTGAAACATTTAATTTTAAGAATTCTAGTGAACGATAGAAATGTGACTGAAACTTCTTTGTATTATGTGTACGGTGAGTCAAAATATAGTCTGTAAAAATATTTTCGGTAATGTTGTATGAAGGTTAAATAGTACTAAGAAGACATATTCTTTATACCACTGTATTTATTTTACTAAAAGTATTTACAAATGCTTAATAACTACTTAAAACTAATATTCTTCTTCAGTTTGAATGCTTCTAATCCAGGAGAGATCCCAACTCTTTTCTATAATATCACTAGGGGGAGTATTTGTTGAGGAAACTGCTTCAGCTTGTGGCACCGTCTCAGGTGACAACTCTTGTACTTCACTGCCATATGGAGAAGGGTAATGCTGCACTTGCAAATGCACTTGCTGGTATTGTGCATGACATTGGTCCTCCGTAGTGTACTCAGGAACTGGATACATGTCCTGCACTGGGACCGGCACTTGAACCATCGTCGGGGACAAACTGGAGACTGGCATCGAAGGTGTAGACGACGTCGGGAACTGTTCCATGTAAACTCCTTGGTTGTACACCTCGTTTGGAACAGAATACTGCTCGTGAATAAGCATCGGCATCTGAATGCTACCCATTTCGGGAGACGATTCTGATGTACTGGCTTCTTCGGAATCTTCAAGACTCTCAGCTCTGTCCTTCTTCTCCTTCATACGGCGATTCTGAAACCAGATCTTGATGGTCCTCTCGTTGAGACGAAGGACGTCTGCAAGCTCAATGCGACGGGCTCTGTCCAAGTAACGGTTTCTTGCGTATTCTTGTTCAAGCTCCATCATTTGCTGGCTTGTGAATGCAGTCCTGATGCGCTTTTGTTTCTTCACTCCTCCAGTAGTTTTGTTTCCATTCCACGTTGGTGCTTGAGAGACATATCTTCCAAGAGGCGACTGATGGCACCAGTTACCTCCGCCAACGATTTGACCATTCTGTGTTCGAATAACATTTGGCACGCTAATGACCGGTCTGTTGGACAGTCTAGACGGGTTGAGGGTTATGTAGCCGTTGGGTACAGGACTCCTTTGGTAAGGAATGTTCATGTAGCTTGGTGGGTTGTAGGCAATTTGCTGGTTCAGTCCGTTGTTGGCATCGACACCGTTGATGAAGGTAGGCATACTGGAGACACTGGTGGTTGAAACTGGTGTTGGTACCAAATTCGGGACTGGTAGCTCTCTCCATTCCAATTTCTGTAACAAAAGGTAAAGTTCATTAGTATGATAATACAAGGAACTGAAAATTTTGGAGGTAAAGTTGTAAAAGTTGGACTTATCAAACTTAATAATTAGACAGAGTTTTGGATATTTTGGAGGGTGATTTAAGAAATGTATTTACCGTTCCATTCTGCACACTATCCGGACTGACTGACTCGACTTGACTCCACTGACTGTCGCTGCTGTTACAAGCACCATTGGTGACATTGTAAGGAGCTGGTGTAGAACTCTGAGAAGATACGGACTCAGGCATTTCGCAAAGGTTTATAATTATTTGAGTTACGTACTGTACGAAAGCTCAAGTGATTATGATGATTATTGAAATTGTCCTTTATTTTTATATGTCTTGACGAGTCCTCTAAGTTAGGGTGATTAACAAACTAGTTAAAAGCTCGATCCTAGATAAGGTGATTAGTGATTAGGGCTGTTGACAACTTTTGGTGTTATTGTTTTTGAATATGTGACTTAGGTATCATTTTTTTTTTTTGAAAATGAGTTAATGCAAAGAAATGTTTGTGAGCATACTTACTTTTTCTGAAAATTCATACTTCATAAAAAATTCCGAAACATATTTAGTTACAAAAGTATCTGACTAGGACTGAATTCGTAACATAGTAAATTATTTCAAAGGGCATCGAATAAAGCGATGACAAAATCATAATCGTATAATTATCATATTTCTTAAAATTTCCGTTCCATTCCATATTATCAACGAATATTTACTGCCCATGCCTTTAATTTTACAATATTAAAAATATATATAAAATGCCTAATATTTTCAAAACCCACTAGTTTCAGTCTCTAAGTCTAACTGTAACTGAATTAGTGTAACAGTTCCAAAATACTTTATACCAGATGTAATCACTTCATCTAATGAATAATTAAATGCAATAAGTTTATGTTCTGTGTTAACTACAGCTACTTAATTGTACCATTTCCTAATAACTTAACGTTATGTTTTCGTAGTATGCTTACAATATATTAAGGGTCAAATCCATGATGTAGTGAAATCCCTATTTTTAAAATGTGCATGGAAACTACTTTTCCTACTAACTCGACTCAACCCACAGTATAAAGAGTGTAAAATTTACCCTCAGGAGAATAATTGCATACTTAACTTCATTGCGGTCTAAGTGTGGATTGAGTCCTTTCTGCTTAACTACGACAAAGTTTTGTATACTTACAAAACTTCAAAAGTCTTGTATGACAAAATGTTTAGATGTGAATGAAGCAGGTGAAGTTTGTAAGGATTGAACGTAGGGCTTTATTTTCAAAGTAACCCTATGAGGAAAAGTTGTAAAATCATGTATGCATGTTAAAAAGAGTTATTTTCCAAAATTATAAACTCTATCTTTGAATATCTCAAAAATACACAAGCATCCAAGATCAAGTCACTTGTGTATTTTTGTGACACTTTAAGACTCATTGTTATCTATAGATAACATCTTCTTCGGAATAACAAATCATTAGCCTCCCAATATAAATATTAGTAAAGAGAACAAAATATTTCGCAACAAACTGTTCGAAACTACTTTTGAAGATATTAGTTCTTATCTATTTTTACCCGAAAACCTTCATATAATACTTAAAAAGAAAATTAAAAGGAAAAGTTTTGAAAGCGCCATCTCGCAGACAACTTAGTTACTACAAACAGGCTTTGAAACGAGCTTCTCGTTGGGCAACGGGGGAACTCGCACTAATACAAGCTCGCTCGCGCCACGTATGAAAAAAGCAAAGTTTATTAATATTACATATTATATTGAGAGATTTTTATTTAATATCTAAGTAAAAGTAACTTTAGTATTACTGCTTATAATATAAGAAACTGATATAGGACCTTAACTAATTCATGTATTGTTATGTGAAGCTTGTGAGCGGTTTTCAGTCGGCAACGTCCGTTGGTTTCATTGTGACCTTTGTAAATGTATATAGATGGCGCAGTTGGTATGTTTGAGGTGAAAAGCTACAGGAAATTTCTTTGAATGTTATATACCAATTGACTGCTTTGTGCATCTATTTTGTCTTTCGATATTTTGCCTACCAAAAGCCTTTTAAATAATATTATGGTAAGCACTTATACACTGCAGGAACGGTTAACATATCGATATGTGATTAATCTGGGCGCAGGTAACAAAATCGAGAGCTGTTGATTTTACTGCATCTAAACTTAAAAATATTATGGTAGGCTTACTAGACCATTTAAATACTTGTAGTTCAAACTCACATAGACATTCTAAGAACATTATAAAAATATTTTGAATTATTTTCATTTCAAATTATTTTTATGAATTCAAAATTGCTCTTAAACGCGGTTAAAAATTTACAGGTAAGTATGTACTATCGTATACGATACACCGTCTAAAAAAATCACCGCGTTTTCTATGTTATATGTACAAGTTGTTTTTATTAAGTGTAGAAGCAGTGATAGTTTAAAAACGTTAAACGCATTCAAATCAACTATGCTAACTATGTTTTCAACGACTATCTACCTAACACCGAACCCGTGCAGTACCAAGTATAAACAATTGAACATCTTTACATATAAAATAGACAGAGAATATCTCGATATGAACATTGGAATCGTCACAACGGTTGACGAATGTAGAATATTTCGCCAAAGTACTTTTACTGTGGCCTATGCCTGAGTTTGCTTATATTGAATAAACGTGAGTTGAATAGACAACTAGGGTTGGCACACACGCATATAGAATTTTTGCCAAAAAAAATAGATTGAATAGCAAAATACCGTATTAAAATTTAGATTTAATTTATATTTATTCAGAAAAACAAAAAAACATACTTTTGATAAACAAGAATAGCCTGTTTCTAAAAATTAAATACCTAACATAAATAAATGAGCAAATACCCTAGGTTTTTATATAATCCATACACAAATAATATAAATTATAGTATTGTAACTCAAACGCATATAATATAATTTACTTATCAAAAGTAGATAAATAAAATGGCGCGGACATCGTAGGCGGGGTCTTGAACAATAGAATAGAAAGAGACGGCAATATCTGTCAATCACTATTGTAAAGGGGATTATCCTTCAAAGGGTACTTGTTTGTCTGTACTGCGGGAGTATTTGTACAGTTATCTGAATAAATAACAATAGAAACAGATACGCTAATCACTTTGTTTATTGAATTTAGACGTATTTTTTTTGTTCTTAATTTGTTTGTTTACATGATGATATGTTTTGTAGCATCAATTTTGCTACCTGCTTCCGATTTTGAGTTCTATATAATTTTAATATTCAGTAGCTCCCAAGTTTGTTGCTTTTCGTATTACTTTTCATTTCTATCATGTCTGCAACTATTTATGCTACATACAAAATTATAATGATCTATCATAATGAGCTATGTATTTCCTTAGGTAAAATCTAATGAAACTTTCGTGTATACTAAAAATGTTAGTATACTTACTTTAAATGGAACTTAACCAACAATAAGTAACTGTAATAAAAACTTAATATCAACATTTATTTTAAAGAAGTACTAAATGTACCTTTCACTAGATTCTACTACTCAAAATCACCAAAATTATTGAGCCAAATAGTGTCAGCCCTAAATCGCAGCCGCCGCGGAAGATCATCAATCATCGCGGCAAGACAATCACAACCGGTGGCACATCTGCCACGCTCGTCGCCGCTATGCCGCGTCGTGCCGCGCTACGCCGCGCTATGCCGCGTCGTGCCGCATCGTGCCGCGTCCCACCGAGCTGCGTTTCAACGCTGTGACGCTGCAAACTGCGTTAAGGGATGATCAGCGATTGTAATCTACTTATTAAATTAGTTTTGCTGTAGTATCGTCTAGTAGGTAAAATAGTTTGAATTAATTGATGGCCTAAAATATCAACAATATACATTGTATTGTTGATATGCCTACCAGCTGTTCATAAGTAGGTTTATAAAAATAAAAGTTAATAGCAAATAATATTGTTGCCATTGAAGTTGGCTTAGTCCTCAAAACAAAATCCATTGAATGGGTTACGAAGCATTAACTAAGCAATATTCTATTTCTTTTTAATAACTAGCTTTCCTGTTTTTTTTTTATTTTAGGTTCAATCAGCATTTTAATTTAACTTGACACACTAGTGCTACAAATTTACACTTTGATCGTTTTTTGTTTCTAAATAACGACTCCGGAAAGGCATTCAAAGTTTATCGGTACCACGTATGATTGCTAAATAATTCAATTTTAGATGCAATTCAGTGTACAATAGATCCTTAGCACAGTGCAAAAGACTAATGTAAATAAGAATTATCAGATGAAGATTACATATAATATAACATTTTCGAAATAAACAAAAACAAACAAGTTTTTTTTTAATAAAACGTTTGTAAGATTACATAAACATTAATAAGGGCAACCCTCTCGGTTTTAATCTCGCCATACGCACCTTGTTATTTTCTCGTAAAATATCGCTTTCCATATTTCACTAGTGGAAAATTGTAATATCGTGGCCCGTCGTCTTAATAAACATTTTTTTTCGTCATATGAAAATGACATTCGGGCGTCACGTGTGACATTGATGAAAAAATATAAAAGAAATGATGGGATCGACGGGAGCCCGCTATCCGGAGGTTATTTCTTGTCTTTATAAGGTATTGTGAGTATGTATGCTATGAATCGTGGAGAAGTTTGGTTATTGCATAAAACAAGAAGATTTCTACAAAACGTAGCTATTATTTGAAATTGCTAAATACTTCTCATTTTCCAGTGAAGCTGAATACCATTTGTGTTTATTGTTGTTTCTTACTATCAAACAACACCAATGACATCCTATAACTGAAAAAGACATCGTCGTTCAAGTTTTAACTGATATTATTTCCGATTTGCATTCAGATTTGTAGACAAATACTATTAACATTTCTGTAACTTTCATTAAAATGGTATTGTATATTATGAAACAGAATGTTTAACATGTTGCCAAACAGTAAATAAAAGCCCAATACCGACTATATTCCTGTAATATAGAATAAAGAATATCGCAGACGGGCCGATTGCGTTTGACAAATGAGTATCATTATTTGACAGACGGTAGATCGGCCTGTGTGTCGACATGCTGTTGTCTTTTGTTTTATTAAACCCACCCCACGGCGCATTGATGTTGTGAGGGATGACGGTACATAATACCATGTTAGTATTATGAGCTAAAGTTTCTTGCAAGTGGCGCGAATTCTTACATAAAATGTTTAAGAAAGTTGGGCATTTTTTCTCGTAGGATATGACAAAAATACTTTCTACGTGCCTTGCAATAACAAATAAGGAATGGGTTCCATTAATAGACTCGTAAAATACCTCGGTTTCAAATTCGTTCAGTCGAGCACAAGGCTCCGAAAAGTCAATTGTAGTCCTTATATAAATTAGATTCTAGCATGTGACTATACTAGAATCTAATTCATATAAGGTACCACCTAACATCCTACTACAAAAAAGTATTTAACAGTCAAAATTCTTATACAATATCAAAGATACCACCCGATTGCAGTACTAATTGAATCGTTAAACTCCATTAAGCATATTAATTAAGCTAAAACAACTATATAAAGACGAGAACGCACCGTGAATTCATTACAGAATCGAATCATCGACTGTCTATTATAAAAGCAGGGCTGCCACAAAGCCGGATGAAACGACAAAAGGAAACGCGAGCCCGAGGCGAAATCTCGCGGGCCATAAATCATAGGGCACGGAAGCAACCCTAGATTCAAACTCAAGGGGTTCGTTTTAATGCTTTAATATTTATCTGGTGTTATTATTTTTAATAATGTTGCGTTTAGCTTGAGGATGATCAGCTGATTTTTATATGCAGCTTCAGCTAGGCCTAATAGATGGAACAAAGGAAGGATAAAGTGATTTGTGACCTAATATTGACACCGGCCTTTATGTAACGTAGAATGCAAACGCATGAATGTTCCGTACCATTATTTATAAAAACAGCAAAAAGTATTTATTCCTCCTAGATATTTATTTTATTCGGTTTTAGTATTTATAAGTCTTAGTAATAGGATCCCGTTTTCATCTTTGTGTACGAAACCCTAAAGAATTGATTTTGGTTTTCAGAGCCGTATGATTACTTAAATTGCATCTTCATCTTTCGTAGAAAATCAGCTAATGTACATTTTTTTAATTCTTTCCTACATTATTACATTACCGTACACATGGATGTTAGTACTAGTTTTTTTAAGTCATGTGTGTGATATCCATTTCTTTATAATACACATTTATAGAATCCTGTTACATTTACAAAGTCATCGTTTTAATTTCAAATCAATGTCTTAATTCGAAATAAATGATGATTACTAACATTTTGGGTTTATTATGGGTTTTGTACGCGGCTACTTTTAACTTTATTAAGTATCTATTGAATTAATGTAAAACTACATGTCTACTCGAAAATATTGTCTGCTAATACAAATCTTGCATTTCATGTAGGCATGAATGAAATTCTTAGTAATAGAATATTGATTCTCGATTGAAATAAACGTGAATTCAACATTTGTAAGTTACAATAGAGTAGTCTTGCCAATATCGACCACTAAGGATTCTGTCCACATTGGCACATTTTTTGTTTTAATCATAATAATAGTAGTTCTAGAAGTTAATTTCATCACTTTTTATATTAAGTTTATCATTAAAATATTTTAATTGTACTTTCTAATGTGCCGTAAGATAGAAATAAAAGTTTTCTTACTGTTTATTACCGAATAATTATAGCAAATTACATGTCTAAGCTATTACATTACGTGCCTAAAGTTCTGTAGAATTTTCCACTGATTGAAACACTGTAT
Organism: Anticarsia gemmatalis; assembly: GCF_050436995.1. Taxonomy (NCBI): domain Eukaryota; kingdom Metazoa; phylum Arthropoda; class Insecta; order Lepidoptera; family Erebidae; genus Anticarsia; species Anticarsia gemmatalis. The sequence goes on from NC_134755.1 coordinate 9,151,126, forward strand.
TAATTAAACATTACTTCAGTAATTGTCAGAACAGTTTACCTAGAAATCTCCATTAAAATAATTGCCGTCACATGCACTCACATTAAGTAATAGATACTAGTAATATTACTAATATTGGTGTAATTGCGTAATCACTAATTATAAATATGACTAATATTCGCTAGTAATTAATAAAGTGGTAATTTGCGATACTCATTACATTTATTGAACAAGTATGGAATTCCATCAGGATGTGTAAGTACGATACATTTTCATTACCAGTTTAATGAGTAATTAATAAATTGGCGATCATTTGCATAGTGTGTTGTAATTAATATTGTACAGTAGTGTAAGTACTCTTGTATTCCTTAAGTAGTTAAATTATGCATAAAAGTAGGTAGGTATATTGAACAAATTAGTTTCAAATAGATATGCAATCAAAAAGAGCATGGCAGCGTTATACGCAATAAATAAAGTAGCTATGATTTCCGATAGTGGAAAATATCTTTAATATACTTTTTTTTGACCCTGGGTTTTGACTGGGCAGAGGCCCCCACCTTCACGAAGGTAGGGTTAGGCCTTGAGTCTAAGCCAAGTGCATGCAGTTGGGGATTTTGCATTCCCTCAAGAATTATGTTAATCAAATACTTTTCAGGTACTTAAGCAAAGTTTCATCGTGACGTCAATTTATTTGTATTTTTTTTTTCAAATAAAAGTGACATTTAAAAAGCAAGCATTTATATTATGCCCTCAAAATAAGCTTTGAATAAATAGACGTTAGTAAAGATCTGATAATAATAATCGATGGTCAATTTAATATACAGGAAATTAGTGTTGTTAAAATTACTTAATTGAAATCCAATGTAAGTATAAGAACTTATTAACAGTGGTAATGACCAATTAATTAGTAATATTTTGCGTAATTATTAGCACTGGTTAACTCATTCATATAAATGTACTAACTATTAAACTTAATTAACTTTTAGTTAACGCTAACGTTATATACATATACCGAATAATATTTTTGAGTATCCGTTACTTTTTGTCATACTTATTTAATCGGTGTTTACAATCATTCTTTCTGATTTATGTAAAAGATTATTTGGTGCATTCAGAGCTTTTACTGACTTAACTAAGTTTCTTGCAAATGGTAGATTATTTACAAATTTTCTTAAATTAGAAAACCCAATTACCTATCTAGAAAAAAAAAAGGTGCATTTGTGACAAAGACTGATTTAATCTTTGGTGACGTGTTTTAGTGGAGCCTCATAAAAAAAAGTCTGGTGTTTAACTATCGTTGTATTAGAAGTATATTTGTTAAAAAATCAATACAACATTAATTGCTCATAAATAACCTGATTAGTGTTTTGTTACAGCTACTAAACTTCCTACCCCACCTAAATTTTGAAGTTTACTTTTCAATAAAGATATATTACGATCTTCAACAGTTCACCCACTCCATACGAATCCCGCATCAATGATTAGTATCCTTGTAAACCGTCGAGCTCTCAGCACTGTTGATAAATAGTCACTCGCTGGCGATAGGCCAACCTCGCGGAATAATCAAATTTTGTTCCCAACGCTGCCTCCGCGTCGTGTCTTTTATGGATTTTATTCCCCCTAACAAGATGCTTGAGGGTTGCGGTTGCTTGAATTAAATTGTCGTTGATAAACTCTTACGTAGTGGTGGAAAAAGTGCAACTGGAGTGGGACGCGTTCTAAATCGTAAACTGTTTACGGTTTTGTTTAGTGAGGTGAACAAATCGTACCTTTGATTGCATTTGAATGTCTTATTAGAATAGTGAACGTATAATCTAACTAGTATATTTTGACCCCTGAATGACCCCGCAATAGTTTCTTAAGGGCCGCAAATTCCAGTTAGATTATTTGTCCATTTCCACTTACTAGCTGTCGGCGATTCAATTTGGCATTAAAATTTGTGTTTTCTAATAAGAGTTCCCTCGAATGCCATACATACCCATCATATCAATAGTAACGACGTGTTTATTTTCGAACAGAAGTTCACTGGGCCCGTGTTCGGCTAACAATCTTTATAAATAAAGCGAGCCCATTGCCTATTCATGACCGGGCAGAATTCTCCCCCCTCCCCGCTGTCAGCTCACCCCCGTATCAAACAAGCCCCTTCATGTCAAATACTCCGCGCCCCGCGTCTGTCAAACTCTTCGCCAGCGTTTGACAGGGATCCTCCCTCGCCCGCGGGGAGGTGGAGGGCCACCTTTCACTGGTATTTGCCAATCAACAATGAACCCTGATTGGTGTTCGATAAGGTTGATATTTGTGGTGGGTTTTGTTGTTCCACCCGTGCTGTCACGAGTCTAGGTGCAGGCGCCACGTCGAATGATGGATGACGTCAGGGAAGGTCGGCAGCATCACACGTCATTCATGTGTACACAGGCGTAAGGGATACGTTTTTCGCGTGACGATATAATATTGGTGATATGCAAATTTGCTGTCGGTCGCGTCGAACTGCCACCGATCGTATCCGTAATAGTTGAACACAATATTGAGTTTATTAGCGACACCTTTTTATTAGTAGCCACGTTGATATTGTCAAGATTTATGGGACACGCTACAGATGTGCTTAGCAGTAGATCATTGTTAGCTGAAAATTGTACTTTAAACATCGTTACAAAGCCGCAAACCTGGTAATTAGCATCAAACCTGTCGAATGTTTACGACATAATATCGAACTTTCAATAAACTTTCCACAGTACAGAAGTACTAAATAACTAATGATAAACACAAGCCTTAAAAGTACTACTTGATTGCAGCTACCATTGTGCACGACATATTCTATGACAAATCAACAATCCTTGCAGTATTAACTAAATCCTGGTTTTAATTATGATCCCCTGTTCAAAATATCTTTATTATAAGTGTTTGTGCGGTACAGTTAACAGAAGCTTCGCCCTCGCGACTTCTCTAATGTATACTTTATGAAAATTAAATATTTCACTGTGAGCCCCGAGCTGTGCCGCCGAGTGGGGATTACAACAAATTTGCATTATTTAATGGATACCGTGCGTGAGGATTTGTCAACAAATTCACTTGTTTTGAACAACGGTGAGAGATTTTGCTTCGTAAGGTACATTTTTAGGTATAGCTAATATGCATTCGTAGCAGCTTCGTCAAACTTTAAATCAAAATTAGCATTGACATTGGATTTACTGGACTATTTTATTCGCTTCATTTATAGATATAGATTTCGTTTGTACTGTTCGCAATTACAAAATCAAATAAATTGAAAAAATAATGGTATTCGATCGTTCGGGAATCTCAGATGTACATATATTGCTCCCGTTAATAAGTGTTGTTAGTTTAGCAAGTTGCTTCAGGTGAGAAGTAATAAACAGATAAAATCATATTATCATCTGGATACGTCGATGAGTCCACAAGCAGATATTCTTACAAGATTATATGCGTACATTCATCTGCTTTCAGTTTTAAATACTCCAGTCTAGGTTTTGTTTGCTAGCAAACTTGAACTTAGTTTGAGAAACAAACCGCTTGGCATACCACATTTTTCCCTTCTTTATTTTTTCATGAATAAAACAACAGATTTCTACTTCCGCTGGGTAACTTCTCCCTACCACCTTCGATTTATTCGTTGGATAAAGAAAACTTCTTTTAAAAATGTAGGTAAAGTTCCCTTTAATATTTTCCGTCTGTTAGATATCTCGAGGCCTGCCGTTCAAATTATGTGCATTTAAAATTGTGCTTTTTATTTTTAACCGCAGCTTAAACAATGGTGTTAGCTTCCAGATTTTTTTTTAAGCGTCATATCTGTCTTTGTATAAATGTGACATAAAACTACAATTCATGTATTATATCACCTCTTTCATAGACAATGTAATGAACTTTGCTCATTAAAAGCAAATCGTGAACACGTAACCAAACTTTTAAAGAATTAAGGTTTTTCTGTGGCTAGCATTTACTAAGGTAAAAAGAAACACTCTATACCTTTTCTCGACAACACAGTCTTCAACACTTCTATAGTGTTTTGCAGGACTATAGTAAGTATCAAAAATAGGTACAAATTCAAAACAGCTTTCAATATGAAGGATAACGTTGTTGTTCTCGATACAATCGTCGATCTATCAAGCTCGCGACATGACTGACACTTGTTAGATAGTGCCGCTGCAATTTAAATTTAAATCCTAGGAAATCCCACCCTCCCCTGCATCGTTAGATACAATCGCAGATATTCATCGCTTTTTAACTAAGTAAATGTGTTTGAACTGCACCTCGTATAGTATGTATTTTCGTGATTGGTTACGCTTTACTCGTTACATGCTAGAAGGTCTTGAAGGTCCAATTCTATTTGCAATGAATAACTATGCTATATAGCTATAATGTAAAATAACATAAAAATAATTAATTTTATTTTACACGGCATTCACGAAAACTAAGCACTTTTCTTTACGATTATAGCCACCTCCAGAAAAAGCACAGCATCTAACAAGCATTTTCAATTTCATTAAAAATGAAGTTTGAAGTTCACAAATTCAATTTACCAAAAAAAGTTCTTAATCCCCACAAAACCAATTCGAAATTGTTTCAAAAAATTGTTTACAAAAACGTTGATACAATCGATTTTTCCATAGTGTCGGATCACGTTTATAAATATTCATGGTTCAGTATTAGCATGCGAGTGGAGGCGGTGGGCCCGTACGTACGCTGTGTCATTATTTCGCCATTTGTGAGCAAAAACCAGGCACACCTTCGTAGTCCCGTATTGTGTAGCGATGTTTAAAGGAATATGTTACGGTTGTTTGTGTTATGTAGAAATGCTTTTGGTAGTTCACACTTTTTCTATTTATATGTATTATGAAACTTTAGTTTTGTCTGCAATGTTTGTCACTTTAGTCTATCGTCGGTAAGTAGGTATGAGTCTCTGGATTGTTCAAACGTTGACATAACTCAAGGTTATGACTTTTTAAATGGGTATTACTTCATTGTTATCCGATTCGCAAGCGTGGAAAACCAAGCATCTTACCTGTATCATTTTGTTTCGGTACATGCTTATATCATACATCAGGGTATCATTTCATTAATATTTCTGATTTAAGGCTTACATAACAAAATTATCTATAAATTCTAACATGTTTCCAGCCTGTACTCGCATCCCGCTTGCAGTGCCATCTGTCAATCGTGGCGTGTATTACAAGCGCGCTGTGTACACGCATCGGGTGTCAAACCTTCAATGTGGTGATTAATTTATCAAACATCTCACAGCCTATGCGTCTCCTTATATAATTGAATATAAACTATAAATAGTTATTTACTTGATAATTATATCCAAAAAAGTATATTGCGTATTTTCTACTTTATTAGGTATATCCCAAATATCGATAAAAGAACTGCAATGTGCTATACTCTACTGCGGGTTCTTTTCTAGTCTTTTTAACACAAGCTCTTCCTCCGAACAAGAGTTAAGTGTATAATGTAATGTATCAAAATAATAAAACCCCTAAAAACTCAATTTGCTAGCAAAATAATAATCTGTAATTCGGTAACAAAAATAAACAGCCACCTACATCCAGCAGAAGTCTGCAACAGGCTGGACACAAAAACATTCAGAACTCTTCTCTTTTTAAAGAAAAAACTGAATTTTATTAAAACAATCTTTAAACAACAACTCGAGTGAATTAATTTTATGGATCCCCGCCTAAGAGTAAAAGAAATTATAATCCTTTCTTTTAAAATGCAATGAGGTGGTTGTTAAAAACGTTTGCGGGGATATTTAAAATGCGCTGCTCGCCATCCCTGGGTCCCTGGCAATTAGTGAGCCGAATAAGGGAGTTTACGGCTAAGGCAAACTGTTTATAGCTGTGGGAGCTGACTTTAGCGTAGCAGAGTTTACGGTTAGTATAAGCAGTTACCCTAGTCACGGCTTACTCGCACGGTACCTACGTAAACATATGGAAGAAGACATCCTACGAAAAAGAAGAAGTAAATCATTTTTTTATTTTTGCTATAATAATATACTTTTGTTGAGTGATGTTATGTTTAGATGTGTCTATTAATAATATATAATTATTTAACTTCGAATCAGGGCTTTTTCGAAAACCATTTAACAGTACTCGTCTCACTATAAAAATCAAGTCACAACTTGACTATCATTATTGTTAACACAATAGCACACTTTGAGCTTTAGAGCGTGCAGCAAATATTTAGCAGCGGACTATTTGCCTAACGCGACATTGCCCTAAGTTTAAAACAATGAGAACGGGGTAGGGCACGCAACCCATTGTGAGACGATGAATAGCCATCTGATTCTTTGAAATAAAACTTGTTATAGACACCGCTATTGCACCTCATTGTGTGGCCATATTATTTATGTTTCATATTGCTATTTTGTGAAAATTACTGCAAAAAATATTTTAAAACGCTGATTCACGATCATTTGTGCTACTGAACTGTTAGATTCTGAATATTAGCAGCATTTTTGTTAGATACTTACAAATCGCATGAAGCATATAATCTGCTTATGTAGCAGCCTTTGTGATAACATACAGCATACCTATATACGGGTGTAGAATCAATAATCAAGTATTAGGTATAATATAAGAAGGCAATTTTTCAAAAAAAAAGTTGCCTTGCCTGATCTTGTACACTATTATAAATTAAAATAGCAATTCACTGTGAACAATCAAAGTGCATAACAGATAAGAGCCCATCAACAACCACATGAGAGATTGCTTTCTTGAGATTGACCGTCTGCGTTTAGTCTTAGTAGCTAAAAATGAATTATAGAATTACCGAAACTTTATAATCACGTCAACGAAATTTACAGAATGTAGTATATTTTTCGGACTTTGTTTAAATTTTGTGTAAAGTCTTTTCTTTTCCATTTTTTTCTCAAGAATTTTAACTTAACCTACATAACGTAATCTTGAAGCTAATAACATAATAAGGGTCTTACACCACATATACGTATACCGGGGTCTATTCTCAAAGTTCCTCGCCTTATCAGCGACCGACGACGGGTTTATGAGCAATCAGCTTGGCAGATAGGAGCTGTGACGTCACATCCTGTCGTGCACCTCGTCCAATCGGAGGAAGTGCCCAAGATATTGTGTTTTATATCTGATACAGCAGAGTACTGGTAATAATTTTTAGTATCTTCGACCTACTTGAAGATCGAAGTACCTACATACACTAATGAAATCTACCTTTACAATTACCTTCAAAGAGTTTGTGTCAACCTCCTTGTACGGTAATTTGCCCATCATATCCATAGAATATTAGAAATTTAGTGGCTACTAGCAAATCTCAAATCTATACCTTTGACAACGATGGAAAAGATTTCGATAAGAAATCATCAACGAAACTTTTCTACATGCTTTTGCTGTCTTCTATCAATATAACCTATAACAAGTTGAATCATAGGGCCAGAAACATAGGGGTCTGCAATAAACCACGCAGGATTAGATAAGAGTACAAAACAATTTTCACTAAACATTCCATATTCCGTCGTGTCATCGCGTCATCGTGCAATATCTGGAGGTAGCCATAAATTTTCTGTACACAAATCTGTAGCAGCTCGTTATCTTTGTCTTGCTGGGGGAGTGATGCTTAGTGACGTCATCATCTCACTGTCAACCTCAATTGACATTGTTTTGTGTCTTTGGTGGGTGCAGTAGGCTTGAACAGAATTGGCTGTTGTTGCATGATTTTGAAAATGCCTTTGCTTAATGTGTGTTAGATTTTTTAGTAAAAAAAATTGTTGTGAGTTCGGTTTGTAGTAAAACGCGTTTATGTATCGATCTCACCTTCTAAGTTCTGAAAGTTATAAGTACAAAGAATTTTCTAGTAAAATAGTAATATGTCTTTAGTCCCCGACATGTTTATTCGAAATATTTGTTTTATAGTGTTGATGTCTTAGTCAACAGTGACAGTCTAATTTTCAAAACGATGACAAGCAAAAACGCTACGATTGGCTGACCTAAGACCTACTAGCCCTTAGTCCAAGAACTAAACGGTAAATTATATTTGGATAAAAACATATTTATATTGGTAATTATTGTTTGCCTTGCCACTTGTAATTTTGATTGATCTATCACTGTTTAATCATGACATTACAATTGTAGACATTTTGTCAATATTTGAATTACTTAGTAGCAAGAAATTGTTACTATGTTTCTTCGAATTTATTTTATTAATATTAGCCTTACTATTGGCAACCGGGAGCCAAACAAAGGTTGTTACCAACAGAAAAAATCTGCCGAAAATATCACTTATTTCTCATAAAAATTAAATAAAGTAATAAAAATAATGTAAAGTGGTTGACTGCTGTGCAAACAGTACTGTCAAATATGTCACTTTGATCATTTAAAATGATGATCGGCTTGTTAAAATGGATAAATATTTTCATCACAAATGATTTAAACAAATTCTGGGCTTTGTTTAAGAACTAACCAGTAATCAGTTGTTTAAATCATGAAATTATTATAAAGTATTATGTTAAATACTCGTACATTAATCAAATAAATAAATGTTATTATATTTTATTTTCATCGTCGATTATTAAGAACAAAAACCAGTTCTATTTGTTTAATAAAATCAAGCCTGGAAATCAATTCAGATATACCAAAAGTTAATAGAATGATAATGATTTTAATACAAACTTCTGGTAATTCAATAACACAGACATTACACATTTTTATATTAAGTACACTTCAAAATTATTTTCTTACTCGCCAAGCTCACTCGCTGATCAACACTCAACTACCAAACATAATATTTTAAATCCTAAGCCAATGTGTTCTGCCCGTACTTTGTTGTCCCATCCGCCATGGTACAGGCACCGCGCACCGCGCAGTCATTTATCACGCTACACCGTGCAACAACACGAAGACGTCCCGATCACAATTAGCGACATCTACATTATTATTTTGATACAGATATCATTATTGATGAATATGCAAATTGTAAACATAATTTGAAATTTTTTGAGAGATCATTTTGAATGGTAGAGTCTACATAAGTATGAAAAACATAAAGTTAGAGGCAATAAATAAGTTTAATAAACTCTTAGGTTAGTTTATTTGCATGTCAAAAAACTTGTCATCTAGATTGGCATCGACCTGTTTCATCGATGGCCTACATTTTGCCGATGACAATTAAATGACTGCAAATACAAAACCTCATCTCAATTTTTATCTCGCTGCTATACCAATAAACAGAAATTTTGTGAAATATCTTTACCCATAAATTATTTCATATCTGAGCTATAGAAGGCAAGCACAGTCAAAACCAGTATTATAAGTGAAGGCACTATGCGCGCAGTGTCATTTATCAAAGCATCGTGCTGTAGGGCGGGAAGCACGCCAACTCACAGGCAACGCACTGTAGACACACACTGAGCAATGTATGCCACGAACTAAATCTCTTTAAAAAAATACTTGAAATCCTTTATAATTTCTTGAGATAATAATTTTATTATTTATTTCGTTGATAAACTTGTATCTCAAACTATAAGATTAGTGTGAATTTTGCGTTTTGTATGCTTTAAGTCAGTGCTTTTTTGGCTAGAAGAATGTGAAGCTGTGAGTACAAAATTAGATGCATTGGAACGGTATTTGCTGAAGTACAGTAGGTAATTAGGTATACATTTTAGAACAAATAAGTGAAGATGCCAACACAACGTATAGTAAACGTGACATTTTTTGGAAAATCCTGCAAGATACCAATCTAAAAGCTAACTATTTTTTATATCATACAACTTCCTTGTTTCCAAAACTTACAAAAAATGAAACATAGAGATACAACGCACAGCTCGACTGCTCTATCATTGTTATTATGTACTTAGACATATAATTGCAGATAACATATTTTAGTTATTATCTCACACACATCGCTACGTGTATGAAGTTATTTTCAAATCCGGCCATTTTAGCTAATGTTTTTACGGCTGACATCACAACATGAAAACAACTACAACCTATTATAATAAAGACATTGAAATAATTGTTTTAATGGTTCACTATTACATAAATTACTATGATATCTTCTTTTATTTAAAATAACATTACCCGTATGGAGACTAGTTGGCCGATTGTGATCCGAGATTTTTATCGCAAAAGCACTGTATCATTGTGAGATAATAATGGCGGATGACAACGTATTATTCGCGGTTATTCATTCCCACGGAGGCCGGTTCGATTCAGCCAATCTCAGCGGGACTCCGAGAAATTTTCCCGAAAGGGATCCGACCACAATTGGATTTTTGGTTACGAAACCGGAATAATACAATCGGGTATCGTCCTGAAATCTCTGATTTGAATCATTTCAACGAGGCTTTGGTGTGAATTGGGGCTGGAAGGTGTTATTCTCCGTGAGTTGTGCTTCGTCACGGCGCGCCGAGCACCGAGCGCGGTGTGGGCGGACTGAACGCTGCAAATAAGATATCTGCTACAACCAAATTCTGCTAATGTATGCTTCTCCCTCACGTATTAACATGTTCTACAGAATACAGTTAACAGAAGTACTTGAAATTTACTCACGCGAAACCGAAGCTTAGGTATTTTGAAGTCATTACTTTACTAAGTCTTGTTCAAATTTCAGAATTAACGCTTTGGTATTCCTTTGCCTCATCCACGTATTTTCTTTAAATACTTTAACTCACTAGCAGCACATATTGAAACGTTCTCCGCCGCCTAAACAAAAATGTTTTTACGTCTATTATACGAACATTCAACATTCAACATTCATAGATTACAATGTTCTTACATTGTGTATCGCGCATTACGTTTATCTGCACAAAGGCGCGTTCAGGCGGGATAACGTTGGCTTTGTGATCGTTTCATATGCTGCCACTGCTTGTGAACATTACAATGGGTTCGAGTCTCTTTATGTTGATATGTAGATATCTAGGAAATGTTGTGTAACTATTTCAAACGTTTTGTGAGGCAATCATACAGTTTCTTGTATTGCGGAGTTATGTAATAGAAACTATGCTAGGACTTACCTTAGTCTTTTCTTAGAAATGGAGTTTTCACCACACAAACTATATCAACTATTAACTATCCGCTAAATTTAAGGCCAAGTCAAATAACTCATAACTTTGATATTAAGTTGTAGCTAACCGCAAGAAATAGGGAAGAATACTACCTCGCTGGACTAGATTTCGTTCAGTTTCGGCGGTGTTATTAGGTTTTTTATGCTAAGAGATTCTTGGTAGTGTACTGAAGTCTGGAAATTATAATATGATTGATAAATAAAACAAAGGTCCCAATCAACCTATTAATTTAAATCGCAGCTTATAATTTAGATAGACCATAGAGCTAATAAATTACTACAGTGAATACATGCACAGCATGAAGGTATTATTTAGGTAATCTCTTGGGTAGTTTCAAAATTTGCTCGAGGGAATACAGTGTCAAATCAAATCAGCAATAAAATACTTGTTCGCAGCCGTATAACAAGCACTTTCCGAACAAAACATAATAGAAACATGAAAACTTTTAGAAAGTGTTTCCCATGAAACGCGGCGACGAACCAGGAGGGCGTTGGATGAAATATTGCATAGAGCCTCTATACCGTTAAAGGTATTCCATTATTCTCGAAGTACGTTGCTACGTTAAGTTTGTAATGTTGTGCGGCGCTGGTCAAAGTAAGGCGTGACCTCAGAGGCGTGAGAACGGCCCGGCACCGCCCGCGTCGAGATGTAGAGAACCTCTGCCTCCCCTCCCGCACCTCGCCTGACCTCAACACCACCCCCCCTCCCGCACACCTGACCACTCCACTAGTCACGAATTATGACCAGCGGTGAGCTCTGGGAAATCTTTAGTGTTATTGCACAAACGCATGAAGCGTTAAGAGATTTCAAGGTAGTCGGATACAGTCGCGCGCAAATTATTTTTGATAAAGCTTTATCTATTTGTCCTTTTTTACGTTCGATATAGATATTGAATAAAAGAAAATTAGGAACAGGAAGACGTCGAGGAAAAAGCAGACTGAAATTATTTCAATTCAATCAATATTTTTGTTCCTAATTTTCGACCCTGTAAAGCTAGATTAGTCCACAACATTAACCCTATCTCTGGCCGAGATAGTTTAATTTATTTAACACCTTCTCAATTTCACGCATCACACAACAGGAAATAGCACTATCAAATAGAGTGTGGCATCACCGCGGGCAGTAACAAATGGTCGCACAGTTCCATTCTACGTAACCCTTCCGCGGCGAAACGTTTAATTCTATTAAATGCTGTCCGACCTCATTAGGTGCGGGTTAATGCTCGAGCCGCGACGCGTATTGATGAGCGCTATACGTCATCGCATCACCCCTGAGTGTTTGGATCATTTTAGGGTTACTGAAAATCAAAGGTGAGATAGGCTTACATGTACTTGAACAAAATGTTCCTTTGAGTATTACGAAACTCTTTATGTTGTACCTGTTTGGGATATCACGTCGTTGACGGACTCCTAGTTGTTGACGTGTTGTGTTGTTGTAGGTGTTCCGGAAATAATGCACTTCACAGTTATGAGTTTAAAGTTTATTTCTAAAATTCCTATCTACGGCTATGTTCAGGTGTCTGAGTCGCACTTTACGTAATTATGTTATTGTTGACACTACACATTAGCGCGTCGCGGAGGTTTCGTTACGACTAAATTATAATAATTGTTTAATTGCGTAAGCGTTAGTATAAATGTGCTGTACGAGCAATATTGGCTCGTACAGTACCTATCACTCAAAATCAATTTTATAGCTGCTTTAACTGAAGCAAACGTGTGATTTTCACCAAAAGTATTTGAGAAACATAGCATCCATCCAGAAAATTCTTTTGGTATCTACCTCAAAGCAAAGGCGCCTTTTTTCTTGATTTGCAATAATACAGCCTGTTGTACGGTTACTAGCGTTGTCTGAAATAAGTTTATCAAAAGAAAAATCTATCGAATGCAACACTAATTTTGACCTGATATTTCGCATCTGTCTATAGAAATTGCATGGGAGTGTCTCTTACGTGTAATTAATGATGTTTGCCTGTATTCCAGCCACACCTGACCCAATTATAACAATCATCTATCGTCCGAAAAGGCAGCACTTTATCATCAAGTAATTGGCTATACTTGTAAACCAGCTGCCTGTTTTTCCAACGCAAGCTACTGCAAAAAGCACATACACCCACTTTCATTAAAGATCGTGTAGGTACTTATTATAAAACAAAATTATGTTGCCTTTAATACCATGTGGTTTGGTATAGTTAGACTAGACAATCTTTAGTCTTGGTATCGTACGTGTATCGTACTTAGCTATCGATGTTTAATTCTAAGTACTTCTACATAAACACAGTTCGAGTTACTAGAAAACCGAGTAATTCAAAATCTTAACTGGGGTTGAAGTTGATAAAATAACGCAATGAAAATCAGTTTTATTCAGTAGATTTTCATTACTTGTTTTGAGAATACTAAAAATTTAAGCAAATATCTAAGCATAGCATCTCATTGCTCAAAAAACAGACAAAATAAGGAACAAATACTTTTGAACACCCGACGACATAACCAGAGCTTATTAAAAGGAAACAAACTTAGAAATTCCGGGTATAATATAATTGTACACAAACTTTTTTAGCCGAAGGCTTTCATGTCATGAAACACGAATATCTGTGCAGTTACTTTTAATCTGTTTAACTCCGGCTTAAATTATCAGACAATTTAAAAAAGACACTGTTCAGGTATTGACCAACATAACAGTAATAAGAAGCAGGATACAGCTTACTCTTTTTGTATAGTATCCTACCATAGTCAGTAAATAACTTAAATTGCAAAATCTTCATTCGTAATTCGTTTGCAGAAGGTTCATAAACTTAAGTCTGTTTTTATAACTCTTAAATAAAGGTGGACAATTTGTACTAAGAGTATAATCATGCCGATTACGACAAATGTTACTTTTTGTTTCACAAACAAAAAACAAAGGCAAAAAAGTATTACGTAATTTAATTAATTCGTTGAAAAAAGTACTAAGCGGAACGATGTTTCAAGTTTTCAAAAATACCGTGATATAAGGAAACAAAATCGGCCATGAAATGTTTCACACGTACGATTTGTCATGTAAGATATTTTGTAGAATTGTACGCGTCACAAAAATAAATGTACGGTCAGAAATCGTAACGAATTTGTACACGCGTGACGGTACATCCGTGTTTGGGAGATTTTTTTAAATATTGGGTTCAGTATTTAATGTCACCTTGCGAATTTCAAATCCTATTTATTACCTAGAATTATCCAGTAAAAGAAACATTATCGTCGTTTTATTTCTTGGTATAGCAAAATGTTGTTTTTATTTGTCTAGTTTAGTAAGTCACCGGTTCTGACCTCATTGTAAATACCAATCATAACACAATAAATAAAAGTTTTTTAAGTCGCATAAAGTCTACTTTGTTTCGTATTCGTTAGCTATAGTAACTTGAACACTGTTACTTGCGGACCACCTTTTACTATACTAGGACAGCACTGAAAAGATCGAATGAAATGTCTGTTATCTATCAGCAAAACTGTAAGTAAGAAAGCTAGGATTTTTTTAAGAATCAAAATTCGTATTAGATTTTGGGTTGAAAGATGATGTAATCTAAATGGTACTAGTGAATTTACCACCGAACCCTGAAGTTCTTGTACGCCTTATAATGGAATTAGTGCCGGTCGCTAGACAAATGTGTTGCTTGACAGTCCATGTTTTTATTATAATATCATTTAATTCATGTTTTTATTACATACTCGTCCCGGACTCGTGTCAATATTTTGTCACGAATCCCATTTGTGGTGACGTATACTAATGACGTCATTAATATGTTTCTAACGAAATTAACCAACCGGCTGGCTTTGATGTCCTTTATCTGGTCGTAGTCGGACATTAACTCCGCGGTGTACGCGTACAACAATGTTATTGCTGTCATATGAACTAGAGGACGCTGTCGATGTCATTTAAAAGTACGCTACACGGTTTGTTGTATGCATATTTAAAGAGTAACTCAAATATGTAATATCAACACGCCTATCACAACATTGAACAATGCGACTATCGTGAATCAAAGATCAACGATAATACATAATTAAAAGGAAACTCCATATCTACTCGATCTACGAAACTTGTATAACAAACGCGCATGTCGGTAATGTACAAAGATTTCTGATCAAAATACGGATAGGTCGGTTCTTTGGAACGAGCGAGCACCGAACAATGTTTTAATTGTAATCGCATGCCACGCCTCACGGTCACGCAAGATCGCGTTTGGCACCACTACCAGCCAAAATATATCCCTAAACAAAAACCACTGTTCACTGTTCAGTTATCGTGATAAACTAGTTTCTACACGAAACCGAATAAGAATTACAACTCGATTCGAATAATTACATCAATTATCTTATACATATCGATCTTTAACCCCATTGGGTCACGAGCGACCAATCGAAACGATCGATCCACCGATTGCGATCGATATTTCGAATAATAACTAACATTCCACCTGCTATAAATTTTATTTCGTGTTGAACAAAAAAATTATAATTTCCTTGCGGCCAATAGGAAAAAGTTTATTAAAGCTTGTGTAAAAAAAGTGGATAAAAAAAATACGGGCGCTTGCAGCCGCTGGGGGCGGATCGAATGCTCACCGCGGCTCGGTTTCAACTACAACCTGTTTTTGTTTTAAATGTTACTATGCGTATATAAGTGCGGTATATTTCACCGGTTTGATTTGTATTTCGATTAATATAATTTGAAAATATCGTCACGGAGATTATTCATTCCAGTCAAGATAATAATACAAAATCAAGAAATGTAGCAACCAATAACATTAGTTCCATAAACCCAATTAGGTATAATTAAACAAACTTTAAATCGAAACAAAAATAATACCGACAAAGCTAGTTTTAAAACTACTCCTATTTTGACTATACCGTATAGTTTTTGCAGTCTGTAACAATATTTAGCATTATTTATGTTTGAAGAGCAGCCAGGGATCCTCGGGCGTTATACATAATTTACCAATTAGATCGATAACCGGACGAACCATTACGGCTAGGGCTGGCAGGAATCTAGCCCGCTTCGGGTAAGACTGATGGTGGAAAATTATAGATAATTGACCGATTATGGGGCGGCCCTAAGGCGGCACGGCCGGGACGTAATGAACTGATTATAAATGAGACCAGACATGTAATAGCATCGATTTCGATTCAGCGATGCTTATTATATTAAGTGGGGACCGAATACGAGTTTGGTGACGGGGTAATCGTTCGTAATCACAGTGTCGAGAGCCTGCTCGACGGTATCGAGACTCGCCTATCGTTTTATAAATGTTCTTGTCGTACACTCTTATGTGGTATTTATTAGTTGAAGTATTTAAATAAACGTTCATCGATCATTTTATGTACGAGTTATGTGTGAGTGGTGCTTTAATATAGAGTCTGGTATATTAGTATATAGTTTAAAACGTGATTAAGTACAGAAAATGAATTTATTGACATGAAGGAATATACATATAATAAGATTGTATCGAATGATATCGATAAATAGAATATACAAGGCAGTCCAATCGAATGCCCAATTATGTGATCTATGGAAAACTGCTGAACGTTCAAAATATTGTGCAAAAACCTGGACCAAGACACAGCAACATAATAGATTTTAGGCTCTAAATAATATCCATATCTATTCTTTTATCATAAAGTTTAAGGTACAAGGTCAAAATCTATTATATTAAAGAAAAAACCTACGCGTCCAGGAAAACTGCCTTTTAAAAGCTCCTCTAATACAGTTGGGCAGATAACCTGACGTCCCCGAAGGGTCATCCCTTTATTTCTGCAACAATCGCTGGGAAATTGATATTGATGTGGAAAGGGCAAGTTTTCCATAAAAATAGGGTTTATTTGAATAAAGGATGGCCGACGGGTCCGGGGACTGACGTGTGATGTTCCGAGTACTTTATAAGATTGTCTAGTCCCTCGCGTGATGCATGGGCTTCGGTTCGACGATGACTGAACCATAACCTGTCTTCAATCATAAGAAATTGGGTTCGCTAATATCAAAATGTTAGATTACTGGTTGATAGGTCAGATTCCTGTTTATAGATTTCTGTATACCTTTTGACCATTCTTCGTAATGATAACGATGAAGAATAATTTTTAAAATCTAATATTATAAGTTTAACGGTTATGTGTGATAGCGTTTTTGAATTTGGAGTAATTGCAATCTAAGTTTAAATACTGCGATATGTTTTAAAGCATCGCTGTATTCGATATCTACTTTTAAAAGCACTACATGATATTCATCAATTCATTAATCAATCATCAAACATAACAGATAAATTCCTTACATGTTTAAATGTCATATAAACTAAACATAACGGTGAACAACACAAACAAACTCCGAGGGACATAATGAACTCCCAAATGGATGAAATGGACAGAAATCCACAGAAAATGAAAATATTGACGCGAACGGAAGATATATCGGTGAATAATAGGCGTGACATTAGAGACGAGGTCACCCCACGGGAGTCGAACCCGCGCCGACACATGGCAAGTTTGCGCTGACCGACCACAAATTAGTTTTACCCCATTTCACGGAACTTTGCTATGCTTCAAACTTTTATCTGCCGCTTTTGACAAATTCATTTCGTTATTTTACATAAAATCCGCATTTAAAAGTCTTTTTACGTGTAGTTTAGAATGTAGATTTGCAATTACTTTATGTAAGTTATTAGAACCCTCTCATAAAAGCTTAGCTTTACGTTTGTCACAGTGCCCTGCAATCGCTTGACTGGAAAAGTAGGCACTTATGTTACGAGCTACACTTAAGATAACTTGTAATTCTAGACAAATCATCTTTAATTGTAAAAAATAAATATGATTCGCCTAAAACAAAATAATACAGGTAACAAATGGTAGTAAATTGGTCATGGACTAATTAAATTAAACAAAAAATACGTACATATTTAGATACGCAGAATATTTTTTGTTTCTCAGCTTCCAAAACAACACTTCCGTCCCTAACTAATTGTTAGAGTAACAAAAACTGTACGGATTTTTACTAAAATTAATGAACTTTTCATATTTTTGCAGAACATTAACATATTGTGTTGATTAATTAAAAATAGTAATTTAAATTAAATAGTTAATTATTGAGTTTTTTTCTTTTCAGCATACAGCTATTTCGAATTTTTACATTAGGAAAATAGAATCTTTGCATACTTGTATAATAGTTCGACAACCTGGTAGTTATCTAGATTGTAATGAATTCGTAGTGAATTACTGGTGTTCTAAATACTCAACTTAGTTTCCATAATTTAGCATACAAGGCTCTCCACTAAGTTATTGAACTATAAAACAAAATTTTATAATCTTTAACAAGAATGTACACCTTGTATAAACTATTTAAAGTGTACTATGTACATAAGCTTTGTCCTTGTAGAACAAAACATTGACTTTCAAAACTAACAACCTAAAAGGCGACCCAGTGTCACGTAATTTAATAGCTTAGTTTATTCATAATACCTATTTAACTTATAATGTAAGGCTTTTAAAATTGTTAGCATAATAACATCATTTCATCATAGACCGTCCTCACAATAACTCTAGTGAATGTTGTAAAGTTTAAACGACCAAATTTAGGAGGTCTTTGTGTCCAAGCAATGGCGGGCTATGAAAAGGATGTGCGTGTCAGCAACGTGTTTGTCAATACAGCCACGATGCAAGAGGGTTGCAGTAGTCTAAATACAGAAGACCTTTTGACTTGATGTTTGTGTGCCTTTTTGGGCCACTGTGTCTAATAAAAAGTTTTATAGGGAACCACAAAGTAAACTTAAGCTCCAGTCAAAATATGTGTTAAGCTGACTACATCGTTAACGCAGACAAGGACAAAAAATAATATCTATGCTACAACCTAATCTTGTCAAAATCGAGGTATGTATTTTTTATTTTATTCTCTCTTTCATGAATTTCTGAAAAGTGTCTCTACATTGGTCGAAGCAAACAAACTGCGTGTTTACAGAGAAGCTCTATTGACGAACGATGATCGCTTAATTCAGTGCTTATACAAATTTAAAACCACGGTTTACTTATTCATAATATTTTCATTTATTCAATAAAACAGAAAAACCTACAAGTTACTCACTTGTAGTTCCATTCCATGTGCAGATCACAGTTTAACATCAAGACTTAATTATCGAAAAAAATGCAATAATCCTTTATTTCACCGTAAACTGTCTCTTCTTCTAGATGTAACAGTAATTGTTGAATAAACTTGAAGTGGCTGTGTGAGTTCTATGACATCACAAGTCAGAAATTAGTAAGCTCTATTCTCCTTGAACCTCTCTGGCATAAGAATTGATGACCAAAATAAAATAGCACCAAACTGTAAAACAACAAAATAGGTTAAGATATTTCTATAGTAAATCTATTAGGAATACTTTCTCTGAACTTCACCTGCGCAGACTTTAGTTTTCCTATTTTCATAACATTTTTAATTGCTTCTCCACTCCTATTTGATAGCGTGATGTTATACAGACTTATAGCCTTTCTCAATAAAAAGAATATTCAGCACAAAAATATTTTTTCGTTTCGAATGAGTAGCTCCTGAGATTAGTACGTTCAAACAAACAAAAATCTCTTTAGCTTTGTATAATTATTATCACTTTAATAAACCTACCAGCAACGCAAATTAAGGGAGCTATTCCATCGATTGGATTGTAACACTTGTTTGAAAAACTGGCCACGAAAGCAAGTGACCCGAATACTGCCATGAGAGCCGTATCAAGGCTTCCCAAAACCATGTATACGTCAGCACTGTAAATTAATGTGTTCTGCAACAAAAAAACGTTTAAACCAGCTAAATGTTAAACAAGCAGATAATTTTATTAAACATAAATGATGGTAAAGTGAGATTATGAATCGTCTTTAGGCAGCTTTATCTTTCAGAATACAATTCAAAACAAACAGGTTAGGAGTGAGAAGAATTCTCCTATCTGAGCAACAAATAAGCATCGAAAGTATTGGTTTTTCAGATTAGAAATCAGTTTCAGTCACTAAATAGCAGTAGATATTCATTTTAATTTCCTTGTAAATTTTCTTTATAGTAAGTACATATTCAATGTTTATATCCAGGTTTTTCATAAAAGAGACAAACATTAATCTGTACTTACAATATTTAACATAGCTTTAGTAGGATTTGTGTATACTTACGAAACATACTCCCAAAAGAAACGCAAAAGCGCTCATTCCATTTAAAACGTTGGACATGAACAGCGGCCATTTAAGGCTATGAAGCAACGATGACAAATCCTGGTCTTGTTTATATTGGTCCGGGCACGCCGGATGAGCAACCCTCACACAACTGTCGAACATTGTTAACTATAAAAAGTGATTAACAAAATATAACACCTATTTGACCTCCACAAAATTAGATGATAATTAGGGTAAAGACACAGACTAGGTAGCTTAAATTGATTAATATCTCAATAATAGTAATTTCGTGTTTCCAGAAAGTTATGAAAAAGACTGGTACATTTTTAATGCTTAGTGTTTTTGGGTAGGAGCTGGTTTAAAATTAATGTAAGCTTCGGTCTTCAAAGATGTCCATGTCCAATTTGGTCATAATCGTTTTAACGACTTGGCCGTCAAGTATAGACCGATTTTTGTGCCTATAAAAGTTGTGAAACTGATCCTTATACTTTCGCTACTCACGAAAAGAAGTATCCAAAAAGAAGGTGTATTTTAGGGAAAATATAAATATGCAAGCCTCTTCTGTAAAGCTTTAAACCAATATGTTATTAACGTTAATGCTTACCATTGTCCACAATGTGATAAATATGCAGGCCAGTCTCAGATTTTTCATAACAAAGCAACATTTTCCAATTTTTGGTAAACAAGGACATACCACCATTCTAACTGACTATCGCATTACGACATAAGAATAAAAAAAATATTATTATGTATATCATGAAAGATTTACAAAAAGCACTGGTATGACATTTAATGATATTTTCTTACTGACAACCTTGACATATCTGCTCGCAGAAATTAAAGTTTTTTTCTCGCTAAAGAAAAGTATAATATTATCTTTGATATAGAAATTACTTCATACGACCTTCTTATACAAATAAAGCTAATGTATACAAACAGAAAACTGTGTAACGTCCTCATAAAAGCACAAATAAGTCATCAATTCCCACTATTTCTTATTTACATTTACTTAAACAAAACAAATCATAGTCCTACACATTTTTTCATCTATGTCATAATTTGTACCGCATGACACTTACCTTTAATGGAATAAGTAAGGTGAGGTATAAAGCTATATTTTACGGACATTCCATTTCTAAGATACTTATAGGAATTGGACACTTATGCAAAACGGTACAAAGCATACCCCATATTAGGATATTAACAAAGTACTTACTTAACTGCCACAAATGCAACAGAAAATCAGCTCTTTGTACATTTCAATAGAGTTGAAATTCGTTGTTTTCTCTGTAAGAACAGGAGCAAAGAATTGACATGTACACCGCAGTTCAATTAGGCTAATGGGGTAGGGCTCGAAGGGATTAAATTAATTAGTAAGAAAGTTTCGCTTCGTTTCGTGATGCCGCCTTTGTTTGCCACCGTGTCTTGGATTTTTGTTTTCGGTACTAAGCAAATTAGATACATCGACATTCTAGCTGGAAATTAAAACGGTATTTTTGTTGCTTTTCTTTGTAACTTTGGCATGAATTTTAGGCCAACGATATCGTATTGTACTCTTCAGTTTTTTAAATCGCAAGTAGTTTTTGGTTAACGTCAAACAATTACCGTAAGTTGTATTTTGTGATCTGCTGTAACATATTAAAGACGGAAAACGTAGGTATATAGTTAATATACCAAATATATTGAGACGTAAGCTTGCATCATTTAAAATTAAATCACTTTATACTTGACCAAAAGTATGTATTTAGCAAAATGTATAACGTATAATAAAAATTTCACAAAATAACAACACAAAATTCTAAACAGATTTACTCTTATTAGAACCTAAACCCGGCGAAAATTCATGTTGCACATTATACAAAATAGAACACATTTTAAACGAGCCGAGAGCACATCGTAAAAGCTCGTAACACCTAATTAACGATATTAAAATACGTCGGCGACCGCAAAGGAGCGTCACAAACATTGCATTCGCACATTGTAAGCCATAAAACGCAAACGTTACCCTCCTTTATTTATACGAGTGAGAATTTTAAATTAACTGTGTAAAGCATCCCTAGCGAGGACGCTGCCCCGAGTCCCCGAGAGGTATCGGCGGACCCGACTTGTTCTGATTTGCTCTTTTTAGAACCAAGATTTTCTTAGTATTTTTCTTATCATTAATTTGTATAAGCTTTATTCAAATAAGCATGTGTATGGTATTAAGAGTATAATAACTTTACTTTACTGGGGATAGGTTTTCTCTTACAAATGTCTGTAATATTCAATATCCTTAACACGATACCAAAATAGAAAATAGAGAGTGCAAAAAATTCGCTCAATATCTCATAAAGTTTGTTTCATAAAGGTATACGGACGATAGTTAATATATTAGCTCTCGGTTTCTGAGTACATTTAGCGGTAGTTTATCTACTCAATAGCTTTTTTTTATTTTAAACGCTATTCAATAGATAAACTACCGCTAAATGTACCTCAGAAACTGGGAGTTTAACAGTCAATCCCCTTCACGTACAAAAACGGTCGAAGTCATCCTTGTAAGCGATACTTCTATCACAAAACGATCAAAGTCATAATTATTGACGATACTTCTATCACGATACGAAGGGTGAAAGTCTCAGGTCAAGTGCGGAACATTCAGATATTTTCCACTGAGGCCATTATGTCGTGTTCTTGTAAACAAGTCGCGGCCACTTGTCGCTGATATATCTTGCGCGGTCAACACATTAAACCTTGGTGATCGTCCTGCCACATTGTTAATACCGGTTACCGAGATATTTATGCCCGTATCGTAAATTAGTGGCCACGTAAATCTAGAATAAATAAGTTAATAATTGTTCTGGAAGATAGGTACATTATTCATCATCTTATAAGGAGGTATCGTTAGGGGCTTTTTTTACTTATTTGAAGCGTGTGACGGTTTTCTGCTGGATAGTCAGCAAACGTTTTCATACTCACACACCGACACCGGTTTTAGGTAAAGAAGAATTGAAAACCACAGTTAAAGATACAGTACTTAACGAAGCAGTATTATGCACCCACCCAGTAAAGACCCGTGTTAAAAACTATCACTAAACAGCAAAATAAAATATATATAAAAAATACAAAATAATCAAAAGTAAAAAAAAAAACTATTCGTTGTTCCGCCATAGTTTAGCGATTTATATAAAAAATGGGTTGTTGTATTTCTGTAGGAAATCAATGATCCATTTTATTGAGTAGCAAGAGTTATGCACCAAAACTGAGAGGGCGCGCTCCTATCAATCATAGGAGGCTTTTTTTGAATTTAATAAAATAAAATTTGTATTTTGTCATCGACGCTCCCTCGCGTTTTGGTGCAGGGACGAACTTGGGGTGCAAGAATACGTTTTAACAGAGTGAGATGTTTCGAATAAGTTTGATTTTGTGAAATTAATATTTATTTCATTATTTTTATTAATTTAGTATCTAGAGTTATTCTAGTTTTTCATAAATGCAGGAAAAATCATTGAGCCATACATAGACAAAATGAATAACAATTTTAAATTAGGTAAACAAGTAATTTACCTAGTTATATTTTATAAAAAATTGGTCAAGGATACCTTGTAGGTCGATACGGACGAATTGACATTGTCAGCGCTTCGCGGTTAAACTCAATTTTGTTGAAGGTTATTCATTGTTCATGCATATTTTGATTGTTTTGTTGCATTATAAAAATTTGAACAGAAAAGCAGCAGTTTTACGATATCATTGGGACATAGAAACGTTTTAAATTAGTGTAAATCTAACTAATTAAGTTTTACTAGATATTTGAATTTTCATGGGATATAAACTTCTTACTTATCCAGTTCATATTTCATCAATATTTGTTTTCAATGAAAAAATATTTTAAAGACAAATTCACCTTTGTATATTTGTCATCAAACAATTAATGTCTTTAAAATATAGAGACTTCGTTTAACGTTTTCATATTTAAAGACAACTTATATTAGTAGGTACAACTCTTCCATAAAAAATATTTAATAGACATCGCGAAAGTAATCAAAACTAAAGCTCGAATCCATGCCTGTCGTTCAGCAGGAGTTGGCGCGGCGGCAATGCAGCGCATCTGTTACCGCCGCCCCCCGCGCCGCGCATCCCGCGCCTGCAACACCACTACGTATGTACTGCACTCACCTTACGCGAAGAATTTGTTAAACATCACCTCGTGTGTAGCGAACATTTATCAAAATGCTGCCTTAAATTTTTTATAATAAAGAACGTTTTTTTACTGAAAAAAGTTGAATTCTAGTGCTTGACAATTTTTAATCTCGTGTTTTTTTTTGTCAATTTTAAAACAGTGCCAAAACTCCTCCTAAAATGCGAATACCTCTAACGATTACGACGACGATTATCTTTTGAAAATAAGTAGCCATATTGCCATAGTACCAACATTTTTTCAGGCTCTTTTTTGCACACTGTAAACTATGATCAATAATAATATTGCAGTTCTACGAATATTTATCAACAAAGATACCTACCTATACATTATTTGTTTTGTGACAATGCAAGTGATCTTCTACCCTCTCTATCACTGCCATTAGAAACAGACATGAGTTTCTATTCTAACTTATGATAGTTCAGATAAAATGTTATAACAAACTTAAAATAATATCTGTCAAAAACAATATAAGAGCGCGCACGTTCGTGATATCTTGTGAAGTTTACGGCCGACACCGGATCTGTCCAAATGTTAGCAGTAAAGACGACATTCGTTTCCATACACCGCGCACCGGGTACACATCGCACCTGCCGCTGACTTTATAAAATACTATGACTTTATAACTCTCTATACATGGAATATTGCAAACTTTTAACATGTAGATAAAACTAAGAACGAAGTTATAATGTTTAGTGATTAAAAACAATGTGCAACTTTATCTCCTGCATTGGAAAAACATTTCCGTAGATGATAAACTATACTTAGTATTATAAGTATACTAGCTGAATCGGCAAACGTTGTTTTGCCATAAAAATTAAAAAAAAAGTGTCACTTAGGGGCATGAAAAATAGATGTTGGCCGATTCTCAGACCTACTCAATATGCTCACAAAGTTTCATGAGAATCGGTCAAGCCATTTTGGAGGAGTACGGTAACGAAAACTGTGACGCGAGAATTTTATATATGAAATTAAAAGGAGATAGCCTATGCGGTAAGTGTTATGTTATTGAAAGGTTACAGTTGATTGCGCACTGCAAAAAAAATAGGCAATGATTTTGTAAACGATGCCATTACCGAAGGCCAATATTTTTGACAAATAAGGAAACGACTTCACGTCCCGTCTTAAAAGTATTGTGCTACAGTAGACAGCTCGCAGACTTTCTCCATCTAAACTATAATTAAAAAAATACCAACAACGATTTCTTTCTTAGTTTCAACTTATCGCGACCCATCGCAGCAGAAACAACTTCATTCCAAGTAAAACGTATTATATGGTGTGTAATTATTCATACGATGGTCGTATCTTGATACGATCCGCGAGGAACATTGCGCCGCCACCATCGATACCATCGTACGTAATAAATAGCGAAATAACAATCGCTACATGCTTTTGCTTGTAAGTAGTTTTATCAGAACTGTTCGCGTGTGTGAATAAAGTTTTATTGCGGTATTCTTATTGGTTAGATTGAATATAAAACTAAAGCGGTAAAAGTCTATCTTTTATACTTAAAACTGGGGGAAATAATCTTCAGTAGTAAAATAATTGTCTGAACTGTCGATCTGAGTTTTTTTTGTACTTAAAGAAAGGTAGGTGATAACAAATAAGAAACACCTCTTATCTATCATTGAGAAGCGTTCCACGACTTACGGCAATTTGTGGAAAATTCGTTTTAGAGCATAAAAGATACTACTCTATAGTAGTACAGAATAATGTGCCACTAGCTCTGCTATACTGCGAGAACTTAACGAAAGAATTAGATTTTTGAACGTGTCCAACTAGATAAGATATTATTATATCAAAATTGGTACTGGCTCTAAGAAATTGAAAGCAACTTCAATTTCAATCTGACATTCGGCTTCCAGTCATACACTAAACGTCAAGACTGACAGAATAAAAAATAGACAGAAAAAAATACAATGCAACGCTCAACCTGTTTTTGTCTGTTAATCGTTGCACAAAAAGAAGTTTCACTAATGTAATTCTCCCATCGGTAACCGGAAAGGATACCAGTCATTAATATTCCGACTTAAGGAAACCAATTCTGTATAAACATCGGAAAGAGAAGCACCTGTTAAATTACTTTATGTAACAAATCCTGTAATATGATTTCACTATTAGAACCAGCGAACAGTATTCGAAAAGAAATTAACCTACTCCACTTAAGAATATTGTTAACTTATGCTGCGTTAAGTCTCCTAAAAAAGCAGGAGGGAATTATTTTACTCAATTTTCTGCACTGTGATGTTGTAGGTATATTCAGTCCATTTTACAACACGACTTTGAAAAAATTAAAATTGAATTATAAACGCATATTACTTCGCTTCATGTTGCCAGGCTACAATAATTAGAAAACGATCTCATTCGGTATCATCACACAATAAACGATTCCCGGTACGCAACAGGATTATTTCACACAGCAATCTTCGCATCCACGCATAATTTGAATAATGCAGGCATGCGATCGCCACGCTCCGAGGACCGTATTGCAAACCGACTTACTTAAAATACAAAAAAGGGTTATTTTCTCAAATTGTGAGGCATACAGCGGTCCATCGCTGGGCCGAAATAATGATTAATGATGGCAAATAAGCGGGTGTGCGTGTTCGAGACGCCACAAA
Organism: Anticarsia gemmatalis; assembly: GCF_050436995.1. NCBI lineage: Eukaryota > Metazoa > Arthropoda > Insecta > Lepidoptera > Erebidae > Anticarsia > Anticarsia gemmatalis. Next base: position 9,178,102 of record NC_134755.1, read on the forward strand.
AAGCGGTGGCCGTGCAGCGAGGTGCACTGAACTGCCCCGGGATCACTCTTGATACATCGTAGCCATTTAAATTGTAATGGTAAGGAAGAAATATATGCTTCAAAAGTAAACCTAAATATTTTTTTTCCTTTTCACATTACTGTCTCTTATTTTATATAAGAGACAGTAATGTGAAAAAAACAATTCATTAAGACCAACAAAAGTAGATTCGAAAGTTGTTAGTATTAAAAATGTCGAAAGTAACTTTTGGTCTAACCGAATTTTCCTAGTTAACTAAAAGAAAATTTCATAAACAGAAACTCTGTTATAACAAGGGCGCTCACGCAACAAAAACTCGCGAAATAATTCCTCCGTATAATTAAGTTTTGGCGGATGCTTGGGTATTAATCAATGGGTATAATTAATTTGGGTGGCAAGCCGGCGATAGGTACGTCAGGCGCATACGACAGGTGGGCGCAAACGCCGCAAACGGGCGCAAATCTACAGGAAACTCAGCCTAATTAAGGGCCGCAAACGAAAGGAACTGTAAATGAAACAAATGTACCGTTATGTTTTACATCTTATGATTATGAGATTTGTTTGTGGATGTTGTTTATTTTTTAATTAAGGTTGTGAATTGTTGAGGGAGTTTTTTTTAAGGTTGATTGCGTAAATGGAAAAACTCGAACTTATTGTAATCAAAACCATAACAATATACTTACAAAACTGTTAGTATTTTGAATTTCATTTGACTTTTCAATAGTACCAGGATGATGAACAGATCATTTTGACTAAATTCGAATGACAGAAAAAAAAGGTTCTAAGATAAAAATTATAACTCTACTTTACAGCTCTCAAAAGAAGTACATAGTCTGTTTAGTATTTTTTATATAGAGATATTTCAACTATGAGATATAATAATATGCTAGATCATGATTTTGGAAATGCATACATTTTTATTTCAAGCAAGTATGTCCCAAAATACATAATACGATGTCAAAATAACAGTTCACCTTGACTCAAAGGCACGATAACCCGTTGACTGCAGCCTCGTAACGTTGACAGACGGTGGGTCCATCTGACACTAATGACAGTCAACCCTCTCGTGCACATGTCATGTAATATGAGGCTAAATTATACCTTATCACTTGTCGCCCGACTTACCGATGTCATATTGTTTAAAAAAAAAGTGTGTGTGACCGTAAAATTGTTTGTTGTTTTCAGTTGATACGTAAAAATGATGAAAAGTAACGGAAATTGGAATTATTGTTTTAGTTTTTCTTACATTTCTGTAGAAAAGTAATGTGCTTATTTTGATGACTTACTGCTAAACTTGTGTGAAACTGCGGCATAAGTACATTGTCACTGGTCATTGGTATTATTTCAAAGCCATAGACTACTATTATCACAAAAAGTAAAGAAAAAGCGCCGAGGTCAAATTATGAGTTAAATATTTTGACGTCCTTACCACTAAAGTCCCTTTGAGGCTGTTTGAATCCACTTTAAAACGAATATAAATTTAATTTAAATAAAAAATCGGATTTAAAGGAATCATTAACAATCTTAGCTTTCGTCCTCATTTTCCACTTTCATTCAATTGAGTTGTAATACAGTCATGTTCTAAAAACAATAGACTCCCATATTTCTTACCGACATTAGCACACAATAGTCCACAATCTCATATTAATTGCATAATTACCACATATTAGCGTCTGATACACTCTAATTAAAATAGTACCGCGATATGTACATTAATCATCACTGTAATGTTACACTAAGTTACAATTACAGTAAACGTTTAAACGTTTTAGTTATTGATGCGTTTTTTCACTTACATTTGTTTTGTAGGAATGAGAATCAAAGGTTCTCGAAGAGTGTACACTGAAAAGGATGACTACGGTCGTAATAAACCAATGATATGCGGTAATTTGCACTTATAATATTATGGTATTTTTTTCAATGGTCAATAAGGCATTCAAAATCGCACAAATCTTCTTCTTATAAGTTGCGTTCAAATAGAGTATCTCTCTCGTTTATTTTAGTTTTATAAAGTTCAACAATTCTAGCCAAACCAGCTTACTAACTTACTATACAATGTGAGAAAAAAATATTTAAAATTTTATGAAAATGATTACATTTATTTTGTTTTTACAGTGTCTGTTCCAAAATTTGAAAATACAATATTTAAAACTTGCTAGCTTGCAGTATGTTATGGGCAAAAATTTAAATCCTATATCTTAACAGTTTACTCATTTTCTGTGAACCTTCAATCGTGCCCTTCAGATTTTAAATGATTTTTATAAGAATAAAGTTCAGACCACGATCTTGTCCAAATCTCAAAGTTTTTCTACTTTGGCATGGATTAACAATTCTTCAAAAGTTAAAGTAGAAAGTCTTAAAAATCTTACTTAAAATGCTTGACGTTGTTCAAGACTTCAATTTTTTGTCACAGAGCGCGATCACTGCAAACGTGGGATTACTTTTTAAAAACTCTTATAATTTGAAGATTTTTTGCGGCTCTACCATTTTTTAATATATTTGCAAAATTTTTGGATCGAGAAGAGAAACCAACATAAAAAAAATATTACTCAGAGATTATACTAAAATTAATTTGTTCAGTGCCTTAATTATACAAAAAAGCCTTATATTTTTTATAGGATGGTTTATAAATATTTTAAAACATTGTTGTTTACATAACTTTTTTAAAGCATAAATATTTTAACATTTATATTAAAATAAAAGTTATACCTACTAAATGAATTTTGTAATTAAACATCCCAACACAAAGCCTAGGTCTTGTAGATATAATTATTTATCATAGTCCTATGAATATACGAAGTACATACGTAAGTAATGAGTCGAACAGGTTTTGAATAACTGATGCCACAGTACGTCGCTCTGTGGAATACTTAAATAAGTTTTTAACATTTAATTATTCCTTTTAAGTCTCCTCTTGCATATTCAACGATAAACTACTTGCTAAAGGCTATAACGTTGCATTAAGTTTAATTTATAAAACATTACAGACCAATTGATACTAAAACTGGAGGAAAATAAACCCATTTGTCCCTCAAGTTAATTAGATTAAACATAATTCTATATTATTATGAAACATTTGTCTAGTTTGCAAAGTTTAAAAAGTAGTGACTGCAAATAAAAAAATAAAAAATCGATACTTGAAATTGTAACAGCCATTAGAAAATATGAAAAGTATAACTTCAAATAAGTTCCCAGTATAGAGACTCTTATAAAAAGCGTAGATCACGATAGTCACACGTTCATAGCCACAAGAATGTAGCCATGAGGCATGAGTACAATACACGAGAAAAGAAGTCCTAAATCGTAGGGTGTAATTAAGGCGGCCACCCACCGCAGCGACCTCGAGGCCTTGACCGACACCCGTAATGAGTTCACCCGGCGAACAGACGACACAACCAGACGAACTGCTAGATACCTCCTCAATATATCTACTGCTCATCTCCTTTTAAGATAAACTTATCTACTATAATAACTATAGAGCTGAATCTGTATGAAAGTATTTCTAAAACTACCAGCGAACTCTACAATAAATACAAACCAAAGCCTTATCTATATTCATCCTTCATGAATCTCAATAATCCATGAAAATTGCATACGTACGGTAAAGATGAATACGACGCCATATTGTTGCATTGCATTTCTCATGCAATGTCCCGTTCACAAAACAAAAATCAAACAAAAGGAAAATACCGACAAGCCGGTTACTAAAGTTTTTTACTTTATTTCAGCGGGACTAGCTCGAAGCGAGTCCCCGTGACGAAAGGTTCTATGTCGCCGTCGACGCTAAACTTAAAACTTCCGTACATAAAAGGCTTAAGTTTCTCAAAACAGGTTTTCGTTAAAGACATTTTGTTTTTCAATATAAAAGCTCCGACACGAGAGCTCCGCCTACACTTGATTTAAAATTAGAACTCTTGCGTGACAAACGCCGGTAACTCGGAATTAAATGGTAAAAAGTTAAACTTTATTCAGAAGCGATAGAGCACAATATTCCACGCTAGTTTATATGCCGTAAGGTGGGTTGCTCCGTAAATGCTATTGGCCCAATCGCGCGATGTGAAACAAACAAGAAATATGAGAGTAAATGAGACGGCGATACTCGGTCTGTGCGAGATGCGCCACAGGAACAACTTTTATCTTTTCCAAGTCCCGCACTTCTTGCAAAGACGTCTTAAAATCGATTCGTACGATAACTTCTTAAAAAATATTATTTTGGAATAGCTAAAAAAATGTTTGTGAAACTTAAAACAATACTTTAATTTAAAACTAACATTCCAAACATGGAAAGGGAAGGAGACGGCAGATTGTGTAGTGCGTTGGCGTAAGCGGTGCAGAGAATATATTTTATACTGGCGCTGCTTATGCAGAACGACGTAAGTGTCTGTAATGTAGAGTCGAATTCTGAGTCATTAGTTTTGGGGTTAAGAGTGATTTTCATTTGTGTGTTGTGAGCAGTTGTTGGTTATTGTTGTATTGTGTTGTATGGAAGTGGGCATGGCGGCAAGCAAGCAGTGACGATTCGTTTAGTAGACAGTTGACAGTCGCCACGCCACACTGACATTCCGATAGTAACTCTGATAACAATTATTTTGTACTGATCATTTTTTTGCTGACTGTAGGTGGATAGTGTAAGAACTGTGTGAACTCTGTGATCGGATACGAATATTGATATACTCAAGTTATAGTGTAGTGATGTGTTTAGTGATTGGATAATGACTATGATTTTTGTGTTGGCTCTACTTGCTGAAACACCGTGCTGATGTGTAAGTTGCTTAATTATTTACAAATATTTATTACAAAACAAATATATTAAATTTTAATAATAACAATAATACAATTCAAATCATATATTAGCCCTACGTAAGATAATATATACATATAGGCACATATAGAGCTATATATAAGTCAATATATATGTACCTAACTACAGGTATAAATAAGTTTAAATGATTTTCTTTACCGCAAAGGTTAACAAGGCAATTACAATGTGTCATAATAACATAATATGATTTATTAAATGCATGTTTTCTTCAAGTAGTAGGTACTAATTCGTATAATTGTGTAACAAACAATAGGTATACGGTATCGGGTTTCTGTTTTTGCTTTCATAACATATTTGTATGTATGATTGATCGACAATTTACACGTTAAACTGTGAATGTATGAATCGTAATTGTTTTGTTACTATAGACTACTTAGTATTTTTTACGTACGTTTTAATATTTAGGTTTTATTTATTTAAGTAATTACTCAATCTACAGCTGCTTTATTATTCGTTAATTAAAGTCAAATTTTTATATTTAAAATTGAATTTAGTTTCGAATGGTGTTGACGAAGACTCTACAAATGAATAAAATAACAACTAATCATCAAATAAGGTAATTTATTACGGGTTGAGAATCAAACCCGCTACATGCAGTCAATATCGTACAACGCAGTACATATTGTATAGCCAGCATATTAAGAGAATGTCAATTCATGATAATATTATATGAATAACAAAACAACAATTGGAAACGATTTCTTGATTATTTTCAATTAATGTTAGTCTTATATTTACTAATTTTAAATACCTATACCTATATTTATCTATATCTCTTTTCTCCCTGTGTTACTATAACAAAATCTTGTTTTTGATCGAGAATATTAATTCGTTACAATGATTCTCTTTCAGTTCTACTACTTATACACCTAGATCTTCTTATGTCTATATTCCATTACAGCTTACAGGTAGAGAATAGATTTGGTATTAAGTTCCTCTAAATACATCTTTATACCTATATGAAGTTTTATAATTGAAAAAACAAATCTATTTTCTGAGAATGTGAACAACTTATGTTAAAAATATTACATAGAAATACCTACTTACTAATTATTATTAATTAATTGTTAAGGTTTACGAAACTGCGTTTAAAATTTATATTTCTCCATCGTAGTACGAATAATTGCATTTTTATGTGAGTATCCATTCTATCCGTAGTACTGAAGTATAATATACATAATATCTTGGATATTTAAAGCTGTTCTCACTACTTCTGAATGAGTATTGGTTAGCTTACCAAGGAGAGTATAAACAGAATTTTCATACACTAACTATCAGATATATTAGACTTATCCGTTCTTCCTTCTTTTGCTTTTCTGAATAAATTATCTAAAGATATAAGGTCAAATAAATTTCAAAATCGGTTCAATAGTTTAAAGATACCCCACAACCAACAATAAAATCTAAGCTTCGTAAACAATCAGCATTATTCATACATACATACATTAGTTAGTGTAATACTTATCAAGTACTATAAATGTACTGTCATATTAACAAACAATTAATCCTTTACACAATTTTCATAACTAATATTTTCAGAAACCACAACAACCTGAAACAACCAATCGGAAACCTCTTTCGATCTTAATACTCGGTTCATATCTTCAATAAACGCATAAGATTTACAGCCAATATAATAGATAACTGAAACTAATTCTCACCTAGGCTAGGTACGAAGGCTTTACTAATAGGGCGGGTCTGAAGGGCGGTTACGAGGCCGACACGCCCACCGTCGGCGTTGCATCCCACTGAGTTCCGTCGCTTGGTACTTCTACATAATATGTGTTGCTCAGTGTGAAACCGTGGGAATCGTGCAAATATATAAGCTTGTCTCGGTTTGTGTTGAACGTGTTTTGTTTTATCGTGTTTGTGAGGGGAATAAAGGGTATGTACGGGTTTTTGTTGTTTCATAAATGTTATAAGGCTAGAATATAGTTTTAACCGTGTAAAAGAATCGGTTCGAGTTAAAAAAATATGCCATTTAGAAGACGTAATTGTAGACAGGCTGTCAGATCTGTATTTTTGACATTAGTTTACTTACGGTTCTAGTAACAAAAGGCGAACGGCAGGTTTATATGAAGAATTCGTACAGCTTATAAAATGTCATGTTTAGGTTTACTTTTTGTTTTAATTGGTAGCTAATATGATAGACAAGCTTATTTTAAAATTCTTATATTTTTAAAAGTTGGGAGGTAAAAGTTATGTCCATTTTTAGAAGCCCCGATAGTTCGCTAAATTGCTCAGATGCTGTCAAAACCACAATTCAAAACAACAGCAAATTGGCGGATGCGTAGACGTCAGACGAAAAGTGACGTCTCATGAGATTTTCTTTTTCTTTAGTTGTCAACAAATATAAGCCATGGACCAAAAATTATTATTTAAATAAACAAATACTTTCTAATTAATCCGGACTTCTAAAAATAATACTCCCAAATAAAAATAAGTGACTTAGTCCCCTTAATAAGTGGTACAAATTCTGTTACGAAACAACACAAACTTTAAGCTGTACGAAATCTGCCGATCTCCTTTAAAACGGTTTTCCAGTAGTCGTATTTTTTTTACTGCTCACGCTTTATCCGCAATGAATTGGTAGTTAAAAACCACAAATCTACTTAGTTCGTTTAAAGCGAGTTACGTCCTCTACCGGCTTGTCAATACTTCCGTGAAAAGTTATCATAACTAGAAGAACATATAAATATTGTAAAATGCTTTAACAAATATAACAACTGTTACCATTTAAAAAATAAATTATAACTATCAATACTATACAGTTTATAAAGTACACAAGAATTTATTTCAACAAATAAAAGTAACACATCTTTACCTACCGCCTAAATACTATAAATCATTCAGTTACAATATTAAAAATATTATCTAGATACATATTTCATTTCTCATATATTTTTTATGATAATAGTTTTCAATTTCATCATCTTCAAAAACTGCTGGTTAGTTTGTCAAAAAGATTTCACTGTTTTTTTTGTCGTGCATCGTCACATAAATCTATCTGACAATTAATTTCATAATTCTAACTGATTATCCACACATTCTTACATAAAATCTTCATAAAAATAAATTTCAAGGATGGAAAAATAAACTCTTCTTACGGTATATCTACCAGAATGCCTAACTGATTGATGAAAAACTATATTAAAGATACTTTCAAAATCTTTTCGATATAATAAGTTATCCAGAGTTAAGTAGTACTTGTATATTTTACAACCAAGTACCTAACAAGCTTCATACAACAAGTAATATTCAAGTAACGCTATACATATAGTAAGTGATACGTGTTGTGAATTCATATTTGACGTAAACAGTTATGTTCTGTTTTACGAGCTGTTACCCTTGTGATATTATAAACATATTGTGAGTGTTCATGTGTTGTTAACAATATATTGTGCGGTTTATTGTTTTGTAATGTACTGCAAAAACTGATTTTATTGTCCCATTTAATAACTGTATAAAGCAATTTACATCAATTAAATATCCACAAGAGATCTACTATGCATCTTATCCAATATTTTTTAAATAAGAAACATATTTGTAACCAAATTCGCGATACTAAAGTCTCCTCCCAGAATGAGAGAGGATTTGGACCATGTCTCCAAAATTAATTATGTAATATTCAATAGTTAAAATTCTAATCATTCGTACGAATTCGTTCCGGGCATTACTAAGTCATTCTCTTCATATTTTATATACACTTATATTCCTTCTGTTGTAAAGAAATATGTTAAAAACGTCTAATTAGTTATTATTAACTTTAAGCAAATAAATACACAGGTTTTTAAATCTTTCTAAAATAATCCTACACTACATAGCTTTGCAAGCTCTGCAAGTTATGCTTCTCCGTTAGAATCACTGCGTTCTACAACCCCTTTCATACACTATCAAATATTTTACTCACATTTCCCTTCAGAAAATCCATTTTCGTACACATTTCGTACAGTAAGTAAGGTAAGTGTGTATCAGTGTTAAGTAATAAGTAGGGGATGCACACCCTTTCGTGATCCATCACTCGCTTCAATCAGGGCACTGAGACACGAGGTGTCGCCAAATAATTAACGCTAATAGAAAACTTTTGATTATTTGTTACTAATGGTAAAGTTTACCGTAATATTACAAATGCCTGAGTATATCTGTTGGTCTGTTATGTTAAAAGCTGAACTACTGAATCTATTGAGAGAAAATTTGGCAGAGTAATGGAAAAAGTTTATGAAAAAAATATGGTGTAATTATAAATCTTGCTTGGTTATAATTTAAATCCTGAAACAACCATTAAGAGGCATAAATGTTGCTACAAAAAAAAATAGGCTTCAAAAAACATTTTTCAGGCCCGACACATCCAATATTAGTTCTTATATCTTAAACTATACGTTAATGGAAAGAAACCATCTAAAACTATTACTCTATTGCGTGTCCAACAAAAAATATTACAAATATACTGAATACAAGTTATGGTAATACCGGTTCTTATGTACATAGTAATTAAAAGTGCGTCGACCTACAGATTACAAGTACCTACTGTCTACGTGTAGTCAGAGCTATAAATATACTCGTCTAGCGACCAAATTATACTCATTTACTCGTTTCTAATGTTCTGCATCCGTATACGTTTCTCACATGGCTAGCTTATAGATATTAAAGTTTTATGGGCAGTTTTAGTGTACTTATATTTGCTGTTGCTTTCCCTGTAGAATATGTAGTGTAACTGCCACTTCACGTATTTTATAAGAAAAGTAGCTTTCCTTCCGTAGCTTTTGCCCGCATGGAACATCACCCCTTCAGCATGGAATTTCCAAAAGTCCTCTCTAAGTGCTTCTCTACAGTTCCTAAGGAACCTTCAAACCTAATTTCAAATTTTTTATGTGTTTCGGCTGTGCGTTGTCCATCCAATCATGTGTTTTATACATAAACGATTATTATTAAACGCAATATTCTATTGTAGATTCCAAAAAGGTACGTTCAGAAGGTAGTCGTTAATAACTGTCATACCTACAGAATTATTTTCATTTCATTCAATAAATTATTATTTATACTGACCACATTTTTTGTTTAAATTGTTCATCGCTCACGATGCGTGTGATTACTATTTACAATAAGAATTAATCAGTGTAGAAGATGTAGACAAAAACTATGAGGAAAACTGTGTATTGATAATATTTCTACAACGAATCTACAAATCAGTAAACTGATATATTTTTATTCCTGTCTCTTTTTTTGCACATTTTTATTATTTTTAGCTCTTGCTATTATAAAAACATATTAACATACAAACAAATCATATTATATTATTATCTCTATATCAAAAAATAATTGGTAAACATTGAAAGACCCAAGGGTGTTGAGATCGAGGTCTGGATATCTTTTACAGAAGATTTTGTGTGCATCATTTTAATTTCACTGATCCAATTTCATTTATGTACAAAGAAATATCTCTGTTATTTTAAGAAAATAAAGATTATAAAACCAATAACAACTACAAAGAGACTATAGACCGATTAATGCGACATCAGCTATTGAACTACAAAGACTGCCTTTGCAACGTCAGAACTAAAGTTGACAATTTTGACAGATTTTCCATTATCTGTCACAAACGTCAAAATGACGTCTCGCAAAAAGTCCTGGCTATAGAAAAACCGTTAAAACAAAAGAAGAATAAATCTCATATCACATAGCAGGGTGTACAAGATCCGCGACCCTCTCGCGATCCATCACGAATCACCGCAGATCCGTGATGTTCCTCGACGTTTACGAGCTGAATTATGACGTATACCTTCCGCCACACCGTTTTGTCATACACCCTTGCCTTGTTCACTTTATTTATTACCTAATATTGGCTCTGTTACTCGTTTGGTGAAATGTTCATGCTGACGTGGTTATAGGCTTTTGCAGCTTTTCTGAAGTTCAGGAAAAAATGTACTAGAGTGTGTAAGAGATTTTAATTATGTTCCCAATTTAAAAATGAGGAAGAAATATTATATTATGCTTTTTTTGCAAAATTTTTAAACTATTCAATCAATTACTGGTTTCAGGTATTACTTTTTATTAAATTGCTTTAAATTTGTAAATGGGGAATAGTTTGGAAGCATCAACCACTCCGTAATCTATAGGTCTATTCATATACCATAATGTACTTTCTTAACTATTCGCGTGCATCTATGAAACTGCGAAAAAAAACCTTTCCGTGCTCGTCGTCTCCTCTACATTTAGCTAGAATCGATTTTCTTTTAAAGATTGTGTAGAAACAATTCATCAATTAGCATTAAATTAAATGTAGCAAGGAGATTAAATCTAGACCGTAATATACTAATGAGCTATTGAATTGCAAAGCATTTGGACCATATTATTGAAACATTATTGATTTAAATTGTAACAGTCTTATGTAGGTCAATTTTATAAATCATTGCATGTTATTATGATTTAATTTATAAAGCTCTTTTGAAATGTTGCTGAGTAAATTCAAAACTCCATTAAACATTGATAAATGCTTCAAGGAATTAAATAAATATTTTTTAAACATAAATACTAAGTTAGTCTTTGTTAAAATTTCTTAGTAAATCGTACCAATGTTGTTTGTCTTTAAAATACATAAGACAATTTTAAAAGGTCTTTGATACAAATGGTTATACAATATACACCTTCGATTTTTTTGGCAAAATCGAGAATATTGTATCATATCTTCTATATATATTTCCCTTGTCCCAAAATATGTAGAATGTTTTCTTTAAATAGTCAAGTAAAATTCAAAGATTAAAGGAAAACCAGACACCTTATAGTATATAAACAAAACATTAATCATACAAAATCGGTATGATTAGCATCAACTCATAATTTAGAGAAATACGTACATTCACTAAGAAACCTTCGCTGTCAAGTTTCCATGTCAACTAGTTTTTGTTTGCCTTCACTCTCGTAACTAGTATAATTTGCTGTTGCCATATAAAAAAATAATTATTCCCCTCCTTATTAGCTATGGTCAGATCAGATGGAAATAGAAAGTTAATACCACATGGAATAGGCAAATTTCTAATGGAGGCGAGCCCACTACCTTTTAGTTTTCTTATGTTAGTTTCACTGTCATCTCGTGTTAAATTGCTGTGTTTTTCTCAATGTTAATCAGTAAAACTTAATAAGATTTTTATATAGTGAAGTAGTAAAGCTTGTTATGGTACACAATCAAATTCATTTCTCTACCATTTACATCTGAAATATAGCTAAATAATAGTGTAGAGAGACATACATAACTTATCTTTTTAACTGTAGAATTTTAAGAAATAATATCATCGAACAGTCAGATGTATAGACAAATCGTTTTAAAATTTTCTCTTTGTTTTTGTTTTGATAAAAATTGTGAAAAGATACTTTTATACGTTATTTCAAAATACGGACACAACTAAAATAAAAACCCAGGCTTAAAATGAATCTTGATGCTGTTTTTATTTATTTACAATGTTTCATTATTTTATTTACCTCACTACCTTACATAAACAAGAATTTATATTACAACATTTCAGAATAAAATCCTAAATTTACCATCAAGTTTAATAGGTACCAGACTTTAATATCAAAAACGTTGCACAGTTTCCTCTGCCACTAGTTTCCCAACGCCAACAATTTGGTACATAGTACATAATAACCCGTCTACATAACGTTGTAATTATAAAGCTTCCGTTCGCAAATCACTTGTTTTTTAGCTTATTAACGAATGTATTATTTGTTTTGCATACTGTTTGTTTTTATCTCTTGTATTATGACTACTTAACAACATCATTATAGCTAGTGTTAGTGTAAAAAAGACTTTGTCGTTGTTTTAGGATTTCATGATGTAAAGCTTTATTTGAGTTCCATTCGGGCACACATTTAAGCTGCAACATAAGGACGACTTGACGATTATAAAGATTTTTGTAAAGTTGACATCAAGGGACAGGATTACAAACTACCGCAACGATATACTTACCTTTCATTTCACATTTGTGTCTATAGTGAGATTCGTTTTTCTTAAGCTCCAGTTCCTAACTCTATATTTTCTTGTTGTTAGCAAATTTACTAACTTTAACTGCATTAATATATACACAGAACACTTGTAATCAAATTAAAAGTATTTTAATAAGACGGAAATTACCTCTCTTTAGACTGTACTGATAATGAGAGTCATTATATAGGTACTGAAAAAAGCAGATATACACTTGTTATAAAAATTATTTATATACTGTAAGTAGCAATAGTACATATATAGGCCATTTAATGATTAGCACTGGCTGCAAAACAAAATCTAATGTCAGCAGCCTACGATATAGTGTCGTTTGTATTCTTAAACGTCGAGTAACCACTCATGACACGACAAGATCACATCAAGGTCAAAATATACTGATATACTTACATAGACATTATGTTCTTATGTGTTTAAAGGCTAAGTGGGTGTGGTAGTTTAATACTACTGATACTATAATAGAGCCCTACCTTTATGGAAAACAAATGCTACCAAGGACTGTTATTGTTTCACTTTTTATAATTTTGAATTCATTATAATTTCAATACAATCTCCCTCAGTTATATTCAATTTGGAAATACCGTTTCTAATATAAACTATGTTTTTCTAACCATTGTCCATCTCATCTTGCAACTATCAAATATCAAAATAAATAGAGCAAGCTAACGATTCAATAACCGATATTGTTATTCAAATAGAGAATTAGATTTTAAAACCAAACCAAGATCTTAATAAAAAAGAGTATTTTGGTTCGTCTTGTTTAATTCCTAAGGGCTCTATCTAAACTTATAATTGCTATTGAGCACAGTCTACAGTTCTATTAATTCCTCTTAAACGAACACCACTTTTCATCCCAAGACTATCTAGCATCAATAATTACATCTAAGTACTGTCACACATTCCTACATAGAGACGTCATGCGTTCATATAACAAAGATTGACAAATAAGCGCATGCGCCAATCCGCCATGATTGTTGCGTGGACGCATCGCGTGAGAACACTAATAATGACCACTAACGGACAAGTACTGATTGTATCGCATGCACATGGATTTACCGTTCGACGCTTGAGATTATTTACTACGTTGACAACCGCTTAGAAACCGAAAAGAAGTCTAGAAAATCTTTTAGTTTTGTTTGCTGTTTTAGGCTATATCTAAGATGCTAACATGTGTTGATATTTTTGTAAAACCAAGGTTGTAACAGACAATAAAGTAAATGAGATAAAACACACATCCGAATACTATTCTGGGAAAATCCGGATACTATTCAGAATTATAAGATACACCTGTAAAGTTTTCACTTCATGAGTCTCAGAATCCAACAGTAGACCGGGGAGCTGTCACGTATATTATATAGACTATGAAAATGAGTCAAATTGCGTCCTTTAGAGCACATTTCCACTTTCCTCCTAATATTTAGGTACTATATGTCACAGATTGCTCGAGGAGCTCGTGGCTTAGTTTACAACAGCCGCACGGATCGATCTCTGAGGTTAAGCTACGCTTGCCGAGGTTGTTCCGTGGATGGGTGACCATCTTATACATATCGAGTTCCTCCGTGTTTCGGAAGGCACGTTAAATTGTGGGTCCCGGCTGTCATTTTCGAAGATCTTTGACAGTCGTTGACAGTAGTCAGAAGCTTGAAAGTCTGACAACCAGTCTTACCGAAGGGTATCGTGTTAATACCCAAGTAACTGGGTTGTGGAGGTCAGATAGGCAGTCGCTCCATGTAAAACACTGGTATCCAGCTGCATCCGGTGAGACTGGAAGCCGACTCCGACATAGTTTGGAACAAAGGCTAAGCTAATATATATATATGTCGCAGATTGCAGTTTTATACCAAAGGTGAGGTTTTATACTCAAGCGTAAGTCTTGTTTAAATTATATACGTACTCCTTCAAACGAATATCATGACCAACATAACAATATGATAGACTAATAGTAGACATGACATTATCAGCTACCTACACTGACTTCTGACCTGATCTGATTACATGAGCCTTCTCATTGTTACCGCAATAATGTCATGTTGACTGAATGATTGTACCTAAGTCACAATTACAATGAAACCACATATTCCTCGTAAATCGTACACAACTAACGAACACGACCAAACCTAGTATTTTATGCTTTTACATGTAAAGCCAGTCATAATTGGAGCTTTCTTCGAGTACATTGAACTACATACAAGCCTTCGTGCAATATGTACTATACAATTCTACGTATGTAGGTTGTGGGCGGCATCCGGACTCACGCCATTCGATTCCCCGAAGAGGAAATCGTTACGGCCGGCAAATTGGACCCTAACCACTAGTTTGGAAGGCCCCGCACGCAGATGTTCACTTATTTACTCTACGCCATGTACGTAAATAACAAAATTGACGATAATAGCTACTTATCCCTTGCCTTTATTACAAGACTGGTTTTTGCTGCACGATACGTTCAAAACGTTACTTAAAATTTAAATAAGAAACGCCTTTGTGAAAATGTGCGGTTCGTTTTTCTTTTTTTTAATGCTGCATCTATGATTATGCATCCCTTATTTTTGATGGCAATTTTCTATAAAGTTTTAATGAAATAATTATGTTGACTTAGCAGTAATAAGAAGTGCATACAATAATATTTTAGTCGTATTAGAATCTTCAGTTATACAATAAGTAAAGGAAATGTTCAATAAAAATCAGCGAAGTATTAGGATCAATCAGGTATTAAATTGCTTGAATGTGTGGAATAAATATAAAAATATATTTTTATTTTCATCGTACAGTATACGCAAACCACTTCTACATACATCCTACCTACTGGCAGGAAGATTTGATGAGCATACATAAACTGCTCGTATCAATAAAGATTTAGTGGCATTAAATTAGGAATATTGTTATTTCGTAAGCCCCTAGATTTCGAAGTCGACTTCTGCAAAAATGGGGCCATAAACAAATTCATAAGTAGGCTCTGCTCTCGTTTTATGCTTTTTTAAAGGGCTCCCCCTTGAGGGCGCGCCGGTAAAGTGAAACGCGGCGTAAAACCTGCGGAACCCCGCTGTGAGACAAGGGGAAAGGGGGCTTTAAAATTTTCTTTGTTTTTTTCTTAAAAGCCCAGATTTGGAACTGCGAGAGGGTTACTTGACTAAGCCTAAGTTAAATTAAATATTGAGATAATGTTTTGTATGTAAGTTCAAAGCTCTAAGATAGAATAGGCGCTAGTGGTTTAAAAATAATTAGCATTTTTTTAATAATCCAGCATAAAATGAACAATCTTATATCAAGTAGGCGCACATGCATAATTTTTTTATCAAATCATGTGAAAAGGGATGCTTACTCTAAAATCAAATCTAAGTGATCATAGACTGTAGAAGATATAATTTTACATTTGAAAATGGATTAAAATAAAAAACTTGATCACTCGTGCTACATATGTAAATATTTATGTAATATAACATATTCATAATTTCCTACACACGTAGAAAAAGGAAATTATATTTCATTGTCCGTCCGCGCGCAAAGAGAACAGACGGAAAATTTTTAATTCAAAACACACAGCAACCCATACGCATTAAAATAGGTTTAACCGCCAGCCGTTCCATTTTCAAAAAAATAAAATAAAACAAAAAGGCGCGTTCCCGCCATTTCTCCGGGCCGCACCGCAAATTCCAGTGGAAAAAATCGTATTTCGAACGCGGTTTGAATTTTAATTGACGTTGAGGCAACAACGCGATCGGCGCGACGAACATTTTCGACTTTACATCGAACGTTGTGGGGCTGTCCGTATTGTACGTGCAACGTAGTGCGCCCACAACATGTGGGCTATAAAAGTGACGCCACACGTCCGCAACCTCGACCGAGGGAGCTCGCTACATAACCACCTAAATGTAAGGCTTGTCAATCTTTTAAACATATCCCCTTTAACATCTGTTACTTGACAGTTATCCTCTATTTCAAATATTTATGCAGGGTTAGATTTTAGTACTTTTTGCACAAGGATGTTTCACGTGAGCTGCAATTATTATAATTTGGACGTCAAATACCGTAAATACAGCAATCATTACACATAATAGTCTCTACTTATTACGTATATGTGTATAATGTATAACATCCACACAGATATCAACGTCAACGCGATACGCTATACATTACCTATTATGTCATTTTCATTTTATCTACATCTCGGGTTCATAATTTTCAGTGGCGTTCATAAAAATTTTAATAGCTTTATTGTTGTCAGTCACGTGCAATACAGTTCATGAAGGCCGCTAAATTACAATAAACAATTTGGCGCGCTCATTATTCGCGAGTTCATCACGACGTTAGCCGTACAAATTATTCGACACAAAGCCGGTAATGTCGAATGTCCGCGAGTAATTGCGAAATAACCGCGAAACAGCCTCCTCCCGTTACATTTAATTTGGCGCCTCTCTATTTGCTCCAAATTGTCGGCGATTAGGCATCACTCCGTCTTATATTGTGGCACTAACCTTCTCTTGATTGAGCCTACAGACACTGGATAGTGCATAAACTTTTATTACAAAATGTTCTTTTGTTATTAAATTGTTATTCGACGTCATTAGGTCTATCTACAAATGGTGAATCGGAACTGTTACAAATAATTTAATTTACAATTTAATGTACAATTGTTGAAATTATGTCTTTTCTTTCAGATAACACGATGCGACTACTTGTATCCAGTTTATCTACAACAAGTCGTCTTCATTTGAAATAGACTAGATACGACAAAAATGACTTATGTGACAAAACGTAGAAAGAGTACGTTACGTGAATGATCACGCGTTGGGTAAAGGCGCGGCACATCGATAGCGATGCAAGAGATATGCAACACCGCTGCCTTGCCGCTCGACACTAACCCCCTGGTGCGCAAGATAAAATGCGAAGAGTTCCCCGCGATCAGAGGGAAGCAACACACGAGAGTTGGTATGGGGGTTCGCGATGAGATGGAAGAGGAGTTCGCCGTGAAGACGAGGAACACGCCGCCGATGGGGCCAGCGCCGGGTCAGGAACACCCGCGCATGGAGCACGGGGGCAATGGGTTCTGGCTTGCAGCGGTCACCACCGCGGGCGCGCCGCACCCCATGCTCGAAACATGCACTGAAACTGGCTTCATCAACAGCCAGCCTTCTATGGCAGAGTTCATGACTGCTCTACCCCAGCTAGGTGGAGGAGAGCTCAGCCCGCAGCATACTCCCCCGGGATACGCGCCCGACTTGCCTTCACCTGGCGGCGGGCTCAACGTTCCGGAATATCCCTGGATGAAAGAGAAAAAAACTACTAGAAAAAGCAGTCAACAAGGTACGTAACATTCTGTACTGTAATTTAGACTTTCGAATTTGCAAGTAGCGGCCTAAAACACTTATCTATCATCGCCATCTCGTAGTTCGCCAATAGGAAGATGGCAGCTCCATCAAACGCGGACATTTTCGTTTCGTAAGTGCGCCTAACTGCCGCGTGAATAACTACTTCGGAATTATTATTGTGCCTTTCAACGGCAACAACAAATGGCTATTCAACCATTGTGTTCTGGTTCACGGTCCCAGAGTTTCTTTAATGAACATCAAATTACTCTGAAATATATTGAATTGTGTGGCGCGACGACGTTTTGTGTCTGTAACTGTTGTTAGGTGTGGGAGTGGTATCGCTACGCGTCGGCAGAGGTATTATCCGAGCCACCGACCCGCTCCAACATGGCGTGTAACGGAACGGAATACCCGACATGCACTATAACCACAAATTATAAGTGAGAACATTTTAGAATATAATTTTTATGCGCTGACAAGCCTCGTAGGTAAATGTATCATGTGTCTAAGCATATAGAGCATCGTTGCATGGAATTGTATAGTTATCTACTTCGTAGCACCACAGAGGCACAGAGGCTGAAGCGTGACTCTAAACTTGATAGACCTCAAAACTAAATCTTTACTAATTAATAATTATGCCAAAAGATTGAGAAACGAATCAGACAATAGAAAACCTTAACATAATTTTGTTTTCACGCCTAAGAGGTATTGAAAAAAGAATGCTGTCCTTCATAGGAAAAATCTAATATAATGTTTTGGGCAATAATATAATATAATTCAAGGACGATTGAATGGGATCCCAGATGTATTGAATACGCTTTATTTCACCAATACTATTAGAATTATACTCTAAATAGTCGGCAAATGGACAACCAAAAAGTGAATAACACCATATTTATATTTATTTTATATTTTTTTCTATAGAATCCAATTCGCTAATCCAACTCACTTGCCAGATCAATCTTTTTATCCCTCACTCTACATTGCTTTTTATACAATTAAACAACAGTTCATAAAGACAGAATGACCCCAAATTTGTCTGATACAAAGATCTGGTGAGAACAATGAGCGCTGGATGATCCATCATCATACGTCGACTCTCACCTGGTAACCGATACATCAAGAGCATGTGATACAAATTGCGACATTACACTTTGGCTTGGGAAAATATTGACGCAATTATTATGTGACATTATTATATTGTTTGGGGTAGTTTTGACTTTGATTTTTTAAACGATCCATCTTAAATTTGAATTCGCTTTATCGTCCAGTATGATTTTAATGCAGTTCTAGAACAAATTGTTTTAGTTTCATAATATTTAATAACCTTAGTAAAGGAGGTTTAATCCAGTATGTATAAATGCTTGAGTCTAAAATTTCTTAAATCCAACTTACTTTTTTTAGGTCTACATGCAATAACATTTCTTTGATGATATCAGAATTGATAACCTTCGACATCTTAACGATGTATAACTATTGAAAGTTATAAAGAGGTTGCTCAAATACAGCAGTCTTTTGATGGACAACAGTAACTAGCCGCAAAATTCTAAAAATATTTAGACAACAGTATTAGTTACCGAGTTCCACTAAAACACACTACTAATTCTATAAACCGTTGTAATATGAACTGATTACCCGTTCACCTTTCTATAAATCACAAGACCAATCAGACGCGATGATTCCACACTTTCGTCCCGGTCGTTCACTTTTGCGACGTTCGCCGATGTTCTGAGTTTTTCATACAAAAGTTTGAACAATTTTATAGCATGTAATAGATAATATTTTCATATTTGAGGCGATTAACGCTTGTTGGGCGAACAGGAGCGGACTCCCGCGGGGCGTCCCGGGGGGTCTCGCCGACAAAACGTACGCGTATAACAACGTCTCACGGACGAAGGCACTTCTTTCTTGAGCTTCTTAATAGGACACACTTGTTTCAACGATGTGTTGAATGACTTGAATGCAGTAAAATTAAAGTTATTAGAAGGACAATCCTTTAATGAAGTCGCAGAAGTAAAGTTTTTTGAAATTGACGATATTTCTGTACCAGTATCGTCAATAGATCTTTTTAGGCGCCTCACAAAAAATATCATTTTTATTCAGATGTCAGTCGTATTACAGTGCTTCTAAAAATTTCCCTCAGACCAAAATGTGGTGGCAATCCTAACCCGGTACCTGCCTCAAAGCTTTGTTCTTCAAATATAGACTAAATTAATTTTAACTATATTATGAGTAAGTCGACTTCTATAATCAATTCACTGATTCAAATATATGAGTATATTCTCACATCAAGGCTCTCAAAAACATATATCTGTATAACTATAGCCAGCATAGCGAACATTTGAAATCGAATATACATTATCTCATTAATAAATGAAAATGACAAAATACAAGGGTGGTTTCGCTTAGCTATATTATTGGAGATATTATTCAACACAAACTTGCGCTTATAGGCACTCAGATGATACTACTCCAAATATAAGTTTGCACAAACATATAGGGTTGTCAAATACGCCTCGTGTAGGTACACTTAATATTAATGATACTTAGACAGATTTTTAGACCCGTTTCATGAATATTGCATTTAAGCCAATTTAGAGACAAATTAAAAGTTAAGATTATTTATAAATAGCTTGTATAATACCTTAAAACTATCTCATGCATTAATTTTGATGTTTTCTTGGCATTTTCGACTGACTTCTCCTAAGGAATAGTTTCTTTAGTCATATTTAGGTACCTGTAAAGCGTTTTTGTACTTGTTCATGATTACTATAACTTGACCTCTACGCACCATAAATTAAAGTTGTTTGTATCTACCAATTACTAAGTGTAGTTTCAATGTTAAAAAAACCCATCCATCAGGTTAATACCAGTTTTTGTCTTTACTACACATAAAAAATATTTTAGGTACTCGACTATCAAGTTATTAAATACGTCGTCCTAGTCTTTTTACTTTGTTTCATATCTGAATTTCCCAAGGATCTTCTAAACTCCTTCTTCTCAAAATATAACCCGATATTCTGTTGCTAAGCAAAGACAACAATCTTAAAATAAAATAACGGCTCTTTTTTCGTTCAATAGCTTAAAATAAAATCGTGATCTTTATACTGGAACAAACCGTATCATTACAACCCTGGAACTAAGGGCTGTAGAGCCGGCCGTGAACCGGCGCTACCGGGGTAATCCGTCACTGTCAGCGCTATCGAGCGATGCACGCCCGCGCGCGATGCACCGCTCCACACCGCGCCGCACCGCGCCGCGCCGCACCGACACCGCGCGACGCTTTTGTACGACTAAACTTAGATATTGCCTTCACCAACTTTGACTGATCCCCGTTTCTATTTCCAAATGCTACATATCCGGATTGTTTTTCTATGGTATTTCCTGTTTTGTTCCTCTTTTAAGTTAGACGACAGCTTGTGTGTTGTTATGTTTGAATAAAGAAGTAAGGATCTTAGACGCGTTCAGCGTTTATATCTATATACTTTCGCGTCTTTCATCCACGTATCGTATTACCATAAAATATCTAATAATACTTATGTGAATAGAAATGTACAAAAATAACAGAACAGTTACGTCAATGATTTCGCGAGCACAAAAACTGGAAACTTTTTCCATAGACAATTATTTTTGGAAACCTACTTATTTACGCGGCATTTTCAAGGATTTGAGCATTACACAAAAGTTTTTTACTTGGCGAGTTCCGGCAATCTTGTTGTTCGAATAACGGAACTGTGGCGACAAAGATACGTCATTTGATAGATGTGGAGATAGATGTAGGTATATCAGGGACATGAAACAAATTGTTCGCACAACCACGCCCCGGGCCGTGTCTCGAGATCGAAATTAAAATGAACGCCCCACGACGATCGATCATTCCGATTCTTTAATACAATGCGGCGTTATTTCTGCACTGTCTCAATTTGTTCAGACGATCGAGTGAGTGACGTGCGACGCACTCGCCACTGCAACTCCCTTGTTCACTGTAATGAGTTTTATAACAAAAGGTTTTATTAACACCCAACGTGTTTGTCAAATATCATTGGTTTGGCTACATCAGAATCCTTTGAGATATTCGATGAATTGAAATTTCAGTTGCGTCAAACATATTGATGAGAGCGTACACACAGTTATATATCTTCTGTATCTGTATCTTCTAACATATAAAACATAAAACTGATTTTGATAGAGAATTTACAAACTCAAAAATTCTTCAGTAAAGTATCTGCAATACGGCATTTTACTTTTCAACAAAATAAATAAGGTCAATTATACAACTAAGTATACAAAGTTGAAAGTTGATACCTAACACGAAAATGTCAAAAATACGTGGCCGAATCGCGTGTTGAGCACACCGGCCGTATCGCGTTCTGTAAATAAGCAGCTGAAATATTCACTGTAATACGAACCTATTACACGTAATGATGATGGCATGGGAACTTTGTCATTCTGCCTTCTTACCGCTACGCTAGTTTTTCGAATTGACGATTTCGATTTTAGTTTTTTATAGTTAGAATTTGAAATCGCCTGTTTTTTAATTTAAGTTCTTCGTTTGTCAAGAATTTTGTGCCATATTCCAAATTATATCATTTATAACACTGAAGATGAATTAGTGGTTTGAAATACAGCAATGTCGTATTAAGGTACGTTTCGACAACGCCTACTTTTTTTATAGACAATCCATATAAAAACAATACAGATTTTGTTACTCAAATAAAAGACTGTGTCTAAAGTACTCGTGGTTAATGTAAACCACAAACTTTAACAACAATCGTATGGCGCCCTTGACGCAATTAGTTCCAAATACTTGGCACTTTCGATTTCTATGCAAAAATAAGTCATAAATCTTTCAAATTGGTTACGGTTTAGAAGAACGCGAAACTCAGGTAGTTTTATCTAGACGTTGACCACATCTCGTAATTCGCAAATATAGCAATAAATCTTTTAGTCGGTTCCCTTTGATTTATGTGAAAAATGATCGTAAATTTAAGGTTACATCGATATCCTTAGGGCGGGCTCTTCTTGGTTCTTCTTCACCACTTAAGGTTCATCTCACCTATTATGTTTTATAGCGCTCCAGTTACTATTATTAGTAATCATGTTTTTTCTCCGTTTACCTGTTCTGTAAATAGATAAACCAAGTAATTTGCTTATGTACTTAATAGGTACTAGACATTATGAGCTGCAAGGCAAATACTATTACAAAATTGGACATAATTATGTACACTGAATATTGAGACCTAAACGATAATACCTATCGACAAATGTTGACTCTTTGTAAATATTGTAGTTTATTACAAACACTCTGTCAAAGAAAACAATGAGTTAACTTGACGTTTGCGAGTCCACGTAAAACGATTTTTCAACAAGCATTCAAATCTATTTCCAAATAAAATCAATTCACATTTATCAAATATTAAAACAATAACATCAAAACTACCAAAAACGGGTGTGAAATTAGTAGTAAAACACCATAATTTTTCGGTTATAACGACGGTATTCATCGGTTGTCAATACACGAACGGCTATGATTTACGCGACAGTAACACTTTCGCTGGCCTATCATCGGAGCGACATAAATCAATGGGCGACTGGCCCTTTGTCCGTACAACCGACACCCGAAGGTTAAAACGCTAATACGATATGTTTAAATGTTCAATACGATGTTTATAAGTGTTTTGGTTTCATTGATTTTAATATTCCGATAGCTGTTCTGAATAAGACAATAAATATTTCAATGTAAGTTGACTTGATTGAAAATGGAAATAAGCGTTATAGAAACGAATTTCATCAATGTTATTTTTGGAATAAAAGTTCTTTCTGTTTGACTTGAGAACATGACGAAATCTAATATAATCTGGATTATGTAGTAATCGTTTATAATTGGCAAGGTCGGCTTCTTTGCCAATTATAATCTATTGAGAAAGACACCGACATTTTAATTGGCGCATTGTATTACATCAGATTCACACATGATCAAATCCATACACTATCACACAAAAAACTACAAACGAAACGGGAGCCGCTCACCTGCAGCTAACAAACAAACAAACAAAACGTAATCCGTCTAAGCCGACATAAAGAACGCGCCAATCAATAAATCACTCTCACTAAGGGCGGCCGCGCACTGGGCGCCGCTTTGTGGCCCACATTGTCGGCGCCGATTTTTACAGCAATTAGAGACACTTACCTGCCACGGTCCACTGTAATCCTATTAGGAGATTGGTGAGTGAGACAGAGTATCGGCGTGGGCGGTCGAGGGTACGGGACGGAACTCTTGCTCAGCGCTTTTCTAACAAACCTTTCTTTCAATGGACACAAAAATGAAATCGTTGTTTTTGAACCGGTTGCGTTACGTAACGTTGTTTGTTATTTCTCACACCTCCGTATCTTCTGTGAGAACTTTAGGACCTGCTTTCAATTAAATCTTAATTTTTGGTATCCTTTATTTTTCTTAATATATCAAAAGAAAACCAGTTTACGGCACCGAATAATAAATGAATGCGATTATTAAAAGAGTATTGCCTCATTGATGAATGAAATCCGTATTTACTTCACTGTTCATCGATCCGAAGTGCATTTCAAACGTTACACAAAACAATTCAATAAACTGCTGTCTCATTCTAACATATTATATCGCTATGACAAAACAATTCTGCATAATCAATTTGTTCATTTAACACAAGATTGTTTCGCATTTCGCACCCCTCGTATGAGTCTCGAGTGAGCTGTTTGGTGGCTGTAAACTGATTTATCATATCTGCGAGAGTTCTAAACAAGCATCATCTTACACGCATAAACCCTCGTATCGCGGTCGGCAACTATTGTCGCCGGCAACAAAACATTCTCAACAATATGCACTAAAACTTGAAGCACATATTTGGATAACGTAGTTAGATCATCTTTGCCGCATACACTAATTTAAAACGTCGTAAGTCCGTCAGTATATTCAGGGCAAAATAAACTTTTCGACGTTGATTTAAGGCTGAGAGTGGCATGTGGTGAGGTCGGCGTTGTTTTGTTGGTGAAGTCGCGGCTGTCGAGTAACAGAAGCATGTCTGAGACGAGGGTGCGACGCCCGACGTATCGTGTTGTCCGGTTTCCGGACACGAGTTTGGCCGCGGGTAATTAACTAAGTTTCTGTGCTCAGCATGCATAATTACATATTGATAAAACTAAAACTGTTACTTGTAGCAAAGATATTTCAGAACTAGTTCCAACAACTATATACATATATTCTGTTTGCAACGCGACGCTATATTTTAAATGGGATATCATTACAAAACGTTAATGTAAACCTTTATAGCGATTTATGACACTCTCAAAATGCTGCACTTGTATAAAATATATTGTGGCAAAGAAGTTTCCTAGTACCTATATTTAATAACCATTTAGCAAGACAGCAATTATTCGTCAGCTGTCATGTTGCGATATAAAATATTCACACCGACACATATCTGCACAAAGCCTCGACACCGCATATTAAGCTCTAACATATAAATCAAAGGCGAACATCTTAAAGCTAAGCCGCGAAATCCGTTTAATCACCAGCAAGTTATTAATAACGCCTTTGAAATTAAACAATAAATTTAGCGGGGCTAATCGCGCGAGGCGACCGCAAGCCAACCGCTCGCTGAGTCAACATTTATAGAGACAAATTGTTGCACCACTAACACGGCCTCTACGATGTATTAATCTTGAGACGTAGCTCGTAGCGACGCTACGCCGTAGCAAGGGAGATCCCTGTAGTGTACGCACACACTACGACACTTTCCCGAACGTCCCACACCGTGACGCCGCAATATCTCTTCGAGTTTATGTTAAAAAATAAATCTTGTCAAGTGATTCTATGAAGTATGAACGTACAGAAAAGTGCTTTATTTATGCTAATGCTAATGTGACCGCTGACTTGTTTAGACACGAATGTCATTTATATGATGCGTGTCGTTATTTTAATGTTGTTCGTGTTCAATGCTTTATTGCATCAATTTTGTTCACTACTGCGCTCTGTTTAAATGAAGTGAAGATGGACGTGGTATTAATTTTGAATGAGATCTGTTTTCATGATGATGTATGATCAGGATATGAAATAAAAGGTTTATTATATACATAAATCATTGAGTTGGCGAACACAGATTAGATTGAATCACTAAACATTACTTTTATTAGATCACGTTATTTTCATTGCATATTTGATTATCGTTCATATTCGGCATTAATGAGAATTTCATGGTCAGAATGACGCGTCATCACATCGTTTTATTAATAACATTAAAACCACAATTCTTCTTGAATTAATAACTGACTACTACTTTACCGTTTAAATCAACCTTTAGTATAGACCACAGTGCGGAAATGTCTCACCGAACCGAACATGTCGCAATTTTTTCACCAGACCACGGGTCAATAAAGTAAAATATCAGCTAAAATATCTTAGAGACAAACGATTGTTGACCTTATCACGTCCGAGGGTGATAGCAGCGTTTCCCTCCCATTACCCTCGCATGATATATGGTGCGGAGCGTGGGCGATGCGACACAACTATTAGTGCATCCGTCATTAGTCTCCGTCAGCCGAACGTTTAGCAGGCCACGCTGCATAAACAACTACATCTCCCTAGTTCACGTCTTTGTCGGGCTTTCCTACTGTGTAGGTTTTAGGTGAGCTTAGAAATGTAAGTTTAAATGCAAATGTTCGTTGTAATTGTGAAATTAAAGATAGGTTTTTAGGTTTACGTTTGCTCTACCTAGCATTTCATTTAATGCATTCATATCTGACTGATGCTGGTTGAAATTCATAAAATAAAACGTTGACTTGGTAACAGGTATTATATCTGATTTATCTTTTCTTATTCTATGCCACATCTTCTGCAAGTACATATTACAGTTCTAAATTAATAAAGGATACGCTGAAAGTCTACATAAAAAAACACATAAGAAGATCGGGTAGGAAAAACGTGCAGAGAAACCCAAACAAACCATAGCGACATTGTCACGCTGTCACCATGATTAGTATAGTTCCCAAATAATCATTAACAACGGTGTTACGGGGGACGTTGTCTGCAGTAAGTGGGCACGAGTAGGTACATGCTCCGGGGCTCGTTCGTCTCGTCACGAGGGTGTTAATTTGCTAAGACCCGCCGTGCTAATGAAACCCGCGACTTACCGCTGACGTCTCGCCCGATCCCCGACGCGATAAACGCTCACAAGAATCCCACAGGAAATTGGCGTTTTCAACCGACTCCAACTTGTTCGCAAACCACGATAACATCTACTCCATTACATCTCTAGTAATAGTTAAAAAATGCAATGTTTAATTAAGCGCACGCATGCTATTCTAATAAAGCGGCTCCCACCCTCGAACGTAATATTGAGAGTGAGCGATCGATTGGCGCGAGGGAATCACTCCGCTTTGGAACTAATTTGATTTTAGCATATTAAGGGGGGTGTAACATCTAGATATAAGGAGCGCGTCTTGTGGCGCCGTGCCCTCCCCCCGCGCCGCACTCCGCGCGGGACGCGGGCGGCGGGTAATAACGCAAATGATGTAAGGTGTGCCCTTAATATCCATCACACGCGTCCCCGTATTTGCTTATCTATGGAAACACGGAAGTGTAAAAATCGTCGTGAAAAAAGCTACGGGGGTTTCAAATGTTATGTTGAACACACAATACACTTAAGATTATTAGATCCAACAAACTTATTACTTTTCTTGGTATTGAACTGTTCCAAGAATTTTAAGAGAATCATTTTTTTAGTACCTAATACTTTATGTTTCTGTTGTTCTTCTGCTAGTGCGGACATGCGGACCTATAAGCGACACCATTCAAAAATTTGATATTAACAATAGAGAAAGCTTTTTTCAACTGTCCGCAAACTTCATGTTATTTTACATACCCTGTAACTCACAGATTCATGATTGGTCGCACCAGCTCATATTCAACACATTAACAATTCTCTTAATTTCAACAGTCCATTGAAATTAAGAGAATTATTTAAATGGAAGTTTACCGGAAACGTACTTAATCTTAGAATTTCTTAGGTAAACATTTCTAAAACAAATAAATATTAAAATCAAGCGGAGCGTATCGACGATTTTTATCAGATCCAGTAACGCAACAAAAGCGCGATTACTCGGTGCCAACAAACTCATTTAACTTTACGAAGCCCCCGCTCAAAAATACCTCCTTAAATATTTCCCTGTTTAGATTTTATTGTTCTCTGTGTCTCCTTTTACGATACATTTATTTTATTTATCAAATCTATGGATTAAAAGGTATTGGCAATCGAGAACGCACCATCGAAATTCGAATACGTTTGGGAAAGGTAGATTTTCGTTTGGAAAGTAGGCAAAGGTGTGCACAATCAGCCTGTGGGAAGTTCAACGGAAATAAATGTAGGGTCGGAGGGTAGATAAGTGTTCGCGTGTAAATGCCGGCCTCTCTCGTCGAGCTCTCAATCGGATGCTGGGCTACATAAATAAGAGTGGATGAAGGTGGCCCTTATCTGAACAGTTTTGTCGCCTCACTTCTTACTTTTGAATGCGGTTGTAAACGTGTTGTCTGTTCGAAAGGTTTCCGTTTACTTACTTGTGAATACGTAGGGATGTGTTATGTAGAGTCAGTAAATAAATTATATTTTCCTGCGTTCAATGCTATTGACTGAACACCATGGCTATTGGCTGAATCTGTTAAATGAACATTCTAATTGCACCATTCTCCAGAAATTTTTTCAAGTATCTGAATGTTACAACTAAAACCATGTTAAACAAACATTATATTACACTTACAATTTACAAACGATAATAATTTTGTTTACCAAATGCAGGCTTATTTTGTAGAAAAATACACAAAATGTTAGACGGTAAGTAATTCGTCTAAGACGCTGGTTTCCTCTAGTGGATTGTTTATTGAACCGCGAAGCATTTGTAATCGTTTAATACCCTCAATTCTTTATCAGCGGCGGGGGTGTAGCACACTGGGCCGGATTCACCCCGCCACGACGACGAACTCTAATGTATAGCCCGACGACAGCCAGCCGATTATCTCCTTCGACACAACATTGAAATTTAATTAAAATCACACTTTACTACCAATGAAACACTAAAATTTTATTATTGTAAACCAATAACGAGATATTTTTATTGGTTCTCAAAGTCCCCTCATTTCGCGAAACTGAAATGGAACGCGGGCGATACAAACTAAGACCGACTCAATAATGACGTCATTTGCTTATCAGCTGACCATTACCGAAAATCGAATGCTACATTAGGCACGCACAGTCCGAAACCTAACTGTCCCTAAATCTAATAAAAACTCCTTATCGAAGCTTCGCCATTGTAAACTGCCATCGATTGCAATATTTACTTTTAAAGGCGAACATAAATTCTTTCCATTTAAAAAAATAAAAACATTTCGGCTCTTATCGTGTTCGATTTTTAAATAACGGTGTGCCATTGGTAGCTAAGTTGAGGACAAGGTTTTGTCCCCGGTTCCCCTTTTTTCTTGGGGAGGAATTTCTTTTCGGCAATTTAGAGGCGAGCAGATAATAAAAGGGCTCTAACTGCCCCGATCGCACCCTAATGAAAACTCGAAAACTCTTCATTTCAGTATCGATAACTTTTCTATTTACAAAGACACACGCCGAGTGTAACTCAAACAACATCTAATAACTAAATTTATGAAAACGACTTTCAGTAATCAAACACTGAAATGATTCCTTGGAATTTATGTTAGCCGAACTAAAATTGATTTACAAAGAAGATTACAACTTAGTAGAGCTACGCAGAACGTGGTGATGTTATTTTCTTATTGTTCACTAAGTATTCGGTTTGAGTAACTTTCTTTATCCTTGTATCTTTGAAGTTATGAAAATTTATATTTCATTCTAGTTTCAATAATTTTGTAAGAAAAAATTTCGTCACTGATACATGACTCTTATTTCATTCAAAACTTTTCCCTTACATCTTTCAAAGGAAAACAAACATAACACACCGGTACCTTGCAATACAAGTAAATACGATTCATATATTAGAAACGAATATGTATCCAGATGCGTGCAGGATCAGATGATGATCCAGAGGCACTTGACCCAGATCGGGTGCAGCGGGTGTAAATCGAAAATCGATGTGGCAACGACCCTCCGCCGACGACCGACGCTGACGGTGCGATGTCGCCACTCCCGCGCTTCTGTATCGGTACCTTGTTACCTTTTATTTATGCTACGAATGTACAATGAGGAATAGTGGAAGGCGTGCATTTAAAGGTTTGAATATTGGAACTTTTTTTTTAAGGTATTGAAGTACAATCGTGCTAACGCGAGTTGCATTTGCTTCGTTTACACATAAGTGTCGCTTTTTTTTTTGCTTTTCGGCTGCAACCCAACAAAAAAAAATTGCTTATTTACTTAAGATTTTCACAATAAAACACAGACAATCAACGTAATTAAGCACTTTAAACTTCGCGGCTCTACCAACGTTTTCTCAGTAAAGCCATTCATACAACACACATACTAATACAACCTGCGATACTCAGATCTAAATAAAAATTGAATGTATTATTACAGTAATTATCAAGTACAGCAGTACAGTTGAGAGCCTATAATCTACAATAAGACCTCACAATAATTTGGTCAGTGCGAGCGTACCTTTTTTTCTTTACCTCGGTCCCCCCGACACGTGGTGGCCACTAATTGCACAGCTGGGACAACCCACGCTACTAAATGTGAGTTTTCCACTTAAATAAATACATATATTTCATATGTAATATATGCTTTCATAATTACAAAGGGAAAGCTTATAAATACACGTAATTAAATGAATGTAGAGCGTGTAAGTCTTTAAATAACTGGTTTTTGTAAAAAAAATTAACTGTATGTATAACTGTCGGTTGAAATAAGAGAATAAGCTTATGTATAGAGCTAAAAGCAGTATGATAATGCACTAATATATTCCAGTACCTAGCCCACTGATAAGCAGTTTTTATGTTATGTGTTTACTGAAGAAGTAGTATGGGTGAATAGTTAAGTATACTTACCGGTATATACAAAGAGCTTTTGCGAAAACAGATTATATTATAAGATTGTGTTCAGAGAACACCGTCTAAAGTTACCATCAAACAGCGAGAGAGAAAATTAACGCACACCCCGCCATATTGAGATTGTTTAAACTTGGATATTATGTACAAGCAACCGCCACATGTCCTTCTCGGAACCCGGGAACTTCGCCACGCGTATTCGAATTCCTGTATGGAGTAGAAATACGGCTTTATAGGAGTAAAATCATACTTTCTCCTGGCGCGAGCGGGGGCTGCGGTACTAATGACCGCGCGGGGAGAGGCTCTACCTACCTATACCTACACATGCCACGACAACCACACTTTATATTGCGTTTAGCAGGCTGCCTACCCACACTCCTACACACACAGACCCACGCCAAGGTTTGTTTTTTTT
This sequence comes from Anticarsia gemmatalis, assembly GCF_050436995.1. Taxonomy (NCBI): domain Eukaryota; kingdom Metazoa; phylum Arthropoda; class Insecta; order Lepidoptera; family Erebidae; genus Anticarsia; species Anticarsia gemmatalis. Next base: position 9,209,692 of record NC_134755.1, read on the forward strand.
TAGTTATTATTCCGACGTGCACTATTTTCTTTTCTGACCGCCAGTACTTGCGGTACAAATAATACACAGCGCTCAGCAAAATTTAGATATATTAAAGGGAGGAAAAAGCTGGTTCATTTCTAATTAGGATGATTTTATTTGAAAGCTCATTTTATCGGATGATGGTGTTTTGTTTTTATTTTATTATTACGACCCATCTGAAGCATTTAGAAAGGATTATTCTGGTTCACACGGAGCTAATTTCGTAATGACCCTTATTACATTTTACGATTGAGACTGGCAAAGGTGTGCAAAAAATTACATCTATTGGTTTTTGTGGCTAACAAAAAGTATACAAGGTTGCGGATTTAAACGCGTACAACACAATACAACATGTCGAATAGAGTCGTCAGTCAGTAGCATTGAATTGTCTAAGTTACAAGCAATTAAAAAATGCCTGTCAGGTTTTCCAGCAAGTCATGCTCCGTGCATGTGTTATACAGAAGTCGGTAGCTACTGCTGACTCACTGACCCCGTGTCAAATCTCGATGGACAGTCAACCCGGTGTTTAGCACATGTGTAGAATTTAATACAATGTTTCTGAAATAATTTAGTAAAGAGTCGAATTACGTTTCACTCAAATTTGATAACATTTTATGCATGTCCTTCATGTAACCGATCGCGTGTATTATTGAATCATGCAATGAAAAAAAGCAATAATAGAAAATAAGTATAGGCACTCTATCTATGTAATCAAGTAAAACTATTGAAAGAAACGAGTGAATATTAGAAGTAATAAAAACCGATAGCATCGATAGTTCATTTATAGTAAATGTGTGACAGCTATAAAATGTCCGTTCGCACGGAGTTACACGATTACTGAGAACTAACGTGTTCACCTCATCTACTTACGGATCGCCCAACGTTGATTACTAGTATACACCACGTACCGCACTATTCCGAGGAAATTACATTGGTTACAGGTAAAACTATCGTATATATGCATTTTGTTATGAGCAATTTTACACTCTTTCCTAATAGCTTTGTCAAAACATACATAAATTGACTAATCTTTTCTCAACATGATAAATTACAAGAATGAAAGCGCAGCGGAAGAACAGTATCCATTCATATAAAATACGTTTCTGACTTTCAAATGTTCAACATACGATATCCAAATTGTTATTGGAATAACGCATCATCCATCAGACATCGCGCGCGTCCGTGGGGTGAACGTTACGTCGCGAGAGAGCGGGAGAGCTAGACGTGAATAAATCTGTGCAGGAAAGGGACAAAGATTGAATTTGAAGAATTTGCATAATCTGCCCGGGTACTTTATCATAGAACCACGTGGCAGTGACTAGTGCACTCGCGGATTACTCGGGCCCGGATTAAATCGGCACGTCTCCCGTCTCCGCGCGAGGTCGTTTGACTCACGCGTCTGCTTACGATGTGTCGATTTTCAACACAGCTTCAAAAGTAAAATATTACCTAATACTTTTATAAATTTAATGATCCATAAGAAAACCACACACAATGGTGGCGACTCACTATTTAATTTGAAAGCCAGTGGCCGAAATCAAAGTGAGAACACAATTGGAGATCCGACTTTTATATCAAATGATAAATATCACACCGCCAGTCTCGGCCGTCCAAAAAACGCTTAACTTGTCCCGCTACAAAAGGAAAAAGCCAGCGTCTTCCGTTCGGACGGAGCCAAAGAAAAAATCTTCGCGAGGGATTCGAGCCTTCCATTTATCATATTCCATATTCATTTATTCGTCAAGTTCTGGATTCATTTATTCGTCATGTCTTGATTTCGTCTCATTTATTATTAAAAATGAACTGTCCAGAGCAGAACGTGAATACGACATCGGCCGGGGGCCACTGTTTCAATCTTAGTATAATTTCATGCTGAATTAGGTCAGCGATGGCAGGCAGGAGCAGTTTTTGCAGCGCTGGGTATAAAAATGACACTAGTAATTTATGTCTACGTTACCTTGGGTATAATGGGTGAGGTTCGCTTGTTGATACGGGGTGATGTGGAGGTCAGCGGGTAACCGTAGGTGAGGGGTATCAGGAGATCTGGGCCGGTGCTCCGCTGACCTGGGACTTCCGTGGGATGATGTATGACGGGACATGAGCCCTATCACGCCTGTTGTAGCAATTTATTTCAATGTTTATATGGTTTACGGATTTCGTAGCGTTTATGTTCTCTGAATTACTACTTTATATTTTTCTGTTTTTTTTTTTCAATATATTCATCTTCACAATTACAATTTATTATAATTTGTGTAACAATATTTTCTTTTTAAACGTTGTACAAAGGTTTCTTTCTAGATGCTATAAAACATTTATTAAGTGACAGAATAAATAAAGCTCAAAACAAATTCAACATTTCATAAGTTCATCGACACTAGTAAAACATTCAAGAGATTGAATTATAGAACGCCATTATAACACCAATCAATATAAATCTCTAAAGTTGAGATATGAAATCACGATGGGGCCCGAACAAGGAATATATGCGGTCCATTTGTAGGCAATCTCTACAATAAAACGTTGTCAGGCTTTGTGTCGGCTGTCGGCGGCCCGTAATACGGCCATTTCGCAAACATAACAAATGAGGGCACATTACGAGTGACCGAAGCGAGCCGCACTACATACGTCATACCGGCCCATACAAGGAACCAGAACGCTTACATGATTTCGGTTACTTACTTACGTATTAAGGTTTTTGAAGACAAGTTCAAGTTCTCCAGAGGCCATTTCATTACATCATGACTGTCTCCGAGGCATCGTTCGATCGTCCAAAAAAGTGCGGCGTTCAGTTTGATGGGTACTCCGAGTCGGACAGCCGGGGACCCGCCCCGGGCGCCGCCGGAGCCCGCACCGCGACAAGAACAAATGACCCCGACGCATCATAATAAATAAAACAATTTGTTCTTAATTAGATTTCGTGAATTTAATTTTCATGCCAGTAATTGGTCGGTGGCCACAAAGAAGGCTTCTATCCGTGATGGATGATCGAACAGCGCCTTCATACTATTTACCTTCGGTCTTTCTACAGTAATTAGGGGGTTCCGAAGTTTACTTTCATTATTGCTTATGAACCTATTACTGTTTCTAATATAGATTTCATTTGCTGTCGTTCTATTTTTGTTGCGTGCGTGAGAACCGAACAGAAACCGTATTTAGTAAACGAAAACCACATTATTATTGTTATTATAGCTTAAAAGATAATTCCAATTCACTGAACTGATAATATAATAGCGACCACGTTTATTACTTCAATGGAATTAGAAGAAAAACACATAAAACCTTTATATTTTCCGTATTCCCGTTGCCTCTATAAAAAGAAATGGAACGAAATAAATAAAAGAGGAAAACAAAAGACAAATCGGAAAACGCTCGCTTTTATATACTCTGCTACAGAACTGCGCCGGGCGTAAAGTTTAAAAAATAAACGCCGAAAAAATCTTGAAAAGTCACGGACGCTTAACTTTCTTCCCCTGTTTTATTTTTCGTTCCCTCTTGTGCACTCCTCTATCTCTTTCTAGCTTTAAGAAACATAATAAAGCTGGCTCGCTCTTCTTAACTGATAAGTTACTTTTTTAAACTGCAGGAAAATCGAAGTCGTTCACAGAGCGAAATTAAAAGCTGGCACTCGCAGACATAAGTCATAAAAACAAAATATGGAAGTTAATCTGGTGATTTATTTTTAAATCTATTTTTTGTTTCTTTTATTTCTGAACTGTTGAGCTTTACGTTACTTTTTTGCCAAGATTTTGTTCTTAGTTGTTTTAATCCTAGTTACCTATGCTTAAACTTATAAAGTGAAACTGTTTCTTTATCATATCGTTAATAATAACGCAATATAAATAAATACGCGTACATTTGATTTTTATTTTGCAAACAGACACAAACGTTAGAGTGAGTTGGGGTCAAAAGCGCCAAATCACTGCGAACCAAGTAATGATAGCACGCAAAGTAAAATATTCAATGCTGCTTTATATTTTCAAATCACAACAGATCTGTTTGAAGTGAAAAACTAAAAAATGGAAAATTTTCTATCTAAGTTACGGGTAACGAGGAAACATCAATGATATTCATTTTAATTCAATAATGATTTTTAAATAATACATACATTAAGCCATTCTAAAATATTTATTATAGAATAATAATTTTAAATAACTTCGCCTTTTTTTATATTTTTACTCTAAAATCTGATGGAATAATTCAGACATAACATTTTTGCCTTCCAAACTGATTTCTTATTTCTTCACCATCACATTTCTGTCATAATTTCATCATTACAAAATGCACTTACAGAATTCACACCTCTTTTTTTCTATTTACAAAATCTATGTTTCCAACCTACTTTTGCCGACCTTACCAACAATGATGCAATGCAAATGTAACGGTCTTGCGCAGTCACCGCAATCGGATGCCTACCGTCAAAGCGGGAAAAATTTACTATACACTAGTGCAGGAAATACCCCACCTTCCCCCCCTCCTTCACGACAAATAGACGGAGAAAAAGTCAAGAGCTGCACCAATGGTCGAGTGCTTGCTGGGTACCGTTTGTACCACATCAAAGTCATTACTCCACTAATATCGAGTTCACGGTGAAAGTTGATGCGAAACCGCTTTGCATTCTTTCTAGAATCTTAGGAAAAAATATTTTTTACATTTTATTGATACGTTCACTGTACTTTTCTTAGAAGTTATGGAATAAATAAGCGAAGGACGGCACAGAGTATCTAAATTAGGACTTACAATGAGGAGATTGAGTTTTCAAACATGGTCATCCATTTATATATTTAGTACAAATTACAACCGTACGCCCACTAGCTATACAAATATATTTTTTATAAATGTATGCAGCTTCCTTGTAATATTATCGACAGTGTCATTTGTTGCCAACTTTCCCACGCTCTTAAAAATAGACACGCGGCAAATGAGCACATCACAGCACTCATTTGTACACTTAGACCTATGATTTGCGACATCGAAAAGATTTATTCGAATATTTGCATCAGTATTAAAACTATGAACAAATACATAGCTTATCGTAGAAGTTTCAACAACGCTTTGTAGCGATAACTCTCGCGAAGTTTAAACAAACTTACAAGTAAGGCAAAAAGTGGTGAAACAAAACGCGGCGCGATGCCCCCGGGGCGACGCCTGATATTGATATGAGTGACTTGCACTTACCTCCCTTTGTCGGAGCGCCGATGTTATGGACAACTAGCGCCCTCCCCACCCGATGTTTGCTCAACAAATATTGTCGTTACAAACAATACTCACCACGTAATCTTACTTAAGTGTAGGAATAATGTGTTAATCCGTTGAATTGATGCCGGTTATTGATTACTTAGGACAAAGGAAGCCCGGATGGAATCACCGATGTTGAGTAAATACCTTACCTGTTTAAAGGATCTAATGGACACCAGAACTTCATATTGAAATGTAGTGACCAATTAGATAAGTATGCAATTAGAGTCCTTAACCAAACAGAACATTCGAAAGCAAATTAAAAAAGAAAACATTGACTCCCAAAAATGTGCCCGAAAATTCTACAGTTTTTACCTCATTGCTTTAGATTAGTCCCCCTTAAAATTCTCTCGTGTTAACAAACATTCAAAACACACGCAAATATTTAGCCTCCATATAATTTGCCATCTAAATCTTCTCCACGCTTAACTGGACATTTTCAGTAAGTTGTGAAACCACAAAAACGGGGTGAACTGCCACAGGACGTCCATAAACAAGCGAGGGAGCCGCGAGAGGAATATTCAAGAGGAAAGTTGGTCCGAGTCCACTCAATGGGCAACACTTGCATGTAACGGGCCGAGTTGGGCAATGTTGGCCCAACGCCCGTACGTCACTCCTTGCATTGTCCCCTTAATGAAGCCCGAAACAAGTTTGCGATACTAACTTATTGCGATCAAAGCGTGGTTTGATGGCCACTTAAATGTTCTGCCACCACTTAATAGTTTGCAACTTTTGCCATTATAAACTGTACAGATTTCATGTCATGATAACGTGATAACTTTGTAAAATACTTGAGCTAATCTGTGTGTACTTAGTTATGTAAAATGTCTATGTCAAATGTATACATACTCTACACTTTTATGCATCTACTATGAGTAATTTGGTACGTCATGTAATCATAAAGCTCGAACAGGTATCCACGTCTTTGTACTTTATCTTTACAACTCTTTATCAACATTCTTCTTTATCGTTAGGTATATTGTAATGAATACCAGACATGAGACACTTTATCTACAAAGGATATAAGTAAGAAACAAAACGCGCGGCTCATTCAGGCAAGTTTGTGATGATATAAGCGAATGTTAGAAACTTTATTTGGACTATCTTGCACAGGCGGCCACCGGCAAACTTCACAACGACCCAACTGCGAATATGAATCGTATTATTTGCTGCAATAAAAAGTTTCTAAGCACATCGAAAGTGTGACTTAGCGAAATATATGGCTACGTATTATTTTATATTACCTAATATACTGAATAGATATGTATAACTGTGCTTACTGTTACGTAATGCGTGTATATTACATAAACTTCTTTAGTAGTTCGTAATATGAGCAAGCATTGATAAATTATAAAAAGTTTCGCATCATAATGACAATTACAATAACCTGATACTTTGACATGTAATACATATTTAACATGCATGCCACACATGATATCATTACCCACTTTTAAATCCACTTTAGTTACTCGAATATCATCTCATCGAGACAGAAGCGCTAGAACTCTTAGCATTTTACCTTATTGTAGAAATGTAGAGTCATACCTACAAGAACAATAAAAAACACTCGAAATACAACAAACATGTTATTTTCATCATCAAATTTCATCGGTATAGTGTAGCATTTCTACAGAATTGTATAAAATATTAGTTCAATAGTTGTCGTGAGTGTGTGTGACAAGAGGACGCGTCCCATCACTCGTCGAGCCGTCCGACGTCTCGCTGGCGTTGGCAGATATCTGTGTTTTTAGCCCTACATCACATCTAAACAAATAAAAACTTGTCACAATGTTGATAGCCACGATCAAGTCTGTATTCATATGTGAACAACATGCTCTCAGTTACACTGTCTACTGATGTGAAAAACGGCATATCTAATTTCAAAGAACTCAATCGCTTGATTCCACGAATACTATTAATTTCTTCTGCTAGCTAGATTATTCTATTGGTGTTTAAAACATTTTTATATAGATAAGAACCTAGCAGTACAGTAGTCTTACGTTTAAGGTTATACAACATTCAAAACTCATGCAACGTATTCGTAGAACTATACCAAATGGAAAAGCTAAACATAAACTTTTTATAAAGCTTGGAAATTATCATGTTGCAAACAATTGAACATAGAACATAAATAAAAAGTTACCTAAATAACGTCTAAATCAGTCAAACGCACTTTTGCTGATCATTTTAGAACCATAGAAGCCTCCAAAACAATACCCACAAAATGTACGAGTCTCTAATACTTATTTTCCATTGACATTAGGTGACACTCCGTGACACTGCCGGCACCGCATCGTCGTCCGGAAAGTCCTCACTGACGCATCTATCGTCACCTCAGACAAACACTAAAATAGCTTCACAATACAAAAAACAAAAGATCGGATATAGTTCACTTGTGTGTAGACAAATGTCAGTGTTTAAAATTAAATAAAAATTTATTTAGCGGTTTTGTTACTAAGTCTTTGTTCGACGATCAAGCAGTCGAAACTTGCTTAGCCTATCTAAAGATCGGATCGGATCGGATTTCGTTCAATCGAAATAATTATCTGCCTGATTTTGATGATTTTTAAACAGTGTTAGTTCAATCGTTATGAATCATAACTTTCTTTTTGTACACAGAAACGTGATTGTTCATCTTCTTAATCATTCAGTTTCATGAACAATCTAAGGAAGACATTAGAATTCCTTCCAGCTCACGTAACAATCGCAGACCGCAGTGCTGAGTAATTAATATCTAACACTAAAGAGACTGTAAGAAAAATCTCAAAAAATAGATAAAACGCGAACGCCGACCATGTATAGACTTCCGTTCCGTTGTTTTGCCTTGTCGGATTGTTTCTTTTAATCTGTGCCGTGAATGAAGCTAATGATGGCGGGCGGCCGGCGCAGGCGCATGTAACGGTCGCGCTCATTCATCAGCCCTGTCAGCGACATCTATTGACAGTCGGCTTCTGTGCCACGCTGCCCGCTAAAAGATATTGTTGTTTATTAAAATATAGCGCCGTTAATTCTGTTTCTATACTATTTAGAATTTTTGTAACTGTTTCGTCATTTTCAAAACGAGAATTGTTGATGTTTTAATATGAATTCTACCTAAAGTAGCTGATCAGCTAGATAAATACCAAATGAAATGCCAGAACGTACCACCAAATGCAAAATTTGTTAACGCCAGGTTAGCTAGGTAGTATTAGTTAGTCTTAAAAAACCATATACTACAAGCAAAAGTATTTGATAAGTACAAAACTTATAATAAAAATAGTCTGACGCATCAATAGTTTTATACCAAACATTAGACAAATCACAATAAAATATTCACGAATAAAAAATCCAATGCCAAATTCTAAAATAGAATATCTTTTGTACGTCCACGTTGGCCACTACAATAGTTGGTGATAACAACGTTAAAGAAAAATAAACCATTAAAATATCATCAGTCATAAGCGACCCCCGCGGTGGGCAGGTCAGCGGCCAAGAAAAAAACCTTACAATTCTGAGCCTAATTCAAATGAAGAATGATTCATTTATGAAAATGAAATGACAGATTGAATGAATGCGAAGGAACGTACAAAGAAGCGGCTACTGGCCACCGCTTTGTGCTTCGTGACACGTGCTCCCCGCACCTCAGGGAATTGTTCAGATCTGTGCGTGGCAAGGCCTGAGAAAATTTTGTTGCTACTGTCTCTACATATGCGGTGACCACTTAGACAAGATTAAAAGATAAAAAAAAGACGGGCAAACTTAAAAAGTTTCACATTTTTCGCCCATTAATCAGTTTCAATCCAGTTGATATTAGAACGCATGAATGTTCAAGTCAATATGATAAAAACTTTTCACTCTTTATTTGACTTTCAAAGTAGTCTAAGTACTTTATGCCTTGATCTAGGTTTTTGACTGACAATAACCTCTAGATGATATCAAGCCTCACATTTTACTATCATATTTTTGATTTTTATTATATACCAGTCAACACGAAAACTCATCTTAAATGCAACATAAAATATGTTCGACATTCAAAGTTGGGACCTTATCTCGTAAAAATGGCAATTACAGCTACCCTTGCAATCTCGTCGGGACCAAGAGTTAGTGAACTCCGACAAACACTAAGAAAGAAGGAATGGGCAATGAAATTAAAAATATGTCTTAAGGGCAATTAGCTTTAACTTTTACAGTAAGTGCCCTATCTACTCGGCGAGCTCCCCCGCGCTTTTCAATTGTGGGGAACGCGGCCAGCTTTTCGGTCGGAGTGAATTTTATGAACTCGCAAAGAGTTGTGACTTTTGAACGAGTTCACTTACGATGAACTCATTTGCGTTGTAAAAAACTCTAAAACGGCATTAAAACAGTCAAATATTTTTACAATTCATTGCTGTTTTTGAAACATATTTTGCTGCGCCATCTATGGATTAGATCAGTAGCTTGGAAGTGAGGTCAGCAAATTCAAACAAAGGGCTTTGCGGAGTGCGATCCAAGGCTGAGACTAGGCAGTGATTGTAAGCGGAATACTTCGGCGTACTGACGAAGTGTTTAACAATAAATTTCCATTTAAAAAGCCGCAAGGTGGCCGCGGGATGAGGGGTGCGGGGTGGTAGGAGGGGGCCGCAGCTTCCGCCGCTTTTTTCCTTCATTTCCTTAAGGCCGCGTGCCTAGGGCGCCAGCCGCCACCCTACCTAGAATTAAAACGTTTGTTTATTTTTTTATGTAATTATATAAACATGCAATAAGGCACTTAATATGTTGGTTTTGCAGTTATTTATATTGTTGATTCAGGCAGCTCTATTAACTTTGTTTCATTCTATACAAACGGAACGTTGTAATATTCGCTTTTTCTATGATCGGCAATTTTTTTATTTAAAAGCAAAACAACCGTAATACTTTGAACTACAGAAAATGACTAACCTGGAAATCATTTGCATTATAACATTTGACCCATATATACCTACACGTACAGACATCCTAACCAACGCACACGAAACGGGCTGGCACATTAAAAACACCACCAGCAGCAATCGGACCATCGCATCTTAAATGTTGTATTTATTACATCGTCCCCTAAAACTGCGGTTTACGCATCACAAGTACAAGAGGAGGCATAGTGTAGGTCGCATAAAATATCGGCGGGATAATAATTAAAAGAAGCGATAATGTCCGTAGAGCGGTGAAAAACGAGCGCGCCATCCTTTTTATTTGATAAATAAAATTTATTCCCCGCCGCCTGCCTTCCCCGCTTCTTTGTGGGCTTTCACTTCCTATGAACCGCTGTCTTTGTTTATAGAAAAATGGAGAAATGGAAATAGTATTTCTATTGGATATGTATTATTCGGTAGAATGCTTAGCTAGGCAAGTGTTAGTAGAGCGAAGCGCAGCAATATAAAGTTACGTTCTTAAACTTAACCTTCCTCACGTGTTAAAGATATGTTCGGATCGGTCACGACAATATATTGTCATGACAATTAGACCACTTTAGTGATAAATCAAATGAACCATAATCTAAACACTACACTTGAGACCCCAAGACATTTCGACATCACCTGTCATTTTCACCCCGATAAGGTTGCACTTGCATCTCGTTAGAGTAAAGTCATAGTCTTGAGGCCCCTCAACTATTAACCCTCGCCTCCCCAAGGATCGCAATCGGGACGCTTTTACTGCGCACTAAATATTCTCCCGGCGACAATTGCGATTATGAAAAGTGCACCGTTATTTATACCCTACCATCGTTTATTTTTTGTCGCCCCTTTCAAGGGCAATTAAATACCGCCAGTCTTAAAGCTCTTTGCATATTCGAGGCGACTTTATTATCGACCAGCTAATAAAGATAGTAAATGTCGGCCAAGGAAAAATGTCGCAGGAACTCGGTTTGGTCTTTACGCAGTTTTAATGGGAGGGTATCCTTTTAATTTAGTGTAAGCTAAGGCAATAAAAAATTTAAAGGTGACACTTTTTGAGAAAATTAAAATCCTGAAATACGACCTCACAAATACCAAAGCTAAAACAAAACTTGAAATACAATGTTTAGAAAACTTAAGTAAACGTTTAGGAAAATATAACTAACTTCTTAATAAAGGGATTAATGAAATTTCCTAGTCGACGGAATCGAACCGCGCTCCCCCGGGACGGGCTGTCAAAGTACTCCAAACTCGCGCCGCGTGTCTGTGCGACAACTTTTAATAACCTTCTGTATCAGCCAAATGGCTTTGGGACCAGCACAATCCGCCATTCGTGTTGCCAACAAACTTGATGTGAACACAAACTTTCATAAAAGGGTGTAATACCTACCTGTTCCATGTTTTTGAATTGAAAATTCTAAGCCTAGCGTGAAAATATTTTGATAATCATGCGCTCTTTACAGCCATAGAACTATATAACTACGTGCAAGAACGTTACCATTATTTTGTGTGATAGGCGTTTTTAAAATTTTAGCTTCAAACATTTAAAAAACTGTCGCACCCCAAACTTTAAGAAAAAAATACACGGAGGAATTGGCAACCGTGCATAATGGGGAACATCAGGCCTTCATCAAGCGCTGATAACGCAATCTCGAGTCACTTCCTGATATCACCCTTCGGCCGTACCCCACTCGTTGCGCTCCGAAACGAAATTGAACCGTCTTAGATCTGTCTCGACGTAATCCACGCTTATAATTGATGCGACAATGTCAAACAGGGCCCGATACAGCCGACTAATCGGAAAAATACAAATCCGTCGCAGCATGATCGATTGTTGTTACAGTGACACACTCAAGTACAAATTGATAAGCAAGTCAATCGCTTCGTGCTCATTTTGACAGATCTGTTTTGGAGATTTTGCCCTGTGGGATTTCTTAAGTTTTGGATGGAATCAATTATGCTTATTCAATACTAAACAAAAACAATTTTAGGCTCAACAGACGCTCGTATCATTTAGGTTTCCCCTCAGTCTTTTAGCCTCGCACTTAGTCGGAGTGATTAACTGTATCATAGTTCTAATCTTTTTTTAAGGTTTTATCACGATGTTGACCGTTGCATTTATTTCTATTTCTGTATAAAATCATGAACGATGTGCTCAAAATGTGCCCATGATGCTAAGTTAAATCTAGCAAGTAAACAAACCATATCCCGAATCACTCAAATTCTCTCATATCAACCCAGAACGACATTGTTACATACAAAATTGTGGAAAAATTTCGCTTTTTTTCTTTTGAAATATTGAATTTTTACATTTATGCCTTTCACACCTCATAACGTAATAATTCTTGGTGGAAACCCCTCGCTCGGTAACTTTTCCGTTGCAGCGGCAACATTCAAAATAAATGTTTGGCACTTTATCATCTCAGCCCGTGTGTGGAGCGTGGCTTGTGTTACACTAGCTTTATTGGCGAAGTTACACTTTATTTTATTTTTAAACGTAAATACATATTTACTACTTGTATTTCAGGTAAAAGAAAAGCATTGATAAGAATTAGTCACAAGAAAAGAAAGCGCAAGTCTTTACTCGATATTTACTTAATGGTTATACAGAGAAAACACTGCCTGCGTAACATGTCAACAAAAGCAACTGTAACAAATAATAATTTATTTGAAAAAATGTCATAATACTGGTTAACTGTAGAGACATTAAGGACAGATAAATTTGGAATACACCACTATGCAAATTTTAAAAAGCACAGCCCGTCACCCACGTATATTCCGACATCACACACATGTTAAGAAAACCAATTAAGCAGTCGTAGGGCTGTGAACACCCTCGATTCCTCACGCCGACACAAATAATGTGACCACAGCATTTAGTCTGCTGCTACAGCCCTCGCCGGGGCATCGAACGATCTCTAATGGCATCCAACCGCCAACTGGCCACCGCATTAATCCTTTACCGACTCTTGATTAATTATTTAAAGTTGCCCGAGGGACGCCTCGGCTACTCTGCAAATTGTTTACAACTGCTTGTTACGTTGTGTTTAACTACACGTTACTGGTGTTCGCAAAGGAAACGGAATGACAGATGAAATATTTTTTAGAAAGGATCGATTTATTTTCTTGAAGTTTGCTTGCCAGAGTTAACTCATTGTATGGTCTGCTCTACCCCAGTTCTTCTTCCAGTGGCCCCATAGGCAAAATGTTTTTTTGACAGTTGACCACCAAAGAATCTTAATTATGATTAAAAGGAATAAGATGTGTAGTCTGGACTAAATCCGCTTGACTAGATAAAAGGCTGCTATATCATTTTGATACTCAGACAACGCCTACCAAGTTAATGATCCAAGGTGCGTAGAGAGCTACGTAGGTACCTACTTCTACGAATAAACACGTACCTTTACCTACCTACATCGAAATTAGAACCCTAAACTTTAAATTAAACCTTCCAACATACAAACGAAATAATTCAATGCGAAAACCGTGTCCCACACACTGATATTATCAAATTAAGTTCAGACAAGCGGACTCTTGACTTGACCGATGTAGTGACCCCTAATCCGCAGTAAATCTTCGCTCTATACCCAGTAAAGTATGGAGGGTTAAACAACCTACTTGGCAATCATTTGTTACACCCTGTAGACAAGACAGGGGATCGCAATAAAGAAATATTTACATTCGTTCATAATTTAATACCGTAGGCCTTTTAAATTGCCTTTTATGTTCACGGCAAATTGAAATAGACTTGTGTTTTGATTGATGAAAGGCCTTTTTATTGATATTAGGCCTATAGTGTTAAGAATTAAGTTTAGTTTATACCAGAGGCTGCACTCTTATAACTTAACAGAAGCTTGGTACCTAAAAACGTAAAGAGAAATAAAAATAATCCTTGATTTGACCGTCAAGCGCCTACTCATAATCTACACAGCAAGTTATTCTTCTACCAGTTCATAAACAGAAACAAAATACATACGAATTATAACATAATCAATTTGATATTCAGATCATATCCAAAGTTCAGAAATAAAAATCAATCATGCACCATAACAATTGAATTGTAGGTAATATTCATGGAACTTATTCCGACGGTATCTGGATACAAGGGGAAGACCATCAAAAATGGTTGTTCAGTGGTTCGGAAGTGTGTACGTAGCGATAATGTGAACATTATACGAAGCTCTCGAGGCCGCATAATCGTGCCTATTATGCCGTTGTGACCCGCAAAAACTTACCAACTTGCATCTTTTGCACATTCATCCTAGACATGCGTGCACACAACTTCTACATAGGTACTTCTATTTTTCTTGTCCATTGGTTGCTTCACGCGGAAGTGCAGCTGATAGTGACTGTTTTAAGTATCGTATTCTTTTATTTTAATAAATAAGGCATTGTGATTAGTTGAAAACACTCTGATATAGTAATAAAATCCGTTGCGAGAAGTAGAATAAATCAATTTTCAAACAAATATATTACAACTACCGTGCTTGTTCTAATGTTGCTCTCATGCTAATTTACTAGTATCTCCATATTCAGGTAAATAAACACTTTCGTAACCCTCTATACAAAGACGTGATAATTCCACCGACTGACCAAGGGCTATCGAGTTTCGGGTCCAGTAAACCGATAATTTACTTACATTGTTCAAGTACTTCAACCAACTTGTGCATATTAAATTATTTCTCTTGCACACAACTTTAGAAGTCTGAAACTTAATCAATAAATTATTTCAAACAATTTAAATAAGTTTTTTTATGAACGACAACTAAAAATAGTTAAGAATACATAGGGGTTGGTATTTGTTCAAATTAAAAGCAGTATTTACGTCTGTGCAGCCAGGCATAACCGAGGGCCGCGTTACTTTTGATTGACAACTGCCCTTGTCCAATAGCAATGGCGAGAACTGACGAACACGTCAATCAAACTACAACCCCACCTTATCAGCAAAACCAACACGACATACTGACCCTTATTATTAACGAAGTACGGGCCACAGCCGATGCACGGATGACATAGCACGCGCGGGCCCCGCGCCCGAACCATCACGCGAACGCGATCGCCCCATTATTCGCCGCCCTTTTGTAATTTGAATTTCGAATTCCAATTCGTATTTTGTGGTAAAATAAAAAGAACAACGTTTCGACACAATGGCGTCAAGGGCGGTGCTCTGACATGCGATCAAGTTATTACATTAAAGGAAAGCGTAGGTACCCGCGAGCCCGCCTCGCCACCACGTTATTGAAAGCTTCCAGGAATAGCATTCTATAATATTAATTTGAAACGTGCCTTTCATATTTTATAGACCACGGTTCAATTCAACCAGTACACCATTAATGGAATAGTTTTAAAACCCATGGACGAGCAATTAATAACTTCGATTATTTTTATTTCAGAAAATGGACTCCCTCGAAGGCTACGTACGGCTTACACGAACACACAATTACTGGAATTAGAAAAAGAGTTCCACTTTAATAAGTACCTGTGTCGACCAAGAAGAATCGAAATCGCTGCGTCTCTAGACCTTACTGAGAGACAGGTAATGAATGATTACCTTATTTTACCTGGTAACAATATCATTTACGGCAGTCAACTAATAATCCGTTTCTGTTGTTATAGGTAAAGGTCTGGTTCCAAAACAGACGAATGAAGCATAAGAGACAAACCCTGAGCAAAACTGAAGATGGAGATGATAAAGATTCAACAACGTCAGAAGGTGGTAAAAGTTCTAAGACGGGGCTAGATAAGTTCTTAGACGACGATGGTCCACTTTCAGGCAAGAAAAGTTGCCAGGGCTGTGAGCTACCGCCTGGTGCGCTTTGTTCCCCTGCAGAGGATCTGCCGGAACTGGCATCACGCACTCGGAATAACAACACCCCGAGCGCAACAAATAACAACAGCTTTGCAAGCGATGGCGCCTCTAGCGTCGCCTCCTCGTCGTCACTGGACAAACTGGCTGAGGATGACTCACGCGATGGCCACCCTACTTCTGTCGCTATGACCACAGCCCCGAGAAACCTTTCAAAGAGGATCAAACAGGAATCAAGGAAACGTTCACCATCTCTTGATACCGGTTGTAAAGTATCTCCTTCTTCGTCAAAGGACGGTCTTGGACCCGTTGTCGGTCTTCCTGATAACGGCAAGTTCTCATCGGTGAATTTGACGCCTTCCTCAACACCCGGCACACCATCAAGTATGCACCCGAGTCCTTTAGGGCATTATCCACGACCATCCCCGCCAAACGCGGCGGCTGGACCTCCACATCCACAGGCTGTGCCCAATTCGATGCCTCCCTACGTTATTAGAGGTAACGCACCACCCGGGCAGTTCGTTCCCCACCCTGACTTCCGTATGGATTCCAAACAATTCATTGGAAAGCTAGCTCAATACCCCCAAGGTAACAGGAATTATGAAAACTATGGTCCCGGGATCCAATCGGCTGAACAACATGCTTACGCACGAAGTCAGCAACATGCAAGGCAAGACGCATCGCCTTCCACGAGACCAACTAACGGCATTGGATCAAGGCAGGCGTACCCCCACGAAATGTACCAGAATTATGGTTATCCCGGATACGGCAAGGATCAAGTCGCGTATGGTCACCCAGGTTACGACCAGTCACAAGGTTACAGCGGGGAACACATGGCCTATCCGAACAGCCACTACGGCTATCATTACCACGAAGGTGCTCAGCATGATCACGGCCATAACTATTACGCTGGTGATGGCCAGAAGAATGCACACGGCACCGACTACACGAAGAACTATTACGATGGAAACGCTTACGCTCAGCAGACTGGCTATGGTCCGAGCGGCACGCAGGCCGGTGCCACGGGCGATGCGTACAGCGCTGGCAGCGCCGAGTGCTCCGACGGCTACGGCTCGTTCCAGCAGTTCTATGAAGCGACACACGCCGCGCCAGGCACCGCCGGCGACAACTCCAACTCCTCCTCCGACTTCCATTTCCTCAGCAATCTCGCTAACGATTTCGCACCAGAATACTACACCATTTGAGATAAGGACTTCGCCGAGCAGGCGAGTGATCTGTTCGTGTAAGCTTACTTATATGATATTGTGTATGAAAGGTTTATTATAAGGGTTACGGTGTTGACACTCAAGTGTTCGCCCAAGGCGATGAAGTATATGATTGCTATTCTTGGCTAATCCTAATCCAATTAAGTTCGATATAATATAATTACTATAATGAAATTGAACGATAATGTAATAAATTGTAAATAATTACTTGTATCTTAATTTTGATAGGTAAAACTAATGTTTTTACTCTGATGCGTACATACAAACTTAGATATGGAATTAATTTAAATGATAAATAGGTAAATATTCAATAACAGAAGCATTGTTTGAGAATGTAAAAAAACTGAATGAGTAAAAAATATAGCATTTCTTCCATTCTACGATAATAATCGTTTGCTACTTACGCGCATTACCAATAAATACTGTTTGTAAAACGTTCACTTTTTCTTGATTCCGGTTGTAAAGTATTTGTAATAATTAAAAAATGGTATAAATGTAAATTTCTTACAAAATATTTAAAAATATACTTATCTTGTATTCAAACACCTTTTCACGTGTTCATGATAAGAGATATTTGAATAAATAATGAAAATTCATTTTACGACACTAATAGTCGGTTTCACCACCACTGGATAACAATGTGTCGGTTACCTTAACAAGAGGAATTTAGACAGATATTGTTCATAAATTTACCGACGTATTATCCATCGGATGGTTTCTGTAAGTGGTGAAACTGGCACTAATAGTAATTGTTTACAAACTTAAGGAATAGTCGTTGCCTTATTTAGTTAATATTGTTTTGTGACTATAAGACATACTGTAGATACATTATAGGATAGTTTATTATAAGTCATTATTATTGTAGATATCATCAGCGCTATCATTTTGGCCTATTAAAAAAATAAATCATTTGGTGTCACATTTATTCTGTTTTTTGTACCCTATTCTCGTCGGTTTAGATGAAGAGTTTGCTGAGCCCAAAATATGCTGCTACATTACTGCTACAGTTCCGTAGTTAAGTATGAATAATAAAATATACCTAAACTTCTAGTATGAAGACTGAAACATACTAGTGAAGAGTAAGTAATAGTAGTCAATATGCAGATTTGAAATAAGTTCTGTGGTCTTCCTACAAAATCGGAATCCAAACAAGTAGTGTATGTCATTCTATCCCTATGTCTGTTTTATTTGTAAACAACTGAAACAATTTTGATGAAATATGCCATGGTTGTAAAAATAATTTTGAGGTCCTACCTCAAAATATTGTCTACCATGCCATGCCACAGCTACTTTTCACACAAAATATAGTCGGGCTCAGCCACCGACAAGACTTAAGTGGTTATTTCAGTTATCATGATTTTAAGTTATCATACAAATAACCCAAATACAGTATTTTAACTTTTGGACATAAAACTTCAAAAATGTAAGTATAGCATTATTTCTAAATTGTTTCCATCCTAAAATAATTGTCTATTTGAATTAACAGAAGTTATTTTAAAACGAAAGTTATTAGGGAATACTGATATTAATTTATTAACAAACTAGATCATGCACAATAGAAAGATAAACAAAATTGTGATCATATAAGAAAACAAGGTTATACATTTTATTGTAAATATCAATTATTTCCAAACAGAAAAGCTAATTGCAACAATATCATTATTAATATGAGAAGGACATTAGAATCTTATTAATTTGATAGATATTCATAGAGAGTGTGCATTAGCCAAATGGTGTTCTTAAAACAAACTACAGTATAACGATAAATACAGGATATTTGAAGCTGTCTAACAATCCTTTATTCACAGATGAATTAAAGGCTTTATTGCATAAATATTTATCAACTCTGTAGATACAAAAGTATAAATATCAGAGTAAACAAGATTCTAATGCACAAATGCAATAAAATCCACCATGGCTAGAGCTGAAGCAAATTGTGACTTAGAAATCAATTAATGTTATGATGTAGAAGGTTTGGCGGCCTGCATTGATGCTCTCAGTTTATTCTCAATAACAGTACAGATGGCTTTGTGAACCTTTGCCTTCTCCGATCCCAACATTTTGATCTTTTCTACTTGTTCTGTTACAAATTCTACTTTTCTCTTGAAATAGTCCTTAGCACCCTCTATATCCTGAAAAGTAAAACAAAATTGTTAATTGTCATTTTTCATTCCATATTTTTACAACCTGGGAAGAAACAGTACCATACAGAAAATGTTCCACCTAGTGAAATATATGAATATATCAGCAATCCAAGAGTAATAAGATATAGCAGGTGTGATATATTTATGGATTCGGAAGGGAGTGTAATAGCCAGGCAACAACTGCCTGTATTATTTATTACTTCTCTTATATACATGTTCACATTAATTTTAATAGTAAGCAAATGGTGATAATATATTTTACTGTACTAAGGCACATTACCACAGGTACAGTAAATGATTAGAGCATTCAATGAATCCTCTTCAATAACAATTTTTTTATAAACAACAGCAGACATCAAAATTGGTCAATTTCTTCAATTAAATTCTGGTCAGAAAACACTATAGCAAGACCATAGAGCTGCAGTACCTTTTTAAAAGTATGACTCATGAAACAACATAGCCAATGCAGTTTAGTGGCTTCCTCAAAAAAATACACTACTTACTTTCTGTGCATAATATCCAGTTCCAATATCAATGAGTACTTTTTCTGTATCAGTTATTACCCCAGGTACATACATAGATCCAGTTAATGGTACCAAGATGGTTTTTCCTTGACTTTCAGGAGTTATCTTGCCAACACATTGTCCAGATTCTATGAATTTATTTTGCGCTATCTTAAGTGTTTGAAGAGAATCGTGAAACACAGTAATCTCCTGAAAAACAGAAAAAGATTTTATTAAACAAAGAATGGTATAACAACTAATGCTATCCCGCAAATGATCCACAGCTAAGAATCATTTTATTTATTAAATTCGCGATGGAATTATAATTGTCTTGTTCTCTGAGCTTACTTACTTGATCTAATTGTTGTTTCAGTTGCGCCAACTGCTGTACATTTAGCGTAGCCAAATCAATTTGTTGCATCCCAGGTGCCGGTGAACTTGATACCGTAGCCATTGTTTAAAAATATATCTGTTTTTTGTAATGAAATCTAAAAATAAGGTTGAATTGTATTTAGCCAATTATTTTCAGCATAATTCGTACAAGATAACCTCAACTCGCAGCCCACAGCAAATAGACAAGCCGCAGATGACAGAAGAACAAACCATAAAAGGCAGCTGTCATTAATAAAAATTGCCAACCACAGACATTTTTTATCGATTTCGCTGAAATCGCCTAAATGTGTGACTGTTCTGTATGAAAGTCTCACCTGTCACACACAACACTATAAAAAGAAATAGTTGTGTTTCAGTCAGAGACAGCAGTTTTCCAGATTAATTTGGAAACAGTAGTAACTTTGCATTAGCCCTCCGATAAACACAGCTGTATTGTTTCTTTCCGGGTTATTGTAATTTAGGAAGCTTGTGAAAAACGCACGCGTATTGAATCTTGGTTTAAAAAGTGAAAAGTAACCTAAATTTAACATCATGTCGATCACTAATTTGGAATCAGTCGCGAATTTTGAAAATTTTATTAGGTAAGAAAACGCTATTTTTAACATAACATTTCAATAAAGTATTATTTACTATCATGTTTAGTGAAAATCATTTAGAATGTGTGTTTTACATTTGTGAACTTCTCTATACTGCCTTTGGCGTTGCCAAAAGTATACCAATTTTTAAGATATAACGTAATATAGTTGTAACGAACTTAATATTACCTTTAAATCGTTAGAAATCAAAGTAATTTGATAACTTATGACTTCATATACATGTTTAGGAGTGTTTTCAAGTATTATCAATTATAATTTTATTCACCTCTGCTTGAGGTCATAGTTGATAACATGGGTAAGATTTAGGAAATACGTAATAGAGTTATTTTATAAATGAAATAACATTTTTAGTACTGAATTGTTTGTTTAATAAAAATAACATTGTATCAGAACAACACTCTATTATCAATAGATAAGAGTATTGATAGTAGGAGGTCTGACCCACATTTGAAATAATTTTCTTAAGTAATTTATAACTAAACTATAAAACAATATACAAATTAACGAAAATGCTGGCTGTTATTGTTTCTTTTTTTAATTAAAAATTCAAGGTTACTAATTCTGCAAATCATTGATTACTCAAAATTTGAATTTTCAGAACACCTGTTCTAACAGTAGTTCATTTCTCTGCTGACTGGGCGGAACAATGCAAACAAGTTACTGAGGTTCTCAAAGAATTGTTGAAGCTTCCAGAATTACAGGCTAGTGGCACTAAAGTAGCTGAATGTGATGCAGAAAAATTATCAGAAATCTCACTGCAATATAAGGTACCTAGTTTGATACTAGAGCGCTTGTATTACACTATTATAAATGTGAATATTACTCTTTTAAGGTACACAATTTATTTGTGCTCAAAATGTAGAAGATATAGGATTGCTTTTTATGCAGGCAGATTAATTTGAAAACAAAGCAAAAGCTAGTTTGTCTTAAATATTGTTTTCAACATACAGTACCTAACAAGCAATCATTGCTACCATATATTAAAATCAGGTATTCATTTGCTTTTAAAAAGTCCTCATTTAATGAAACATTGTAGGAATAAATTGATTCTTGACATAAAGACCATACAAAAATACATTAAAATTTCATCTTTGAAACGTTTTTATGAGCCATAAACATCAAAGTTAAAATGGCAGTAAATTAACATTAAACTTTTTTCAGATTGACTCTGTGCCTACAGTAATATTATTCAAGAATGGCACACAAGTTGACAGAGTAGATGGTGCTGATGCTGCTCAAATATCTTCCAAAGTGAAGTCCCATAGTTCAGTAAAGCCGGCCAGCGGAGATGCTCCACAAAAACTAGAGGACAGACTGAAAGCTCTTATCAATAGACATAAAGTTATGGTGTTCATGAAAGGAAACCGTGACCAACCGAGATGTGGCTTTAGCAAAACTTTAATTCAAATTATTAATAGTACTGGGTATGTAATATTTTTCGTTCTTGTATGCACGATAAATGTATTCTGCTGGCATTAGCAGCTTAATAAATGGAGTAACATAAAATACAGGCAACTTTGTTTATAAATCATAACAATACAATCTGCCTAGTTGTTTTGGTTGAGTTACTTTTAAAAGTAATATACCTACTTTTTTTCAGTGTGGAATATGACACTTTTGATATATTGACTGATGAAGAAGTTCGCCAAGGCCTTAAGGTGTACTCAGACTGGCCTACCTACCCTCAACTGTATGTAAATGGGGAATTACTAGGCGGGTTGGATATTATCAAGGAAATACAAGCTGAAGGAGAACTTGAGGCAACACTAAACCCTCAATAAATAATTATTGATCCTGGGTTTGTAGGTATTTTAACTTATTGCAATAAATGATTTTAATATTTGAATAGCTGTTTAATTGTGTTTTTTACAAACTTAATCCTATCACTGCATATGACATTTTTGGGATGTTTTCTACAAACAATACTGAAAGGAAACAATATTTCCGTAGTAATATTGTTTACAAAGACTTTGAATATAATGTTTACTGTGATTATTCAGTCATTTCCTGCGCCTGAAAGAAGAAAGTCTACTATTCTCAGGATGTTATTTTTAAATCGCAACAATTAAAACATTTTAATGAGTTGCGGAGCCACTTGAATAATATTTTTCTTGCTGTATTACAGTGGAATCGGTATCTAGTGATTATAATTAAGAATGCTAGGATTGGTGTATATTATACGTTCACAATAATAAAAATTCGGTGATATTCAGTACAAAAAGGTTTACAAAAAAAACATTCCCAGCTGGGTACCTAATATAAGTCGGTAAGTTATTTTATTTATCTGGCGTTCCGTGGATAAGGGGCTTTAATGAAATGTTTTGACTTCACGCAATTGACAGCTTTTTGACACTGACAGTTTAGAAATAAAACCAAAAGTAAAAATACAAAAGGAATAGAATAAACTCGGTAGATGCTGAATTTATGATACTTATCTGTAATTTTAGTGTATTTCTGGTTATTCTTTTATTTATATCTTGTAAACATGGATAACCGATACCCATATCATTCAAGTATGCGTTTTCTAAATGTCAACCTATTTATACTTGCATTCGTGTACAAATGTTGATTAGCTGATTGTGTATCAACTATATCAATCTGATAATTATATAATTAACTTTTATATTGTAGAAATAATGAACAAAACAAGGACGGCTGGCGATGGAATGGAATCAGACGAGAGTACATCAGAGACTAGAGTACCCAGTGTTGACCCTAAAAATGTCAGTCTTACTAGAAAAGATAGTTTATTACCAGCTCGTTTAGTTCAGGTGTACGCTACAAATATAACAAGATCAGAGAAAAAAAAGTCAATAAACATGAAGACACCTAAATTTGTGCCTTATGAGCCTTACACAGCGGCAGTGAAACCTATAACTCCAAGGACAGTTCAGAAGGGAGCTAAAAAGTCGAGAAATAACATGGATATCAATACACTGATAACTCAGATGTCACAAATGGATACGAACATCAGTGAATATAAGCCAAGACCAAAATTAAGTTCAATAAGTGATAAATCTGGAGGAGAGGCTGACCGACCAAGCCCAGAGAAGGTTGAAATGCAAAAAAAGATAGATATTTTGACTCAACAGAATGAATCTCTTACAGAACAACTGAAACAACAAGTTCAGGTAAGATTTAAATATTGAAATATTATGTATTATACATTATTCCCTATTGTGTTATTGTACAAATACATTTATACTGAGTCATTATAACATTTGCAAGTCATCTTAGAAATATAAAAAATATGTATTTTCATTTTGCAAATCAGTTTATTATACAATGCTGAATGTAAACATAACATAGAAAAAGGCAAGCTCCGTTTATTAGGTTGTAATATTGTTTCACAAATCTGTAAAAAACTGGCATTGATTCTGAATGTGTAGTTTTTGTAGCAGCATTATTTTATGACATGTTGGAAACTGATCTTTTTTTTTTAATTGAGTTGGAGACTTTCATGGGCCAGTGTACATCTACAAAAATTTGAATAATAATTGCCAGGGAAATCTTTGCTAATGAGAGTACAGAAATGAAAGTAGTTTAATCATTAATTTTTGCTAATGTATGCACATTTACTCATGAAGTTCATACTTTTTAATCTCACATAACACAATGTTATCACACTTACTGCCAAATGCTCAACTAACGTTTATTTTGATTTACTTGGTGCACTCAAGTTTGTTTTTAACCTACTTAAAAAAAAGGAGGCAGTTCTCAATTTGACTGTATTTTTATAAATATATTTATGCAATATTCCTTGAGTAATATTATTATATGTTGATGTTGTGAGTGTGAGTGTATGAAAATTATTGTACTTTTTGTTGATAAAAAAAGTATGTAACTGTTTGTATTCCCTAAATGAGTAAATAAAAATGAAAGAAAAACAAAAAACACTTTTAAGTGATACTAGGTATATGATACTAACATTGTTAATGGTGAAACATGACTATGACTTTAGTAATCAACACCATATTAAAGATACTTCCATTACATCATTACTTTATTGCTTACTTAATTCTCATTATCTCCAGGTCAACAAGGAGTTGAAGACAATGTTGGTGGCATCAATGGGTGAGGACCTTGAGATACAGGTCCAATCTCTCAATGAAGATAAGAAGCATCTAGCCAATGCCTTATTAAGTTCCGCACAACATTTGTCTACACATCAGGTATAAAGCATTTTTTAAGTATTTTTTGCTGTAGTAATGAAGAATGATAATTGAACAGTGGGAATAGATTTTTCTTTCTGTTGACAACAGAAAGAGAAATCTATTCACATGTATTTTCATACTGCTAGGTATGACAAACCACTTTTCCAAAGTGTAAATTACTAGTATTAGTAATTAGTATTTTTCTCTATTAGATGTATAACTAACATTTATTCTTTTTGCAAAGAAAACTGTGTTTCTTTACATACTTCTGAAGAAGTGAAATACTTTCTTGTTTCTCGATATTGTGCAGTCCTCATAAAAAAGCTAGCTTCATGAGAATTATAAAATTTTCAGGAGCAAACTGAATGGCTAGCAGGCCAATGCGAAGTATGGAGGAGCAAGTTTTTAGCAAGCAGGTATATATGACTCATTATTTCAGTAATTTATATAAACATAACATATTATATTTACTTTAAGTCAAAGTTGTGTTGACTCATTATTTAATCATGACATTCTAATAACCCAGTTCAGCATTCATTTAATAAATAATACTTTTTATGAATCATCTTTGAGAAAAACATGGTGACTAACTAAAAGTTGTGTTTACAGTTTGATGGTAGAAGAGCTCGCACAATGCAAGAAACTATTAACGGAAAAGACTGATAACCTACATCAAGCAATAAAACAATTGCTAGACGAGAGATGTCGCGCGAGAGACATGATGCTATGTACTTATAAAAACTTATACAGCCTTCACGAAAAATGGCTTGAGAATATCACCATTTCTGAATATACAGGAAATAGTAAAATGTTCAATCGACCGATTGGTAATCTCAATTTCAATGCCACAATGCCTCATTCAGCTAATATACTGGATATGTCGTCAGTAAATCTGAAGCTGTCGGAAAATATAAGCAGTTCTGTCCCCAAGCAAGATATTAGTCATTTGAATAACTTGCCTACTATTACTGATGGGGAAAAGAATGCTGAAAATGTAAGTACTGGCCTCATACTATAAATGTGTTTCTCGAGATAGATGATTGCACTACTTCATTCACCTGCAGGATAATTTTGAATAGAGCTATATCCTGTTTGAGATTCCGTCTTCAGAAGTTTTGAATCGAGATTAGAGACAAGTCGTATAAATACATTCAAAACGTCATCGAAAATGTTATCAAAAATCATATAGCCAGTGGGATAAATATATCAGTTAGGTTCCAAATTGCATACTAAAAACCTAATAAGTACTTTTCCTTTTGCAGATAATGGCAATGCCTTTAGAAGTGCAGAAAGTAAATGAAGCGCCAGTGAATGCGCTGGTTCACCACGCATACAACAATAGCGGCAACACAGCCCGTCCCGTCGCCTCCTGCGTTCATTGCCACGGGAAAGTCCAGCTGTTGTAAACTTTTGAGTCGATTTTAGTAAAGATTTTAATCGCCAATATTGTTAATCGACTAATGGTAATTCCCAAAACCATATCTTAAGATATAGGCATATTTAAACAGAAAGAACAGGTGTTACTTGGTAACTAAAGATTGATTAGATACTCGTAAGCATTTTTATAAAATATTTAATGTTGCCTTTTAACCAAACTCTATATTTAAAGCTACCTATCTAAGATATGTTATTGGGAATGGCCATAAAGATGCAGTTGTGAGAAGGGTTGTGGTAAGGATATATGAATGTATGCAATGAAATTACTAACAGGATCTCTCTATAATATACCGTTGTTCTACTTTAGCGATGAATGCGGCGCGTCGCAGTATATCACAAAAGAATCATCGCGTCTTGAACTTAACTGAAAATCATATAGATAGTTGCGCTCACTGGTCTATTAAAGATATATGTAAACGTACGATAAATAATAATAATACTGTGGGCGCAACTGTTATCTATAGTAGGTAAACTATTTGTTAAGTTCGCGTTCGTCGCTTTTACAGGATAACGCCTGATAACCTTATGATAATCCAATAGTGAACTCTAAAATGTATTAAATAATAATATAGTAGGATAAAAAGGTAAGTTATCTTAAAACATTTTTGTATATTATTTTTGAAAGTGTGTGAGAAAGTTGCGAGGCTCTTGGTCAATTTACTCCAAAGTAATATTAGTTTTAATAATTATTATTATCGATGGTGCTCCGTAATATTTTTCAGAAACTATATTTAAGCTCAAATTTTGTTTGTGTATTTCGATTTTGTATATCGTTTACCAAGCCAAACTTCCATTGAAATATCTTGTTACTAAAATGATATTTTTTTGTTTATTTTTTGCTGCAAAACTTTCTGATTATGTCGACCCTTTCAAGTATCTTCCAAAGGAATTTTAATCACAATTTGTATAAATGTTAAGACTAATGTAAATAGTAAAATTTGAATACTCTAAAAAAATGATTTAGGTACTGTAGTTAGGCAAATTATATTCGCAAAGCGAAATCATCAGTATACCTACCTACATAAAGATAAGTAAGTAATCCTTAAACTTTCAATAGCCATTGATATTACGCATTTCGTTTTATTATTGCAATAACAAAGAAGTCGGTAATACTATACTTGGAAACTTAAACGCACAAGGAAAAAAAGTTACATACTTTTTATGACGCAAACAACTCGTATACAGCCACTTGTTTTAACCAATTAACCTTTTATGAAGACAAAGTATGAACGTTTTATTTTTAATCAATAGCATCGACTTTTTCTTACTAACCAAGCATTTTTCTCTTTTATTTTTGTGAGATTTAATTTAGACTGTAAGGATTGCCACTGCAATTAATTTTGTTCCACCAAAAAAAAGAAATCTTGTTTAAAAACCATTCCAATTTGCATTATTGTGTAAAATATGTACATAATCATACTATAAATAAAACTATTTGACTATTGTTAATTTTGTATTATTTCATTAAAAAAATAACAATATTTGGTTTTGCTCAGAATGAGGAAAGTATTCTACGGTTAGATATGATCTAGTGTCGCTCTATCACAGGTTTTGTAATTATTCGTACATTAATGCAATATTACCATTATAAAAAAGCAACAATTAAGTTGCACTATGCAAAAATACAAAATTTGAAAAAATATTTTATCCTCTTTACCTCTTGACTAGTCTAAACTTTAAACACAATTTTGATATTTTGTTCTTGTTTACCTTGAAAAAGGTACTTTATATTATAAGCTATATTTTTTAAGGAAATAAAGCCCTCTGTATGTGTCGATTGTGGTATTGTAACATTTCCGTGCCAGTGTAATTGTATGCGAGGTAATCGCGTACAGGGATGTATTTCGCTCCTCCGAACCAATCGATCATGGCGATTTGAGCGATCTTCAATTTAGCCACAAACCAGTCGTGATCTGTAAAAAAAGAAAAAAAATGCGTGTCAATCGATAAATAATAAATGTTTTTTTATTTATAAAATTAAGTGGATATAGGTACCACACAGAGGAAAACAAGACTAGTTAATAGTTCCAAAGGCAAAAAGTGTTTATAGCATTTATTTTCCTGTTATTATACCTATTACTACATATTACATTCTGAGCTATTACTTACTGCTAAATATTACAGTTTAGATCATCACAAAAATGTGACTATTGTTATAACTTACTTTTATACTATGCTTCGAGGATAACCTACAGAAAGAGACACTAGGTAATCTTTGCACTTAACATATCTGTGTAATAATAAAAATTCTAGATAGTGTCACATAATTAAATATGTCCCAATACGTACCTGGAGGGAAGTCAGCCATAGCCGGATGTCTCTCAAACAAGGCGGCCTTTGCGAAAGTGTACTCCGGCGTGGCCTCCTTCAACTAATAGAAAACAAAGCATTTGCTATAATGATAGATATAATCTAAAACAAGAGCATCTCTATCAAACGCTTCGGAAATAGATAAATTACTGGTCATTGTGTTTTGAACTTAGATAATGCCGTTTTGGAATCCAACCTGCTTGCACTAACGCCATGGAAGTGTTAGCTAAATATCTTTTCGCATTTATCTATACTAATATTATAAAGCTGAAGAGTTTGTTTGTTTGTTTGAACGCGCTAATCTCAGGAACTACTGGTCCGATTTGAAAAATTATTTCAGTGTTAGATAGTCCATTCATCGAGGAAGGTTACAGGCTATATATCATCACGCTACTACCAATAGGAGCAGAGTACCAGTGAAAAATGTTACAAAAACGGGGAAAATTTTGACCCACTCTCTCTTATGTGACGCAAGCAAAGTTGCGCGAGTCAGCTAGTTAGACAATACAATGCAGCAACTTACTGTCCTGGCTAGATCACTTACATTTTCATACTCTTTGCTTGACAGCCACTCATTTTATTATTACAATGATTAACGTATTATGCTAACATGGGAAGTTTTATCAGATAAGCTATCATGAGTTTATTTAACCTGTGTTTGCACAAAAAAGTGCTTTGTTTATTTTGTTTTATCATTGCATTGATATGATAACAAAAAATCAATGCGAAATTGCCTTATTAACAGGGTTGCAATATCTAATCGCAGTTTACATAAAAATGTACCTACACGGATTTTTAATGTCGATAACCCATAGGCCAAAAGATAATCCGACAAAATGTGAAAAAATCTTGTGATCTTGAAATGTTTCGTCGATATGATCATGTAGCTACAGGTGCTTCTGCCTATCGAAATGCCTAATTTAGAAATTTGCTTCATGGCCTGTTTGAGTTTCAACGTCAGACATGATCATATTTTGGCAATAACTACTGTAATCAGTTAAATAGGTAGCTAACATATTTTGGTTGTTACGTAAGTAGTCTGGGCCAAAAATAGTCTGCCCACCATTTCCTGTGGATACCGAAAGGGCTAATGACACTTCACACTAAGTAGGTAGGTACGAATTGTCGTAAAGTTTAGGTCTATGCCAACACTAAATATTATGTAGTACTGAAGTCGGGGTCCATTTATTTGTGAATATCTTTAGTAAAACATCGATAACGATTTCCAAAATATGAAAATATGCGTAGTAACTCGTGTGATGTCATTTGGGTGTTTAAAAAAAGGGCTCGGGTCAATCACCTCAGTACATAAAGATAATGTATTGATAAGTAATAATGATATATTCATTATGATGAAGCTAGTTTTATGTAATACCTACTTAAAACGTAATATGACTTTCACGCTATTTTACTGGGACCTATTAGTAATAGTAGATAGGTAGGTACGTAGTAAGTAGCTCTCTGGCTCTTTGGCATTTTCTGCGCCGAAACGTCAAGCAAATCGAATTAAATATGTCTGACCGAGTTAATCCTTAAAATTCAAATATTATTCGTTTTAAAGCATCAAACATACCTTCTTCATTTTCCCTGAGAGCATCAAGCGGGTGCACCTCGGGTCTTCGGGGTCCATTTTGTGGTTCTCACAGTATCGTGTCTCTTCAAGCGATACCATCACCGTGGCGCGGTTGTTTTTCTGTTGGTTATGTTATTTGTGTGATTATACTCGTACCTAATTACACTATTTAAACGTATAAATTGACGAGTTTTGTAGGTAATGTAGGTTGAGGGAAAGTTGTTAAGAACACATATTCCTACTATTCCTATTAGGAGTTAATTACAAATAAAATATAGTATTCTTAAGTCAAGTCGTCAGGAGGGAATAATTTCGTAACGAGAATAAAAAAATGACTAACTTGATAACATACATAATCGTCGTAAGGAGTTTCAAAATTAGATAAAGAACTTCTTCAGAAACAAAACAGAGCGAGACAAGGAGCAAGAACATTAAAATTGTTTGTTTGTTATGTATAAAATGTTTAGTTTTTATTGTGATTTACCGTAAGATCTCTCGCACTGAAGTCCAAAGGCGACATGTAGAAATATGGTACGCCGGTCGAATTAGCAAGGGATCCATCCACAACGGATTTTACGTTCGAGAACGGGAACCCTTCGATGGCAGGCAAGATTGAAATCGTTGCCAATGATACCCAATCTATAGACAAAGTATACAGAATTTAGTTTAAAATGACGTAGAATGTTTATGATGAATTTGAACTTTGAAAACCTTTATTTGCATAAATTTGAATTACGCTAGCAATCATTAAGTATTTTCTTTCGAGAATTATCTCCAGCATAAATTAAGTAGTAGTATCTAAGGTGTTCTTCCTACTGAAAAAGCAAACACCAATCGCTTCATTACATTTTAGAACTTGTTTTATCTATATTCTATCTCCTTAGGTAAATCTGAGATCAGTGCCAAAAATGTGCAACATTAACATTGTTGCGACTTGGTTAAAATTACTTTTAATAATGAAGAAGAAAAAATGTCCTAGGTACAGTAGGTTACCTAATCAGTAGGCACAATACAGTAAAAATTGAACGCACGCCTTATCCGTTAACTATTATAAGACTGCGCTCCGTTCCATTAATTTTAAACTTTGTTAGTAGATACAGCATAGATACATTTATTAACAAATTAACCTTGATTTTCATTAATGTTAGCACTTTAAACAGTTTTATTCGTAAAGCATGCAGTTATCGATCCGAAAAATTGCCGATGAACATAACAAAATATCCTTAAATCTAACTTTTTTATTTAATCATCCGGGTACATTTTTAATAAAGTTATATGCCAGTATGTAATGTAATGCTAAAGACATTAATTATTTAAAATAACATTATTATTTACCTGCATTGTGTAAAACGTATCTGGCCATTGGAATCAGTTTGGTGTGGTCAGGTGGGTCTTGTCTCGGGTAGTGTTTAGTGGGCATCTCGTTAGCAGTTTCCCGCCAGTTTTCCCGATTTTCCCCGCGTTTTTCATAATGTTTCCACTTGCACTCGGCATAAGAATTTAAGAAGCACAAACACGCGAACAACAATGCTGCCCACTTCATTTTTGTTTATGAATGCAGCTAAGCTATAACAAAAAAATAATAAACTGATAAAATACCACTTAATAACTTCTATTTTCTCTAAAGTAGGTACTAATTAGCTTGATACATTAACGTTTGTAGATGTAAAATTATCAATTACGTGCCAAAAACACTGTCACCACAGTTATAGCATGTTTATTTATAACCAGAGAAATCTATTATGCGCAAAATATTACAAACCACGAACAAGGAATAACACGTTCGCTTTCAGTCGTCGCCGATCAGCGACTGAATGATTTTGCAGAATAGCAAAATTACCTTGTGTGAATGACCGTGTTTAACGTCAAAAGTCAAAAGGTTAACTGAGTGAAATAACTGTTTCAACAGGCACAATAACGCACTTAAACAAATTGTTTTATCAGTAAGAGGTTATTGAAGTCAGGCCTAAACAAAGGTAATGTTTGTTGACTCACAACACAAGTGCATCAAACAGGTTATTTTGACAACTGGGGTGATCTCCGAAGCCAACTTCATTCGGTAGGACGGGAACGTAACGTAATGCTAACGCTTTTATCATAGGCGCTTTAAAATAACACACGATAATTTTGTTTACTTTTCTTTCACTTAATCATCGTGATGATGGATTTTAAAGAAAGTGACCTGATATACAAAATATTTTTGTTATAATTTCTCGATAAGCTATTTTCATCACGGATGTTTATGCTCTTCGATATACGACATCTTTGGATATACATTCTTTAACGTTAAACTTGAGTTTAACTTAGTCTGAATATAAAAAGTATGTACGCAGGAAAGCCTAATTCTTATAATGACTTAAACGATAGATGTAGGATATCGCCAATCTGAATTGCTTCTCGAAAATATACGCACAACACTTATGTAAATATTGTCGGTGCAGGCTTATTATTTTAATTACATACGTACCTTTTATACTGTTAAGTAATGTTGTCAGTACCACATCAAATTAAGGACTAAGCTCCCAAGCGGGGCCAGGCAAAGTTCATCATAATTATTATTATTATATTCGCCAAATATTTTTATTGTCTACGATTATCACATCACGTACGCGATAAGACGATTAAATTGACCTAGAACCGAGTGCAGATAATTGTATTGTTTATTATAATTGATTACTTAATAACTTAATGATAAAGGCATTGATTTAACATGTAAGGAGCGCAGAGAAAATAAACGAGAAGTTTAATATTTTTTATTAAGTCTATTTAAAAAAATATGCAATTTTTTGAATTCAACCTCCTTAATAAATGTTTAAACAAAGAATAGAGCAGTTATTCTGATCCAGTCTAAGAAAAGTCGTAAATAATCATTAGATGTAAAAAAAGTATGACGAGATTTAAGGATGTTGATGAGGAAAGGAAAGTTTGTAAGGGTCATCGTAACAAGTGACGTGCTTTGGTCTCTACACGCCTTTTCCTATAAGGAATATAAATAAAACAGTATACACATCTCACTTTCTTTTCTATTTTATTGCTTATACAAACAACAATTTATTTGTCAAAATACATAGTTTATAGTACGAGAAAAATGGTTAACTTATTCTAAAAGTAACTATGTGTGGTTTAACGCTGCTGAGTGCTCTTTGCGATTTGTTCCTTGAGCATGAGAATACTGGAGCGCTGCTCTGGTGGCAGTAGCGAGATTTGTTCGTCGGAGAGCTGCAGCACTTGCATAATCAGAGCAGCCTGGTGGGACAGAAAGAACCACATATAAATACAACAACAAAAGACTTCCTATGTTATTTAGTTATTTAACTACTCGTAAAATAGTTTATAGTAAGTAGTTACAGTAAAATGGTAAACCACTTCAGTGTTTTTAGAGTTAGATTTTTACATCGCTAGATAGATATTATATTATTAGAATCTACCGAAACACAGTACAAACTGCAGATAACGGCATCTAAAAATGGAAAATTCGGCCCATATATGATGCTTTTTCTTACCTTCTCTTGATCAGAAGCGCCTGATGGAATGCCTTGAATAGTTCTAGCCTGGGCCGCGCTCGGCATACCGGGCGGCATTTGTTCTGCAACAAACACAATAATTAAATGGTTGTTTGCAAATACTTCTATGACAACTTTCACAACAATAACATAGTTTCCGGTCACAAAAAGGGTATTTATTTTATTAGCTACCAGTTAATTAAATTTAGTGAGACCGTTTTATAAGGGCAAAATAGTGATTAGTTATTTAAATACTTACGCTGCATCTTGGGTTGGTTGCGTGGGTCGTTGGGTCGCACGCGGGGGTCTGCGTTAAACGACTGCGACTGCATGCCGGCTAGCCGAGGATCGCGAGGGAAACCACTGTCATAACATAAGTTTATAATTATGAGAAAGTGTTTTAATATAATTATGTTGTACCCGTTCGTCCACCGACGCAGTCACCAAACAAAAAGCATATACAACACTTTGGCGATAGTAAATGTACGCCGTCGTTATATCCAGTCTTAGGACGATGACGGTGGACAGGCAATGGTCTGCGCTCCTAACAGATGATTCAACATTGAATATTCTTATTCAATGTTAAATAGTTTGATAAAGGGATAATATTTTACCAATAGGATAACTTCATTTCAAAGTTTTTATTAGCGGAATTTTCTTCCCACCCAATTTATCTACCAGAAACGCAATATAATTGATAAGTAAATAACGCACAGCGCATAAAAATACCTGTTTTAGTTGACCACTGGCAGCTTGCCTTATAGCTTTTTGTCGGACTTATATACAAAATGTGATAACAGGCGTAAAATAAAAAGTGACCACATGCATAAAGACCTTGTAAAATAAATAAATAGTGTATAATATAAAACATAAAAGCAAGGGGAAAAACACAAATAATATTAAAATACGAGGTTAATTCTAAAATCAACTTACACTTCAGGCAGTACTGTCTCCGTTGTAGGAGCGGTACTTGAGGAAAAATTGTAAAATCGACATTACATTATGAAATACATAGACTTAATAACATATGAGCACCATTTTTTGTCTTTATAGCAAAATAGCAGTCAGTTCTAATATAGCAATGCTTTCTTAAACGTAGGAAGTAAAAATTCATAGGTGAGTTTTGTAACTGATGTCAACTTGACCCATTAGATTGTGATACTTACGTAGCTAATAGTGATAAGTGATTTCACCACAATGAACTGAACGTCTACCCAACAGTGAAATTATACTAACCAATTTTAATTTCTTAAAAGTTCGTGTAAACATGTATTAAAGTCGGCTTCATTTGAAAAAAAAAACTATCTTTATGGAAAAACTTTGAGTTTACTTTTGAAACTTCACTTTAAATAGTATTCAAAGGGATACCCTCAATTTTCAACTATACGCAAGGAATATTAGCAGACTGACACATGTACATAAACAAACATAATATGGTGTGTGGTCACATACCCATCCCCAGAGTGGTGCTGTGGCGGCGGCACAGGATGTGGTGGCACTGGTGGCAGGCTGCGCATGTCCTGATCGAGGAGAGGTGGTGGCCCACTAGCAGACGGTCGCCCACCGCGCAAGTCTACGTCTCCCATCGCTGGGCGAGCTGCAGTTTACAAATACCATTAAATAAAAAAGTTTATTATTGAAATTTTTTGATGCTACAACGGGATACACAAGAATATTTTATTTTTTCGAGCTTTTTTTTTCTTTTTTGTGTTTATTTTTGTCGAAGCACCTCGATATGGTCATTACCAGATATTGCAAAAGTTATATAATTATTAGGTATTTGATGATTTCTAATTTAAATATGACTCGGGATTTGCATACACTACCGACGGGCTATGGGGCTCGTCAGGAAGCTCATAAGACAATAACACAAGAAAAGAACAATAGATTTTTACTTACGAACATACTGGTTTGGAGGTGGAACTGGGGTATTCATCATAGGAGGCAAAGGTGGCTGCTGAGCTGAAAGTTAATTTATATATTCTCAGCGATAAACCTAGAGTCAAAGTTGTCCAAGCCGCCCGAAAGCCTCTGACGTGACTTAACGACTGTTATCTTAATTGACTACAACCGGGACTGACTTTTAATGTGCCCTCCGAAGCACGGACACGCCCAGTGCAAATAACACTATGCGGTCACCCATCTATGGAATGACCGCTCCAAGGTTTGCTTAACCCACATATTGTTTACCAACCGGTGAGAGCCACTGGCTATGGGCGCCTCTATATTGAATTGCCATTTCAGCAATTTTAAAAAAGTTTGTTAAAAAAATTTGCAATATTTTCCTTAAATAGTTTGATAGCCTTTAAGTTTTATAGATAGAGGTGTTACTCTAAAAAGTTATCAGAAATTTACTTACGAGGTGGGGGGTTGTTCTGCATGTAAGGATTCTGCATGGGTGGCTTTTCTCCAGGCTGCATCACAGGTGGCACTGGGTTGCTGGGGTGCAACATGGCCTGTAACATTTTAAATGAGGTTTTAACTTCACAAACTTTTTATTATCACATGGGTAAAACTTATAAATCATCACCACCATAACACAGGTTACAATATTTGTTGTAGGAACTAATAAACCAACAAAAGCCTATGTCAAAGATCATCAATGAATTCCTTTACAATGATTGGTACAAAAAGAAATTCTAGTGAAACGATAGGTTTACTGTGTCCTTTAATATGAATAGTGTAGATATACTTACAACAGCTGAAGCTGGGTCCACAATCCTCATGATAACTTGGGCCTGCAGAAGTGCATAAGCCAGCTGAGGATTTTGTAACAGCATGTTTCTTGCTTCATTGGGATTGTTCTGAAAATTGACAAATTACAGATCAATTTTCAATTTTTTTTTTACCACAAAATGTTTTACTTTTGTCAGCTGTATAGTCTGTGTTACCTAATATCTAGGATTAACTCAAATGTATTTAAAAAAATAGGTAAACATAGGTATTTTGTGTTTATTTATTTTATACATAGGTGTTCAGCTACAATATAGTTATTTTGAGCAACTAAAATAGTTTTCTTTACACACATTTTCAACTAAAAACCATTTAATAACAATTCTTATGTCGACATTACCTGTATACAGAGTTTCATCTGTTTCATCAGTTCAAACATTTGCTCTGGCGGAAGAGTGGCCACAGCCTTGCTGATAGCTTCTGGAGCTTTCTCTGGCTCACAAGACTCACCATAGGGATTCTCAACCTAAAAGTTTAGCGAAGAAAGTATGTAATTACTCAGTTGATAGACAGACTGGCAGTAGCACAGAAGTACCTACCTTTGCTCCAATGTTTAAAAAATGAATGTTTTGACAGTTGACTGACAGTAAAAAGGTGATGAATACTGTTGAAAATTAATGTGGTTTACCTGAGGCCCTTGCATCAAGGCTTGCATCTCCATTCTGGACTTTTCAGTACAAGCATTGTCAACTCTAAGAGATCGCCCACCAATTTCATATCCATTGAGATTACGCATCGCACTGAGAGCCGTCTCCTGATCTTTATATTCACAGAAGCCATATCCCTTAGGTTTGCCGGTCTCTCGATCGAATACTAATTTGAACGACAACACAGGCCCGACCTCACTAAAGATATCCTTCAGTTTCTCTTCTGTTGCTTCGTATGGTATATTACCCACTAAAACAGAAACATATTATACCAAAAATCCTTAACATGAGATATGTTTGAGAAACGTTCGTTTTCTACGTACCGAAGACAGATCTCATGGATTTATCCATGATACTTTGCTCTTCTTTTTCCTTGCTTTTATCCATGATTGTAGCTTTGGCTTTTTCTCAAATAACGAAGAAAGCCTGTTGGTTATTTACAAATAAGCCAACAAATAACAATAAACTAACTCCTAGCCTCTTACTTCGAAGAAGTTTTTGACATTGACACTAGTCTTTTTTATGCCAACGCCGCTGCTCGGTGCAAAGTAAATGTAAACTATGTAAAGCTTACAAAATATCTAATAATTTTGTGTAAAACACCATTTTAAGTTTAATTTTATTTACTTAGTTAACTAATCTGTGTTTTTGATACATTTTATAATAGGTTAGTATTAATTTAGGACTCGACTAAAATGTAATTTATTATAATTGAATTGGACTATCTGACTTGTCTGAAGTTATCTGTCAACCCTGAAATCTGAATCGGATTCTGTTCCATTTTTGTTACAGAATCTGTGTTCTCATAAAATCATTATTTTTGGGTGTATAGCGTATTTTTGTGAAACTAAAAGCCAAAAATCTATTATATGAATGTGGTACTTGTGTTAATTGCAATTGGTGTGCTGGTTGTTGGCGTGGTATAATTCAGGAAGTCGTTCATTTCATACCACTCAGAAATAGGTATTGATTTGTTTCTAATGCGATGAGATGACAAAACCATGTCAAGTGTGTTTTAGTAAATAATCTTCGAGGAGGTAATAGATCGTCACAAAGAGTGTCGGTGATTCTAATATAACGGAATGAATCTCGATAACTCATCGAGAGATAATTCTGAAGCTTTAGATTCCATTGGTACCGTAAGCCCGAGAGAAAAATATCACAGCATGAGGGAGAAGAAGTTATCGACTGCGTCGTTGACCAACACTGAGGGTGCGCGACCCAAGGTCGTGACAGTCAAGCACCCCGAGTCTAACAAACCTAAACCAACAGCTAAAAAGAATAAACCTATTCAAGCAGACTTAGATGTCATCAAAGAGTTCATGAGATGTCGCGATGAAGGAGTTAGACGGCTAGATCTCAGCAAATCATCTATTACATCCCTCCCACCGAATGTCAGGGATCTAACACATTTGGTTGAGTTTTATTTGTATGGAAACAAGTTGGTTGCTCTGCCAGCTGAGTTTGGATGTCTGACAAACTTGCAGACTCTAGCATTGAATGAAAACTCACTAACAAGCTTACCAGATTCACTGGCCAACCTTAGATGTCTGAAAGTATTAGACTTGCGACACAACAAACTCAGTGACATACCCGATGTGGTGTATGAGCTCACTTCCTTGACAACTCTCTTTTTGAGATTCAACAGGATCAGAGTGGTTGGCGATGGAATAGCCAATCTCACAAATTTAACTATGCTGAGTTTGAGAGAGAATAAGATCAAGGAATTGTCTTCGGGCATTGGCAATTTGGTGAATTTAGTCACATTTGATGTGTCACATAATCATTTAGAGCATTTGCCAAAAGAGATTGGTAATTGTGTTAATTTATCAACACTAGACTTGCAACACAATGACCTTCTTGATATACCAGAGACTATTGGCAACCTTCATGCTATTAGTCGGCTGGGTCTCAGATATAACCGGCTGACTGCTATACCTGCTACATTAAGCAATTGCAAACACATGGATGAGTTTAATGTTGAAGGAAACTCAATATCTCAACTGCCTGAAGGTCTCTTGGCCAGTTTGAACGAACTGACGAGTATCACTCTATCTCGCAACTCATTTGCCAGCTACCCATCAGGAGGCCCAGCTCAATTCACAAATGTATTCTCTATCAACCTTGAACACAACCAGATTGATAAAATTCCATACGGAATATTTTCAAGGGCTAAGAATTTAACTAAATTGAATATGAAAGAGAATTTACTGACCTCACTTCCACTTGATATTGGAAATTGGGTCAACATGGTGGAACTCAATTTAGGAACAAACCAATTGGCAAAATTGCCTGATGACATACAATGCTTACAGAACTTAGAAATTTTAATATTGTCCAACAATTGCTTGAAGCGCATACCACCAAGTATTGGAAGTTTGAGGAAACTGAGGGTTTTGGATTTGGAAGAAAATAAGTTAGAAGTGTTGCCAAATGAGATTGGATTTTTACATGATCTACAAAAACTGATTGTTCAATCAAATCAATTGACCTCCCTGCCTCGTTCTATTGGCCACCTGACTAACCTCACATTCCTCAGTGTAGGAGAGAATAATCTCCAGTATTTGCCAGAGGAAATAGGCACATTGGAGAATCTGGAGTCACTGTACTTGAATGATAACCCTAATTTATGCAATTTGCCATTTGAGCTTGCATTATGTGTCAGTCTGCAAATAATGAGCATTGAGAACTGCCCGCTGACTGCCATCCCACCGGAAGTGGTGTCTTCAGGCCCCTCACTAGTAATTCAATACTTAAAGTCTCAGGGCCCCTACAGAGCCATGTGATATCAGGAAGAAGACTTCTTACCAAGCAGTGAAGGCACTTAAGTTTGGTAGATGCTTGAAAGTGCAAGCTTTTTCAGAAAATGTATACTCAAAAAATCTGTTGTGAAATAAAACAAAAAAGAAAATAAAAAACCTATAACCATTATATGCTACAAGTAATTTTTAAATGTAAGAATTTTCCTATTTGTGGATTATAATGTTTTATATTATATGGGATTCTGTCTATCAATTTGTTTCATAATAACTTTTTGTGTCCAGTTTAATAATATATTTATGTAACTTCCAATAATATGCTATTTAATGTTTTCATTACTTAGATGTTTAAGATTTAAGTAATTGTTTTATCTGTATCACAAAAATTATAAAAACACAAAAATACTACTAATTAGTGTTAGTAGATAAAAAGTATAATTATTGTAAAATGCTGTATATAATGTAAATGCACAATAATCATTATCAATGTTTTGTAATCCATCAATGGATGAATCTAGCATTGAATATTGTGAGAAAAGTCTTTGAATATAAAAAGCTTCTAATTTCTGATTGTTATATTATTGATCATCCAAATTAGGTGGGATGTGCAATTTATTGAGCTTAGCGTCATAGGATACCAGTTGACTAAGAATTAAGTAAACTGTTTGTTTAAACCTTTTGCAGAGATACTGTTTGTTTGGACAATATCTAGAAATACTGTTAAATTGTTATATGAAAATATTTTCTCATTAAGATATATTTTGTAGATTTCGTAAATGGATAAATCATTTTAAACACTGAAGTTTGTAATCAGTATTTTACATGTAAATTAGATTTTCATGTTTTATAGATGAGTTAATTCTATTTAGAGATTGAAACCTTCAAAGATCTCATGAACATGCAAATGGAGTGGTTTGTATGCCACTGTTGAATCTAAGGAAAATCACAATTGATTAATTTATAAATACATTGTTATAGGTTTCCTATTCGTTGCATTTAATATTCTATGTTTATAAGTGTTAGTGATTAGTTACAATTTATGTTTACGTTAGGCTATATTTATGTGCGAAAAGTGTATTTATCTACTTATTCTTCAATTTGCTGTGTCGTATTGCGCACACATTTTATTTACATTACGATCTACTTATTATACATTTCATTACAATTTTTATAATCCTAGTTCTTAATGAAAAATCGATGTTAATATTTTATACGATAAACATAGTTTTCTAGTCACAAATTGTTTTTTGAAGGACGATTAGAAACAATTTTTCTTCCATGACATTATTACACAAATGTAACCATTATTATTATTATTCATAGATTGCTGTTTTTGCGTCTTGTGCTAAGCGCTCTGGTAAATCTATCCTCATTTAAATGTCGATCCGTGTGTAGGTATTTGTTTATAATCAATGTTTCAGTGACATGTAAACGTGTTATATGAAATAAATTAATTATATAGTAATTGGCTGTTTCAATTAAATAACATAACCGTGATAAAGGAGGTCGGAGGTCTTGCGATAGAATCTACGACCGCATCTTGTATATGAGTAAGGGTAAAGGGCTATAAACAAACTGACAATCAATAGATACCCACATAAATAGGCAGTTTGTGATAGGACCTTGGACACAAGTTGCACAGTAGTTAAAGTGGACGCTACGCTACTCTGTGTCATAGGTTCGATTCTCATACGAAACAAGTAGGCGTTTGAACGAGGTACTTTTCAGGTTTAGGGTCGTGATTTTAATACTGAAGCTTGATAGTGGGAATTATTTAGGTACTATAGATTATAGTAACAAACGTCTAACTATTAGTACCCAGGAGCATTTAAATATGATTACCAAGGTAAGTTGACAGTATCAAGAAGATAGACTTAGAATATTCGTCTGTTGTCAGATACTGAATTTAACAGAAAAACTACGACGTGTTTGGCCGACACTGTGTTTTGGGGAATCGCGTACACTTAAACCACAGAAACATTAAGTTTTATAGAAGACAAAGCGTAGGTGACTATTTAAAGGGTAAGGTTGTGAAATAAGAAGACCATGATAAAGTTCAATAATTTATGAAGTGCATAATACACAAGTTTCATTTAGCTCTTACATAAATAGGTATATACACGAATTATTTTTGAAGCTTTACATGTAAATCAAAGCAGTCTACAAATAATATCAATAAATTGATGGTGCATAATTATCAACATGCACACCAATTATCTTTCTTTAGAAACACTTTGCTTCCAGC
Source organism: Anticarsia gemmatalis (assembly GCF_050436995.1). NCBI lineage: Eukaryota > Metazoa > Arthropoda > Insecta > Lepidoptera > Erebidae > Anticarsia > Anticarsia gemmatalis. The sequence goes on from NC_134755.1 coordinate 9,251,863, forward strand.
CGTCACTCATAAGGCCCATCAGAGAAGTTAACACCAGCTCTTAAACTATTTCCTTGTTCATGTTCGCATGAGACACTATGTAAGTTGTGCTCTTCTTTCGTTGAGAAATTAGTACTTTTAAATGCATTATAATCCTTACATCTAAGATTTTCACATACAAAAATATTTCGCCCTAATAAATCACTATAAACACACTTTGTCTAATCACAAACATTATTCGAAATAATATAATTAAATTAGAATTAAAAGAGAATCGAAAATATTTGTAGAATAACGCAGATAGACTTAACTTCACCATCACTAAAGCTTACAACAGTCATGTCAGCTGCCGATAGGGTATTTGTCACTTTATATTACGTATGTAATACATTTACATAAAATGTAATGTTTCAAGTTATTGCCTTTAGAAAATGTTAGCTTATCAGTAACCAGCATCGATCAATAAACACCTTATTCAATGAGAATAAAGCACAAACCCTACAAGTTATTATAAGCATGGATATTAATGATACATATCTAAATAAAATACCGCTTAACAAATACGTCATTCACTGGATAATAAATGCTTAAGTTCTGCAACTAATTCGAGATTAAATTGAGTATGTTATAAACTAGCATCTACGGTCAGTCGTTATTCACAAGTTGCATAAGAATATATTTCAAAACTTCGAATATTGAGGTCCAGTTGCATATACAAAAATAACATTATAGTCATTTTACATAACAGTAACAATTTGTTTCTAACCATTGGTGATTTTTACTAAAACATACTAAATTATATATTGAGTCTTATAACTATTCATAAAATCTTTGGCATTTTCATATGCTTAAATATAAGCAGAAAATATAACTAAAATAATTGTGTGATGTTCCTGATATGAGTAAACAAGATATTATAATATAAAGATTGACTATGCAGTATGAAGAATGTGTTTTATGGCACTTATCGGCGTATAATCACTGTAATTTTGTTCAACATGTTCAATAAAGTTTGGTGAGTGTGATGTTGGAAGTACATATTGGTATAGAAACACATTATTACTGTCGTCAAGAGATTCCTGCATGTATAATTGTCGAATTTGTCATGGAGTCTATTTACATAATTAAACACTTCCTCTGATGTCTCTTCTGTGGTTCAGGTCTTAATACTGCACGAACAGCTTCGTCAAATACCTGTGTAACAATAATCAATGTGATTAGGAAACACAAAGAATTTCCTTATAAACTATAATATACAAAATGGGAATTTATAAATCTATACTAATATTATAAAGCTGAAGAGTTTGTTTGTTTGTTTGTTTGAACGCGCTAATCTCAGGAACTACTGGACCGATTTGAAAAATTCTTTCAGTACTAGATAGCCCATTTATTGACGAAGGTTAGGCTACGCGACCAATAGGAGCAGAGTACCAGTAAAAAATGTTACAAAAACGGGGAAAATTTTGACTCATTCTCTCTTATGTGACGCAAGCGAAGTTGCGGGTCAGCTAGTAATAAATAAATTGGATCCGATACCCTTTTATTAATTGGAAGCAATCTAAAAAACTACTATTAAAGTAAACAATATAATTTTTTGTAAACTTGATTCAATATTATCATTCAAATAAAATAGTCCTCAATATTCATTGATTCTAAACTAATAGGAAAATTGTTTATCAAATATGAGGTAACCCATTGTCAATTATTCATTCAATTCTAGATAAATATCATTTCTTTATTATCAATGGCAATTTTAAAAAATGGGGCATTGATTTCAACTATCAAATTATGCATTAAACTTATTTTACTGCCTCCGTGGCGCCGTGGTCCAGGTGGTCGCCACGCCACTACCAGTGCGTTGGGAGGTCGTGGGTTCTTTTCCCACACAAAACAAATATTTGGCCGATAAACAAATAGTTGTTTCGGGATTGGTTGTACTTTGCGCCCGTTGTTTGTATGTTTGTAAAAGTCCTCGCGACACAAGAGAACTGCTTATTAAGAGTGCTGTCTTTTAAAAAGAAACTTATATACAGTAAAAAGTATACACAGGCTTACCCAGTTAACAGAGGCTTAGATTTATTAAATGCTAGTAGTAGTATTAATCATAGAATATATGTATATAAGAGAACACCATTGAAAGCAATACTCTTGATGTGTTACAAGAGTAATAATTTGCAAACCAAATTATAATAAAATTTAAATATGTGTAACTGATTCAACAAACTAGTCTGGTAAAATGTCAGGTGACCTAGCCAACCGCCCACACCTTCCTGTTGCACTCTGTCACAATGTTTATACCAGACTTGGGAGAATGACTGAAGCTAAAGATACATTAAGATATTTGAATACATGAATTGATGACAGGAAGAAGACCCTAATATATTTGGAATAAAAGCTAGGCTGATGATGACTGTATCTTTTATCATACCTAACCAATTGACAGTGTAGAAATTATCATATGGATAAGGAATGAAAACATCTTGTCTTTAATATTGTCAGTATTTTTATATGTAGAAAATTTTTGTATTAACAATTTTTAAGGTTAGTTTATTGGTGGATAACTTTAGGTCTTCTCTTATTGTGAGTCAAAACCTGTGCCTTGGCAATGACCTAATAAAGACATAAATATATTTTTGCCTCAAATAGGTTTAAAGTTTTAACCAAGACAAAATTCAACAGACAATTCAGAACATCAAAGAATGACCACAACTAAGTTGATTAATTAGCCAAAACAGTTCATAATTACTATTCATAACATAGGTCTTTATGTGCATAGCATTATGGTGAATCATCCTGTGAAAAGTTCCCTGTGGTGACTATGGTATTTATAATGACTTGGTCATTGACTCATCATGAAAGACTGGTGGGAAAATATCATGAAACTTGATACTATGAGAAAACTATAGAGATATTTTGCAGGTCATAAATTTAAGGAACCACTGAATAAAATCTATCTTCTAGCAGAATGACTTTATTAGTTTGTTAATTTATTTTTGTTGTACTAGACAGATAAAGATATCATAGTATCTTTTAGTTAGGTTTGAAATAGAATGTAGTTATCACTACTTTGACTATAATTTAGGCTGACATTAAAAACACATTTGATTCCTCAGTGAATATGTATAGACTGACTAACAAAAGTTAAGTGTTTGGGCTGGAATCTACTTGTCTAAGGTGAGAACATTAAAATTTCCAATAATAAATTACTCTGTGAAACATACCTGTTTGAGACCACGCTGAGTGAGAGCAGAGCATTCCATATATTTCACAGCTCTAATTTTGTTGGCCAGCTTTTGTCCCTGTTCCCTCTTCAATGGTGACATGCCTTGTTCAGACAATAAGCTGAGAGTTTCACGGTCATCCCTCAAGTCAATCTTTGTACCTAAAATATTAAGAAATTTGTTAGTTGTTGTGCATAATGCTGCTGCTTTTTGAGTGCATTCTTTACTCAGTATTACTTGTTTGCATGTAATTCTGTATGGTTAGAAATGGAAAATCTATAAGATAGAATCAATAATGCTTGAGAATTAATACTCAAACCAAATGAGAATACCATACTTTTTAGAAAAGTTTGTAAGATAGAAGTACTGTAGAAGTTTGTAATAATCACCTTTGTGATAACACAAGTCTTTAGTTATTCATACATTACAAATATATTGTTTACTCACCAACCAATATTATAGGAGCATCAGGGCAGTGATGCTTTATTTCAGGATACCACTTTGAGGTAACATTTTCATAAGATGAAGGACTGAAATAAAAACAAAAGTGCATTTAGATATAATCTTTTTATGTTGTGTTATTCTCATCAATAAGGTATTAATTAATATATGTTAAAAATATGGATACAACATAGAGAATGAACCTTATTAACATTCATAACAATAACTCTTCTCATTAATAATATAATAGTAGACATATTACAAGATGAATTACAAATAAATATGTGGTTTGTTAGAGGTTGTTTACAGTGCACATATTTTATGAGAGACTGCACTAACCTTGTAACACTGAAGCATATAAGGAAGACATCTGTTTGTGGATAACTTAAAGGTCTAAGTCTGTCGTAATCTTCTTGTCCTGCCGTATCCCATAGACCTAGAGACACTGCCACACCATCCACAACCATTGGCGCCGAATAATTGTCAAATCTGTAAGAACCACACACAAAATAGCATTGCGGTTAATTACAAAGGCTTCCCACAACAAGATCCTACACGATTTGACTGGAACTTGAACAAAACTTACACTGTAGGCACGTATTCGCCCGGAAAACTATCTGTAGTGTATGATATTAACATACAAGTTTTTCCAACAGTGCCATCACCAACAACCACACACTTGATCGGCCTTCCAGATGACATCTACGGAACAGAATATTATTGATAAATAAAGGTAAACCTATGACTCATTGTAAAACCTAAACGTATGTTGAAAACAATCAATTAATATTACCGTTTAAAATATTTTTATCACTGTTTTTGAATTACAAACACTATATTTACAGCAAAGAACTGAAACACTGATGAACTATTTATAGAAGAAGTAATTTTTCCCAAATTTTACATCGAATTGGAATAGGAAACGCATTGAAAGATGGATGGGGACATTACGGAAGGGATACAGATTAAAAATGTAACTGAGGTGACGGATGAAGTTGTGCGTTCATTTATATGCATATAAATTATGTCATCAAAATTGAGGGAAAATATTCAATACAATGGTTATAAATTCCAAGCAAGTTAAGCAAAGAAAAGATCTAAAAGGAATAAGTATTACGAATAAGCCTATTTTTGACAGAAAATATTAGTTTTCAATAGCAGATTTAAATAAGTTATATTTTATTTTCTTTTAGACTATTATTTAATCTGGGAAAAGAAATTATATTTTATTAAGTTTATAACCTTTGTGATCTAAATACAAAATAGTTAGGTTGTTACTACCTTTATTATTTAGGCATCCAAATGAATCGTATTTTTTTAATAAAAGTTTATCGTTGAAATGGAACATCTCTATATCTGAAACGCGATTCGCCGATGCCCAAACTTACGTCATAATCACAAATTTATCAATCAAAAGTACACGCAAAGTTCAGTGTTTATCTTGTTTCCTTTTGTACGTTATTTTGTTAACTAATATTGGATTGGAATTCATGTAGATTACAAAGAACATCAAACACATTTCCATGGCTTCTTTAAAGGATAAAACGGTAAAAAACTGTGTAAAAGTGAAGTATTAAAAAGTTTTCAAACTTTGAAAGATATTGTTTGGGGTAATGAATAAAGCGGATCTGACTTGTGATAACTGATTGATAACATAAGATATAATTTTCAGAAGATGAGTGGGTCATGTGTGGAGACTCCAGAGGCTCCAGCTTGGTTATCCAAGCTTGAAAGCCAACGAGAGAAGTTAAGTAAAGCACGACTTGGTCACGATAGTGGAGCCGGTGCTCCTTGCAACTCTTGCGGTAAGCAAAGCGATTTTTTTCTTTTAATGTTGATATATCGGAGAGTTCCGGCTACGAATTCAGGTGTTCTCTAGGTTAGCAACGGCTATTTCGCAACAAAGTCACGTCCGGAAGTTTTTATTTCTTGTATGACGTCATTTCAAAACAATGCAAACGTTATCAAATTATGCATGTTGTTATTTTAAACTTGTAACCTTTATGTGTTTTATTGAATTTTAACGACTTTATAGTAATGTAATTGTCAGTATTCAATAACTATTTTAATTTTTTGATAGTTTAATAGTTATTAAGTAGTTAAAACTAATCCATTTTTACTAGTTAATGTTTTTTAACCTTCAATATTGCTGAAAGACATACCTATTCTAGAATGACAATAATAAAAACATAGACTAGGCTCATACTTAAATTGTTTATACTGAGTATTGAGAGTGTTCCGGAAAGAGAAAGACTCTTGCTTACTAAAGTTCAAATTTTCTTAATGGTTAACTATATTGATAACACTGACTCACCCCATGTTAATTAATAAACGCAATCTACATTTATAATTAAATTAATTACTCATTAAGTTTTCCGTAATAGTACTACTATTCCCGGAAGTCTTGTCTTATTTAATTTTAAAGCAAATTTTCCTGTCTGATTCATTTTGTTATAGTAATATACAGTTCAGGAAATATTCATATTACTCATAAGTTAGTGTCCCCGTGAATAAGTAGAGATAAGAATACTGTATCTGTCTACTTGTAACTAAAAATAGATTGGGGAATTGTAAATCCAAATTCACAGTAAATAGATAACTGGTTTAATATTTACTTGATAATTTATGATTAGAAATGTTTGTAAAGCAAATATTTTGATGATATTAATTACTATTTATTAATATTCCTCACAGCTTCCTAACTGTGAACAGAACATTTTTAAATGATCATGAACCCTTTCACTTGAAGCAGAATCCCAAAATGTTATATAAACCAAAACTAGGAGGATATGTTGAATGCATGAAATAGCATTATTTGATCTTTACCTTGATGGTTACCTAATTATTTTCTTTTCAGGACCATCCTGCCCTGGCTTAGACCTACACTTTTGGAGAAAGGTGTGCAGGTCTTGTCATTGCAGCAAAGATGTCCATGATGTGCAAGATGACGATCTATCTGGATGGGCACAGTTTGAACTCCTTGGTACAGCCAGACCTAAGAAGGCTTCATGTAAGTATTCTTTAAGATTTGTATATAAGTTGAAGTGTAGTTTTATAATAGCTTAAAGTATAACTAGCCTTTTTGCAATGGAATATTTTTTGTACTAAGTATGATATGTGTAAATCTGTATAATAACGAAACTGTTTCCGGAACTACTAGTTTCCATATACATTAAAAGTCTGGCAGATTACTCTTTATATAACTAAGAAATATTACCCTTCTGTATTCTGTATTTACATCATACCTTTATTTAATTAGATTACATTGCTTTACCCTTGTCACATGTGCCCTCTAACAAGATCAATTATTATACTTGTTTACCAATACACAGCTGTCTCAACACTCTATTTTAATAAATGTATCATGTATATTTCAGTACCGCTCATCAAAATCCGTGGGGTGACAGATAAGCCAGTCAAACTAGACTGGGTACCGCCAAATGCATCTACCGAATTGGTAAGTGTTGACCATTTTTTTACGTTAAGAAATTGCATTACTGCGTGTCTTGCGCCTAGGGAAGAGCACCCAGGGTTATGCTGTCCTCTTCTGTCGGCTAAAAGTCCCGAAATTAGTGTAAAAGTACCAACTAAAAACCTGACGGTGTTCCTTGAAATGACATTGACCTAACATACAAACTTTGATACATAACTCTATCAATAAAACCCAAGAGTGTTTTGTAGATAGCATCCATCTTATCAATTATTTCATTAGTATATCTATTTACAATTGATAAATCATTATTAATTTGTTATCACGTGGATACGTATTAATTGAATAAGATTGGATATACATTTTAATAGTTCTTTTAGCAAAGATCTTGTTGTTATCAAGATGTTTTGTACATTTTGGATGTTGATGTACTGTGTGAGTGTTACAGTAGTTATTTTTGTTAGCGCAACTTGAAGTGATAAGTCAATACTGTAGATTATCAGTGTACATGCGATAAGACATGTGGCGTACGTTTAACCAATCACGTCGAAGTATTTTTGTATTGGATTTTACGTAAATCCGCAATGTTATTTTATGATTTCTGTTCGTGACTCATCATTTTCATGTTTTGATTAGATTTCCCGCCGTTTCTAACTGAAGTGTGAGATTCAAATTACGTTAAAAATGTCTTAACTGGACTCATTTATTTGATAATTATTTTTATATGACATCCATGGTTATATTATACAGGAACTATATAAAACTAGACTCCCTTTTTCTGACTAAACAAGCAAGGAGATAGCTGTCATAGTCCGGTTTACCAATTTTTAAACATATTTATAAAATAGTATTTGTGATATGTCTATATGTTGTATGTTTTTTCCGGTTCCGGCGACGGAAGTGTAACCACGTATAAGAGAGCTCCGTAAATATTCCCAATTAAATAGTGCAAAAAGTGAAAAACCACACGCATATTACAGTGAAATCTTCAGAAGATCAAACCAGAGGAGTGTTGCAGTGGAAATTACAGTGGAATTACTAATTATTTGGTAACTCTGCTCAAACAAAGTTTTGACCGTTATAACCTCAAAGCGCACACCAGTATTGATTACAAGTAGTACCAACCAAATCAATCAATCTGTCACTGCCAACCAAATCAATCTGACAGCTGACAACTGCAAAAAGTGTTGCCAACGTAGAAAAAGGATCCAAGTGTTACCAGTTTATAACACCAAACTACACAAAAAAAAAAAAAAAAAATGGAAAAGCAAATGGAAATTTTACTCTCTAAAATAAACGAACAGTTTAAAGAACAAACAGTAACATTAACAACAGCGATAACAAGAAATGTAATGGAGGCCCTGGACGAGAAGTTAAAAATATTAACAGAAGAAAACAACAACCTCAAAACTAGAGTCAGTAACTTGGAACAAAAAATATCTTTTTTAGAGAAGGAAAAGCGAAAGAATAACCTAATCTTTTTCGGCATCGAAGAAAGAGGAAAAACAGAGTTAGAGTTGGTGGATTTTGTGAAGGAAATTTTAGAAGATTCGGGAACACATATTGATAGTCAAGAAATAAGTAACATCCAAAGAATCGGGACGAACCCTGATAAGAACCGACCAATAAAAATAACTCTAACAACATCCTGGAAAAAACATCTTATTCTGAAAAACAAGCGCAACCTTCCTTCAAATGTGTTTGTCAATGAGGACTACCCTAAAGAAGTTCTGGAAATACGCAAACAACTAAAACCAGAATTAGAAGTGGAAAGAAAAAACGGAAATATAGCGTTCATAAAATATGATAAGCTAATCGTTAAAAAAACAACGAACTCCAACCGCGAAAAGAGGAAGAGAGAAACGCCAACAGGATCCCCAAGCACACCCACTCCATCTCAGAAAAAGTCGAATAACAAAAATGAAACAAATGGAAAACAATCCTCAAGTACAAATAAGGGAGTAGTTAAGCCAAGCATTCTCACATTTGTAACGCGTGAACGATCCGCCTCGATGTCAGAGATGCAAAAAAACGAGTAAAGGCCTCCTCGGACCGGAAACAACAAACAGATAAAACAACACACCTAGATATAAGAAAAACTCAAACATGTTGTCCCCCAATCCGGCTGGTCACCGTGGGGGAAACTGACCACCACCCTCCAACATATCAGCCAACAAAATCAAATACTGAAAAAGAGAAACAAAAACGAAGCAGCTTATACATATGTACACTAAACACACGAACCTTGAGAACACCAGAAAGCTTGCATGAGCTAGAGTTAGCTATCGAAAACCTCAAGTGGGACATCTTGGGCATAAGCGAGATGCGAAGAACAGGAGAAGGAATAGAAGAGCGAAACAGATATATTATGTACTTCAAAGGCGAAATCGCCGGACAAAGAGGGGTTGGATTCCTGGTAAAGTCAAAACTCAAAAGCCAGATAATTGGTTTTGAAGGAATATCGGACAGGATAGCGATGATCCATATCAACTTACCGAAGTACAAGAAAAAATGGACAGTCATCCAAGTCTACTCGCCGACAGAACAAGCAACAAAAACAGAGATTGACAAATTTTACGATAAATTACGTGAAGTTATCGAAAAATATTCTGAAAACAATCTCGTACTCATGGGAGATTTCAATGCCCAAGTAGGCGTCCAAATACCCGGAGAAGAACATATAATAGGGAAATACGGAAGAGGAAAAAGAAGTAAAAATGGAGAAAAACTTGTAGAGTTCCTTCTTGAGCAAAACTTAACACTTCTAAACTCCGTGTTTCGTAAAAAACCCAAGAATAAATGGACATGGATGTCCCCAGACGGAAAGGTTAAAAACGAAATCGACTACATAATAACAAACAATGCTAAGGTCTTTAGTGATACAGAAATAATACAGAAATTAAATTTCAACACAAACCATCGTATGGTACGCAGCTGCCTCAATGAAAAAAGTTCAAAAGCTTTCAGACATCATATGAACAATATGCAAACAATTAACTTACAAAGGGATACAGACAACACAATAGAACACTTGATGGAAGCCGTAAATTCAGGCATGGACCTAAACGAAAAATATAAAAAAATAGAGAAAAAGCTTAGAGCACAGGCAAGAAAAGAAACAAACAAGTGTAAAGAAAACTCTTTGAGCGAAAGAACGTTAAAACTAATTCAAGATAGAATGAACTTGTTATCAAAGAAGGATAAAAAAGAGAACCGAAAAGAAATATCTAACCTTAGCAAACAGATTCGTGAAAATATGAGAAAAGACAGAAAAATCAGAAGAAACAAAATATTAGAGAACCACATAAATAAAACAGGAGGCACGAAAAAAGCGCTAAAGGAACTTCGTGAAAAGGGGAAAGAATGGATACCAAAGTTAAGAGATAAAGAAAAAGAACGGCACTCTACCACTCGGAGTTCAATTCAATATATAGCAACGAATTATTATAGGTTATTATATTCAAATCAATCAAGCTTTAACATACACGATAGTGGATACAAACAGAAGCACATAACTGAAGAAAATGAAGACATACCAGAAATATTAGTATCGGAAGTAGAAAAAGCTATAAAAAGCCAAAAAATGGAAAAAGCACCCGGACCCGACAGGATCACAAACGAGCTTATGAGAGGGACAATCACAAAATTAAGCCCGCTACTAAGAAAAATCTTCAACGAGATTCTACACACTGGCAGCATCCCGAGCCAATGGGCAGAATCACATATAATACTTCTTCACAAGAAAGGTCCAAAAGACGACATCGGAAATTACAGACCCATATCTCTCATCTCAAATGTATATAAAGTTTTCGCCAAAATCATTTTGGACAGAATCACAGTTAAACTCGACGAAAACCAACCTGTGGAACAAGCAGGGTTCAGGAAAGATTTCAGTACAATAGACCATATTCATACTATCAAACAGCTAATAGAAAAATACAACGAGTATAGTAAAACTATTTACATTGCCTTTATAGACTACGCCAAGGCTTTTGACAGTCTCAGACATGAAGTCGTATGGCGAAGTCTAAAAGAGCAGGGCATCCAGAATACTTACATCAACATCATCAAACACATTTACAGTGAAAGTAAAGCTAGGATAAGACTGGAATCTACAGGAGATGCTTTTCCAATAAATAGAGGTGTCAGGCAAGGTGACCCACTTTCACCAAAGCTGTTTACAGCAGTGCTAGAACAAATGTTCAGGAAGTTAGATTGGGAGCATCTAGGTCTAAACATAAATGGATCAAGATTAAACCATCTAAGATTTGCGGATGACCTGGTCCTAATGGAAGAAGATCCAAAAGTACTGGAGTCCATGATACAAACCCTAGCAGATAAAAGCAGAGAATTAGGCCTAGAGATGAATTCCAGCAAAACTAAAGTGATGACTAATTCAATTCCCGTAGATATAACAGTTAAAGGACAGAAACTGGAATATGTGGAAGAATATGTATATCTCGGCCAGATAATATCGCCTAATGACCAGATGTCGAAAGAAATAGAGAAAAGAATTGCAACAGGATGGAAAACCTACTGGGTTTTGAAAGAAATTACGAAAAGCAAGGAAATAGGCATTAAAATCAAAAAGAAGACCTTTGATACCTGTATTTTACCCTGCATTACATATGGCTGCGAGACCTGGGCTTTGACAAAACACCATAGAGAAAAACTTGCAAGATGTCAGAGAAGTATGGAAAGAAGCATGTTAGGCTTAAAACTAAAGGATAAAGTTAGAAGTACAGACATCAGGCACAAAACGAAATTAACTGATATCTTGGCTCGTATTGATCAACTTAAATGGAGGTGGACTGGACATATGCTCAGGTGTAAAAAGGAAAAATGGAGCAAACAGGTGACAATATGGTACCCAAGAGATGGCACAAGGAGTAGAGGTCGTAAAAAGAGAAGATGGGAGGATGACCTGAAAATGACTTTAGGTCCCCTCTGGACAAGAGTGGCGGCAGACAGAATGCAGTGGAAAAAGTTGGAGGAGGCCTTTGCCCTAAGGCACACCGAACTGAGAGACTTATTGTAATTTAATGTAGATACTGTTTTAACTTCTTTTGTTTTTTAATGTGAAAAATTGTCAAAGGTTCGGAAATAAAGGGCTTTATTATTATTATTATTATATTATTTGTGATATGTCTAGGTGTCGGAGTACATGTCATGCCTGGGCTCGCTGGCGCCGGTGTCAGGGTCAGAGGCGGCGAGGCGACGACGTGCGCAACTCCGCACACAATTACCTCCTCACGATGTAGCGCCCGCCGTTCGTCAACACGCATCCGACTTCGAGAAATCCGAACACACTGTGAGTATTACCTTTTGATTCTACGTTTTTTTTACATATAAACTAGTATATAAGTTGGATCCTATTCTAAATATAATAGCAATGTTATGAAGTTGCTTGACATAGGCGCATACGCACGTTTCATCTACGTACACGGGCGTATACGTAAACGACAAACGTTTACAATCATAAGCATAAAAAAAGCAATCATTTGAAAACAGTGACTCCTCATTTTAGTACTCCGCATTTGAGTCGGTAAATGGAGTAGAATATATTGCTTTTGTGAGAATGTATAATATATGTAGGTACAACAAACGAATGACAATTTATTTATTAACGAGCAAGCATTTTAAAGTGAGTTCATTAATATGAAGCTCTTTAAGTCTTTACTAATGTAAAGACTTAAAGAGTCCTGTTAATGTCCTGTCTGGTATTTGTAACTACTCAACAGTGACTGATAGTGATAGCACATTTAGGTCGGCTGTGATATAATAACGATAACATTAATGCATCCTACTCAAATATAATTGTTCTATACACATTACATATTGCCCACACACTAAACTTTCTTATCTACTCACTCATTTAGTTAGGATTTAACAACATTATATCGTAAATTACATACAAGATACTTATAAATTCAAAGGCTGTCAGCCGGTATAGGCACTATATTTGTTTAAAACTAGACATAAACAAAATAAAACCAAAAATAAAAACTTCTATTTACGATACTAATGTTAATGTTTTTATTTTACAGGAATACATCACACGTATCAAGGATCATGTCGTGGGAATGGGTAACGTCGTCCGAGTTGGACCACTGCAGAACGGAGACGTCGTATCCATCGAGAGTAGCAAAACTCATACAGCCCCCAAATCTTACGCATTACCACTCAAAATATCCAACGTATCGCGAGGAGTCAAATACAACATTGTGCCTAAAAATGCGTCCGACAAAAAGCTGGTCTTGGATTCACAAGGCAATGTTGTCAGCAGTGCTGCCAACCTACCAGACTACAAATCCAGTCCGATTCTTAGCCGCATCGTGAAAGATAAACTGCATGTCATGCGCATCGAGTCTGACAGAATCAAGAGTGCTGTCGAACATGGTCCAGTGTATGACAAACTTTTTAAGAACTTGGATGACTTGAACATGCCAGTCACAAATGACGTCTATTTGCAGCCTATTAAACTCTTCCGTGAAGAATACAACAACAATCCTCAGTTCAAGGAGGAGACTAATGAGTTTTCAAGCAAGGCTCTTGGCGCCCAAATCATGCCAGATATTTGGTCGACCAGCAATAATAATGTTATGAACACAGCCAAGTTGATGGACAGTAGAATACAGAAAGGAACAATATTCGCTCCAAATGGTGAAATATGGAGCTGGAAACACGAGCCTGTTACTCCTGAGCACAGTGGCACTCTCCGTTCCACAAAGATCAATCCTCAGTACTCAACAGTTACTAAGCCTATCAATCAAGTGGAACCACAGCAAACTGCGCCTTTGAGAGAGTATCTTCGTAGCCAATCTGAAGATGAACTTCCTCCTCCACCATTGCCAAATTACAGTACCTACCCGGGCGCCGTTCCACCTTCCCCTGTTGAGTGGCAGAGCCAAACTGTGGACAATATGCCAGTAACACAAACTGCTGAATATTTGTCTCCACCACAGAACTACGCAGAGAGCACGGATCAGATGATTGATCAACTCGCTGACTTGACTCTTCTATCGCCAGCTGAGATAGAATTCAACAGAAAACTTTACAACGAAGGTGTACCGTGCCAGCGTTGTGAGAAATCGATGTTCGCGGGTGAAGTCGCCGTCAAAGCTGAGAGGGCCGGACAAGAAGCTATTTGGCATCCACAATGTTTCACCTGCAGCAAATGTGGGGAACTGCTTGCTGATCTCGTTTATTTCTACTACAAAGGCGAAATTTACTGTGCCAGAGATTTGGCAAATGTTTTGGAAATTCCTCGTTGTGCTGGATGCGACGAACTGATATTCACACGTCCTTACACTGCCGCGGAAGGACGGGCGTTCCATGTGCAACATTTCTGTTGCTATCATTGCGATGCGCCCCTCGGCGGGAAAAAGTACGTTCCAGATGATAAGACTGGTCTCCCGATATGTTTACAATGCTATGATCAGTTCTATGCTGAACGTTGTCGGGCCTGTGGAGGCGTAATAGGTCCTGAGCAACAAGGAGTGTCGTGGGGTAATATGCACTGGCATGCAGATTGCTTTATATGCTCCGGTCGAATGTGCGGCAAGAGTTTGCTAAGTGGTCGTTTTGTCGTCAAACAGGAGATGCCATTTTGTAGTGTGCCATGTGTTCAGAGCCGAATAAAGTAATGGAATTGATTGAAAGTACATTATAAGAATTAAGAGAGTATATTCCAGTTTGAGAATGCCATAGTTATATTTTTGACACTTTATATTTTAGAGTTTGTAGAGTTGGTGTGCCTAAGGTATTATAATATATTATCTATTAGTATCTATGGATAAGTTTTATAAGTCTCTCTACATTGGAGAAGAGAGTAAAGACAGAGACTTGAAAAAATAAGTGTAAGGTAACATTCCAAGTCCAAGCTATAATGTTCCTGTACTTTGGGACCAATATTTGAATAAGTATTTATTTTTGGCATTTACTTGCCATATTTCATTGTATTTCTAAATATAAGAAAATATTCCTTGTTAAATTCCTATATTTTCGAGGTGTAATGTTCTAAATTTTATATGAAAGTTTAGTTAGATTATAAGATCATGTGATAGAATATAACGAAATGGCGCTGATGAATAATATCAAATTATATTGACTTTAGAATATAAGTTTGATTGAGATGGGATATAATTTTCATTATATTTATACAAAAATATTTAGTAGTGTGGGTACAAGAAGAATAAAGTGCCATGTGTATTTTTGGATGATATACAATAATAAAGATTCTATATTGACTTTGTTTTAATTATTTTTACCTCCCACACAAGTGATTGATAGTTAGAACATGAGGCAAACAACAATCAGTTCTCAAAGTTATATGTGTATGAGATATGTATATTATCTCTTGCTCTTACAGTGAAAGAAAACATATTTTTGAAACCTTGCATGGCTAAAAGTTATTTAACATTGATTATTGAGGCGCACTTGCATGCGCAAGTGCGCTGGCAAAGTGCAGGCACAAATGCCCTTCACTTAACTCTTCAGAATTATATTCAAAGAAAATAGTTTCTATTTGATTAAATTGGTCTAGCGGAATACACCAAGATATGCAGAAATAAAATAATGATACCACTTAGAAATAATTTAATTAAGAAAATGTAATAACCAAACTTTTTGAGTTGACAGCAAACCGGATAAGATTTCAAAAATGCTAAAATAGAGCTACACAAATTAGAGTATCATAGACACGAAACAGTGTGTGACTTAAAAAAAAATTGTTTCTCAGATGAATTACCTACTAACGAGATTATTAAAATTTAGAACTAAAATAGGTACAAAGTAAAAGAGAATACTTTATTAATACATTTTTAATGTTATTCTTTATAGTAAAATTACTTAAATACAGTTATACAATGCAGAAGTAGTAATTAATTGTAGACTGAAGCATTTGATACACAAATGTATCGACACTGGTTAGGTTCCTCACATCACTCTTCAAGCCTTCAATTTAAGTCTGTTAAGATCATTCTTTAGCTTATTTAAGTTCTCCTGGTGAGCTTCTTGCTTATTCTCTAGTGCAGATATATGGTCGTCTGCTCTTTTGATCTCTTTACTGATGTACTCCATACGTTTTGCGACATTTTGTGTAGCCTCATTTAAGTCTTGTTTCACTAACACAGGCCCGATCAATTTGTATACTTCTGCGTCTTTCGCCAATAACGATAATTCTACCTTTACAGCTTTATTTTCATTCAACTGACTATCTAATTGTTGTTTCTGAGAGATCGCCTTACGGAATTCCTTTTGGATACCTCCTAGCAATTCAAGCTCTTTTTGCATTTTCTTCTGGATTTCTTCCGCCATTGTGACAAAAATTTACGTTATGTGATATTTACCAGCAAAGAAATACCTTTATATTTGTATAATTATAACTTTTTCAAATCACGGTAGCTTCACATCTATTTTTGAAGAAAGGAAATTTTAGGTTATGAAATTGACATTAATGACATTTCATTTGACATTTTTAGATTCGCTTTGGCTTCGTTTAGTTTCTTCTCTTTAATCTTTTTTGACTTATCCGTTTTAAATCGCTCTCGGTTAACGATCGTATTATTAGGAATAACTAATAAAAAAATAACGAAATTATTATATAGGTAACAAATTATGTACTTAAATGTTAAACAGACTATTTAATTGATCCAATGGGCTGCCTAGGTAGTGTACTATACATTGTACCTACTGTTATGATTGTGAATTGACTTACACTGTACGCAGTGTGATAAATACTTTCAATTGCATAAAAAATATTCTGCTTCTTGAAGACTAGATAATACATTTAAGGAGGGAAGGTAAAATATAAAAAAACAAATAACTCTATGTAAAATTAAACACCATTTATTTAAATTAAATTTTATAAATATTTACATCCCATATTTACACTATGTATATTTTTAAAATAAGCTTTAATTAACCAAATTATTTTTTTTAGAAGAATAATAATTATTTTTCACCTAAAAAGTAAAAGAGAATTAAGGACGGTGATTAAGATAAGGCAAATACAAATATTGCTTAATTATTTAATTACTTAATTTTGGCAAGCGATAAGCATACTGCCACATATCAGTAGGTAAAATAATTGCTTTTAAAAGTAGGTACGTGTATTGTGCATGTATGGTTGGAAATCAATATTTTTTGGTGCGCTCTACGAAATCCACTTAGGATTTTAATTATACAATTAAATGCCAAAAACTTAACCTATCAGCCTATGTAGTAATTCCACTACTATTACACCTACAATAACTATAATTCTATGAAATCATCTGACTACCTACAAGTTTTCTCCATACTCCAGAGTCCACATGTAACCAGCATTGGGATCTCCACTCTTTTTGGCTTGTTCGTCGATGACAGCTGTTTTCTTTAGGATATTTTGTATGGTTTTTGATAGTTGTGGATTCAGTGGTCGGTCTTCCAACCTTTCCGACCTTTTTTCAAACGTGCCTCGTTTGCCGAATCTCTCACGAACGAACTTCTCGTACAAGTCAACATCTTCGTCATCACTTTCTTCTTCAACCTCCTTTTCCTCTTTGTATTCTTGAGTTTTCTTATCATCACCTCCGTAATATCCATAATAAGCAGGGCCAGAGTCACGATCTTCCTCCTCGTCGTCATCATCGTTCTTTTTATTCTTACGTTGCCTAGGTTCGTCCCTGACGTAACTACTACTTGGTTGATAATGATAACGCGAGTTCTTATCATCTTCATTATCACTTTCATCTTTATAAGGCGAGTGAGATTTAGTAAAAGCTAATATATCGTCGGGCAATTTTATTTCGGGGAGCTGAATTTGTATATCGTCAAATTTAATTTCAGGTATGAAAACATCGACAGTTCCTTCTTCAGGTTTTGCGGCGGCTATATCTTCTTTAGGAGCTTCTTCTGGTTTTGAGGCATATTCTTGTTTAGGGCTGTATTGTTCTTGAGGACTATATTGTTCCTGAGGACTATACTGTTCTTTAGGACTGTATTGCTCTTTGATATCTTTCGGAGCATATTCTACTGCGGGTGAAAATTCTTCTCTAGTAGCAAGTTCTGGTTTCGGAGGAGCATCTTCTTGCTTTGGAACATCGTCTTGTTTCGGTGAGTCATTTGATTGATTTTCATTTTGTTGAACTTTTTCATTGTGATTATAATTTAAAGGTATTCTTTCGAATTGCTGTTTCACATCTCCACTCTCTGCTTCTTTTGGTGCAACAATCTTACTGTTTTGATCATTGCCAGTAATGCTTTGGGGAACTTTGCCATCTAGAATATCTTCCAAACTTTCAGAATTTCTTAAATTGCCTTTGGTATCTTCTTCACTTGAATCATCATCATTTTCTCTCTGTATCTCTACAACAGGTCTCACTTCACCATCGTTTATGTGGACTATTTTATCCGAATACTCTTTAAGAGGTGTATGTATACTTGTCACTAGCTGTAATATATCATGATGTTTTGTTTCCGGTTTAATTGCATTAGGTTGTAATATTTCTACGGCTGAGTTAGGATCTAAAGGTTCTTTTCGTTCTTCATGATTATCCTTTGCAGCCACTACTTTTCCATTTTCATTAACATTGATTCTTTCATAACTGAAGTCGCCTAGATCAATGTCCTGTATTGGTAAAGATGAAGTACTATTAGTAGGATTTTTTAGATCACTTCTTTGATTTTCGCTATAACGCGGTCCATTTGTTTCTTTCTCGCTACTTTCGTTGCTATTTTCGATAGAAGACACCAAATTTTCTCCACGTGGGCTTTGTTTATTGTAAGACTGATCATTGTAGTGTTGAGGCTCATGAGATCTACTGCTTTGACTGTACCTTCCATTATCATTTTCATTACTTCTTTCATCAGATGAGTGAGGTTCCTCTCTCTGATAGTTTTCTTTATTTTGTTCACGATTATTGCCGTAATGAGATTCGTAAGGTCTATCATTATGTCTTTTATTATTATTTTCACCACTATCTTCACTAGACGAGTCTGAGTTTCCCCTTCGGTACGATTCCCTTTGAGGATTGTTACTGTATCTGCCACTTTCTGTATTTTCTCGACTACCGTCATGAGGTCTCTCGCTGCTTGAATAGTAACTTTTTTCGGAACTTTCTGCGCTATCTTTACTTTCAGAACTCTTGGTATCTGGTTTTCTGCTTTCATAATTTTCAAGATTTTCTTTACTTGAATCTTGAGGGGAAGAATATTTACCATTATTTCTATAGTCGTTTTCTGTACTTTCAGCGCTATTTTGATTGCGCGCAGAATAGTTTTGGTTCCTATCATTATAATTTCTTCGCTCTCCACTCTCATTACTTTCGCGACTAGAAGCTTCTCTATTATCATTTTTCTTATATTCATCTCTTTCGGGGCTTTCATCACTGCTACTATTTAGGCTTGATACTTCACTAGAGTCTTTGTAAGACCTCTGTTTATTTTCGTCGTTTTTAGCATTAGGATTATTATGTCGAGTTTGGACCTGGAAGTCTGCTAGGTCACTCTCTTTGATGTTTGCAAGTGGAGGAGACCAGCTCGCCGATGCAGTAGGTGCGTGAGAAGTTTCATAATTTACAATGAGACCTGGATTTTGATATTTGCTTGGGAGTGGACTCAAGGGATCTTCTGGCGAACGTTTTCGACGTTCTAAACTGTTTTTATAGTGTCCTTTGTTAAACAACTTCTTTTTTTCGTTATCCTTGTAAACATATTTAAGAACTGTGTCTTTGTCGTTGATTTCATTGTTTTCTGTTTTATTAATGCCCGCTTCTTTAGTAGTAGCTTCTATCGTAATACTCGGTTCAGTAACGACAGCTGTATTTTCAGTAGTGGTAGTAGTTATATCGACAGTGTTATTAACCGTTTGAGCCTCCAGTAAAACTAGTGTGGGATTTGGAGTAGCAGTCTCAGTAATTTCTGTTTGGTTGCAATCTTTTCCGTCTTTGGTTAGTTCGTCGTGTTTAGTGGCATTATTCTCAACGACAGCAGCGTGAGTCATCTGGGGATAGAGTATAATTTTAGTAAGTGTTTGTAGGTTTCTCGGTTGAATAAGATAACTGTGATTACCTACTTACCATTCAATTCTGTGCGTATCGTCTAATGTTTCATAGTCGGTGTTTGTGTGGTGGGTAATAAAACCAGTGCTACTTGCTAATATTTATTTACGTTGTACTTGTATTTACACAAATCTACCATGCATTGTCGTTACAATTTATACATCAACTTGAATTACAAATAAATAAAAAATAACAATCTGAGTACGTACATGAACATCTGCGTCGATGGGGAAAAGTGACCATGAAGTGAATAAATGAGAAAGACTGAATGACAAAGTATAAAAATTAAATTGAGGATCTTTAAAATTTTTGGCACTCATTTTCACGACGGAAGATGCTCTTGTAGATAAAACAACATTTCTATTTCTATTATAAGTAGATTGTATTTTCTCTGCGATCTTAGAAAAGTGGAAGTCTATTTCGTTATGAAACTTGAAGATGTGTTTTTTAAAGGGTTTAAATATTATTCACTAAGTATCGCTTCAAATATACAAACTTAACATACAAAAATAAGCGGTGAACAAATCTACTAAATACTTAATGCTACAAAACTTACAAACTACAGTGATAATACTGGAGGTGACACAAAACTAAATAATGGGTGAATGAAATGTGAATTCGTAGAAATACAGAGTACGTCTACCTTGAATCGTTGACTATTCTCAGGTGCTTGAAAATCGTATGTACCAACCCCCAGCTCTCTATAATTTGACTTTATAAAATCTACTACAAAAAATATGCAAAAATGTGAACATGCTCAAAACTAAAGTAACTTAATGTATATGGCAATTAAAAGCACAGCAGCTTCTGTTAAGCCATCTCCTAAATAAATTTTGTACAAACTCTTATTCTATATTTTATAAATAGTTTACTTAATTTTTAACATGCACTTTTTGTTCATTGCACTTGGCCATTTTTACTACATTCGGCGAGCTAAAGACCTTCATCTTTTAAAGATGTAGGCAACGACCAAATGTGATTCTAATACACGATGACTTGAAAATACACTCCGATGACTTTAATAAGACAGCTTCATTCTTGACAACATGAGTATTAATATATTTTAACTAGATTTACAGCTGCCTCAGTAAAGTTATCGTTAACGCTGTGTATCATTATTATGTACACTATAACTAATAAAAAAACAACATTTTAACAAAGACCTCCAAGTGAAAATTACGAAACATTATACAAAAAGACACAGAAAGTGGAAATATTAAACAAATTCAAATGAGGTCGATGTTAAAAGTTCAAGCCAAATACGTCTGCATACAAATTTGTCGTAACATTGATGTTCAAAAGACTATTTAGCTTGCATTATCTGAACATAGTACAGTAAACGTTGACTAATACATTACTCTACGTGAATACTCTATATGGTGCGACTACTTCTTGCCCAAGTACGGATTGAAGCTACTCACAAACTGTTTGGCAGCACCGTGGAATGGCGCAGGCTCTGCCCACTTGCTGAAGTCCATTTGTGGAATGATACCACTTCTGCATGGTACACGAGGGTTTCTGGAAAACAAATAATTTCAAATTAGTAAAAAAACACGTAAATACATATGAGATTTTCCCTATAATCTTTTCTAAATTATTCATTTCGAAACGTTTTTATAGTCTGTTCGTCGCCTATTGGATGAAGCAATCAACTATAATGTGATTTTTCTGAGAATTTCACACTTATTTCTATTGTTAAATATATATTATTATTGAGCACTTACAGTTCATGGTCGGGCAAGACCATAGGGTAGAGTTGAACAGTGTCGATAATGTCAGTGTTGTCGCAAATGACACGCGCCAGACGAGACTTTCTTATTTCAACAAGCTGTTCTGGTGTGAATGATGATGGCTGGTTGGGCAATTCAAACCTGGAACGTAAAAACAATAATTAAATTTAATGGTTCTTGATTGCAAGCATTGGGTATTGAAATAGATATAAAACTGTAGTTGAAAACTTACCAGAATCTGTCACCACGTCTGGAGTAAGAGAACTGAGTAGCAATGATACACGCGAAAGTGGGTCCCAACATAGAACCAGGTAGAGGTCGCTCAGACACACCGCCAGACCAAAGATCCACATCAATGGGGTGGTCGAAGATGGTTTCATATTTCTGAACAGTCTGGTTAGGCATAGAACCGAACAGATCCTGGAAGCTATCAGCGTGGGGAAGACCGCAGAACTTTCTGAACTCCATGTAACCAGGCAGACCAAATTCACGACCTCTTTGCATGTTGAACGATACCAAGTCCATTCCGAATCTAGCTCCGACCTTTTTGAACAGATGGTTTGTAACCTCTTGGGTAATAGAGTCGTCCATAGCTTGCGCTACTTGGTTCATCAAACCCATAACGTATTCGTCAAGAACACCAGCTCTGTACAAATCGTACGGTCTACGGATGAGGTCCGACAATCTCTTAGAGGCTGGAATAAATTATATTTTATAAATATTAATAAATTGTATTTTTTATATTAATGTTATTAAATACAATTTCTAATGTTATCTATTTTTAGAGAAAGGTCGTATTGTGACCCTCAATTTAATAATTTCTCAATACGGGTCAAATTATTAAAAACTTACCAATGAATTTGTGTGCTTTAGACCATCTTTCTACAGCAGTAGGCAACAATGAGTGTCCGAATCTGTAGGCAGCAGCGGCGAAGGAGGCAATGACATCGGGATTCACCTCTGGGTCATAACCGTCCCAGTAACCCTGAAACAATACGATTGAGTTACCTCAATTATGAAGCAATCTGTGAATGCCGATCTATGATAAGTTCGATTAACTATGGGGCAATTGTTATATAACCGCTTTTGAATTCAATACTTGATGAGGCAAACTGACTTCAATGTTCTTAGTAGCGATTAGTATGAAGCAAATCTTTCTCAATATTAATGAAGGAGTATTGCAAATGGATTGAAATTGATTTCAGCAACAGTTACCTCTTTCTCGAGTACAAGACCGAACTTCTCCATGACGTCCTTTCCAAGCAGAATAGGTAAGAATTCGTTGTATGTAATGTGTTGGATCTCGGCGATGTTGATGCGCCTGGCTTCCTGGAACAGGGTCTCGTCGTCCCAGTGAGGGTTGACTTCGGCCAGAGCGTTGGCCACACGGTTGTGTTCACGAGCCATCAGGGTGTGCATCACAGTCAGGACCAGCTGTTCGTTCACACGAATTTCACCTGAAATTAAGATTTTTTTTAGTTGATTGCTAAAAATCCCCAACCCGCAATTAGCCAGCGTGATGGATTCAAGGCCTAACCCCTCCCTGAGTACGCGAAGAGGCCCTTGTCCAGAAGAGGGACATTAATGGGTTTAATATACTTTATTTATATAAAAAAACGTTGTAAGCGATTGAGGAGTAGAGAATACGACACCGCAAATTACATTCGGCAGAATTGAATGAAGTCTTTTCAAAAGGGAGTGTTTTAAAGTGTTGCTTACCAGCTTCGAAGCAGTACATGTTCTTGTTAGGCCTGGTGCAGCCTTCATCAGGAATGTCGAGTTTCAGAGGCAACAAGTCCTTGAGGCCGTATTCTTTGAATACTGGGTTCATGCGGAGAAGACCACCGAAACCTGTACGCAACTTCCTAAAATACGAAAAAAAGGCTTATTTATGTAATCTTAAGAGTCTTATTAATCAGAAAAGTACATTAGAAAAACAAACTTATGGTTTGCTTAAAAATAAATATAATATAGTTAACGTAATGAAGTACCTGGCGAATTTCTCTGTGACTCCGTATACGGTGTTTCCGTCAATGGCACCGGTTAGAGTGTTGTAAGGAACTCGGGAACCTGTGAGAGAATAATTTACGATGATTAATATTAGCCAAGTTGTCAAGATATAAACAAGTTCTCGTCGAGCTATTTTTATCCCATCTACATTTAATTGGTTCTTAGCTTTCAAGGGCTTCCAATCTTATTCCAGTATTTTTGAAGAACTTGTAAATTAAGCAAAACTTGTATCAAGTCATTATTTTATCGCACAACCCATGTCATATATCCCGCATATCGTGATCAGTCATATTATTTATCTATGCAATCCATTGCAATTATGAACAATCAAATTATTAAATAAATAGAACGTCTATCCATCAAGTAAGCTAGTCAACCTTCGGGCTAGGCTTGATTTGTCCAGTCTCCCTTTAATATCTTTATATAACGTGACAGGTATTTATCGTGTCACGAGCCTATAATATGTTAAACTTTATTGCCTATTTATACAACTCCCTAGCATTTTGTAAGCAATTTCTTAATGACATATTCGCATACGTTTAACAGATATTAGATTTGATATCTAATACCTCTTTTATTGTGAAAGCGGCGCTATTTGGCGCTTAGCCTACGATTTTTATGCTAACGGCTTTGAAGAATTTCAGACCCTGTCTCACTAGACTATAAGATATCTATCAGCTATAAACTGGTTTCTTAGTCACTATTGCTTCATTTGAATTTGATAAGCATCGAATGCAAATGAGCGGATACGTTTCAATTTGATTGTCACTTACAGGAAAACTTAATTAACTTAGACAAACATGTTCAAATATTAGAAGCTTATGTCTTTTATTTTTATGATTTTGTGACGATGAGCTTTGATTTAATGATTTCCAAGGAGGGTCTGCGCAAGGGCAGGGGGCAGCCCAATTGTGAAAACATTTGCCAAATTTGCTAGCGGCATGTTTTTGAGAACGGAAACATGTTGTACCGACCCAAGTTAACGTGGGATACGATCAAGAAATAAGAACAAGATAAGAACAGACACGCATTTCTAGTCTCTACACTAGTGCTGCCAATGATTGTTACAAGTAGCAATATGTGGGCAGTATACATACATATGTAGTTTAAAGAGAAAGGTAGGTGCAGTACTCTAATTGTGTGAATGCCATACGCCCTCAGATAACATTTAGCACTAGATTACGCAATAAGACTGGAGGCTACACGTAATAAAACTCTCCCTTAAGGCAGATGACGGGTAGATAACAATCTGATCTAACATTATACACCATTGTTGGTCACTGAGGTCACAAGGTATGTCCATCTATGTTCCGTACGCGCTCGTCCGTTCATAATGTGCGCTTAATAACATCATTTGTATGCGGTTTCCTTTGTATTACAACTGTAATAGCACTAGGAAACGAAAGTGTAGCAGTTTCGACACTTCAAAAAGATTTAATTTTACGGTTTTGGGTTTTGAACTGAAAAGGGAAGTTCCTTCTAGCTAACGTTGCCCCAGTATCTATGGCAAAACAACAATAATCTTTACGTAACCAACAATTAAAGAGTAGTACGATTTGAGATCTAAAACAATGTCCTACAGGTTGATATTAAGCTTCGGTGTAGTCCAGGTTCATTGAAACTAGCCTTTCGACTTCATAAAATAAGAATAATTGCTAATTAACATTTAGTGCCTGATTAAATTGCGAATGTTTAACTTTGCAACGTTATTTAAGATCAAAGTCTCATATGTCACTAGAACCAGCGCATGAAATGTCGTAAAGCGACCACAAAATATACATGAACGGTTGCTCAATGCGCACCTTATAAGTCTATGAATTGACATTGGTTTACCATTAGGATAATTTTATTATACCTAACTACGAAATAACGTTGGGAATTCAAAACGTTTACCAATAATTTAGCATAAAACTAGAATCATTTTGATCGTTAAACCGACTTTTCAATAATATTATTCAATTACCACCCGTTAAAAGATCAATGAGGTAAGATTCGTCACAGTTAGACAAAAGATGGGTGGCCGAAAAGTTTATGAACCAAACGTTTCCGTACTAATTAACGAAGACGGTAATCAATAAACTACATTTAAGACCAACTGATGATTTGATAACGAAGATTCCGATACTACAGATCAATATTAAAAACAGTATTGTTTTCTTACCCAGACGGCAGCCGGGTCTTGGCGAGGGGAATCCTCTGACGAAGTCGATGCACTTGACTCCGAACAGACGGTAGAAGTAATCATCATCAGGAATGCGGATCTCATTACAGTAGGGATGCTTCAGGTGAGGGGGACGCTTGCAGCACTCTTCAGGGTCGTTACGATTGATGGGATCTAAAAACAAACGACACAATAAATTACTGTTACCTGAACCCGAATTAATTGATAGGTGGAATTCTGTCAGTATATTCGAGAGCTGTCTTTGTAGATCGGTATGCATTTTTTGCTTTTGACGCCTGACAGGCAGAAGGTCAAGCCATATTTTAGATTTATAGGTCAAGAACATTTTTAATTAGGGGTGTTGTTCTTAGTACTGTTCTTAAAAATAATGTCTGAGAAAGTTTCCTATCATATATTCTTCCTGTTTTTGAGTAAAACTTACCAAGAGGAGTAGCAGTAAGCGTGTAATCGTGATCCATGAACTGTCCCCAAGCGATGACCATCACGGTACCAGCGTGGTCGTGGAAGCCTTCATCAGGATGCATGGTGCGGGACACCACTCGAGAAAGCGGCAGGTCACGACCGTGGTGGGCTATACGAGGCGCGTTGATACCGTCAGCGAAAAGTGGTCCTATTAATCTGCAAAAAGGAAACATACGTAAAGACGTCTATTATGTTTTACCTGGTTTTGCAAGGGGCTTAGCTCCGAGCAAAACTTTCACTGTTTATATTAGTAGTGCATGTTGTGTTTGTAATTTGTTTCGTGTTTTTTTCCAGTCGTTGTGTCAAACGATATAAAGATCTGTTTCCGGTTGTCTAAGAGCTCATTGTAATTTTTATAATGTGTCTGTCATACACATTCGAAGAAATTGTAAAGTATGCAAGTTATGAACGGCTCTTTATTTTCTGTTTAAGTAGGTGAAGTTGGTACAAAACAGTATATTATTTCTAGCAGATTTTTAGCTTCATTGAATGTAAGATATGGATGAGCAGTTCCACAAGGCATTCTTCGGCTTTCTTCTTACCTCTGGAAGGGTGCCATGGTCGCGCCCCAGGTCGGGTGTTGCAGATTGTTGCAGAGTCCATCCATGCGCCTGTACTTGCCAGCCCTGCACTCAACATGGGAGAACACGGGAGGGCAGACCTCACGGATCAGAGTACGGGAGGTGTCGATGAGGGGCAGTCCTTTCTCGATCTCTTCGTATGTCAGACCGTATCTGTTGAACAATAAATAATATGAGAATTGTAAAGCTTATAATAGGATTATTGAGACTTATAGAAATATTATGGAAGTTACTAATAATAAAAGCTCCTACATACCGGGCTTTGTAGTGTATTTTGTTAAGATCGCAAAAATTGTGACGTAAAATATAATAACCGTAATACAAGTACTTTTCACGGCTATGTCAAAATACTTGCACCTCTTTACGGCTTCATTTAGTTCAATTACCTTTTCAACATAAACTTAACGAGTGATTTGTCTCGGACTAATGTCCGAATTAAAGGAATGCATATCTATAAGTAAATCCGTGACATTGCTAAATAACAATAGCATATATTCCCAATCAGTAACGGCTATAACAAGCAGCTATAGGCGTTTATTGCGATACATAATCGAATGATACACTTAACTAATGCTTATTGCCTGCAATTCAGTAACGGATACAACAAATGTCAAGGTTTATTCAATGATTTATTTCAGTACATCAAACATATGTACGCAAATTAAACGAAACATTACTACCAAAAGCAGTGAGATCATCGGAGTTCCGCTTTAAACCTAATTGGTCTTTATCAATTTATTGGTAAAAATAAATCAATTGAATGCATTAGGCAATGGATAATAAGGACATTTAGAACGTAACTGATATGTAAATGTCATTGCTAATTGCTGTAAAGTTCAGATTACTATTATTTGAATCGTTATAATGTAACGGATGCTTATTAGACTGATGTGATATAAGCTCTATAAAATAGCTGCTAAATACGAGTAGCAGTGTCATAGATTAAATCCTTAAGTCTATTTGTTCTGTAGAATAGTTCTTGATGGTATGTAAAGTCCCCAACCCGCACTTTGTAGTGTGTAGTGGACAGTGTAGTGTTGTGGACTCATGGCCTAAACCTTGCCTCATTTTGGGAGGAGACTCTTGCCCAGCAGTCGGACATTAATGGGTTATTTTTTTTAATAGCCTTGTATGTGTCCCTCTGCTGGATAAAGGTTTAAGACTTCCTTTCGAAGCTTGCTTATCTGTGAAGCGATTTGCTACCATTGGGAAGTCGTTATATCGTAGATGGTCGACTTTATAACTTCCTAATGGCTCCTTTAGTTACTATTGAAACTGTTATATTTTAGGTAAATACGTTTTGAAATCTATGATTCCTTAATCAAATATTTCACGGCAAAGGTAGGTTAAATATTGAAAAACAATATCATGTATCTATTAGGTATCTAATTTAGTTATATCTTTGGCTCCTATTCTTAAAATAAACGAGAAATGATAATGCATTTTGATAAATACAATGTAGAAATATGGTATATTTTGATTAATTATCAATTTTTGGTCTGCACTAATGTTATTTTAACTAACTAATAACAAGATGACAGCATACGTATTTCTTCAATAATAAAGGTTACAAAGTTATGTAGTTCAAGGTGTCCATGTACAAGTTTTTAATTGAATTTAATGTTAGACAATATGCTCTAGGCCATCGACCATGATATGTTAGTTTTGCACGGAGATTTCGTACTTGTTTATTTAAATTGGAATGGATTGAAGGCTGGGTAGATAAGTTATGGTGCTGTTGTAACATGTTATGCTGTTTACTATCGATTTGTTTTGGATTTAATGTGTTAATAATAATATAGTATGCATACTGATAGCAATATCGACGTTTTAAGAGACGTTTTTGTGCCTATTCAAGCTTGAAAGATTTACGACTAGGGCTGGTGTTAAAGAATAGTAAAGTAATGTTTTTTGAAAGAAATAAAATAAAAGTACGTAACTACGAACAAATTATCACAAATTGAGATCGATTGAAGACCATTTTTCACATGCTTTGACTCTACATTACGTACTTTTTACTACACGAAATTACCCCAAGGCATCTTGATCCCATTTCACAGTACCATAATCGACCTCACGACAAAACAATAACACGAATATTTAAAACAATAAAATCTTTAAATGTAACATCAAGATTCATCTTTCTATTGTACACCTTACATAAGACATAATTGGAAAGTTTCATCACAAAGAGATTAGCCAAGTTCACAATTACATAACGAAATAACAGTTATTTCCCTTTAATGCTTATTTTATTATATCAATAAGCATACCACGCTTTTTAATAACGTTGAATATAAAATGCTAAATAAATTTGGCGCCTACGAAGGTATTTATTTCGTGTCTCTATGTTAATTTGCATAGAATTACTACGCTAATGGCTAAAGCTACTTTGGATGATACACTGCCTATTCTCATTCGGTTCAGCAGTTTAGACAAATTTGTAGAACAGACAGACATACAAGGGTTACTTTCGCAATTCTTATGATAAGTATACACTATGGAAATATGGCTATGGGTCTGGGTTGAGCAAGGCACTTTATCCAGTGTATGTTTAGCATGAAAGGGATTAGAATGGTATGCTCGAATGTTGTAACATAGTAATACACATTCATGGCACAGGCTTATCAAGATAGCAAACACTGACTTGCTTTATTGGGCACATACATTATGTTCCCTTCTAAAGAAAGCAGTGCTATTATATTGTTTTCTTACTTTCGATAAAGTTTGAAACTACCTTCGAGTTCGACTAACAAATACATTTCATATTACTACTAATCCACGTTCGCTCATCGTTTATATTTCGTCGCTGAAGAGCAGTGAGTTATATATAAGTTCCATTAAGCTTAAATTCGGATGTATCAGTAACTTACGTACTTACATACTAACAGTACTAATCACCTATGTATTAGGTACTCGTTATAAAAAAAGCACTATCAAAGTCATCCATAGTTATATAAATAGTTCAATATCTCAAGTGAATCATAATTGATGCTATTCGATTGTAAATATAACAATACAACATTAATTGTGTGGTATTGTTCAAACTTTTTGTTTCTACTCATTGTTAGAATCCGTAGCACGAAATTGGCGGCTAGATGATAGGCCGAAGTATGTTCATCCTATTGTTTCAGAAGGTGAATAAATGTTTTGACCTATTTTTCAGTACATTCCAATAAAATTGATGTTAAAAGTCAAATAACTAATCAGGTGATGTGGTAAGAATGATGAAGATGATGAAACATGTAAACAGCGCATCTCCCATGGCTTTGAAAGTTTAATCTTTTCATTTATCACTAACACAAATGACAATATTTTTATTTTATTGCTGGTAAAGCCTGACCATGACTGCGATTGTATAGGGATGAGTAGTAGTATCGGAGTAAATCAGAAGAGGCTGGAGATGTTTTTCAGTGGGTTGACAAAAACTGTGCACAGCAGTACCCGTTTATTTCGGGGAATCTCTTCACGCTGACGAAAGCGCTAGAAGACAGAAGCTAGTATTATTATATTACTACACATATTCATTATTAAATCATCAATTACAATATCTATTCAGTAGTCTTAAGACAGTAGAAACAATGCTAATATCACGTATCGACCCACATCTGTCAGTCGTGACTGACGCTCGTGAAATCAAATTGTTTGCGGATTGACCTTACACATGATACGCAATCATAACTGTAGTATGAAGAATCTTTATATATATATATATATAAAATAGTTATTAAAAGCTATACTGAAACGTATGTATATCTTTAAAACTTACTTCATTAAAGTCTAAATTAAATAGCTAAATTATGATAAATTATATCAAAACCATAGTCATTACTAGACTAAATTAGATTTAAGATGTGGCGAACCAAAATCTAACTGACTTTTTGGCAAAGCAAAAGAAAAGTTACGCTTAGCACACAGAGAGTTATAGGTCATTAATATGTATTCAATATTGTTCAAAGAAAAAACGCTCCCTACATAGCGGCTATATATTCCCGATAAGATCAACAATTTATTACACAAGATATCTTATTATTTAGGTAACCAAATAAATTAATATTTAGGTGAGCAGAATTGACCGGTAATTTAACTCGTATGTTAACAGTAAGTAAGCTCCCAGCCTTTAAAATCTCACTAGCCTTCATAGTTATAAAAATATCTCATTAATCAAAATCAACATAGTTATTTCAACGCGTTTCTCAAGATCAGCAGATGAACAACATTACCTCTCTTTGCTCAACGCAGTCGGATAATATCTATGCCTACTTCGACCTTGTATTGGTCTTCATTACAAAATAATTTCGTAATGCAATTAACAAATGTAGTAAAAGTGTTAAAACCTTTCATAATGAGCTGTTTAATTATGAAGAACATAGAGTTACATGTAAATTTGCGCATTTTAACAAATTAAGTTATTTAGAGATCGTAGAGTTCGATAAAAAATAAAACACATATTTAATTCATTCTTTAAAAAATACAAATTTGCACGAAATACCTTTCTTACAGAGCTAATCTTAAATTAAATTCCAGCTTACACAACTCTTGACGGGATATAAAACCGGGAAGTGAGACTTAGGAGAAAGGAGAGCCATTTGCCTGGCAGCGGGATACATAAACTTGTATATAGCCATATCAAGTTCAATATTAATCTGTAGCAACTTAATATAATAACTTCATCAGTAACGATCTAATTAACCAACTCTTTACTGGGAGCTCTATAGCAGAATTGGCACTTATCTCTTACTAAACGACATTGCCAAGACCTTTATGGACTTTATAATCGTTTAATCTGACGATCACTGTCCATTACTCTCTCAAGGAAGTGAATGTCCATTCGGAATCACTCGGCAGTCTTCGGCTACTTCCGTCTGATGCAGTGAGTCAACTATTTCTTGATAATGAGACGAGATGACATTTTGCAAACTCCCGCTCGCTGCTATAAGGTCAGTTTATATCGTAGGCGACCACCCATTTGTAAGATCAAGGACCCAGGATTATAATCGTCTTGTACTCCTACACTTAAATTTGTATTACTATACAATGTTTACATTCTAAATGCATAAAATTATGCAAAAATTAGAATGCAATTTTGACATTTGCAACTTTGTTAATGAGTTTAATTGGCTGCAATCTAATTAACACTGTTTACAGTGAAGGGAAAAACGCTGATAAACACATTACCAATCCTAAAAATATAACTACAAAATTATTATAAGTATCCTCACTAGCGGCTATATATTCCCGATAAGAAGAAGACGAAGTTATTTTAAAAGTAACGTAACGACTATTCTAAATCCCAGGTAGGTTACACAAGTGCAAATATTGTGGTTGTGGTTTCAAATTAAACGATCATTTTACCGGCCGCTTGATTGTGTTGTAGTCACATGAGGCTAGCGATTTGATACAACTGATACAAATTAGGTCACTGACAAACGTAAAACTAATGTTACAATTTACGATACTCATTGATTTCTTTCCGGCTGTCGTGAGTACTCGTGAGTGGACTATGGCCATGAGCAAAATCGAAAGAAAACAAAAGAAGATTAGCCTTGTACATTCGCGTGCATTGTTGCCAATTAAAATTCGTGTAAGGATAAAAAGATCATGTAACATCAAGGTTGTAAGTTCAGTAGGTGAATGTCGAATGAAAGTTTACTTCTCGTGAGATAAGTGTAAACTCCAAATACGGCAATAAAAATTAAAGATAACGAAATGCATTTGGCTGAAAAGAGCAGTAAAAATGCAAGTTATTCTTTTGAACTTTGGAGACCCAGCTTTTACCACGCATCTGTTAAATTACACACGCGATTGAAAGGTCGTGTTACGCGGTTAAAAGATGACCTACCGCAGCGGCGTGACCAAATAACCAAATAAAAATGCAATTAAAATAGCATTTTAACATGTGTTGTACTGTAGTATGCTAAAAAAGGTTTATAAGATATAACCCCTAATAATTATGTACTTACAAAAATGTACATTACCTACCACAACATTTTACCTTTATCGAGTCCAAAGTATGAGACAATTAGGCATTGTAAATAGACGTTGACATTATCCAAAGGTCGGAAAGCAAATCAATCTAGTTTACCTTTAATGACATTTGTTTGTAGAAAGTAGTTTGTGTACTAATTGTAAGAATAAGACTAACCTTCGAGCCAAGTTGATGGAGATGTCGAGGATCAGCTCGCCGACGCTAGCGAAGTCTTCTGCCTTCCAGTCTCCTTTCGGCTGAGATACCACTGTAAAAGAAATGGCATTTTATTGTTTGATTCCTTTAAAAAGATTAATTTAAATCTTTGGTGTAAGCAGAAGAAATTGTTTAAATTGGCCGGTATATACAGCAGCTGCCCCATGATCCTTTCTACTTCATTTATATTGAACCGACAGTAGTCGTGGCGCCAAAAAATATGTCACTATTTACGTTCGTTCAACTTCTATTTTTTTGTCTTTCTTTTCGTCACTAGTAAACAATAAGCTTTATTTTAGAGTTCTATGTTTCTTCCTATGTTATTTGCAATCTGACAATAGTCTGTGAAAATATGGCTTTACCATCTTTACATTAACAATACAAGCTATACTCTGACGTTAAAGAGTTTAAAGGTTACTTTTACATTCAAAACATGGTTATACAGCATGTCAAATCATTATACTAACAAATGTACACATAAAAAGAAACTGTTATCTGAAGAGATCTAATGTAAGATGTTATAATGAGATGTGCCGTCACGCACTCGATGACACGGTAACGCGATATGCGTGTGCACTTGTAATACTTTCAAACTAATGACAACACTATTACATACATTAAGCATATTACTATGTTATATAATATGTTGGTTTGTATATTTTTGCAACTATGTATTATGATGATGAAAAATAATTTTGCATTCTTTTGTAAAATATTTAGTACATTAAAGTTTGCCTTCCAATGTGATTTTGGAGCACCTGGTATTAAAAATCAATACTGGCAGTGTGCTAGTCATCAAAATATAATTTAGAAATGAAAATATTATATATATCAGCTTAGCCTTTCTTCCAAGCTATGTTGGAGTCGGCTTCCAGTCTCACCGGATGCAGCTGAATACCAGTGTTTTACATGGAGCGACTGCCTATCTGACCTCCGCAACCCAGTTACCTGGGATAACACGATACCCTTCGGTAAGACTGGTTGTCAGACTTTCAAGCTTCTGACTACTGTTAACGACTGTCAAAGATCTTCGAAATTGACAGCCGGGACCCACAATTTAACGTGCCTTCCGAAACACGGAGGAACTCGAAATGTACAAGATGGTCACCCATCCACAAATCAACCTCGGTAAGCATGGCTTAACCTCAGAGATCGATCCGCGCGGCTGTTGTTAACTAAGCCACGAGCTCCTTTGGAATTGGAAATGAAAATATGAATCATAAATACTGATCAATGAATTTCTGCGCGGCATCCATCAGACTAGGGATTCCATATTATGAAACTATCAATCGTTTATCGATTCTTCGACAATATTGGGAATACCGAAAGTACCGACAGTCACATACTGTCGATAGTTCGTCATTTCATTTCCAGGTCACGTAAATAGCAAACACAAATAGTAAAATTATAACATAAATCGTTAGTGCGTCATCAATAATCCAGTGCACAAACGCAGCATACAAATAGCAAAATTGCAAGACAAAAGTGATTCACATACAAAATACTTACAGATTCTGTTTCTGGCTTCCAGATAAGCCTGATTGACGGCTTCGTATGTGATGCAATTCGCTTGTCCTTCATAGCCACTGAAACAAAAAACACGTTCAATTACTTAATGCCATCTTATTTATGACTCGTAAAGAATACTTGCGACTTTAATTGCTCAGTAAAATGGTAAAGTATTTATTGCTGGTATTAAAGACTTATTTGTTAACTTAAAATGGGTAAGAAGGTGTTGCTTTTGAGAAATATGAATCGTTAAGATTTTAACCAGTGATTTATTGCGGTATTATTGCCTTTCAAAATACACATAAATAAATACAGTTCTTCTTTTAACTTTAACAAGTGTACGTTACATAGTTTTGTACCTTAAAGGGCAATCATTAAAAGGAATTTAGGTAAAATAATAAGATGTAGCTCGTCTTTCATGATCATTAATCACGTAAACCCTAGATAAAGACATACAAATATTTTTTTTCCTATAAAACCTTTACTATAGTTAAAAGTCAATTATCACCTTTAATTGCCTTAGCTAGCAATAACTAAAGTAAACATTTATACACCAACAACAGTTTCCAAAAGAAAATATTTCTTTTTATTTACTCATCGCAATTGGCCTCTTGGCCTACATCTAATAACATCAGGCCATTACTTAACATGATAGTAATCGTTCGTTATCCAACAGTTTTTTTAAGTGTTTTCACGTGATTCTAACATTTGGTAACACTATGATGGAGTCAGTGATATGCTTCTAGATTCAGTAACAAATAGCTTGTTATGTAAATCTGTGGGAATTGAGAACAAAGTGAGGAAAAAGGATTTGAAATGTAATTAGCATACGTAATGAGCAATGTAGATATTAGAGTACGGTGTTAGGTTTAGATAACGCTTTACGCAAAAATGTATGGATCTTTGGATGTGTAGTCATCGCTTTTGTACTAGAGTAAAGGTTTTTTGTGGCTTGGCCTGGGAATTTTTGAATCCTGGTTTAAAAGTGACAGCTATATGTGAGATCTTGGTAATCAGTTCACATTTTATTTCCATTGTGGTGGGTGTCATGGTGAAGAAAAATATAAATTTTCTAAATAATTTAGCACTGTGCTTTGTAGGTTTCCTTTCCTTTCCCATTTGTAACGAATTTGTCTTGTTTTCCTGTACTTAGGTATAGTTTGTTTTCATTCAAGTATGAGTGTAGGAAAGTTTAATTCTAAAAGCTTAACATTTTGCATTAAAAAATCCATTATGATTTGCATGAATTTACGAAGACGCCTAAAACATAGTTATAATTTGCTTGTAGACAAATACGTAACATAATTAATTGCATATTCATATATTGTACGGAAGTGGGACGCGCCAAAATACCTAAAACATTTGTGTTATTAATATCGATTCATATCTATAAACCTCAAAAGCTTGGAGCTATTTTTGGGTACCGTAAAAGTTAATATGTAAACAATTTATTGCGTGTTGTTAAACGGAATTTTATTGTTTTACGAGTTTGGTAACCAATAAAAATTTTTTTTTGCTAAAGTTGTCTTTAGCTGCATATTTCGTTTTAAATCGATCATATTTTTTGTATTCTTTTATACCGATTTAATCCCATGGTACCTGTACTTGAAAAGAAAATATCCCGGTGAAGGTACTGTTTATCAAAACATCGTGTTGATTTTATTATTTGTTTTTTGATTTTTAGATTTTTGATTTTTCGCATAATTGCAGAATTGAAATGACTATCTAATCTATACTAATATTATAAAGCTGAATCACTAAAATTAAGAATTCCACGACCATTTCAAAAACTGTTAGTATTCATTTATTTCTATTAGGCATATCACTTAACATAAAAAATGTTCGTGTACTCAAACAGAACATTGAAAGTGTATGTTTATTATAAACAACATGAACTTTTGACTTCTTTCCTCAATCACTATATGAATAATAAAAATTAATTATACAGAACCATGCCAAACAAAAAAAAACTATTATACGTATAAGTTCTAAATTTTTATGAACATTTCAAATTCGTTCCGGTTTCCGAGTCACATGACTGTATCACTTTGCATAAATATGCGATAAAAGTAAAACATGTTACATCTCACTAGACTCCTGCTGTATTTATTAGAAAATAACTTTCATTGTATTTATATTAGTAAGCTATGTTACTTAGAAGAAGAGATTAACGGTCGTTCTTGGAATGGGAAAATGAGGAGAATCGTGTGTGGTATATGAGAATAACATACATATGTACATTTTTGATTTTGTTTTGTCGTCTTAGCCTAATCTTCGCTTGTCACCTGTTTTTTTAATTTTGGATAGATTGAACGTTACACATCAGACACGCTGACCATTTTTGGTGATTCGCTAATTAAACTGTTTTTATAATGGTCATGCCTAATTTTGCTAGTTATTCTATTGCTACCTAGGCGCAATCACAAACTCTACCAAGTGGTAGAGTACATTGTTATCTCGATAATTATATTTTCCATTTATAGGCCTAGACAAATGGTCCACAGACCACAAGTAAACTTGTTGATTGCAAAATAACTTATCGAAAGTTATTTCTAAATAAGTAACACATTCACGTATGTATTCCCACGTAAAACAAACATTTTAGTTAAAGATCATTAAATCTCACGTTATGTGAGTTCATTTTTTATAAATCGTTGCATCAACTTGTTATACGCTGCTTAAATCGTGAATCTCAAATGTTTGCTCAGCAATCATTTGCTCAGTTCAAAGTAGTTTGTATGTTTTCTTAACCTCCTTGTAGCACTTTGCTTTTACGCCTCTTTACGGCTACTGGCATTTGTGTTAAGTTTATAGGCACATTCATTACTTTAAATAAGTTAAAACAGGAATTTAAACGACTAAAGTTTTTACAATATCTAGTCCTACAACTAAGACTACTTTTAACGTTAATGATAATTAGTGCAAATTTGCATTGGAAGTAATTTAATACCTTTTAATTAGAAAAGGATATGCAGCTTCCATGTTTTTTTATCATTGGGGTAAAGGAATTTGTTTAAACATTCTCGGGTTTTTGCATCTTAGACAATCTAGTTTAATTGCTGCAACCAAACAGAGCCACGCCGTACGCAGGTTACGCTAGTACTATTTAACATACTGGTACTTTTTATCCACATTTGTACTATAAAACTTGTTTAGTTATTTTAAACAGAGGTAGACGAAATTGCAGACGTCTTCACTTTAGCTTGTAGCATTGAGTATCGTACGCTCCTTTATTACACGAACTACATTTAATATTTCCGCGGTTTTATTTGCATGTGATTACTCTGTTCAGTCTTGTCTCGTGGATCGTAGAATACTATTACAAAGCATTCGTCTTAAATGGGACTCTCGCAATAAAACAATGACTTTCTCAGTAATCAGTTTTGTATTTGTCAGACAGTCTCAGGACAAAATGTTTGAGCCTTCAAACAAATAAATTTTAATGCGATTGCTATAGATAAAAAGATAACTTAGTGCTAGTTTATAGAAAGTACCTCTAGACACATTTCATTAATAAAAGATAGTATAATGATATACTGAGATATTTCTGCTTTAGCGTTTGCCCACACAAACGCATTTGAGACGGCAAATATTGAATTTCTTCCCATTGTCTCGGCAATCAGACAGATTTATTGTTTGTTTTTAATGAGACCGGTTCATTCATTGTTTTCGTCTCTTATATCATGTTGTTAAAGAAATTTAAAGGTATAGGAAAGTTTGTAATTAGCTAGCAATGGAGATAATTACTTTATACAATATAACGATGTTTTATTACGAAAGTTGGTGAGATTATTCGATTAAAATCTAAGATTAATTTCTAGTTATTTCATCTACGAGATCCACAGCAATAATCGTTTTAAAAATAAAGAATTTCTTAATGACATCGCGCCACAAGATCGATTAAACATCGATAAGTGTACGTAAATCCACTCACATATTTAAAAGCTTTGTTTAGTAATTATGAAGTTTGAATACCATTCACCGTTATGATCATATACCTCAACGTATGGAGGCAGACGTGACTGAGTGTTTGACAAACGATGTGAGACTCACTAGATTTACCGGGAACGGGTCACACCGTTACACGGACACCGATTGTGTACCGTCAATAGTTGTTTGACGGCGATGACGGGTAAACGGTAGGAATAAAGCTGCTATAAACTGCATACTTAGGAATTCCATTTTGGTGGAAATACATGTATGCAGTGTGCGCTTGTGAGTTTAACGAAGACATTAATAAGTCCGTTCCGCTCGTGATAGAAACCGGGCTATAGATTCTATACGTATTGCGTACAAATAGTACAATAGCTGTGACACAGCACTTACCCCCGGTTTCCGAGTACATTTGGCGGTAGTTTATCTATTCAATAGCGTTTTTTTATATGAGTTTAAACGCTATTGGGGGGTTAGTGAGTTAGGTAGTCATCAAACAACTACCACAACACAGAATGTCTAGGATGAATGTGTCGAA
Organism: Anticarsia gemmatalis; assembly: GCF_050436995.1. NCBI lineage: Eukaryota > Metazoa > Arthropoda > Insecta > Lepidoptera > Erebidae > Anticarsia > Anticarsia gemmatalis. The sequence continues at coordinate 9,291,103 of NC_134755.1, forward strand.
TAAAGTTAGACAAAGCTACTTGTTACTGACTCAATAGTTGCTGAACTAATAGCATAGTTAAATTAACTCTAAGTTAAACAATTACGTACACATGTAAAGATTGCCTAAATAATCATTGGGTTGGTGGATTTTTTTGTTTGCAATGCTAGCGAAGCAAACATTTTAACACAAAAAATAGGCAAAAGTGCATTGTCATTTGCACTTTACCATCTAGTTACACAATGTTGTACCACAAATACCAGTACCACAAACATTGATGAACATTTTAGTATGAGTTTGCAATTCCGATTTGCATTCGATTGTATCACTATTGCTTAGTTCGATGACACGAAAGTACCGTAATGATTTGTGATAACTATTGTAAATATTCACACCAAATAGTGAATGATGAAGTAAGTAAGTGATAATAAAAGACATTATTTGCTTTAAATTATACGGAACATGTGAAAATTTGTAATGTGTTAAAAAGCTTTGATTATACCTAAGATATTTGCTTTGTCATATTTGAATATTATAAGCAAATATAAGAGCTGCATAACTTCGTAGACATTATAGAATAAGAAAATTTACCGGGTCAATGACATTGTAGCTATAAGAAAATAAGCTTTAAAAATGAAGACTATGTTAAGTCGAAACTAAGTATTACATGGCTTCATAATACAGCAAAATCTTTCCTTCAATTTTACAAGACTTATTTCCCGTCCCTCGGCAATGATTGTCAAGTTTACGAGAGAACGTACTGCGTAACCGTACCTAACATCAAGATAAACCACTGTTACAAATGAAGATATATGTATGTATGTGAACCGCGGTAATCGCACCGACCTTTGCTAGTTCACCTACGAATTAAGCGAAAGGATTTTGAAAGTGAACGTGAGCGATCAGTTAACTCAGAGATGAAAGCATTATGGACCTACGCTATCCGATTACGTCATCCTCAATCTAGTGAATGGATCGTTTAAAGAATAACAAAGCTTTTATAATTAGGGAACTTCTTATTTACTTTCGGATGTTTGCGATTACGTAATGTAGTGTTCGTGTTTTATGGTAAAAACGCAGGCGAACTAATTTAGTTTTATGTTGACAGAAAATTAATGACCATTTACTCAATTAACTGAGTGTAACTGCACTTAAAAATTACCTTATTAATTAACAGAGGCTGCGAAATTTCATTTTTATTTCTGTTAAAAAAATTATGTGAGAAATAAGAGGTGTCGAAACTTACATCAATTTCTTTTACGACGGACATTCCCACGGTTAAATACAAAAGCGCTTTTGCAATTTCTTTCACGAGAGCGGATATTATATCAACGTAACAAGATGTATCTGTTATGTTTCTAAAATATAGCTAAGTTGTCTAAATCTTAAATTTGCATAGATTTCATAACACGTTTGTAAAAGACTTACATTACTTCCGTATTGTAATCATTATGATTAGTATATTAACTCTAATTCTTCCTTGTACCTATAAGTTTACTACTATAGGTAGTTTATAGTTCGCTTATTTTAAATCCAACAACTTAATACAGAGCCTTTCATGTAAGGATCGTCGGCTGGTGAGGATATATAAAATTCAAGATTTAGAGCATTACTGACCTACTGGGTACTGCAGCTGTTGGCCTGTTAGATACAGCCTACTTTATTTTGACATACGCAGAATTATAAGAAATCTCTACTTGGTTGTCGGCGAATTTATCTTATGACTAAAAAGTTCTTAAGTTACGCGAACCCATCAATTATTTCTTGAATGGACAATGTCGTTATGGAGAAAGGTTAATAATAATTAAAGTAAGTGTGATGTGTGCCAGGGAAGTGTGTCAAGTTTGAACCGCGTCGTGACGTAATGGATGGTAATGATGTCGAACGTACTCATGCGCAAGTATACGGAGGCGACATTGGATCGCGATCTGCTTTGAGGTTGACAACAGTAAATGAAGGGACGGCGAAGTAAGATTATAAATACTGTGAAAATACCAGGATATTTGTAATGTTGTCTGAGATTCTGCTCTACTTACAATTCATAAAAAAAGTGTTGCTTAGTTTTGAAATTTCGACTCTATATTTTATAGATTAATCATTGATAGGGTGGCGTAGATGGCGAGGTGCCATAGACATTCGCTCCATGTAAAATACTGGTATTCAGAGACTGGAAGACGACTTCAACATAGTTAAAAGAAAGGTTAGGCTGATGATGATTGATTTCTATACTAAACTATATAAATATTAACGGTTCAACCTTAGACAAAGGTCTACAAGTTAATGAATGAATGCAACTTAAGTATCGTAGTACACGTAACTGAGAAAGCGTGACATTGTTCGCTCCAGATATCAACCTTGTTCACGCAATACGATACATCGCAACCTTCAAACATTCCAAAAGGCCTAAAGCATACACGCTTGACAAAGTAACTTATTATAAAACATGTGCATTTATCTGAAAGGTTAAGTCAAATCAACAATAATTTAAAAAATCTTCAATATAAGTTCTTATAAAAAAATTAAGATCCCTTCTTAAACCTCCTTGTTTGGGCCTATCTATGATAATCATTTATCTATCTATGATAGTTCATATGCATAATCAAAAATTCTGAGTCAGTCTTGCTGTAAATTGCTCTGAGACCGACTCAAGTTGCAAGTTCGAGTTCTTAATCCTCGACAGTCACGCTAATGGTAGCGTAGCGTAAAGGTATAACCAATTATTAATTGTGCTACTTCGACCAGGATGTGGTCGATCTATATATCAACAACTATTTAACACCTAAATTGTTCCAAGGTTTTGTAATTATAGTTTACTGGTTATAATTGATATGCACTTTATTGCATCTATCTATAGTCTCTTCCGCAATCAATTGTTTTTGCAACAATCATTAATCCGACTCCTACTTATAACAAAATGTCAAATTACTTTGTCTATTTTTCTTGCCACTATTTCTTTATTTAATTTCAGTTTTTTTTTAATTAAATTGATCGCGTATATTGGTCAGGTGGACAGTCTTGCATATGTTGCACATAAGAATAAAAATCTACCACGCATGTCAGCGTTGCTGTGAAGAGTCCAATAGAACATACGACAGACATCAGAGTAGTAAGAAAGTTAGCCTAAGTTAGATAATGTCAGCTGAATATAAATGTTTACATGGAAAATGCGCTTGAGCTTGCGTCTATGCTTGAGTACTGTTGGGAAATATAAATATACCTATTCGTGCACATTATTTTGAATTATATTTTATGTCAGAATGTGTAATGAGTATTGCTTTCCCTAATTGATTTAATAACCGATTCGTGGCTCACGAAGTAAGTAAATATAAGTTTGAGAAACATTTCAATCACGGCACCAATAGTTCCGTGTTGGAATCTCACATTCTCTATTAATGCATAGCGTTATTTACTGATTTGAAAGCTAGGCTAGGACTCTCATGATTTTCAAGTTTTGTGTAGCGCATTTTATTAGCTTTTTTTGTCCTTCTGAAATCTATGCCTGATGTTTCTATATAAAGTTAAGGCCATAGGTAACAAATGATATCAACTACCATTTCTAATCGTAATTTCGCTCTTTCGCAGTGCTGGTACAGCTTATAACAAATGACTGGCTGAAACTTCGGACATGTTATGCCTAATATGAGTCGTGAAATAATAGGTACTTACAAGTTGCCTTTAAGTAGATTGATGCTGTAGTCATATGCGGAGGTGCGGCCTGGTCCGTTGAGATACAGCGCACAGTCGCTGTTGTCGCCCACCACCTGCACTGGCGCTATCGGCGACAGCGCGTGTGCGCACGCGCATAACAGCGCTAACGCTATCGACCTGATGGCAAAAAACAAATTGGTTAGAAAAATGACACAAATTGGTAAACATTAAATGTTTGTAATGAAAATTGCCTATCTTACAATTCATATTAATGAATAATTTCCCAGGAAGTTCGATGTCAGGCAGGCTGCCGGTTGTAAAAACATTAACCTAAACCCTAGACAGCATGATATTTAGATTTAATATATGCTTTGCCGCCACTTAACGTGAGAGAACGGCAAAGAAGAAAGTTCGTCAACATGATACAAAGAGTTAAACAATCTAAAGCTGTAATGAATCGCCTTTTTGTTAGCAAAAAAATATACTTCACTGTTTCAGATACACAACAAATACTTGGAATATCATAGCTATGTCATAAAATACTTCACGATGCAGTACTGACAGCAGTCCTACGCTGTTTTATCATACTTTTAGATCAATCACAGCAGGTGCGGCTGCAGACATACATTTTCCTCATAGTTTATACACAAAAAGTGTATTCAATGGACAGTGGTATCGGTGCAATTGATAGATGTAACGCAATTAGACACGGCGCCGGCGCGGGCGCAGCGGTCTGTAACTGGGTCGGGTTGACCGTCTCCGCGTTTTCATAACCGCATCACACCTTTATAACGTTATTATACAGTAGCTTTAAAAGATTATACTGATAATTGAATTTTAATATATTCATTGGTAATGTTTGAAACACGTTTGGTTAAATGAAGGGCCCTTGATAGACTCGCTTAAGTGATTGATCATCAATTTTAAAAATAAAGTTGTGGTAGATTAATTTGAATATTTTTATTAATCTGCGAGTATGCTTGTTGCTGATATAAAAGATCTGAAAACTATTCTTGCAACTTAAGAAGTAGAAAACCCTACTTAAAACCGACAACGTATAAACTGAGTATAAGATTAGCAATCCATATAAAAAAGTTCGCGTCATTAGAAACAATGAGATGCATTAAAATATATCATCTTACACGCAATGTCCCAGACTAATATTATCCAAGCAGCCATCTTTAATAAACCCACGATGTATTTATTTAATTACTTTACCCGCGTAACCGTTGGATGAAATACTTGACAAAAATAATGATTGCGTCGAGTATAGATTCTCGAACGGGTACACGGTACGTCCTTGTAACTTCTCAGTTTCGACATAAAACATACTTAATAACATGCCACTAAATATTTCTTAGGAAAATTCCTATTATGTGATGAAAGATTTTCTTAACCGTAGGACTTGTTGACAAATAACTCGTTAACTATACAGTTATTAATATAAACGGTGACCGAAAACTAAATTGGTGGTTATTCTCGTGTCACTCACTGAATTAAACATACGTGTCAATACGCTTGTTTTTTAAAAACATAAATTGTCTTTGATGACATTTTGACATATCGTTGTAATAAATCGTATACCTACGTAATATCTATGCTATGTTTTTTTGCAATATTTGGTATATTTACTAGATATAAATATGAATATGTATATTATTTACTACTACAATATGGTCCGCTCTTATAGCTCAGGCCATTGCCTTAAATTTTCATATTATTCGCACATTACGTTGATTTAAGCTGCATAATAATTTAGATGTAGGTAATTTCATACCATTGTAAAATTAAGTATGATGTAACAACATTTTCATAATCATTTAAATAACAAATTATTGATAGCTTTACTTTCTTATCATAAACTTGTTCTTCATTTCAAATTGCCTACGAAGCCTTAATTACATGTTTTGAGGTAATGGCTATTGCGTTAAGTATGTAGTGTGGGGAAAGCAATTGATATTTTATTAGGTGCCGGTTTTCCATGATTACTATCAACCAGATGCTTGATGTTACCGTGTTACGCCTCTAGGGTAATGCTTGGGATCAATCATGTTCTATGAAGTTTTTGTTACGTAAATGTTAATGACTATCTTAGTAGGTCCACGTGACTACTGATCAAGATATTGGGATTTGGTGCGATTCTAGCTAAAGCTGTTACAAAGTTATGAAAACTAAATAAACGAAGCAGTTATAATCGTTCTTTATAAATCAGGACCTATGTATATTCTTCTACAAGACCGTAGCAGAACCATTACCATATTTTTGCTTGTTCCTTATAACAATGGGGAAAGCTACATGTAAGAATCATAGTAATTTTTCTTTTATACACTGAGAGACAAATGTCCAACAGAAAATAGTTGCTATATTGTGTGACTCCTATTGATCCCCTATTCGGTTATTCATTCAATTCCACAAGCTTTATTTAATTTACATCGCAAGAGTTGAAGATTACATCCACTTGAGATAATACTTTATCGTATACGTAATTTTATATGAGCCGTGTCGTCATATGAAACACATCAGTATGATTTATTTTTATTTCTTAATTACTATCAAAGGAATATAAGGTTGCGTATAGCTGTAATGTGGCAATAAAATAGCGTTTATCTAAAACACATACATTTTGAAGTAAGAGTAACTTATTACAAAATTTCAGTTACTATTTACAAGTTAAGTAAGCCTAAGTAGAGCGCTTAATCCAGCCTATTGCCCATGTTTCGCCATTGAAACACTTTTTACTTTTTTATAATGGAGTAATCATTAGTGCATTCTTGCGACCTCCTTGAAAGTTAGGCCGAAAATAAAAAAAAAACATTGCGCGGTTATTACAGAATTCTTTAAAGCCAGTAATTATTTTTACGAATTAAGATTCAGTGACCGTAGGCTGCAGATAGTTGAGTATTTCAATAGATTAGAAAAAAAACTGGTACATTGGTAACTAGGCTTAGTGCCTGGGCGAGGTTGTGCAACATAAAATGAATTTTAACATCATGTATGTTTGACACTAGAATTTTAATTAGACATACGTACTTATTAGCAGTATTTTTTTAAGCTTGTGTACTTGGGCCGTTCGTTATAAGAGTCGCTGCTGCTATCTTCGTATGTAGGTATATGAATGTGCTCAGATATTTAAGAACTAACCCATATATGTGCTTACCAGTTTTATATCAGTCAAGTTAGCATAATATATTCATTACTTTAAATTGTAACCTACATATTCTAGAGTCATATGTTTCGGGGACCTTAGGATTAGGTGTTTAGAACTAGCTCATGTCTGTGAACTTGTATAATTTGCCGTAATCTTCCGTCTTTTACTTGAAAGTAATTCTTTACCTATGGATAATAATACATTTAGTACATAGAGTACTAGTCAAAGACGCACCGTTTCTGTATGTTAAAAAAAGTAGAAGACAGTTATTATGTAGGAGAAACTTCGGAAAGCTAACATGATAAGTCTTATATGTATAGTAGTATCGAAACAAAAGATGCTTGCTAGCCAAACATGCTCTATGTCTATTGTCCGGTATATATTTTGAACATATCACCATTGTGGCTGCTAACTAACCCACATAATAAAATAACCCAAACAAAAACATAAATAAACAAGTTAAGTAATTGCGGTTAAGTGTAGTTTTAGTAACATTTATCAATAAAGTCATAACATGTCATTAATCAATGTCCAGTGTTATGTCATTCTGTCCACACTGAGGCCGTTTACGCATCATTGAATGGGAAGTTTATAAACAAGTATTAGGTTAATCTACATACGCATACGTTAGGCCTAAAATATTTTTGAATAAGTTTATTTGTCTTGAGAAAATTGTACAAAACATAATTCGAGATTTCTTGTTAAAAATTATACTTATAATGAATCTGAATTACATTTTACTTTAATTACGTTCAGTGTTAAAAATAGTTTAAGTGTGTAAACGAGCGTAGCGTAAAGAATATTTCAAGGCATTTTAAATACATAGAAATAAAGGAATGTAACATAAAGAAAATAATTAAAGACACTTGTTATTAAATATTTTGTACGTAATGTTTATAAAAAAAAACATGTTTATAATTAAACAATCTTCCGATCCGGTCAATGAACGAATTAAAATCAATATTTCCATTATAAATACCACTAAATCATTAAATCGTGTTGTATAATGTGTACGTTAAATTACTTAAGATGTCATGATAATATTAAGTGATCCACAACTTTCGTCCGCTTTCTGTCCCCCAGGCAATGTTACATATTATTACATTTTATCTTATAAAACATCTTAGTGCTTAGATAATTGAATTAACAAGTTTTTAATGTCTATTTATGTAAATAGATATCAATATTCAACGACGATATCGAAGAACATTTTACATCGTCTTTTAAGTAATTAAGAGTAAAAACATGAAAGAGGTGAAATTGCTCGATTAGATACTTCCGCTGTAATTTCTTAATTAACTAACTGTCTAGTCTATCTTAGTATCTTATATGTCGTAGTATGTATTTATAGCTTTTGTACATGTCGACTAGATCCTGATTCTGTCTGCATTTGCAGTATATACCTTTATTGATAGAAGGACACATTCAAGACCATAATGCAAAAATAAATACTTTTCCTAGCTCGTCTTCTAACATAGTCTTTTTTTCTTATAGCGAAAAGGAGTTTCTAGTAGCATGCGGCGGCGTTAACTAGAGGAAACAAAATACTTTGCCTTGTAAGGACATACGCACGCGAAGGCTAAGAGTTATTTCACAGTACAGTTTCGCTAACGCGATCTAAGGATAACCGTGTCAATTTCCCGCGACCAACACTAGAACTTTTGCGGAGTGACTATGGTAGTTACCACGCTTGTAGCTATTGTAATTTTTGTTTCTTACTTTTACGTTGGATATTGTGTTCACGAGAGAATTATGGCTTTTAGTGCTGAAGTTGTCATATTTAATTTTTTTTTTTAATAGTTCTTGAAGCTTATAAGCTCAAGACACTACAGTTTTACAGCGTGGGCGTACGATGCATGAATCACTAACCCTCGAAGTACATTTAGCAGTAGTTTATCTAATGATTTACAGAGTTTTAGCCTCCGCGCGGCGCACCCTTTAAGCAGCTAGGTTCGGTAACGCAGAACCTAGGCTGACTTATTCTTTCACCACAATGGTACAAACTCGCTCAAGTACTAGGCAAAACACCCAGCCTCTACCTCCAGGTACCAACAACAACGCTAAACCAGGGGTTAGTATAAAGAAGCCCTTACGCTTCCTTACGTCAACTCCTGCGCACTTCTACACCACCATATAAGTACAGTATGCTAATGTAATTACAATGCAACGACTATGAGGTTAATGGCAGTGATTTGTAAAAAGTGACCGTTTCCGTTTGTCATGTACTGAGTCGTGACCGATACTGGACGGCCTCGCCTCACTAAATGCCATCACTAAGTGTTAATCCTCTCACTGCTATGTATATTGCAAATTATAAAATCGTCCTTCGTTTAGGTACGCAATTGATCTGGATTTGCATAGATATGTGGCGTTATAAAGGAAACTGGGAACGTTTAGTCGTAAGTTTAACGAGTGGGTAATTATTATTTGGATTGCCTAAATGATTGCTACTGATTCTTTTGGGGTTAAGGTTACCTTCGTCGTAAAATAATTGTAATATTAGCAATAGTAAATATGAAACATTTTTTGAGTATGTATTAATCCCCTTTCTAATTAGTAAGCGAAAGTTAATCGTTTAAATTCCTAAAACGAATATTTATAAGATTTTGCGTGTTAAGTGTAATTTGTTTGGATTGATATCTTTTAATGTTTTTTGTCCACGAGAGATTTTTTATTTGTACATAAATAAAACTGAGTCAGCAGTTTACATTTTCCTTGAATAAATTTCCAATAACCATAAAATCTAATGAAATAAAACACGGAACAACATTGTTTTCTTTTTGTCCTATCGTTACGCAACGGTGTGGCCTAGTGACCGAGCGCGGGCGCCGGCGCATCTTGCGTGACCGCCATGACTAGACGCTTTTAAATAAACATTTGTATATAAAACAAACCTTTTTGTAACATACGTTGATGTATTGAACAATTTATGATTACGTGAAACGAATCGTATGAGTGTTATGTAAAGTTGAAGGAACAATTTTGTAGAACATAATAACTGAACTTTATTATAATGGAGAATGTTAACAAATTTGGATTATTAGCTCTCCATATTCTCTGTTAAAAATAAAAAATACTAGTGAAAGAATTACTTTGATACGTCAATTAGTTTCCGATTTATAAGTAAAACAAGTTGTAACCGCGCGAGTCGGTGTGACGTCATTCTACATTACTCTAAGTCTGGCTCACATAGTCTTTTTTAGTAATATTTACTATTATTACACTTTAAATGTAATAAGCAGACGAAAACACAACAAAATACTGCATAAGCTATTACATCTACGGCTGGAGACTTGATATTAAGCGGGACGCGGCCCGCGCGGCATGGTGTACTTACTATGACGTCACGCTGTTAGCGGGACTCGATATTTTTTGAAACTTTGAATGCTTGTAAAATCAAAACTACGTGGTATTTTTGACTAAAACAAAAACTAGTTTTCATGTACATGTACAGGCTTTACAGAGTCAAAATTTCAAGCGATTTGGCATACCTAGTAACATTCTCCATTATTATAACACAGCAACTGCATATTTGGTCGAAACGTAAAATGCAAGTCAAACAAACAATAGGCTCTTTCATCTAGGAAAGCCCTGAAATAACTTTAAAGTTCTTACGTAATTTTGTTTCGTAAATAAAATCTTTATTAATTTCTTCCGATCGTAAAAAGGTGTAGGTAAGTCATGTATCATCAAGTTTTTAATTACATTAATATATCGTCGTCTAAACAACAACTTTCATTACCTTTAATAATTTAATATATTATAATGAATAGGCTCGTTAAAAGCATGGAATAATTTATATAAATCTCAAAGCATGATTTCAACTTTCGCTCGTAAATATTAATTTTAGCATATGCGATTTTTGAACTCATCTTAAACGTTATTGGGAATAGCCGTAATAAAATTGCCAATAACTCATAATCGTGTCTGGCTCTTCCAAATACCGTTCGAAGTTGCAGTTATTTGCAAAATTCACTTTGGTATTTTATATTTTGTAGCCATGTTATTTTCATGTTTAATTTACCTGCTCCTTTATTTGAAAGAATATATTTTTATTTTAAATTAAAGATAGGTACAAGATAGTAAAAGATAAGTTGTATTCTAAAAATAGGTAGCTTCAATAGGTCTTCACCTTTTCTTGGCCATTTCAACAATAGTGCTCATTATTAATCTTTATTTACCAGCCGTCAGAATCGTTATCTTGACTAAATCATTCATGCGTATAATGCTAGATTATATAGATACTCCTTTCCACCAGTTCTATTACCTAACAACATGACTAATAAAAAGTGGAATATTAATCCACTTCAAACGTATAAACGAGTGAACAAGTCTCTATGTAACTTCTCTTACATGTACAGGTTACCTATCCATTCTAAAGTCTAATATGAAACATGCGAAAGTTATCCATTTTTCTAATAAAACTGCTAAATCGATTATAATTTTGCAACGTCTCACATCGCAGGTTAGTACCTATTTGGTACTACTTTATAAGATTTAGACAATGTGATAACATTCCTTAAAATTATTTAGACCAGATTTTCTGTAATCAAACAATACATATAGAAAATTTCTAACAGTAAAATCAACACGAATGTTGAATAACAAAATTGTATACGTAGTAAGTGTAAACATAGTAATTATACTCCAGTCTTTGAAGGTTAATCGCTCATACTTGAGGCTATTAGAGTAAGGTGCGTGGTTGCGCAAGCGGTCATCTTCGCGCCAATTACGTCACCGACCCCTCACCCTTCACCAAGATCATATTGGAAGGGAACTTTACTTTTTCTTAGAGAAAGAACACTACGTAATAAAGGTGCGGTTCAAATTGTTTACTGCTTTAGAAATGTATGTTTGCTTTCCATTCTAGTATGTGTCTATGTTGTGCTTTGAGTCACGAGCGAAGTGTGTATGTAACAAAATATATCGCTCTTATTTATTACATTTTAAAGTGTATACAAGTTTTGCCCACGATTTTGTCCGCCTGTAAAGATGTAAATATGTACGAGTACTAAATATATCAAATGTGTTACTCCAGGCTATAAACTATCTGTGTGCCAAATTTCAATAAAATTCGTTCTTTAGGTTTAGCGTGATTGAGTAACAAACATCCAGATACCCAAACCTTCGTATATAGTTCTGTCAAGAATCGTTGGTTGAATTTAGTGTAATAGGTACCTGTAAAGTTTAAGATTGAAATACTCGATTTTCTTAATATTTCTACACAATTTCGAGAAGAGGAAGTATTTTGTAATGGTGATTGAATTTTCACAATATTTACCTCCGTGATAAATCTGATTCAAACAGACCGTAACAAAAAGATTGCACTAAACATTGTAATCAAATGAATTCGTAATCGATAGCTAAACTAATTTTCGAAAAAGTACATTTATTAAGCAGAAAAATAAGAGCAACATTGACTAATAAATTATTTGCATTTATCTTTGCCAGAACTGTGAGTCAGTTTTGCCTAATGTCATGTGTTTTTTTCATTAAAGATGCAGATTTCCGATTTATAGAAAGTATTGAATTTGCGATTTAAAAACCTGTTTTTTACGATCTATGATACTTTATTTCCGATGCTAGTTACATCATTTGCAGATATTTTTCTAAATGTATATTCGTGGATATTTTCCTTAAGTAAGAGACATTACGTACTGTCGAACGTCTGATTACCGGACAATTAAATGGGTCTATGATCTATTATTTAAACTTCATGTACAGTAGTGGTACATAGGCGGACTTAATGCCTCAACGTCTGTCCCACTAGTTCCACCGAGCATTCCTACGATGGGTCAACAGACAAAACACACACAACATTCATGTCAAAAGTCCCTTTACACACAATGTGATGAGTTAGATAGAAACAATTATGTAACTGCAAATGTAAGTAAACATTCGAAGATACTCAATTACTGGCTGATTGCTTGTGCCTTTAGTACCGAGCGACAGTGCATATTGACACTTAAGTAGATAATATTAAACAAAGCTTAAATAAACATTATGAAGTCATTTGTATAGTAAATGTTATGCGCTTCAGTTTCATAAGACCGTGACCTTGAAGCCTCGTTTATGTAAACTATTTATTATAAGGTATATTTCGTAAAGTTAAAGAATGTTTTTACGAGCTTTGTAATAGTACTGATGACATAAGAATAGTCTATTACTATAACAGTTTTGAAGGTAACGTGTTACTCATTAACGTGGGTAAAAGTAACGATGTTTGTTACTGTACAGTGTTACGGCAATAGAAAAAGAAATAGCATTACTGAAATACTAAAAAAAAACAGTAGGATAATATAAACTTCATTATTAAAGGTGTACGCAGAGGTATTTGAAAATCCGGGCTACTATTAGAAAATATTCTAATAAAAAATGTTCTAAGGAAAATTCGAAAAGACCAACAGTACTTTGCCAGCCCTAGGAATTTATTCCGAGATCTCATTACCAGCAATCAGATACACTACCAATCATGCCACAAAGGTAGACAGCTGTTACTAAGTATACAGCTAAGAAATGGCGTTGAGAAAAATGAGGCATTAACAGCCTGCTACTCAAAATCATCATACAGAAAAATAACGTGACACAATCTTATGAATGAAAGCAAAAGTTCCACAATAATAAACGATCTAACTCGATTAAGGTACATCACCATTTGAGAACGAACATAACGATTCAAATCATAGCACATTACACAACACTTTACACGGTATAATATATGAGTACAAGCCACAAACATCATTACTTATACTCATAATGTACAGGACCTGTAACTATGGTCTAACAACTTAGTAGAAAGTCTTAGGTGCACAGTTCGCGGCTGGTAGAGGAAAATTTAAAACTGAGAATTTAAAACCTCATTGATCGTATTAAGCTGACTGTGGCCCGGTTGCTATAGCTGTTTTATTTTGGTAATACACAGAACTTATTAATTACTAGCGGACTGGCCGAACTTCGTCCGAGTCTTGGACAATTTTATCCAGTTGATTTCATTCCCTTGGGATTTATATCCCATTAATCCCATGCAAATCGTGTCCCGATAGCAACAATCATATTATAAAAAATTGAATGATCCAATTCTGATTAGTTGTTCAAAGGTGTGCACGGACATTCATTTCGGTAATGTATATTTATTTATATAGATAATCTAGATAAATCGCGCGTGCTGCTCTACTAAGATGTCAGGCTATAGTTTAAAATGTAATCTCAAATCTCAAGCTTTCGCTTTCAACGTTCTAACGTTTTTAAGAACTGTGACGTCACTGTACACTACTTTTGAACTGAAGATTAATGATTGAGTGCTCGGCATTTATTGTTTCGAATTGTTTGGTTATTGTAACAGGTTCGTTTGAGATTTTTTACTTTCGTTTTTTACTTGACGTTATTAATGATAGGTACACTTTAAACGCTTAGTCTGTTTTGCAATTTTTAGATATTTTTTAAACACTATTCATTTTTTGAACTGTGGTACTTGTTGTCATATTAGCGTTTATTGCAAAAACAAGGAAAATTGATTCTAGAGATTGCATTATGAGGATTATTTACACTTACACATCTCTACCCTCTACGTTCTCCCTTCAACAATAGTGTAGTTATAAGAAGTACTTTTATCTTTCATTTCATTCTTATCTAGGAATGTTTACACTGCCTATTTCCTTATTGCTAAGTAAACAAAAAACTTGCCGTAAAAGTAAACGGTAGAAAGATAATCTTATTACGAATGCGTCAACTTCACAAGCTGTGTGAGTTTCACCTGTGCTCGGTAATATTAAGATGTAGAGCTGTTTGCGCGGGAGTGTGGGCGACCTCCGTGACGTAATAGGGATTAGGTTCGGCCGTGTGTGGTCGGCGGCCATACACCACATGACGTGATGTAACAGTGTTTAAAGATGCAGAGTTATAATTCTAAGAAAATAATGTTTCTATCTATTCTACCCACTATAATAACATTTTTATTCATTGTAGAGCATTGGTAGTAAGCCTATGACCAACTTGTTTAATGTGATGACGATTATAAAGTATCAAAATACTGAATATCAATGCTGGATTCTCAAGTTGTGTATTCAAAAAGTACGTCTTATTTAAGTATGAAAATAGCCAGTAATGTGGTAACTTGAATGTCAAATATACAAATCATTCACTCAAAATATGGGACTGCTGTCGGTAGGTCAAACAAATATTTGTTGAGATATCCACCGTTATATTTATAGTAGTACCCGACAGCTAACTAGTACCTACTTATAGTGTGGTTCATAATATTTCGCCCTTTTTCAATGGAACTAAGCTATAACGTAACTTTTTTATATTCCCAAACGTTTTACTAATTATTTTTCCTTTAATTTTTTACGATACCTATCCTTATATATATAATGCTTCTGTAAGTGTATATGTCACTGAACTTCTCTTAACGACTGGACCGATTTTGATGAAATTTTTTTTGTGTGTTCAAGGGGATCTGAGAATGGTTTAGATTCACAATTTTGTCCGCTTTTTTAAATAATTTTTAATTTATTAGTAACGTGTAGACAGGACAACGTCTGTCGGGTCCGCTAGTATTATATACAATCTTTAATTTATTAGAAATTAATGTAATTAATTTTATACAAATGTGTATGACCATATTGATCGCATTACGGTAATTAGCATCTAATTGCAAAAAACAAGTTGTGGACTTGCATGATTGATTCATTGCAGTGAATTAAATTATATAAGTTTATGAATAATGAATGAACACTGTCACATGAGACTCCATTACGGGGAGTGAGTTGAAACAGCCTGTTTAGGTAAAGAGATTGACTCCAGTTTTATGCAGTTTATAAAATAATTATAAGCTTAGTTAAAAAGATGATATATAAAAATTATCTATGGCCACGTAAAATTTACGAAGAAAATGATGCTTTTTTATAGTATTTGCACGTAAGATCGTATAGCTTAATATAAAACAGATTCTTGGATTGTGCTTTTTGATAGTACAAAAATGAGCTTCAATGTAAAATTGATATTTTTGTGATAATTTCAGTTCTGAAGTCTTTGATATTTATGATTTTTATTAAAAATCTGTCAATTTATATGCTTATAGCAACTAAAGCGGCTTTTGAATGTGACGGAGTTTCTTGGCAGTCGAAATTAGTTTTAGGTAGCTTTTAATTTGGTAGAATAAGAAAATCCTATACTAAGAAATTATTTTTAGTATTTGTATAGTAAGTTGTTTATGATAACGATTGAGACATACATATCGAAAATATATTGCCTTAATTAAGTAAATAGTAAGTTTTAGTTCACTAATTAGCGTCTACTAATAAACAAATACCGTTTCGTTTCATATAAATTAAAATATAAGCACCGTAGAAATGTCGAAAATGTTAGTTAACGTTTGAATTATAATGGAAATTCGTAAAGGACCGTAACACTATATTATATTATAATTTAATTAATGTTAATTAATACGACCCGATGCGTGATATATGCATACTTATGTAGATATATAATTATATGTAGATGTATGCAAACGTAATTGTTTAAGAATAAACATATCGGTATATGATATGTATGCCATCGGGTCGATTTGTTTTCATTTGCAATTTTTTTTTTTTTTTGTGTTTCAACTATATTGCACCATTTTTTTTGTTTTATTGTCGAAATAAAATATTATAGACCCTTGCCCAGCAGTGGTATTACAAAAAAATTAAACAACTAGAAATAAAGTCTTGTAGGTTTTGGATTAATGAATTTGGGATCGATGTCAAAAATTTCGGACAAAATTGTATCAAAATTTATATGTTTTGCCAAGTGGTTTGGAATTCAAATCACTGTCTGGGTAACTGTATTTTTGAATTTTGTTTAAAACGAAATATTTCGTGTCGACTCAAAACTGTTCCCATTCTTTCAAGTCGTAATATTTGTCTAGACTTAGTAGTAAGAACTGCATTAAACAGCTACATTGAAACTGATCTTAAATATTCATTGTATGCTAAAAGGTCTACAATTACGCGGCGCTACGTTATCGCACGTAGCCACGCTTCGTAGCCGCTACGATATTTCAATACAAAAGACATCAACGCACGTGCTGAAGAACAATTAATTGAATTAATTATTTTCAGGAAATTTTAGGACATCCTTATACAGTACAATTATAACTATATAGCCCTTTTATAATGTTAAGAGGCATAATATGAACATCTTATTAAAATTTGGGATATTTTTGTCTTTTTTATAAATTGACGGTGAATACAAAATTTGCATATTAAATTCGACAATAAGACAAAATAAAGAATAATAATAGTAAGAAAATAATAAAATAAAAAATTACCTCGATATCATAATTACACCTCACTGTCCAAATAATGTCCGAGCACAACACTTATACCATGGGTCACAAACGCGATCACTGACAAGTATTGTTCATAATTTGCATTTGTTAGGTATAGATTGTATTGGTACGTGCTTGCGGTGGTCGAGCGAGCTTGGCACTGAAGGTGTGCGCGCGCGCCGAAGCGTCGAAGCCTGCGGAGAAGCCTGCAGATGAAAGTAGCGAGTGAACTGAGTCGCGCCCTCGCCCGCGATAGAAGGACACTCACCGCCTTAACCACTTTTTGAAGTAAAATGCCTAGTCATGCTTGCATTATGATAAGGAAAAGTTCGTTTGTTCACTTCAGGTAGCCTATTTAATGTAGGTCAGTGTGATTGAACTTAGAACGTGAAGTAATTGGAGCGCTCGTCTCTTATGTAAGTACGATGCTCTTTTAACGATTGTTAGAAATTCGATGAAAATTGTTCTGTTGGTGTATTGTGATAATATTTGATTGCTTTTGACACCTGGTTTTAGTAAATTATGTATTTTTTAGTCGAGTCCAATTAAATTGTCACCAGTATATAAACTACTAATCCTAATGTAGCTAGATTTGTGCGAGAACCTTTAACGATTGATTTTAAACGAAAGAAAAAGACGATTCGTTGTGTGATGTACTGATAGGGTTCAACACAGTAAAAACAATATCTGTCTTTTTTAAAAAAAAAGCTTAATTCTAAGAACAATCTTTTAATGGATGTGACATTTGTTTTACTTTATAACTGACCTATGTTACATATTCATAGTTGTTCTATGCTTATAGAATTTAAAATATGTATATAGAACTGATTATGTCTTTAGAATTCATCCATTTACCTAGAATTCATTTGTACGGTACTGTATTTTTATATTCTATCATATTATATAAATATATATGTGAAATATGATATTATTATGCGATGCATTAGTTCAAAATTAGCATTTTTTTATAAGCTGCATACAATTTACACAATTACAAATGCATATTTGAAGCTAGTTATTCCCTCGATTTTGTCCGCGTGAAACGGTTTTTCAACTATAATTTAATTCTTCAATATTCTTGAAGAAATAGTCTTTTAAAACTGACTTGTATACTCTACATGCATTTTAGCCTATATTTTCAAAGAATTCCGTATCAATCGATCCAACAATTTTGCAATTAAATGCAATAAACAAAATAACATTCTCATTATGCATTTTTAATAAAAGGAGATGCATCTCGAAACAAATATTTTGTTATGCGATAGTATTAAATATTGCTAAATTAATTGGGCAATTGTTTTTTGAAAATTTGTTCTATTGCATTATAGAGGGTGTGGTGAAAATGTATGTAGCAACTGATCACGTGAGTTTAGTGATCCACCTGTATAATTACACATAACATTGAGTCATCAATCAAGAGAAGCGTTTGTATTTACGAAATGTTTTAAACTCGAAAATATGTTACTCTCGCAGTCTTGTACAAGAATTACGTTTGGAAACAGAAAGTTGTTACTATTGACATTTGACTGTTATTTATTGCTACAATGTTATATTTTTGATTTAGATAAATAATTAGAATGTCCGGATACCTCTCTCAATTTCTTTAGCTGTAATGCGAATTTGAATATCTGTGAGAATTCTTCTGCAACGAGAATTATTATTGAAATCTATCCCAGTCCTGATGATCCACTGATGTAGAGGAGTAGCAAGGAGACCATAAACTAGGCAAGAAGCGATCCTAATTAAGTAACATGAATAATAACTAATATTATTAATGTCACACGTATCTTCGGATAACGGTCATTGAAATATAACGTTAAGATAAATTATGCATGATCGCATTAATTCCCGTATAATATTACGTACTAATCATGCCCGTGAACATTTTCAGGTACAAAAACATTTTACAACTTTATTTTGCTGTCCTATTAAATAACAGGTCAACTTTATAATACAAACATATTTACAAATACTCTCACCTATTCCTATAGCGGTAGGCAGAGACTAAATAACGCCATTAGTTACGATACATACAAACTTCCCTTGCTTCATTCATCGCAGGTGTTGTGTAAATTTAATTAAATGAATTGTTAAGCCAATTTCGTTCATAAAGTTAATCGAGTGAAGCGAAAATAGAGGCGGACCTTTACAAATGATTCGCAGATATATATTGATTCTTATGTAATAGAAACTCCTAGAAGTACCTTAATAATAACACGTGCGTAATCCACTGCTATAAATCTGAAATGCAATTATATTTGGTATTTTAAAGCAGGCTTAGGCCTGGTTCACACATTTGTGCGTCGTTTTATAGCTGTACTAATAAATATGATTATCATTCGCAGCCCGAGGAGTTAAAGTAATGAGTATATGGCTTAAACTCTCACCGTCTTATGATAATTTGAGCGATATAGCGCTCAGAACGTTTGCGGTCGATCAGTGAGACAGGCAACTCAGTTTATGTCGCACAGTGAATTTTAAACAAAACTGCTACTACTCGCTACAAGGTGCTAATCTGCCAAATTGACATGGGGTCTGGGTTCCCAGGAGTGCCTTTTTATTTTTAGCTGATAATAAATTGAGTTATATAACTTTAGACCAGTCTTTATTTTTTTTTAATCTTTAGGACGTTATACTAAATTCGGAATGCACCAATTTTTTTTTATCAAAATCGTCAATATCAGAAGAAGAAGGTCAAAATGGTGATACCTGTCAATATTTCGTCACTAAAATGTTATACCGAATGGTATAAACATTAATTATTTGGTTAAATTGACGGGTATATAACCGAAGTGAAAAAAACCTCTATTAAACGTGTAAACGTCTAACACTCTCTGAGAGACTCGTTTTCAAAAGTATGTTACACGTTTTTTAATGTTAGCGATTAAGTTACTGCAGACAGCTCGTCTCAAATTACCACACACAGTTCTTAGTTAATTACTTATCAATGAATCAATCTTAATACCACGCAATTAGCAATGTGGTAGAGGTAAACTTTTACTAGTACTATAAGACCTAGAGTAAAATATTGATATGTTGCTTTAGTTGTTTAGGTAGCATAATATAATTAGTTGCTAAGGTGGCTGATTCTCACAAGTAGCATTTCATTTCGCAGTGCTGCTTATTATCCGTCGATCCAAGGCAATGTTACTAAGCAAAAAGTCTACTTCCATAAGTCAAACAATGTAAGTTAATACGTCCAATATATTTTAGTTAGAGTAGACGATAAATTAATATGTTTGAAGTTAAGGCTCTAATGCAACATGTTTAAGTTTTACGACGGAGCAAAAATGCAGTCATAAACCTTCAATTCATATCTGGTTCTTCGCAAAGTACTAAATCGATTGCTAAACTTAATAGCGAGCATAAACTTAGTACTCAATCTCAGACTGATATCGTATTTAAATTAATTTCATGCTAAGTTAAGGATTCTGCAACGCGGCAGCGGCGGCCATCACGTAGCACTATAGAATACGGATCATTGAACACGGTTTCTCAACACATCCATAATCTCATTAAACGTGGATAACAATAAACCGATAGTTATGTGAGCGGAGCGAATAATTCGTCGCTCGCCATGGTATCGATTACGACACCGATGATCAGTCACTCGATTTATTTATACAACGAGAAGCATGCAACGAGATGATTTCGTAACAGCAGATGCAACTCTTCAAACAGTTTTTATCAAAGTCCTTAACAGTTGCGGCAAATAATTGGTTATCTGTGTCACTTTCAACATAAACAGTCATCAACTTATTTGTGGACTCGGAATGTAATTTCCGTATAAGATGATAACGATCACGGTTTATTACCGAATAACAATACCAGTTAACAATACGTGAGGACAGGTGGAAGCGTTCAAAAATTTCTTATTAAATTGTGTGCATCGAAGATTCTCGGTTATGTATGCGAATTTGTGAACTTTCACGCGATCACGTGCTTCTATACGCCCTCTCTAATCATTAATTTGTATACTATGTGGCTGATATGTTCCGCCGTATATGGATATAATATTATGTTACAATAACTATATGATAATATCATATTTATGTAGGATGTTAGAAAGCGAAAGTGTTTGCGTGTCTTGTTGGGTGTGCTCCGGTCAATTGAACTTATGTCAAACTTGATGGGGCAGTGAATGCGCGAGGAAGCGGAAAATATAAACAGTTGATCTTGATAAATGTATGAAATGATAAATTATGCAAAAACTTGTTCTAGTTCAACCTTTGATCACTCTCATCATATGATGGCCGTTAGCGCCGACGTTTCTCGCCAATTTTGCGCCGACACCTAATTTTTTTCCGTATAATTTTTGTGCCGATACATTGCTATTGATTTTCTATTCATTTATTTGATAGAATTTTCTGGTTATGTTGTTAACAAAGTATATTTCAAGGCTGTTTTTAAAGTTTGCGTAAACCTAATCAGTGTCAGTGGTCTGTAACAAGTACCATTCATATTGCACAGCACAGGTCAAATTGTTAACTCATCAACAACGGCCCAGATTTTATTTTTGAAAATAATAAAGCCGAGATAGATCGGGTCTAACTCGTTTTTTGCAGTAGTTTTCTGAGTAATCGATATCTGGTTTTAAAAGCGATAACTGTAAAATTTTGATGTCCAAAGTTCATTTCTTTAGCTATCTTAATGTGACTATGAATAAAAATTGTTATTTAAGAAATCGTAAAAGGAGTCTAAGAACATTATATTTTTACGAGAAAGTCTTATTGATATTCATTCAATCAAACTAAATATGAAAAGAATAGAAATTAGCTTCTGTTGTAAACATTTGCTTTGTTTGGTTTGCAACTCAATTTCCATAGGCTATTAATATTCTATAATGTAGAGATATTTATATATTTGCATAAATATAGGCATTGTTGAAAGTTTTTATAAAAGTGAAGTCAAATGTTTTGAACTTTGAACGGTTGAAAATGACGCGATAGTTATACTTATAACTCATAACACGGGCTCATTACACTTTTCATCATTTAACTAACACTACTGGATAACATTATTTGAGTCTTCTTTCAAGACCAAAGCCAAATTGTACAAAGTCCACTTTTTTACTTCTACTTCAGGCTGAGTTACCGGTATTTTCTTACTGATTTTAAGAATACAGTATTCGTCAAATTCTTTCTTAATGAAAGAGTCGTTAAATTAGTATAAGTTTCGATTTCACAAAGTTGAGATCTCACTGTACAAGTATTTGCTAAATATTAAACATATACTTACAAAACGTTTCTTTGTTGGTGTTAGCAAACTGTCACGGTTGCAATGTACAGTTACATTGCTAGTATTGAAGACTTTGGCAAACGTCTAGACGATAGGCGTCATGGATGTGAAATTAAAACACATTATGATAATAATATTATTATGTTGACCTCTTAGCCTTTCATGTTGACCTGTGGATAAAAATGTAGTAGGTAATACGATCGGTTTCTATTACAAAATCATAAGAATAGCTAATATTCTCAAAAATATAGCAACATCTAGCTTATTCATTGAAGAAAAATGTTCTTGTCTGTTAGATTTGTTTTTTAATTTTTTATCGCCCAAAGCTTCAAAGTTCACTTAATAACTACCCACACTAAATAACATTTAATTAAGTTCCAAAAAATATTATTAATTCTACAATTTCCTCAAGTAAGTGCTTAAACAGTTACTTTTTTATAGTCATCGCACAATGATGCGTTTTATTAATATTGTCACGAGACTGTGTATGGCCTCAAATGGTTATATATCGTACCTCAGAATTGAAAATAATTTGAAACAAAATTCAGATCTACCTCAACAGGATCTTCATTACGTCTAAAAAAGCCTCAAGGCTTTTATATCATAGTATAATTAACAAAATTTATTTATATTTAATTACGACATAATTCGCGAATATTTTTCCACATCATTAGTTTTTATCGTTTTGTTCGACTTTTTCTAAATCTAATGTGCATAATGCGTGTTACGTGGAGTCATGTGATGTTTGTAGATAGTAAGATGATGCGTAACAGTTGGTAACAGTCGGTAACCGCACACATCCGTTCACAATAAAAACAAGTCGCAAGCTCTTCTCACTCGTATCTCATTGTAACCTCTATTCATAGTGTACAAGTTTGGTACTTCTAATCAGCTGTCACCCCCGTCAAAATAATGTTTTAAGAATGATTGTATTTTTATTTATGTGTTTCGTACTTTGACTCTTGTTAACTCTTGTTTTTTAAATGGAATTTGGTTAACTAGCGAAGTTTCTTCTGACTTCATATTTATTTTTATTCTTGAAACTTGGTGTTTTTAATTCTGTATACATAGAATCAATAGAAATTGCTAAGAAACCCGCGTCATTCTAATAATACTTGTAGTTTAGTATACAGTTACTGCAAACATCTAATAATGGGATCAAAGTCCAATTTAAAGAAGAACTAAGCTCCGCTCTGCAGATCCTTTCTAATACATTCCTTTCCTACACATACGCCTAGAAGTCCATGTCATGGTTTCGTCAAGTACCGGTAAACGGGGTTACTTTTGAATACGGGGTTACTTTTAAATGGAAAGAAATGAGCATCAAATAGTGTCATTGGAATAAAATATTTGAAATGCTACAATTTTATTCATAACGATACTTACTACCAAGAACTGGAAAATGAACTCGTTGCCTTTTTATTCGAGCTCTTTACTTACTTCTATATCCAAATTAACCCCAAATTTTCCTAAAGTGACCCAATTTTACGGTATCGTAGGAACTAGGAACAAATTCTTTGTTATATTTGACCGTTTTATGATTGGAGCTGTTCACAATATTTCTTCACTAAGAATTGGTTACAATCGCGTAACACTGCTTTCAATGTAATTGGAAGATGAATTTGCAAATTGTAAAATTGACAATAATTGAGGCACGAGTCGATCGAGTATTGCTAAACGAAATTATTGATGAAAATTAATTTAATTTAAGATGCAATTTTAAAGTAATGAATTGAAACCGGAACGGAATTGTACGATTTATTTAATTACTTAATAAAATCATAAGAAAATATCAATTAAACTTGAGAAAGGTCTAGGACTAATCAACGAGTTACTTATTTGAACTGATTCAATTAGATGCAATGTTGACTATTAGACAAAAGAAACCTATAGGTGTCTTACACTTTTTGACTCGTTAATTGATAGGTTTATAGTAATAAGAAATAGGCCGGAAAAAATGTAACTAGTCAATTATTTTCACACAGCTTCGTATAAATTATTATGACATCATTTTCTTTTGAATTATTTTGTAGAAACCAAAATGGGCAATCAATCAATTTAATCTATTCGGACAGCTCGCCACTATAATCATTTACCGCTAAACATGGCTCGTTCCCATAGACCACTTCGTTGAATGATCACGAAATTATAATTATTTATGAACTAACTTCTTTCCGTGACTTCGTCCACTTGTACAAATTTCAAGTGATAAGTATCCTACGTGTTAATCCAATCGTTCCATCAAATAATTTTTATATTCAATTCTCAGGTTATAAATTCTCTCTGAGTGCAAAGTTTTATCAGAATCAGTTACATAGTTTTGGCGTCAAATAGTAACAAACTTAAATCCATCTTCACAAACTTTGCGTTTATAATTTCAGCAGGAAGTAGGATAGGTTATATCGAAAATACAAGTACATATCTAATATTTTCTATATGCTTTGGGTGAATGTAGCTAGACTTAATACTGCTGTTGCTTGCTGTATAATTATAGCTTTTAAATTAGTGTCTGCGACTAATTTAGGTATAAAATCTAAATATACTATTAGGAAGTCTCTGATCTGAATATTAATGTACGGTACATTTTAATGGACTTTTTATATGATGGTAGCTTTAAATTTGATTCCTTTTATTGGAAAATCCGGGTTATCATAGATCTGACAATGAGTTCACAATGAAATTCAGTGAGGGTCAGTGAGTATAAGGTATTTTGAGTGGTATCATAAATGAACTTGCAGTTAATTATTTTTCGTTTATTAGTCATCATCTGTTTATTCAATTTATAAATCTAGTTATTCGATTCCTATTTAAAGACATTAATTATGTAAACACTGAACAATAAAGTGAGACTTCGACTATTTATCAAAATTAGCATAACAAAAAGGATATAACATAGTTTCCTACATTACTTGGTAGTAACAAATAAGTTCATGTTTCCCATAAATATACTAAGTCTAAAGTTCTCATGTTAACACATTTAAACAGCAGTTGTCTACTTAAATCAAGCTTATTGCAGTCAGATAAAATCTCAGTGCAATTGAATGCAATGTACAAACAATTACTGCACTCGATGTGTAGACATACATACACGACTGACATATTGCATAGATTCGCACGTGCATAATAATATGTATTCATTGTCCCATTCATTTATTAATCTAGGACAATTACTATGTCCGTCTGTCGAGATAATAGTAGTTTTGTTTGATAAGTTTTTGAAAGGAACAAGCAATAAAGGTTTATTAATTATGTACTTTGGCTTTATCACAGTTCACGTTAACACCTGTGAGCTTTGAAGCATAGAAGGTTTGAAGAATTGGGTATATCTTATTTGGGATGATAATGTGTTATTAAGATGATTTCATTGTTTAAGATTACAATGTAGAGTTTAATGTTATCAAGGTAGGTACTATTGTGCGTTAAAAAATGGTAATTATTTATGTATGTTCATTACATGTATGTAATCTAGTTTACAATCCTGCGCTTATAAGATATATAGAAAGATTCTTGTATAATTCTGCAATTACTATAATCATTACTTCAAATCCAGAGTCCCAGCGAACATTTCATATTAGATTGGTTATCCATATTTTACATTAATTATGTTTTAAGCAATTAACGAATTTTCAAGTAGTTCCTGATACACTTAAGTTAGATTGCTCTCGAAATCTATATTAAGAGCATTCTAGCTTTTAGTTTTATCAATTTTACTACTAATTAATACATCATTAGCATCAATCAGTATGTAAATTAATTGTTATTTCTTCCAAATGTAGGTAATTAATTAGAGAAAATTATGTCACGCTTGTCAACAAAATTGTTGATGTCATATTTTATTAATCAAATATGGAAAACCTGCATCACGAACTAAGTGGATTGATTGAAAACACATTAAAATTTAGCAGGCCTAATTACTTCTTTCTCTGCTAAGAGACTGTACCGTAAATTATAAAACGTTTTGATAGATTTAAGTTTTTAAGTTATTGTGGCTGGTACACTTTGAAAAATAAATAGTTATCAAAGGCTTTAATAAACTTTCAGGCATATTGAGGGTTCTACTGCACACTGCAGTAGTTTCTGGTCAAAATATGATGAATAAATAAATGTACTTTAATGCACTTTTTATTAATTAAAATGCTTGGGGTGGTTATACTCCTCGACCATCACTGCTGTTTACAGTGTACTTTCAACGCGAATACAAACCTTTTATTTCATACAGCGTTACGAAATCCGAAGCGCGAATACTCTCAAGAGTAAATGGTAGCCATTTTATTAGGCTTATAGCACTTTATACCAGTCAACTTAACTTCTTTTTAATCCTTCTCTGCTCGGTGTTTTTTTTTCTCTCTCTACCCCCGGTGCGTGACGTCCTGCGTCTTTATGCAAGCTACACCTAATTCTTAGTCTAGATTTTGCTCTATCCTACCCTAAAATGGGGTTGCACGAAAGGAGGGGTAAGGCCTTGAATCCACCACGCTGGCCAAGCGCGGGTTGAGTTCTTTGCGTGCCCTCAAGAAATGAATAAACCATTTTATAGGCATACGAGGTTTGACCACGATGTTTTCCTTTACCGTTAAAGCAAGTGATAATTATTAATACACACTTAACTTTTACGTACTATATTATTACATGCAACGAGAACCTCTTCACTTAGTCGCTAGTGATGCAATAACACATTGTTTCATCTAAATAATCGGAGGAACTATAAGAACAATGGATAGATAACATCTACATACATTTTACACTGAATGCCAGACATGTATATTATTGTATGAAACTCGATTTCTGTATGTTATTATTTCTAAATTCGACAGTAAATTGAGTCATTACGTTTTATTATAACTAGAGTACAAATATTCTAGTATTATTTCGTAGGGTCATTAATTATCTTAACTACTGCAATGAGTAACTTGTTAAATAAAATGAGAATCTAGCAGCTTTTTTCAAGAACCACCGTATATTTTGGTGCACTAAAATGTATCACTGGTACGGTTTTATAAAAACTCATTTTTTATACGGATGTATAAAAAATGAGTCAGTCAGCCTATTAAATCAATCCATTATTTTTTATTGTTCTCAATCTTATTATGACTTACAAGCGAGCAGCATAGCATCATCTCTTTCTTCAATCACATCTAAAATACATTTGCATTTTTAGTTAGAATGACTATTTATTACAGGGTTATTAAAATTGTTTACTGTATTTCTGCTTTAAGCCCCAAAAACCTTAATTTAAAAACAATATAAAAGCCTAATAGATTAGAAAAGCCTAGTAATGTAGGTAAAAAAATAAAGGAACATTACTCAAAATTTTGCAAACATTAACTAAAAAGAAAGTCTAACAAACTAATGAGTAACCACAAACAAACTCTCTCGTTAAAGACAAACTTACTGTTTAACTAAATTACTCAGTTGCGTAAAACAGAAGTCTAATTTATAGTAATAGTCATGAAATGGTCAGTCATCAACAATCATCAATCATTTCATTCATGATCATGACTTTAAGGTTTACGGTTAAGGTGTAAATAACGTTGCGTATTAACATTCTTAGATTTTTACGTGAAGATTGACTGATTTTCTCGGTTTTTGATACAAATGAGAATTAATTGAAACATGCAGATTTGTACTTGGATATATGTCGTTGTACCCAGAAATATAACTACAAACCTGAAAGTCAATAGTCAAATGATAAAATTAGGTTAGTTTCTCTCATCCAGTAATAGGAACTCCCTTTGGCTTAGAGATCAGGCATTAGTATTCAGGCACCTTTTTAAAACTGGTTGAGTATTCCGTCAAAATGTTCTTGAAGTAGGATGAAGTAACTCCAAATAAGATTTTTAGTATGGTATTGTCGATATACTTTTGAAAGTTTCGTTTACTCGACAACCTCATAAGGTTAATTTGTTATACAAATTATTTACAATAAGACAGCTAACAACGTGTTAAAAAGCCTTTAGAAAACTAACAGCTACTTTCAAAATGTCCTGCGGCATCAACAAACAAAAACAAATGACTGTAACCCTAAGTAGAACGAACCAATATAAAAACCACCAAATACATGATTGACGTAACGTGCTTTGACAAGTTGGTCAATTTCATATCTCCATTTCGTCGTAGTCACTTGATCAGTTCGATCAATTCGTGATCAGACGGCTGCCAATGCTGCCATTGAGATTGACATGGTTTAGAAGCATTACTGTTATGACCTTGGGTAAACAAACAAGGGACAAAGAGACCGCAGGTGTGTACTTTCCCCCTTACTCATTGATGCTTACTGTCATGTTTCAATTGTTTTGTTTTTTGAATCTGACAGTGTTTTGTTTAGTTTCTTTTCTTACCTTTTTGGTATGCATGAAAGTTGGAAGTTAGGTAGATATTTAGATTATTCTTAGATAATGGAAAGTCCTAGACGCTTAAAGCTGTTGCTATGAACGCTGAATAGAGAATAGCACAAAATAACTTAATTATTATGATAGTACGGCTTCCTATATGTCTTGCAAAAGTAGGATATCGTTTTATATAAATTTATAGGTATCATATTAATACATTTTGGATATTTTAATTGCGAACGATATTCGCATACAATTCGTTACAGTGCGTAATATAAAATAGTAGATCGTTCGCAATAAAATAATGATGGGTGCCGCACCTGGTCACGACATCATTCACGGATCTAGATGTAATATGTTCATACAACACACATCTTCCGAACAGCCTTCATTGAAAGCATATGTAATTCAAATAGCTCAAACACGACTATTCAATGTAGTTCGAGGTCGAGTTCTCGTTAGTGTTGAGTTGTATATGTGTCGCAAGTAGACCCAAGACCCCCGGCTATCATCAATCAATATGCTCAATGAGACCAATCAGATCGCTAATGTTGATAATTAATCGTTTAATAGGAATGATAACGGAAGCATGCTAAAAGGTAAATGCAATTGCACCGGTATACGTAAAAGCTGTGTTTTTTAAAACAAAAAAGATTATTTTGCCCAAATTGTGTGATGTTCTATCTATCTGTAAGTACTTGTCTTTATTTTGATGTGAAGTGTAGCGACTATGATGCCAATTCCTCAGATTGCTAGTTAAAATGATATTACACTATTACAGACTTAATCTATCTAAATCAAGATAATAACAAAAAGAGTCTTGGATGATAAAATAAAGACTCTGCATATTGCACAAGAAACTTTGCAAATTGATAAAACTTTTGTACCAATTACATCAGCTTCGAAAAAAGACTTTCGATTTCATTGATTTTTATTTAGTCCTTACCAGTCGGGTACAAGTAGAATACACAAGTATAACAATAAAAAGGACATTTTATTGATCCTTAAGAAGTCTTCACTATAAAATCCGTCCGAGTGCGAGTCGGACTGAAGGATGAAGGGTCACGTAGCATTACATATAAAAGTCCACGTTTTTTGTATGGAAGCGCCACTGATATATTTATTTTATTCAGTTGTTGTTATAGCGGTAATAGAAATACATCGTTTACCTATCCCTGATTATAAGATTCTGCCTGATATCGGACAGACGTATAGCAAAGGCTAACCCTCTAATTCATAAAAATATATGAAGTTATAAAAGGCTTATAAAGAGTTCTGTTTCTTTCACTCCTTAGCGAAATGAAAAAGAGAAAACATATTATGGTAGTTGTTTAACTAAAATAGGTTTATAATGTGTTTGTGAATAAGAAGGTTAATATTACGATACCGTTTTTAAAATGCAAGTTTAATTATGTTTAAGCTGTTTGTTTTATAAATCTCTGGCATAATAATTACTACTGTTAACTAAAGCTTGAGACTGAGCTCTTTGAATCTAAATGATACGGTTTCGTAATTTGAGAATAGATTATACGTTATGCACATACAATTAAGTATTCAATGATAATCGGTTTTGTTGTTACAAAATGTAGTTGTATACACATTTCACGCTGTTGTTAAGTTAGTAATAATAATATGTTAATATTTAAATATGCATTGACGTCATCATCAAACTTTACCATTTCTACGCTTGGATACTATGTATCTATCTTCTTTTCTTGAAGTAATAGAATTATAGATAATCGCACCAAATCTGTGGTGTTGTGACGCAGGTTTGTTATAATATAGTACAGTATACGCTTCTCAAGGCTCGGAAAACAGTTTAGCTAATACTGCAGTTTTATCCAATACTTACTACAGTCGTGGGTACATATAGGTCCTATCGTTTTAGCTTTCCCTATTCTAAAAATCCGTAATTTAATTTCAGGATGCTATCATAAATGAAAATCCGAATAAATATGACAAGCAGTGACTTAAAATCTACACCTATTACTGCATGTTAAGCTCTTTAGTATGCCTGAATAATTACATTGTTGAATCTAATCAACTGATTACTGAGATAGCCTTCCAATTTAGAAATGTAGATCATGTTTAGCGAGAATTTGATTAAATCTAACTCATATGGGTGCGGCCCAATATTTGCTCATTGCACAGCCAGTACCGCCACTAATCGTCACTTCTTGCTGACATTGGCCCTCTTTGGCCAAACTATTTGAACCAATTAGACGCCAACTCATTATTTTTATTTATTTTTCACGATTCTTTAATATTGCTCCAATAACTCTACTAAATTTTATGGCCTAATAAGTAAACATGTTTCATTGCTTGTTAATCATTCTCGTGACCTGAATATAGAAGCGTTGTAATTATATAATAAGGCTGTGTACAAGGCGAAATATGATATTTACTGATTTGGCTGACGGTTTAATGGTTACTAAAGGAACGATTAACTTATATAAATACCATCTTCGTATAATAACTTCCTTTATCGATAAACCCAAGTTTAATGTCATTATTAGTTTGTATTCATGACATTGAATACGAGCCTTTAATTAACAATAAATAAATCCAAAACCAATACTTATATTGTAAAGCTGAAGAGTCTGTTTGTTTGTTTTAACGCGCTAATCACAGGAACTACTGATTCGAATTGAAGTAACATTCTCGTGTCAAATAGTCGAGCACGAGGCTTATCTAATCTTATTAGGAGCGGAGTAGCAATTATAGAAATGATGTGAGATCAGGAAGACCAACGTCCATATTATTATGTTCTTTATCCAACAGAGTTTGATTGGCAGCAATATACAGTGACCTCACTTCTATACGGCTTTATTCCGGCATTTCTCTCACCATAAACAAGCATTATGAAATATAATCATTCTATAAAAAACAATGTTACCGATACGTGTACTTACAAATCTTAAAATTTCCTCATTCCGGATTCCTTTACATGTATTTTTACGCCCTACATCCTTGTCCCTTCAGGGTTGAACTGTTCAATGTAAATATCGTATTATTATATAAAACAACAAATTGTTGCGTCACTTACTTGCATTGAACTGAAATAAACATTGAACTTTAGGCGTTTAAATAATGTTAATTATGCTTCCAGTATCAGATGCGATATTTTACTACTTAAATTACTCAAAACACTGGCTGTTAGAGTAAAAATAGAATTTGAAGTCAGTAAGATTACTACGACTGACAATAAAACAAAATTTACAATTATACTTATAAAATGTATAAACTAATATATTCGGTAAGTAATAAATATCAATTGCACACAAGTTATGGAGTTAGGACTAACGATGTCATGCGACTTTTCAACTCAATGTATCTCCGTAATTATTGATAAGACTACTCATAATTAATATAACTATAAATAACTGGCTATTGACTTCATAAAAAATAACAAACCATTTTACGAACAGAATACCGATCATATGTGCCACAGTTATCCATGTCGTACCATTCAATGCATATAAGCCCCAACACAAATTGGGAACTAGGTATAACTCACTAGTTGACCCCCGCAACTTCGCTTGCGTCACATAAGAGAGAATGGGTGAAAATTTTCCCCGTTTTTGTAACATTTTTTACTGATACTCTGCTCCTATTGGCCGTAGCGTGATGTAGATAATATCGCCTATAGCCATAAACGGGCTATCTAACACCGAAAGAATTTTTAAAACCGGACCAGTAGTTCTTGAGATTAGCGCGTTCAAACAAACAAACAAACTCTTCAACTTTATAATATTAGTATATAGATAGTCGTTAGACATAACCTGTCTAGTCCTTGTATGATTTCAAAGTACACAATTACCCAATAATGTAATAACTGATACTTATTACGATTGTTCGTTAGATTCTTAATCGGATTATATACAGCCTTATATGGGAGGTTCTAATTCAAACGATCTGTGTAAGCTATAATTGGACTTGCTACAGTATGGATTTCGCAGGTTTTTGCAATATACTTGTGACGAAAGAGCTGTTGGTTCTCGAAGATCTAGTTTTAACCTTATTTTTCTAATTAGGACTCGGTTAGTTACTGTCGTTGACGACAGTTCGGTCAACTAAAAACAAACTTAGAAGAAAAAAATGTATACATTTACGTTATCTTAAGTAAGTACATGGGATTTAAACTACTTCCAAAGAAAATCTAAAGCTTTGTCGATTGAAAACTGTAAATGCAGAGCAAACTCCCCCTGCTAAATAACTTAGGGTGATGACAATTTAATCCATAAAAGATGGCAGGAGAATAATCAGCAGAATGAATAAACCAGATACATAGTATTATAAGTAAATTGCTTCTAATAGTAAACATTTATAAAAAACAACAACATCGAAGTGTGAATAAAATTAATTGCAACATTTCATTATCCAATTGTAGACATAGAGACTCCTTATTAAGTTGGGATCAATTAAAATACAATCATTTCAATCATCAAGTATGTTGTACAAATGAGTGTAATAGAATGCGTTATTAGTGCCATGTGCACCGGATAATTACGATTGAACAAGTTAATCAGTTATGATTAAATTGTTAATGTTTAATACATTATTAACAAGGCAAATAGGAGCGCTGTGGTGTGGGTTTTTACCTAGGCTTAACATTTTGTCTTTTCGAAACAGACATATCACCGTCAAGAAAATAATAACTTTGGGCTGCACTTATCGAAAATGAGATATCTAAAAGCGTATTGTATTATGTAAAAGTTGCAGATTTTTTGGCAATTTATTTCTTTCTATAACTTGTCGGCTTCTTCTGAATTAAATCAGTTGACTCAATTTTCATGTATATTTACCTATTATGCTATAGCCTGAAATGTATAGTGAAGGTTTCTACGTCGCGTTTTTTCAGGAGAGTTCAGCACAAGCAAGTTTGCGTGTCAAGTTCCTACAACATCTAATCTAAATCAAAACACATTGAGAAATTGCATAATTCGTCAATACATTACCTACGCACTCATTTAATTATGTTTATCTGGAAACCAATTAAGTTTGTCGCTATGTATGTCATATGCCTTGATAGGTGTCAAGTGCGAATTTTATATCCAGTATAATGACTATTGAGACATGCCACCGTACTGTATGAGATCTAAGAATCAGTAAAGCCGGTTAAGAATTGCAACACTCATTATCATATTAATCTATCAAATGTATGCCTTATCCTGTCAGCTAGGCTTTCTAATAGGTTTAAAAGAGTTCAATAACGTATTGAAATAGTCTCGACTTGAATTACATTTTGTAATCTCAGCAGTCGAAGTAAAGTATGCCTAAATAAATCACTATGAAATTACAAATGTCGGCTAAAATCTGTAACATCGAAATAAGGCAAAGTAAACGAATTATAGACGAGTTGTTTTCCGGCTTGTCTCATTTTATTGGCTCTTTTTCCGCAATCAGTTTTGGTAATAGCATGTCTGAATGATGAAACCGATTAATGTATAAAATACTAGAATCAGACGGACAGAGATGTTACGTAAACGACCCGAGTGCCATCCAACGTCTGCCGCAGACAACTTACAATGTCGCTTGTCACAATCCCTTTGTCACAAAAAAAAAGGTATGGTAAAGCCTTTGTCAATACAAGAATTCTCGCTAATATTCTCCACAATTTGCAAGCAGACAGTTTTGGCAAGACAAATGAAATGCATGGAGCAATGAAAGCCTTAAACACTCGCATCCATAAATACATCTTTGGAATTGTTGCGTACCACAAATGAATACACAAATACCTGTGTAATTGGGAATTATTCATGAGTTACGTACATACGTAATTGAAGTATAGTTTACCGAGCGGTCTTGTTTTTAAAATGACATTAAAACATCCGTTCGGAAATAAACGTGTACTACAAGTTGATTACTTGTCATGCGACCTTCTTGGGATCAGTTACGACTATTAAACGAAAACGAAGTTTTACTTGCGCAAGTATCAATAAATCCATGTCCACTTGTAATTTATAGATAAGCCTGAATAAATTAATTGCGAAATGATTTTTTTCTCATAGACATGTTTGTAAGTGATAAACGAACTGTAAGACAAAATGTTTCGTTTAGATACAAGGATATAATTAGTAGAATTAGTAATTAGCTCCATAAGCCCACGTTTCTAGTTTGCATTTTTAAAGTCGTCGTAAAAAACTCAATTAGGGTCTATTTCAGAAATAAGTTCGTTAAAGTTAATTAACCGAATAAAATGATCCGTATTCGTGACTTGAAGCAATAACTTACGCTAAACGATCCACATAAAGTAGGTACAAACTACTTAAAAGGCAAAAAAGTAACGAAAAAGCTAATCAATAGTTAAAAATAAAATGTAGTCACAATCTTATTTGCATTCAGCACCTATAAAATTTCGGTATAAACCCCAAGGCAACAAAAGTATTTACCGAGTGCCATATTTTTCTTTATTTTATATCTTCTGTCACACAAGAAACTATCCTTGACACTTAACACATTCTGAAAAGTAATAGTCTTAGAAAATGTATAGAAATTAATTCGCAAACCTTGACAAATATTATCAACTAAAATAACTTAACGTCCATTACAGTGTACGAATATAGACAGCCACAATAAGTTTCGTAAATCAAATTGGAGTACTTTAGTAGGTCGACAGTAATATGTTACACATGGCGCTAGATAAGCACTAGGCTGCCTAGATCTGAGCTAAGTTAGTACTAAGGTGTGACACTTAATAGCTTGATACTATTTACTTAATGTCCAATAAAGTATATTGAGCAAGTATTAATTTGTTTGTAGATAACATTGTTGTCAGGAATGTTTAAGTTTATAGAAATATTTTAAAGAAAAATGTTTAGAAATATCTTAGCATCTTTATGACTTTATTAGATATCTTTCATTTTCGTACATTAAATGGTCAAATATTGTAGCGAAATTGTCTAAATCGTTAAAGCCGGACGCAACAATCGACCGTGAGGACTGGAAATATTAGGGAGACCTTTGCAGCAATGACACAGAGAGAGAAAGAGACTAAATAAAGAAACAGTAAAATTATTATTTTTAAAATCGGCTTTGAAAAGTAACATACCATATAAGTTTTATATTATGGTATACAATTAATTAAAGCCTGAAGCAACTCATAAGTTGTTGCAATAAAATAGCTAAATAACATTAAACTCCTACACAAAATGTAGCATACTTGTAATTATTTAGTTTATAATCTTATAATGTGTACAAACGCGAAACATTTGATGCAATCGCACTTAATTGCTTAAAGTAAGTGAGTCAGCTTTACTTAATTCATTACTCTTCAAGCGTTATATTTAGAGAACCTCTTAATACTACTACACTATTCGAAGTCATACATATTATAATGTCCGAAATACTTACTTAAATTGCGCTAATTAAACAGAGACAGAAAAACGTTAAATTATAAAGACGTATTTAATTGGTTAGGCACCTTGTCATTATCATTTAATTGTGGCAATTGTTTTCATATAATTGCTGTCACGTTAATTATCTAATAGGTTCTCCTGTACATATCAATACGCCGTGAAACTGATACAGATTATTCCAGAAGTATATTAACATCTTTAGTAAAATACAAGTAATATCACACTCCGTATCGGTGCAATACCAAAATGCGGTTTCAAAGTTTCAGCAAAACAGTTTCCGTATTCCGAAATAGTATAAAAACTAAATTGAGCGTCTCACAGGTGAATAAACATATTTCAATAAAGCATTTGTTTGTTGCATTTTGTGAGGGCAATTTCACGAGGTAGTTTCATCATTAGATGTATTTCACGGTTCAACATCTCCAATAAAGTGTAACGTTTACATCATTTGCATTCGACACATTGTCATCTGTATCGAAACGAAAAGAAAAGAAAATGTGATTGCTTTAAAACAACTTTCGTGTAATGTTTTTGCAATGATATTTTACTTAAAAGTATGTTTATTGAAACCGCAAAAGTATTAGTTCGGACTATTGTTTGGTTACCGCAATATTACAAATTGAACAAACGAAATTATTGAAAATAAGTGAAACATATTTAAAACGTGAAGAAAAATTATTCATGGACAGAAAAATGTATCAAATTTGGCATTGGTTTGCAAGCCTTTTACAATATTGATATTTGTTCAAACTGTGCCTAAATCGTTAGTAATTTAGTCCATCCAAGGCGTATTTACCCATATTAATGATGTAGGCGTCTTTATGCATATTAAAATGAGCCGAACTCTTTAACATGTTATGTACCTACATACAACATCAATAGCTTTAACAAACATGTAGGTATTTTTACATTCTCCTTCATTTGCATTCCTCAATTTACGTAATTTGTGATCGTATCTTTCGGAATAACCAAATAAGCGAATGGAATCTATACTTACATACCAAGTGTTTGTAAATGCCAAAGTAATTTTGCTGTCTTTCTGTTGGACAAATTATAACTTATCATTATCCTAGGCTAGTTCTTTTGGCTCCTTCTGTATTATATCCAATTATACTGAACCTTAACACCTTAACATAATATTATTTGCGATGAAGGTGTTTTTTTAGGGGAATTGTGACCACCATAGAATGTGACCATAGTACTTGTTGTAGTTGAAAAGAATACTTTCTCAATGCAGCGAATTAAGCTGTTTGCGCCAATGAAATATTACATAAGTATTTTATTTAAACTCCAGAACGTGGATTCTAGGAGTTTCTCTTAGGTGATAAGACAGTCATATTATTATGTATGTTAGTATATTCAGTTGTTAGTCTAGTACACTTAAAAGTATGAAGTTTTTAATGAATGTAGAGATCAAACGCGAACTCAAACGCGACACGACTCAACATCAACTCTCCTGATATATTCGCTCAAATTGCTATCGACTGTGCAATATCTAAATTGGTCAATTTGTTTGATGTTAATACAAATTGGATAACGATACGATACAGCTGTACCTAGTATATACGTTATACATTATGTTACGATATATCTTACTATGTATGAATAGCAGTACTTCAAAAGCAAGAGTTGTATAGTTCCCTTGTGACTAAGACGTAAAACGTAACTATGAGATCCTGCGGTGCTTTGAAAATAGCTCATAAACATAGGGACCGTTTTATTATTGAATTTAATTAGAACAGTTTCTGGTGTTGGCTTCAAACGTCGGGCAGACATCACTCAACGATCTCCCAAGCTTAAAAACTTACTAACTAATTACGTTTAAGTTTAGTGTAACCGTAAAGTTGTCAGTTATTAATATCACCGCTTTCTATTCTATATCCGTAGTCTAGATTGTCAGGTACCTAGGTGCTAAAAATCATACGACCGTGA
The DNA here is from genome assembly GCF_050436995.1 of Anticarsia gemmatalis. Lineage (NCBI taxonomy): Eukaryota > Metazoa > Arthropoda > Insecta > Lepidoptera > Erebidae > Anticarsia > Anticarsia gemmatalis. The sequence goes on from NC_134755.1 coordinate 9,329,044, forward strand.
AATGGAAAGTAAATGATTGTGCAAATCTATAACAGTGATATAATATTGGAGATCTCACGAACTATTGCGATTGCACCAAATGATTTGTTTAAACTAGATTTGTTTTGATCTGTGCTAATGTAACAATGAGTTTGTAATCATTCGCTAGTATTTACCGGTCTATCTGTGAATGGACAAAAAACAGAGCGTATCCATTACGATTAGGGGCAATAGACGCGCAATCGTTGAAGCTTGTTTGCTAATCCGTTGAAATAGTCACTTGACGGATATCGTTTATTCGTAGCAGAGACTAAGAGACGCAATGTTTGATTCTAGTTCATTTTAGAGGATTTGAAGTCGGGATATGGAGATATTTTTGATAACACTGTAAAATGCGTGGTTTTCTTCTGCTTTTATCTCTCACATAGATAACGGTATGTTCATTTCCAACTTCAATTCATCTATCAAATACTAGTAGAAATCATATACCAGCATCATATTGCTCCTTGAATACAAAAGGGCCACAACTCAAAAAAAAATGAAAATCGATTTATTGCAAAAATGACACCAGAACCACCTATATTTTATAGTAAAAAAAAAAGCCCCCATCATTTTTGCTTATAATAACTAACTAAACTTGGTGGTGCCTAAATACGTAGTGTTTCATAAAGCACTATTATATTCGGATTTAGTACAAACACAATATAAAGCTAATTTATTGCTGTCTTACAACTCTACTAAAATCTCAATTGAAAGTTCAGACAGTCTAATGAAAGTGTAGCGTACTAACAACTTGTGATAATGATCTTTGTTGCTTGTTCATACATTTATTCACACCCACACTACGTGACATTTACACCACTCTACACACTTGTTATACAAATGATTTATAGCGAATATCAATTACTACACAACTAAGGTGTTCTTAACCTAATAAAGTTACCAACCAAAAACAAAATGGTCGAATTATTCGTTGCCCAAGTGCCAGATAAATATCTTCTAAAATACAACCAACTAGAATAAACCGAAGGCTCTATTTAAGATCATATCTCAACGTATTACTTCTTAGATAATGATGAATTAAAAGTGTAATAAAGGTTATTATATCGTGCTCAATGTCAGCTAACAAATGCCAACAAGAACTTGTCAGCGGATAAGTGATTAACATTAAACGTTTTTAGCCCACTGGACTTCTCTAAATGCCAACTCTATGGGCAACCGCAAAAGATGTCCATTTACCTCACCGTCGGACGTTCTATTTCATAACGTTACAAAACGCAAAAAGAAGTCTGTGACGGTTGCGGTAACAAATAAATACCGTTGACTAAACACTGAATCACTCGCTTCGTGTAAGATAAATTCTTATCTGTAACGAGCGCCGAATAAAAGAGATTCCACACGGCGATTAGAGCGCCTCGTTGAAGGGCACTTAATTGCGTACTGACTTACTGAGTGAGCACGTGAAAAGTAGATCAATAGGCGAAGCTTCGGAGTCATATGACTGCGAAGGTCGACGTGAGCGCATCCGTTAGGGGGGATGGCATAGACGCTCTACGCCTTTCTGTTACCTTCAAATTGAGATTCTAACGCTTTACTGTAATTAATGGACATAAAATTTGAAAATTTAAGACTGCTATTTACTGTACCTACAATTCGAATTCTACATTCCGCAACAATTGCAACATACCAACGGGCTCAGCTGACAGCGAGCAGCTGATCGTGAATTTTCGTTTCACTGTTACGCATCAAATCAAATACTTTTTATAATGTAGTAACTAACACGAAACTTTCGTAAGATGAGCACATTAGAAATATAATATCTGCAATAGTACATCATGTTGTGTCAATTAATTGTGACCTACTTTTACGCAATTTTATATCCGAACATAAGATCATTGTGTGATGACGATATGTATGAAAGTTTACACGAACAAAGGTGGAAGTATCACTAGATTTAAGCTTTAAGAAGATAATCTTTATTGAATGTATTTATGAGACAGTCAACGTTCTTCATTGAACTAGGTCATTTTTAATTCCGCATATCAGTCAAGTATTCTTAAAATAATTTCTCAAAAAAACACGTTCAAGAACTTTGCATTGACTTTAAATAAATATTAAAATTTTGATTAATCTGGTTTCGGCCACTTTTGTTGATAAACAGTACCAATTATGGTGCTTTAATTACTGGTTTCAAGAGCTACTACTCAAAAATGTTACTGCATTTTGTTTTGCAATTAATTGGCGAATTGTCGAATGACCAAAAACAGAGCGTTTCCGTTTTCACTAAGGTCGTTGAATTCGGAGTATTTCTTCATCCAGGAAGTTCTTGAAATATCTGGCTAAAAGGATTTTTATTGAGTTTCAAGGCAGATGTATTTTCGATGTAGTGAATAATGACTGCTTTTGGATATTGCGTGAAGTAAAGCCGTTCGATGCTTATCTTAATGTAACAAACAACACTACCAGAGGTGCAGCTAACGATTGTAAAACTAAAATTAAATGCTTGTTTTAAGCAATTACGATTAAGGTTTCACACCTAACTTATCTACCTATGTATTTTAGTTTTTAAATTATAGATGGGAACAAAACGGGTTGAAAAATTTCTACATGTTGCAATTTTTTCCTGCAGCATCCAACCACACTAATGAACGCTATCTACCATCATTTCCCACCTACAGCTATTATAAAATATTCATAATAATAGACCATTAGTTAAACATACATGTATTTGATTGTCACTCGGCCTGCGCAGGCGCATGTGGGCGGCCCAAGTGTTACATTTCGTAAATCAACGGGTCACGGAGCGGTCCCGGACCATGAAGGCATGTATGAATGCTACCATATGGCCTTTGACTAATTGCCTAATAAGTCAATATTCAGCTTATTAATGACCTGCAACAACGGTAATGTGTTGCGTTTGAAAAATTATTCACGAATGTTATTATGGAACAATAATATATTGATTTATTGTTGAACGGCAAAGTATGTTGTATCGTTTGCGTTTGCTATTCTGTAATGAACATGTTTTTGAATAAATAGACGTATACATTTTAGGATTAGGTATGTCTTCATGATTAGAAAGTTGCTTTTTAACTTTTGTAATTGATTTCGAAAAGGACGTATTCCCACGTTCAATTTTTTATTGCATGAGAAGCTTCAAAGATTTCAGCTTCTTTTATTTTGCCAATAGGTTTAGAGCTACAGTTTTAAATTTGTTATAGACTTATTTCTAACGACGTATACACTGTTACTATTAATGAATTTAGACCATTAACTTTGTCTAATAAATTACCATTTGATTATTTGAAAGGCGAACTAACCGTAATATATGCCTATGACCAGCTGCAAACAGAAATATGAACAACTATCTAATCTACGTTTGAAACAAAATAAATTAATGTTCGAGCTTTAGGACATAAAATTAAGTGCTGAATTGGGCCCTAGTCGGTTAATTAATCAGAGATACTAGTTAAATTTTAAGGTGGGCACGGTTGGTGCTCTTTTCACCATTTCAAAGTAGAACACAAGTTATATGCTTTAAATAAAGTCATCATCGTCGAGACATCATTATTATAACGAATTTTAATCACCATTGACACCTAATCTATTTGTAAACACGCGAAAGGGTCATTTCGTGATTTGCCGCGCCCAATATATAATAATCATAATTCCCTTAAGGTTTCGTCTCGATATTGATCTGCGCATGAGTGGTTTATAACCGCATCTGTCAAATTGTGGTTCTGCCAGGGTCACACGTTGTAACGATTCAGTTATTTGATAAATTCAAACTTACACAATTGTTGAAGGGATAAAATCTACTGTTGACTTAAAGAGACAGCCTTGACAAATTTTATCATGTTTACAATTTTACATTCGTTTTATGTGGGAGATAATGTCAGTAGACTTTCACACATATTATTATGGACTTTATCCATTTGATCTGAAATTTCTTGTCTATGATCTGCATCTTAGGCAAGAAATTTCAATTGGAAAACAAGAACAGTTCCAATATTTTGGAACTGTTCTTGTTTTCAGAACTTACCGTGAATTTTAGTGCCAGGATATTATCTCAATAATCCTAATAATTTTGTAGCACTCAAAAAGTATACTTTTCGTGGTGTCTTGCAAAGTCGCTGATTAGGTGGTCATGTCATCCGCGCTGAGAAAAAAGACTTCTTTTTAATTTATTATCTAAAGTGAACTTAAGATTTGTATTCAAATCAGCCAGTGTTTTAAGTACATATCAATCACTAACATAATGACCATTGCTTATATTTATTGCTAGTTCTACAATATTGTGCATCTTCATAAATCAAATGTTTCAACAGTGCGGCTGAACAATAAGTCACGTGTTAGGCTAGACGGGAGTTGCGCAATCAGTAGCAACACTTGTACTTACATACGATCCATACCATATATTCTGACTTGAAATTCCAAAATTGACTAAACCATAGACGCACACGCACAGACGCTAGCCAGACAGAAGAGAGTGAAAGTGACAGATTAAACAAGGGACCTGGCGCAGATAAGGCTTTTTCTTGCCTAATATTAAAAGGGAATAGATTTCAGTCAGTTTGCGCCCACAGCCTGTTTAATCTGCGCTAAAACGTTAAGAAGTTCTTAATAGTAATAAATAAAAAATTTAATCGCCTGAATATCTGTATGGATCTTTTAGAGGAATACGATGCAGTGGCACAGCTTTTTATGTCCACACCCTGTTCTGGGTCTTACGTCTTTTTTGTCTTGGTACTTGCACTTAGTTAATACAAACATATTCCCAGTTCAACAAACTGGTTGCTGAAACAGATATAGAAACAACTTTTTTAAAGATATTATAGGTTTTTATTGATTAGACGTCCGTTCCAGAATCGCAATAATAAAAACTATTCGCTGGAACAGGTACTATTTCATATTTCCAAATGCGAACTGCTAAAGAAATTGTCGGTGTGATAAATTGAGTAATGATTTGGTTGTAGTAAATAAAGTAAGTATCGGGCGGTAACAAAATAACTACTTTTTAGTGTCGAGTCAGTTATGAACAGATTTTAATATACTGATACTGAGCCCATCTTTCGGAATATATCGTTTATGAAAAATAACGACGAAGCATCTCTTTCGTTACATCTCATCACTTTTGTTTGGTACATTTTAGGTTAAGACCTTCTATTTTAAGTTAACCTTTTTTTTTAATATTCAACTTACCTTCTCGATAAAATCCATATATATAAAACTCAAAGTAATAGATAAACCTATGGCATTATTATTACACTTATGGCAACCACGTAGCAAATGACTTCAGGGTACGATTGTTAATAAAGATCAACAGGATTATATGTGTCAATCTCGCATTACAATTTATAATGGCGTGTTTTACACACCCATAATGTCTACAATCACATTACATAAAGTATTATCAAGAATCAGACCATGTCGTACAAATTGTCAAGTTTACCTACGCGTTAAGACCTTCGCGAAACCATTAATCAGTGCAAGATATTTGCCAATCTGCGACAATGATCATATTTCATTACGACTATTATTAATTATTATTGCTTTTTTTAGTTGTCATTAGGTCAGCTACTTAATATAATATTATGTATCTGGATTAATCTATCATGGATATTTGCCAACTTGATAGTATGGCTGAAATCTGTAGTGTCTTAAAGCACTTAGTTAATCCAGTGACAGTGCGGCCGACATTGGTTAATGAAAGCTATTATCGGCAACGGCAAGGAAAAAAGATCCTTCGGCATCCTTACGCACCGATGATAATGCTTCGGTATGTCACAAAAATGGTTTCGAAATAGCTATAGTAATATATCTGAATTAGTAAAGGTATGTAAGTATAACAAATTTCGATTTTATCATACAATTTGAACATCTTGAATCCTCGACACGCACTGGACCAATAGTATTGAACGCACAATACAGTATTATCTCATAAATATATGTCTGTATATACCTTGCTAATTAAATAATAAGCTTTCAAAAGTGGCCAGGAGGTCTGACCTGTTCAGATTGATAATGATTTTAGCACTGGTGGTAAAGGCCAAGGCTTGTATGTAGGTAAGGCCAAATTGTCACTTTTGATTGAACAAGAGAGGTGTACATTTCTTTTATGTCTACGTTGATATGTTGTTTGTAATATGCTGTACCTACCTATGTACAACAAGTTAAAGATCTAATCATATTTCAGTCGACTTGAAGTCTGATAAATTGAACACGATCTTTCGAGGTTTTAACCCATTGCTAATCCACTGCTAGAGAAGGGTCGCTCCCCGAAATCGAGGGAGGGCTTTAAGTCCAACAGGCTAGCCATGTACGTGTTGGGGATTCTGCATGCCTCAAGAAATCTAGACGTTTTCCTTCACCGTTGCAGCAAGTGAAAACAATTTCTCACGAAATCACTGGAGATTTCTCTTATTATTTTATAAAAAAGAAGTCTATTTATGATAAAAGGATAAAGCATTCATCCTATCTAAATCATAGAAAGTAAGCTAAGTCTTATAGCAATCAAGACAAAAACTTTTCTCAGTACACAATATCTAGAAGTGTTTATAATTGGAAAATCACGATCCGCATTAATTTCCCACTATGAACAAAGAACAAAATAAACACACAACAATTTCAATAGAGATATCCTACCATTAATCTACATAGTTGATACAATCAATGGTGTGCAACAAGGAAGTCATCAGATTCAATCCTTGACGGCTGTACGTCATGCGCCGTCTCGCCGGTCACACAATGCATCTCAATGCGTGGAACACTATTAATCACTGGAAGAATATACACAAGGTTCACTTTGACCAGACAGTAAGAATTTTCGACCTTAAACACCTGACGTAATGTTTGTGGTTTATTTACGACGCTTTTGCCCGCTATGTGGTTTATGACTTAAGACATTTTTCATGCAAACTTTCATGCCTTATTTTAACCCCGTGGGGGCAGAATTGATCAAAATCTAGCGGATGCTTACGTTATAACATCTACCGGCATGACAAACAGCCCAACAGATCCGGGGGGTGGGTGATCTATCAACGCACAGCCTTGTGCGTTGATAGATTATAGATCACATTATTGAAATCAAAATTGATCTATCTGACAAACTCATTGAGATGATAAAATATTTACAAAGAAATTGACTAAAGAAAATAGAAACGAAAGTAAAAATTTTAATTTCTATTTTCTTTAGTAAATTTTCTTCAATGATATCTTAGTTTGCAGCAACAATAAAGAAAATCTTATCTTGGATTATACTTATGGTTTCCATCGCCACTACACTACATCTGTCTATACTAAACTACGGGAAAAGATACACAGATTTGATTATATTCCCATACAAAAATCACACGTTCCACATGTTGATAAATAATATGGAAATGAGACGAGACCCGTGCAATAGTAATAGTCGCCATCGGATAAGGAACCGCCAACACATGGGTGTCGCAAACTGTAGATCGAAGCGAGTGATACCGGGAGCCGTGGATAGTATAGCAACGTATTGCGCTAGTGTACTTATTTGATTGATGGACTACATTTCACGGCGGCAACACCTTCAAAAGATATGAGATCAAGTTTTAGACAGATTTATTGACAAATGGCTGCCTTTGGCCTAGTGGTCGTAACTCGCAGATCGGTAATCGTTTTTCAAGTTGAACGGTGTTATAGCGGTTTTCTCTGAGAAGGTACCCATTACAGAAGGCTTAAGTTTCTGTACTATCTAGTTAACTTAAGGTTTGTGTTTTTATTTGATATCTACTTCTGAACTTGTGCCAATTAATTCGAAATTTTATTTGCGAATTGCGGATTTTTTCTAAATAAACCTTAATTATCAAAAAATTTACTGCTTAGGATTTAAAAAAATTGCCCTGAGTACTAAAGAATTCACAAGATTTGACTCGTTACCATGCTATTTTCCACTCAGGTACTGTAAACAGTCGTATTGCAATATACAAAGATATCTTGAACTATTACTTTCGTAAGGAAACAATCTGAAGAGCAATAATTGCCGTTCTGTCGTGAACATTTAATAAGCAACATTTCGTTAGCCATTCACTTATCGATCTGATACCCAAACTATTGCTTCACGGCATAATCAATGTATTAAACTATTAAAGTCCATTAGACTTACGTCTCCGCGCGACAGGTTGGCCGGATGCAGTGCGTACATACGGTACATACCCGTATAATGTACTCGTATATTAAACGCATGTCGGCGCATGCGCAAGGCTCGCCCACCTCTCGCTCACGTACGCTACGAGCATGCGAACCTCGTAAATAGTGTCAACGCTAAATAACCCGCACATGCTGCATTTCGTTACACATTCTGTATCTTACTTATTAGACTCCATTTACTTCCATAAATTTTGTATTGCCTACTGCGCAAATCGTTTCTCAATAGTACTTACTAGATATCTTAGAAAATTGGGATCATTCGTAATGTTCTGCTCAACAATATTCAGGCATACCAGCGGCACTTCCTTTTATCACCCCTTTTGGGATGATAAACCAACAAAGTCGGATAGTTTTTACGCAGGGTGGAGAACTTTCATGCTTCGAGCAATTACTAAGAATTTGTTGGCAGAATACTTGAGCGAGGAACTTTATAGACTCTGGATTTAACTGCAACATAAAATAAAAAAGATAGCTAAAGCTGGATAAATTATATTACTAATAAAGTAAGCAATTAATCTTAACGTCGTCCTACGAACAAAACTACGATCAATTAGCAGAATTGTATTTCTAACAATACAATTTGTTACCGTATTCCTTTGTCTGTAATCAGATTATACATTGATCAATACGGCAAAATCAATTTGACCTATGAACTTCAAATATTGTTAAATCCATCGATCAACAATAGAATCGAAGATTAAAGTAATCAAATTGGACTCTATAATAAATCTTATTGCAATAACTAACACATACACACCAACAAACATAAGTAGGTAAGTACCTAGATACTAATTTAACATGTAAAAGGAACTGTCCATTGGTAAAACTTTCATGACAATTGTCGAACCGATGCGTAAATCGAATTTGGCTATATGATAGCTTGTAGGCATTACAGGTTAAGCAATATTCCGTGTGTTGCTTTACCAAAATTTTGAGAAAAAAGGTTCCTACCTTAGTTCGCAAAAATAAACTAGGTTTTCCGAGCGAAACCGTAGACAACGGCTTGTGCTAATTCTCTATGATAAATCTTTGGTTTAATACAAGGTACAGTTCAGTAGTGCAATTAACCCGCAAGCATTTGCCGGGGGTCAACCGGACCACTCGAATTGATTCCGCAGGTGGGTCGTGACGCAATCCCAATAGATTAATTACTTAACTTAAACGTGTACTTACGCCCTTATGAGTATAGGCGGGAGATATATTGTGACATGATTTTCTTCAATTAACGTCTCGTTGCGTTAGCCCTTTTGAAGTACCATTTAAGTTGAATAAATTATTATGACAATCTATGATGTTTAAACGACTGGACCTTGGAAAATTGTAAGACTATTAAGAGTCAAACGGTTTGCGTAATGTCTTTTTTTTTTATTCTTATTAGTATAAAACATTTTCTGCTGAAATACAACTTTTAAAGATCTCAAGACGAACTCCAAATAACTTTGCCCAAGATATTGTTTAAATTTTTCCTTTTTACCCAGCAGCGGGACACCCTACCAGGCAAAGGCCTCCCGCCTTTCCTTTCAAATCACACTATAGGCTCCAAGATCCGAACAGTCCTTGGATGCGTCTAGGTCATCCAGCCATCTTCGTTGGGGTTTCCCGCATTTGCGATGACCATTCCCTGACACCCAGTTGACGGATATATGAGCCGATCTACCCGTGTGTATGAGGGTAATGTGGTCAGTCCTGTCCCAATTCCTATTTTTATAAACTTAAAGAAATAATTTACAGCGCATTATGGACTCAGGACCATCAGGATCTTTGATCTGACTTAGAAGCAAATCCTTGTCCTTTTACTAACTAATACTTCATCGCACATTATGACTTGGTAATCTTACCTACCTCAAAACAAAGCAACTCATTATCACTATATGACTACCCCATCCAATCCTTAAAATTCCACAAACTTTATTTCTGTAAGCACCAATTACAATTGCGTAAATACGACTACAATGCGATAAATTAAATGTTCAAGATGTATAAATGCAACGACCAATTATCTTTTGTCGGAATCAATCTATGATAAATCGGAATGAAGAAATGTTTGATGAAACCAGCCTACTAACTAATTATAGCCACTCGGCCTATTTGATCGTAACTAATGAGAATTTTTCGCACAATTTAGTAAAAAACTAAATGTGCTAATAGGTAACTAATAATTGCTTCTTTAATAAATCTCTGAAACTAAACCAGAGCGCCAATTGCTAATATTGCGATAGTAAATCAAATATTTTTCCTCAAGGTAAGTCATATACACCTACATACCTCCTACCAGCCTTACTTATGTAATTTGTTTGGATACCTTTACTAATATTATAGACAATTTCAGAGAAAGTGGTAAGAATTTCAAAGTTTTTTTTTCTCTGAATCTGAAAAATCAGACAACTCCTTCAACTGCCGAAGTCTCAGTTTCGATTTCTGAGCACCATTACCGCGCTGACTCCAAAGGTTTAGTGAGTATTCGTACAGTAAAAGTTAAGTAGCTAAGAAATTGTGATTAAATGAAGGGTATAGTCTTCTTTATCAAAACAGAATCTTAAGTGCTGATTCTGTTTCTCGTTATTCATCATTTTAACTGTTATTTCTTCATACAGATAACTATAGAGTCGACGACACTTGAAATACTAGCTTTACTACATGCTAAGCATTTCAAATTGTAGTCTGACCGTCCATTGTTAGGAGCAACAATAAAATGCAATTGATTTGCAGTCATCCGTGCACCAGACTTATGTCGTAACAAATAGTAACAATGAGATAGACATATAGGTTATAGTATCATAACACTTTAGCGCAATTCTCCTTTCTAAGAGCACACGACAAATTAAATCATTTAAGTACTTTATTATCACCTTTATAGCTATGTGGTGAATGCTTACTATCTATTTAAACGCATTCTATATCCATACACGTTTATAAGTAAGTGTTGTTCTATTTCCGTTATAATGACATGCGGTGACATGCCGCATACCGGTAAAAGATTTGGCGTATAAAATGCCTGATCGACACGTATCCGATAACAATTATATTTAAATAGCGCCTGCCTGCGACTACATCTGCTAGTTTAGTTTTCCCGTTTTCATAACATTTTTATTCTCTCTTACATTTAGGTCATAGAGTGACGTAATGTTACTATAGCCTATAAGATGCTTTAATAAATGGACTATTCAACACTAAAAGAAATGTACAATTCGAATCAGTGGTTCCTGAGACAAGCGTGTTGAGACAAACAGACTCTTCTTCAGTTTAGAAGTATAGATATTGGTATAAGCAAAAAAGGAATTCTAGCCACTACTAGCTAGCCTATTACTTGAACTAGATTAAATGTTAGAAGTCCTTATAAAAACGTCTTACACGTAAACAGTTTAAGATAAATGACATAATGTCGAAATAACGACATGGGTCGATAAGTACACTTCCATTTTCGTTCTATTCTCGTGGAAATACACAATTATATGATTGAGAAAGACAGCTGTCGACCGTATTACAACATGCCTGGTTCAAACCTGTGGGCTATGGCTGAGACTAATCATCTATATGTTGTTTGAACCACTTAATTTTAATTGACGACACTAGGTACACCATTTTGTGTCGTACTTGTAAGTACATTTATGGGCCCTCACAGCTAATGCGATCGTGGTTAAGGCTCTACCTACATAACAGACTAAACGCTAATAATTAGGTTCATAAATTTGTAGAAATGATAGGTAATCGACGATCTTTTGGTAAGTATTCCTATAAAAATACCGAATTAGACAATTAAATGTATGGTGCTTTGAAAATGTCACGTGCAATGTTTAGCGTAGAATAGCGGTCAGCGAGTAAAATAACTTAGCAACTAATCGTACACCAACCGCATCTTCATAAGGCGTATCGCTACTTTATAAGGACGATATCGATGTACTTAACCGTGTCTAGAATTTATCTGTTCATCAGCTCTGGCCGGTTTACTTACTTACCTAAATATAGGAATGCTGAATCATCAATGTTTGGTCTTCTGAATGTCGACTTGGGATCTACGCGTCGTTAAAACCCAAATTAAGAGATTATTTAGATGATCTGCTCGCGTTCTTGTGACCATGATAGTGGAAAAATCCTGTCTAATGGCAAGAAACTAGGTAAAATTAGAATAAGTGCTTACTTTCGTGGATGTGGGATTTGGCACATCGGGTTTGGAATAGCAGAAATTAAATTATCACTCGTTAGCGCATGGAACAGAAAACTAATCATAAGTACTTATTCTGAAAACTTTTTTCCGGGCATTCATGCGATCTTCTCGAAAGTTACCCATCAAAGAATTGATTAAAATTAATTAAATGTTTCAAATCACTAGCCGCAACAAGTGTTTAATGAAGTGATGATATAAAACACTTTTTACTGACTTAAAAAGTGAATTCCTTCTCGGTAACTATCTCTTTTTCGTTTTCTGCGCTACCGATCGTTGGGCAAGCCGTTGGTGACGACCGCGGTAAGGCACCGTGAAATTAGCTGACTCTTTCAATAGTGTTGCGAGCTAATTATCCATTCAGACTCCGTGGATCTATCAACTATTGTATCAATTTCTGTTAGGTATACATCAATATGATTGTATTTCCGCTTCGAATTTTTAATGGGTAGATATCTCAGAGTACTTGGTAGATAGATATGACGGTAATAAGGTAGTTTTAAAGGTAGGTATTTACAGACCAGCGGGCTTATAACGTATCTCAGTTGACAGTTAGTTTACGTCATATTGATTGTCACTATTCAGTACATTGCTGCTTTGAAGTAACATGTTAATCATTATGATCTAAGGGAGAAAACAATGTTAAACAAAGTGGATTCCAAATAATTGTCAGTTGAGATACGTGATATCCCCCCAGCGTTGTGAAAAAAACGTCAGTCTGAAGCGATTCTTTACCTCGATATCTTGAGCTTGACATTCAAAATGTACTGCCGAAATAGTTTCTACGGAGCCGCTAGAGGCGCTGATCAGATTTTCCTGCGAAATTAATCGATAGCTAACCAGTTGCCGGTAGTCGATAGTGGAAAGTACGCGCTACTGTAGCGCGATTCTGCACAACTATCGAATATCGACAACCAACTAGCTATCGAGAAATTTTGTACGAAAATTGTCTTCCTCTTGTACTACGAGTGTAGATTGTACAGTAACTAGTTCAAATAAAAAACGATTATGTGCGTATAACAATTTATTATTACTAAATAAAAGGCACAGCACACTTACTTAGGGTTACTATTGAAACATAATCAACAAAAAATGTTTTTTTATTGCACTCTGTTTGAGCAAATGTTTTGGCAACCATTCAAACAAAAAAGGATAATATTCTTTCATAATTTTAGATCTCAAAATAAACGACAATTTTAAAAATGTTACTCTTATTTTACTAGGAACCCTTTTAGTTGCTATAAAAAGTATTTGCATACATTTAATTGCATTCAAAAATTAGCCTCATAGATTCAATATGGTGAAAAGATTACACTCATTATATGCAAAATGTTTCTTAATCAATATTTTTTCGAAGTTTACAAAAACAAAGTATTACATGATTTTATAGGTACTGGTAAATTACAAAAATATTTAGAGAAAATACACTTAGTAACTAGTAGGATACATATTTACTTTTTACTATAGAAATAGCCTTATTCATAGCCGTTGTACAAAATTTAGAACCGCCGTTTGGTTTTTATTATTATAAATAAACAATACAACTTAGGGCAACAATAGAAGGTGCATTAAACTGGAAATTAAAGAATACGTTTTTAACGAACATTATCTTAGAAGAATCACTTAGGTACGTTAGAAGTACACTTTACACATCACATAAGTAATTGCTAATTAATTGTCATCAATTTTACATTCTTCCATTGGACGTTTGAGTAGTTAGCTGGCGGTAAACAAATTCATTGTAATTTTGACTGTACCTACATAAATAGGTACTTTATGATTTTGTAAAACATAGAAAATTTCATAAAAAATATGCCTTGCGACTGAAAAGCACTTACAAACAAACGGCAGTTTCAACAATCTCAATCAGACATTACAAATAGCCTGGTACAATTCGATATGTTGTCCTTCAGCGGGTGTGATGGTCAATTGTCTGCTCGCCTTGAGGAACACGACAGTACCGGGCCGGACTTGTATCGGCTCTGTGTCGCAGACTGAACCAGTGCCGGCTGTGATGATGATGAGGCTGGGGCTTGAGCGGTTCGCTGTGTTGTAGGAGTCACCTTCCACCTAGGAGAAAGATGAAAAACATTTATATATTTGCTGCATTCATCGTTTGGTTCTTGAAATATGAACATGATGCAACATAAACAAAGATCAGAATTATCGTTAAATAGCAATCGACCAATGGTTAACCAATACTTTGCCTGCGCAAGTCTAATAATCTTTCATCGATGTTTATAAAGTTCTTCGTAAGCCAAATTCATGAATAAATCTTCCTTATGATGAGTTTGAGTCACTGCATTACACAGAGCGAAAGAACACCTTTGAAATCCACAGAAGCACAAAAAATATTCTCTAAACAATTATTTTATTTAACATTAAAAGTATTTTTTTTAAATTCTAAACGATTACCTTTCTAAAAAATATTTATAAGAGTAATCATTGTAATTATCATTAACCTATAATATTAGTTGGAACAAGTCAATAATATAATAAATAAGAGTCATATTAACCTAATTTACAGTACAGTTATTGAGGCAGCAATTAATGTTGGTATTACCATGAACACAAGTAAGCCTTGACTGATAAAGTTCAATGTCCGGTAATCAATGCTGAGTAGATAAGGTCAGCCACAAAAATAGGTTAATTACATTATTATATAATAATTTATAAATTGTACGTAATATTTATCACGAAAATCAACGCTATCCGAACTAAAGAAAAGAAATTAAGAGTAATTTAAACTATGGTAAATACATACTGAATATTAAGTTTCTTTTCACACAGCATATTTCGCTTCTAATGTTCAACATAAAGGGTTGCACTAACAAAAAAACTATCAAAGCTCTGTATATTTCTGTGTGTGTAAAACTAAAAGTTATTGGAGCAACGGATTTATTCTTGCAAACACAAGCATAGACGACAGCACGTTCCTCTATAAACCTTTATAGGGAGGTACCTGTACGTTAAAATACGGGCGAACGCTTTCATTCATTTGGATAAAAGATAAATGAGATAATAACATGATATTTCTAATAAGATTTGTTGACTAGTGTAACTGTCAACAGACTCATTTCATGAACAATATTCTCTCTTACCAAAGCTTACCAAACATGTTTAAAAACTTACTCTAATCTTCACTACAGCAAAGTCCGGCACAGGCGGCCTCCACACGCAACTATTAGCGTCTTCTAACTGAGGGTTGAACAGCAACTGGTCGAGCGCGTAGCTGCTGTAGTCCAGCATGTCCACGAGGGTCGGCACGTCGATGTGTTTGGGAGTCAGGCCTGCGCGGACCACGTTGTCCGAACACGCCATGCATTCAACACAATCTGGAAGAAAAATGTTTTTTATTGTTTGTTATAAAGTATTTTGCTAGTAGTTTTCCTTTTAGGCTAGAAATGTATTAGTTGAACATTTTAGAACTCGATAAAGCTGTTTTCTGATGCTGGGGCTACATTAGCGGGCTATGGCGAATATTCGTGTTAACGCGATGAATGTGGCCGGGTTCATCGTGTCATCGCGTAAGGTACCCGCGGGTATTAAGGCCTAGCTAAGGGAGATTTGTAATAAAATGAAGAATATCCAATATAATCAACCAGTTTTTATAATAATCAGTCATGTACTTATATTACTACCGAGTTTAAACAAAAAATAGCTTCTAAAGCTTAAAACTAAAACATTATATCACTTTTAAAAAAACGCTGTCTTTAGGCCTTATTATAATAGGGTAGGGTAAAAAGGCCTATACTATAAACTATTCAAAAATCAACTTAAACTAAGTAAATTAGTATTCTTGACATCAATAATCATTAACATAAGGCAATAGAAAGCATAGTAGTCTTAATAAATTAAAAAAATGTCCTTATTCGCATCCATCAGGACATTGAAAATCATCAGTATATTCTGCAGTCAAACCGACACATTCTTCGTGGTACCACTTAGAGCATCGCGAACATTACTTCATAGCATCATCCATTCTATCTTATTTGCAAGCATGACAGTACCGATCATTTTTTTTTTGTGATTTATTTTTGTCAGATCGCCTTCTGACCACAATGCTCGTTTGGGAGGCATCGTGACTGTAAGCACTAAAAACAATAATATATAAATTGAAAATATAAACTACGTATATACTACCACTAAAAAACATTTTAAAAACACGCTCCTACTTATATAGCAGTTAAAAAAATAGGAGTATAATAAGGCCTATTGTAAAATTTTATAGGCCTTAATATCCGCCAACCAACTATTTACAGAAAAGAATAATAATATATTTTTTATAACTACAAGTCTCTTAAAACGGTAATTTACGGACAAGCATACATTAATTAATAAGCGGACAGTCAATACAGGTTTGTAAATATGATATTTTCTAAACAACTTACGTTTTACTAGAGTCAATTTTTATAATTCGTGCTGCTGAACCGCATTTCTGAATGATTTCGACGATATTTGCGGGAGGAGAAGTGCTAGAGTGCGTCCGCCACTTTGCAGCGACTTGTATACGCTCTGAGCTTGTGTGACAGTAATCTTGATCGTCAACTACTGTATTTCGTACGTTTTTTGTGATTTAGGCCTTATTACCCGACAGGCCTTAATACCCGCAGGTACCTTAGTATTCGGGCGAATACGATGTAGTATCGAGGAGCTGTCGGTAAACTGACGCGAATCAAAGGGATTTGTCGCGCCAATATTCGCTTAGGTGGCTACATCTACGTCAATTCAGTATCGTCCAGACTTTGAAGCGAGACGGACGTGCATTTCATTTTTAAATATAATGCAAAGCCACTATTTCCTCAATTTTTAATTTACCGCTCACGTCTCCGCACAACAAACTGAACAGCACAAGGCACGATGCATCGCGTCAACTCGACACGAATCTTCGCCCGCCTTAATGTAGACAAGAACATCGCCCATACCCGAACACGATGTTTTTGTCGCGCCAACACCATACGAATCTTCGCTCGCTAATGTAGCCCCAGCATGATTGAAATAATTCATGTTGTGTCGCCATGGGATCTTATCAGTATTCAATACACCGACAGATAGATTTGTCAGATCAAAAACCACTAATTATTTTTTGTGATCCACACAGCGACTTTATCAACAGATTCTTCTATTGATTTCGTATATAGACTATATAGTACATTTATTAGATAGATTTTGTTAGTTTGAAATGAAAGGGAATTTATACAGCAGATTAGTCATCATCTCATTTGTAGCATATCTTATATTGACAGTGATAACATTAATCGCATAAATAAATCATTATGATCCTAATAAAAAGACAATAAAACAATCTAATTGTTTGTTAATATCATACCTCAAAGATAACTAAACACAAGTATAGCATTAATATACGATTAACTTAGATTACGAGTCAATGAAGTTCAAAGAATGAACATTGTTCTTATCATTGTATTCTGTGCAACAAAACAAACAATAATCGGGCAATACAAGTGCATTTATAGTGGATTTGCTGATAAGATACTTTAAAAGCATATATTGTTGTTATCTTGAATGAGTAATGTCAGATTTAAAGATAATTTCTTTGTAAATATTGCTCAATAGGTAATGGTCGTTTAAATTAACTTTCATTTCTTATCAGTAAAGTATCAATTTATGTTATTGTTAGTCACACTTTAATTAATAGGAAAGGTTAGGAGTACAGGCTTCGCCGCTTGTCAGACTTGGTACAAACGTAGTCGGCATAGCCAAGCCGAATCTACATAAATAAAAATGAATCACCAAAGTGTATGTATAACTTTTGAACAACTAAACTAAATCAAATAATTATATTTTAAATATGTTTGTACCTGCCGGTACTATATGTGTGGGATTACTGAAATCAAAAGTCCCACGGAAATGAAATCAAGTGGATAAAATATAACTATACCTGGACGAATTCGGGCCAGTCCACTAGTTGAATATAATTATATGGATGAAAGCTTGGGAGAAACCCCAGATCTTTATTACGGATCTCAGCTACTGGCTTGATAGTTAATGGGGGTCAAAACCTGCGTGAAACTTGCAGCAACTCTTGTTAACATTAATGAAAGTATTTGGTAAAGGACACTTACCTCCACTTAAGTAAGCATGTGGCAAGTTAGGCTTCAAGAAGATTGCTTGTCCTGGCTGTAACTGCATGTAGTTCATGAAGTATGGCGACAAACAGCCCACGTCGCCAGGGAAGTCTGCATGCAACCTCTTCACTAATGGGTACAGCAGGGACACTTGAGTTGATTCATCTGTAACATTAAAAATAATAGTTGGAAGTATTTTATGTGGTAATACTCAAAATGCAAAGTATATCCTTTTTTGACCGTAAAATAACTTTGTGTACCTACTGCTTTAATTTTGAGTAATGGAATTTACAATAGCTGGATATAGCAGCAGTATATTACCTCAATTGCTGCACCCAAATGGCTCAAAACGAATTTCATTCAATTACATTTAAAATGTGCAAAATAAGTCATGTCATTCCTACGATTCTTTTGATTATGACATAGTTAGCACATTTGTCTTGGCCTGAGTATAACTATGATCTACTCTACTGAAGTCTACTGTCATAGCAGAAAAAACTTATTTCACTATAAGATTTTAGAGTTACATATTACCTTCTTTGTCCAATCTATCCAGTAGGACCACTAAAGTTCTAGCCACTACGGCCTTGTCACAGGTCATAAGAGAGTGAAACACAGGCTTAAGCACGAGTCCACTGTCCCCCTGCTCACGATGCCCTAGCAGACTGTCCACACACTGTCTGTTCAACATTTCTGCTAGCTCGGGCAATTCTGTAATTGATAAAATTATAATTAACTAGAGCCCACTCGCGACTTGGTCTTCGTGGAAACCCTTCCCGTGAAAATCCAGATCCCTTGGGAATTCCAGGATAAAAAGTATAGTAGTGTTATTCTGGGTCTTCAGCTACCTATATGCCAAATTTCATCGTAATCGGTTCAATAGTATTTCCGTGAAAGAGTAACAAACATCCATACATACATAAATTCTCAAAAACTTTCGCATGTCTAATATTAGTGGGATTAAAATGTTTAAAGAATGTAATCAACTATTTCTTACTCGAGTTTTATTATATCTAAATAGGTATTGGTTAGTTGGTCAGTTGTAAATTTGGCAACTGTTCTCATACATTTGCTCTCACTTTATTGGCACTTATACACAAGTCATGAACCTGGCCTTAAATCTTTCTTTATATAATACATAGGTGTAACTGAAATGTAGTAGTAAAATACCAATTATTCCTTCAAAAAAAAAATAGACTAATTGACAGCTGTTTTTAGCAATAAATCATGTGCAAGCTATTATTAAAATAAAAATTCTCTAGATCTTTTCTATTTCTCCCTACATAAAACAATACTAACTTTGAAGGTATCCCTGTATCTGTGCCAGTGGTCTGAATCCACAGAGAGCTTCAAATGGTGTCAGTGCTATAGCCAGTTCAGGCTTATGGTTAGGATCCTTGTACATGTCCGGAAACTGTCTGTGGAGTTCCTCGGCATGCTCCTGAAATAATAATTAAATGATGTGTTTAAATATCTATGGTCAAAATTCTAAATGCCTACTTAACTTTTACGAAACTCCAACACTTGAACCTTTTTGGTAAACAAAGTTTATGGATGATACTATGATAGTTAAACGATAGCTTTTGAATCTATATAACTACTCCTTTTTCACCCCAACTCAGCCAAATGACACCCCTTACTAATAGCAAAAAACTACTAACTAATTAACTACTAAAAAATTTAATTGTAATAGCAAAAAAATAGTGATAATAAAACTTTCCTTCTATAATTTTTTTTTTATTATCATACAGGAAAATGTAACTCAATTTTAGGGATAACATAAAAAAAATGTCAGGCCAGACTTGTCTGTGTTTTTGATCTCTATAAGAAAAAAAAAAGTGGCCAGTCATGCTGTAGTTTTTTGCCTACAAATATGATGAGTTAAGGTGACATAAGGACAACAATGACATGTACTTTTAAACTCTTAAGTAAATAAATGGTGACTATGTATTTTTAAGAAATAAATGTTTAATCAGATGTGGGAAAATTCCTATTATTTTTATGACTACTGAGTTTGTATTTAGTATAAAAACTGTAGAATTGTAATATCTTAGTTCATTAATATCCCAATGGTAGGCAAGTCTCTTCTCGGAATGTGTGAGCTTTGGCCTTACATCAAAGATATTTTACATAAATGCAGGTAAAGTAATATAATTGTTCTCAATGAATCATCATTAGTTTGAAAATGATGTAATAAAGTAATACCAAAATAGCTTTGTCATATATTATTATTTGATAACTAACTTGATACCTAATAAACAGTTGAGCAAATGTGAAACTATCTATGAACTTTTAGTGATCATTGAAAATAATTATTATAAGACTGACTTACCTTTTTGGGATGAGCTTGAACAGATAAAGCTTTTCTTATAGACAATATTTTCAATAAAAATGGTACGGCCACACCAAACTTTCTTTTCACTGCCGGTCCAATAGCATCCAAGTTGTCTTTGATATAGTCTGAGAGAAGGACGCCTCTTTCTATGATCAAAGAAGGTCCGTTCGGATGGGTACCCATCCATAACTCCGCATAAGGCTTTGTCGGGTCAATTTGGATGTCTGGATGAGCACTAGATAATAACTGGGCTACTGTGCTCTCCAGTCCCAGTTTACCCCAATCGTAGTTTTGGACTTTGCATTGTAACTCCATCGTGAAAACAAACTGCAAAATAGTAAAAATAAAATGATGAAATACTTGATTAAAATATTTAAACAAATTTACAAGTTGTTTTAGTGATTTTTAATGGATATGTGACAACACAAATATACTTACGGTATGAAATACAACTACTTCTGAGCTTGTAAATTGCCAATTGATATCTATTAAGCTGTATACACAAAGTTATAATATGGTCAAATCATCAGCCGGCCGAGTGATTTAAATATCAATTGTCCGCGTTATCGATATAAATTAGTCGAGGTGATTCCATTAACAACCGACATAGCAGTTAAATGACGACGTAAAATTAATAGTGGGTTATAATTTTATCGAGAAAAAAATATACTGATCGACGATTTGAATTGAAACAGTGTCTGACAGCTATGACTTCTTTGACATTGATTGTCAAAAGATTTTCATGATGACGTACGAACTTTCGTTTAGAAATTGAATTTAACGTCGTCGCTGTTAACGTTCTTTTGTTACATATTGTTAGGTATAAGTTATATAGTTAAGTTTTATTGTAATAAATTTCTGTACATTTAAAAAAAAAATAGGATAAACTATGTTTATTCAATGTCATTATAATATTGATTATTACAATAGCATTCTTAAATTCCAATGATTATAAAGTTTTTGTCAGGTATGTTCTATCTTGATTAAAGATACCTAGCTTTCAGAAACTAAAAAATCTGCTCACCGATTTATAATATTCCTTTTCTTTACTACATAAAATTGCAAATTAGTTATTAGTGATAGGTAATTTGTGTACTTATAAACGTAGATGGGTAAGTAAGTACCTAGCTAATAAACAGACTGAATTAAATAGGTATATTTATTTTGTAATATTTCTTTCCGCATTAAATAACTTTTAAATATAATCAAGAAGACCTTTCTGCCTTATTCGCGTTCACTTTTGATCAGATTCATTAGTGTATTTAGGATCTTCCAACTTTCTATTTTCCGCGATTTTTGAACTTTTGATTATTTTTGCAGGTATTGCAAAACCTGTCAAACCCCTGTTAGTAATTTCCACGTTAGGCCCTTCGTCTACTGGTTCCCAAACATTAGGATCACCAATAAAATTCTGTGTTAGCGGCCCTGTATCAAACCGTAAGCTTTGGCGTGTATTTTTTTCAGTGGGACTGAGTTTAATCTCAATTTCTTTCAGATCAAGATAGGGATTCTTCTTCATTATTACCAATTGCTCGTATTGGCGAAGATCTTCTTCAGTAAAGGCATTTTTCACAGTATTGAAACGAGCCTGTATATTTTTTGATAAATCTTGAGTGGAGCTTTTTATTCTTTTTAACGCATTTTCCAAATTACTTGCCATCTTTTTGGTACGATCAAGCCTTTGATGATACGTTGCTTTCTCGCAAACTCTAGAGTCTGTAATCAAAATAATAGTAGGTAACAATATATAATAGTAGGTACCTAGTTAGGTAGGTACTTAAATTTTTATCCTCCTGACATCATTGGCCTTACTACTAACATCTTACTATGAAACAACAGACCAACCCAAGCAGCGCAGCGTCAGTATCACTGTCAATAATATTATATGGATTATAAAGAAAATTAGACATGAGGCTGCAGGTAGATAATAAGTTTGATCAATAACGTGAGTTATCCATCAGTCAATGTGAAAGCAATGCAAAACTGCAGCCGAAGTGGAGATCACAATAACGGTCGTAAAATGTAGTAAGTAGGACGACGGTAGTAATTTAAATATTTGTTCCGAGATTATAACGCCTACAAGCTCCTAATCATATTTTAAAAATAAAATTAGATTTCACTTACGATTTCCATACAAATTAAAATTCCATTTGGAGCTGTCTCTATGTAGAGGGAATGTATAGTTAAATGTGAGACACAGCAATATACACGTGACGCTTATCACAGCAGCATTTCGATGCATTGTGGCAATGCTTACGAAATAGATAAACATTGAAACCGTTTACCGACTGGGACGTGAAATACCACATAACATTTTAGACATTTTTAAAACGTCATTTTTCGTTGCATCAAAGAGAATAAGAATTATTTTTTATAAGTAAAACCTCCTCGTGTCGCCACTAGTGAATGCAATCCCGATCTCGCGGGATCCCGATCTCGCGAGATCCCGTGTATTTTTTCGGGATCAATCCCGAAGCATAATATGACGAGATCCCGTTCGGGATTGTCGGAGAGGGCATTTTCAGCAGTTAGCTACATTGCAAAAGACTTAAGATGCCGATTAGAAGATCATACTATTGATACACTTTGTTTATTAAGAGGCTACTTTCAAAATGCCATGTGATTACTTTTTATTTTGATCTCCTTGAGCTACACCTACTTTTTTGATTATGTTCATGTTATTACACCTGTTGATTATGTTACGTTGTTAGTAATATTGAAAAATAAAGGCTTTTATTTTCTTTCAAATAATAATTTATTGCATTCACCACACTATCACACACATATTACATTAAACAAGCCGTTCGAATTGTATTATTTTTACTAACTAGACGGGATCCCGAAAATCTCGGGATCCCGCGGGATTGATATTTCTGATCGCGAGGGATCTCGAGTTGACGATCTCGAGTCGGGATTGCATTCCCTAGTCGCCACTAAATTCAAAACTTGAGCCACCTAATTAATAATTTCCATATTCTTATATGATATTGAGAAGAAAATAAGACCTCTAGTTAAAACAACTTAACACAAAGTTCTAAAACAACTTTGTCCCACTTTAAAGCCCGCCTGTAGGGCTGGGTTAAAATAAAACAGGCGCTGTTATTGGCTGCGGTCCACCCTTTCCCCTATATTTTTGTCGGGATAAAGAGGGAGAGCGCGAGGGGCGGGGCCTCGGTCCTCGGGGATGTATGCACCTGACACTCTCAATAGTAGTACCTCTTGTACCCGAGTAACACGTGTGCTAATTATCACGATGAGCGAAGAAGTTGAGGATAATCAGACGGCCGCGAGTACGGTGCAGACTCCGCGGCCGTCATCTCCACGAAAGTTCTTTGCGAGAATATATGGGCATCTTGAGGAGCCCAAAAATAATAGTGTTGTTGAGAATGTGTTTGAGAGCGAGTCGTCTTCGGATGTAGAGATAGGAGAGAGTGAGAGCCCTTTGGATGTCCAGGCCAGAGCGCCGCCGATGTGGCCGTCGCCGCCGCCGTTGCCGCTTTGCCCGCGACCGATGTTGCTGCCTCACCAGCAACTTGCATTTGGAGCTGGCCTGGCCGCTTTCTGTAAGTGCAACTATCTGTATATTATTGTTATAACCATCTGTGGTAAAATGAATTAAACGATATACATATTAATGAAGACGATTCTTGAGCAAAAAAAGTTGTTAAACAACATCATAGAACTTAATATACAGGGTGTCCCATAACTCAACGATAATCCGAGACAGGATGAAAGGCCAAGTCATACCGGTTCTAGGAAAAATAAAAAATAAATCCATATCACTCAGTTTAGCAATAATAGACACTTTTCAAAAAAGTTAAAATTCCACACCCTTGGTCGCATTTTCAAGTCCTGTGATCACCAATGTCACAATTTCGCTGTGTTTTTTTGAATTTCGTGATCTTCATTAAATATGCTATTAATCGTAAAACAAATTTATGCACAAAACATTGTTAATTTCATAAAAAAAGTTAAGTTTTAGTGAGTCATGATTCACAAAAATATCGTTAGTTAACTTTGACGCTTCATATTGAAAAAAAAATGTACTACACTACCCTTGGCAAGTTATTTCAAAAGTTGGCGCATTTAATCAAGATTTCAAAATGGTGCAACACTTGTCACTTTTCTTGCCATTAAAAATGTTATTTTTATTTGAACGACGAGTATCCTCGAAAATGGATCGAACGCAGTCGTACAATTGTATGGCGTCCTCGTCCCCGCGATCTAAATCCAGTAGATATTTTTTACTGGGAATGTATAAAATAAAAAGTCTATTCAAAATCAATACAAAATCTATCAGAACTTCGCCAGAAAATTGACACAGCGTCAGAAGAAATAAATGCAAGGAATTTTGCTTGACTGGTGCAAAGATCTTTTGTACGCCGTTGCAGAGCCTGTATTCGTGCCAGAGGAAAGCAATTATTTTTAGTAAAGATGTAATTGAGTCAGTCCATAACCAATATTTAATGTAATAAACATAATAGGTAATGATAATAAAAAAAAAGAATGAACGAATCATCGTTCTTATTTAATTATTCTCCTTAAACTAAAGTAATACCAAATTGTTTTCCTCTGGCACGAATACAGGCTCTGCAACGCCTTACAAAAGACCTTTGCACCAGTCAAGCAAAATTCCTTGCATTTATTACCTCTGACGCTGTGTCAATTTTCTGGCGAAGTTTTGATAGATTTTGTACTGATTTCGAATAGACTTTTTCTTTTACGCATTCCCAGTAAAAAATATCTACTGGATTTAGATCGCGGGAACGAGGACGCCATACAATTGTACCACTGCGTTCGATCCATTTTCGAGGATACTCGTCGTTCAAATAAAAATAACATTTTGAATGGCAAGAAAAGTGACAAGTGTTGCACCGTTTTGAAATCTTGATTAAATGCGCCAACTTTTGAAATAACTTGCCAAGGGTAGTGTAGTACATTTTTTTTTCAATATGAAGCGACAAAGTTAACTAACGATATTTTTGTGAACCATGACTCACTAAAACTTAACTTTTTTTATTAAATTAACAATGTTTTGTGCATTAATTTGTTTTACGATTAATAGCATATTTAATGAAGATCACGAAATTCAAAAAAACACAGCGAAATTGTGACATTGGTGATCACAGGACTTGAAAATGCGACCAAGGGTGTGGAATTTCAACTTTTTGAAAAGTGTCTATTATTGCTGAACTAAGTGATATGGATTTTTTTTTTTTTTTTTTTTCCTATAACCGGTATGACTTGGCCTTTCATCCTGTCTCGGATTATCGTTGAGTTTTGGGACACCCTGTATAACTATTTCAATTATTATTATTTAATGCAATATTAAGTTTTATTAAAATCTTTTTATTGCCAAGATAACTTTAATGTAGAGCAAATTACAATCTTGAATATAGTTTTCCTTAATTAGGTCGTTTTAATCCACAGGCTTACGAACAATGAAATTACTTAAATAACTGGTGATTTATACCAAAACTTGGATGAACCTGGTTAATGCCAGCCTACAGTCTATGTAAAATTCTATTAAAAAGAAAGATATGGTTTCCATAAAAAATTCCTCATTGCTCGTTTGTTTTAATTTTTTTCGAGATTCTAGTTTTTTTTACAAAAGTTCCTGCGATGCAAGAGTAGGTATTTACCTAATTATAATTATAGTGCGGAGGTAGAAAAACTTAAGCGGCAGGTTATTTGATTAGCATGGATGCGGTAGGCAAGATTTTATAGCGTCTTAACGAGTTACAGTCTTTGGGGTCAAAAGCCCCAAAAGTATTTTAGAGAAGTCTTAACAATAATAAACCAAGTTCCGAATAGTCGCAACTGACCGAGAGTAATGCGCACTTGAAACGAGTAAACTTCCGCTTATACGTAGGTATAAGGCGTACTTATTATATATGGGGTTCTTACTTTTATAGAGTGATAATGTGTTATTTTTTCTTCGATGCTTTTTCATTATTCGAACGAAACAATCATACATTATAGCTATATGGCTATAATTTTAGAGCAGCCACATTCACAAGAAAAAAAACAGCAAATTCAAAAGTGTGTCTTATTGGGATATCTTGTACCTTCCCAACTAAATTACACTAATCAGCTACGCAACTATTTAATAAACGCGCGAAGGGTACATGATTTGAATCATGAGTCAAAATATGTGTGCTAGGATCTGAGAATATAGGTACGTGCAACGGTTAACAGCTAGGCAGACCAAATGTATGTTGTATGCTCACCTCAAGCCTGAGCCAAGGGGATGAAGTGAGTAGAAGAGAAGTCCCTACAGCTTCGACAATTTAAAAAACTGAAAGGGAGAAAATACCTTCGTCTATTACGTCAACTTTGCAACGATTTCATGTAGCTGCTATTAAATACAGTTTCGTGGGTGAGGTTAGTAAACGGCACAACAAAAGAATACTGCGACATTAGTAGCACCCAGAAAAGTCTAGACCGCTAATTTCATATATTGCTAAAAAATAAATAATTAAGTAAGTAGACGATAGTAAGTATATTATGTAACAGGTAACTGTTGATCATGGGGACTCAGGTTTGATTTTCGTTCAATACATGTCCCACGGCAGTAGGTAGGTACTATTGGTCTTTTCTAATTTATATTAGAAAATTTCTCAATAGCAGCGTGGACTCTGGTAACGTGTCCGCTAAATGGCAGTAGGTAACATTGTCAATGGCAAAACGTGGATGTACTACACCATTGCCTCCATCTTACGGTATACGTAATGGTAAGTAGGTACCTATTAGTCACTAGCTGTCCCGCGCAACTTCGTTTGCGTCACATTAGAGAGAATGGGTGAAATTTTTCCCCGTTTATGTAACATTTTTTACTGGTAGATACTCTGCTCCTATTGGTCGTAGCGTGATGATATACAACGTGTCCCAAAACTCAACGTCAAAACGAAAACCTGAGCTAGGCCGAGTTGTGTTGACTCTCAAAAAAATTAAAAAAAAAATCCATCTCATGTGACGCAAGCGAAGTTGCGCGGGTCAGCTAGTATTAGTATAGATTAGTATAAGTAGATTGAGCAAGTGGGTATAGTGGTATATGAGCAATAGTCTTTGCTCAGAGGTAGAGTCGGATACTCGGATGATAAAGAAGTAAGGGTAGTGGTAGTGTACTGAGATGGTTCACGGAAAGTGAGGATGTGTTTGCAGCAGACAAAGACAGCTGAATATCAGTATTTTACGTAGTGGGACTGCCTATTGGACCTCCACAACCCAATGACCTGGTTTATAACCCTTCGATAAGACTGGTTGTCAGACTATTGTTAACGAGTGCCAAAGATCTTTAAAAATGACAGCCAGGGCCCACAATTTTACGAACCTTCCGATTCACGCAGGAACTCGATATGTATAAGGTGATCACCCATCCACAGAACAATCACGGCAGGCGTAACTTAACCACTGTCTGCAGTGTGGTAAGAACAAAATCTGAGTACATAACAATCATTTTTTGTTGACTGTGCTCAGATAAAAGATTCAGTTTATAGAAAAAAAATGTTATGATTCTGTACGTAGCAAATGTTCAGTAGGTACAGATTTGTAAAACGTAGAGACCAATGCTACGGGCTAAGTTTATAGCCTTTTCAGGGTTTCGTACGGGCCAAGCCTAATTAAGTACCAATTTTGTAATAAATATAGTAGGTACCTACCTATTTAAGCTTTGTATAACTTTTGTTGAAAAAAAAACTTTTACTGACAAACAACTTTTTTATTTTAAGGGATGATTTTTTATCTTTTATGCGTTTGTAAATCGTTTTAATTAGGTAGGTACACATCAACTTAATAGGAATAAAAAAGTAATTTTACTAATGTCGTCATAACGTTTTCTTTCTGTAGTACTTCCGAAAGCCTACTATCGACTGCTAGGTAGTTAGATACTTAAAAATCCCTCAATCTGCCAATGCAAGTGATACGGTAGGTACGTGTTCCACAAAGCTCAGGGCTACGAAAATTTTGTATCGCAGTGCATGACGGTCTTTACGAATAAAGCCGCAGGGCTTACGTAGGTGCGCTCCGACGCAGAGCGTATAGTTACTTACCTAGTACGTAACTATACCTACGTACCTACGTAGTAACGCTCGTTTTATTAAAAAAACTGTACAACTACCCATGTATTGAGTAGAATTTCGTATAAGCGAAACTAGGTATTTTATCATTGTGCTATGCTATAAACGAACGAAGATGTTACTTTGTAACAAATATTCCTCTAACTCTCTGGACACAGACCAATGATGATGATGATGCTATAAAAAACTATGATTCCACGACCCCTCGGTCTGGTCCAATATATTATTTATCGTTACCAAGGATCGCCATTTAAAAGAAAAATACGACCTTATTTAATAAAAATAAATGGCGCAAAATTTTATTTTCTTCTCTGTCTCATAAAGAGTCTCAAAGATCAAAGATATCTTTACATCTGCAGCTTACTCGTATAAATAAAATATCACTAGAAAAATATTCGAATATAATAGAGGGTGTCCGCCGATAAGCCTTTTGCGCGGTACAGAACCTCCTTCCCTAATCCTTTCACACAACTCTGCCGGACATCTCTTTATGGATTTAATGAAAACAAAATGTAAACATATTTTTCCAAAGTAAAAATCCTTATCTCGTTCACTAGAACTCGGGGTACGTACTACTAGGTAGTAGGTACGTTAGGAGATACCACTTTATTCAAAGGTTGTGCCAATTTTTTATGAAAATCTTTTCACTTGTCGTCGAATATGGTTTGTAGTTCGAAAATATTATCACCAGAATTAACAAGTATGGCTCAGCATATAATACTTAGACCCCTAATACCACATGCCCGCGTGCAAGAACTTAGTACGATTACTGAAGTAATCTCTGTCTAGCAATGTTACATATTCAGTTGACTTACTTACTTGTAGTAGGTACTTATAATCTGAAACAACTTTGTCTTTAACAAAGAAGGGACCATAATTATAGCATTGTCTACATTGTTGCCTATCAGGTACAAACAATGTCTAAACACACTGAAACGCTGTAGAATAAGTATCTACACCAAAACATTACGAGAATATCAAAGTAGACTCAACATTTCCCCAGAATGACAATGTAGAGTAAAATCCTGTTTTGTCTCCATCACAATGGAACAATTTTCATTTAAACTTATTAGTGTGAAAATCTTTTACTGTGGGGAGTCTTATTGCCATGAAAATAGAATCATAATGGTTTGTCGCGTCGCTGAAAAAGCTTTGGTGAAATGTCTGAAGGGAGGCGGGGGCGGACAGCTGGGCGGCAGCGCCTGGCGTCGACACTGGCTGTGATGCGATTACCACACCACGTCTCGCTGCCCGCCAATAGAGATGTGCCGGCACCCATTCGAACCCGCTCTCGTGTTAAAATTGTCGGCACTGTTCCGCTACGCTATAAAATCCATTGTTCGACTCTAATAACTATTGCGAAATAACAGTCCATGAAACTGATTAAATGAATATACATTTGTATTCGTGCCTTTGTTTCAGCGATACGGTCGGCCGATGATGAAAATCTTGTTTATCATTTTCAACTTTCGATGAATAAAGCAGGTTTTTCTAGTTGGAAGTATAGAAATGGTAACTAGAGAGAGTAAAAAGGTTAGGGTCTAATTCAAAGATTAAAAAAAAACCTCAGCAATTTTAACAAAAACATCATTCAAATACAGCAAGATAGAGCAAGCACCTTACATTTTCAATCGATCACTATTAAAAACGAAAACGTATTTTTTACTGCGACACAGAATAAAGCACTACCGTGGACACTCAAAACTTCATTGTTGAAAAGATTTGAGAATTTTGCGTACATCGGCGGGCAGGCGTGGGAACTCGCACGTGTCCCAATCCTCCAACTGGCAATATAACATTTCGATTTATATTAGTCGCAATTTGTATCGTTCTCGTTTCACATCGCATTTGGCCGAGGTACGTATTGAGCTCGGATTGTGGTGCGGTGCTCATCAGCCTGTCACAAATGCGACAATCGATTCTTGGATAAACACGGCTCTATACAAATTATATTACAATTTATTATGCCCATTTTGTGTTTAAACGTTACATCAAATAAGTAGGCTTCGTGTAGATAAGTAGGTACCTGCTTATTTCGAATTGGATAACATTACACTGAAAGATCACTTGATTTAGAAAACAGAATAAGTAACACTAGTTTTTTAGAAACTGAATAATTATTTGCTTCTTTCAGTACGCTGCATTATTCCTTCAAGTATTCTTTTTCCTTCTTGCATTTTATGCTTATCTTAAACTTCTTTAAAGACGGACATTATCATTATTTTGAGACCTTAGTACAGCCATGGACACCAGGTCCAACTTATCTTTGAGAATGGTCTTCTTAGCTTTTAATATTGGCAATCGTAATCAAAACGTTTTCAAATCAGAACGGTCCATTTCTTTTCCACATCACTACTCCTGCAGGTGGAACGGTGAGGAAAAACCGACAATAATAAGAAAACAATTTCACTGCGATTTCTGTATTGTGCTCAATTGAAATGCGGTGAAGCGACGGCATCGTGATATCAATATCTGAGAGAAGGCATTCAAAACAAAACACGAACAAGTCAGGTGTGGAACTCTCATCTCAAAGTTTGTGAGCGGTCGAATACACCCGTAATTAGGGGATCTCTATATAGTAATGAATATTATGGGGTGCAGCCCTAACACGCGTATTGTTAAGACCAACTTATTGTTGATTAAACACAATCTGTATTTTTAATCACAGACTACAATGCCAATATTTTTGTAGTAGATTAATGTGTGATAAAAATCAGTAATCTTATGCGTAATGGCTTTATTCAAACTTAGCTCTATGGGTAACAAACAAACATCAATTACCTACACATTATGTTTTATCATTTTTGAGTCTCTATACTTCAGTAAGTACCTAGGTTATTTTTTCTTTTGTGCAATCTGTGGTCAACTTAGTGACAGTTGTTTAAGAATTTTTTAGCATAAAACAGCTAAAACAGACTCAATGTTCCCTATAGCACTGTAAGAGCTTAGATAACCCAAAACGTTCTAAAACGTCTTGATGATCCTTTACTTATTCTCCATGTTTTATTCTACGTAATAATACCTACTAAATTTAAATCTTGTTAGCAAGCCATCGTGGCTAACCGCTATTAACACGGCACTTACTTTCGACTCGATTAAGCGCATGACGATTGATGTGACAACACTCAGTCAGATAATACGGGCATTGTGCTCCAATTACATACGTACTTATGGCGGGGGAACACAGCTGACGACTCTCACCCTTCTCCACCCTTTTATACTCACTGTTTACTAAGTATTCAATTATACGAATTTGTTATCTCTTAGATTATGTGTTTAGTGCGGCTTAAGTTGACTAATAAAAATCACGTGCGTTTTGTATTCAACTCATTCCAATCGAGTGGTTAGTGGTGCATGCCTAAAAAACAGATGGGTTTACCAATGATCGATAGGCTTTTATATTTCTAGACCACCTAGAAACTCCTCCTTAAAAATAAACGACTGTAGAGTGTACTTAGACCCAACTTAAGGTACAAAGTGCTACACAGCATGAAGATCTTATCCATAGATATGTAAGTAGGTATTCTAAACTTAATATGGCCGATATTAATATGCTATCCATGAATATAATATTTGCTTATCCTCTGACGGCTGTTAACGCATTACCACCTTTGTCTTTCCTAACTGGCACTTGTAACTGGCTTTTGCACTTCATAAGATTAGCATGCATACAAACAAACATTGCAAACCATAAGCGCATAGGTAATATCGGTAGGTTTCTGTGCTAATTAACCTAGGTAAGAGCTACAACTGCACTTACGTGGCGCTAAAAGAAGGTAGGTACCTATGTAATGAAAATGTAAGATTGATACAATTAAAACTAATTTGTTTCTGAATTTAATTTTGCAGAAGATCTTATTATTGCTGATTACCTCGTACGATACGAGTCTGCTTGTCTAATTAAGGTTGCTTTGATTGTTCTCAAAATGTATTTTGTACAAACCTCTATTTGATACCCCTCATTAGTTGGGAACTACAATGATGATTCCTTCAATAGTGGAAACAAATGGAATAAGAACAATCTGACACGCATTCTCCACTAACGATACAGGTCATGCGAGCTATTCCTTTATCTTCATAGAAATAACACGGTTATTTTCTTTAACAAAAATTGGTTAGATGTGCTTAAATGGAGCTCTTTTATAACTTGATGAAGCAGGATAATTACAATAGGTTGAATGAGATAATAAAGCTATACTTAGGCAGGTAATGTGGGATTCTTTGCAACTTATTTGTTCTTGGTTAGTTTTTGAAGAATCATGAGGTTCCTCTCATATGAAAATTGGCATAAATACCTACCTGTTATCCTTGTCACCCGATTAAATAATTGAACGCAAATCGACTTTAACCGGCCTAGAGACGTTATGCTTAGTGACAAGCATATATCTATAGAACTGGCTTTTGAGCTATCAGAAACAAAGTAAACTAGTGTAGCATAAAATTGTGTTGAAATCATATCCAAGCACTTTATTTCAACATGATTGGGTACAAATCACAGGATACGGAAGGTTGAGCAGTGGCTCGTGATTAATCACTAATTGACCGGACATTATTGTAACAGACACCGATCCTGCGCGCCCTGCGCCATATGTTGCCTGCGAAGTGCTTCAATCTGGACTCTCGCACGCTCTATCAGATATCCAAACAATAGTTAGGAGTATAAGAACAAGAACATAGGATAAAGGTTTGTGAAATAGCTCGAAATTAGTGTGAATATTGTAAATTAGGGTATATCTGATTGACCTACACGTTTGACCAGTGGGAAAAGTTGTATTTATTTTATGTTCTTGCAATGGTAAGTTAAGCGGTTAAAAAAAATTTAGTTCAAGATTAGTAATTTTTATTGATTGAGATAAGAGAGGAATTACACATAATGCACATATCCAATTAACAATTAGGTACTTCAATCACATTATACATGAAATTATCTAATTAGAAGCATAATAAATAGCTCTTCAAAAGTTTGGTATGAAACTAAACACTTGACTATAAGCCCGAAGCGGCATACAATATCGAATAGCAAAATTATGAGTGATTAAATAATCGTGATTCACCGTCGCAGGGTTTCACTGCTCTAGACACTTCCGGGACAATATGGCACGGAATCGGAGCTCTTACAAGCACAACTTTCTCATGGCTCCTAACGTTAGTACACAGGAATTGCGAGGAATCCTTATAGGAGTGTTTTTTGTTGGTATAGGAACGCGGTTTGGTTGGGAATACATTTTGCGGCAAGTGACGGAATTAATCGCGAGTATGAACTGCGGATGACGAGGACTGTGGGAATTTAAATTTTGCGACGGAATTGCCACTTTAGCATAGAAAAGACATCTTTTTTTATGCTAAAGTTAAGTTGCTCTAGCCGAGCGGTTCTTCAGCCTCCTTTCACGTTTTTTCCGTTGATTCAAGCCGTTCCCTGCAATGACTTAAGGTCCCTTCACTTGTACTTGCAATACCTAATAATATATTTTTACGAGTAAACGAGACCTAGTCCCTAATTGGTACCTACAGATTTTTGATAAAACTATTGAACTGCGCGAATAAGCCACTAAGAAGGTTTTCGTCTACCCAGATACCTAGAAATTCTAGGTAGACTAGTATGTTCCTAATGCTGTAATCCATTGGTTACATTGTTATTTGTTTCTAGTGGCTCGGAGACGACGCAAGGAGAGTCGACCACGTCGACAACGCACTACATTCTCCGCACATCAAACCCTGAGGCTCGAACTGGAATATGCCAGAGGAGAATACGTGGCTAGGGCTCGAAGGTTTGTAGCTATTGAGATTATTTTTGGTAGGTTGGTACTACCTACTTACTTGCTAACAGTTATACGGACCACTCAAATGCTACTTTATTGTACCCTGAGAACCGTATGAATTTATTTGATTCATGAAACAATAGGAATAAATATGTTATGTTAGCATTAACATGTTATAGGTACCTACTGAAGAGATAACGCATAAATTGCAGGCACCGGTGTGCACAATATAAATATTGATTGTTACTAATTAAAACAAAAATAAAGTGTCATTCTTCTTCGCTTAATAAAAATATGTTTCACGCATGACTCATGTAGGTATTCTAGGTATTATTTTGAGTATAAAGCACCTATTCACCTACAATAGGTGCAATGACATCAGGTCATAAAACGGAAATATTATTTCAGGTGTGAACTAGCATCTGCTTTGTCGTTGAGTGAAACACAGGTGAAGATATGGTTTCAAAATCGAAGAGCTAAGGACAAAAGGATTGAAAAGGCACAACTAGATCAGCAGTACAGGTGACATATTACAATATTTGCCTACATTTTGAATTAATTACATATACCTACCTACCTATTTGTTTTATTTCGTACCTGGGCATTTCAATTAAAGTTAATTTTCATGCACTCTATATTTACTAAGGCGCGTGTGTCATTTGCTAGGCAACTAAATCTTTGCGCCTGGTATCATAGGTTCGATTCCTACAAGAAATAGCTTTACTTTGCTGTCTTGAATCTTTGAATCTGATTAAAATATTGTAAAGCAATTAACTGAAAATATATCCTACATGGAAATTACTCCAACCCGTTGACTAACAAAACGCGTAATAATCACGATGACTAAACAATGTTTGACTAATCAATTTAAAACGTAATTTCTCTACAGAAACCTAGCAGCGGCATCTGGCCTGTTCCCGTCAGTGCTGGCTCCAGCGTACTGCACTCCGCCGCCCTGCCCTTGCTTACCAGTACCACACCCACCGATGAACGACAAATAAACCCTTATTATTACTCATTTTACTTTTCTAAGCTTTGAATAAGACGCAGTGGCGGTCTAAGGTAGTCGGAGATCCGAGGCGGAAAACCTTATGGGGCCGCCAGTAAATATGTATAAAATGTTTGATATCAATTTTACACAAATCAAAGAAACAAAAAATTAAAGAACAATGATGATTTTGATAAACAATGCAAGTCGTTGTAGTGTACTGTAGTACTTACTTTAACTGTTAGTGAGCTTTTTTATTGCTCTAGGATGTAAATTAGATATTTTGAACAAACTCTAAATGTTACCTATAATTTGCGGTACTTATAGTTAAGAATTACATCCGTATATTTGTGTGAACGGATGCGTTAAGTTTTGCAATGGACAATAGTTAATATTAGTATAGTGTAGTAATTACACATTTGCGTTGAAAATGAAATAATTTATCTTATAACACAATGCATTCTGGTTTTGCTATTAGGTAGTCATACTAATAGCTTAGAGTCATCAACAGAAGTCGCTGACAAAGCTTTTATTCCGTTTGAACAAAATGTCGCTTTCTCGCTGTAAATATAGCTGAAATTAAGAGTTGGAATTAGTCAATAAACGTGGCTAACAGCAGTCATACAAAACTGTGCTATATTTAAGTACACATTTAATTTTAAACGGCCTATTTACTTAGTTAACTATTATATAATTCTTAAATGTGGGTAAATCATATGGTGGGCATGTGGTGTGTTGAAGAACCAGATGTCGTTATTTCTGATGGAAAATTCTAGTCTTTTTTTTGTAGCAGATTTCGTGTAACGAATCTAAATTCATGAGTAAAAGATGCGTTTATTTATAAAGTGAAGTATGAATGTAGTACTTAACCTATTTTGTATTTCTCCTACATAATAATATTGTATTATTATAGGAAGACATAAATTTAAAATCTTATACCTTTAGCTATCCGTTAAGCTGTGTATTGTTATTCTTAAACTAAGATGATAATAATATGAATGATATCAACTACTAATTGACCTAGTTATTTATCTATAAAGATACATAAACAAAACTTAAGAACGAAAAGTATTCTGAATGTTTTATTACGTTTTCATGAATACTATGTAAATAGTTTTTATCTGAGATAACATAATAAGTCCTACATCAATATTATTCGATGTTCCTAATGATGTATTTAAAATTATTCTATGTGTAATGAAAAATAGTGTAAATAAGTAACTGTCTAGAATATATTAGGAGAGAGGGATGTTGAAATAAAAGTGATATAAATTATTGTATAGTTTTTATTTTAATCTGGATAGAGTCAACTTACCATGGCCTATTCCACGGAGGAAGGCTCGGCACGTGTAGAACAGTCCATGGAAAACAGTATTTATTTAATTTTTTTTGCACACAAAATAAGAACATTCATAACTCTAGTAAAATTAACTT
Organism: Anticarsia gemmatalis; assembly: GCF_050436995.1. Classification (NCBI taxonomy): domain Eukaryota; kingdom Metazoa; phylum Arthropoda; class Insecta; order Lepidoptera; family Erebidae; genus Anticarsia; species Anticarsia gemmatalis. The sequence continues at coordinate 9,366,046 of NC_134755.1, forward strand.
AAATATAAGAAGAATAAAGTATCTCTTTAAAACATGTATTTGATTATCTATTATAATGCTTATTATAATTCATACAGTTGAATTAGATAGAATACCTATATTATAATTTGCTATGTCATATATTTAACTTTCCATTTCATTGACTAGGCTACAATATTTAGACGGAAACACGTATTTATTTTCTTTCAACAAATTAATCAAGATTAAATCCTATTGCTAACATCAAGATTGGATCGGAATATATTTTATAAATCTGTTTTAGTCATAAAATCACAATCATAACAATTTATTTTAACACAACTTTTTCAGTTCAAATTAATTTAATTAATTTTGGAATGTATAGCTATGTCTATCTAATTGAGAACGAATCGCAATAAAATTATAAACTATAATATAACATTAAATTATTAACAGAAATAATATAAATCTCCTCACTTAATGACTAAAAACTCAAATATTAATCTTATGCCACAGCTTTTACAGTATCGTCCCACAGGACTTGGACAAAGTTATAATTTATAAGTTGATAAGTTGCATGACCTGACTAACACATAGCCGTGCGGAAATTAATTAAAAAATGTGATAATTGGAAATGTAAAAACTGTGATTGGGTGCTAAACGACTAACAATTAATAGAAAAAGAAACTAGTGCCTACACAGTACCTTATTGTGAACAAACCTTAATTGAAGGAGGAAAAAAAATTGTAAAATGACTATGTAATGCAGTCGCTTCACTAAGTCCGCTTGTCCCTCACTAGCTAGCTGACTCGTGGCCTACCTCGTCTCTACTCTATCGTCTGCCTGCCTAGCTTCAACTAAGCGCAACTTGAGACCTACGCATTCAAAAAACTTTCGTAAGTACACACCATACTTTATTAAAATGTCAACACCATTGAATTTGCACCAGTCTGTAATAATTTTGAAAATTTTGTCTGTTTTTTCTAATCGTGTAAGCCGAATCGTTGGTGAGTATGATTGTTGGTGTTGAACAATTTTTGTTTAGTTATATGTATGGTTTATAATAAAAGTTCACCAAAAAAATATATGAAAAGAGCTGTAACAACAATGTATAAATTAGTAGTAACATTACGTAACAGTGCTCCCACACTGCAGATTCATACCTATTTTATTGTAGTCACATCTTTATTAGGTTTCATTACTTTTGTCACAGAATCAACAAAGTTAGTAGCATTATGATGTCATTATGTGGGGAGGTAAAGCCATTGTCTTTTAGATGACTGCTTATATAAATTTTTAATAAAAATGACAACCAAAAATGACTAGTTCAGTTTTTCACAAGGAACTAAACATCTAGTGAACTGAAGTATGGAAGCACATAGGAACAACAATAAGGCAAGGTACTCACAAGAGGACCGTAGTGGTTTAGAACCGGCGCTGGTTGGCGGTCTGTGGAGCGTTGCCCATGTTGTAGCCTCCGCCGCCGCTGTTGTTGCCACCGCCGTTACCGCCGCCGCTGCCGTAGCCGCCGCCGCCACCACCTGTATTGTCAACTAACACTTGGTTAGACATTTTCTAAGATTATTTAATTTAGTTATTAAACATCGAAAAATATTTTTATTACCAAATTACAAAAGGCAACATATTGTAGGCACTCAAACTATTGTGTAGTCCAGCCATATTTTATGTACAATAGATACAGCTGTCAAGGGTCATTGCCCCTGACTTATTATGGAAAATTTCAACAACAATCATGGGTCAATAACACTTTGACCCACTTATAAAACTTTTAACAAATGAATTATGATTTTCTGTTGCAAAAGGCAGTCTTGTTTAGCATTTAAATATTTTAGTAATAAATCAAAATCATATATTATATCAGCATAATAATAATGATAAATCAACAATGGTATTCTATTATAATAATTTATCTAAAATTTTAGTCTTCAAAGCCACTAAGATAACCAACCTGAGTTGTTATAAGGTTGTGTTCGCGTCGTATTGTAGTTGGGTCGCATTGGACCGCCGCCATAACCCTGCTGATATCCACTGCCGAAGTTATTTGATGACTGATTCCATCCACCTTGGTCCCCATACCCTTGGTTGCCCCAGTTGCCTCCAGAATTGTTGGAGTCCCATGGATTCTGGTTGCCCCATCCTCCTTGTCCATACCCCGAATTGTAGCCACCTCCATCTGAAAAATGCATATGATTTTCATATATTATGTCTAAGATTATAAAATTCAAACTGGATTGCTGACAGCTGGCCTTAATCTTATGTAAAATATTGACTATTGTTGTAAAGACATTGTTATTTCGGTCTCATTGTAAATAGTGTTGGCATTATTCCACTTTGTGACACATCATACTAGAATCATTTTCAAATGTACTTGTTATTTTACTAACTTGCCCTGCAGTTTAAAGTGATAACTCTACTTCCATAGTACTATTTACTTCCATACCATTACTTCCATAGTTCACTAGTAATATTTACAGAAATTAGTACATTAACAGAATTAAACTCTTTATGAGCACATTAAAACAGAATGAACATGTTTTGGATGTCTAGATTAATAACATACCAGAGTTACCCCAGTCTTGATTTTGCCTGTTTCCCCATCCGCCGCCGCCTCCGCCGCGACCGCCACCGCGCCTGCCGCCACCGCCGCCGCTGCCACCCCCGCCGCCGCCGCCACCCGCCATCTCAGACTTTGATAACGCCTTTTTAACATCTAGCCGATGACCTTTTACTTTGTGGTTGGGATGTACTGCAAGGAAAATACATATAAATATGTGTTACCAATCTTAATGAAGACTTCAAGAGTGATGACTGAATATTTGTTTTGAAATTGAAATGATAATGTTCATTCATATTTGTATTGAATGTCCTGTTTCTGTAGTTTGCAGTGTGACATAAGATTGGGAATTAGAATCTTGGCTAACATTGAAAACAAGCTGGTAGTTAAAAGTAAGCTAAGTATACTAATCTATAGAATACCAGTCAGTTATATTAGTAAAGAAGTGTAGATGAATGATCTAACTTACAACATATTCTATCCACTGGATCATAGTCATCAAACTCAACAAATCCAAAGCCTCTCTTCTTGCCAGTATCTTTCTCAGTCACTAAGCTCACTGATATAATATTACCATATGAGCTAAAATACTCTTTTAAGTCTTCCTCCTCTATTTCCTGTTTTAAACCTCCCACAAACAACTTCTTGACAGTTGCAGCAGCATCTGGCCGCTTTATCTCTTCCCTCGGTACAGCACGCTTTGGTTCCACAACCCTACAATAGATAGACAAAATATAACAACATTTTGCATAGTCAGAAAACCATTCAATGCGTATACAAAAAGGATTGTTAAATAATAACCTTCCATCAATTTTGTGTGGCCTGTTTTTCTGCGCATCGTCTACCATATGAGCCCGTGAATATGTGATAAAGCCAAACCCCCTTGACCTTTTTGTCTGAGGGTCCTTCATAACCACAACATCCACAATTTCCCCCCATTGCTCATAAAATTCTTTTAGTGAGGAATCATTAGTTCGGTAGTCCAGGCCTCCTATAAATAACTTTCGAAGATGCTCTGGCTCCTCCTGTAACAAAATAAATTAATGGGTTCATCAAATTGTAATTGCCTCTTAATATCAAAATTGATGAAAGAAGATATTACAATTTCTTATGTCTAGACTTCAAGCTATACAATATTACCAAAGAAGAATCTATGATTTATTTCTACTAAGACTCTTCTAAGTAAATGTTGTATCAATCTAGTAAGCTATGAAATTCATTCTAGATCTATTAGAAGTATACAGTCATGTATTTTACAATGGGTAGACTTTGAATGTTTATTAATAAGGCCATAACATCAAAGACATAATTATGGAAAATAGAAGTTCCACTTTGAAAAATATATTTGATATGATATGGACAACAGGAGAAAACTTGAGATCATTTCATGATTGATAATAGGTTTCTTAGCTTGCTTTATTTTTAATCAATTTCGGATTGGTAATTTTCTTTCAAGATTGTTTTATCGCTGCAGCATTACAAGCGAAAATTAATGTGATTAGTTACAACTCTATAAAAAAAGTAATACACTCGATAACGTGACGTATTCCGTGAAAGAAAATTTCGATTTGCCACGATGACGACTGTCAAGCCCCAATTGTAACTACATGCACATAAAAAAATATGATTAAATATACATTAAAATTTAAAACTATATAATTTAGTTAATATTACTGATATATATAGGTAATTTTGACTAAAGAATTGAAATAATTTGTCATTTACTTACATAGTCATCACCGCCTCCGCTAGGTTTCATATCTTCAGCCACAATTACGGATTTACAGATCAACTCTTATCAAAATAATTGTTAATTTTAGTAAATATAAACGAATAGCTTCGTATTGCTTGCCAATTCTATGTAATTCCAGAAATAATTAGGTACGGCAAAATACAAATTACAAAGCAATCAAACAAAAAAGTTTGACTAACTTGACAGCTTAGCAGAATTAATGGATGACTGGCTGAGTGCAAACTAATGTTGCGACATTTGAAATAATATTTTAGCCAGGGATACTTTAGCTTTTATGAAAATGTTTAACCCTATTTTTCTACGGTACGATCATAACTAAATATAAAATTTCCACATCAAATGTTAGTTAGGTACCTTACTCTTCCGAAACGGCTTTAACGATTTTAAACAAATTTTATTCAGTAAGTCTGAGAAGCGGCTAACATAGGGTTAGGTTTATTCACACTAAAAGTGTTTTTTTTATTTTTTTGGTGAAATTTTCGTTATTTTCTTTTTGTAATGTGGCATTAAAAATACTTACACAGAACACAAAATTACTCTTTCACCACCAATCCCTATTTTTGAATAGGTATTTTATTATAGTCTATATGGCAAAGCAACGTTTGCCGGGTCAGCTAGTGATAGTATGTATTACAATCGGAAAGATAAACACCGTGTCGAAAAGTCTATCGGACCAGAACCATAAAGTTTCATACTTTTAGCTTCCAAAAATGCCACATTTCGTTCACTTTCATCACCTATTTTACAACTTTTTAATAAATTACACAAAAACGCTCACAAAATGTATTGTATAACTTACTTATCAACATTTTATCTTTAAGTTTATAATGTGTTATGTACTACCTATATGTATCTTGTTTGTATGCACTCCGTATAGCGTACCTACCTATTAATTTGGCGGTAGGAATAAATGTTAAGTAATTATTATTACTTCCATGTAAGTAATCAAACAAAACCAATGTCAATAAAACTAAAATTTTTATTTGCAATAGATTTTTTACTTATAAAATTTTTATAATAATATTTTTGTGTTTGGGTGGCACCTGTCGTAAAGCTTTGCTTAAAAGATGATGAATATTAAATTTGGTTTTTCGTAGTCTTTAGTCTGTACGTTTTACTCAGTGTTCATTATTTATTAGAATTAGCAATAGCCCCGACCCTTGTACGTAGGTACGTGTTCATTTTGAATGACAAATGAAAGCAGAGTGCCCAACTGCTTACGTAGACTTTTTGTGATATGCTCTCGATCTAGCAGAATCTCATATTCAGTAGTAGCATTTTCAGAAAATACCTTGATTATTTTGATTCTAAAAACCCTTTTATTATAGTGGTTAATAACAATAAATGCTATTAGGTGCGTTTAAGTGAACTACATTTAATGTCTAAAAAGACAACGTTTCAAACTTGAAAACTTGTTTCAGAACTATGAATTTTGAGCTCGATATTTCCCTCCCATTTCCCTTTCCTCCTTTTTGGCGTGGCGTCGGTCGAGTACGGTCGTGCTGTCGTGATTGTGTTTCATTACCAATCTACACTTGCGTCCAAAAAGGTGAACCGCTACCGGTTCGTAATCGTTTAACTAAAGTTCAATAAACTCAGTAAAAATTGCTAACATGAGGCCGCAGCAAAATGGAGATGATGGTTTTGTAAGTACCTACCTACTTTTGCCTGTATACTTTATTTTTTTTTTTGTTTTATTTTGGTTTTCATTATATTTTTTGATGTACTTAATAATGAAGTGTTCCGCTAAGGGCTCTGTTTCGAAAAGTAGCTAGTGAATTATTGAGTTAATGTAAATATCGATTTTTATGCTACCGACGCTGTCGGTAGCGCGACGCCCTCCTCCGCCATTTTGTTGACGCCGTGCCCTACTTACAGGATGAACCCGAGGTGCACCGTAAAATATTCATTGGTGGCCTGAACTATAGGACTACAGATGAGTCTCTGAAGTCCCATTTTGAGAAATGGGGAGAAATTGTCGACGTTGTGGTCATGAAGGACCCCAAGACGAAGAGATCGCGTGGCTTTGGTTTTATCACCTACTCCAAGGCGCACATGGTTGATGATGCACAAAATAACAGACCACACCGCATCGATGGCCGGTTAGTTGTATTTCCTTACATTCATTATGATTAACACTGCAGTCCAGCTGTGTAAAAACTAGTACTTCGTTTTTATACCGTTTTATGCTGCGGAGACTGAACGACACTACTTGGTGAATGTCTCGTGGTTTTTGTACACATGGCATTTTCGGTGGAGTCAACATGTATATAACTACCTCCAACCTACTGCTAATTGAATGGAACTAAACACGTGTTATTTTTTACTTTGGCTAATATTGTTTCTTCCTTTCGACAGTGTTGTAGAGACAAAACGTGCTGTAGCGAGACAGGATATCAAAAATCCCGAGGCTGGCGCTACTGTTAAGAAATTATTCATTGGCGGCATTAAAGACGACCATGATGAAGAACAGCTAAGAGAGTACTTCTCTAGCTACGGCAATGTACAAAATGTCAGCATTGTCACAGACAAGGGCACCGGAAAGAAGCGTGGCTTTGGATTCGTAGAATTCGATGACTATGACCCAGTTGATAAAGTGTGCCGTGAGTATCTGTTATTTTTTGCTTATGAGTAGGTATGTTTCCCACAATTTTGCCCCAGAGCTGAACTTTAAGTGTCAAGATCTGGCTTCTCTGATTGTGGATATTAAACTATTGATTTAAGCTATACCTGACTTCAATAATAATGGAAGATCTGGTACGCAAGTCAACAAACATTTATGATTTGAATTATTTTGTTATTTTTACGTTTTAAGTTACATGCTGATAATAACTGGTTGTTTTTTTCTAGTGAATGGTCCCCACAAGATTAATGGCAAACAACTAGATGTCAAGAAAGCCCTTCCTAAGGATGGTCCTGAACAAAGGGGAGGAGGTAGACAAGGCCAAGGCAGGAATGACAACTGGGGCAATGGTGGTAAGTAGACATTTAATCTTTATACACATAGGAGCTGAACAAATTAAAGGTAGAATCTACGTTTTATTTAAATGGTTTCCAGGAGGGTATGGAAACAATCAGGGTGGGTGGAATAACTCCAATCCTTGGGATAACAACCAAGGAGGTTGGGGTGGTAACCAAGGAGGTGGTTATGGAGGAGGCAATGGCCGTGGAGGCTGGGGTAACCAAGATTTTGGTAATTATAACCAACAAGGCTACAGTGGTGGCCCAACTAGGAACCAACAATATGGTAACAACCGCGCCCAGCCCTACAACATGAACCAGGGTGGTGGCGGCGGCGGCGGCGGTGGCTACGGCAGCAACAACTATGGCGGTAGCCAGGGAGGTCGAGGAGGCCGATTCTAAACGTAAGTAAGATCTCAACATTGCCTTAATCACTTCTAACTTCACACAAGAATTCATGAACTTAGTAACATTCCCACTACCACCATTAGGAAGTTGTGTGGATTTCTCTTGGTTCAGGTTATTGTGAGCACTACATAGCATTAATTAAGCATAGGACATGATAGTCTCAGACTAGTAATCACAATACTGCTGTTAGTTCCAGTGATTAATGCTATGAAGGTAGCCTATATTTGATAGTGTTTTTTACTTGTATGTCTGATCAAAGGTTTTTTCAATCTCTAGGTTTCGTGCTAAGTACACTAGTAAAGCAGTGTTAACCGTGCTAGTGTAGGCAGTACGCTCCGGAGCACTAGTTACACACCTCATGGTCCACCCGCGAGACCACCTAGGAGAAGGCGTCAGGAAACCTATAATTGTAGCCGGAGCTCTTGACTCTTTATCTTTTAGAAGATTATGATTAGAATATTTTTAATATGTGTACTGAATTGTAAGATGGTCTTCTATTTATTGTAGTACTTAGGTACTTATTCGTGACATACTTTTAAGGATATAGCTATGTAAAAATGAGAATTAGTTACTTTTTTTTACGACTTAAGTACAATTTTAGGATAATTCTGTAAGAATCCCTCATATAGACGCTAGGTGAACGAGATCAGAGTTTAGTTGACATAGATTTTGAAGTTTAAATCATAATTATTTTTATTTCCTGACCTTACTCAGTATTAAGTTCTCAAATAGCTGTTATATGAAAAATTAGGTATAGAATTATGAACTTTTAGGTTATTATAATGTATAAATAAACTTAATACAAAACAGTAGGTTTGTTTCCTTAGAATTATCTGTAAATATTCCTTTTATTTTTTTTTATTGCCAGCTACTACATGAAATCGATGTAGATACTGTATAATGAGATGACTCCTCACTATACTGTTACTGCTGGCGCATTTATTTTAGGTAAAGCTGTAGTTAAGATTTATTTGTAATAAAATATTTGTGACCTTTTAGTTCTTTTATATATTGTTCTTATGATCCCTATAAAATTATTATTAGTACCGTATATTTGTATCTACGCGTAATGTGAAAGGAATTTTGTTCCAATCGAGTTTGGCCAAATATCGCTGCCAAAATAGCCGTTATGTTTGGGCCTATCTTGCTCTGGTGTAGCGGTTTTTTATAAACCGTTATGTGAAAACGGTACAAGTTGTAAGTAAAAGGTGACGTCACCCTTCATTGTAATGACAAGTGATAGAAAATGGTAATGAGGATTCATCAGAACAGGACAAGATGTCTATACTGTTATGTATAATTGACTAGAAGTAGGTAACTAGTATACGTCAGTAGAGAGCTAACTCGTAATCATTGTAGTTGACAATGGTGAGTTGGAAAATTTTTTCAAAGAATTCCGATACTCGCTGACCTATCTGGGTACCAGCCTTATCATAATAATATGTACCGTCACCTACGGTTTCGAAAAGTTGTAACTATCTTTAAATTCTGAAATATATTTTATACCTATATATAAAGAGCTTCTGTTTTTAGGTAGGTATACAGTATTTTCTAGAAGAAATATGTAGGATTAAGATAGACTTGTTTATGTATTATAGGGTATAGGTGTGGAAATAGTCTATTATTCTATCAAAAAAAATACAGAGGATCAAGACCAGTTACAGGGGAACGTAGTACGGACGAAACATAACAATCGCCTCATAATTATTGTTGGCATCTATCAAACAAACAAATTATCTTTGACGCATAATACAGATAGCTTCTTTTTGGGGTTGATGACACGTTGCTGTATACGCACGAGGTTATCGGATCGTATCGCGCGCTAAAATGACGATATTAGCAGGCATGTAATAATATCCACATTATCTTGGTCGTCTACTTATTTGTGTATGTAGAATTTAGAAGGTAATAGTACTTCAAGCAGCGGGTTATATAGATCGTCAAGGTACCTTTATAGTTATATACTTCCGATATGATTTTTATTATTACATGAATTCATTTCTGTTCATGGTACCTACCTATGTTACTACTCTACTTCAAGAAACTTCTATCCACCGACCGAAATCACAACATTCTATCATTTTACCCAATTCATTCATCATTTCCTACACTTGTTTTTTTAATTTTTATTTTATTTTCTTTGATTTTTCGAGACTGTCCAAACCTGTTTTCATTTCTAATCATTTAATTTTATTTCCATGATGAACTTCTGGGGAATCCCAGGGGCCGAAACAGGTCAGTAAAGTCAGTAAAAGTCAGTATTTTTGGACCTGGTCAGTAAAAGTCAGTATTTTCGTAAATCGGTCAGTATAGTCAGTATTTTTCCAAACTCAACGATTTTTTTTTTGTTTTCCTCTGCTGTTGGCCAATCTTACATTCTCGATTTGCCCAGTAATTATATCAGAGGGTTGCTATGGATGCTCGATATTATGTGGATGATCTACGTAACATACAACGTGTCCCAAAACTCAACGTCAGAACAAAAACCTGAGCTAGGCCGTTGTGTTGGCTCTCAAAAAATAATTTTAAAAAATCTATCTCGTGTAGTTTAAAAATGACAACCATTTTTGTGAAATTGCCACCCTCTGATGAGTTTAGTCTACTGTGGCAACAAATGACTTCTTTTCTAGTTCTTTTTTTATGTGGAGTATTCTTAAGTAACGCTCCTACAAAATTCAATTCATTATTTGCACATTGGTGTTTGCAAAACTTTCCCAAAATTTTATGACGAACTAATAATACGTTAAATTTAACGACTATCTTAAGATTTTTTTATTTTCTCATCGTCTATGAAATAATTTAGTAAGTGGTATACCATTTTCGAAAGCCCATTAAATGCGCCAACTTTTGGAGGTACATGCCGAAAAAGCGTAGTACAATAATTTTTCAGGGCAGACTGTCAAAGTTGAGTGATGAAATTATTTTCACGGCATAGTTCGCCATAAAAGGGATATTTTTTGATATTCCAATGAAGTTGTGTGCAAATAATGAATTGAATTTTGTAGGAGCGTTACTTAAGAATACTCCACATAAAAAAAGAACTAGAAAAGAAGTCATTTGATGCCACAGTAGACTTAACTCATCAGAGGGTGGCAATTTTACAAAAATGGTTGTCATTTTTAAACTACACGGGATAGATTTTTTTAAATTATTTTTTGAGAGCCAACACAACTCGGCCTAGCTCAGGTTTTCGTTTTGACGTTGAGTTTTGGGACACGTTGTATACATGTATTGAAGAATAGCAAATTAAAATGTACTATTTTTTTGAAATCAATATTTTTGAAGTGAAAATTCTTAAGCGCCGTTGCGCACTTTTTTCGGAATTGGTTTTTTGGAACTTCTAAACTCGCGTCAGGACAAGTGACCTGATCAAAGATTCGTAAGACCTGATTGAAAATTCGTAAGACCTGATTGAAAGTTCGTAAGATCTGATTGAAAATTCTTAAGACTTGATTGAAAATTCTTTAGACTTGATTGAAAATTCTTAAGACTTGATTGAAAATTCTTAAGACTTGATTGAAAATTCGTAAGACCTGATTGAAAATTCGTAAGACCTGATTGAAAATTCGTAAGACCTGATTGAAAATTCGTAAGACCTGATTGAAAATTCTTAAGACCTGATTTAAAACGTTACTAACAAAGCGTTTTAACACAATAAAAAGGCGGTGCTGGTTGACTATGGGGATGGTGGAGACCAATAACCGAAAAAAGGCTTTTTTACCGACTTCAAAAAAGGATTTTGACTTCTCAATTCGACTGTATTTTTTTTTATTTCACACCATTCAAAAAACGGTTAAGAAATAGTCAGTATTTAGTCAGTATTTTTGAATTTTTGGTCAGTAAAATCAGTATTTTCGACCTTGGAACTTGTTTCGGCCCCTGGAATCCTGGTCTTAACGATCTGCGAAGTAATTCATCTACAGGTAAGTTGTTTGAATAAACATGAAGTTTTATCCCTATCAGTGCATTAACAGTATTCTATCGTATTATTTATTTTGAAAATAAACATTTTCATTAAATATGTTGGCCTTTTATTTATAAAAAGAACCTGCTAATTTTTTGTCAGCTGCTGCGTTAGAAACAAAAGTAGGGACCTACCTACCTAGTTCTTACATGGCTGTGTTGGGACCCTACGTTTTTAGTGACAAAAGTAGGTACCTAAAAGTTTAACAAACCTATAACTAAGCCTCCGCTGTTTGTCTTGTTCCCGCGTGCGTCCGTAGGTACGTACATCTGCAGGCTATCTCTTAACCGTTATAGCTAGACTTCGTCCGCGTGGAAACCCTTCCCGTGTAAATCCCGATACCTCGGGAACTCTGGGATAAAATGGAGCCTATGTGTTATTTTCTTCAGGTCTTCAGCTACTTAAGTACCAAATTTCATCGTAATCGGTTCAGTAGTATTTGCGTGAAAGAGAAACACATCCATACATACGTACATTCTCTCACAAATTCGTATTTATAATATCAGTAGGATTACGTGTTTCATTCGAAAGTACATACGGTATAATATTAATAGGAAAAATAATGTTGAGGAGGGTTCCCATACAATAAACGTGTGTTTTTCGTAAACTTTTTTGTTGGTTTCATATTTTTTTGATTTAAATGGTACGGTACCCTTCGTACGCGAGTCCCGACTCTCACTCACTTCTGCCTTCCTGCGGACTAAGTTTTGCCATCGAATATACGAGTACGGAAGAACGCTGATCCGTTCCTACGGTTGTTATTCAGGATATATTAGACGCATTAGCAGACTAAAGTTTTTCAATAGGGTAATACATACCTAGTTTTGCCTTTTTTAAGAGTAGTTTCTGCTAACGTCTGGAGGTCAGTGACTCATGAAAAGTCGTTGACCCCTGCGGGCTGTCTGGCCGCACCCCTATAATTTTATTATGCCCTTACCCTTTTTTCGAACGTCGCGAAGAATAGGATTGCATTAAAAGATCGATGTAAAAAAGATAACATTTATGTAGGTATCTATATACCTACGTAAAAGCAATTATTGGAATGAGTACCTACACATTTTATTGTTTGATGTTTCGGTGCGGTGTGTGTAGTACAGGCATGTAGGAGGTACCTGTCAGCTTTTTTTAGGGGTAAGTAGGTAGGTACTTAAATCATTTCCAACATAGCTGGACGAAAGCATAAATGTTGAATCGTTGTGATACATATTGTTTAGTACGTGTGCGTATGCCCAGCGGAGAAATGTGAAAAATCGTAATTTGAGTTACCGGTAAAATGCCGTATTGCTGCAGGATTAATTTATTGGTTATATGCGCTGGGTCTACAAGCATTACGATTTAAGAATTTATATAATAATTTTGGTAGGTACCTAAGATTTAGAACAGCATTGCAGAACGGCCTTCGATGTTGCCTATTAATCAAAAGTTGATACAATTGACAGAGACAGCTGATACAATTAAATTATGCGTGACTAGTAATTTGTTATACAGCCATACGCGGGCTAGCGTACAGTTGAGTATCACTTCTTTATCAAGTGGAGTTGGAATTTGCAAGTTTTTTTCATTAGATTTTGACACATCGATGAAATTTGTTATAGATGACTGATCAATGCTTAGATGGACAACAAGTAGGTATACTTGTAGACAACGTTGTTATTAAGGACTGAGATCTATAACATGTTGCAGGGTGGATAAGAGGCCTAATAAAATATAGCCAGGAACCTATTTTGTCGAACGTACTAAACTCGCATTTAAGTGGTACCTAGCCAAGTATGGCATTCACCATATTTTTATCTGAGTCGCGCCTGTCAAATATTTAATAGCAAAGCATTTACTTGCTATAAATTTCTTACAAGTAAAAGGCACTAGTCTAAAATGACGTATTTTTTAAATTTCCCAGTATTCTTGGGATGGCTGTTTATGTTCCGTAGTTTTTGGTTGTTGTTTGCACAACAAAACTCAGGAGTGTATTTTCACCTACCTTTTACCTATTTAAATCTATAAAGCCTACAAAGTGTTATAAACTTACCTTTTTTCAAATATACCTACCTAATAGTGTACCTATATACAAAGTAGGTACATTAATCTATACTAATATTATAAAGCTGAAGAGTTTGTTTGTTTGTTTGTTTGAACGCGCTAATCTCAGGAACTACTGGTCCGATTTGAAAAATTCTTTCAGTGTTAGATGGAACATTTATCGAGGAAGGCTTTAGGCTATATAACATCACGCTACGGCCATTAGGAGCGGAGTAGCAACGAAAAATGTTACAAAAACGGGGATTTTTTTTTTCTCTCTTTCTTATGTGACGCAAGCGAAGTTGCGCGGGTCATCTAGTTATTCATAGAATTCTATTAATCTTAACATGCTAATGAGTCTAAGTGAGTTACAATATCCTATTGTATTGTCGATTCTTATAATAAAAGTAACAATGTAACGAATTAATGAATATTTCTAAATCTCTTCAGACAGGTTAGTGATAGTAGGTACCTACCTACCTAAATAGTTAAATATAAAACAACATGATATAAAGATGCATCATAATAATGTATACAGTTTCATAGTAGGTACATACTTGTCTTTTTATATATTACATTAATTTATACTTATGTCAGCTGATTCTCAAAACATCCAAACAAAGTAGGGAGTCACATTCACACCTTCAATAAAGGTAGATTTGAAGTAAAAACACTAGCCCACTATTTATGCGATCTAACCACAATCCTATAAACTACTGTACAGACCTACTTATGTATGTAAATAAGTTGATACACCAATTTACAACATACACCACAAAGTAAAAGGCAAGATGAAGATAGCTGCTTTAATTAAACGAACGTGAATATCAGGGATCTCATACAGTCAAATTGTAGCTTGCACGATATTGAAAGTTCACGACGTCCCGTCTCAGCTCCAAGTTTAAGTCGACGTCACGATTACGTCGGTGGTAGGCCTGCGCAAGCGCGTCGATCGTAGTACGGAAACGACGCCACTGTTGATTTCACTTTCATTTTTATCAGTGTGGAAAATCCAACGTTATCCGCCGTTGATTCCCACAGATGTTACGTTTTTATTTTATTGTCTGTTGCACGTTTTTGTAGCTTTTACTTGCGGAATTCAGGTAGTACATAGCGGCTGCGCGATCATTCAATTAAGGAAAACGCGATATTTTTTGAAAAATTCCCAATGTTAGAACTAAGTCTTTTTCGGTTAGGTAAAATGGCCTAGAAAGATTTCGTGGCTAAAAGTCTTCTTACCTCTGAAAAACTTATTATCCATATAAAATGTTCAGAGTTTCAGACATATGGTCTGAACATTTTATATAGATATCTGCCTGGTAAGTAGGATATATGTAGTTTATCAGCAATTCAAAATATATAAATATAGGTATAGAATTGTCTAAATCAGATGTCCATCTACTTAAAAGGATTTTTTTGTAGTTATCTATGTAGGTACTTGGCAGAATTTATTATTGTAGGTACAAGATCCATTTTAATATTTTAATGCAAGGGAATGAAACAGCATACCTGGTTCTTTGTAAATAAAAGAGTTAAATGCACGTGCGATGTAGTATGGATGCATTGTAGCGAGGGCGCTAGTGGGGGCTGATTCTCAGCAATAGGTTTTTGGCGTGGAGAGAAAGTACGCTTGGTGGTGGCCGAAGACCCCTGCTCGACGGCACTCGGTGGAATCCGCGCGGCCGCGGCCGACACTCGGCCGGCGTTTCATGGGCGGTCCGTTTGCGAAATAATGCCTTTGAATCGCTGACGCCGAATTTGCCAGTGAACGCGCTGAGCGCGGAGATGCCGCGCAAATAAATAGCGGTGCGCAACATTGATAACGTCACGCTCTCGAACCAGGATACCCAAAATGTGCCAATGGAGTATTGTGACCATAATATACGTGATCCTTGTACTGAATACGTCTGCCAGGGAGATCAGTTCACCGGATGCTGCTGTTCATGACAACCATGTAAGTACGAGGTTTAACAATGTACGGCTAGGTTAATCGTAGCGCTATCGGTCATAGATGCATGTGCTCCGGTGCAATGACTTGCATGCACTTTTACTTTCATCAGGCGTCTTGTCTTATTGCATTTGTTGCTCGCGGCGGGTAGCGCTTAGGTAAATCGATTGTTTGTTTACCAATGCTTTTGTTCAAAGACTACCGTTAACATTTGTTAAAAAGAATCATAGCGTAATGATGTTTCCATGGTTAACTACGTCATAATCATAATCCATACTGAACTGACTTATTAACGCTGCGTGCTAATGTTGAAAATATCAGGCTTGATTCATACTCAACTGTTTTTTTATTTAGATTTACTTGTTTCACACTAAAATTTGACAGTTTTTCGTGTTGAATTTACTTACGACATTACTCAAAGTCTCAAACTGCCAACTTGATAATGTTATTACAGCTCTGTTTTGAGATGCTTCCTACACAGTTGAATGTCCCTTGCAGGGAAAGTGAGACAAGATTCACTTTAAGAAAATTCATAAACAGGATGTTGGAACGTTTTCCTCATACTTAGTTTTCTAAAACCAGTCCATGCTACTCGCAGTCTTACTTCCTGAACACCTCGAGTACATTGACGTGTTCAGCGTTTCTAGTACATAGGTAGGCAGCACTACCTGATCATATTTTACACATAAAATATAACTTAAGATCATGCTGCGGTCTTAACCAGATCATATAATTTGTTTTGTTAAAGTTACCAAAAAATAATATGAAACTTCAAAACATTAAACAACTCTTTCTGATACTTAATGAAATCAGTCTTAAAAATCAAGTCGACTAAAGAAAGACAAAAGACTGTGTCAGTTAAAAGAACAATCAAAATATTTCATTATATCAACATAAAGATAATTATTACCTGAAGTAGTTTGGTTAATTTGTTCTTCAGCTTAGCTATATAACTTAAGAAAATACCACAATATGCACCTAAAGGAGACAGTAGGGACGATGAGGAAAAGATCTGGGAGGCATTTGACCAGCAGTGAGATAATACGTAGTTACAAGTGAATTGGAAGCATTATATCTACGACTAGCTGACCCGCGCAACTTCGCTTGCGTCACGTTCACGTTGAAATTTTTCCCCGTTTTTGTAACATTTTTTACTCGTACTCTGCTCCTATTGGTCGTAGCGTGATGATATATAGCCTATAACCTTCCTCGATAAATGGGCTATCTAACACTGAAATAATTTTTCAAATCGGATCAGTAGTTCCTGAGATTAGCGCGTTCAAACAAACAAACAAACAAACAAACAATCAAACAAACAAACAAACTCTTCAGCTTTATAATATTAGTATAGATAAGTAAAGTGGTTTAATAGACACAATCATAAAATTACCATAATCTGTTGCATCAATGAGATACATTACTCGTCTAATATCATAATCAATTTGTACGCATTTATCATTCAATTGGTTTTCATTGCCATCATCATGACACGAACGTTTTCAAATTTTCAAAGCCTTACCTTAGATAAGCTGTGGTGTGCATCTTTTTCAAGAATAGATAAGTCCATTCTCAATGATGCACCTATATACGTATAGGAGATTTCGATTGGAAAATAATTGACAACAATAATTAAAATTAAATAATTGACAGCTGTAACAAAAACAGGAGGATATTTAGACCACTATTTGCAAAAGTAGTTCTTGAGAATTAGTCTTTTAGCGTGTACCTTGACTGCTCTCAAATTGTAGTACTAATAATTAAGGTGATTAGAAAACTAATTTATTAATTTCAGAGAATCACGCTACTGAAATATCTTACGACAATGATCAATTGTTAAAGCGAAAAGCGAATTTTCTTTTAGACGTATTCAGAAAATGCTAAAGAAAATTCTAAAGTTACGCGTCGCTGCAACCTTTGCTACTAATAAGGGATCTTACAGGCCATATATATGTATACAATCCTCAGCTGCAGTTAATATATTGCAAAGACGAAGATAAAGGGTAAACGAGAGTAATGATTTAATGTATAATGATACATTAAATTATGTATTAGACAAGTGTTTAATTCATCATCGTTTGCCAAGTTTCCGGAAAGCGTTATACAGAAATGGGCCAGGCCAGTTGTCTTTATTATCCATCTACATATAGCTTCATTTATTAACCACGAAGATATTTATAAACAAGATTATGTTTTTAATTTATAACATGAACTAAATACATTAATGAACATGAATAATATGAATATTTTATAATCGACATGCTTATTCAACAACTTTTAAGCTAAAGTAAAGTAGGTAATATCCTTATGCGATAAATCACGTAAAAACAAGGTATTTATATGTAAAGGAGACAGTAAATATAAGATAAGATTTAGAAGCAGATTCATTTAGACTAGAAGTACCTATCTAGCGCACGGAAAAGTACAGGACGTTGCCGTGCAGATATATTTGAAAAAACTTAATATCAGATGCTGCGGAAATGTTCTACTTTCCCCGATTACGTCTCAGTAGCCATTATTATATAAGTAACGTGTAATTTTCGTGTTGGAGCTTCCGTTTTACATTAAAATTATCAGAAAATTGGACTAAATACATTAATCACACTAAAATTGCCTTTGTAACACCAAGAGACGGCAATAATACGAAGGAATACATAATTATTTTTGCGATGACAGGAACTGTACCAATAGTGAAACCGTGTGAATTTTACATTATTAGAGCAATGACTGTCACATTAGGCTTTTTTGTAAGGGAGGAAAGAGTAACCATTGTGGAATTTAGGCTTTCTTTAACACGACCTCCACACATAATACTGGCTGTTAGGCAGTAGATTTAAGTTCAATGGTGTCAGTCCAGACCAAATGCCTAAATCTTTTGGACAACCGTGTGCCTAACACACTTTATTCTAGACTAGCCTGACAGATATTAGTTTTAAAAAGATATAGGCAAACAGGTTTTTTTGTGGTGTTTACATATCAAATTTTTTATGTTCCCTAAGTTTAATCTGGTTGAAATATTATGATGATAATGAAAAATAAAACCAACTATGTTTAGCTGCAGGTAATTATGAACGACAAAAATTAAGTAGGTAGGTAGGTACATTACAAAATGAAAAGTTACAGCAAATTAGTAAGAAATACTTACTGCAACTTATTCGTCAGTGCTTTTGTAAGAGGTAAAACCCAATTTTTTAAGCAACTTTTAAAGCTTCCAAGACTGTAGACTGATTGCGTTAATTTCTTCAAGTCTTTATGATTAAGAAATTCTAATGAGTCAGATATGACATGTAATAAATCAAGCGTGCGATCAATATAACATTATGCATACCTTCCTATATTCACAGAAACATTGACATTCGTTGATTTATTTATTTCGTTATGTTAGATTCTGTCTGATAATAATATGTTAAAGAATTGAGCATTTGAATAACCAAAAGCGTAATTCTGTGTTTTTTGCAAACAAATGTGTAGTATGAGTTCAATAAAAACGATAGGCACCTCTTGGTGTAGTATATTGGAATTAAGGTGTTATGCCTGCCGACAAAATCTATACTTAGAGAATCATTTTAATATCTAGGTAGGTACTAAATCATTACAAATTTAATTCAAGTTAAGATCCTTCACTCTGGTTGCGTATTACTGTCATAACTTTATATTATTATCATATTATGCAAACAGTTATTGCCTATTGTTACAACGTTCATAATGTTCGTTATGTGTTATAAGGTAAAATAATATTTTATTGAACAATCAACTTTCGCTCAAATAGTACCGATAATTGGTCGTAGATAAGCAGAAAGGATCCAATCCACATTTTGACTTTTCTCTGGATCTTTTCTTTGTACTCTCCTGAGGGTACATTTTGACACTCTTGATACTGTGGGTTGAGTCGAGGTAGTAGGAAAAAAAGTTTTCATGTACATTTTAAAAATAGGGATTTCACTACTTTATATATTTGACCCACAGGAGAATGATTGCATACTTAACTCCATTGTGGTCAAAGTGTGGATTGAGTCCTTTCTGCTTAACTACGTCCAATTTTGCATAATATTTCCTCTACATAACTGTTTTGTACATAACATAAGTACATATCATTTACTATTATACTTGCATTATACTTCCGATAGTTAGGTTATTCGTTTTAACATTTCATATAACATTATTATGTAGGTACCTACCTACTTTAGTTATTTAACTAACTACATAATGATCAACTTAAATCAAAATAACATTTTGTTTTAAATAGATTTCTCTATAGATATAACAGCTTATTGAGCTGACAAATTAAAGCACTAACCCCCGGTTTCTGAGTTCAATTAGCGGTAGTTTATCTATGCAATAGCGAATACTCATATAAAAAAACGGTATTGAATAGATAAACTACTTCTATATGTCCTCAGAAACCGGGCATTAAACAATACGAATATCTAAGAAAACAACAAACTTACAACATGAAGTTGTATTTATAAATAGCTTATCGTAATTTAGAATATCTGATCCAAAAGCGAACAGATAATACCATTTCTATTTCCCTTATTTACAGCCGATTATAAATCCAGTTGGAAATATATCGCCCAGCTTTACTTTCTTACGTTTGATAAACGACTACGGATAACAAAATCGAGAGCACTGCAACAATTACCTCGTGAAAGGCACCGCAATCATACTTTGGAAAGTAGTTTACTTGCTGACCTTACGAATTTACAGATATAATACACAATAAAAGCGAATCAAGTGAAAATGGAGGTGATCAACCGTGAATCACTCTGTGACGCGATGACAATCAAAAGCGTGCCTTTAAATGTTTTGGTGACATGCTTAACAGAGCGATTACTAACTTTCGATACTATCTACCGTGTTTGTCATAGTTGCTAGTACTTGCTAGTATTTGTTGTAGCATGAAAGAAAAAACGTTTACCTCCAAAATTTGTTTTTAATACCTAAATTAGAAGTCATCATCGTCTAGCTGAGGGGTTCCCAACCTTTTCTTAGTCCGGGGCCATTTTTATATTATTCTTGTTAGCAGGGACCATTATGTTAGTATATTAAAGGTATAGTGTATTAATCATCCTGAAAATTTCAAATTTTAAAGTCACTCGCGGACCACATTTTGATTTCGCGGACCACCAGTTGGGAACCACCGGTCTAGCTAATTGAACTAAGTACCTATATTACCTAAATTCAATATTAAGAGCGAAATTGGTGTTGGTCAATGCCTCTTCTATCTGCCAAAAATGCGGTTGCGGTTGTGACTTTGTAGCCACGAACGAAGACATTTCTTCGCTAGAGGTATCTCTTTATTTGACGCCACCTGAAGCATCTGCAATAGATGGATATGGACACATCTTGATGCTGTGTATCAAAAAGTGCTAAAGTTAATAAGTTTGTTTTTAAAAAAATCTCTGACTAAAAAACTTTTGAGCTTAGAACTCTGTAGAATTGGTGCTCTTATGTGCTTACTCTCAAATGTTTTGAAAACACTTAACAATACATCGACTTACTTTTACAAGTGAAAATATCTCGGTGTACAATTATGAATGAAATACGTACTTACGTTATTATCATCCACTTGTATGTCAAGTGGAGGAAATAGATCGTTAACGTTGTTAGCAACGAGTACATAGTTAGGTTTCCTTTCAACGCTCGCTGCGTGGCTTTTGTTATCAAACTGTCATTGTTGAACGTTTTCAAGAGCAGGCTTGCTTATTCATAATAGCTGAATGACTCCGTTCATAGGCTTTGTTGATGCTCTCGGGCTTAAATCAGCCGAGGTTGCCTTCAAGAAGTTTCGGGAAATTGACTTTTATTCGTTTAGGTAGTGAAAATGCAAGGAATTTTAAGACATCGAATATATATTTTATGAAAAATGTATTGTTTTAGCGTTTTCCGATCTTCTATTAAACCTTAAAATGTCTTATTGTCAATCTAAAACCTCTTTTCCTAAAGAATCATCGATGTAGTTCATATTATAGAAGTTTAAAAAAATATAAAATTTAGTAAAACAATTAGCGGCACTCTACGTTTCTTAGCTGAAACCTTCCATGTTCAAGTGCCTTCTCGAACTAAGACACGTCGTAACTTAATTGGGCGTGTTATTAAGCAACGTGTTATTGTCACAGTTCCAATATCCCTCGACCCTGGGCACCTTGAACTTCAGACTCACCAAGTATACTCGTAATCTCAGTCATGGTCACCTGCCATTACTTGCGACATCTCATTCTATTCAATTTAAAGCGGGTCACGGTACTTTCAGGCACAAATGTAGAATATGATTTCTAGGTTTCATATCGAATAAGCCTTGACCAATTAATCAAAGAAACATTTTTTATGAAAGCTATGTTTCTGATATAATCACGATTTATATGACTGATAAAAGAAATAAATCAAAGGCTTTGGGTTATAATTAGTGTCTTGATTCTGCTTATTAATTATTTTTTGTACGTTGCGTGAAATAAATATCTAGTTCCTTAATTGTTTTTAAAACTAGGTAAATAAGAATCATTTAATTGTTATGTTTACGATATATTTATATAGCCGAGCAAGCGTGGTGGACCCAAATAGTCAATGCCTAAATCCTCTCTTTATAAGACAAGAACATGGTTTAACTGTGTCACAAAAATATAATTACTGTTGGATTAAGAATTAAGATTAGTTAATTACAATTTTCACATCTAACATTGTGAAATTCTGCCTTGTGATGTCCGTCGAGGACATTGTCCCCTTCAAGTCTTCACAGCAATGAGTCACCCACATCATAGCTTGATCGATACCCATTATGAAACAGACTCAATACAATTATTATCTAACTTCCTACATGACATAGATGACCTTATAAGCGGCGTACACATGGCACATCGCCAACCTTAGCCTCATAAGCAACAGTTACGTCACAATATACTGTTAGCTAACAGTGTGGACAAGTCTTACGTCATTGTGATTATATGAGTAGGTCACACAAGGGAAAGTACGTAACTATCATTGCGCATTCGTCTGTCAACCACTCGAATGACATTCGTACATACCGGCTCCCGACTACCCTGTATGGTATTGACCACTGACACACTTCAACTCAACACTTATGGCCGGGGAATCCCAATTCGGTGTTGCAACTATAAAAGGAATTAAATGTTACCATTTTTAAAAGCATATCCGTTAGAGATTTGATTTTCGTTTCTTAATAACCACCGTAATGGGATAATAATTTGATTTTGATTTCGTTTTACCAAATATGATTAATACAATTAATCAATCAATCAAACATTTTACATTCACGAGTACTAATGGCTTCTTAACATTACAAATTACCCGTCACGCCGTGAGATGAGAAAGTGAAGTGAAGCTGAAATCAAAATGGAAAAAAAGGATAATAACATACCGGAACAGTGCTGTTAAGATTGTGAAAGCAACATTGACATTAGTTGCCAATTAACATCGAGATTGCGCAACCATGGCGTGCTCGCGCCGCGAAAGTAAACCGCGTTGCCAACGCTAAAATGGTAAACAAAACTTACATAAGTGCATTTCCGACGGAACCATCATTTTTGTATGCTCATGATGTAATAAAACATAAAAGTTAACATGCCAATTTGCATGCGGCGTTTAAGTAATTTAGCACGATTACCTACTTCCGATTGAGACACGCAAATTGTCCGGCTACATAAAACTTGTTATGACATACCCGAATAGCACATACGACTATGTATTAGCATGATTATGGGTGTAATTGTGTTTGCATTGTGTCTATTTGCGATTATAAAGAGATGATGACTTAGCAAAAAAAATATTGTTGAAACAGGTCTTTATTTCTTTTGTATGGATCCACAAGAAGCCCACGAAAGTATTTTATAAAATAGTAATGCTTTTACAAGACACTTAAATCTCCAAGTCATTGAATGGAAATTAATTCTGGTAGCGTATTAGTTCGAATTCCGATGTTACTTTCCTCACCTTGGATTAGGATCGGAATGACATGACTAGTTTAACTGATACCGTCGTACGTGTAAGGTTTCGTTGTGGTATACTGATGGATAGTTGCTTTTCATTGCAGTTCGAGAATTTAAACTGTGCTGTAAGTAGTTTAGTCAGTTAACAACTTATGGTAGGATTCAATAACCTATCTTTCGATAAAGAAAAAGCCATAATTGTTTGGTTACAAGGCAACGTCGTTCACTGTTCATAATCAAAAAGATTATTGGAACTAACCAATTGTAAACATGAGAGAAGCGTTATGTTTCGTCCATAAAAAATACGATTTTATTACCGGCCTTTTAGCGTTGTACTACTTTTATACTTAAGAACAAAGAGCTGCAGATCACTTGGTATGAAAATGTAAAAGTTAAAAAAGTTATTTTATTTAATAAGGCATTTTCTCAATTCCAGGTGTCGTCAGGCAACAGAACTCAAAGGTTCCTGTTCGATGCTATATTCGGCTTGGAAGTCCCCATCTTGGAGGAGCAGAGCGTCGAGGACGATGATGACGACAACCAGGTGAAGCAATGTTCGTGCGGTAAGTAAAATGCATGGGAATATGTACTTACTACTTTTAGTCTATGCACGATACACTGTCAAATTTTTCGATTTTTAGCTGTCGTATCTTGAGTGTTTGATGACGTATGAGATCGAACTCAATGGCACGGGCACTTTCAGTATGCAAAAAACTGCACGCTGTACCCATTTTTTTGTTCAATCGAAAGTCTAAAGTTAAGAACAGTCTATTTCTCATATTACAAATCATGATTTCGATCTCAATAGCTATGAGTCTAATTCGGATTTTTTTGATGCAAGATTCTGGAAAGAAATTTTTTAGGATTGTCAAACGTTAGAAAATGTCTGTTATTTATTTATTTTACAAAACTGTTAAGCATTATATCACATCCAATACAAGAGAAGTGTTAATGTGAATAAGTTATTTTGATGAAAGATAATGGTGACAAACACAAGAAGTTTATCTAAAAAATTTCGAGTGAAACTTCAGATTTATGACATCTAGATAATATTAAGACTTGACTTAATATAATGCAGTAGCGTTCTACCAGTTATGTAAACTTGGCATATTTTAATTAGTTTGTTTCACCACACCTTCTGCAAAGTGCAATGGATCGAGTTTCTACTTTCATGGTTCTTTACCCCAAGTTCATAGGGCGTTAGACCATGTATCGGAAGTTCGCTGCCCGAAATTCTATTGGTGTTTATATCTAGGTCAACTTTTCTGCAAAGAGTGCTTATCAATGATGGTTTCAAACCAGAATGATTAAATATTGATAAAAATCTAAGATTTTGAAAAAGAAATGCAAAACTGAACAGCAAAACACCAATAAAATATCGAAATATGAGCAAATATGAGCAAAAAATCGACTGAACCACACAAGTTCGAAGGATTTTTTAAATCTTTTTCAGCAAATTTTTACACAATGTTCATTTAGTAGTAAGCACAGTATATATAGCAACTAGACACTGTAAGTTTTCAAGCAATTCTAATGTTCACATTCACGTTTTAGAGTGCGGCAGGGCAAACCCACTCCCTAGAAAGATGGGTAAGTTACAGTACAGCACCCAATGTAGATCTCCTCTGTAATATATTTTTGTAGAATTATTTATGTAGAATATACGTTTGTGTTAGTTGGAAAGGGTTTTATTTGATGTAATCTGCATCGGTTTTACCACTTCTGGATATATAATTCTTTTTCTGGATATATAATTGTTTCTAATGGATAAATGGCCTAACCCCTCCCTCGTACGGGAAGGGACCCTTGCCCAGCAGTGGGACTGTAAAGGTTACTATCTGATGATTACATTGGCGACAATAATTTGTAAAGTCTTTAAGAATCTCTCATTTATCCAGACGCGGTGAAACCGTAACTTATTCGTATAGATTATTGTCAATTGTTAATAATATTTCTTTAGTTGTGTGTATTTTTATGTATTGTGTATATGTGTATAGAACTTAATAATTATTTGTGTATGTTATATTGTAACAAAAAATACGCATTATACTTATACTCGTATATTGTTAGGAAACATAAAACTCTATAAAAACCTAAAATGTATAACTATTCTGCCCACTGAACGTAACATTTGAAAATTTATTACGACCGATGAGTTTAGCATGTATTAGGTATTTATAAATCTAGTTAATCTAGTTAGATAATAACAATTCAGCATGATCTGTACTTATGTAACTAATATAGAACGTTACATATTTTGTTTATAACAACAACAAAAAAAATGAAAATTTTACTTTCTTACTTACTTACTTTGGATTTATATAGAGAACGTATACCCAAAGAAAATCAAGTCTGTTTCAATAGTTTTATAACCTCCGGTTTCTGAGGTGCATTTAGCGGTAGTTTATCTGTTCAATAGCGTTAAAACTCATTAAAAAATCCGCTATTAAATAGATAAACTACCACTATATGTAATCAGAAACCGGGGGTTAGTAAAGTACATAGCACAGAAATATAATAATAAAATATCGCTCGGCAACTTGTTAGGTTAGCTCGTTATAGTCTTGTTAAAGGTTATTGAACGCTAGGTATTAACTCCAGTTGTTCGGGAAGTCCGGTGCTAACTGGCTTCTAATTACTATCTACTGGATACTTGCACTTAAACATGTTGCTTATGGAGTTTATTGCCTGTTTTACCCATTTTCTAAGGCTTTCTAGCAAGTCAGGTCAGTTTTAATTAATAGTTAATGAATAATTGGCGTTTATTTAAAATGTAGGATTTTTTTAAAGTGGCTTGTGTCTCCGATACTTTTGTATCAGACTTGCCTTATGGAGGTTTAAAAAAGCTAAAGATTTTCCAGACACATAGCAATGTAGACGTATTTTAATAAACGACATCTTGTAGGTATATTCAAATAATTGCATGGGCAATAATCATCCCTAAATGCCAAAAATCGGAAGACAAGAGTTTAGAGAAAACTATACGAGTTTCAGACTGACACATATCTCTTTAAAACCTATACAAAAAGTAGTCACCATAGTAATTCTCCCATATTCAGCATTTATCTCCGCACTCCTAGCATTCAGTCTTATATGTTTACACAAACAGCTGTTCACGAGTACTCGAGTGTGCGTTGAACCTCACATCACAGTGAAAGTGTAATGGACTCGATCTCCGTCGGATCGGCCTGCTATTAACAGTAACTGCTATAACTGCTTCTACTCGTTTCATGCTCCACACTGTTATTTCCCGTTCCTGTCATACTGGCCACTACGGAATGGTTTACGATACAAGTTTAAAATTGGAAACAGTGTGGAATAAATGGCAACAGATGAAAAAAAGGATTCTGTCCAGAAATGTACAACTTTTTTTCTTAAAATCGTAAGCAAATGCAAATGACAAAGACATAATATACAAAAGTTTGTGTAAGTATCATTACTGTACTCTCTGAGTATGTCAATTTTAGAGATCACTGATGTTATATTGACTTTTTTTTAACCTAGTAATAAATAACAAATTACTGAAGGTAACTGAGGAAAATAGTCATATTAAACTTTTTATATCTTACCTCACATTCAGCACAGGGAATCACATACGTATATATGTTTTTTTATCAGTTTTGTGTGTCTGCTAACTGTTTAGATAATTTATTAATGTAGATTTGTTAACATGCGATTGTGAAATTGTATATGTATTGATATTGTATATATAAATTATTTATGTACCTATAATTTAAACGTATATTTTACTATTAAGGGTATATTTAATTGTAATATATTCTTATATACAAACCTGTTATTAACTTAGTTGGTCTTCGTAGATAATTTCACCTTCACGCTTGTTACCTTATTCGCACCAGTAATATTAAGTTACCGTAACTTTAATAACATTATGTTTATGTACCTTGTTATATTTTTGTAGGTAAGTATACTGTTAACCACTAACCAAATATACCACCAAAAAATAGAGAGAGGTTCCTTGCTCTAATCAGAATTACTTATTACTTGGACCAATATAGTAAAAGAAAAAAAATCCCTTATTAGAAAAAGAGGGAAAGCTTTCAAAATTGTCTCACAAAAAGTTGCCATATTTAAATTTCAGTAAAGTGAAACATCGTTTTAAAAAAGCAGAATCCAATTACGAATTCAACGTTTTCCAAAAAGATTCGAATGCTTTTATAAAAGTGGGAATTATGTGACATTATCTCACATAATGTTGCCATATTTGAATACCAACATTAAGATATTAACGTAAAACATTTCTATCAAAAGTTCAGAGATTAATTACGTATTCAACATTTTCAATAAAGACCAACAGCTTTTTGTAAAGAGTTAACAAGTGCACCCAGATCGCGATCGTACAAAACAGGAAATTTGCTAGTACAGCAATCATGGTTCAACAAACTGCGTTCACTTTCTAGAGTGCGGCGGGTCGAATCAGGAGAATCGTATCGTGGGTGGGGTTCCGGCGGGCACCAACAGATACCCGTGGATGGCGAGGCTGGTCTACGATGGACAGTTTCATTGTGGAGCCTCGCTGCTGACCAAGGAATATGTGCTCACGGCTGCTCATTGTGTCAGGAAGTAAGTGTGCTTTAATCTAGTAAATTGTAAATAATGGATGTGGCGATAACTTTAGTAAAAGTTATTATGTATGCACGCATTTCATACAAGCTTTTGCCGTCAAACTTTGTTTAATATTGGTTCTTCTATGTGATTCTTTTATTAGTATCATACCAATTTACCGAATATTTTGACTCGCGGTATTGCGGTCACTCCTCCAGTTCTCATCGTATTATGATAATTCCCCACGATCTAAAAAAAAAATGATCCGAAATTCCTTCAAAAATCCCGTTTTGAACTATCTATATAGAGTCTGCCAAAATAGAGAAAATCTAATTCGAATAAAAATCATTTGGTTCTCACAGAACGATGTGCTGAAAGACTCACTTAAATCTCGTTATAATCTGTAGATAAAAAAATAATGATCTTTAAATTGAAACGTTGATGAGAGTCACAAGAAGTGCAAATGTTATAAAACTAATTGAGTATTAGTATTAACGTAACAATCGCGTGACCGAACACTGTTGAGAATTATTTTATTGCCTGTAGAGCACTACAGGCAATAAAGCATACTGGCTTACTGTTTAAGCAATTGGACGATTGAACGACACCTCATAGATGATAGCCTGTAGCACGATTCTACAGTCGGTACTATTGAGTATCGCGATTTTGACATTTAAGAAAACACATGACATTTTACAAAATTAGTTCCCATAGCGCCCGCTAGAGGCGCTGATCAGATTTCATGTTAATGCTTTTACATCTTCAATAGCTAGCCGGTATTTCATAGTCGATACTGGTAGAGAATTGCTACTGGTAAGCCAATTCTTAAAGGAAAATATCAAATATTACTGAATTTGAACGTTATATAATTTGATTGGTCGCTATGTGGAAGGCAGCACATATGCGGCGCACGACTCGCGATTCACACGCAATGTTGCATTGCGATAATTCATATTTAACTTCTTTTTATTATACAACTATCCCTCATTTTCCGGTGTTCGAATATTCATGTTCAATGTTAAATTTACGCACTTTTCATATGCAATGGATATATTCATTATTCAATTGCATATTTTCTGTTTTTATAAGTAACAACTCCTGCACAAAGGATTGCCCTTGTGTCGTAGGAACTTTTACAAACATATAATTATTTGTAGATCGCAGAAAAAAATGTTCCGTCTGGGAATCAAACCCAAACAACTAACAACAACTGTGCCACAAAGGCAGTCATGTAATAAATACTTTATACCATTTTCATTAATCTTTCTTACAATGAGAACATGAAGGATTTATATCATCTAACTGGCATTGTAACAAAGCCGTTATTTAGAATACTGGTCCATTTATTATATGAATTTGACTTGCTTTAATTTCTACCTATACAAGAGGCTTCCTTCTTAATTAAGTTTCTAATACAATATATACGAAACTACTCAACTCCAAACCTTATACGATAAATATAAAATGAATTCACAATTTATTGATTTGGGTTGACTTGCAGACAGGTAATTGCTTTGTTATTGACGTTAACGATTTTTTATCATGCATAATGAATACATACCCTTTCTTGGGTTGAATTGGCACCAATGTTATAATATGCCAGTTGGACTGTTTCAAAAGAATCTGGGGGCACGGAAGTGCCCCCGCAAGTCGAGCAAAAAAAAGCGGCACGGCCGTAACATCCTTTTCTCGAAGCAATTCGGGCTATTTTCGACTCCCCTATAATGTCGTTGTGGATAAAACAAGAAGCCTGAATTTTCAGCAACTAATTATTCATTGCATAAACACGGTATATTTAAAATTTCAGTCGATTTGAACCAGTAGTTTAAAAATGACAACTTGTTAAAATTTTGAATTTTGTCACTCACTGATTCACTGATTCACTGATTCACTGACTCACTGACTCACCGATCATCAAAAGTCTAAGGTACTTCTAGCAGACTTAGAAGCTTAAAATTTAGAATACAAATAGGGTTTAGTGTCTTAATCATGGGAAAAATTCAATATTTTCTAATTTCGGTCCAGTTTTCTAAATACACTAACTGCAACATTAACTTTGTAATCCCATATAAATGTATAAGATTACAAGATTACATTTGCAGTTAAGAATCATTATTACTGTAGAAAATAATAAATAATAGGTGTAGATAGGTACATACTATATGAGGCATAACGGGAGGGGATATAAGGTGGGTAAGGGTGTTTAGCCCATGAAACTGAACAACATTCCCATAGGAAAATATGTTGAATTATAAGAAAAAACGTCTTTCCATACAAATTGGACTTATGTTCGTTCTACAAAAAGAAGTGAGATGCCACCAAAAACATTCTGTAAAAATCTCAAGTCTCGCAGCTCAGTCTTTCTGGCGTAAAAAGTAGTGAGATCTATATAATACCAAGTCGATTAATCTATTTCATCTCTACTTAAAGGACCTTCTGTCTTAAGTTATTACATAAGTTATTATCATGCCAATATTAAAAATATTTTACGTTTAAAACAAATAGATCGACTTGGTCATCGCATCGCAAAATTTCAGGAGCATTAACTTCTCGTCGTGCTGTGTAGTGTAATACGTACAAATCATGCGATGGCCAGGTCGGTGTATTTGTTTTAAACGTAAAATATTTTAAATATTGGCATGATAATAACTTATGTAATAACTTAAGACAGAAGGTCCTTTAAGTAGAGATGAAATAGATTAATCGACTTGGTATTATATAGATCTCACTACTTTTTACGCCAGAAAGACTGAGCTGCGAGACTTGAGATTTTTACAGAATGTTTTTGGTGGCATTATATTGGTACGATGGGTATCAGGGTAGAACTGGTCAAGGTTTAGGAGGAAATTAACTGAAAAACTAAACCTTCTTTTCTAAATTTCAGACTTAAGCGGTCTAAAATCCGTGTGATCCTGGGTGACCATGACCAGACGATAACTACGGAGAGTGCGGCCATCATGCGAGCGGTGACAGCCATCGTTCGTCACCGCAGCTTCGACCCTGACTCCTATAACAATGATATCGCGCTGCTGAAACTAAGGAAACCTGTGAACTTCTCTAGAATTATCAAGCCAGTGTGCCTACCGCCTGCTTGTAAGTATACACAGTTAACTGCTTTTTTCGCTTTTATGGTCAACTGGACGCAGGTCTTTTCGACAATCGATATGCAATTGGGGAGCTTCAAAATGTTGAGAGGGTTTTTACTTTTCTCTTTTTTTTAAAGCCGTTTTTGTACAGAAGTAATTACGTTTCGTTTTTTGAGCCTAAACATAAAGTTTTGTGCAACTGTTAATCGATGGTTAGAACTGTAAACAGTGATGTTTAAGCTTCTATCTATTAATAAAAAGAACTCAGTAATAGAAGATGCATTTTTTTTAAATAATGAAAATTTATCCACGTTTCTCGTAGGTTATTGTGCAAAAAGATCATGAAACATTTTTGTTGTTCCAGCGATTGACCCATCCGGTAAGGAAGGCGTCGTGGTAGGTTGGGGTCGAACATCGGAGGGAGGTCAGCTGCCCGCCATCGTGCAGGAAGTACGAGTACCCATCCTGTCGCTGAACCAGTGCCGAGGGATGAAGTATCGAGCGTCACGTATTACCAACAATATGGTCAGTACTTTTAATAAGACTTATAAACTAAATTTGTTGTGGGCAAGTTCAGAAATTCCCACACAAATTGAACAGGTGCAAGTGTCGATTGCGTTTTCAATAACCTAACTGCAGTACAATAGGGCTATTCTGTGAATATCAAAATATTTTGATGTCTGCTAATGTTAATGTTAATGATTTACGGCAATATTTTTTCCACGAAGTAGTGATGTCTGAAATTATTAGTGGAATGTTTTTAATTCCGAGAAACTCTTAACGATTGAAGCAATTTAAACAATGTGGCTGTGCTTAATTAATCCGCGTGTTATTATGTAGAGTCATATATAATACTTTGATGTGTTTTACCTACTTACTTATATATTTCTTTTGTTATTTCAGATATGTGCCGGCAGGGCGTCAACTGATTCCTGTCAGGGTGACAGCGGAGGTCCGTTGCTCATACAACAGGGCGATAAGTTCCAAATTGTTGGTAAGTAGCCAGAAACAGAAATTAGATTAGTTTGATTATTTAAATCGTGGATTTTGTATCTCATGCATTCTTAACTCGAAAAGAGTGTCAAATGTGGGCTAAGGCTTCCATTATAAAATTCAGTCTTTGATTAAGAAAGCGGCATCTCGTAGCCGCTTGTAGAACCCCCAAGTGTTTTGCTTTGCCGATAGATGTCGCTCGACTGAAAGTAAGATACTGACGGACACTTTTCTATCACCATCGTTGCAGCCGGATTTTGGTTGTTTTTGGGATGTTTTATGGAAAATGCATTAGTAATTTTAACCTTTTACGAATGTACAGCTTTATTCGAGTATGTTCAGATAGCCAACGCTGAATGAGTATGCAAGTAATACGAAAGTATCGATAATATTTGGAAATGGTATTAAATAATTTTATTATTTTCTAGGTATCGTGTCATGGGGTGTCGGTTGCGGACGACCTGGTTATCCGGGCGTGTACACAAGGATCACACGGTATCTACCCTGGCTTCGTGCCAATCTCAGAGACTCCTGTCTTTGCGGCAACTAAAACAAAACATAACTGCGTTCAAGGAAAAATTGAGGTTCTGACTTCGAAGTATTGATGTATATAGGTATACTATTCGATATTCGACTAGAATTAATATTTTATTGTACATCTATGTTTAGGGTTTACCTAACGAATTGTAAATATAAACGATCTGAGAAACCTGATCAAATATAGATGTCGCTAGTGTAGAACTGTATCTTTATTTAAGAAAGATAAGTTTAGTTGTAAAATACAAAAACGAAGGAATCTCCTAAATTATTGTAAATATATTTTATGTTAAAGGTTTTAGTGCCAAGTAAAATATGTTCAAATGTATATGAATGCTTAATATTTCTTTAATGTTTAATATTGAGAGCCAAATCTGAAACAATACTCGTAGTATGATAGATTTCACATGTGCATGTACGCTAGTTCGTAGTTTTTCTTTTCCTAAATGATAGTACTGTTTGTTGTCTTACAACTATGTTCAATAATATTTAAATGCGTCTTTTTCTTAAAAAATCTATTTCACAACAAAGTGTTAAACATTTTTTTTCTTATGTTATCACTGGATCACTCAAAATTCAACTTTTTCTTTACTCTGCATATTTTCTTTTTATCTATACATATAATAATTTTAAAATAAATATAAGAGGTGTGTGTTTTATAAAACTTAGGTAAGGCTAAAATAATTTATTTAATAATGGATTTGTGAATTACAAAAATTGATATAATGAGGTAACTACATAGTCAATGAAAAATAAAACAATACAATTTGAGTCCTTGCCCCTAATCATGTCTGATATTTGTTGCTCAATCAATAAATTGTGAAGGTAACCTTTAGTTCTCAAAAACCTTACTTGAAAGTGATGTTGAATTCGGTTTTTTATACGAGCTTACTTTATCAAAGTAATAATAATATAACTTCACAAAGTTAGAAACTAAATCCGTAGAGTTCCAAAAAACAGAGTTTTTTTTATTAAGTTAAGCCTACACCAGCCTAAGGCAATTATGCAGATTTTAAAACTTTTAGACATATTCATTGGTTTTTTGACTGTTAAAAATATCTTTCAAATTTTAAAAACCTTTTTCTCCACTAAAAATACCCGATGGGCTTTAGTTCAGTTCGTATAAGTTAAATAGTAATAATACATCGTAAATTTCTCAAATCTCATATTTTTTATGTCCATTTTCGTGCCAAACGGTGACAAAGAGTTGACAGTTAGAATATCAAGTTATTAATGTTATTATATTATTTAATTTTAATATTTTACGAATTAACCTCGTTATACTTATTTTAAGTTTTTAATTTTAAATATCTTCGGACAGGCCGGTGGTGCAGATTACCATTAGAATTTAAGACAATTTTACTACTGCCTAAGTGTTCATTGTTGTACATAAAAATAATTTATTTTAATCTTTAAATTTTATTTCTGTTATCAGTTTCAAGGAAGCTGTAACATGTTTTTAATAAGTGCGAAGCATGTTTATGCCTGAAAGGATAACAAACAAATTATTTTATTGAATTACTTTAATTTTAAAACAATGTATTTTGTATTTATTGTAGGTACTGACAGTGGGTTACCGCTACACTTGATTTCAGTTTATTTATTAATCTATATACACCACATTTTAAATTTATTCTCTTTAAATTATTACTTATTTCTTAACCGTATTTTTTACAATCCCGTAAAGTTGTCTATAGTCATTTTAAGTGTAGAATCCCGCCGTTTTTGTGACTTATTCTGAAAATACTAATGATTCTGTACAAACAGATCAAATGTAGCCGTAAATCAGTGTTGAATTTAGTTTTAATCTAGTTCTTAAAAAACGCTCTTTAGGCTACAACTGTGATCCCTGTCACGATAAAATTGTTATAAACATTAGTACCTAATTTATTAATTTAATCTTTATTACTTAAAGTCGAATGTAAATTATATTTTATACCTTATTCATATTTTAATGTAGCAATATTTATTATTTGTGATGTTGGAATTTTATTGTAATGTTACTACCCTTAAATTGTTATAGAGGTGCTCTTAAACATTAAACAGTTTTAAAAGAATATTTCAAAATTTTATTTTTATCACAATCCTGAGGTGTTGGGGCCATTTTATTACCCGGTATATTTATGTGATGCGACTGAGTTGTAAATTAAGGAAAACCGCAGCTTAGTTTTTTTAGGTACGAGAACATTTGGAACAGGAAAATAAGAAGATATGGCGCCAGTGACCTGATTTTTAAAACATAAGCTTTATCTTAGGTCTGTTTATGTGAAAGGTAATTTATTGTAAGCCAAAATCTGAATATTTTTTTTACCAAATCTTTACACAAGCAGATTTGTGGAATCCCACGTGTGCTTAGATGAAATGATGAAATTTCTAAGGGCATAAGTGCTTAATGATGCAATGCAGAAATATGGTTACATCGATTGTTACAGTGCCGAAATTTAATATAGGCGACATTTTTCTCTGCTTCCATATACCTAAAGTGTAAACGGCTGTCATAAGTCCTAACCACAGGTTATTTTACGCTTAAATAAGCGGATGCTGTAACATTCTATGAAATGCAAAAAAAGGAACTCTAGTACTTTTAATATGAAAAAGCTTCTTTTGTCATTACTAGAAAAAAGCGGCATAAGAACCTCATTACGTGCCAGCATTCTTAAACGTAGCACACCACGTGACGGTTGAGTTATATCGCACCCATTCGCAAACACTAACATAATTAAAGCTCTTTAGATGTACGCAGCGAGTGAATGTGCAAAAAGACAACCAATGTGACGCTGCTAGTTGGAAAGTGTCACTTTCGCCCGCGACCGGTCGCCGCCAAAACGCAGCCAACCTGCCAGCCGGTCAATTTTATTGTCTTTTACGCTACAAACTATATTAGGTCGAATAAAGCCTACTTTTTTTTTACAGTGAACGATATTTCTTCATATTAATTGAAGGTATTTTTTAGCGGAAAATTCAGTTACTTAATTTTTTTTTAATCACGTTTTGAAATTTACTGTTACCGTCCCGTTTGTGATGATTTTTACTTTTTCAGGAATTAATAACTTAGGTTTACGTTAAGACGTTAAGTAGGTATTCTTGATAAAAACAGTAATATATTGAAATAATGTAAATCTCTCAAACGATGTTCACCATTTAAAATATGATTTAACACTATAAGAGGATTGAATACAACGATGTTTGGTCTTGTTTTAAGTTGATTATTTATTTGCCCCCAGATCGTGCCATAAAGCTAACGATAAAAGCTTATTTTATAAAAGATATTCAACCAACTTATAGCTTCATCACAATACTGATGTTTTTTATGTATTAAGGATTTAGTCCTCCTTCCACGAAAACAAAATTCAATTTGGTCTTATTTTTTGTGCGTATTGTGTTAAGTATGTAGCTTCGGTACACGACACGTAATTCTAGATCAACAAAATTGTTCGCACAAAAAGCTGTTCCAATAATAACGGTACCGTTACTTGAATTAGTAATTGGTCAACTCTTGGACATCAAGTGTAGAATATTGATATGCGCTTAAGCAGATACAACTGTTATTTGCAGAGACTTATATACTTTTTATGTTAAACTCTTGCACCGTACACGATTTATAGGGCCATGCTCAATGCACTCGCATCCTATTTGATCTTCAGTAGAATCAAAATACAATTGATTCGAATAAGTATTGAAGTACTGACAGCTAATTTATTAGGTCTGTATGACAACAAAGAAGCACGTGGAAACGAAACTTTGTCAGATTGATGCGTGCTGACTTGTTCAAGAGGTTCATGACATCAGTCCACAAATAAGGATATACAACTATCTAAACATTGTGGTTTCTGTAAAAAACAAAAGGTGCCTGACCTAAACGTCCAGGCAACAGAAAATATACGACTCAAAAATTATTAGGACATTTATCGCGAAGATAATTTACGTTAGTAATTATGTGCCTGCCGACCGCGTGCGATCCCTTTTCCATATCAGGGCCATAATAAATTAGTGTTCTGACATTGTGCTTGATTAGTTTCCTATCGTATGAATAAGACATAAAGATGCTATTGGACTAGTGGGGTTGGATTGACGTATCCAAAACACGTCGTTGTTTGAACGTGGTGGACGGAGCGCATCTCAGTGTGTGTCCGTTTGTGAGCGCGCCAGACCATGCGCCCGTTGAGCGCCAAAATCTGAATTCGATATTTTGAATTTACATTTTTTTTCTTTTTTGTTTATTTTTTAAAAACCAGATTCAGAATGTGGAAGTGTTTATTTATTTTGGTGGTTGTGACTTTGACTTTCACTTGTTCTGAGGTTGGTAGCATTATTTACTTTCGTTTTACTATCCTTATACTTTTTGATATCCTTTGATTGTTCTAGGTATGTTTGTTGATTTTAATAAAACTTTTCCTAATATAAACCGTAATTTGCTTACTTTTTTATATAGTGTCCCGTTGCTATATTACGCATACCGGTTTGCGGAATATTAATTCTGTTTCCATATTACCGTAAGTGTATTTATATAAAAAAAAGGTGATATAATATTTCCTATTACTGTAATATTAGTGGATGTAAAGATAATGTTTTTATTTATAACGCGTTCTAAATTATTTTTTCTAACGCTCTGAACTTCATCTTGCATAGGTGCCAGTTTGAATAACAAGATGCGTCATAATATTTTTTATAAAATATCCTTCCGACTTCTAACTTTGCCTATAATATTAGAACGGTAAATAACTGTATTATCGGAACCAGATACTAAAGCGTGGCGTATTTATCTACACCAATAGAAAGTATTTTTTTAATACAAAATATGTCGCACGACTAAGTCTATACTTTTAGATTCGAAATTCTACCAAATTTCTTTCAAAAAGCTTGAATATATCAGTTAACTTGTGCTAAGGCCTGGTCACGGTCTACCAGATAGCTTGTCAGATGGAATTTTAACAGTTACAGCATTCATTTACGGTCACTTTGTTTTGGCAGATAACTTATCTGGCACTTAAATATAGACTGTCAAACTGGCCCTTACTATTTTGTAATACTTTACATAGTTTACCTACGTTTGAATATATAAAAACGCCATGAAATTGCTTCTCTTATACTGGCTCTAAAATTAACTGTTTCGCGTTCTTCCTATCAATAAACAATGTCAATGTCTTGGTGACAAAGCTACAAATACGATTTACATTTAAAATAAATGTGAAATTGAGGCCGCGTGCTCTAACAAAAGAAGTAAACTGTATATGGGTGCCATGTTACATCAAATTTTCTTTAAACAAGTGTTAAAACGACTGCCACGAAATTAGTAATTTGGATAGATTAAACAATAGATTTATTTGCTACATAAAAGTAAAGCAGGTGGGCTAGGTAGTCCTACGTAACTTCCCGTTGTTCGGTCAGAAGACGAAGTATCCTAAACTGTCCAAAAGTAATTTAAGTAGAAGAAGACTATCAAAATTAAACTGTTTTTTTTTTCAATCAATAATAGTTATTATCCATGTTAACGAAACATGATTGATTAGTAGTAGTAGAAGATTAGGAGTAAACAGTAAACAGAGTCACATGGATCTAACGACGAGGTGCCTACAGAATCCTGATCCTGAGAATTCAATGATCAATCATCATAAATATCTTTCTTGAAAGGTGACAAGTCGCCTTCAAACCTATGGTGTGCAGAGCAAATGGTGATACTACCGACCATTAGTCTAAATTCCCGTATCTCGAAGCGAAAATAATATTTATTTATGTTCCTTGTTATGTTGTAACCAGGGTGATGAGGTGCGTGACACACGTGCGGTGCTCTCAAAGAACATCTTCGGAGGAGTATGGGGCAACCGGCCGCCGCTGATGGAAGCCAACCTGCCTCGGACCACATGTAGCTGCAGTTAGTAACGACTTGTATTTTCTATATTATTATTACAGATTTATCGTGTTTTTTGTGAAAAAGTATTATATCAAAATGTCAAAAATGTATTGGAAATGGATCTGTTTTAATATTGAAGTAAATAGATTGGAAACATGAGGAAGAAGAACTGATTCTCCAACTTTGAAGTGAATCAGTGGTTATACTGTCCGCATCTGGACTCTTGTTGTACTTCATACCTGCCAAAGCACGATGCACTCCGAAAGGAGTTATTGCCGGAATGTAGAATGTACTTCGTTTAGATGCACAAGCATGATTCTGACTTAAATATATATAAAATATGGTTTGTTTAGAAGGGCAAATGCGAAAGAGAATGCAAATGTGGAAACGACCACGAGACGTAACTCTTCCAATTTTAGTGCAATGTAATAATATATACTACCTGTAAGTATTTTTACTTTGCCAATTGATCAACTTAATTAGTCAAAAGAAACTAATTTCGTATCAATCCAAGGCAAGATCCATAATGCTGTGTAATGTGTTACTTTTGTCAAACTTTGCCAAATTTAACAAGACTTTTCACGTCGAAAGCTCGATAAAACGCGAAAAGCAAATTTTGTTCTTAATGCGTCATAACATAAGCTAAAACTAACAAAGCCTGCCTTTCTGCTTAGTAACTAATTAATTAAACGAGCTTTTTTATATTCCAAGTGACAAAGGTAACTTCTGAGAAAAACTCTGAGTCAAAAGTAAGAGTTTGTACATTAATGATGCAGTGCAGAGCTAATTACGTAAAATAACGAGGTAAATGTATATTAACTAATGCAAATGGACATGATTCAACGGGTGATTCTGATAAGTTCTTGAAATTTTGTTACATAGGCTCTTTCGTCAAAATATATAGAACTCGTTTAGTTTGATTAGTAGTACAGTAGAGTTGTTAATTACTTTCCTTGATTTTTTTAGGAAGTTTTGTTGTTTATTTAACGATTACTAAATTTGCAAGAAAAAAGGCGATGGAATGTGAGTCACAATACTAATATCGCCATAATGTTAACTAGGTATATTATAACAAATTTGTTAATGCTTGCAGTCTGTTCTCCATGTCTATCAATGTTAAAAAAACAGTAGTCATGGCACAGGGTGTTTCAATAAAACCGACCATCTTCTTGAACGGTACACCTCTGGAGGTCGTGGATAATTTCTGCTACCTAGGCTGTAATGTCTCAAACAATGTCTCTCTCGACGATGAAGTAAACATCCGTATAGGCAAAGCTTCCACGATGTTTGGAAAATTAAGTACGAGAGTGTGGAATAACAAACACCTCACAAACCGCACTAAAATGTTGGTCTATCAAACGTGCGTCCTGAGCATATTATTATACGGAGCCGAAACGTGGACATCGTACGCCAAACAAGAACGAAAGCTGAATAACTTCCACATGCGATGTCTGCGTAAAATATTGGGTATTACGTGGGAAGACAAAATTACAAATGGCGAAGTACTAGCTACTGCCAAACTGCCCAGTATCATGGCAACTCTAAAGCAAAGGCGCCTACGTTGGCTGGGACATGTGCACCGGATGGACGTTTCTCGCTTACCCAAAAAAATATCTCTCGGGGAAATTGCTGATGCTAAAAGACCTGTCGGCCGTCCGGTATTGCGTTTCAAGGATAGCACCAAGCGTGACATGACATCATTTGCAATTGATCGCTCGACCTGGGAGAGCCAGGCTGAGGATCGTGAAAGATGGAAAAAGGCTCTAGCTGATGGCGTCTCTACTCATGACAACACCTGGCTCAACCACTTAGCACATAAACGAGAGCAGCGACATTTACGCGCTTCAAATCCCCCATCGACCCCAGGCTCTTTCATCTGCCAAAACTGCGGTCGCGGCTGTCACTCCCGCATAGGTCTTTTAAGCCACGAACGAAGATGTTACTTTGTAACAAATATTCCTCTATCTGACGCCACCTGAATCATCTGCAATAGATGGACACAGGCCAATGATATTATAACAGTTGTTGTGAATTCGGTTCCTACATTACGGGTTACGGGTTACGGGTTAATCTTGAAATACACCTCTTTATTTCAAGCATTCCAATATTTGATTAACATAATGTTTCAAATGTTCCATGACACGTGATAAAATGAGTAAAATTTGTAGGTCTCTACTCAATTTTTACACTACAAAACAGAAGCATGTGTCTCTAAAAGCATTTGATCAGGAAAATACTATCCGAAAATCTAACATTATGCTAGATCATGGTCGTAAATCGTGCTCTATAATTTGTATATACTAATTGATAGACTGGTTGATAGATTGATGGATGAATCTTTAGTAATTGATGGTTTCTAATCCGTACTTTTTTCTATATGTTTTGGTCAATCTTTCAATGTGTTGTCAGTCAATACTTAGTTAAAGATCTACTTTCCCTTACTTAAGTTCTGTAATTATGTTTTAATGAAGATAATTTGACTCCTCTGGGGTCACTTGGTCACTTAGTATGTCTAGGTCATGAGTAAAATTAAGTTTATGATCCCTAATAACATGGAATTAAAATGTTTTGATACGTATCGTAGTATGTTAAAATGTTTTTTGTTGATTGAAAGGTAGACATGATAGTTTTCCTCGTAGCAGTAGCAAACGGTAACCGATTACGGGTCCGCTTTGTTTTATCTTTGTTTCTCTTCCAAAGATATACTTGGTTTTCCTAAACGTGTAGGGGAATGTAAATCAGGTTATAGTGAAGTCGTAATCCTCATTTAGTCCTGCACAAGGTTGACATGTATTGCAAAAGAAAACAGAAACGAACCGCAAAACTATTTAAAGATCTATCGCCAAATTGCAAATTGAAATGCACTTTTATAAGGTAAAATAAAGCGATCATTCGTAAATTATTTCATCCAATCAGAGTAATGACGTTGGGATTATAATCCCGATACAAGTTTCCAGATCTTATAGAGGTATCCAGTTTGTAAATAACTTTTCTCATGACTCCGGTCTAGTCACTTTCGTTATCGGAATCACTAACCATTTTCCTCATTACTTTAGTTAAAACCGCTTAACTTACCATTAGCCACTGAAATGTAGCCATTAAAAGATGAACCATGGAAACTCGCGCGAAATAAAAAAAAGGATATTTTATTTGAAAATTCTAAAGACTTATGTTTCTCTTACTTTATAAGCGACAAAGTCATGTAGGATTGGGTAGGACATAGTCCACCCCTTAAAGCGCAAAGCCAAAGAAAACCTAAGGGATAAATGTCCTGCGACACGTATTGCCAGAGATGTCAGGTGATGTAGTACATTTGCTGGACTTCGCTCGACGTGCTACAATTAGATTATCGCTTCAGACGTAAATGCGCAATATTGCTACATATCAAGCGAAATCATCTGGCTTCGCTTGTTTTGTCACCACATGAACAGGGAAATCTGTTCCCTAGCTTAACCCTGGCTTGTCAGCATCCATTTGTTACTTTTTTTTTGTGAATTTAATGGTTCATCTTCGTTAGTCAGTTAATCATTTAGCAGTTAGCAAGTTATTCATTTCTAAGTAATAAGTCGTTTAACACATTAACGCTATCGTTTCAGAATGCGGTGAAAGGAACGAGGTGTCTCGTATCGTGGGGGGTGAGGAGGCAAGCGTCAACGAGTTCCCCTGGATGGCTCGGCTGACGTACTTCAAGAGGTTCTACTGCGGCGGCATGCTGATCAACGATAGATATGTCCTGACGGCTGCACATTGTGTTAAAGGGTGAGGATACTTTCCCTCTTAAATATAGTATATTTTATTGCTCAATTGAGGATTTTGCTTAAGGGTATTAGCATTTCAATCGCATAAAAAGTACCTATTTAGCCAATATTTCAGAGATTTAGTTACGCGGCGTAACTTACGCCTCCACGCCTTGGCT
The DNA here is from genome assembly GCF_050436995.1 of Anticarsia gemmatalis. Taxonomy (NCBI): domain Eukaryota; kingdom Metazoa; phylum Arthropoda; class Insecta; order Lepidoptera; family Erebidae; genus Anticarsia; species Anticarsia gemmatalis. The sequence goes on from NC_134755.1 coordinate 9,408,518, forward strand.
TTTGCTTTAATTTCTGATAGGAAACCTTAAAAATATTGTAATAAGGATCTTAACTGGGAATTAACCATATTGAGCTCCATGTACTTGAGTTTTAAAATGTTTGATGTACTCATATCTTCGAATTTTTCTTCATTAACCCAAAAATTATTTAATCCGTTAATTACGCATGCTAGCATTTGTTGACATATTCCCTTGGTTTTCTAAATCTCAGGGTGATAAAATGCTTTAAACGAAGTCTCCAACATCTGATGCCCATATTTTATAAATCAATAACTCTTTTTGGACCATATGAATGCTATAAATATCATGTTTATCTACTCGAAAAATGTCAACCTTCATCTAATGAACTGAGTTCGTTGCGCTTTGATATTTTCAAAAACTGTTGATTTGTTATGACTACATGCTAATGGATATTGTGCCCGTTTGTGAAAATGTTTTACCCGTTTTGCGAAATTCTATAATAACCGACCTAATTAGGTATTGGGATAAGAAGGAAATTAATAACATTTTTTTAATGAAATGAGAGGGACCTTTATATTGCATACTATTACGAACGTAATCTGCTATGTTTCAAATTGTTCGTTAGTTTTGTTTAGAATATTCTTCTAAAACGCGGAAAATATTGAATGAACAAGAAACTCTATATCACATCATGCATTAATTATAAGTTTCTGATATTGAGCCTACCTTCCTTGTAGTTTTAAATACCTTTTTCTAATCACAGGCTCTATTAACTTAAATACATACTAACGTTAAAACGGGTACCACTTAGTTACGAATAGACTTTTGGTTAAAACGTTTAGGAAAGTCTATGATCATGATAGTTAATGGTCCGAGAAACCTCAAGACTCTGCGGTCGGGTTAGGAAACTGACAGGTGGCCTGCAGGCCTATAGGTGCCGTCTATTTCTTTGCTAGACCTTACAATTATCGTTGCTTCCGTAAGGAAAATAAACTATTTCTTCTTCTTCACTTCAAATATGTACTTAAGGATATATGTACCTATATATTTATCAAAAACAGATAACTAGATTAGAGGAATAATTATGTTGTGTTATTGTTACCACATAAAGATCCTGTCTTTCATTTCTATGAGTCTTCTAAAAAGGCAGTTACCTAACGATTGAAGTACGTCGGTGGATAAAGCCAATGCAGATGTAAGAAAATTTGGAAAGTTATCGTTGAGAAACTATTGAAGTTGCACGATTTGAATTCTTCATGAGAATTTAAATTACTGGGCATGTTTGAAATCTGGTGGATTTGGAAAATATCCAAAGATTTTCAAGACATTTGGAAGAGGTTGCACTCATACCTTAGTAGTTGAAAATATTAACTTTCTTATTGTTAGTTTGGTTGATGCATTTAGTTCGTTACAACTTTACCATTTTGTAACTTTGTATCATTTCTCATTTATCTATCAAGTTTATTCCTACAGATAGATCCAGTTTTCTAATTACGTCGATATTTTCGAAAATCAGTAAAAGTAATGCGTAGATACATAGCGGATACTGTACAAAAACTACCGAACAAAAAAGTATTTTGGTAAAAGTAATGCGATTTCTCGTCGATCTTTAAAAAGATCTAAACGTTTTTGCGAGCCTTACTATTTGACTTGGTATTTTTTATATTGACATGTTTAGCTAGTACAGAAGCGCACATGTATTTGTAGAAGATCTACGTGTGTTTGAACAAAGCACTTGACAGGATGTTGACACGAACAGCCTTACACATGCTTACACCTCAAACACAGTTCCTAAGGAGATCCAAACAGATCGAATTATCGCGAACTTATCCATCATTAAGGCTAATAGAAGCGACTTTATGACGTGAACGTTTTGTTTCACATTAACAATAGATATTGTCAGAGGCTATTGACACATACATGTAGGTTAATGACAAATTAATGATGATGAATTATTGGGAAATCATTGCTCAATAACATACCTACCGGTGTCATATTTTTCTCTTTCGTTCTGTTTGTATAAAGCTATAAAATTTGCGATATATTTGCGTGCTAATACTGTATCTGGAGATCTGATTGCTCTTTATAGCTTTTATGACTAATATCAATCGACTGTTTCAAAGTGCAGGTGACATCGTTAATCATCGTATACGGGTCCGATAACCTAAGAATTGGCAAACAAGTCCGAAATAAATTCGTGCCACGAAATTGTGAATTCCAATCAGTATTGATAAGTACGTTCACCTTGAAACCGGCCCAGAAGCAGGCTCCGAACTTAAAGTTCATTATCCTCGATAAATGACCATTTTAAGCACTTAGGTCGACAGCTTAATCTTTGCAGGTATAAAGCGCATTCTCGGATGAACGCTAATGCGCAGTATCGGAGAGTTCAAAAGACATCTACATGCATAATTATGTCTCAGTTCACAATGGTATATTGTTAGATGACAGTAGCTAGGGGACAAATGTACGCAAGTGAAAGCGTAAATGAGGGACATTAATAGTATTCATGACCGTGGCCCGCCAAAACACTGAGTGTCACTTTCGCTCAATGTCGACACAAACTTGACTTCGTTATAGGCGTTGAACAATTGACGAGGAAACGATACAATCGGTTATACAATAGGTACCTGCCGAGAGAATTCACTTTACGTCACGGTAATGGCTTTATTCCAAATTATTTGAATGTAATGATCTTTCACTGTATTCGAAAGTTGAGTTCCTTGTTTTATAAAGACGTGATTTGGTCTTATACATGTTCCTGACATTGAAATCTTATATAGAGCATTATGTATGATCAAAAATCAAACAAAAATAAATCCCTTTTCGATACTGCGCAGTAAGGAAACATTTTAAAGTTGTTTGTGCACCCATCATAAAGATTTGCCGGTGTGATCCTTCGAAATTGGGATCGAATGCGTCATTCTTGTTTTTAGACTGATGTTGAAACTATCAATTTTAACAGAATTTATGTTCTTGTTTTTGTATAATGCCGGTGGTAAAATCTAGATTAAAATTTAATGTCCGTGAAAAAGGCAGAAAATATTTTTATTTTGGCCATTCTCGGCTAATTTTTATAATAAAATATTTTAACAAGTTAATGATGTTTTCGTTAGATATGTATCTTTTTGACGAATTTGGTGTCTGAATTTTAATTATTAAAATTAATCTCTTTTTGGGACGTTCTGAATATTTTCAATTGGCATACATTTTATACGACTTACTATAGACTATACGTACATTATATTCGTAGTGGAAAAGCTCAAGGCAGTAGTTTCTAGCTACGAAAAATTAGTAAACCTTATGTTTAGAAACACTTCTATTACACGTATTCTTTTAGGTTACAAAGAAAACGTTTTTTTTGTTGGCGTCCAAGTCCGTGGAAAATTTATTAAGTAGATCCCCATATGGCTAACATTTGGCACGGGATTATTAGGTTCTATACCCAAAAATAAGTTATCTGTTTGTACCTAAAACTTACCACGATAGTTATACTCCCATCTCGTATGAAACGGTTATGCCCCTGGTCTAATACTTACACTTTTTATTATTTTCAGCTTCATGTGGTTCATGATAAAGGTAACATTCGGGGAGCACAACCGCTGCAACTCGACCACCAGGCCAGAGACGAGGTTCGTCCTCCGCGCCATCGCGAACAAGTTCACTCTGTCCAACTTCGACAACGATATAGCCCTGCTGAGGCTTAACGATAGAGTACCTATTTCGGAGACCATCAAGCCTATCTGTTTGCCAGATAATGATAGTGAGTATAGAAACAATAAGTCTAATGAAAAAGTCCCCTAAAAGATCTAAATAACCTTAGCAGTAGCTGTACCTATTTATAAAGTAATTTTTAGTGTGCAACATTTCATGATAACTGATGATTATTCCGGTCCTATAGACCCGGTACCCGGTAAGGTACCCTGGCCTTCTCATGAATGAGGCTGGGAGGCTTATGAAAAATAACTGACTGGTACACTAATTAAGGTTTGCGAATAAACACAAATTTTAATGATATGAGTACAATGTTATTCGTGCAAGAAAGACAGGACCTGAGAGACTCATTGTCTTTTTAAAAATCAGTCCCGTAGAATTCCTTCATGTTTTAAATTGAAAGAAAATTGTTATTGACTTAATACGGAATGTGAAATGATCTCTCATAGCATTATGTCGCTGAACCACAGACCACTTCACCAATTCCTTATTTTAGAACCCAAATGAGATTCAACTAAAGAGACTTATTATTTCCTTCTATAAATAACCGTTTTTCAAAATGTTTCACAGAAAACCTCTACGTGGGTGTCAAAGCTGTAGCCTCGGGTTGGGGAACATTGACAGAAGAAGGCAAAGTCTCCTGTACTCTTCAAGAAGTCGAGGTGCCGGTGATCAGCAACCAAGAATGTCGCAACACCAAGTATACTGCTTCCATGATTACAGATAACATGCTGTGTGCTGGGTACCCTAAGACTGGTCAGAAGGATTCTTGCCAGGTAAACGAAGATGTACTTAGTTATGTTATTGTGCAATAATGTTTCTTTAATTCATGATTATATAAATTCTGTCCTTTAGAAATAATGAAATTGATAATGCACGATGGTGTTCAAAGATCGTGATTATCCTGAATTCAGATTGTTTTGATTTCCGAAACAATAATTTATTAACATAATTATTTTGAGTGTTCAACTATCCTGCGCAAAATAATAAAATAGTTTCGATTCCCAGTTGTGGATAGGGGCTGTGGACCAGAAATTAAAAGTAGGGAAGTGACGAACAGCAAAAGATATTTTTTATTATCCGTTACAAAAAATAGTGCAATGTTGTTTTCAGATGACAATGAAATAATCCTGTTTGGTTTATAAGATATACTCGTTGTTGACTTTTGATTGCCTAGTTTCGTGCTTACGCCTAGGAGTTTGAACAGCTTTATGGTAATCATATCTTATCATTGTTTTCAGGGAGACAGCGGCGGTCCACTTATCACCGAGAGAAAGTACGACAAACGTTACGAGCTGATCGGTAATGAATACAGATATATTCAAAATATTCTAATTTATGCTCAATTCTGTCTTGCTGTACTCTAGCCTGTCTGTTTTCTAACAATGTTGCTGTGAGTTGTAACAACCAGCAATTTGGTTGATAGCATTTCTTCAAGCCTGGGAAATTATTTCAGATTATTCTGTATTGGGTTGTTGACTACCAGTAAAAACAGCTATCCTTAAAGAAATGTCAAAAATACATTTTAGTATACAAAACTACATAGTGACGTCATATTTTCATTTTTTTTTAAATAAATGAGTGCCTGATATAATGTTTAACTCTGTAAACATTTTAATTTCGAATCAATTGGAAAAAATAAAACAACGTATGAACGTTTTGTATGAACCTTATACGAGTACACATTGAATATTTTTTTATCTGATTTAATCATATTATATGAGTAATCAGTAAAAGCAGAATGAGAATATTTTTATGTTTGTTGGTGATAATAAACTTGACAGTAGCTCAAAGTTCTAAGTCACGATCAATTTTACTTTGCCTGACTTACTCTTCCTCTTCTGAATAATGTACTTCATTTGGAGCCTATAATAATAGACGTAAGATATTCTTGAGAAAGCGATAGCCATAAAACTTAACAGCAAGTTGTCAATACATGAACGCCTTCCCATTTTCCTCCATCACCTTTACACGCGATTACCTTATTACTTAGTCGCCGTACATACACTAAGTATTAGAAAATCACTAAATTACGTCGTACAAATTCATCTTGCATTCATTTGTAAATAAATTTAAATACACTTTCTAACTGATGTACAATTCGCAGGTGTCGTGTCATGGGGCAACGGTTGCGCAAGAGTCGGCTACCCAGGCGTTTACACGAGAGTCACCAACTACCTGGACTGGATACGTGAAAACACCCAAGATGGATGCTATTGCACTGATTAGAGCAATTGCACTTCAGAATAAACTAATATGCATTTATTCTCTGCGATTTTAGGATAGTAAGACAAACGGCATCTATGCCGTCCAGCAAACATCACTGTTGTGAACTAGTGTCCATAGATGGCGTTGATTTTTGATCTAATTTAGTGTATTTTAGAAAGTAGTGTAATTTTAAGTAATTGATGACCAAATATTTGGAAGGAAATTACAGAGTATTTATTGTTTTGACTCATATTTATTGAAAAAAATATTCGTAAGAAAATATTTATGTTAATTTATTTTATCGGAATTGAAAAGTAAATATAGGTACAAAAATATGAATTATACGTATAATTAGTTTTAGAATCGGTTTAAAACTTGTTCGGACAAGTGTTTAAGTCATGGGATTATGTCATACGCCTTTTGCCATAAACGTACAGGTTAAATATAGTTCATAGAATATTTTATATTTTGTACGAATTATAAACCAATAAAGTACCTCAGATGTAACTCGCAATATGTTTTCTTTGTGCACCTTTTCACAAGTCTTGTAACCGAAGAAAAAATGATGATAGCCGAGTGGTACAAGACATCTCACAGTCGCCGGTTCGAACCCGAGCAACACACCTAAGACTTTACGAAGTTAAGTAAAATATTGAAACGGAAAACTTGTATACCTTAAAAAAGTTTAACACATTTTTATGGCCAGCGTGCTGGACTAACAAGGCCCATTCCCGAAGGTCAGATATGATTCAAAAACACATTTATGAACTAGGTTTTATATTATTTCCAATTCCTATTTAATAACACTTAATACTGACAGATACAAAAAACTGATATCGTCACTTCAGAAGGTAGGACTAAAAAGCTGGCAAAAAATTCTCAGCCACTCTTTTTTAATAGTACATTTTTTTATACATACGCAAGTATATTAGATAAAGAATACAAAACCCTTCATGTTTCGAATACTTTGTCAAACGAACATAACTGCAATGCATCCAAATCGGTAATGCATTATGCTTCAGACGTCATAGAAAATTGTAAATTATATAACTTTCCACTACGTAATGCATTTAAATATTATAATAATTAGTAACAGCAACATAATATTTTAATTAATGCAGTAATACTTCCACTACTACTGTAGTAATTAAAATACATGACGTTACTGTGTTATGTAATATTAGGTTGCAGTAGTTTAATATACATAACAAAAGAGTATATATGTTACTGTAAAAGCCCGAACTGTGGTAAATCCTAAGATTTTCCGGTAAAACCTAAGATTTACCAACTCTCAATGGTAAAAGTCCGAACAAGCCAGAGTTTAAAAACTATGTTACGATATATAAAAAAAATCTCCTTCATAACTATGTTTATAACTATTTCACGGTATAATTATATACTGTGACATAGTTATAAAGAAGGAGTTTTGGGCATAGCGACATGGGTAGGTTAGGTGAGAAGGCTAAGGTGGGAGCGAGCGAAGCGAAGCTCCCACCTTAGCCTTCGTGGTTATTTTTTTTTAACCACCCAGAAGGAGGAGCCCCGCGAAGCGGGGCTCCGGCGACCTCTCGATATCATCAAGTGAATATAGGTAAAAGTTCGAAGTAAAAGAATTATTCGGACTTTTACCATTGCGAGTTGGTAAATCTTAGGTTATACCGGAAAATCTTAGGATTTACCACCGTTCGGGCTTTTACAGTAACATATACATCATACGAGTATTTCTAGCGTTTTTTTGTCTGATTTTCCATCCATTTCTTAACCCCAAGTTTCCGCTATTGGGTACGCAGGTCCTTATATGTCCGCAGAAAGAAAGGGAGAGCTTCATTTATGACTCTAGTTATACAGGTGCGGGTTAGGTGTCGCATCGCAACAAAACTGTTAGAAAATTATTATTTAATAATCCTGAATTTAATTATAAACTGAATACTCAACAGTGTGTCTGCTGCACTTTGGCATTTATTGCTTTGCTTAAAGTTTATTTTTTGCAGCGTGAATGCCTTAAACATAGATTCCAACCATCGAAAAGTTTTGGTCTGGCGCCACCAATCAAACAATGTCAAGATATTTCTTTCTGCAAATATTAATGACCAAAGTTTATTTAGTATATACAAGCACTCATTTACATCAGTAGAGTCTTTAGTAAATAGATGAAGTAGGTGACATACTTGCGTTTTTTCTTCAAAAATACATAAAACACTTTTAACTTTCACTAAACATTTTGCGAAGTGTCTCTTTGACAGTTTGCTACTGCGACGAGCTAAGGAGTTTTCTAAGTAAATTTGTGTTCCACTGATTAAATGGAGGAACGGACCACTTTAAAAACAATAGTCAAATATAATAGTAAACCTGACTTTACCATGTTTCAAGATATGAATGGCAGGTAAGGATGACAATACAATCAGAAGTTCGAGAATATATGGCTACGGATTAATACAACCAAGAGAAAAGTCGAAGGCATTCAGCTAGTTACTTATACTGATGAGGATTCTATTGTGAGTATAATGGAGTAGATAATATTTAGAGTTCTCCCCGAGTCTACTTAGGAGGATTTAAAAACTGGATGTCTATGTCAGAATACTTTCCTTTGATGAAACTTAGGATAACAGTCGTTAAGCCACGTCAAAGGCCTTCGGGCGGCTTGAATAACTTTGACACTAGGTTGACCACTAACCATACAAGAAGAAGAAGAAGTAAAAGTGGTTGCCTCCGGTCAAGATTTCTTAAGAAAATATAAAAGCAAAGATAACTTAACATACTTAAGTAAGCAGGTGGGAATATTTTACAACTGGTCAATAAAACGTGCGAATAATTATAATGGTTTAAATAATTATTTCAAGTAAGGATCGTTTCGACACGCATATAAGATCTAATCGGATTCCATCGGTGTTAATTAGGTTTTTCTCGGAAACACCGTTATTTTTTTTAACGTGACGTGCGTTTGAGTTTGCCAGTTCATTTTTATTATTCATGTCACGATTTTGTTGGCTATTCGGAAAACTTTTACTTTTTTGATATTTTCATTCCTAACATGATCTTTATTATGATACCGTAGAATAACGCTAAGCTGTATGCTGGATACAACAATATATTAGAATTAGCTTCTGCCCACGACTTCGTCCGCCTGAAAAGATTTTCAGGCAAAAAGTTCTAAAGTTAAAGTTTCTAATGTGCTATTCCAGGTTATAAGCTATCGGTGTACCAAATTTAATTGAAGTTTGTGCAGTACTTTTTTCGTGAAAGAGTAACAAACACACATGCAGACATCATTCGCATTTATAATATTAGTAGGATAGGATATATGAACGTAATTAAAAGATAGATCAGAATGTATGAGAGTACCGTTAGAAACCTAGATAGTGCTTTATCTATGAGCCTAGAACAAACAACCGTTTTGTAGCTCGTAATAGATGAGTGGTAAAGGAATTTTAAAATAATATAAAGCTTGTGTAATATTTACACCCGCCGAAACTAAGAGGGATGTTATTTCTTAAGTAACGTGAAATTACTAATTTCCAGATTTTTTTCAGATGAATTTTAGTTGTCTTTTGGGTGTAAGCTTAATTTTAGATTTACATGCGTGTATTCAATTAGTCCTACAATTCATATTTGAGCAAATAGTGTATCTGAGTAATAAATTACTTAAATTACCTTGTTTAAAATTCTTTATAGGCTTAACTCTAGGTAAGAAAAGAGTTATGTTAATCATCGATTTCTAGAACTACTGGCACAGTGCCATAAATTCAAATCAAATTGTTTTAAGAGCGGTAAGTTGCTGCAGTTGGTAGAAAAAGATTGATCGGTAAATCGTGTGTATGATCAATATGGTTGATTTAATCGATCTAATACTCAGGTATTCAGGCATATCAACCTTCTATTTGTACTAAGCACTAATAGTACTGACGAAGGCAGTGTAATCTTCCTACTACGGCTATCACGCGACTAAATATTTAGAGAAGCATGAAACAAATACAGAGAGCAAGAGTTAAAACCAAGTTGAACAAAAACGAGTTGTAACAATTTCGAGTTTTAAAAATTAAATCTGTAACATTAAACAATACATAAAAATGTTAACATTATGGTAACGTGTCTGAATTCCACAGCCCAATAAAATTTACAATTTTTAATCAAATAATTAGGCATTGTAATTTATTCAAGGGACATTTTATTTCAGCGTTGTAATTAAAAATTCGGCACTCTTTTAAAAGCACACATAATCGAATGCAATCATATCGATACGAAGGGAGCGAACCCATATTTATTAGTCTGTATTGCAGCATAATTGCATCTGGAGTTACACAGGTAACCGTGACTCTATTACTATAGGAATAAGATTCAAAATCATCTCGCGATTAGCGGTAGATGTGAGTTGTGTCAATGACCGCGGAGGTCATTGCCAAATAAAGCGCTCATTCGCAAAGCCCTCGGAACGCTAAAATGACGCCTCCATTCATTAGAATATAACCAAAACCCCAATCTATATTAACTATTTTAATAAGAAAGTGGCTACTTCATGGTAGCCAGTCGGATATAACGGACAACAATCCGTAATACCGGCCCGGTTTAAAAAATCGAAATTCAATATTAAATTTTGAGTGCGTCCGAGCAACATTTTAAAGTCTCTGTACCCATAAAGTGCGTTGAGATCGAAGACATGACTTAGTGTATCAAAAACATTGAACCTTAAACACATGCAACTTTCTAAAGAGAGTTTTTAAAATAATTTGTTGCAAAAATTTGTAAAAGTGTTTGTGTTTTGAAATATTTTGTTTGACAATGTTGTTGTGTGTTGTGTTTTGTTTTCTATGTGCGTTGGTCGGTAGCAGTCCGCACTCTCTTAATAAGGTAGGTGAAGTAACAGTAATAGTTGACAGTATTTCGATTTGAATTCTAAACGGTAGTGCCTCCCACGCGAGTGATACTGATCGGTATATGTAATTAGATAACACTGATTTACATAATTTATGTACTAGTGCGACATTTCAACAGGTATAGTAATTTGTTGATAAAAATAGATGGCAAATTGATTCTAGCGGCCATGAAACGTCGCAATCTTTAAAAAAAGTTGTCTAATATAAACTCCCATGTCCCTGTGTTATTTTCCTTTTTTTATATATTTTATAGTATACTTATTTAAATAAAATAATAGATAAGCTTAAATTTTCGAATTTATAATGAATTTGAAAAAAAATGTGACTGTGCGTTTTAAACACAAAATATCGAGTAACAATTTTGGAATTTTTCAGTGCCTATCAATTCATCATGATTCAATTAATTATCTTTTTCATAGGACAGTTTAGTGATATCAGAAGGGTCTTTCCAGCATCCTTCTAAACTTATGAAGAGAGCATTACGGGAATGTGAAGACTGCGGTAAGTTTCATCTTTTAATAAGAACCATATTTATCTGTAATGATACTTAATTATAATAATGATTAAATAAATAGTATTACGGACAGATTACGAGTGCATATTGTCCTTTTTGTTACATTACTTATCAAACTTACTCCAGAATTATGATTCTTAGTCAATAGTTATTTTGTACACACTTATTCAGTTTGATATGCCGTAATCTGACAATTTCCGTGGCTACACAGATCTTTTGGCAATCGTGCCAACAATAAATCAATAAATCTGCCTTTTCACTTTTTTCAGAAACCAAAAGTGAATCTAATTTTACCCATTATTTGTCATAAAATACATAGTATGGTACTAAACAATCGATGATCGCTGCAGATTGTCGCAAAAGATTCAAAACTTGCTGTTCGGTTAGATACAAGGATATCATATAAAGTATCAAGTTACAATATTTTTTGCTGAAAATAAGATGAATGTCCAAAGTCTTGAAAGACACAGTTTTACCTCCTATACCAACACTTAAAGTATCTTGCAAATCTTAAGGCTCTTCACCACTTCAAATGTTATTCTTTCATATTACAAGCTTTTAGCAAACACTCAAGTTTAATCCGAGACTCGACAGTTACGTTTGCAAGTGCCTCAAGTAATTGGAAAACATAATGTTAAGAACTTTATGTGTGGTTTTCCCTAAAGGGTCAGGAAGGTGAGGACAGGACATTACTACTGTATAATGATGAAGACAAGTTTATTAGTTAGGCGGAAAGTTCTTCGGTGGATACAGAATTTTAGTAGGGGTTTCAAATGCTTTTGCTTTAATATTACCCCATGGAATTGAAAGTATATTTACCACAGAAATCTATACTAATATTATAATCTATACTAATCTATACTTCTATACTATACTAATATTATAAAGCTGAAGAGTTTGTTTGTTTGAACGCGCTAATCTCATAAACTACCGGTCCGATTTGAAAAATTCTTTAAGGGTTAGATAGTCCATTTATCGAGGAAGGTTATAGGCTATATATCATATATAGCCTATAACCTGCCTCACGCTACTACCAATAGGAGCAGAGTACCAGTGAAATGTTACAAAAACGGGGGAAACTATGACCCATTCTCTTTTATGTGTCGCAAGCGAAGTTGCGCGGGTCAGCTAGTTAAGTATAAGAGAGTTCAATGGAGACGATGATTAAATTCCAGACCTAAAAGGGAGTCGATCAATGTTTACTGTCAACTTTTGGTTTCAAAGTCAAGTAAAGTTGTCTCGATGTTTAAATAAATCATCTTGTATGGTAATTGATACTATACCCGGAATGCGTGTGGCATCATCTGCTTGACAAAGATTCGCCCTCGAACTAACAAATTGTGAGGATCAGAATGGGTCAATAATGCGACCGTTTTAGGAGGTTTCCTTTTGTGTTGAATATTTATAATAATGATAACCAAAATTATTTCGATGTCCATTGTATTCTTATTTATGAAGTGCATTATTTTGTTGACCGATATCAATTTATTATTAGGATCAAAGCAATTTTTACAATCCTACACAACTCGATTTTGTATGAATTGGTCATCACCTTTCAAGAAAATTTATGCTCTTTTTCGAATCTGCCTTGAGCTCTGCCAGTTGTTTCTTCGGTGCAGGTATTAAGAGACTGAGTATCTTGAATATTTTTATTGACAACGTAAATGACAGTCGCTCGATCTGCTATAACTATTACAAGCTTGTCTTATCTTAGTAAAGTCACACTTATTATGGGTTTATTCCAGGCCATATTGATTTTGAGATTTCATTATATCATTGTTTTTATCTTTTTAGCATGTGGCGAGCGTAATGAAGAAGGGCGAGTAGTAGGTGGGATAGGCTCCAGTGTCAATGCATTCCCATGGCTTGCTCGGGTCATTTACCAGAAGTCCTTCGGATGTGCAGCCTCGCTCATCAACGATAGATACGTCGTCACTGCAGCACATTGCATGAAAGGGTGAGTGCCTTGGAAGAAATAACTTAAAAGATTTGGGGAGATTGACTCATTTTTAGTACTTCTTTAAGGATAACTGATGTTCTCGATAGTTGATAGAGCCAAAAAATTACCATCTGTTTATCAGTTTTCACTTTATTTTGGTACTTTTCCTTATTTGTTGTATTTGATGACAAAAACTTTGCATCCTTTCCGAGAAATTGACTGACTAACAGCCGCATACAAAATGTTATTCCGATGCATCCGAGAATACGTGCTTAGGTTCTATTAAGAGAAATTCCGATTTCTGATGCTACTTCCAAAATATTTCACATTATATGAAAAAATAATTTTGTTTAAAACCTATCGAAAGGCAATAAACTACATATATATATTTTATTTCTAGTTAAACTGAGTATTTGTATTTTAGTACGCCAGCTATCGTGTCACTAACAAAACTTTACTTTTTGGTCCAGATAGACAACTTTCGGGAAAATTACTGAGTACAGTCAGCGTCAGAAATATGTATACAACGTTACATTTTCAATCGTTCTTTATTGTTTCAAAATATGTATTTTATTGATATAGTCAACGAACATTATGGTTGCAAAATTACTTAGGAATTTAGTTGCAGTAGTAAATCAATTTCTGACGCTACTGTACTGTCTAGAATAATTTTACTTTTAGTTATTGTTTTTCAAAATTTCTTCACAATTTTTTTTCAGTTTCATGTGGTACATGTTTCGAGTGACATTCGGCGAACACGACCGATGTGATCGGACCCAAATCGCAGCCACCAGATATGTGGTAAAGGTGATCGCTCATAACTTTACCCTGGATGTTCTAAGTAATGATATCGCGCTGTTAAGGTTAAGCAGCCCTGTTGAGTACTCGCATGCAGTACGGCCTGTTTGTCTACCGACTAGGAAAGGTATGTTTATACATACACATTTGAATAATTATAATTACAATAAATTTTAAGTGATGCTCACAAGTAGTTCTGTTTCTATGTTGCACGTCAAAGTGACAAAGATAACATAATACTTATGAGTTGCTTAGAGTTATTCACTAGTTATTCTAGTTTATTCACTAGGCTGTTAGTTGAGAAGGTACTGCATTAGTTCTCAGTTCGTCTTGACTTCATGAGCAACAACACATTAAAAATGTGTGTTAGTGGTAGGTATATGTACCGAATATATTAAAACAGGAGTACCATAACCATATGATGGTCCTAAAGACAGAAGTTTATGAAAAATTAAACTATTTTGCATAATCGATCGATTAGGATCGATGCTCGTGAGTTACGCTAATAAGTTTTTGAAAATATTAAAATCTTATTAGCATTTATTGAATTTTAATGAAGGGTTTTTTGAATACCATCGACATGAACAGGAGGGGTTACATCTGCAATATTTTTATGATCAAAGGCAAAAATATGGTTCATCGCCTCTATTGCGTTTTGCTAACCTGCATCAGGGCAAAATAAATCTTTTATTAATTGAAAGGGACATGATTTGCACCGAAAAAGGAATATAACAAAAAACTACCGCTTTTTGGTTTTGAGACCGTGTTTAATAAATCTAAAGAGGCCGACGTTTTCTCGAACAATGTTTTATTGCAAATAACTTAGGGTCCCTTAGTCCCTAACACATTTATTGCTTAATACACAGTCGTTAAATATATTCCAAGCACATTTATTTCCATGAAAGTTTTCCTCTTTTTATAACTTCTTTTACAGCACCAACTTTTTACGATGAAACGACTTTTTTGGGTAGGTTTTATAACTTATAATTGAATAATGACCGATGAGTTAAATAAATTAGGAACGAATAAAATATTAACGTGAACTTTTTTTTCATTTTAAGGCTTTATATGCGAATGTGGCCACATACATTTACTCGTATGTAAGAAGAAATTCTAATTGGATGCGAGCCAAACACTTTTTGTTTAAGCCAGAGTTTCGTTTGACTAGAGAATATCTGGGGATGTTAATTTATTTTCGATTCCCTATTTTATTTTTTAAGCTTTCCGATTTTATGTCTAGATTCCACCTCAAAAATATTCTCAACTTCATACAAACTTTGACCTTATTATTTTTACTCAGTTCCAGAAAACCTCTACACGGACACAATGGCAACGGTAGCAGGCTGGGGAGCTGTCAACGAGACCGGCAAATGGTCGTGCACTCTCTTAGAAGCCGAACTGCCAGTACTTAGCAATGAAGCCTGTCGTAATACTAAATACAACGCTACTAAGATCAAAGATGTTATGATGTGTGCTGGATACCCTGAGACTGCGCATAAAGATGCTTGCACGGTAAGGTTTAAAAGAAGGTATTTTGGTTTACTTGGCTCTATTTACATCGTTTATTTCTATGTTTTGCTCCGTTAGTAGTTTTTGAAAAAGAATCTTATGTCCTTTTTCGGAATATGATGTCATCCATGATTTTTTTAAATTAAAATTGGTTAAAAGACATTTCCAAAATGAGACAAGAGAGGAGACGAAGTTATTTTCGCATTTAATATCTGTATTCGCATATAAGATTACACCAATATTTGGGTGATTATTTTTTCCTTACATTCGTTTAGTGGCTAGACTAGTTTACCACTACTACTAGAGTTAAACGATTCAGGGGCCTTTGACTTGCAATTTAGATAATATGATATTATTATATGCAACACGAAAATATGAAAATTAATATGAATATATTTTAGAATCGCTCCAAATGAAAGGTCAAAGTTGGTCCACAAACAGTAATTAAAATTGGCTGATTGATTTTCATGTCAGGATTATTCAATAGAATCAATATAAGATAGGTACCCCTATATATATTTTTTTGAAATTATATTTATTTACCAGCCATTATTTTTCAGGGAGACAGCGGCGGTCCTTTGGTTGCGGAGAATGAAGAGCATATGTATGACTTGATAGGTAAGGCTCCTTATTGGCTATTTCAAAACAAATAGGTTGTTATTTTGATCTCCATTTTTCTCTCGCTCATGAATTTGAGTCTTAACTTACTAAATGTATCAGAAAACATCGATATTGTACGTATAATTGTTAATTAGATATTAATACTCTACATAATAATATGTCTTTCCAGGCATCGTGTCATGGGGCTACGGCTGTGCAAGAAAAGGGTATCCAGGAGTGTACACAAGAGTTACCAGATATCTGGACTGGATCAAAGATAACACTGCCGACGCCTGTTACTGCAAGTACTGAAATCTTGCCATTGTAACTTGAGTTTATTCGTCACTGAAGCCAAGTTCTACCACTAGTGGATAAATAGCACATAGTTTCATATTATGGAATTTTGAGTTGTATTCATACGTTGGTTGTCATCTTATCCCGAGGTTACCTGACACGTATTTATAAGCTGTAAAACTGGCCTTTTCTCTATAAGATATCGAGTAGTTGACGGATAAACAAATTAGTTTATAATATTAAGCATTTGTGATAATTATTACTTATACAAGTGTTGTAGCGTATTCAAGTCGCGGCATCTCCGAATTTAATTCGAGTAGCAATAATATACCAATTAATTTTATGGCATTAATACCTCGCTTTTCGTCGTAGTCAAAGAATGTGAACGAAATGCAATAAATAATATTTTTTACTAAACCTGCAGTTTGTTTTTATAACTTTTAAATAAGTATCAATCATTTTTTTATAATGATAGCCCGCTGTGTTGATATTGAAATTGGTTTTAGGATATTAAATTAATCAAGTTTTTATTTTCGCTCATTTTGGAAGTAATCAAATAAATCATGACTAAGGAAATATTAGTATAGTTTGTAACGGTAGTATTATATTTTCATTAAGCTTTATTCGCTACTTAAACTTAATAGTTTAACACGAAAATCTGGTTTGCGATACCTATCTAATGCAATTTTGATTCGCATCCTATCTAAATGCAAATTTTATTTGCTGACCTGTCCATTGCGTTTCAGGTACACAATATTATTAATATTCTCCTAGTTTCTCAGCAATGAATAGTGAAATGGGATCCAGGATCTAGCTTAGTAAGTGTAGTGTTATGTATGATGTAAATGTTAGTGTACAACATAGTAGTGGTTCAAGTTTATGAAGCCAGTTGTATGGGTGCAACGTCCCCATTCCTCCCTCAGTGTCCCGTTGTCGGTCCACGCCTAACCTGGTTAGATGCACCTGTGGTATACGAATTGATTTGTTAGTGCAAATTGATGGAAAGCATGTGGAAAATCGTGTTGGTCATTGTGATTAGTGTGTACATTGTTAATTGTGAGGTAAGTTTAATTTAATACTATTTTGATTTTGCGGCAAGATTTTCTGTCACGAGCTTTTATGACAGATTTGTTAAGAAAATTGTAGCTTTAATGAATAAGAAGACTTTGTTATTTTTATGCTAATTTTTGATGCAAAACTTGAAAGTTTAACACGAATACGCGATTGTCTATAGAAAAATAGACAATCGTTTAATGTCAAAGTTATTATTTAAGAATTATTTTGTTATTTGGACAAATGACGGTGAATCTATACTTTATTTTAAGGAGGGTGTACAAAATGGTACAGAAACAACGACAGAGTCAACTACAGAAGCAGCAGCTACCGAGCCAATGCCTGATGATGGTGAATTTTATAGCCGCAAGTGTAATTGCCGTATGTATACAGAATTTATCTTTTTACTGTAGTCTAAGCCTATGAAGCCCTAATGTAAAGCCTTTTATTGAGACAATGACACTCTTTCTGAAACTTGTTTTATTTTTCTCGCGATTTTTTTTTTCCTTTTGGTTTTAAATAAGTCGAAACGTAAGATAACAGTTTAAAAATACTTAAACCCTTACATCATCTTTGGCTCTGCTCAAGACGTTTTAGGAATTCCCACATACTTTCATGATAATCAAACTCGCGGTATAGCGTAAGTTAGTAATAAAATTGATCATATCATCATTGATTTTATGATCCGCTCTAAAGTGCGAACATCACGACCCACTGCCGAAGCCCGTTGGAAACAGTAAAAACTTTTGTTCGTTGAGTCACATGATGCGTCAGAGATCAGGGTTCAAACAAAAGCGCTAAGTAGTAACGGTACTAAAGTTTTAATAAAAAACAAGCCTATATAAGCCGATGAACACGTAGAGTACAGTCACGAGCAAAGTATGTTTTTATAGAATGTCAGATTTTAAATAGTCCTCTTTTGTATAAAAATATTTATTTAATTATTTTATTAGACAAAAGTAAATACATAAGAAGTTAATAAACTGTTGTGTGTGACAATGTGTATATATTTTTGCTTTTGGTTGTACACTGGCGTTTGTGTACTCGTATTAAATATAACATAAATCTCAATCTCACATTTTCAAACTTGCTAATGTCACGTAATATAATAACAAAGCGGCTGCAAGTAAATTAACTACAGTCTAAAAATTAGATCGAAAATTTGACAGTGTCTTAATTATATGTATGGCTATGTCATTTTTTGCGCGTTACTCTACTATTAATACTAAAAACTGGGCAGGATATAAGTATTAACTTTTACCGAAATTAATTAAGGCTATAAATATTTTTTAGCTATAATTTGTCATAGATTAATAAGTGTTTGCTTTCTTTACTTAATTAAGATTAATATACCTAATTCTACTCTACATGCCCCTCATATTTAGCATTTAAAACAGTTTAAATAAAACCCATTTATTATTCGAAAACATTTTGTCTTTTCAAACATATTTAAAGACTTTTATCCTTATTGATGATAATTTAAACGGTATAATATGTTAACAAAATATTTCGATTAGTTAGTTAGTGATAAATGAGTTTTTACCGTTAGC
This sequence comes from Anticarsia gemmatalis, assembly GCF_050436995.1. Taxonomy (NCBI): domain Eukaryota; kingdom Metazoa; phylum Arthropoda; class Insecta; order Lepidoptera; family Erebidae; genus Anticarsia; species Anticarsia gemmatalis. The sequence goes on from NC_134755.1 coordinate 9,427,529, forward strand.
TGCATCCCACGCAAGACATTGAAGGTTCATCCCCGATATAAGGAAAGGAAAGGAAATGAGGAATATCTTTAAACAATCTTAGTGTGGCACTTGAAATCGCACTTGATCAGCGTATATATATATATATATATATATATAGCTCTTTTCTATCCTTCAGGCATTAGTCCAACAATTAGTTGTTCTATTATTTTATCGAGCTGTTGCGCGATTTTCTGCCACTATCGACAATAGGGTAGCTATGAGAAAATGTTGCATGAAATTCTGATCAACGTCTCTATCAGGCACCGTGAGGACTTATTTTAGAGTAGATTTTTGAAGTCAAACTCTCGATAGTACAGAATCGTGCAACTGTTAGTCCAGTAATGGGAGAGTACGTGCACAAAATACTAATTTCTGTGTGATTTCCAGGTTGTGGTGAACGTAACGAAGCGTCCCGTATCGTGGGTGGAGTGGAGACAGCTGTGAACGAGTTTCCCTGGGTAGCGAGACTGTCGTACCATAACAAGTTCTACTGCGGGGGTTCGCTCATCAATGATCGATACGTCCTCACTGCTGCACACTGTGTTAAAACGTAAGTTAGAAACTGTAACTAAGTATCTGTAAAATACTAGAGACGATTTTATTAGTCGGCAATTGACTTTTATTCAAATGTCTCACACATTTGAATAAAAGTCAATTGCCGATTTGCTTGTTAACTGCATGTGGGATTGGATCTGGGATTGTGGGATTGCTAGGCCGAGATAATAGACCGAACCGACCGCGCGCGATACTAGCATTCACGACCTCTCATTAATATAGACCATCAGAACGCACACTGCAACAAATCAAAGTTTATCCAATAAAGATCATTTCTCGTAATTTTTAAAGTATTTATCCTTATCCCTTCTTCTCTTGAAATAATATAATTTTCAATTCCTCAGGTTCATGTGGTTCATGGTGCGAGTAACCTTGGGAGAGCACAACCGCTGCAATAACACCCATCGTCCAGTGACGCGCTATATCATACAAGTTGTCTCTAAGAACTTTACCTTCGCCAACTTCAACGACGACATAGCTGTGCTAAAAATGAATAGCGTGGTACCAATAACGGACACTGTTAAACCTGTGTGCTTGCCGACGAATGATCGTAAGTTTATTCCCAACCGTAAAGACCAGTAATTCACTACTAGTATCGACTACCGACAACCGACCTGTCATCGAGAAATTTTGTATGATAATCTGATCAGCGCCTCTGAAGGTCGTCCAAGGAACTATTTTAGCAGTACATTTTAAATGTCAAATTATCGATACTCGACAGTATGGACTGTACAGAACTGCGCTACACTGTGCGTATTGTGTATCTCAGTTGACAAAGTACGTCAATTTGATAACTATTGTGTAGTACATTGCTGCATTAACGTATTGTATTGATCACTATAATTTCAGGAAAAGAGCAATGCATAGCGTTGTAGCTTTCATATAGTTTTCAACTGAGATAGACAATAGCCCCTCTAGACTGCGCTTTATTCTCATGGGACAGCTGCCTATATTGTGATTATCGATCCAGTGTTTGTGCTAATTAATTTCACTGATCTAGGGTTATTAGCCTGAACTGAGCACATAAATATAATTAGTACTTTCGACACTTACTTTGGGTCATATTAGGTACCCCATATCTACTTCAATTTGCTTCAGTAGACAGACAGTTTCATCGAGCATTAATTTTCTGCTGTAGTTCATATAAATAATGTACCCTTAAAACGGTAAATATGTTGAATGCATTTTTTTCGTACGTTGAACTCTTAATTCAAGTATTTCTTACCAGCTTCATAATGCAATGCAAATGGCCAGTGACTTTTAGTTTTATTTGTTTTTTAAATAAGTACTGTATGCATAGATAATATTTAGAGTATAAGTGCTAATTACCAAAACAGTTAGTTCATGATTTTAATATTTAACTAAAAATATAATAATGTATTTGAATGAGTAGGTAGTGTTAATTTTTGTGTTCAAAAATGTATTCTTAACTAGTTATTGTTCACGAATTTGCTTGTGTCTCTTATAAGAAATCAGCTCCTGCACTACGATTTGGTCTTGTAAGAGGAATTTCTTTTTTTTTAAACTCATTACTGTCCCACTGCAGGGCAAGAGTCTCCTCCCAAATGAGGGAGGGGTAAAGACTTGAGTCCATCACGCTGGCCAAGTGCGGGTTGGAGATATGTGACAGTTACTAACAACTAATAAAAGGTGTTACAAAACGAGTCGTGAATCACACTAATAAAATAGTTCCATATGGGAAGCAAACTTCTTCCCGTTCAGTGACAGCGGCTTGGTGAAAACTTGTATTTCTCTGCCACTACCTTCTTTAACAGACTGTATTTATTATGGATAACAGGTTTATCCATTTTCTAATAAAAAAATGAATAAAAATCAGTTCAAGCATTTTTTATAGTAGGTCCTACAAACGAACACACTAAATGTCAATTTTAATATATGAATTCAAATTACTTAGTTCAGTATGCGTTATGCTCGAGTTAATTGATAACTATCTGAAAACATATTTAACCACGTTTGAAAACAGTCACGGGTTTTGAATTTTTAATGAAAAAATACATAATGCACAATTTTTCATTATTTAATTTTTCCCGAAAAATACACAAAAAAATTCTTCCTCCGGTTATTGCTCGCAGAGGCCCTTAAGGGGCGAACTTTTAATACTACAATACAGTATTGTTATAGTGCTCACCCAATATTAGGTCACGTGAATATTAATGAGTATGAGATGTTATTGTTATTTTTGTTTTTTAATATTTACGATTTTAAAAATAACCGACCGTCACGCCATTTTGCACGAGACGCGAAGGATACTTTTTAAGATAAAATGTTTCGAAGATAAAACGCAGCAGTGCGTAGTGATGATATATTATTTATTAAATTGTATCCAAAACCAAAAATACTGACGTCCATTTTAAACGGTACCCCTTTTATATGATGTATTCTTAGCATGACTTTTCCGAATTGATTACATTTTCTTAGCCTGTATTACATATTTAGAAAAAGTAAAATCTGTACCAAATACATTATTATAATACGTAATTGTCAAACCGAATAATCTTTTTAAAATAGTTTGATTTTCTGCATCTTACTAATATTATGATTAACATAAAGACAATTTAAACAATTTGAATAAAGTGGTAGCAAATGTATGAGATCTTGTTCAAACACCTGCTAACATATTTCTGAGTAAACACGTAGTGAGACCAGGGCTATCACGTATCTCAGTAGACAACTATTTCAAAGCCACTAAACTACATTGTTATCTTTTTTAATAGTGATATACACGGTACGTCGAAGAAGATATGTATTGAATAGTGGCTATCAATTTGACGTACGCTAGTTGAACGCTGAGATACATGATAAGCCCGCAGTCTTGCTTGCATTATGTTCTTAGATAAAACCTACGAAGGAGTCCACGCGATAGCAGCTGGCTGGGGCACGATGGGCGAGGGGAAGAACCACTCCTGTTACCTGAGAGAAGTCGAGCTGCCAGTCTTAAGCAACAAAGCTTGCAAGTCGGGGAAGTATACCGCGAATATGATCAGCGAGACCATGCTCTGTGCCGGGTATATGAGTGAAGGGAAGAAAGATACTTGTCAGGTAAAGTGATCGAGTAAGAAGTGTTTAAGAGAAAATAAATATAGCAGGGTCTCGGGAAATGAGGCGTTAACGAGTATTGGTTCTCATCCTGCATGGCTTTGTCTCGTTTTTAATTCTTAATCATTGCTTGTCCTACGACAATATATACTTGTCCTACAACAAGCAATGAAGGTCAAATGGACGGTTCTTTTGAGAGATATTTTAGATCCCTATCTAGCAGTTCTTATGGACAAAGATATAAACATGTTCCAGAAGATGTTTAGCTCCTGATGAATATTTTTTTCAAATAACCAAATCCACTATGTCAATAGTGGATTTGGTTATTTGAATTATTAGTCTCTGTCTCACTCAGTCTATTAAAGAAATATTCCAGAGTTTAAGTCAATAGAAGATAGTAAGTCTCCATTTGTTTAATTCACATAAAATGTATTACACGATCTTTCAATCACTATCTTTTATTTAAGTAAAGTTGTGAGTACATTAACTTATGTTTGTGTTATGTTCCAGGGAGACAGTGGAGGCCCATTGTCAGCGGAACGAAGTGACAAACGACATGAACAGTTAGGTCAGTATACAATACTTACTTACTACTATACTATATTTTGACAGGAAAATGTACCAAGTAGGTAGTTATTACGGTACAGACGGGAGCGTTGTCTTGCGGTACCTCTGCAGAATTTTAATGTGGGACTAACAGAAAAGATCGTAAGGCACAACTATTAAAGATAGGTAGAGCAGTTTCTTGGTTTTCTAAAGTCTAGTCTAGACCCTGTGAGATTAGGTTTCATGGTTATTAAAAAAAAAAAAAAAAACCTACTGCTGGGCAAGGGTCTCCTCCCGTAATGAGGGAGGGATTAGGCCTTGAGTCCACCACGCTGGCCAAGTGTGGGTTGGGAGCTATTATGCCTATGTTTTAATGATTAACTTCATACTATCTAATGTTTTGTAACAAAACATGTTCTGATGTTTTTCAATTTGACTACTTAATTGCAAAGTACTGGTATGCGATGCAGATTTTATTTACAACTAGCTGACCCGCGCAACTTCGCTTGCGTCACCGAAGAGAGAATGGTTCATAATTCTCCCCGTTTTTGTAACATTTTTCGTTGGTACTCCGCTCCTAATTGCTGTAGCTTGATGTTAAATAGCCTATAGCCTTTCTAGATAAATGGACTATCTAACACTGAAAGAATTTTTCAAATCGGACACGTAGTTCCTGAGATTAGCGCGTTCAAACAAACAAACAAACAAACAAACAAACAAACTCTTCAGCTTTATTATATTAGTATAGATGAGACCTATACCTATGTGTATTTCTTCCTAATAAAAGTCTGAACCTTTTTACAGGTGTGGTATCTTGGGGAATCGGCTGCGGTCGTGTCGGCTACCCGGGCGTGTACACCAGAGTCACTAAATATCTTGACTGGATTCGAACTAATACAAAATCCGGCTGCTTTTGTTCCGCCTAAACTTAAATGTAATTTATTGAATTTTATACCCTATTATTATTAAGACAGATTCATGTTATTTTGAGAAATATATTTATTTATTGAATGCTTCTTTGTTTGTAATGGAACAACCTTTTATAGTTATAATCATTTCCATATCAAACGTTTTTCTTAAACGCTCTCATTTCAAAACTAATCATCCGGATGTAGACTTTTATTTTTAGTTTTATACTCTCGGTTCATGTATAATAATTTTAAATAACCGTAATTATTATAGTTTATTAAAATCATTTCGTCTCACAGGCTATTTGTTGTAAGCTATGCATCGTTCGCTTAATTAAAACTTCATTAGGCGTAACTTACTAAAAATATTTCTCACACTTCATTTACAAACACTGACTTAAGTGTTCTGTTTTATATATTGTAAAAAAAATAACTTAATGTCATTTTTGCGTAGCCAAATGGCCCAATATGACATTATTTTCTGTGACTATGACACCCACCACAGGTGAATTCGTAGGCTGTGCCAATCTCAACTATGCAAGTCATCATCAGCTTCTACCAAGCGTACAGCTGAACGTCCCCGCCCTTCTTTTGCCGCCAATAATTACTTCTATAATAAATTATTCGAAGCATATAAGTGTGAAGTATAAACAATAATAATTGTAAAAACAAATTATCTGGTGAATCCAAAACGTTACAAGTTCTAGACTAAGATAACTACGTTGGTAACCACAATTCTTAAGGGCAACGTCTACCTATCATTTTGTAAGATTATGAAATAACTCTTGCGAAATTGCTCTGTTGCGGTAAAGCTGTATGAATAACTGAAGGCAAAATCTTTATTTTGAGTCATTTTCCGATGGTCTTAATAAGGTTTACCACAAGTATGTGCGTTTAAGATTGCATACTATAGGCAGTATAGACATCTAAATACTAAGGACACGCCTTACTTTTAGATCTGGTACTCAATTATTTATTATCTCTAAAAAATAATACGGATCTTCGAAAGTGCAGCTTCCTCTGACATAATAATTCACAATAAGGTACGTATTTTTCATATTCATCTGTCTATAGGCCACTCGTATTTGGCTATAATGGACTTGTATTGGACTTACGGCATTTCTTCTTTTATTCTGAGAAGAGAGCTGAGGTGATCTATGTAGGACGGAATTTAACTTGAGAAAAAAACTTATTTTAACAAAATATCGTCGATTAAATATTTAACAAAGACCTTGAACTCAAATTTTTCGCAATACTACTACTATTTTTAGGTGTATTGTTCTAATAAAAGGTGTTTTCCAAGCAATTAAACAAACTTGAACTTTCCTTTTGTATGTTAATAATGTATTAAACTGTATGTATGAAATAGTTAAATTGACAAACTATTGTAAGCTAATTAGGAAATTATTAGTTCATTCATGAACTTGATTTTTTGTAGAATTCTAATAGGTCAAGGTCTCATAATAGGTCTCTGAATTTCAATATTGAGTTTGATGAGATTGTAAGTAGCAATGCATTTCGATTCGATTGCAATTAGGTGGAGCTAAAGATGGTTTAAAGTTGATTGTTTAGTTTATTGTAAAGGGCAAGCAGTTTTATAACAAATGCGTGCTGAGGGTAAGGCTATATCAGGATTTGGAGTCCATCAGTTTTATCACAATTTTGTTCAAACAGAAAATCAGACCTCATGGAAAAAAAATGAATGATTTCTGCGCTAGTTGCGTTACTCAAAATCAAATAGTCTATTGACACACTAGTCCTTACCCCCTTACACATCAGACGTTGATTAACAAATATGTCCTTAAAATGGTCAGTATTCGGAGACGTCAGGTCAACAGTCTGAAGGGAACACGTATTGTTCCGAGTAATTTTATTCTGTGTTTGGGTAATTGTAAACTTGAACTTTTATATGCACTTCCATTGTTACAGAGGCATTGATCGAAATCATTTAATTAATTATTGGAAAGATTTAAAAGAATAATATGACGATTATGAACAAATAAAACAATATAACAAGCAGAAGTTATATCAACGATTTAGAATATTGTAGGTCTGCGAAGGCAAAGAATTAGGTGAAGGCATTGAATAAAATTGAAAAGATAATAATATATTGAATTGTCTATATTTATCACTTAAATAATATCACATTGACTATATTTACAATACATCCCGTCATTCAGACGAATTTAACAACAATCTTAACCTCTAAATCTCTTTACACTCAGTTCATCATCATTACATTAGAAGACACCATACCGTGATACTAAAAAAATAATACAACAATTTAAGCTTGACTTGTGTTCCTTCTCGCGACGTCATCGTTGAGAATATCTTTTTCATGGTAGAGGGGAAGTCCTCCAGGTTTCAAGATGGCGTCAGGAGCTTTAAGTGTGGTGTTGTATAACGGGTTCAGAGGATGTACTGGACCAATTGAAGCGGTGACTGCAGCACGTGCTTCATCATTACCCATGGCGTAATGACTGCCGTCTCCCGTTCTTTTGATACGACTGGCGACCTTTAAGATGGTGGTAAGTAGTAGAAGGGCATGTCAAATAATCTAATTAAGTATGAATGTAATTTCTAGGTTACTCAGATCAAATTGGGGCGCTACCTCTGACAATGATAGTCTACTTTTACTTACTTCAGACAAATTCCAGTTTTATATATTTTTTTACAATTTTTATGCTTTCATAATGACTATAGATTAAGTCTACCAAAAGCAAAAAATGAAAACACTTCGCAATTTTACTAGATTTTAAACTGGCTTTTAAGGCAATTGTGAAGTCTGTAAACTTACCAGTTCTGGTGAAGCAACCTTCAGATCGTAAGCAAGTCCGATCCTCTCAAGGAATCTGATAATCGTAGCGGATTGGTTGAAGTGCATGGACAGTTCAGCTGCCTTGTAGTCCCAGGGGAATGCGTGATGGTAGTTGTGCCAGCCCTCGCCCAAACTCAGCAGCGATACGAACCATGACTCCACTGGCTGGAGGTTTCTAAATAAATAAGTAAAGGTGAGTATGTGGAACATACATCAATTTGTAAAACATACATTTAGTGGCTGTTCATTATGTAGTGTCTCTACACGACATTCTATTATCATTGATTTTATTCGTGATAGTGAAATCATATATAGTTTACTTGATAGTGTTTTTGTGGTTTTCAAACATTTCTCTGACAAGAGACTTTAGAAAGAGAGAATATATTTTAATACAGAATGAAATGCCAGTATGGTATTATTTACGTATACTTACTGGTCGTAAGGCCTAGTTCCATAAAGATGAGCAGCACTATTAACTAGCCAAGTTCCGTTCAGCTGGAATACGTATCGAGCGAAGTAGCAGACCAGTAGAGAGTTCCACCAGGTTTCACCGAAGAAATGTACTGGCACCCACACAGGGATCAAAATAGCGAGGAGGACATATAGAGGGTAGTAGTATCTGAAAGAAATGGATAATTAGTACTTAATCCTTAAGATTTAAATGTTTTAATAGTGGTTTCACCAATACAGTTGATCATATTTTTATGGGAACTCAATCAGACCTGAGCTTTGTTGAACTTAGGACGAAATCAAACTTCAAAACAGTTTTTCGTTCAAAAAGTTCAGAGCACGACATTATAGCCACGGCAATGACAAAATCTAATAAAGGTTTCAGAAAAAACGGGTTTCAAAAAGATAATAATCACTATTTTTATATGAAGGGCTTATCAGTATTACACGTTTTCTTTCTATCTTTCAATAGAGAGAAACGTTAAAAGTCCAGCACAAATTAAATTCAGACTTCTCAATATAGTATTAAAGTAGTTTCCACATACTTCTTTTGGAACATAACCATCCAATCCGCTTGTAAGTCACTCAGATCAATTCTTCTGCCGAGTTCGATGACGTAGGGATGTTTCCTCGTCATGAGCCATCCGATATGTGAGAAGAAGAAGCCACGCTTAGCGTTGTGAGGGTCAGCATCCGTGTCAGAGAAGCGATGGTGCAGACGGTGGTCCCGACACCAGATGAACATTGAATTCTGGTAAAAATATGTAGGTTATTTCACTGTAGGTTTTTTTATTGGTACAGCACTATAAGGACAAGTTATTTTTGATTTGGTTATGAAAGTAGATTGAAAATAATAAAAAGTGTAATATGGTTTTGATTCAACACTTTAGAAGGTGGGGACGGGTTAATAGGAACAATTTTAAATATACGTTTTATGAACCAGAATCAGAATTGTCCAAACAAATTCATGTACTTAAATATAATTACTTAATTGAATTATTCTCACATTACTTGATGTTCTCAAATATCCATCCTTAATTGATAGTTTAATTTAAATAAATTGATTGTTTTATAACACGGATGAAAAATAAAAAGAAAATCGAGAACGTGGTTTCTTTCAAATAAAAAAACTAAAATATTATACCTGGCCAGCTACTGTCTGCAGAGTTAAAAGTATTGCTCTTAAGAGTGGAGTTGCTTTAAAAGATTTGTGCGTATAGTATCGATGAGCACCGATTGTGATGCCTTCTGATGCAGTCAACATTACGAGTAACGCTGAAATTATTACATTACGTTTAAAAACATTTAATTATTATACATATAAAACACTCCTCATCTAATTTAATGAAGTACATAAAAACAATAATTTATTAATTGCTATAATGAACATCAAAGGAAAAGAATATTGCAGGAAAAATTTGGGAGATATTTCTGACAAATATAGGTACGATGTTTTCAAACCGCACAAGATCAGCGTGGTGGATTAAGTCCTCGCACATTTTGAATGGGGACTCGTGGTTTATCAGTATGTGGAAGATAGAATAAAAATAACGAAAGTACTTACACCACACAAAAGATTTGAGACTCACTCCTCCAGTGACCAACACATAAAAGCCCCACAAAGCAAGAATATGTAGAATCAAAAATCCTATAGCATTTTGCCACACTACTTCATGTTTATAAGAATAATCAGTTCCTATATATTTAGTGACCAGCGTTTCTTTTTTCTTTTTAATATCACAAAACTCTTCCATTTTTCTATTAATTTTTTCACTTGCACCAGTCTCTTTGTACCGAGTGTCACTGGCTGTCATGTTTTATGAAGTAATTGTACTTTGTCTTAGACTGGTGCGTTTTCAGTAATGATCGTTCGAGTTTGAGGCGTCATTATTTTATACGCGGTGCGTCAAGGTGTCCTCTGCATTTAGGTAATGTATCGTACCTACTCAAGGAGATTGAACTCTGATTGTTTTGTAATCTTAGGAGGCATTTACAAATGTGTGATAGGTACATCATTGTTATGTGAAATACCAGCTACTTGTCGCAATATTGATATTTTTTTTATTGTTTATTATCTACGGGATAAAAAAGACGCAAACAATTATAAAAGGGTTTTGCATAAATATTAATTTAAGTAATACATAATCGTATGTTCGTCAATATTCAGAAAATTAATCAAGCATTTTTACTAAAATTTTTGGATACGCTTTGTGATCTTCTACAATTACTTAATTTTTTTACTCTATGTACTCGATCAAATTATAACTAACATCTGTGTTATCCAAGTAATCATAAATCATTGATTTAATAGCAGTATATTTTTCAAGTTCAAAACCCTAACATATTATTATTAAAAAGTAATTTTAGCAAAAGTATGGTCGATGAAATTCGTAGCTAATCTTAATTTAATTTTGGCGTATTTTCCATAAGACTACTTGCATATTTAATGAAAAATGTAAACCCAATTAAGTCCCTCCGATAAACCACGCACGATTGAGCTTAGAACAAACTGAAATTTAATTAATTTCTTATGTATCGATACTAACAAAATTTATTGGCAACGAATCATTACTATATCGATGATGATGGAATTTTCCAAATCTCTTTACCAACAAAGTACGCCCATAAAATGATACAGATATGGTTCGTACTTGGCATCGTCATAATCTCGGTAAGAGCCCTTAAATATTGTCTATAAACATGAGTATTAGCGGCAGACATTTTCAGAAAAATATCAGAAATATGTAATAATTTGATTGTTTCAGGTTAATGGAGAGCAGACTATAAATGCCTCCTGCGGCAAGTATTTCAATTATTTATTCGATTTAAACTTTTAGATATTTGATTTAAATTACATTTCTAACACAATCGCACTTTTTATGACCAAAGATCTTGTTTGTTTATAATTGGAATGCAATCTACAGTTGTTTTTAATGTTAACAAAATCCTCAGAAAATTTCCACTGCTAGGTAACAGCTGATAATAACGTGTATGACTTTACATAACATAAATAGTCACTCACTCTGTAGGTACCTATTTAAAAAATATATGCTCATAAAAATACAAGAACAGAACTTGAAAATATTGTAACTGAGTAAAATTTTAATGATCAAATCATGATTCGTTTGATTAGGAGGTTTGAAATTGGAAATACCTGGAATTTTACCCAAGTATTGTATGGAAACTAGTCATACTCTTTTGGGGTACTTAAGCTTTACTCTTCGTGGTCCCCTAATATTCATGTCCAAGGTCGATGTTCCCAGAATGCGGTATCGCGGGGTACAACCGGCGCATCGTGGGCGGTACAACGGTACAGCCTCACCAGTACCCATGGCTCGTGTCCCTCATGCTGGGCCCTAAGCTGCACTGCGGTGGAGCTATAATCACGGATGCGCATATACTTACTGCTGGACATTGTATTACTTTTGGGTCAGTGATTTTTTTATGATTTTACGCATTTTTCGTTACTTTTCTTTCGTTCCATTATTTGTTTTTAAGGTACTTATTGGTTCATTAAACATCTTTATAACAGTCATTTAGTAGATGTCCTACAAAACAGATAAAAAAAGAAAATATTCCATATAGTGTTGTGCTCCTGCACTATGCATATTGCTCAGCATCACTATATTTTTTCCAATGATGTTGTAGTTTGCTATTGATAATAAATTGAAATCCTGAAATGTGTCTCAAAAGTAATCGAGTTGATGGTATAATATTGACAAGTAAATAATCAACATGTTCGAGCAATGGCCCTTAGATATCTGTAATGTAAACTAATCTCAATACATTCCTCAGCGTCCACTACCGTGACCTGACAGTCCTCGTGGGTATGCATGACCGTTTGGACTCCACATACTTGACTATGAAAGTGACCAACGGCATCAAACATCCTCACTTCACGTCTAATGCAGTCAGAGACATCAATGACATAGCTGTTCTGACGCTGGATAAAAAACTGCGGTTTTCTGACAAAGTCCGACCAATATGCCTGCCTGATAACAGTAAGTGTATTCCGTTTTTGAAAAGAAGAATACAAAGTATTTATCGATCGCTAGGATTTTTAGTCGCGACCTTAGCGCTGTCAAATTCGTTTACCTTTTTAATATTTAAAAAAACATAAATCATTTAAAGTTTTAATAAAAAATACAATGGCTGTTTATAATGAATGAATGAATGTTTTATTTTTCAGACTTCGATTTTAGAACAATACCTTTAACTGTGGCTGGTTGGGGTAAAACTAGACAAGGAGCGCTGACCTCCTCAAGGTACTTGCTTGAAACTAAAGTGCAGATTGTAACCAGTGATAGATGTAGAAAATCAGCTATCTACAGAGATAACCTCGTTCCAGACACTATGATGTGTGCTTATAGTCTCGGGAAAGATGCTTGCCAGGTAAAATGATAATTTTCATCACTGCTCATTGAATCTCCAATCGTGTGTGTGAACATTGTTTTGATGAAATCTTCGTTGCTTTTCTCCAGGGTGACAGCGGCGGACCATTGTTTTCTACGCACCGAAAAACTTTCAATAAAAAATGGTATCAAGTTGGTACGTAATAAAATACTCATATTTCTAAGTTTATGAGTTATGTTATTATTTATTGTTAACGAAAATAATGTTTTTGGTTTATTCAGGTATTGTTTCCTGGGGTATAGACTGTGCGATGCCGGATTATCCAGGTTATTCAAAAACCAAAATAGTTTTATTATCTCTTGCTTTGAAAATCATTACTTTACTAATAGTAGTTTTGTCGTCTGCAGGGGTCTACACTATAGTATCAAAATACATAAGTTGGATCAAGCAACAAACCAGAGGCGGAATCTACTGTTTGTAAATTATAGAATAAACTGTTTTTATGAATAATAAATTTGGAAAAATCTGTATATTAAACGGAGTAAATACTTGTCTATTTATTGTGCTACCACACTTTGTCACGTTAATGTCTTTAATATTTTCACGTTTTTTGTGTAAGCAAAACGTGTACCGATAAGAAAATAGGTAAATTGGTCGCAGAAATAAATTGAAACGAGAGGATATTACAAACTTGAAATTATTTACGATGTTTGATAAGATGTTTGAAATACCAATCAATGAAATCACCACACAGCTGTAATAGAATTGTCAAGAGCTTGTCGGTAATGGGTGGCATTTTAGTTTAATTATGCTAGATACAGTAATTCTAACATGCAAGAAAGAATTTACAGCCTTCAGTGTGTTCAATTTACAAGGATATTATCGCGTGGATAATTTCTTCGTTTTAAATCCGTGTAGAGCGTAAATAAGCAAACATCAGTTGCGGAAAACAGTGGTGTGGTAGTGGCTATGAGTGAGTGCAGTGCCGAACATGCATACTGAAATGTTCACCATAATAAGCACTATTTACTTGTTAGTTGGGATCGGTCAGGTCTGTATAATGATACCAAATTATCGATCATTAATTACTGTTTACATAAAACGCGTTATCACAGAGTGACAATGTTTTAGGTGGTGACGGAGAATACAGTCGAGTGCCGTAAGTTGAACTGCTTATTACCAATTATTATAAAGACAAATTAACCGATAAATAATATAATTAACCAAAACAAAAAACTAAACAAACGAATGACGGGAAAATATAATGTTGATATCACAAAACTAATATGTAGAACTGAAACGAATCGATTTAAATTTCGTTCAGCGTACACAAATTGCTGGAATAGATTATATGCGGTTGACAAGATTGTAATTCTAAATGGTCATAATGTTTCCGTGTGACATGTTGCCGAGATCGTGAACGTTTGGCGTACAATCAGTATGGAAATGAATCGTAGGTAAGGAATAGTCGATGCGCTTCGTCTTGCATGCAACACGTGTGCAGATAACACCGTTGTGTCCAGGACTTGTGCACGTGTGACACTCGAACCCGTTTTGATTGTTGTACAGTTACCTTGCTGACCGATCTGGGTTTCACATATTCTTAATTATTGCACTTTTCGAATCGCTTTCACATTACTTGTTCAAATAAATTGGTCATTAAAAAGTACTCGAAAGTACTCTTTCGTTCAGTTTTATATTTTTGATGTTTATTTATCTGAAATACTTATAGTAAAAAGTAACCTGTTCTATGACTCTATGTCGAATTAAGATTACCTACTTAGTCCTTAATTAAGTTATTATGGTTGTCAATAGCTAAATTACATGCATGTGCAATTCTGCCTGCATGCATTCTGCAAGCATAAACAAGTTCTTTATTAATTACTATTGGTACAAGTAACATTTAATACCCCAACACATGCATTTATAATTAAAGTCGATAAAATAAATCAAGGCTTAGTTACTTTATTATTCTGGAGATACATCAGCCACACTTTTTGCATATATAGTTTTGAATAAAATAAGTTTCTTACCCTTTAAGTACGGATATTGCGTAACACTAGTGACGTCATTTGCTATCATTGATCATAAATCTCCGAATAATATGTGTTGCGAATGATTAAAACGCGAGCAGAACTAGCGCGCATGTGTGTTATGTACTGTAACAGATTTGTCAAACGCAAATTGGAGGCGTAAATGTTTTCGAGATTTCATTTCATACGTTCCCTCTCAGCTCTGACATGACGTTAAAAATTCGAATAGATTGACAGTCTTGTTTAAAAATAAGAGCTATAATTAAAGTTTCAGAATTAAAGACTATTTTAGGTCTTCGATCACTGCCCTGAGGGACTCCTACTATAGTTATCGAATATTGTGCATTAAAACTTTTGTAATGTTGAGCAGAATGTGGGCGACCAACAACAGTATCAATGAGGATAGTAGGAGGAAGACGAGCTGTACCACATTCGTTCCCATGGACGGTGGCCATCTTGAAAAACGATCGGATGCATTGTGGAGGAGCTATGATCACCACTAAGCACATACTTAGTGCTGGACATTGTTTTAAATGGTAAGAGGTGGAAGTTTTTTTAAAAGTAAAAGCCAATTCATGGAGCATTTTTATAACGATAACGAGTAAAATCTTTGGACAAATGACAACACATGGTAATATGGATCAAAAGTTAGCAGAGCTTGTACTTATTGTAACCAGATTTTTTTTAACTTATGTGTGGCATTATTCTATGAATTATATGTTTTCAGGGACAACTTCAAAGTAATGGAGGTACTAATAGGACTAGATAATATGGACAACTTGAAGAACGTAGAAAAACGGAACATATCATCGGTTGTAATCCACGAGGCTTTCACATCAACTGCAGTGAGAGACGAGAATGATATCGCGATCGCTACATTGAACATCCCTGTTAAGTTCAGTGACACTATTGTGCCGATATGTTTGCCTGAAGTGGGTAAGTATGTACCATTTTATAAGGTTTTTTACCATAAAATTCAGCGTCGATGTCCCATAGTATTTTGATGCTGAAAGTTTTCTTAGAGAAAGGGCCTGGATCTGTGTATCGATTAGTTTTTCGAAAGGCGGAATAATGTCTGTCTATACCTCTAGATCTTGGAAACGTGCCAATGAATCAATACGTATCTGTAAATTGCATTAGGATCACTACGTGCTTCGTGCTAGAACGAATGAGTATTGGATAAATTAGCAACCCCAAACGAAGTTTATTACAAAGTTTCAAGTAGAGTTTCCAGGGAGAGTTGACGTCATGCAATCGTGCAAGTAAAAACATACCTTTGACAACATATTTTTGAGAAAGACTACCACTTAACGTGGGATACGGACAAGACAAACAAAGCATCAAACAGAATATGTTTATTTTTAAACTACTTAGCGTGAGGAGCGTGTGTATTTGATGGAAGTATATAAATGTAATTCTTGCTTCATTGCAGGTGAAGATTTTACTAGTAGAGTGGGAACAATAGTCGGATGGGGCCGCGTTGGAGTTGAGAAATCATCATCCAAAGTTCTTCTCAAAGCCAGTCTCGGAATCCTATCTGATGAAGAGTGTATGAAGTCTCAGTTATCGCAGCATTTGAAGCCTACCATGATGTGTGCTTTCTCAAAAGGAAAAGACGGGTGTCAGGTAATTTTGGTGACATGTATTTTTATGTTTAACGCTTAGGGATTGCGTTAGTCTGAACTAAGATAGGAAGTTTGTTGTCATAGAATGTTTGCTTCAATATATGTTATTTCTACATAGAGCGAAAGAGAAGTAGTGTTGAAAACACGAGTGCAGTTCAGTTCAAAGGTTCCAAACTTTTGTTCGGAACATGCCAGACCCATTATGCCTTTTCTCAAACCTGGTAAAAAATATTTGTTACTTTATTTCACGTATATTTTGTGTTCATTTTTATCAAAACTCATTTTTTTCTTTCTACAGGGTGACAGCGGAGGGCCATTATTAGTATTGCAGCCTGAAGGAAAATATGTACAAGCAGGTATAGTGTCATGTTTCTTCAATAGGTTTTTATAGTCGTGTTGCGTCAATGAAATTAGATTTTCTTATTGTAAAACAATTATAAAACCTTTTCTTTAAACACCTGAAGCATATATTGTACAATATTTTAGTAGGTAATTCAGATTATTTTAAATATCAATCATTGCTTGATCTTTTTTTTTTACACCAGTGAAACAAAAAATCGGTTGATATGTAGGTAGACCAAAGTAACACCAATAACATCGAATACCTAAATAAGAAAATAATAAAAGATATTTTACAGGAGTGGTCTCGTGGGGAATTGGATGTGCTGACCCCAGGTATCCTGGTAAGTTATCCTCTTTTATATTCTTGTCTATTAGCATATCTACATAATGCTCCTGCCTATTGCACATAATAATAGCAGTAGCAATGAACTGAGTTTGTTTACATATAATCACATTCAATTCAGGAATGAATCACACTAACCTTGATTTAATATTTATTTTATTGAAATAATTCGGCTGAATAGTAAAGTTGTAAAACCCAAATGACCTTTTAATTAGGTTAAATTGCGGAATAAATTTTCATTGTTTTAATTACTTAGGTACAATGTCAAAGACGTTTATTCAATTAAATTAGACCATGGTCGGGGTCTGCTCCCTCCCCTTATACTTCAACCGATTCCCTAAATCAAGCGTAAATAAGTGATATCGTTTTTCTCAATGACCTCTTCTCTTGGATAGCTTTATGTCCTCCAGAATCTCTAGATTATCCCGAATCAATTGGGTTTTAAGTAAAGTCCGGCCTTGTATTAAAAAAGTATGACCTTCAGAGATGCCATTTATTATTACTCCCCCATATTTTTTAGGACCTGAATTAGGTACTCGATCATTGCTAATACTTATATTTTATAGCGCGGTATTGTTATATACCATTCCCAATATGCCTACCTATAAATTAGTAAAAATATGTAAAGTCCACTAAATAATTCGTTTTTTTTCAGGAGTTTACACGAAAGTTAGTAATTACATCGACTGGATCATGCGCCACTCTGCCGACGGAATCAGATGCAAGAACTAACATGGTGGTTGATATTTAATTTGTGTATTAAGTAAATTGTGTATAAATACTGTAACATTAAGGTAACAACAGTCGTTTTATTTCCCTATTTTCCTAATAATTGTGAAAGTCTGATATTGTTAAAAAAGAAAAAACGGTTAGATATAGATATACAAACCTAACCAATCACTGAATTAAGGTAGAAGAAGAAAGAAAGAATTCTTTTTTTGGCAACAAACAACAGCTTAATGACCTTTGCCTAGATTAATTGACGAACTTATTATTTATCTATTATTAATAGGTAGAAATATTTTAGCTGTGGCAGAGTCATGCGTTAAATATTTAAAAAAATACGAGCAGCATTCATTCCATTTGAATTTTCGCGCCAATCAATTAATTGAAACGTGGCACTCCAAATAAGTAAAGAAAGGGCATTCTTTAAGGTTTGAAAATAAGATATATATTAAACAAAATTTTGTGAATTTATGAACTTCATTTCTTTGTTTGTCAGTCCTAATTCAAATTACATTATAGCTTATCGTTTCCGAACGTTATTCCTTCGTCTATAATACGACCAAATACTAATGCATGACACAACGTTGTTGCTTCCTCTTTCACACACGTGGTTTCTCTACGTACTTTGACGTTTAGAATTCGCATTCTGAACATTTTGTAATCAACATCTAATTTTATATCACTATTATTCCTTTCTTTTGTTTGACGGTCGTTCACTCCGCTCGCTCTCGTTGATTTGGCCGATGTTTGGCCTAGTTGCTAGGTTTATTAGATTTTAGTTTGAATAGAATAAATGTAGTGCACTCCTTGTTTATTATTACAGTGACATGATTATGTGATAGCAAAGAAAATGCCTAGTATTAGGAAATATCGACGAGACACCAGCGAAGTCAGCTGTTGCTTAAAATATGTTATTTTTGGTGTTAATGTGTTGTTCTGGGTAAGTGAAGACGAATTTATTGCCTTTATAAGTTCATAATTTACATATTGATTGTATTAATGACATTAAAACTTGTTTGGAACGATGTAAAATATTTTATTTTGTCGTGTTTAGCATTGTTCAATATGGGTATTGGTAAAAGCTCACGTAGGAACTGTACGTGCTCGCGATGCATCTTGTAGAGTTGCAATTAATCATTGAGTATCGGTTTCATCTCATCTGTCGAGCAATTTGGGTCACCTTATGCTTCAATACCAGTTAGAGGTATAATTACTATAACAGTAGTGTAGAACTGCCCACATCCTGCTCAATGTTGCTAAGATTCGATCATAATAGCCTAATAATAAAGTAGCCTTGAAACATCGCACAAGTATACAAACTACTTAAACCAATACTTTGTTTATTTACATAAAGTTTTTATTATCTTGTTTGACTAATTTAAAATTAATGAATTTGTTTTTTCATTCATTATTATGGCTACATACTTGCAATTATTTGATTTGATGAGCTATATTATTTTTGATATTTAAATACAAATGTTACGATAAAACACACAATTAAATAAAGCAATCGAAATTCGCTACACAAATTTGAGAGGAAAATGACTCACAAAAATACCTATTGATAACTTTTTAATACTCAATTACATATTTCTAGAAACTTTAAGGTCAAGGTGGAAATCGGTCACAAAGTTTTAAGACAATAAAACTATTGCGTCAATTATTTCTTCATAAAATGTTATTGTTCTATGTACTATGGTTTACAAGTTTATTCTCACGTTGCAGTTCCTCGGGCTAATTGTGTTAGCTGTGGGCATATGGGCATGGACAGAGAAGGACACCTTCAACAATTTATCCCGTCTCACAAACATTGCGTTAGATCCAGCGTTCATATTAATATGTGTGGGTGAGTATAATGGTCATTCTCATTAGATAATAAAGATTATTATCCTTGAGTTTTGTATTTTTATAGGACTTAAGAGTTTTATCTACCTGCATAGTAAGTAGGTACCACAAAATGGTAGTGTTTTCCTGAAGTATTAATAACCGGATATCACCAATTTTTATATGCAATCACGATAATAATTGGCAGTATTACACACATTTACCTAATTTAATTAAAATAAAATTAGCCTTCATTATTTCAACCGATGCTGATGCTCTAAACTAGCTAGAAATATTAAAATACCTATTAAGCCATTAGAGGGATGCATTAACTAGTAATTATAATTGCAGTAAGTCATTATTACAATCCTTTACACTTAACATATTCATCCTTTAGCTTTCATTAAAAAAACAAATAAAAGATTGCTGTGAATAGACTAATGATAGATAATAAGTTTTTATATAGTTTATTACTAGATATTAAATAAAATATTATTATTATAATGATAAACAAAATAAGTATTAAGTTTTTATATACTGATACTTATGGATGTGTGTGTCATTTCACATTTTTATGGTCTCTCTGTAATGTACAATTTTTATTGCATCTATCCCTGTGAAAGATGAATCTGTCTTTCTATAAACAAATGCTTAACCCATCCCATGTCATGTATAGTGTGGTTGAATGAAAAGTCACAATAAGCTTATCTTTATTTAAAACATCTGATTTATGTACCATGAACATTTCTTTGTTACACATTTAACATAAAAAAATGTACACTAAGCATCAGTTGAAAAGCTTTGTATTTTTCGGCCAATTCTACTTACTTAAATAGTACCTATATAATTATGTTGGAACAAATTATGCGAAAATAGCGGGTCCAATCAGTTTTTTTTTTATTTGATCCTACTTTATATATACCTACTTGGTAGATGTAAAGAAGCAGGCGTAATTAGTAGGTAGTTTATAATTTGGTTGTTTTAAGTTACTATTGGAAAATATACCAGCACGAGTGTTAATCAATTTTCCGTGAAAAAATATCGGTAGCAGCTTGATAACAGAATAATAGGTGGTTTTAAATCAGAAGGTTTGCATTTAAAAACACACTATCGAGTAAATAGGCACTTACATATCATAGAATAAATAATACCTAGTTCATTTGTATTCGTAGATTATTATAATGGATCGTTAAAATGTTTGTAGATTTCGAAGTATTCCGGAGGCTTAAATCATCATGTGTGTGCTAAACTATCTGTGGTACCAAATTTCATCTATATCAGATCAATAATTTCGGTATATTCCCGGTGTCCACCCCCTGCTTGTCCACCCTGGGTGGACAGAGAGACAAATCTTTTAAAAAGTTCTCAGTGTCCACCCCTGGGGGACAGTGAGAATTAATTTTAAATTATTCCCGCTGGCCACCCCGGGTGGACAAAGACACGAGTTTTATATTACCACTCTCGATGTTCACCGCCGGTGGACAAAGCCACTGCTTAAATAAACATTCTCAATGTCCACGCTTGCTGGAATTGGGTGTAAATAATTATAACAAAATTAATTAAGTAGGTATATAGTTTAATCATATTATCAACATCTCTAGGGTAAATAGAAGTATATCTATTGTGTCTTTTCCCATATAATGTTGATTGACCCTAAGTTGCGGCACTTATTAAACCAAGGTATAAGTTATAACAATAAACGTAAAAAATATATATTTTAAGTGATCATTTTATTCACGACATGCGAATGGGACTTATCAATGGGGACTGTTTTGGGGACAATTTTGTTATAATTATTTACACCCAATTCCAGCAAGCGTGGACATTGAGAATGTTTATTGAAGCAGTGGCTTGTCCACCGGCGGTGAACATCGAGAGTAGTAATATGAAACTCGTGTCTTTGTCCACCCCGGGTGGCCAGCGGGAGTAATTTAAAATTAATTCTCACTGTCCCCCAGGGGTGGACACTGAGAACTTTTTAAAAGATTTGTGTCTCTGTCCACCCGGGGTGGACAAGCAGGGGGTGGACACCGGGAATATACCATAATTTCGACGTGAAAGAGTTTCAAACATGTTCAACCTCACAAACTTTCGCATACCTAAATATAATATTAGTAAGACTTATTGCCCGGTTTCGGAAGTAAGTAGGTACATTTAGCGGTAGGCGGTTTAACTCATATAGCGCTATTGAATAGTTAACCTACCGCTAAATGTACCTACCTAAAGAAACCGGGGATTAGTGATGAAGATGAAGGTATAATTTTGTTTTGTTTGATTGCAGGCACGATCACATTCATAATTGGTTTCACGGGATGCGTGGGCGCACTGCGTGAGAACACTTGCCTGCTTGCATGCGTAAGTATTTCCTTTGTGCATCATTTAGTACAAGCTAACCACATTTCAGCCGAACAAAGAACCTTTAAAATATAGCATGAAATATTACTTTATTTATAAGGAATGTACCTAATTTTGTTCATTCGAACCAGACTATCGAAGTATGGTATAAAGGTGGAAGAATATTGTGGTGGATCGCAGTACATAGTAAACAAACAAAGATCCCGGCTGTGCCTGCCTATAGAAATATCTGTTTTTGATAGTCTCGGAAACTACTACGAATATTTATACGATTTTATGCGCCAATTATCCATTTTGAATTATTAAAGCGTGTAATTCATGGAGGTTTTAAGTTATTGGAATTATGATGATCAATACTATAGTATTTCGGACAGTATCGTGTTTGCCAGGTTTGTTAGTTATAATAATTTCCTCGAATCGATAAAAGTTATCGGGTTATCACAAATTTACCATTTGTTTCGTAGTTATAAAGCTTTACATTTTGTCCCATGGTTTCCTTGTTTAGATTATTGTGCTGTACGCTGCGGTTTTTAGATAAAATTAATTTGATAGGATATGTTATACAGCATTAACAAAATGGAGTGGAAATACATAAACATAATTTGAAAATGAAGTTTTTAAGAGAATCTATACTATTCTGAAATGTCTAACGCTAAACTTAAACGCTTTCACTTCAAAACCGCTGAGACAATTATGACCAAATTTGACATGGAAACAGTAGTTATAGATAGGGAGTTAAAAGAAACAAAACTATACCTAAATGAAAAAAAAAATGCTTAGGTACAGTCCCTAAACATTTTTTTTTCATTTAGGTTTTCAGCATTTAGATGCTGAAAACTAGTATAAAAACTGTTCAAGCTAATCTTTTTTTTTATTTACCCATGTTAAATACGAGTGGTGTAAATTTAAGTTTAACAAAGAGAACAATTAACAATATTTACTGCTATTATTCTAACAAAGAAGTACCTAATTTGTGAAATGATTGTTTTGTGCCATGATATCCGTTATTATCTGTGACAGTAGGGTTTGATTCAAGGCCATAGCGTAGTTGTCACGGCTGGTTTGTTTTACGACAAAGCATTAACATTGTCTAATGTTTGTTCTCGTAATTAACATGGTATCTGACTGGTAGACTCGTTATATACGGTGAATGGTAAGTTATGGTGATTACTAGATATGTATGGAAGGAACTTGGCAAGAAAAATGCATGAATTTGCCTGTATTTTTCTTATTGTCAACATTACTCTACACCAGGGGTACCCAACCTTTTCCTAGTCCGGGACCACTTATTATTCTTGTTAGCGGGGACCACTATGTAAGTATATTAAAAATAAAGTGTGGTAATCATCCTGAAAATTTTAAATTTTAAAATCTTTAGCGGACCATATTATGACTCCCGCAGACCACTGGTTGGGAACCACTGCTCTACACTCTCTTATTTTTCAAGTTTTCTTTCCGTTGCTTCGTAATCGCCCTTTAGGCACCATGTAAAAGTTGACTAAGTATGTTCCTTAATTGCAAACTTATTGTATTAATTAAAGACTGTTTTTATTTTTGCAGTATGCAGTTTTCCTTGCTTTGCTGTTGCTGGCTGAAATGACGACGGGCATACTGTTCTTCGTCTTTAAAGACTGGGTAAATATTATTCACAACTATCTAAATCCTTACATTTTCTAAAAAAATTAAATTACTACTTTTTAATTTTTTGTCCATAATTTTATTGTTCCTAACACTAACCCTCTTATTCATAAACACACTATAAACCTATTTTAGTTAAAGCTTTATAAGCCTTTCATAACTTCATATATTTTTATGAATAAGAGGGTAAATATTTACTATTAAACTGGTTTGGTTTCTTAGATCAAACAACAAGCAACTACTGGCTTCCAAACGTTCATCACACACTACAGAGAGGACCCCGATCAACAGAATCTCATTGATTGGATACAAGAAGACTGGGTAAATAACATTTCTTAACTTATTCCACATTTATATTAATCAAAATTAATCATCGAAAAGTATGTACGTCCATAACTTAAGACTAAAATAATTAAACTGGATAATTCTATTTTGAATATGTTTGTAACTGACGGGACGTTCATATGGAATGAACAGGATAAAATCGTACTATACCCGGTCGAAGTCAACCCAGTCTGCTAGTCACTTAAATAAGTTTCGGAAAAATTAGTCAAAGGGAATTCCAAAAATTTTATGAATCAACGATTTTAAAACACAACATCAGAAAGTTTAAAGAATTGTGAATCACTAAAAAGTGGTTGTTTGACACATTTTCAGTGCATTTGCTCGTTCTATTTAAACCTGTGAATAATTCAAATAGTATTCTAAAGGTTAAACCAACTAAATAATTGAGTCAATGCCAACTGAACTTGATAAGATAATACCGTCCAGAATTTATTTAGTCAGGGCTTTTATCTGTGTTAAAAATGTGGTGAAAACGCGTAGGCATTGTTTTGTTTTTATTTCAAAATAGCGTTTTAAATTTTGATGTCATGTAAATATTGTAGTGTAGGGAAGGGGTTATTTATCACTGCTTATGCTTAAAGACAAAACCAATATACCTATTATCACGAATTTAAACATTGCTTTAAACCTTACTAGCCGGATAAAGATTTTGGCTACCTTAGAATATTAGATAAGTAAGCTAAGATTTTAACTGCTTAAAAATGCAAGGGAAGTCCCTTTATTTTATTACGTTTTGATGTATATATGTACACAGTTTAGTACCGAAAATAGTGAACTTTTGACAACTTTTAGCAACTCCCAACATTCTTATCTTATCTTAAAGTTAGGCTTGCGAGCCGGTAGACCACTGGCAATTCTATCATTGTTATGTATTCTTGACTCGTATAAATACTTTAGAGCATAATTAAAAATTTCATGCTTTTTGCACACATGCGTTAGTATCTTCCTAAAAAGTATATCCTTAGTATGTAACATTTTGATATATTTAGAAAAGGTTCATACCTATCTGACTGAACATACGTCGCGTATTATCGGTCGCGCAACGCCAGAACAGACAAATATTTAGAAAACCGCTCGACCGTTCACACTCAACCGATGATGCGTCGCCGACGGTGCGAAGCCCATACAAATTAAGTTACGCCCGACGCATCTTCCGTCAGATATTTTATTTTATTTTATTTTATTTGGGAAACAAACAATTGTACCTTAAATGTTATACAGTGTGCACAGTTAGATACAATATAAATGAATGTACAACCCACAACGTTTCCACGTATTACTTATTGCTAAATAGTACAGTGTTCTTTTTGAATATTAAATAAAGTTACAAAACCTTAGATGCTACAATTAAGATTGGTTTACAAAACTTAAGCATTTGTATCGATATCATAAGATATGAACGTTCCCTTAAACTCCTTTTTATTCTTTTCAGTTACAATGTTGTGGTGTAGAAGGTCCTCGCGACTGGGATCGTAATGCGTACTTCAATTGTTCGAGCGGCGCGGTGGGCTCGCGTGAAGCCTGCGGTGTACCGTTCAGCTGTTGTCGCAGCAAGCCGCAAGATATTATACGTAATAAGCAGTGCGGATATGATGTCAGGAAACCTTCCTATGTAAGTACAAAATTGCTTTTTGTTAGTATGGTACTGACTGTTTTTTTTGCAAATAATAGGTTTAACTCCTTCAACGTTCGGGACGAGTCCCTTGCCCAGCAGTGCAGTTGCATTGAAACTAACTTACACAATGTGTGCACCGGTACATATTCTATTTGTTTACTACCATAGCCCGATCGGAAGGGTTACGGGTGCGTGAGAAATCAGGCGCAGGAACGACGGCTTTAGTGCCCTTTAAAGTACAGAAGTCTGCTACCTCTTCTACATTAGTCCGGGCAATTACTGAGAATTTCTTGAAACATAACCTTTTAGTACATCACGGGTTTCGAACCCGATTATTTGCGCGGCAGTGTGTGCACTACTGATGCCCCATAGGGGCAGTTAAAGCCCAATAATATGCGTAGTATATATTGAATTGTATAATAATATAGCAATTGAGCGAGCGCGTGATCCACGAGCGCGGGTGCGTGGCGGCGGCCGAGGACTGGCTGCAGAGACACTTCACGCCTGTAGCTGCCGCCGTGCTGGGACCTTTAGCCTTGAAGGTCCATCGACTTACATGATAGCCGCTGTATTTTGTATTGTGTTTTGAAATGAGTGGGTGTATGTAACTTATAACGTAGTTAAAAATTCCAATAGATTGCTGGCAGAGTGCTGGCAAAATATGTGATTTGTATAGAATCTTTTAAACGTTTGAAACCACAGATGCATAATTAAACAAAATCTTGCACGGTTTTGCGAGTGTCTGTGAGCTTTAAAAGGTTCTTTTTGAACACGTATTAATGCGTATATTTGTGGGAGACAGTTTTTCGAACATTCGAAGTTTTTATGTTCACACTTATTATGTACTAAAGGGGTGCTATATGTTATGCCCCATTCAGGGCAATAAATATGTAAGTAACATATTTACTGCCCTTTCAATAGCAGATACATAAAGTAAAACCCGATTGGAAATCAATAAAATTTAAGTTACATATACCTACTCAATAGATTGTATTGTGTATTGATAGATTTGCACCAGCAGTAATTTTGTGAAGACACCATTGTGTATAAATAAAGACTGCCGCACACATCAACGACTCATCATTAACTAAATTCAGTTTCACTCTGTCTAAAGTGATTACCTACTACGCTTTTGAAAATAGCGTGATATTAAAAAACCTTCTAAATACCCTAGTAGCCAAATTCGTAAGGAATTTGACTCGAAATTCGTTTAAACGCTTCCAGTAACGGTAAGGGACAAGAGCGACCAAACAAACGAAAGAAAATCTCTTATTTTTTCTTTTTTGTTGGTGTTGGCGTTAAAAATATGAAGTTGTGCGACAGTCTTACAAAGCACGTAGTAGCATTGTTGATGTTTTTCGTTTCTTTTTGTTCTAGAATTTTGATAAAGCAAAGATAATATATGACAAGGGGTGTTTAGAGGCAGCTGAGGAATGGTTTGATCACAACCTATTGATCGTAGCCACGTCCGCTGTTTGTACCGCTTTTGCACAAGTAAGTTTTTGTTTGTAGATGCACTGTATTTGTTACTGTATGTGAATTAATTGTATTTGTTTGATTTCAACGATGCTTTATAATTTGCATGTGTTTTTTGTACTTTTGAAAACAGCTACAAGAATCAGTTATCTCAAATTCAGATTTTGTTCTCTTCCCTAAAAGTGTTAAAGATAACTAAAATTTTACTTTCACAGTGACTTTACCAAGCCAATCTTAATTATTATTGCCAACTCCACCTTTGCTATACTATTACACAGGTAATCTATTAACGATAATGTGTATCAAAGATCAGCATTAAAGTATATGCATACGCAGCTGTGAAATTGACTTCCAACATCCTAGTTTGCTGATTCTTGTGGTACAACAGTAAATATAAAAACCAAACAAAAAATGTGATTATGACGCTTTTTCCCAACAGATCCTGGGCATCTGCTTCGCGCAGAACTTGCGCGCGGACATATTCGCGCAGAAGGCGAAGTGGCACTGACAATCAGCCTCTCCTGCCGCCGTGTGACGTGTGACGTCACGCGCGCGCCGCCCGCACACACGCGCACGCACACGCACACGCACCTAACGTCCCACACCACGTATACACGGTTCTACGCGCTCACTAGACCAAGTATTTACTTTATTATTTCTTATTTTTATTGACAGTACAACTACTGAAATAACTAAAGTAAAATTATATCAAAGCAATTTTATAATTTATTCGAACTGAATCGGTAACTGAAGTTATTGACGCGATAATATTTTTTAATGATTTCAATGACTGGAGTAGAAAGAAAATAATATTAAGCGAAGTCTTATCACAAATAATACTACACAAAAAATCACAATACGTTTACATCACAAAACTTAATATTTTACAAGATTTTTCTATGATTTTGAACCTTTGCTAACGAGAGCGAGTGAAGAGATATAATAGTAGTTGTACTGTACACATTCAATATTAAACTATTATACAAACATTGTTAAGATCAAATACAGTATTCATTATTAAAGGCCTGTTTCACCACTTACAACACATCCTAAACATTTGACCTATAAATAGTATTAAAATCTACCCTCAATTATGGATAAGTGATGAAACAGGCCGTCAAAGTAAATCAGTACATAAACTATACAAAAATGCATTTATTTGCATTAAAGACGCCATACAGGTTAGAGTTAGCATGATAGTTAACCTTTCATTCATAACCGCCTAGCAAACCTTAGTGTTTATATGATATATAAAAACTCGATTTTTTTCTTACCGGATGGTTAGTGGTCAACCTAGTTTCAAAGTTGTTCAAGTCGCCCGAAAGCCTTTGAAGTGACTTAACGACTGATATCTTAATTGACAACAATGGGGACTTTTTACGTGCCCTCTGAAGCACGAAGACACTCAGTTCGAATACCACTATGTTACCCATCTATGTAATTACCGCGCCAAGGTTCGGTTACTCACAAATCGTTCACCGACCGGTGAGCGCAACTGGCTATGGACGGCGTATGAAACTTGGTACCTGTGTTGGTTATGCGTGTACGGTTAAAACTATCATTCAAATCTTAACGTGTATGGCTTCCAATATAGATTAGCGTTTATGTCGTGCAGATATTATTTATACACTGTTATACACCACAAGTGCTCATCTTACTATCCCTTTGGCTTGAAATCTTCCTTCAAATCTATTGGCACTCTGTCAACCTTCAATACTCATTTGAACAAACCTTCTAACTTTCCTGTAAATAACATTAATGATGTTGATACTTTATAGAATTATCCAATGTGTATGTCCAATTGATGCAGTTAGCTTTGACATATTAGCACTAAAACTATCATAGGCTTATAGACAACAAAAAAAAGGATTAATTTTGTCAACAAATATTATTTCATATGAAAAAGTAATATATTTTGGGGAATTGTTAACTATACCATACTAATTGTAACAAAGTATACGCTACATTGATTAAATATGTTGGTCACAGAAAATATTTTGTACTATTCATTATAGTGCGCGACTAAAATTGAACGTCAAAACAATAAAAAAATGAAAGTAAAAAATTTCACTTTTACCATAAAAATGCTTTGTTTTCCAACAATATTCATTCATATTTTAAAAACAAATGCCAAAGCCTACTTAAGGCGTATCCATGAATCATCGTTCGCCGTATTTGCAATCCATTATCATATTCGAAAGTGGTTTTAAACTGTGTCAAATGTAGGCTAATATCGTTAAAGCTAACTGTACTCTCAAGCGATGTGTTCAAATTGGCCAATTAGCCTTATTGGGAGCTGTGAGATGAATTTAGTATTGAAATATACAAGTATTAGAAGATTAATAAGTTTGTTCGTGAAATCAGCTATTTAAAATGTTATACCTTACTGTTGTGGGTCGTCATGCATAAAGATCTGAATAACTTTTATTTTTTAACATGGTGCTGAAGTGACGACCCTATTGTGTAGGACATTTGTATTAAGTGTAGGACGACGTGTGCTTTAAGTGGCATGTAAGCGCTGTTAGGGTTGTGCGAAAGCAGCAGGAGAATAATGGCTGACAATATTTTGAGGTTAGGTTGAAACAAGCGGTGAAAGATGTTGTTTATTTAATCTTAATATTTTGACGGTTCTATAACAATTTTGAAAGTTTGTAAACATTTTGTATGACCTTTACAAATGATCAAACTCCGATGATAGAAGTACTTTAATAATAAGGATTTAAGTGTAAGTTTGCTTTGAGCCATTGTATCATACTCGTTGTGTTTTAAGCTTTAAACATTATGATCAGTTACCGCTTGTTTCACAACCCCACCTCAAATTGTAATTTGTATTAGAATACTTTACTATTAACTCAAATTAGTGATAAGTAATACTCATTTAGAAGACAAAAAAATATTATTATACATTAAATGATTTTACTTAATCATTATTAAAAAGTATTTCTTTTATAGAGTAGATATTATTATGTAATGGAAGCTTTGTATTTGTTAAGTCTTTTTGAGGATTTATTATGCACAAATGATATGCAGAAGTATATATTTTATTTAATATTGTAGCTGTAGGGTAGGTTTTATAGTGTTATTAAGTATATGTTCCTCATGCAAACATAGTAATCTCGAAACTGAATCATCAACATTCCTTTTATATTTACACTTTACAAGTTGCGATACGGACTCCATTACGGCAAAATTTTGAACTTATTCTTTCTAATTCCAAATAGGCGATACCTTTGCAGTGGACAGGACATTTAAAGCTTTATATAAACGAAAAAGATTTTGTTTTAGAAAGGTCATTGATCTCGACTAGCCGTAGAATCTCCAACATTGTCTTAAATGAAACAAGAATCCGTATTGACTTTTTCATAGTACTAAGAGGTTATGCTAAGATTTTGTCGTAATGGAATTCGAATCGTGAATATAAGCGTTTATGTGCCTGAAATAACTAAATACTTATAACTATATTATGTGTATACTATTCTACAACTACAAAGATCTGTCTTGTCTGAACTTTTAATGAATCATTTCAGTATGGTTTTCTAGCCTGTCTCGTTGCTAGACAAAAGATTGATAACTGAACAATCGCGATATCATTTTTATCACAATATAAAGAAACTTTTTATATTTGATATTTTTTTTATATGAGACAGATTTTAGATCATAGAGTAAGTAATTCTTTGAACTATAGTTGTAGATCAGTATTAAAAAAAGCCTGTATTTATTTATTAGTCATAGACATCACTGCCTTACAAAATTGTTGCTTTATATAGAGAAATTGAATAGAAATTATAATTATACAATCGTTTAACAAACTGCTTGTGCTTATAGTACATTGTAACTGCGTATGTTAACTAATATTTTTATAGCGCTGATCGGATATGTATTTACAAAGATGTTTTATTTTACTATATTTTGATCTGAAATTAAATGCCCCCCCTTAGAACTTGCTGATAAGTATTGGGTTACCTATCTGACAAATTAATCCCAAATATATGAAAGAATAAAGTAATCTGGCCATAAATAAGACCATGAATAAATAAATGAACATAAGATTGTGGTAAGTGTAGAATGGTCAGCGCCTCTAGCGGATTATTTAGTAAACTAGCTTTATATATTAACCCGAAAGCAAAAGTATTATTTTATTTTATATTATATTTTAAGCATTATGCTATTCTGATCTGGTAAAAAATGTGACTAATTTTATTTTATTTAAAAAAAATCTTTGTAAATACTTATTCGACCTATTGTAATAGTTTAAGATAGTATTTAAGTTATCTAATAATGCAATAATGTGCCCAATCTTATTTTTAAGTTGCCACATTTATTTTAAGTCTGTTCATTTACAGTATAGAAAACTAGTCCTTAAGAAATTATGTCCAAATTTTGTTTTATTAACAAATTCATAATAACATCGCATTTTTTTAAAATATTGTATTATTTTTAATATTCTGGCAGCGTTTTAATGTCAGGTGCTTAATGTATTTATTTTGTAAAAAAAAGTATACACATTTTTTTTATTCGTTCAGAAATTTGACATAATAAAATTGATAGTATTCGTTTTGAAATTTTGTAATGAAACGTTTAAAGTATTGACGCGTCTGGTGTGGGTTTATGACACCAGATATAAAATGTCCTTGTATTTATTAAGTAGATTAGTGTTTATGTAATATTAAAATAAAATGACTTAAAATTGATATTTTGTATGGAAATATAAGTATGTACAAGGAATTTTCTTTTAATTTCCTATCTTTAAATTTATTTCGTATTTACATTATATTTCTTAGTACCTACCTACATTGCATGCATACTATGAGTATCAAGTTACTTGCGCAAGTATGCCAGACTTTCACTCAGGGAAATTTATTCAAATCCGAGGGATAGGTACTTGTTGCAATGCCAGAATATCTAAAATCCTGAAACTTAGTTGTGATTCTGGCTTCGTCCAAGTAGGTACACCACGATGATTCTAGTTAGATTGCGGGGTAAATCCGCGTACTAAACTAGTTTTGTGTGGAAGAGCAGCAAACACACATAACATCAATCCGCACAAACTTTCGTACCTATCTATACTAATATTATAATCTATTAGTTAGTTAAGGCTATAGGCTATATAACATCACGCTACGGCCGTAAGCAGCAGAGTAGCAACGAAAAATGTTACAAAAACCGGCAAAATTATGACCAATTTTTTCTTATGTGACGCAAGCGAAGTTGCGCGGGTCAGCTATTTATAATATAAGTAGGAATTATGAGAAGGGACAAGGAAATCAAACAGCCTACACGTGTCACCTGGAAATGTTATAGGAACAATTAATTAAGACTGAAACTACAAGTGGCAACGTAGTTATACCCCAGCCTTTTCCTTGAAAACGAACTCCATCATACAGAATTTCCCAACCGATATTCTCAGAATTCCTACCGTGTTCAAAACATTTGCTAGCAAGATACCCTTGAACTGGCCGTATAAAGACACCCAAAGTTAAATTGAACTTGATTGCTGTTTTAGGTTTGACCCAACCGCTAAGTAATCAGAATTTACTGTCCGTTAAAGTCAACCTTTCTTGCAATACACAACATAGTTAGTTTGTTCGACACGTGCGCACGTCTCGCGGGCGTAAACTTTAATAAGCTGGACAGATATGGTGCATTTGTTTCAGTTAGAGCGGCAAATGGACTCGGACTCGTCCTGATCTACCAAGGTCATACTGATTGTGACTACATCACGTTAAAGATATGTTTACGATGTAAGGTACCCGCGGGTATTAAGGCCTAGCTAAGGGAGATTTGTAATAAAATGAAGAATATCCAATATAATCAACCAGTTTTTATAATAATCAGTCATGTACTTATATTACTACCGAGTTTAAACAAAAAATGGCTTCTCAAGCTTAAAACTAAAACATTATATCACTTTTAAAAAAACGCTGTCTTTAGGCCTTATTATAATAGGGTAGGGTAAAAAGGCCTATACTATAAACTATTCAAAAATCAACTTAAACTAAGTAAATTAGTATTCTTGACATCAATAATCATTAACATAAGGCAATAGAAAGCATAGTAGTCTTAATAAATGAAATAAATTGTCCTTATTCGCATCCATCAGGACATTGAAAATCATCAGTATATTCTGCAGTCAAACCGACACAATCTTCGTGGTACCACTTGGAGCATCGCGAACATTGCCTCATTGTATCATCCATTCAATATTCTTTGCAGGCATGACAGTAGCGATATTTTTTTTTTGTGATTAATTTTTGTCAGATCGCCTTCTGACCACAATGATCGTTTGGGAGGCATCGTGACTGTAAGCACTGAAAACAATAATAAATAATTTTAAAATATAAACCACGTATATACTACCCGCTAACAAAC
Source organism: Anticarsia gemmatalis (assembly GCF_050436995.1). NCBI lineage: Eukaryota > Metazoa > Arthropoda > Insecta > Lepidoptera > Erebidae > Anticarsia > Anticarsia gemmatalis. The sequence goes on from NC_134755.1 coordinate 9,460,928, forward strand.
ATTTTTAATACACGCTCCTACTTATATAGCAGTTAAAAAAGCAGGAGTATAATAAGGCCTATTGTAAAATTTTATAGGCCTTAATATCCGCCAACCACCTATTTACAGAAAATAATAATAATATAATTTTTATAAAGTACAAGTCGCTTAAAACGGTAATCTACGGACAAGCATACCTTAATTAATAAGCGGACAGTCAATACAGGTTTGTAAATATGATATTTTCTAAACAACTTACGTTTTACTGGAGTCAATTTTTATAATTCGTGCTGCTGAACCGCACTTCTGAATGATTTCGATGACATTTCCGGGGGGAGAGGTGCAAGAGTGTGTCCGCCACTTTGCAGCGACTCGTATACTCTCTGAGCTTGTGTGACAGTAATCTTGATCGTCAACTACTGTTTTAAGTACGTTTTTTGTTATTTAGGCCTTATTACCCGACAGGCCTTAATACCCGCAGGTACCTTATGTAATGTCTTTTTATAGAAACTAGACTATCGTCTGGGCTCGAAACAAAACCAAACTCGCGCTTTCTGCCTTAGGTTAGTCTGGAACCCAAACTTAATGCCTTTAATGTTCTGAATCTAAGAGGTTTTGAAGTCAGTTTTTAAAACTCATTATGGTATTTTGTTTATTCTTCTTTTTTAAGAAAACAGGGTTTTAGGTACTGTGAAGTAAGTGCGTAAGTGGGCTCTGGAACAGCAAACATTTCGGATAACTTGATTGACGTGATTTAAGTGAGTAGCAGAACATATAAAATTAAATGTATGAAATCAGCCCTTCAGTCGTGATAACTATAAAGTCACTATGAAAAAGTGTTCAAAATTCGGTTCAAAATACTCTTTATTAACTTACTTTTCAAAGTAGAATGCTACATACCACATTAGTCGTACCTTAAACAAAATAGATTAGAGTCCCTCAAAATAAGGTTTAAGTTGTCGGCCTGATCATTAGTTCGCAGTGACCCAATTACAAATGTTTCGTCGTACATCAGTTATTTGGGTCGCCGCTTTCCCTAACTGAACTAAAAACTTTTCATGCAAGTTTTAGAAGTAGAAAGTATGGAAGACGTTGTTTAATTAAATATGTTTTACTTTGATACTGAGTAATATCAAAGTGAAATATTACGTATAAAAATAAGTAGTTAGAATCGGTATTATTTCGTTATGCACAATTCCTTCATTGTAGTCCACTAATAGAAGATTTACCGGTCGTAAGTCTACCCGTCATTGTGCCTTAAAATATGGTATTGCTTAGTCACTTTCCTTGTGACAAATAGGTAGGTATCTCGGAAAGTTAACGTGGCTTGTAAAATTTATAAAACAATTACTTATATAGGGTCTTTTATTGATTTAGTACTTATTGTAATAGCAACGCTAAACGGACAAGAATTAAAGGGAGGAGAGCTTTTGTTCAACAGTAAAGCGACGCGACGTAGGCTGATAGTAAACAACAGTCTCTACTAAATACTTATTTAATAACCTATTATCATAACAATAAAAAATAACACAGTAACCAAGTAAGAACAGCAGATTTACTTAAATCTAAAGTAACATTGCAAATGCAATTTCATCTTTAGTGAATCAATGAAAACCGCATCAGTTTCTCGGGTCTTTAAGTCTTTACCATCCAATTAGTGAACGTCAGCGAACTCTCATCGGACCTTTTCAATTTATTTTTTTATTAGATTTTATGAAAGTAATCTATCTTATACGAGTCGAGACAGGACGTCGACTGTCTTCTTAGAATCGAGATAATCTGTAGCTTCGTTTAATTAAACTAAATACTTCTTTTTTGCTTTCTTAGTAGTGTTTAGGATAAATTGAACACAGAGTATTATTAGTAGTAACAAATCAGTAATTATTTTATTCTTCTCTCTTTTCGCCCTCTAGGTAGCTACAAACCTAGGTAGGCTTCATTAAACCTTATTAAATGTTCAGCACGATAAGTAGTACAAAGCCTAAGTTATTAAACTCACTACAAAATGGTCAAAAACTTTGTACATCTGTTCAAAAGATGAAACAATCCAAAGCATCCAATTAAGGAAACCAAAAAACACTGCAATAAAAATACGAGATTTCACTCACACGAAATTCGATTACCGGCTTGTCGTATCGGATTCCGTGTGAGGCTGACGTTGCGCCGTGTGACGTGTCACATCGCGCGTCATTTGTTACTTGTACGATGTACGTACACGCAAGCCTGCGTATTTACGTGACTGTATACACGTATACGTAAGTATGTGGAAAGTTCTAGATGTAACTATGTATGTGGAATAAGACATTGATTATGTATTGTTTGTCTTTCAGGCTCTATCTAGGTATGCTCACATAAATAAGACAATAAAATTATAATTTATTGATTTTTTTGTGTATTGCATTTTCGTTGTTGTTGATGTGGTACAACTGTATCGATAATTGCCCTTTAGTCTGTTCCATTAATTGTTTCACTAATGACAAAAGAGCAAACATTCTTTCTTATCTTCCATTTCGAAAGGGCCCATTTTAGCTCTTTCAATTAATCTGTATCTTCACAATGTCTGTCCATCCATTTCTTATAAGGCTTCATGTTTAGAGACAAACTTACGAACTTACTTATCATTGCGAGTGTTAAAAATACATCTCTTTATATTTACTTAAAAACATACACAAAAACTTGATTGATAAATATTTTTGAAGAAATCAATCATTCTATAAATAAGCAATAAAGGCACGTTGACATCAAGCAGAAAATCTGCCTTGTAAACCTCTCATAGTCAGTCTTGTTGCAATCTTCTACAGATTGAAGAAGAATTTGACTTATTCAAGATCATTCGTTACGGCAAACAAAAAGATCTTTTGCCTAGAACGAATTTAATGAATCTGCGTTTAATGAGTCGCCAATATTCAGCCGCAAACAGTCGGCCTAAGAGGAACGTATCCCAGTCAAAAGCTTATACAAATGGGTGGCGTTGTCGTCAAAGGGTACACGTACAAAGGGCCGAGACATAAATCATTCTGACCCGATGACGTTGACGACTAACGAGCTATTAACGCGACAGTATCTGAACACAATTAATTTGCTGTGTACAAGTTTTTCCAACGTTTTAGAGTTGCCGAGTTTGTAATTTGTTGATGTCCCTTGAGGTGGAAACAAATAACGTTTTACTAATGATCGGTTGAACAGACGTTTAACTGAAATTGAATACATATTTCTTTGTTGAACTTTGTTGAACCTAATTTTAAAAGCACAATACTAAATGTGCACCGATCATGGCTCGTTGTTGTCAATATCAACATTGATTTGACACTTCACGTAGAACATATTAACTTTAAAACAGTGCAAAATGTAAATCGTCGTCTAAAATATAATGCATAATATGGTTTAAGCAACATAAGCATAATACTAAGTAAGTATGTACAATTACGGGATACACTGAGTTCAACTGAAATGTGCAACGGAACGTCGAGAATTTTACTTCACTTCTGACTAATTTATACAGAGCCGTGGCCTTATGTAGTGAGTTGTTGTTTTGCATGAGGGGTTCGTAGCTCGGCGGTTCAAGTTGCGCTGGTCTGTGTGTAAGACCTGAGGACGCGAGAAGGGCTCCTTTGTCCGTGTCGCTCGAAGCGCTGGAGGCCGTCGCTCATTTGCTGAAAGCCTCTGCTTGAAGTGTCGACAAAAATCCGGCCATTTTCGTTCCGTCTTGCTATTTAAAGATGAAACGTTTTGAAATTATTCGTTCTCAAAATACCATTGCGAGGAAAAATACCCGATTCAGCAGACATGTGGGTACTAAAAGGTTTCTCTCTACGTTTCTTTTTGTCAAGATTATTTAGGGTTTCTTATTTCGAGAGACGTCTTGAAGCCATTACAAAAATAAGATCAAGACCTTTTCGTGTAGTGAATGCGCTGTAAAATTCAATAATTCGATTACTTTGTAACAAAAGCTGGGGAGATAGGAAAAATCTAGTTAGTTTACTTGGCTCGGGTTACTAAGTCGATGAAACTGATTGCTAAAGTCGGGGTCATGCGGAGATTAGTTTGCATTATCCAATTTACTCGTAATTGGGTCTGACACCGAGAAGACTAAGTTTCAGTACTTGAATGGCACATAAGGGTGTGTTGTGCTTCCCACGTAATTCTGTTTTATGAATATCTTCGTATTATGGTACGTTCGACTCAAACAAGCTTCATTGTCTAACTTATTAGGATTGAAATAAAACGATGTGTTTGTTACACAGAAGAATACGTAAATATATTTTCATTTAGGTGGTAGTTAGAAAATGGTTCAGGGGTTTTCTCTAGAGACAAGCAGAAATATAACGACGAAATAATTTTATGTTTGTTCGATTTTACTAATTACAGGTTGTTATTCCGTAAGTCCTGGGTACTTTTAGTTTTGGAAAATTGAAATAGTTTGGCGGTCTGTAGGTACAGGTTTTTGAAGTGAAACTTTTTTGTATTTTATAAGTTAAATTATTAATTTATGGTAAATAATGAGCATTGAGCACATATCCGTGTCTAAGTTTCTATCACTCTACCAAATATTGAACTGATTCAGCAGTTCATCTTTGCAAAGTAACAACTAGAATTATGACTACATTAACAACATTAGTCTAGGAAGCCTAAGTAGTTTTTTACCCTAGAATAATCTTACGAAAAAATCGTCCACAATTGTACGTCTTCGATGGTAAAAAAATACTACATTATGCAAATAGCCACGTTATTGGGTACCTATTTCTCGAGCTACTTAGACATAACTAACTGTGAATATCTAATTCAAAGTGGAAAACTCACATTACTTCTTGCCTAATCTTGGGTCAGAGCCAGTATACGCGCGAGGTTTAAGCTCAAAACCTCGTTAACACTAAGCTTAAATGGAAATGTTGCTTTGCGGGCTTGTTTGTAAAATAGCTTGCAAAATATTGCTGAAGTGCCTGTTTATTTCTAAACGTAAATAGGTATAACGTTTACTTTAGTAAGGTGTAATAATTTGTAAACGTATTTCGTAGACGACTGTAGTTCGCAAGCATAATTATAATTATCTTTGAGAGATGTAGAAAATATAGTTATACATAGATAGACACTATATTTTTTTATTTGTTATAGCCCGTTTTTGTATTTTCTTACACAAACAAAGCTAGGATAGTTTATTTGTGTAAGAAAATACAAAAACTTATTTATCTCTCACACAATTAGTTATAAACATTAACATGGATAGTTACGAACATCAGATTTTAAATTAGTTATGAGTTTAAACGTTATTGAATAGATAAACTACCGCTAAATGCAACCAGAAACCGGGCATGAATCTGTTTGAGTACTAGAAGGACCTGTATGACCAATTAAGCTGTGGTGCAGGATAGATCTTAATTTGTCTTAAAGTAAAAATAACTGAATAGGTTTGTTTTGTTGCAGCAGAAGAATAAGCAAACAAGAATAGCATTAATAAATGTATATCCATGTTTACGAATATGTTTCTATTTCTCCGTCTTACCACAGAATAAGTCGCCATTTTGATTATACTTGAATAGAATTTCATTAAAAATTCGACTAGCTCGTTGCAGCGCAACATTTTGTGATCATAACAATAAATGTAAACGTTCAGAGCTGGAGCAATTTTCAACAGTATAGTAATACTCGCTCATAATATCCTATTTTTGATGTTCGCTTTATTTCTTGGCTTTATTTTCAGTATTATGTTGCAGTGGGGTGACGTGGAAATGGAAGCCAAAGTGTTGCAATCCACATTTATACTGACTAGTTAGTTATAAGTATTACTAAAAATGGATAATGGATTTTGACGACGTACATAGTAAGACGAGCTAACTAGGATCGTGAAATGATAAGATGGACAATCCTAGTCATCCCATTATATTATTGTACTTTTCCCGAAACAGATAATTGTAAATGTGCGTTTGCAAACAACCTTGGATTTCTACTAGTAGCTTAAATATTAGAATAAGACTAATGCTACTTATTTATTTTTGACTATTATCTTTGCGTTTTCCAATCAAATATCGGGTTAGTCTTAAAATTCATCCTATTATCAAACATATCGACGCATAAATATTACATAACGTAACATAACAACAAACACTGTATGTAACTGTATGTAAATCCATTGAATCAGTAGCGACTATTCGTAAAGCGTTCTATTTTTATACGATAACCTTTTGCGTAAATAGAGCCTTTGGTATCCTTCATTCGCAGGCTTTTAGAATCGCAACAATCGTTGTTATATTATAAAAAATATCTGGGCTCTGTCTCGAGCGTCATTTGCATAAGATTGTCGGTCGCGACGCCCCGCAGTGCCGTCGACGGACGCACTAGGGATGTGCCGCTCCCGGGATATGAATACGGGACGTGAATATTTATGAGCCTTGCATGAATGTTTCCTGATCGCCTTTTACATTGATGTCTTTATAATGTTGAGTGAGAGTAAATGGGACGTGTTTTGATGTATGTATTTCTCTTGCAAAGGAATTGATATATCATCTGCGAAGACGGGAATTCTGACGAATTTAGACATGGAATATATGATAACTTTTGTTTGGATACAATATTCTATTTCTTACGAAGCTTTGGTGTATCTATATAGGTGGAAAACTTATAAATATATTAATTTCAGTTCATAAAATTGTATAAAAACATACAGTTATAAAGCACGTTTATATAGTGTTTACTCTTGATAAAGTTTTATAGAGTTTTATAAACACTGTACCGGTTTACATGAATACCAACTGAAAGCTCCGGGAAAACGGGACAGCTTACAGAAGTTATTCAGTTGCATGATATGGCAGGTACTGGCCCTTTCCACGACACTTCATTGCCAGTTTTATATAAATGATATTTTTCTTTCAGGTAGCTTTACTTTTAAATATAACATTTCCTTTTGATAAAAGTTACACATTGGTAAAATAGTTGGTGAATATAATTTTTATACGCGGAAAATTATAACTGACCTTTCTATTAGTGTAGAGAAATAAGCTTACAAAATCAACTATTAGGTGAAGTCTAATTTTGTAAAGATAGTTTAAAAGTAGATTCAAAAAGTTAAATTTCGCCTTTTCCTTCATCACTGAAGTAAACTTTTATTTGCGAAATTGTGACCCATTGACGTAGCTTTCTGATTCAATGTAATTGTCTTTGACGCCCTAATAAGTTTAGGGCTAGATAAAAACATACAGAATATAATAAAAACAGCTCAGAATCGAACCACCTCTCTCCACCACTCTTACCACTGAACATCAACCCTTATCCACATCGGAAAAAGATTATAAAAAGGGGAAACTCGGTACAACCAGGCAGTTGCGCCGCATCGTCCATAAGCCTCCATCGAGCCCTTATGTCCAGCTAACTCATTAGTCTTAATAAACCGATCACAAAAATGCGGGAGGCATTAATATCAATTCTTGCGCTGCTCGCCGTGGCCCCTTTAGCGAAAACCTCGGACCTCGGGAAAGACGGCTTCAATTTGTACAAAGGTATTATATTGTTTATTTTGTTCTGCTGATGTATTTAGATAGATTATGGGTTTTTGTATTGATCTCTCTTGGAGTTTTACTGTGTTTTTACTTGATAGAAGTAGTATTAAGGAACTTTTGGGCAGATAAGTAAAGGAATTTACTTCCATTTTAGTAGTTCGGTGTTCAGTCAGAATATAAGGTAGTTTAGTTTAGACTTTAAGCTTGGCTGTTGGTTGTAATTAAAATAAGAGTGAATATTATAATCAAAAACCTGAGTGTAGATTTTCTTTCAGTATTGGACGTTTTCATGTCAATCAATCGTTTAAAAAGCAAGTGGATGATATATTTTTTTCATATTTGACCTTCAGTTTTCATTTTCAACTTAATTTAGATTACCAACTTTAATTCTCAATATAAAGAAAGAAAGAACGCTTACTTTGTTTTCAAAGATAGCCTTTTACCATCTTAATGTGAAAGAGAATTCGAAATAAAAAATACTCTTATTTATGAATTTTTAATATCTTCATTTCATTCCTAAGGCGAATAGCGTGAAATGTTTCATAGACGTGTTACTTTGATGGATACATGTCTGACCTTTTTATTCATTGAAAGTATTGACTATTACATTAGTCACGTTAATTTTTCGAAAATACAAGCTTTATATTTAGGTAGGCAGTGGAAAAGAACTTACTATTATATCTAGATATGCAACAAAGATCTACTCAGAGTTCAGCGTTTTTCGCTGTCGTGACTTTTCTACGTATGCAATTATGCACTTGATACTTATCGCTACGAAACCGTGTCTTACGTTTTAAGATCCTAAAACCGAATCTAAAACTGAATGTTCCATAGAAATACAATTGCCACTGACCTGGATCCTACAAAAAATCAAGTCCGACATAGTAAGACACCACTCCGTGTGAACATACCGTATGATATGATGGCCTAATAGAAGCGTTATCCTTTAGACCTCGGACGAAAAGTTCTGTGACTAGAGCGATTTCGTTACTATGTATGTGATACCGTTCGGGTAAGCGTTAGCAGGATATGCTTTGGTGTAAACAGTAGGAATAGTTAGCTACTACAGGTGGTAGCCAATAATGCTTCTATCTGAACAGGCTTTTTGTTGTTCGTTATATTATTGTTATAATAATGATGTTTGTGTAATTATAGATTATCTGCGAGCGCGCTCCGACGATGTCGAAGATCCTGCATCAGCAGAGCGTCTGTTGTGTGAGTAAAAAACATATTTTATTTATTATTATGTTATATTATGGTTTGCTTTATTTTTTTACAGTCTTTATTGGCATAATATTTTGAATGCTAACATCGAAAAAAAAAAGATCTAAGTACATATATTTACAAACATTATTAAAGCTGCTTAGTTTATCGGATGTTGTGAATAACCTACGTCTTATCAATTTCATGTACTTATATCCATTAGTATAAAGAAAAAAAGGTCTTCTACTCACATGTCTACCTTTTTGGTAAAACGAAGCCGTAATAGCGAATACTTTTAAACGATAGTACAGACTTTACGTTAGTAAAGAGATTGAAAGTTACAACTTGCATAGCAACCACAATTTATGCCCAAAATAAGCCTATTCAGTCTGTACATAAAAGATTATAATTTTATTTGCACCACACACAGTTATTTGCCGCGTAAATCCCATGTGACAGAGCGAGTTTGACACTTCAATATTTGAATAAAGAATGTTTTGCTTGCTTTTGTGTAGATGGTGTTTACCAAAGAGGCTGTTATAAAAAGGTTGTAAATATATTATTAAGTTATGTATGAAAGATTTTTGTAAGCTAGCAATAAATATTATATCAACATGTTGGCAACGTATTTGTTATTTAGATACAAGAATTAGGTTTAATAGGTACGAAACGTGTTTATTTAAAAAAATATATACATATTTTTGACTAGAGTAAAGAAACTGCTTTACTTAACAAACAGGAAAACGGTAAATTAACTTATACAGGTCTGTCTAAAATTATTTAGATACTGTAACGTATCTTTTTAAAAAATATTTTCAGATTTCTACCGAGCTCCCTTGCAGTTATACCCTGGTCTGCTGCCCGCAGTTGAGCAGGAGTACAGGAAAAGAACAGGAAACGCATTTAAGAGTAAGGAAAATTAACCATTCACGTATATCCGACTAAGATTGTTTAATACAATTATTTCATAAACGAATGCTAAAATTTGCTCAAAATGTTGAAACGAACTTAATTTAATTATTGTTCACAGATCATCTCTTAAGTAAAGAGTTTTGGGCCGACGACGCCGGTGAGGGGTTAGGAAAGAGAAGCTCTAAGACTGCCATCTCGCTCATCATGCAGGGAAAGCACCCTTATTACGCGTAAGCATATAAAACTATCACAATATGACAATGTTACACTTATAATTGCATATCTGTTTTACTATAACAAACGCCATTTTTTATAGTTCTTATCGAAATAGTACATTTCGTTCTAAGTTCCAGTCATTTTACAGTGGCAATTGTAGTTATATTTATGTGTAGGTATTCTTGTAAAAAAATACTGTCCGGTTAACTTTACTAACGATAATCGCTTAATAGCAAATTTAGCAGACTGGCAGAGTTTAAGAATTGGGTGATCATAGAAATTTTGTGCGAGAACCAATTAAAAGCCTTATATAACAAAGGTGATCTATAATTTCCCCCTTTTTTGAAAATAGTGGTTCATTGAAAACTTCCAATTCATGATGTAAATACAAGTCCGCTCCAGTGAATCCTTGCATAGGGTGCTTACACTACGTATTTGCGTTCGAACAGACTGGAGTAAGTTGGTCGGCGTCTCCCGTTCTAGTGCATTGTTATCGCACTCAACAAGTCAGTCCTCACTCAACCGACTTACCGCTCTTGTTACATCGATATTTAGCTCCCATTTGATAGTTGGAGCGCTATCAGTATCTGTTTCGATTTGTTGATAAGACTTGTTGTGGTTGTACTGTGATTTGTCTCATCTTTAGTTAAATGGAGTAGAATCTTGAATGAACATTTTTGTTAGCTTGATATTTTTTTTATTAAGGTGTAACTATTTAAAAGTCTTGAATACCGATCAATTGTTTCGCGAATAGTGCGTTCTCATGGTAAAAGCCCGGTTTCAAGACTGATATTTGATAGCACATTTATCGGATGTTTTTTCAAGGTTGTTTGTTGATAAGCTTATGAGTATTCATAAGCTTAGCGTAAAAGAAATGCCATCAAAAACATTCTGTAAAAATCCCAAGGCTCGCAGTTTAGTCTCTCTGCTGTAAAAAGTTGTGAGATCATTATATTATAATATCAAGTCGATTAATCTATTTAGTCTCTACTTAAAGGACCTTCTGTCTTAATTTATAACATAAGTCATTATCATGCCAATATTAAAAAAAAGGTTTCTTTTACGTTAATTACATATACTATAATAGTTTATATCCTATAACCATCACATTGCTTGTATTTACCGAAAAAAAAAACAATTTTCCTTAAACCAGTTTTGAAGTTAGTTTATTATTCAATAGTTTCATGAGACCATGTTATCATGTATTGCAGGGATGAAGGACACTATTGTCCGTACGGCAAAAGGGGAAGGTGGTGATAGGTAATTTTGTTACTTTTCTCCTTTAAAATGTATGATTTTGTGTCTTTTTGTTTGTTATTGTGCTTTTATGTCGTGTTGAATGTGTATGTGTCGTTAAGATATGGTTTATTTGATTATATTTTTAAGATTTTTATTTACATTTTTTTATGATTTCATTTCGAGGTTAATGTTAATCCAATACTAATATTTATGTATTTAAATTAGAAAGACTAGTTTTTGGTCATCAAATATATTTTTTCGAGGAATTATAAGCTCGATTTGACAGATAAAAGACAATAGATCTGTAGAAAACAGCGAAATTATTCCTGGAATAAAGTAATTTAGATATGAAAATATATAAGTATATATTACGTAGTATTTATAACTTTTATTTGTAATTAAGGACCTAGTTTTTCCATGCGTAATGTAACAAACATTAATGAGAATACAATATCCTTTATCAAACGATAGTCTGGTCTACAAATACCTAATTTATTTAAAGCGTATTCAGGCAAGGTTAGCAAGGTCGTATTACTAAAAATACAACCTAAAATGTTATAATTTATTTGTTTCAGTACTGAAAGCCCTTCGGGAGACGACGTGGAGCCTCTGGAATAATAATATATAACAGTATATATATGTATCTGTAACTTAGACAAAAGGTATATGCCTATTATAAAACATGTAAATGTAGCCTCAGATTATTTCGACGATGTAAAGTGAATAAATGTTCGAAAGAATAAAAAGTTGGTTTTGTTAGCAGTTATTTTCTTGTACGGTCCTAATTTAATTAAATCTTTATTGAAAAGCTTTAGAATGAGAACATACGAGAGATAAAAAGGCTTTTTGTTTGGGTAGTACTTATTTCAGACAGCAGCAACTGTTTAGTAAATGCGTAATCCAAACGTGAAATTTAGTCTGGCATGTTTTAAAAAAGCATTAAGTAAATCTTTTTAGTTTCGTAAAGGTTAAAAAATATACTCCTACAACCGGCTAGCTACTGAAAAATTTGGTATGAAACCTGGTCAGTGACCTTAGCCTTAACCTTAAGTCATTTAGTACATTTTAAACGCAAACACCGGCTGTGGAGCGGGCTACTGTCATTTAATTGAACAATCAGTAGCTGTATTTCTGACATTAGTTTCACTTCTTATTTGGCAAATAATTTGGTTAAGAGCGATAAAGCATGATAATAATATTTTATATTAAAATGATGAACCTAAACGGCATATTTCCATTCGCCAAATCGACAGACTAACGAAAACAACGTCTACAAAGTTAAGCGATCGTTAACAGAATTTTCTAATTTATAACGATGTTTACTTTCAATCTAATACTAAAAGTTATTTCCTTCGAAGCAAATAATACGAAACTTAAAGAACATAACGGAACAATCAAAATTTCGCCCTTCAGACTAATTTCGATCTCAATTTTAGGGTTCCGTACCTAAGCGGTAAAAGCAGCTTAGAACCCTATTACTAAGCCTCCGCTGTCGGCTTTTATCTTATAAACCTATTAGTTAGTTATAGCTAGGAAGCTGAAATTATTTATTTCCGTTGCTGCCACAACAAAGAATAGTGAAAATTAAAAAAAAAATACGATTTCTTAGTATAAATAGCGATAACGGTTAAAATTTTCACAAAATATTTGCTTGTTTTATTATTAAGGTAACAATAAATTAAATATTAAAGGAGGCTCATATACAACATACATAATCTTCTATTAGAAATTATATTACGGAACACATCGTGCGCGGGTCCGACTTACACTTGGTCGGTTCCTATTAAAAACAAAACTGTTGGGAGATGAAAGCTTGTAAAAACGAGTGCTCAAGATATTGTTTTCAATCATTGAGTTCTGATTCAGCCTGTAATCATTCTGCTCATTATTTCCTTGAGATATGATTTTGATTTGTTTCTTTTATTTCTTGTATTGAAATGGATTTATCATTATGTTTTTGATATCTGATTAAAAGGCCAAAGATGGTAGAATGGTTTTGATATTCAGCAGTGAACTGGCCGAGTTTGTAACTGCCTAGCAGTGCATTTTACTTATTTATGCAAAAAATGAAATGTTAATTATACAATTACAGAAAATTAGCCTTTGTTTGGACGGGTTTTGAACTTTCTTCCACTAAAATCGGCTCAGTCGTTTAGCCGTTAAAGCGTCACAGTTAGACAGACTTTCGTGTTTATGGTATGAAAATGTGAACATAAAACAAATAAGGATATAATAGTGGGCAATGCTTCATTTATTCCTAAAGTAATTACCATGAAAATACATCAGAGCAATAATAATATTAACATCCTCTGCTCTAATAAAAGCCTGGTTTATTTGGTCTAGAATACTGACACCCTGAGTCATAAAAGCTGCAGACTTAGACACTCATGACTCATGAAGTTAGAATTAAAAAGTTTACGATTTGATATGAGCACATGCCTTCTTTAATATTAAATTTACTAGAGAAGAGTAATTTTATGTATAGTAATAAAGAGGATAATGACAACACGAGTTTCTGGTTGCAGAATTATTTTAATGTGCAATCCCCATGCTAGGAATAGATGGATTTTAAAATTTAACCCATTACGTCGTATACTTTCAGAATCACAGAACACAATATGTTCGTGTATTATATTGTATCTGATACAAAAGCAATCAAAAGATTTAAGATTACGACCAAGTTTATGTAAATTTAACACACACATAGAAGTGTTGTGAACAGGTACATAGAAGAAACTAGACTACCTGCTATAAATAACATTAAAACATAATAAATAAACCGTCTAAAAATACGTTTATAATAACCAAATTTCCTCTTACAACATCAGTATGCCTAATTATAATGGAATCATAACACAATCTTATCCAGTGCCCACGCAAACGATCCGAGACAGTCCAAGCTCAGAGGATAATAATACCGGAATAATCTTATTCTTCAAATGCAGCCAACGGACCAAGGGCTGTAACAGAATTATGAGATAACCTATTTATAGCTGAGACCACAAAAGCGATTAATATTTTAGCCGTAATTTATGTGGGACCCACCTGAACAAAGCGATAGCAAATTCTCTGCCATAGAATTATTTCATACACGGTTAAATATTAATTAATTTCAGGCCACGTACGTATTACAACGATTAATGGCCATCATAACTCTTTTAATTCTTTTGAAGAATTTCCTTTAAACATGAAGGAATTTTAGGTAGCGTTTAACTTAAAGTCATGTGGGAAGAATGCTAATGGCAGCTCGCAAGAAAATTCGTCCTCGTAATTTGTAACTCGTACGCCTTTTTATTTTTACGAGTGCTGAAATGAAACTATTTAATGTTCCATTGTGTTTTTATTGCTCGTTGCAATTCTTCGTTGTTCACGTGATGAGTTCTAAGATATGTATTAAAGTTATTAAATGGAGAATTAAAGATGAAAAGTTATAGCTCAGACTTAAAGATTAGTTATTTTTATCAAAAAATTGTCTTCGTATATTAACTATATCGCGATTCTCAGTCCAGTACAGTCGGTACTATCGAGTATCGAGAGTTTGACATTTAGAACGTGCTGCAAAAATAATACCTTACTACGCCCGTTTGAGGCGATACAAAACTTCTCGATAGCTGATTATGGTAGAGTGTTGCGTTACAGTACAGTCAACAGATTTGCTACTGATTACAGTTAAAATGAGACACGTTATTCTATGAATAATCTTCGATTGGTATTCATCTGTAGCAGAACATGTAAATATAATATCCGTTCATATGACTTCTTAACATTATGCATTACACATGAGCATCACTTGACGCGAGAGAACCCTTTTCAAGACATCTATTTGAAAGTAAAACGTTTTTTAATAAATCCAGACTGAGATTTCGTTCGAGAGTAAAGAAACGCGTATCCTTGAAACCTACGGGTTATGGAAATTAGTTTCAACGGATGTCAATCCAAGGGTTTGACTACAGTACTGGATAAAGCGATATTTATAAAAGATAGACATTTTTTACAAGTGTATTCATTAGTTCTTACATGACCAATTAGATGCTTGCAGTATTTTTATAACGTGTCCTTTTTCCACATGTCGTCTTAATATTCACCATGTTGACAGCCCTAAGCAAGTCATATCATGAGCGCCTTGGGACTTCAGTAACTGGAGTAGCAATCGAAAAGTTTTTTTTATAAAGCTTCAAAGTTTTCGGACCGTACGGTGTGCGCAGACGCCAACCCGTCACGGGTCCGCGCGGAAGGCACAGCGGATCCATAATTGAATACATAAAAATCAGACGCTTTCGCGGGTCCCAGGCGTGTAACAACAGCCGATATGTCCGTATTTAGGGCCATTTTATATTGCTCCGAAGACGAACGTGGGATTTGCCTATCGCACGCAATCGCGGACCGTAAGCCACTTTAAGCATTTCTCTAAATCCGGCCCCGGGGAATCTGCAAAATCTTTGTCCGGATCTTTTCAATGAAATTCAATTTCGTTATATGTGCACATTTGTTTTTTTTCTGTTATATCGCTTATTTGTTTCAGATATGTGAGTGCCAACAGGTTTAGTTTTGTTCTCGATATTAGCGCAAAGCCGTCTGTGAAAGTTTTTGCGGCGTTCCGTCTGTGTTCCAGACGTGTTTTTTTAGCTATTGTGCGAGATTATATCGGCAAACCTATTCGCTTTAGGAAAATAAAGATGTTAGATACGAACAATGTGCCGAATGACCTATAAAATGAAAAGAAAAAGCGATTCAGTGTAAAAACCTTATAAGTCGGCCACGGCGTACTTATTAGGATCAGTCGATATCTGACTCCTTTGATAAGGTATCTTTACAAAAACTTCGATTTAAATAATAAACATTAAATTCACCTAAGTATCTAATATTTGGGGATAATTGCCTACACAATAATAATAGAAAGATGCTTAGGCATCATGTTCAAATATGTTATAGTCGTTAGAGATGCAGCTTTCACCGCACTGATATCGGTTTTGCAAACAGATAATACATAATTAATATTAAACGGTTGATACCAACTACTCTCCTTCCCTGATATTGTCGTCGATAATTAGGTTACCGCTAGCGAAACGGTTACAAGACTGTGAATAGTGTGTATTTATATTACCTAGAATAGTGAGCTTCGTGTTATTGAGTTCGCACGTACATTTATTATTACGTAGGTACCTACATATATATTTAAAGTTTTAAAAAGTGTAATTGTACCGTGTCCTTTTAGATCTCTTCTTGCGATGACCTTATAAGCATTTATAAATAGTCCCCAATATCATTTTTATCAATTAAAAAAGTAACTTTTGGGACGTTGAGTAGAGAACAGAATCGATTGAAAGCTCATTGTCATCTAATTTCTGAAAACTATACAGTTCTTTTGTATATGCAAAAGTGCTAAATACTGTGAAGTTCTCAAATCATTTATTTGATAGCAATAATAATTTACTGGGCAGCCTTATATCGGTATTGTTATCTAAAAATCTCTTTACGGAGTCGAAAGAATGTACAGCTGTCGAACCAAACAAAATAATTAGTAATACACCCTTCGCCCAAAAGTACAAATAAAATAAAAATCTTAACGTATCTTAAACTCCCAATGGAAAACAAACCTCATTATGTTAAGGACCGCTTGTAAACCAGAAGCAAACGGCGTAAACCTAAAGTTTTATAGCTGGCCGTTTTATTGTGACTATAAACGTAACACGAGCAAACTGTAGCATACCAGTGTTTACATTCAACTGGTAATTGCATATGTATATATCTTTTATGTAAACTTAGGAAACATCCTTCGGTATCAAGCGTTTAACTCCAAAGATATACTTACTTGGTGAAAAAAGTGGTGCTGTTATTGAAGAGGAAGTTGATTGTTGTCAAATAATATAATATTACCTCACGAGCTTACTGAACGAAACCTAATGAACCGTGTACCTACTCATTTGTGATTCCTGAAGCCAAAGAGATTTTATTACAAGTTCATACATACTATAATGCGAAAAGACTTTTTCCCCGACCTAATAAGTGTATATGCGTATGTGTAAAAAATACTTTACTTAACGGTTTCTTATGATACAGTTTTTACTGTACGTATTTTAAACGCGTGAATTTTCTAACTTGTTTTAATTTTTATTACAAACTATTAAGCTACAAGAGGACATTTAATTGGTACCTACATATTTCTTAAATTTAAAAAACGATCTTTTTCTTTAATATATTTTACTTTAGATCTACATTCACTGATATTGCTTTGTAATTCCAGACGCCATTATTATCGATAAATAACTTCGTTTTCGATATTGTAGTTTCAAATTCTTTTTATATCGTACCAAGATATTATTAGGAGACAGCTTTAAGCCGTAGATCTTCAAAAAACCTTTTTGTAGCCATTTTTAAAGACTTTCTTTAGTATAAAGCTACAAAGTTCACTGTAATGAAAAAATACATGAAATAATTTAAAAGTTTACGAGAGAATTTAATGTGTGAAACATCTGAGTGTTTCAAAATTAAATCCCATTTAGAGTCGGGATTTCGTTTTCAAAATGTTTGTTTTAATTGCGCCAGTGTTCAAATCGTTTTATAATTACATTCTGTTTTTGTACATACAGCACTACAGTAAAATTCTGTGAAACGAGGGTAATGACTTTGTTAGACATTGCGCGAATAGTGAGACTTCAATTCACAATTTCGCAACTGTTTGAACGAACAACATTGTTGAATTCAGACGCAGTTGTGAAACTATTGGATTTAACTCTAAAACCTCGGGTTTTAAACTAGATTTTTCTTTTATTTTAACCAAATTTAACGATAATAGATTAAAAAAACGATTTCGAAACTTAAGTTGAAAAATTGAACTTAAACGAAACTCAAGCTAAAAAGAAAATATCTACATTTACAAGAGTATATAAATAGGGAACAGTTTTTTTGCCATTAGTAAGGGATAACCCCTGCAACTACTGAACAGTTTTACGTTATAATATCAGCAAGATGATTAGTTATGTCGAGTAACAACAACGACGTCATTGAAAAAAAATACACCAAGATGCATTGCCTGCCCATTTTAGTTTTCACGTCATTTTACAACTTTTTAATTTTCCCGTCACGTCAACATCACGAGCTTTGTAATGTATTCGTATAGGTCTTTAACACTTTCAACAGAACTGCCATGAGTTCAATGCCCTCAATATTAATTTAGTTCGAATCTAGACTTTAAATAAACTGTTTTATAATTCAGTTGAAGCCGAGTTATTGTTATACTATGCAAAATGCTCGAGACGAATATTGATGTAGTTATGATATTTGAGTTTAAAGTTTTATTTTATTTATTGATTTAAATAATGTAATTTTAGAGATTGAACTAGTAAAATTAGATACGAGTAAATATTTGATGCTTATCTCAAAATATATAAATTTCAGCAACTGTTTACTATCTTGTACATGAAGTGTACATGTTTCACTTTTCTCATTTCTTGATGTTATGCTTTACAGAACACGGAACTCTGAAACGTTATTTTCTTGTCTTGTTTCTGTTTAACTTTGCAGCAATGACATGATCAATTTAAGAAATTGGAAAAGCTTAATTTGTTAATTGAGGTACAACTTTTTACCACTATTGGGTCTCGACAAATGCTGTATGGAAAACTGAGTCCCGTCCCTTGCGTGTTCCACTGAAAGATTTTTTTAAAGATTTTTACTGTCAAGCATGTAACAAAAGAGAAAAAATTGTGATCCAAAACAAAAAAATACGCTATAAATCTATTTCAGTAAGTACTTTGAAAATATTTGCCTTTGATGATAATCTCCAAAACTTATTACCTTCCCATAGCGTAATCTTATACCATACAAGAAAACAAATGTAATCCCATAAACAAGGAATCCTTATCTATCTGATTACCAAAATATTGGTATAATATCCGCAATAAATATCTACGTATGCATATAAAAAGTAACTACGTAAAATATTGACTTTGTAAGCAATAAACGAGGTGTATCGGAATCATCTAAAAAGCAATTTAAATTTTGTTGGTTCAGTTCTCGGAAGGTAATAGGCTCAAGTTGCGATATAGACAGCCAATTAATAACCTGAATGCTAAGAGCCCAATATTTAAAATATGAAAATATGCGTAGGTATTACCGGCTTGATACCAGGATCAATTAAACTTAGGCAACTTTTTGTATCGAAATATGAATTTTACATCGGTTCAGTCCCTAACCCAGATTGGCTAGCAAGGAGCTTGGTAGACTTAAAATCTCACCCTTTCTATTTCATTGTGTTGCCTAGCAGAAGGGTAGCAATTAAATAGTTTTTTTTTGTTAATTTTTATATAATTTGTTTTTATTCTAACACGATGGAAAATAAATCAAGAGTACCTATACTTTTCTACCCAAACACTCTCCATAAACTAATATCAACATTTCAAGGGCTTCCTAGAATTCTAATATTGAGCCTTTATGATATTCCTAGTTCGTTTCACTTTATTATACAGTCCGAGCATCTAAAGGAACATTTCTAGCCACTATCAACTATCGAGAAATTTTGTTTGTAAAGCTTTTCAGTGCCCCTAGCGTATTCTGCCAGAACTATTTATTTTGAAGTTATTTTAAATGACAAATGCTCGCTAATCGAGAGTATGGCATGAAGAAAGTCGAAATTACTCTAGTTATAATTTCGAATAGCAGAAGCGATTCACATAAAATTTAAACTAACTCTTAAACCAAAGCCTGCAGCATGACGACCGACATTATAAAGCACATTAAACCTCTGAAGCACTCAAAATAGGGTATAGAGTCATTTAACAAGCCTCTTGTAAATCTTGTCTTCTTAGAAGGTTCACAAAACAGCCTGTGAAATGATAAGCGGGACGATTCTTCTATTGTTCTGCGCCGTGACTTCTCGCCTCCTCGTACAAAAGACCGCCAAACATAATTGTGCCTCAATTAAAATACGCCCGCATTACGCACACATACATACATTTTACACACACTAGCATGCTGTTATAAGTAGGGCTGTCAAGTTAGAAAATGGTGTTGAATTTGGGTGTTTGTGGTTTATAAGGAAGTTAAGTACGTTAATTCTCAATTATGTATTTTTTCCTTGATGAAAATAATTAATTTCCAAATTGTATTTTTTTTGGTTTGGGTATTGTGTGGATTTAAATTAACTACAGTTATAGCTACGGCATGTAGAGACATCTGTGTTTTATCTTTGTCACCATCAGAAAAAGTGATAAAAGAGGAACTTTAAACAATCTAAATTAATATTATAAATAATATGAATTACCATAAATATTATATTACCACACCACAAAAACAAATTAATGGTAACCGATCACACGTGACATTTTATGTACATTTCAAAACGAGTGTACAAGCTTATAATTAACTTTCATAATACCAAAAGCGAGTACCAACCCTATCTCCACAGCCGTACAATTTAATGACAGGCAGTTTTATAAGCGTTGCTGTGGGCATAATTTTAGGTCATCTGTTGAGGTCTTAAAATTCGCGAAATCTCCGTTATAAAATACATAACGACGTGACATCAAATAAATCGTGGCCTCTCCCGTTTTAGGGTGTCTGGAGTCGTACTAAAGTTAAACGACATTTTTTGTGACTCAATATAGTATTGTATCCACGGGGTCAGCCCGTGATATTAAAGTCTTTAAAGCTAACGTCATGGTTTAGTGTCGTATGATTACAGCGTAGCACCTCGTAGAAGCTGCGTCGTAGCATTGACGTAGAGCCTAGGCGCGTAGCAAATCTTGCTTTTAAAATCGTCACTTAAAGTAATCTATAATATATTTTTCTCTTATAAATTGAGCCAAAATACCAACGTCATAATCTACTAACAGAATATTCAAATGTCAATTTTCTAGAGTGTACGACTAAGCTATGAATACGAAATGCATTTCTCGAAACGCAAATAAACTTACCCAAAATAGAAGTTACATTTGATATTGCAATTTTGTACGTCGTGGATTTAGGGAGTCACGCTCGTACAAAATAACATTAATTTAACAAGACTACGGCTATTAAATGATAATTTATTAAAATGGTCATCTCTAAAGTACCGTAAGCTCTGTTGCGCTCGTAAACTCCCAGTAACCACCACTGTCACGTTCAAAAAGCATTTTCGTCGGCGAAAATAGAAATTAACTCGACGGCCATTCACATAAAGCGGGGCACGTATTCTGGAATCAATACTCGACGTCGAGGCTCATCGTGATTCCCCATTATTGGGCACATTCTTGGGAATATTGTCACGTTGTCGAAGCCGTCCTAGCAAATGGCCTATTCCGTGCATTCCCCTGAGCGAGCGCGGACAACATTATCAACGTTTGTTACAGCTTTTGCACGCGATAGTGTTGAAGTTAAGGCATCTAGGGATCGATTGTGTAAACCGCGTGATACTTACAACAGCGAAAGACATATAAGGCTTTAGGCGAATGTCGTTCCAACTTAGTTTTGTGCTCAAAACATAATGAAATGGTACCGGCTTTTATATCTCAATCGTTTGCCTGAAGGCTGTGGCTGTTATTTATCTCATACATTCTAAAATATTATAAAATTAAGTTTAAGAAATTTCGCGGATTCCATTAGATAATCTTTAAGGTTACCTCCGTTGTAATCGAGTCAAGTGAAGGTGACAAAATTTCTTAGAAAACGGGTTTTACTTTACTTAGGAGATCATTTTGGACAATAATAATACCAATATTATTTTATTTATTTAATTTCGTTTACTTATCACAAACATTTTGACAGTTATTTATACCAAAGTAAAAAATAATCTTTTCATAAAAGTAGCATAATGTAAATGTAATACGTGTGTCAAATATAAAAAAATATACATCTCATGCGTCATTTAAAATCCCGCAGCGTTTCAAACTAGAGGCTGTCAAATAGAAGGTATTATTTTAGTAAACTTCTAACTCCCACGTGAAGCCTAAAAACACACGCTGCAATAACAGGCTGAAGGTTAAAATCACCATAGTGCAAATCTAGTGCTTGCATGTTCTCGGGAATTATATTTTTATACCCAAAATGTTATATATTCTCTTCGTTCTAATTTTGGAGCTTAGATAATGAAGTAAAGTGGAGATATTTATGAATTATTTTTGTTATTTATTGTATTGTTGTTAATTAAAAAAACATATTAAAAATCTGTTTAGGACTTTACAAAGTTGTATTGATGAATAATAAGTAATTTTGACAGACGATTACTGATTACTATATAAAACGTTTTTCTTCCATACAATATTTTAATTTTTCTTGTATTTTAACTAGGGCACAAAATAAAGTTTAAGTTGACAAGATTTATGGTGTAACGGTTAAAGAGATCTCTATACAGCTACCAATGCGATCAGAGGTCATCGGTTTGATCCCTATACATGAAAATATTAATTGACTTTGTGGCTACTGGTTACATGGTATTCGTTATTTTGAATTATTGTAAAGGGCCCCAAAAACCTTTTCCTTATACCATTTTCTTATATTATATATTTTACATTAAACTACAAACATTTAAATACTAAAGTAGCGTTACGAGAATGAATTGAATAAATAATTGTAGCAGAGTTTGTATGCAAAGCTTGGTTAACATGTGCGGTACGTGTACACTTCCTTAAGAAAACATGTGCTAGTGTCCCAGTGAAGGACACTAGCGCTGAGAGACGGAACGAGACGTGTTTAAATACCACTACTAATAGGGCTGTTACCTTCCTATATAGAGGTGATTTTATCCTACTGTCGATTGTCGAAAAATGGCTTGTTATTGTCAATCTTTGTTGGATTTAACATCTTTGCAAATTTTATAGTGTACGTGTAGACCAAAGCGTTTAATAGGTTGCAAATTAAATGTCAATGTTTGTAGGATTAATGTTTTTCTGAGAAAACTTTATATTTTGCATAATATTTTTACCATGCTTGTAGAAATAACATGAGATTAATATTGTGCTAATATTACAAATGCGGATTTTGGAATGTTTGTATGTTTGGATGAATGTTTGTTAGTCAGTCACACCAAAAGTACTCTAACATCCAGATTTTAGTAATATTTGTATGTAGTTAGTTTACAACCGGGTTGAACACGGGAATACCCCGGCAATTCTTTTCACGCGGTCAAAATGCTGTGTATTATAATTTTCACTTTGCTTCACCTTTATTTGGCAGCCCTATAGAAAACCACAGTCGAGCCAAACAGTGAGTGTATTTGCTTTGATTTTACCTGCTTGCTTCACGTAATCTTCAACACAATCATATTATATTGTGGTTATGTGATAAAATTACCTTCCAATGTTCGGTTGTGTTGCCACCAAAGTTATTTACAGACCTCAGGTTAATAAAATATTGTTAAAACCTTTAAATGCTTTGTAAAGCAAGTGAATAAAAATTAAAATAAGAAATACTACAGTTAACAACAACTACAGTTACAATGTGCACGAATATTGATTTCATTAATAAAAACGAATTAAGTTTAAACTTTGTATTAGATTCAAAATTAGGTTTTACTCCCAGAATTTTACGATATTTTAAATTTTTCATTGCCTATAACACATCATTGGGATCAAATCATAACACACTTTGATACCTTAATATAATCCAAATGATGATGCAATTACTAACACCGGATCTAGTATTTTATAACGAGACATAATAGTAATAATCTAACACTTTAACATTGCGCAATCTTGCATCAAACCCTCCATTAAATTCTAAATATAACCTCCTCAACAATGTTTCAAAATTGTCCTAATAACACACATGATTAAGTTATATAACTTCAACAAACTATAGCAAAGTAAACATACATATTATAGCATGAAACCCTTTGATTCTATCACCCAACAAACACGCTTTGTGTTGTTCAAAGAATTAACGTCAAAGCGACGCGCCGTCACGGCTCCAAACAAAACATGCGAGCACATACTTGCGCTAGATTTCTAGAATGTTCTTGTCTTTGTGTAAAGAGCATGTTCGGTTCTTGCTTTTTTGAAGAATTTTATGATATATTTAAAAGATGCTGTAGGAATTCTTTTAATTTAAAGAGCTTTATGGCGAAAATGTTGTGGTGTCTCAGTCCTGCTTATCACATACATAGTACACTTATGTATATAGATGGAAAATTGTTCGAAAAAATATTGTCTTTAAAATTATCTCTCCAATCCTATGTTTTTTATTTGTTGGTCTAAAATTCAGTACTAAATGTGGTCTCTCTTATATTCAGTATTTTCACTGAAAACCTTAACAGCCCAATATCTCATACGTTACGGCTACATTCTCATCTTTGTATTTAATTAACAACTCGAGGTAAACAGAATTACCAACGATTTATAATGCCCTCTGTTGACGTATAACAAAACTATAATTATGTTTGTGAGACCAATTCAATTCGAAACACAGAGAGGTTTTATTTAAGCATTAGAGGGCCCGATGAAAGTCGAATGAAACACTTTTGCCCCGAGAGAATAATACCGTTCTGGGCAAACTAACGAAATATTCCTTTTGAGGGTAAAGTAACCCGATGTTGCCTTTAGGCTGCAAGCGAAGCGCACATCTGGAATTCTGGATATCAAAATCCTTTAATAAATGAGGTTTTGTACCCGCACTGAAGTCGAATTTAGCCTGAAATTATTTCAGCCTTTAAGTGCTGAATGAGATGGGAGAGATGTCTGTACTTACATTAAAATGGTAAATACTTTTGTCTTTACGATGCTAATAAAAAGTCTCGATACGAAGTTTTTTGAAATGTCTGGGTTTTTTTAAAGTCGTGGGCGGTGTTTGACCGTGTTGTTACTGTAAATAAGCGTTTATAATCGAGTTATAAAAGGCTAGCATTAGTTGATGATGACAGAAAGTTTAAAGTTACTGTGATTATTTTATTTTATATTAAAAATGCACGAGTTATATAGTCTACAGATAAGACTTTACGTGCAAAAGTCACTGTCATCTCCGAGACAATCCTTTGGTGACCACGCCCGCGCCGAAATATCAAGCAAAGTCCTTATATATAATGATGAATAATGTTGAAGGTTACACTTTTCTGTACGTAACCGCATACTTAATAATATATACCTAGTAATATAGGTTATATGCCGTCTGTTAAAACTTTATAATTGACCTATCTTATTATATAATCAGATTCGAACTGAAACTTTCAAGATAATCCAAGTTATAGCAGTTTCATAATGAAATCAAAGACTAAAATCAAGATTGTAATAAAATGAATCCATTTTAATCGAATTAGATCTATTTATCTAAAGTTTAAGTGAATTGGTTACGTTATTTTTTTATTTCATTGGAATTTTAATGAAATTCTAAAGCGGTTTTATATGTAAAGTATTTTAAAATAAAGAGTATATTATTTTGAAAGACTTTAATGATAAGTAGAGAAACGTTTATTGAAATCTATTGACTGTTTTTATTTCGTTAATGCGGTTTGTTTTAATTTAGTTTATATGAATTAAACCAACGCGTTAAGTTAAATTCTGCTTGCGTATTTGCATTTGTAAGAGGCATATTATTCAATATTCTTTCGTGTTTTCAGCAACTAAAACATTGATAGCAACTTTCATTGTTTTGTAGATTTTATAAATGTGATTTATTAGTAGGTACTAGTTGTCGATTATAAGGATACACCTCAGATTAATAATTATAATATTTTTTAAATTATTTAGTGTTCAAATATGATGACTTTTATAGATTGAGGAGAATGAGGTCAAGGATATGGTGTTGTAGAGGCAGAGGCATAAGGAAGGCTGATCCCACCATGGGAGACGAATAGCCAGAAGAAGTGACAGAGAGAGAGAGAGAGCGAGAAAGAGAGATAGAGAGAGAAAGGGAGAAGGAGAGATAGAGAAAGATAGAGAAGGAGAGAGAGAAAGAGGCCAACCACACAAAAATTAAAACAGTTCTTATGAATTTTACGTTTAGTGCAGCTTAATTTTTATCTAACAAGTAAATTTATCAAAAGCACACGTTAAAATAAACAAACAACTTCAATATCTAAACAATACCGGCTTCACCCGTACTCTATTGCTTCAAATCGGTATTCAACGGAGTTAGTTAACAATGATTTGAGTGGAGAAACAATGCGAGTGTCTCGGACATAAGACGTGGTTGAAATACTTGCTTTGTTCCATTCTCTTGGTGTTTGAGAACAAACTTGTAATGGCGGATTGATCTGACTTATTGAGTGGCTTGTGTGATGTTTGTGTAGTTTGCGGATCGGAGTAATGATTGATAATATAATTAATTAGGAATTGGGTATCTTTTTTATTGTATCCGCTAATCATATCAGGTTTTCTTAATTCCATTATATTAGTATAGGTTCGTGTGTTTGATTCAGTATAGTGGTGTATTTACAGATAAAATTAATATTATTTAGTTACGACGGTGCCGTAGTTTTATTTTTCATACGCAGAATTGTTTATATTTAAATACATCGTAAATCACTAATTATCAGAAAGAAGAAAGAAAGAAAATTATTAATTCATGCGTCACAGGAAGGTGTTATTGGAAAATAATAGGCATGGATTGTGTTAGACTGACTGATTTTTACACTTCGGGTATAACAGGCGTGATAATAATAATATGATGTATGAATGAGTATTTTTCCTAATAATTTCAGAATTTGAATAATATAATTAATTCAGACAATAACAAAAGTAATTTATGTTGTCTGCTGAAACACCACAAGCCTAACGAACTGTACTAACGAAACAGATAGTCGACCTCTAAATACAAACCATGCAATTCAGCAGACGACAGTTGTGGTCGTATTACCTGTTCGCGGTGAAGGACTGAGTGCCCCAAATGTTCCATTACAAGTACGAAATGTACAAGATTAGCGGTCGCGGCAGACGTCTGACCGAACTGAACTATAACTGAGATAGGCGGGTTAATTGAGAGAATAACGTCTTTGGTGTGGTGACGTAATGAGGGGCAGGTGATGTTTGTTTGTTTAAAGTTAGTTATGTTTGTAAAATTAATTCAAGATACCGTAGCTCGTTCCTACTGCTATAGTCTACCAACAACCGGCTAGCTATGGAGAAATTTCCCGCGTAAATCTGTTAAGCGCCTCTACCGGGCTCCGTAAGAACTATTTTGACAGTACATTTTATATGACAAACTCTCGATACTCGACAGTACAGACTATACAGAATTGCACTACTATTCAAGTCCTCATTTTCAACTTTTTAGTAGGAGAAGATTTAGAAAGTATGTTCCATAACATTTGCTCACTAAATAATATTTACCGTTTTACCTATTCTTATTTAAGACTTTACTTAAACTGCATTCTCTAATTAGAAACGAAAACATCACAAAACTTCAAAGACACAGCTTAAAGACAATAGTTGAGACTTACTTTTAATTCGCGCCTACAAAGCAGGCAAAGTAGGTAATTATGAGAGAGAATTGCAGACAGTTGCAAGCAGGAGCTGTAACTAGCGTATTAATGAGAACAACAAATGCTGTTAATGAAGGGACGCTTGCTAAGAGTTTGTAAATGCTAGAACTGTAATGTGATTTAACAACATGCTTTTTACAGTTAAATGTTTTAGGTTTTTATAAAAGGCTTTGTGTAATTTAAAGATTGAGGAAAGAAGCTTAGGATTGAGAGGTAGTGGGAAAGTAGCTTGGTTATTAGAACTTAAACTAATTGACTATTAGTTCTGTATATACCTGGTGTATGTGTGTTAAAAACCCTCTTTATGCTAGCTTTAGAAAGTTTAAATTATATCCAAGCATTCTTATATGTGTCAATTTCAATGAAAGTTTCCATGCAAGTAATGTTCTTCCATAACCCTAAAAAAAATAAATGTGTTCCATTCTTTCTAAAAATCCCGGGAACATATTTCAACCTTGTTAAACAATGTGTTGACTCCCGAAATCACACAGCGAGACATTCACGACGAAAATATTTCATGCATCGCAATTTTATAATAGACAAAACCGTCTCGAGAGCCAGCGGGGTGGGGGGTGGAGGGGCGGAGGCCTATTCAAATCCGCGAGGGTCGGGCATATGTTTCCGGAGCCCGGGAAATTCTCTCGAAGACATCTGCGGCCATCCGCAAACCCAATTTAATGCTTCACGAAATCTGGACAAAATAAATGGAAAGAGTATCCTTCGCCAAATACTAAAATGTAGCTACTCATAAAACGCTGAAGACGCCATCATGTTTATGGACAGATGTAAAGTTTATTCTAAAATCTTGATATTAAAATGTCGACTTGGATGTCGGTTGCGCTCTCAAATTGTTTTCTTGAATGAAACGTAAGATATTAAATTGTTTCAGTTTATGTAAATGTATAATTTCAAAATAAAACTGTTGTAAAACGTGGATATTGCGAATTTATTATTTCAGGGAGTTTTCTATATGATAATTACACGCTAAAGCCCTTCTCCCATTACGATACACCCGCGCGACTCTAGTCTCGGAGACTAGTCGCCACGAAGTATCTCACATACATTTGTATGGAGACTCTCACATTACGATACTGGTAGTCTCCATACAAATGTATGTGAGATACTTCGTGGCGACTAGTCTCCGAGACTAGAGTCGCGCGGGCGTATCGTAATGGGAGAAGGGCTTACTTGTCATTAAATCATGTGGCAATTTGTGCTGATGGCAAAGTACTGCGAGCTGTTTGCTTTTACGGTGAATTAGTATTAACGTACGATATTACTATAAGCAAAAACGGGAGATCAAAAGCCGATTAAGAAATGGCTTATAACAAGTTATTAATCAAGTGTCCAAATAAATCGTTTTCTAAAGTCAGTACTTATTTTCTTCTAAGAATTCGCGAAACACACAATTTCGCAATTTATCAAAAATATCTTATCACGTACAATTTACAAGAATTCATTATTACACTTTGTAACAACAAGTTCGAGTTCTTCGAAAGTAGCTAATACTTCAGGATTTCATTAGAGACTATTTTACAAAGAATCCCGATCTGATCTCTTGTTTAAAAGAGCTCAGTAAAAAAGTAGAAGTATTAAATGAAATTCCGTGAGCGTAGGGGCGTATCATGCAGGCCGAGAGACCTGGGATCCACGGAACACGGCGCGCTGGGATTTCCCTGCGTCGTACATCCGCCCAGACTTATGTACGGGAAAAATTTAATTTAAAAAATACTCGCAACTTTCTCGTACCTTGCGTGTAACTTTATTAGAACTCCTTTGGGAATATTTTTGAAGTTACTTCGATTTATTAGGTAATACAATCAAAGAATATATAAAACGTCCATTGTTAAATAACTAAAAGTCGAAAAAATTACTGATTCTTGCCGATAAATTGATTGCTACGTAGAGTTAACTAACGCTTACAAAGTAATTGATCTTTAAAGGGAAATAGTAAGTTCAAATAGATACAGCTACAAGGAGTCAATTCGATTCTAGTTTCTCTATGGTTATAGCAAAATAAGAACGTGCATTTTGTTCGGAAAATATTATAATAATGAGTCTCTTAAGTCTAGAAAATCATAACATGATATGAACGAAATGAATCAACTGAAATTAGTCCACGTCCAAATTATGTAAACCTAGTATTACCTTATAGAATTCTATAAACACATAATGAATTATCTCAGAAACTGTGACACCGGTACCATAGACCGTAGATCTTCAGTTATTTAGAGCAGAATATATGAAGGTGTATAGCCCATTATAAGCAGCCTGCGTCACGTAATGGCGGGTCTATCACGAAATATGAGGCGTCATCCTCATTAATATGATAACAACGTGATAGGTAACACGCCAGTAGCGTTACTACCGACGTAACACAATAACGGTGGGTTTAGGTTTTAGTGGGAAAACGGTTTATGTTCAAAAGTGTATTTTTGAGGAGGCGTAAGATTTGATTAAGGGTTTCAAAGTGTTTAAATCCTTTGATGCTCATAGAATGAGCCCATGGCTTACTAATAATTTATTTTATTGTTTTTATGCTCGAAATTGGTGATTTTAATGCTAAAGTTCTATCTAGAGAGTTTAAGATATTAGTATATAACAAAGTAGAGATATGGGGGCCCTTTCGGCATTTGCCCAGAATTGTTATGAATTCGTTAAAAACTTTTCATACTATTTTAGCACAGTCGCGCTTTTTTACACAGAGAACATCGTTATTTTAATAGCTTAAGTATTTGCCAACACAAACTTTATTAAGCATTTTTTTAAATAGAACAAAATAATATACTTATGTCCTTTACCATCAGCGGTACAGGTACATATCGAACAACACGAAACGCTAGCGAATTCTTCCCTTGCCCTCAATAAACTGGACTAAACTGATAACGTTTGTCAGACGTAACTGGCAAATTAAGGGAAATTGAATTAAAGAGCTCGATAGAACCTAGATAGAACCTTCATTGAACCTTTTTTTCGCTAAAATGAAGTACAGTCTGTCCCGTTTCGATGTCTGTAGATCTATTTTAGATAAATTATTCTTGGAAAAATAAACGGCAGAAATGATCTAGTTTCCATTGTCTAGTCTATTTTTGTTATTTCTATCAAATGTAGTTAAAAAATCTTAGAAATATTTGTTTAAAATGTTATTAAATATATCACTAGAATTAAAGCGATTCATGTTTTTTTATTTTAAGCCAATTAAAGTTTCGTTATTGATTACAGACAGCTTGTGACCACGACATTCGCAACCAGTGTCAAAATGTCAAGCAAACCATACTTCCCTATTAACTATAATATTAATTTTATCATGCAAGTGTGTTTATTTGTTCGTCCTTTTATTACGTCAAAATAAAATAATGAATTCCTTAATGGTACTCTTATGGTAAGGCCACCGAATATGTTTTACTACTTATTCTAAGTTATTTTTTTTATGCCTAAACTAGTGTCAAATTTTAATAACAGTCGAGCAACGCGCAAGGTTATTCTTTTTCAAATATTCGACTTTTTTTTAGAAATTCACTACCATCTTGGCTACCGCGACACAAACTTTATTTGATTGAACTGTACTCTGTTCCTGGCTCGTTACTCAATCAGAGTGGATTGAGGAGAGAGGACCTCCGCTTCGCTACAAATATTTTTTGTAAAATGTTTTCGAATTCAAACAACGCGATTGAAGAAGTTGCAGTTTTTGTAGTATTTGGTACGTTTCTTATTAAATTCATTTTGCTATATTTGTTAAGTAGGTAACTATTATTGAATTAAATTTTTAAATTATTTTGAGAGTTTACGGTCGTGATGAAAATGGTACAATGAAGTTTATGTAATGTTCATTAAATTAAGTTTTTTTTTCTGAATTCCTTGTCAAGGGTTTTTTAGAAACCCTTTCTGTCCCACCGCTGGGCAAGGGCCTCCTTCCAATCGTGGGAGAGGTCCTTATTATGTAGAAATATTTTCTTAGTAATATCAATTTGTTATAATTATAAAATATAAGAAGACAAGAATCATTGAATGTATTAAACAATTTAGAATTTCTTCATTCTCAACACTATCCGTATTATTTACTTAGGTGCGTGACTGTAAAGTAATCTTATGAGTGTAATTAATAAAGGTTTGTTCCTTTAAGCCGTGGACTTGAAATAATGAGTAAATAGACAACTGAGACCACCATATTTCTTCTTACTAAGGTATCTGAGAATTTGTTTAGGATAATTTTCCCGGAATACAAGTAATTTATTCAAAGTTCCTACTATAATATTAGTGGATCAACAGTCTAGGTCCTTCCCAGTAGTGTAGGCTTACTTTACAGTCCCAAGTTATGAGGCTATATTATTATTTTTCCTTTTGTTTTTGGGATTATTCCGTCTGATAATAGTGTAAAAAATTTAAGTTCGTTTTTCAGGTTGATGAATTATATTTTTCTAGTCTAATATGAACTGGTTTTTCATTTGTACCCAAAACTATATTATTATGAGCTAATTACCAGATTAATTTTAATTACGCAATACATTATATGTTTGTGAAAGTGTTGTTAGGAAAATGTTCACTCTCTTATTTTTAGTAGTGACAGTATGCATACAAAAATGTCAAGCAAACCGAAACAAAAATACAAATTCTCATCTAAATATTGTTCTTTTCAACCATCCCGTTTCTATAATATCTTCAATACTCCTTTCTTCACAATATTTCTACACGACCATTGAACAACGTCGACCAAGTTACTTACTTTTAAAACTAACAACTTGTAAGCCTTTGTTCGGACACTTTAAACTGAGTGGAACACGTACAGTTGTAGCCGCGCCGCCGTAGTGTTTTGTCCGCCACATCTTACAACCTATTGTGTGCTTCTAATATCAGCTCTCTTAGTTTTGTTCGCGTACACACAACAATAGAAATAGATTTGAGATGGAGGCATGTTATGTGCAACTACTAACATAATCTAGGCTATACACAATCTTGGTTTGTTGCCAGTACGTTAAGTTAAAACATGAATGCCATTATGTTCATGTTCATCCATTCATACTAACATTCCAAATTCAGTACCACGATTCTATAGACAACCGGCTAGCTGTCGAAAGGTTTCATATAATATATTGTGTTAACTGATCAGCGCCTCCAGCGGGTGCCGTAGGTACTATTTAGTAGAACATTTAAATGTCAAACTCTTACTCGATAGAACGAACGGTAGAGAATCGCGTTACACAAGTATCTGAAACGCTTTTCCATGAATGCGAAAGGAATATTGCCTATCTGTAACGTTTTCACGGCTAAACTATTAACCCAATGAAAACCAAATTAGGCAGAACATTTCAATCCAGGAAATGAACTACAACTTTATCCGAATTCCTTTGAAAAGACGTAGGTAACTTTTGCTAAAAGAAACACATATGCCGGAGGCAATAGCTTGTACCGTATTAATGGCAGACTTTTGTACGAGTACAAAAAAAATCGGTTACACATCATAATTTGTAACATATCCAGAACACGCCTCTACAACACTAATCAACACGCCTACAAAACAATAGTAATTAACCCCTAAACAACGTTACCGTAACAAAAGTACCGTTTCCACGCATTTTTATGTAAATAGAATTACTTTTCCGACACACAGAGGGTTATGCCATAAACAGTGCCCGGACATTTTCACACCGGCATTTTTTCTTCATAATACTTACAATGATTTATTTTTGGCTCAAAATTTATTATTCTCATTACAGTTCCAAATTTTGTTGGTGCACGTGACGCTGCGACGTGGACGTCCAAGGAAATTAATTTTGAGCTTTTTTTAGATAATGCTGGTACTTGCTTTTGTTTGTTTTAGTATGTAAATTATGGTAATGTGGTTTCTTAGGATCTGATGCCGTTTAAAACCTGTGTTTGATTTTATGTCAAAGCGAAAATCAAAAGGTATTTATGTGGTTTTCGCTGATAACCAATAAAGTGATTAAGATTTTGGGATTCATCCGTGCTATGACTTTTAAAGTTTTCACTTAAAGTACATCTATTTTAATAATACAAAATTCCTGATAGAAATATCAACAGAAAAGTTCTTTTCTGCGCCCATGACTCGTGAAGGAGTTATATAAAAATACTTAGCTGTGTGCAATCTGTGACCAAACATTGCGTCCACCGCCACCACGCAAACGCTTCTCGTACATAGCCACTAAGTTGCGGCATAAAATAAAGAACACGCAACAACCATCCACATTGTCATGTTAATGGCTAAAACTTAAATGAAACGCGACTGTTTATGATAAAAGCATTGTTTTTCTTTACCAGACATGCAATAATGCTCGTGAAACTTTTCAAAATGAATACAAACAACTAGGAAGTTCGTTCAAGATGCACAAACGAGATGCACGTCTGCGAAAATGTAATTTAAAAATATCTCATGCACCGGCACACGGGCGAATTGTGAATTATTCGGTCAAACTTGGGATATTTCGGGGAGTACGTGATGAAATATACTATGAAAATATTATGTTTTAAATATGAAGCGGCTGCCTAAAGGTAGATGTTTCATGGAATTTTTGTAATGCTAGTTAAACATAATTAAGCTACGTAAAGCAACTCACGAATACGTCTTTTTCTGTGTGTATTGAGGTATTAACTAAAATAACGTTTACAATATTAACAAAATATTTTTTGTGCTTAAACGAATAAATATGTTATATACAAAAGTTTATTAAATTCGTCTTGAAGAAAAATATGACTTCCAAAAATCGTAATAATGACAGTGTAATGGTAAAATTTGATAAATATTATAATTTAACCGCATAAAACCGTAGAATACTTTATCAATTTGATAATACTTTAATTCCAAGTTTTGTACAAAAGATGTTACAGTACACACCTCAAAATACATAAGTTACCTACTACATGACGTAGGTATATTATGTAAGATCTACCTGTACTTGTAACGGTACTGAGTCCAACCGTCTCGGTCTCCCACACTATTATTACAGTCTTAAATAAACATTCATTAAGTGAAGAGAATATTCCAGCTAGGATCTCAAGTATACTATGTTCGACATTACTTCAAGTCAGATTATACGTATCTTTTATACTAACTCCTGTTCCCTACTTTTCCTGTGTAGAGCCAGTTTGTCTTTGATTCATCTTTTGCTACGAAAATATGGGTTTACTGAGGTTTGGTTATTATACATCTACTGTTAGTTACAATTATCCGATTCAATAGAAACGCAACTAATTAAACTGGAGATGGTCTATTATAAATAATAGGTCATTAGAAATTCCTGTGATAAATATTTTCTTGTTACTACTTAATATTTACTGCTATTGGTACTAATATTATAGAGAACTTGACTTATTAGTTTGTACGGGGTGAATCTATAAAACAGCTAAAACCATTTTAAATATTCTTTTGGTAGTTATATTACTTCAAACTATCGTAAATAAAAAGCAGTTTATTTAATTATGAAGAAGTATCGAATAAAAAGTAAGTATAACGAGTAACAATAGGATGGAATAGTTCTGTAAATATCCTTTTAGCAGCATAATCTGTTTTACAAACACAAACTGATTATACATATGTGTAAACATAGTAACCTAGCTTAAATAACATGTACACATATAAGGTATGCATAGATAACAGAAACATCATTACATGAATACTGGCTGTATAGTGTATTGTGTTCTAACGTGTAACGTGGCAGGATGAAATTGTAGCAACAATTTACTATTTCATGTGTACGGATATGCAGGAATTTTAATGTCATCATGTTTGTGATATGTGGGATTAGATTACTTATTTTTTATTTTGTTATAAATAAACTGAAACTAAACATTAAATTAATACATTAAATTTAATTTTATATGTACAAACGAAAAAAAAAAATAATAATAAAGGAACTAAACATAAATAAAACTAAAATAAGGCATCATAAAATATCTCCGCATCGCCGTCCCCGGGTAACGTGCCCAGAAGGCTGGCAGCATTGCCACGTTGAATGGCAATGCTTATTCTTTGCCCTAATTAAAGGCCAGCCCTCTGGTCACGTGTCGTGCTGACTATTCGGCGAGAGATATCAAAGAATTTTTTTTTTGCACTCGGACCCCACGACCCCATCGTCTCAACTCCGAACGGCTCAAATATGCAATCACCAATAAGATTTGCATATTTGCGCCGTTTGAGGGACTCTGCAGCTGCAGCAGCAGCGCCGGAGCAAATCGACGTGCTAGGAAGATGTGATGGCGCAAGGGTATCGACGCAAGTTGCGTCCCATACCAAAGGCCTACCCATCTTCCAAGGTAGCAACGACATACCATCAGGTCTCTTGCCATCGTCACGTGCCAGCCCATTAGGTTCAAGAACAGCTGGCACGCCGGCGGTGACAAGAGCACGACGAATTATGTCATTTAAGCTGCAATGACGTGAAATGCGGCCGGCGCTCCTACTACAGGAGAGGCCGTGATGTCCGAGGTTGTCAACTAGTACACCGCAATGACAGCGGTGCGGAGATACACAAGGTGCCCCTACACGGAGGCAGGCAGCAAGTCGGAAGGTGGCGTCGTCCAACATAGTCCCTACATTGGACGACGGGAGAGCCTGCAGCCATAAACCCGATTCCCACTCACCCACAGCCAGAAGGCGCGCGCGCTCTGCGGCAGTGGAAGTGCTGTCCAGAAGGGACTGCCTTACCTTGGTGCAGAGCGGCACGTCCCACTGTCTTTGGCAGGAAGGGTTAGTGGGAGCATCCAGAGCATTAGATTACTTATGTTTTGAGTTGAATTTGGCTAAAAATATCGTTAAGATTAAAAGAAAAAAATGGCACAATCAATACTAATGTTGGATGTGAAATCAATACCGTTTTGTCACAGCAATTGCTGAAATGATTTGGATGACTTATGTCAATGTGATAGCATTTCAAAAAAGAAAAAAAAAAAAAAACAAATATGTAATGTAATGAATGAAATGCATGTTAGCAATTTTTAATTTAAACATTTCTTTCGCAGTATAACATTAGCACGTAGCCAAATTCGTCGAAAACGTACATCTGTAACCAGAAAAACAAAATCACTTGTATTACACGTGTATATAGTCTGTATATGAAGGAACAAGGAAGTATCGTTAGAGTTCATTATAAATGTATCTAAATCGCTTAATCGTTCTAGGAAATGCCTGAAAGTTATACAAATATTTGTTAGTTCAAGTACCCTATTAGTAGCTATAATCGCAATCCTTTGATACGTGGGTTTCCACGAACATAATTACGATATGTTTGCTAAAACCGTCTGTCGCAACATTCGGTATTTTCAAAGCAAAATAATGACGTGGGCCTCGGGGTAGTGTTCCATTAACATGTTATTATACTAAATGATTTATCTGGTTTCGCCTATTTGCGAACTTATATCTCCTATGCCTGCTTTATAAAAGGTAATACTTGAAAATAGTCTTGCATATGTTTGACTTCAGCTCTCCAATAAAAATACTAATACTAATGTTTAACTAATAAAGATCGTGTAAGCTGTGATTAGTTATACAGTGTTATGTCATTTTCAATCAATTTGGAAACTGTATATGAGGGTTAAAGACAAAACACTGTACAAATAATAAGAACTCTTGACGTTAGTTAGCAAGAAAATGAATTTATAAGATTAGCATCAATGATAAATTGTATCAAAATGTGTGCAGTGGATTAGCCGTATAACCGTGACAGACGGACAAACTTTCACGTTCATATTTGTGATATCAGTATGGAAGTATGGATTAAATTAACGCTGCCGAATTGAATCACGCAGTTAACAATCGTAATAAATATTATTGAGATAACTTGCATTTCGGTCGTGTTGGGAATTGAATCAGTGGAAGTACTGTTGTCGTTATTAAAACCTGATAATTGACGATTTTCGTTGATTTAATTCAGCTTTATTGTTCAATAATGTCCATAATTTTATGCTGTTAAGTTGTTTTATAGTATATTTTTCTTTGCGTTATTGATATAGTAAAAGAAAAGCATGGTTTTACCTCGAAGTTAAGCTTAACTCAAAAACCTTTGAGAAGAAGTAGACTATCATAACATATGAAGGTATGTTATTTACCGAGATTGTAAGCATTTCCAATTTAAAGTAATATCTATTAGGAAGTTTTTTTCATACCAGCATTTAATATTGTTATGCTATGGTTGTGTGCACTTGCATCTAAAATACATAACTAAAAAATTCTTTGTTCACTGTTTTTTTGGGCGTACCGTATTTGTACAACACTTTCTATACTGGTATAAGTAAGGGATGTTATGAAAACGAAACTCCGAATACGGGTAAGAATACGGATATATTAATACATTATACTGCTATCAAGACGGATACGGATGTAAAATAATATAGGATATCCGATAGTTTCGGTTACTCCATAACATCCCTATAATAAAGTTAAGCAGTAAATCAAAATGGAAATTAACTAGCAAAGCTCGTAAAGTATGAAAGTTTAGTTTATATGTGCATTAGTCGAATTTCGCAAATAACGCATAGGCACGTAATGCAGAAATATGAGTCGGGGTATAGACGATCGGATCGCGCAGATTTCCCACGAGAACACAACAGTAACCAATGCATTCAATCTGTTTACCCAACTTACCGGATTTTATATTATTTAAATATATTACAGAAATTTTGTATTTTACGACAAAATGTTGCAGCTTGATAAATTGTATAAAAAGGAAGGCATGTAGATAATTCTAAAATAGGGATGTAGTTTTTAAGTATTTTAATACTGACGACATAATATATTTGAAAATGATAATTTTTTGAATTACAATAAGTTCTAATACAATAGTTGTATTACGATTCGTTGTAATAACAATTAGGTGTGACACTAATATCTAACACTAAAAACGTGAAAAATAATTAATTCAAAAATATTTGCTGAGATTACTTAAAATCATAGCCCGACTTGTTGTTAAGCTAACCACAAGAAACTACTTCTCGAATGAAACTAAGCAGAGGCGTCTACTGAAAAAAAAAGAGAATATTATAATTGTTTAACCTTTAGGCAGTGTCAATAAATACTTAGCAAATATTACACCTGAACAGTTTTTCCTTTCCAAAGTGTAAAGAAAATAATTTTCAAACTGTACTTTTATCCTAGTAAAATAACCTCTTCCGCGAAATTGGTGTCAAATGTCGTAGAGCTTAGCAGAGCAGAAATTTTGCCTCTTTTGTGTTACACTATGACTTTAGACTCATTATTTTGTTTGTTTAATGTAAACAAACACGTTTAGAATATGTTAAAATACTTATATATTCTTGGAAACTAGCTGTTGAATATTTACCTAGTTTAGTATATAAAATACTGGTGGACTCGCGCGGCTTTATTCTTTTACAATTTTTCATTCTTTCTCATCCTCTTAGGTTTCCACTTTTTTGTAAAACACATTATTTGATTACGAATTAGCGATAAGATACATTAAGCATTTTTTTATGAGCCAAATTTTCAGTATCAGTGATTTAAAATGTAGAATTGACAATCGTACATTACAAATATCAACATTATTTTTCAGCGTATGAGGGGTAGATACCCTTGTGATCGCGTTAAAACTAACTAAAGATGTGATATGTGTAAAGGAGCAAGCTTAATTTTTATTAAAACCTAGCCCTCTTATTCATAAACACACTATAAACCTATTTTAGTTAAGAAACTGCAAAATGAAAAAAAGAAAACATATACCACGGTATGTTTTCTTTTTTTCATTTTGCTAAGGAGTGAAAGAAACAAAATTATTTATAAGCCTTTCATAACTTCATATGTTTTAATGAATAAAAGGGTAATAATATAAGCTTTCTGGCTTTTTCAGATATTGAAAATGTGATAAACAAACACTAACTTCGTAAGCTCGTGTTCCTCAGTGCGGAACAATCTTTACACATGCAACTATGTTCGTGCAGTCTGTCCACAACTTTATAGTTTTTGAAAACGATGAAATTATTCAACATGCTCTGTCACGGCATAATGGATGTTTGTTTGTCTTGCGTAAATGTTTTGAGGAAAACTTTGACACGGATTTTTATAGGTCAACGTTTCGTGCACCTTTTTATTCGTGATGACGTCACTTCCTGCCAGTTATTGAATGTTTTGAATACATTTCTGACGTAGGTTTTATGGTAAGTGCTTTTGATAAAAATGGGTTGTTTATTTTTAGAATTGGACGCTGACATTTGAAATAGTTTGTTTAGTAATAGCGATTCCTTATTTTGGATTTGTTTTTTGTAGTGTTTCTGACATTAAAATTTATTTATTTTAACTTAAGTATTTGGATACGATTTTTGCCTAGGTCAAGTCAAACTATTTTATTTTATTTAATAATATAATATACAATTGAGCCAAAAAGATGCATTAGTCAAGCTATTTGTAAAGACTATTAGAACTGCCAAACAGACATAATATTTTTTTTGAATTTTTTTAATTACAGTAAAATATGTATTTAAGCAGATACACGCAATCTCCAGCACAGTTCAGGTAAAGGCACTCGTTCTCATTCTGATAAAGGTACCTATATCTGTAGTATAGAACAGATAAATGACAGAGCACATTCAAAGCCTCAGTCCCGATACTGAGCGGTGAGTTGAATTTGTTATCGTTAGCCAACTTTGTGCGAGCTAATGTTAGCTTAGTGTATAAAGTACTATAAAGTTTGCTCGCCAACAGTGACCGAGTTTAGATGCCTACTAGATTAGGCCTTACGGGTTTTTTCATCGTAAGTTGAAAAAAGGTAAATAGGTAAATAGATGTTTTTTAGAAGTGATTGTAACACAAAGCGTTATTTTTAATGCAGTGCAGTAGCAAAGGAGACAGCTTTATTGATGTATGCAAGAAATAAACTTTTGTGGGACTGCACTTTTCATGAAGAAAATGAAAACTTCCAAAACTATTAAATTAATTCTAAAAACAATTTTACAGATAAATTTAACAAACATTGTGCTATGAATTTAAACAAGTATTGGCAAATCAAATTCACTTATTTATACATACATACATAATATATCTCGCCTTTTTCCGATAAGAGTACTTAATTACTTATTATTTACATATGCAACAATTTATCAATCCGGAAAAAAGCACCGACAGCAAATGAACGAGAAATAAACCTTTATTTAAAAGCATCAAATTAAAAATTAAATAAATACTAAAACCGCAAAGAAAACTTTCCGAACACTATTCCACAACAGTTAAATGAAGCCACGCCATATGAAGTTTCGAAACTAAAACGTCGCAACTAGCGAAACCGCTGTTTTTAATTAATTCGCAAAATGGCCGTCAGACAGCGACTCATTAAAATAGGAACGTTGATTTCAGTTCAATCGTACTTCGCATTTTGTACGACAAAAACTCTTTGCCACCGCTAACAGTTTTAGCAAATTTGTGGCTGAACTATAAATGAGCACTAATGACATTAGGTTTCATATTAGATTTAGCTATATTTGGATTATGGTTTTTACCTATTTGAATCCAAAATGGCACACTACTCAATGGTTTGCTTTAGCTTTAAAAAACTTGCGAAAATGTTTTAAGACTTAAGTTCATTATTTTTTATACAACTGGTAACATTATAGTCAATTACATTCAACAATTAAGTTAGAGATCTTTGGTATGCACGGTTAATCAAGATAAATTCATCACATTTTAAAAAGTTTTTGAAAGAGTTCTGAGTATTTGCTAAATCCTTCGTCGGATTAGATTGCCAGCCGCAATCTGCATACAAGGCTCTCTTCTACATATGTTGTTGGACTATAAAACAATCCTCACCATCTAGCACCACCTAGGATATTTTAATTTCGGCCTTTTAAAGAAAGCTTAATTGCTGTTATTCTAGAGTATCCTTCAAATACAATCATCGACTAATTAAAAAATCTTTTTTTTACTGTTTCGTATCTGTTCATTGAACACTAAAACTAATCCAAGCTAAAATTACATGAACACTAATCAGCCTTGTACATTGAATGTAAAACAACATTATATTATTCTATTCACTGAT
The DNA here is from genome assembly GCF_050436995.1 of Anticarsia gemmatalis. Lineage (NCBI taxonomy): Eukaryota > Metazoa > Arthropoda > Insecta > Lepidoptera > Erebidae > Anticarsia > Anticarsia gemmatalis. The sequence continues at coordinate 9,502,342 of NC_134755.1, forward strand.
AAAATAACTACTAAATAAACCAAAAACATGCTAATTATTCAACTGACTAATTACTACTGTAACAGGTAGGGTAAATAGTCAGTATTTTCAACAAATTAGTTCTACAATATTCGTGCTTAGTAAATACTTGTTAAACACAAAATGTTCTGTATTTAATCATGTTGAAGTCTGCCGTTGCTGTTATGTTTCTCAATATGGCTGCCCATTATAACCGGAATCACGTTTAGAATGAGACAACGATTAATCACATCCTGCCTCCTTGGTTAAAGCTTTGGGTACATTGAGGTGGTCGAACTTGCTCAATATTCTGATTCGCTTGATAGAGTTTACTGGAACCAATAATTGTTACATTCCTCTTGAGTACTGTTATTTGAAATGCGCTTCACGAAGTCTCCGAAATGACAAATAATATTCGCTCTTACTTTTATTAAACAGAGTTAATTTTTCGGTTTATATCTTTATATTTATTGTCAACGATTATTCCTATTTCGAGTAGTTATTTGGCTTTGCCTTGTTTTATCTGTACATACATAGATATTTTACAACAATGTTGATCTTATAATGACTGTATGAGAATATATGTATAGATGTGAAGCAAAGGAAGTTTGTGACGATCAACCCAAATGGCGTTTTTTTTGTTTCTGCTGACCCTTATGCAAAAAAGGCGAGATTGTGTGTATGTATGTATAAGAATAAAGACTATAAAACTATAGCAGATAGTAATTTCTCAAGCATGTATCTTTTCACATGTCACCCCTTGTACCACGAGCCAATTTTCCCTACGCAAATGACAGAACTTTGAATAATTCAACTACAATTTGGCTAGCGTCCCTAAAATCACAGCGGCAGCGTTACGAACTGTGCCAGTTCGCGCAAGCCCTTAAGAGGCTTCTTCCCGCCATTTAGCCTCTCTGTACTGTTAAGTTAAATTAATGTGAATAATGTCAGAAAGCAATATTAATTGCCACCTCGTTCAACCAGATATTCACATTTAGGCCGCGAACTGCAGCGCCATCTAACGGTAATTACGACATTAATATCTGAAACTTTCACATACGGAGATAGCCGCTTGATTAATTAGCGTTTGCTGTACTGTTATGTACATACTTAAGTTAAAGGGTGGGGTACACTTGGTGGGTGTGAATTATATTTTATTGGGTTCCCTAGACTGACTTATCATTCGTACCAATGATGCTCGTACAGAGAAAGATTTGGTTTTAGACTTTTCTAAAAATGTACGGGAAATATATTTCTAAGCTAAATACAAACCGATTTTGAGAAATTGTGCATCGATATACTTAAAGACCTAGAATGAAACGAAGGGTACTTATTTTTAGAAAATCAAGCATTTTTTTTACTCAAAGTGCATGTAAGCGCTCGTACTCAATTTATATTTTCAGATAAAAATCATATCGCCTAAAACATTCTCTATTTGTGACGCTTTACTACTACAAATACTGTACAAAACTCCACAGCCATCATAAAAGTCACATAACATTTATGAATTAAAACAGTCCTTTATAATATTAGCAGTTGCAAATTTGCATGCATGACCGCTGTCTGCACAGCTGAATCTCATGCATTTTAAGTCCGTCTCGTGACAGATTATTACGACAGACTGTTCACTGTTCATTCTACGTTTTGTTACATTAAATATCACGTCGCGACGTATTCTATGTAAGAAACGTTTGTTTGTGAAATCTTTATTTTCTGACGTTTAAGTTAAGTGGGTGTTGTGTGATTAGAGTTATTTGTACTAGAGTATCTTAAAGGCAAATTTATTCTAGTTTTTTATTTGCTTCATATTTTTTAAAGGCTTAACAAATCTGTGGAAGCTTTACTATGTATTTTTTTAAATTTCAGGTATCTATTTACCGGATTATTTTATGGAAATCAGCCTTATGTAGTATTAATAGGTATATACTGGTAATTCGGGGAATAATACCGAAGATAAGTCGATTGAGCCCTCGTCTCGCAGGAAGTATACCAGACGTCTAGAGAATGTTTATCCATCTTTTCCCTATAGACAGTTTAATCGATTTTTCTTAAGGGAGTTTGGATCGCAAGTTAATGTTTGTACTCTGAAAAGTTAAAAACATTCTAGTGAGATTGTAACTACGAAGAGTAAACTTATGGTTCAACTAGCACATTACACCTTAGCATTAGGTACTTTTTCAGGGGAACGTTTTTTTATTCGACTACAACAACAATTTGGCTATAAACATAATATGTATGTTTGGCGAGTTTAATATGTATTTAGATGTAAGCTACCTTCTAAATAAAGAAAAAAAATATATCAAAAGCCGATAAGACCGATTCCACATATAAAATCGTGCCACAGAGGTGCAATATCGTGCCGACTATTGACAACCAGCTAACTATCGATCAATTTTGTATTAATCATAACTTTTGATAATTAATTTTACCTACTCAAAAAATCGCCCTACAGTAAAAAAAAAAACAAAAAGCTATCTTAATTCAAATTTAAGGTCGCATTACTACCGAGTCACCATTCGCCATAATATTATCAAGATTCATGTTTATTGCGCTGTCTTTGTGGCCGCGGCCATTTTCTTTGAATCATAGCTTTTAAAGTTTATATCAGAGGCTGGAAAGTTCCTTATCTTCCTTGTAAGGTTCCAGCATTGTTCCAGGTTCAAGAATGCGAGATTATTATCGAATAACTTTGCTTAACGTCAGACCTTTAGAAGTTCAACCGATTTGTAAGATGTTTTGCTGTAGATTTCTTTGATTATAAATGCTGATAACTGACTATTGCTTGGACTTTATTTACCAGTCAATATTGAAAATAAACAAACATACCAACATTTTTAATTCGAATCAAAAATAGAATAAGCCCCATTATTAACAAAAATTCTTGTTTTTCACAGATTTTCCATTGGCGATTGTGTTACTCAAATGCCTTTAATGGCTTAAATACAACACCATAAATATTTCCCTCCTTTCCTAATTGACCAATTTCCCCATGATCCCAATCGCTCCCAATAAAGTACATTAACAAACATTTCCCCAATTCAATTCACAAGTATTTTATAGCACAATCGAGGTGAAATCACTCCAATATATCGAAGTTACAAACAGCAAACCGTCAATTAAGGACCCCCTATTAGTGGGTTCTAACCAAAATTAATAAAACCTTTACACACACCTCATTAGTTTAATTAAATGGCGATCATTACTGTAAGTCGAAAGAATACGGCTCTAATTTGGGACCGAATGCCACCACTATTGCCATCTCGAGCACGTACCTACAAATTGATACAGGGAACGTGAGCCACTCAATTCGATGACGCTCATTTTGGGTTCCGTACACAGAATGAGTAAAGAGAATTTAAGGGCCAAGTGATAAAGAACTATTTTGTAAATGACATTATGATGTGACCTTGTCGTTGGGAAAATTGATTTCAAGTGGGTTGTGCTACTCATACAAATAGATAGAATTAATCTTTACTATTTGTTACAAAATGGGATTTCAGGTGAATTGTTTATTTTAAGAATTCTGATAAAGACTGTGTGCAGTGGTCCGGGTCAGTAATACATTTATTTTTGACAATTATGACAGTGATTTTTGTTCAAGTATTATTCAAGTGGCTTAATTTTCTGTTTTATAGCATATTATCATATAAAATTTATCAATTTATCATTGGTTTAACATATGGTCGAAATACGATATTATTTCAGTAAAACTGAATACTAAATTAGACACTTCACGCATATTAATTGAAATAATAATATAGGTATTGGTTTAAAGAGCACTATTCAGTATTCAATCAACAGTACTGATTGAATGTGTGCAATTAATATAATTAGTGAGGCATTCAAATTCCGAGCTTTATTTGTTTGTTATTAGACTAAATGTGGGTTTCATTTTAATTAATACAACAGCCATACTGTATCAATTTTCATTTAAAATTTTAACATAAAGGTAATTGAATATGACGTAATATTGGTAGTGACAATAATTATGGTTTAGTTGTTATGGTAAATAAACGTGATAAAATTAGTATTATAAACTGTAGGGTGAGAAGGGGTGTGAAGGGGGCGTGGGGTGCGAGCGACGCTTGTCGATCGTCAGACGTCGTTAAAAGCCGCTTGTCCCGCCGTTTGCTGCGAGTTTTCACAAGTTGTACAGTAAATGGGCGCCGCCGCCACCAGCCTCACAATTTACTTTTTCATCTCTCACGAAGAGCCCTCGTTGTTATTTGACATTAGGTACGCTTTCACGAAACAAGCTTTTAACCCTGTCGCGTTTGAGGACGCTTAACGTCATTAAGAACACGACGGGCGAAGTTCGAAGACCCTCATTGGAATTTTTTACATTACACTGAGTTGTTTTGGACGTACTCTCTGTCTCCTTAAAGGGGTCAGACACCGCTATCATTGTTAGTTTATTGATTCCCCGATTGCTCAACTGATATAATTCCAGTACGTCGACACTTAAAACGGACAGTGATTATGTAACTAGACCTTCGAAAAAAGGTCTTCAGGTCGGGAAACACCTTCTATTAGGAATAAGTGACCCAATCCACTTGAGTGGACGCAATTTTGTGGAACCTCTATCAAGTGTAGTGTGTACAGATTGCTTATGTGGGTCACGTATTATTCAATAAACCCAAAATTAATACTAAGAACGTGAGCCGCGTCCGTGAATGGCACTTTTCCGTTATTTTGGTCTAATAAAGATACTGGACGGTGGGCGGCCAACTATTTACTTAACTCTGGCGAAACTGTAGTGGCTGACATCGTGTGGTTAATTTATCTGAGTCTAATTATTTCATTTCTTGGCCGAGTCTTGTAATTTGGTAGGAAAGTTTCTGGCGGCACGTTATAATTATTTAACCGCGATAATTAATAAGGCGCAATAATTTGGAACTGGTGAACAAATTGAGGGAGTCGTCATGCTGCCGGAGGAAATTTGTAGCCGACGCACGTCCCTTATTAATTTTCAACGAAATAGAATCAAATTAGAGAAATTATTTGCCGAGACTAAGTTTCAATTTCGTTTGGGAGAGATACTTATAATTATAATGTTCTTTTTATTCGTTGATTTAGGATAACGATATTGCTATGTTCTATAAACCCTAATGTAATAGGATAGATAGATACTTTTATGTTTACCGTACGTAGTAACAAAGCTTTCCTCACCTCCACAGCCTAAAGCGAGTTAAATTTTATGTTTTATTCTGTTTTAATTAAAATATTCCGACAGAAAATAGTTCATCAAATGAGTTTAATCTGTTCCGATACGTATTAAGCTAAATTAATGCCTTTTTGGTGAACGCATGCTATATGCATTCATGCTCATTTCAATTACTAATACAAATATTAGGTATGCTATTTATAATTAAATCGAACTTTTTAATTATTTTAATGGTAGTTCAAACAACTACGTCATACGAAAACGCTATCCACAACATTTGAGCACCTGAGTCTTTACTAACGGTGGTTTACACGCAGAAGTCAATCTTTACATTGCTAGAAAAGTCAACCCCCACATATTGACAGGCAATCATATATTTTTGTGTATGAAAATGAATGATGAAAATATACCAAGTTTAAAAACCAGTTTTTCTATCATACTTCAGAATAATTAATGTGGTCATTTTTACTGTGACTTTTAAATCACCACGTAATTAGCGCTTAGATAAAATTGACAACAAGACAATTCCGTTATACTAACATAAAACACTTAAATAACACCTGCAAACAACTGCAAACACCTGCAAACAAAACGCTAGCTAAACAATCAATTACTTTCAACTTCGTAACATGAGGAGCCAAAAAACCTAAGCGAATAGCCAGAAATATTCATACTGACAGTGTCTGCGAAACCTCCGGCACGGAATACAATAGTCTGGTTTCAACAAGGCACTCACGATATTATCCTATCGAAACTGATTAAGCTTCCTAACAAGATGTTATGATTAAAAGACAGTTTTTTTATCGTCGGCTAAACTGTTAGAGCCCTAAATGACAAGTGTTGAACGCAAGCTTTGGCAACATTCATTATAATATTCATTTACAACTACAAACATTTTATTCAGGCCGTACACATGCTAACATGCGTTAGTATATGTAGTTAAAATGTATGTAATTGTAAAAACGCTAGTCGTGTTCCGGCGTCTTAATGTTGTCACCTACACAGCGACTTAAAAAACATCACATAGCTGGTCTTTACTCACATTAGTAACATACCTTTTGGATATACACATCATATATTAACACATATTCGTTTAGAATGACCTACATCACACCAGCTAAAAAATGAATTACTAGCAACTTTATAGAGTTAGAAGCCAAAAAACGTTAAGTGAATAGCCAGAAATATCCGTACTGACAGAGTCTGCGAAACCTCCGGCACGGAATAACGTGGTCTGACTTCAACAAGGCACTCACGATATTATCCTATCGAAACTGATTAAGCTTCCTAACAAGATGCCACGATTAAAAGCCAGTTTTTCTATCGTCGGCTATTATAATTAGCCCGTTTAAATGACAAGCGTTGAACGCGAGTTTTGGCACAATATAATATACAACTACAAGCCTTTTATTCAGGCCGTAAACATGCTAACTAGCGTTAGTTTAGTTAAAATATATGTAATTGTTAACGCGCGTTCAACGCTAGTCATGTGAACGGGCTCTTAATGTTGTCACCTACACAGCGACTTAAAAACATCACATAGCTGGTCTTTACTCACATTAGTAACAGACCTTTTGGATATACACATCATATATTAACTCATATTCGTTTAGAATGACCAACATCACACCAGCTAAACAATGAATTACTAGGAATTTTATAGAGTGAGAAGCCAAAAAACCTTAAGTGAATAGCCAGAAATATCCGTACTGACAGTGTCTGCGAAACCTCCGGCACGGAATAACGTGGTCTGACTTCAACAAGGCACTCACGATATTATCCTATCGAAACTTATCAAGCTTATTAAGAAGATGCCACGATTAAGAGACAGTTTTTCTATCAATCGACTAAAACTATAGTAAGTTAGTATGTGTAGGACATTCTAATTCGCTATAGTTTGGTTTGAATGTGTTTTATATGCAATTGTAAACGCGCGATCAACGTAAGTCATGTACCTTGCTCTTAATGTTGACATGTACACTGTGTCTTCATCATAAACTGGCTCTTACAAGAGAAACAGACCCTTTGAATATACTTAGATGTGCCCATATTCGTGTATAATGCCTCACATAACACCAGATAAACAATCGATTCCTTTCAAAGAACCAAAAAACCTTAAGTGAATAGCCAGAAATATCGGTACTGACAGTGTCTGCTAAATATCCAGCACGGAATAACGTGGTCTGACTTCAACAAGGCACTCACGATATTATCCTATCGAAACTGATTAAGCTTCCTAACAAGATGCCAACTTTTACCGTTCGAAAAACCTCTGTTGTTTTTCATCTGAAAGTTTTTTGCATCGCGAATTGGAATATTGTTGAAGATACTGTTCGAGTGTCTGTTGGAAGTTGTAAAATTCTGGAGTGTAATCAAAGTTATTGTTAGTGGAAATAGGAAAATTTCAAAATATACTTTCGTAATGATTGTTATCGTTATATTATTGTTTTATTTCATACACAAAATGTACTGACTATATGTTTGGTGATTCGGTTTGACCGTCTTACTAATATTATTAAAACTGTAAATATATGCTTTCTTCTTTACAGCGTCTTCATGGTAGTTGTAATCGTCAAATGTCATGCTGATTATCGAAATATTTAAAGACAGTCACAAGACTTTAATTCGAGCTCTTCTTCAATATACTTTTTAAAACCACATGCATTTTGCTATATCATCTCTGAAACAAAAATCTGTTCAAATGAAATCAACTCTTAAAGGTTAAGCAAGTAAAATATTTCAATTCGATGTGGCCTGGCATCCTTGCTATGATAATATTAAACCAGTGGCACTATGAAAGGACACTTCAGGCACGAATGAAAAGCAGAACATGTCGAGTGTGAAGCCTTGATTGCCTGGTTTTCATACGCTAATTCAGTTGCCTTTTGACTGGGTTATTTAGGTGAATTTATAGAATCCCTACCGCATGGTCAGTGTCAGACTACTGCACGTATACATAAAATGTACTAAGTCTCAAAGATTTAAGAAGAAGGAATTAATATTTTCGATCAAGAAATAATATTAAGTAATAACAATCTTAGGTATAGGCTTATTTAAAAGTGGATTTGCGATTATCGCAATTATAAAAAAAGGAAGTTTTACATCTCATATTTTTGTCTAAACATATTTTACGTAGACGAGAACACGTTATGATTGCGTGACTTACTAAAACAGTGATTGCAAATTTATTTGCTTTCTACTATCGGCGACTTCATCTCGCCGAACTATTGTTAAATAGATCTAAATTGTTCCCTGTGAACTCCAATTCGGTTATTCAATACAATCGAACGGTTAACTTTTAATTACTCTTTGTATTATACAGCAAAGCAAAGTACAATTGCGAACAAAATTTTCAATTCCGTTGAAATCAAATAGTGTTCGCGTTCATTCCGCTTAACTCCGTGAAAGTGCTCAACGAGCTCTCTAAAGTTTATAACATTGTCTTAGTCTGAATGCATAAACGAACAGTTCCGAATACTTCCGAATGGGCCATGTACTAAACATAATTTTCTTTTATCGTACAAGTTTGTGCATAAGTGTAGTGGAATAAAGTCTGCAGTTGTTTTAGACCGCGGTAATACATATTTTATGCATTGTTCTAGATTGCTGTGTGCGATATTCAAGGCATCTCAACACTCCGCCGCTAGCACCTTTGAGAAACTGAGTTGAATTTTGAAGTATGGTTAAGTGAAACTGTATTGCTTTCTTGTAATATCGAACGTCTCTTGGCACAGTTTCATACACGTACATACGTACGTGTATGAACAAGCAAATGATGTTTGATGTTTTAAATAGATATACAGTAGTAGTAGTTGTTAGGTAATAGTGATATTTGTTAAGAAATAATATTGTTCTAATATCAAATAGAAAAAGCCAATAGTACTTTTTGCCCGAACTGGGAATCGAAGCTGAGACTTAATGATCAGCAGTCGGTTACACTGTCGACGGCGGTACGGAGGTAATCACTTTAAAAAATAGTTTAAAGTAAAAAATTGTTTTAAATTTATTTTCATACCAAATAATATTACCTGTATATACAATTCAAATCCCAAGGCCTAGAAAACAGACTAAAGTGAAAGTCTAGACAGTAGAATAACATCGTATTTTAGCAACAATTAAACATAAAAGGGATTTTCTATTTCAAACAAGTATCAAAGTCATTTTTACGACCTCTGACAGTAATTCTTTGCAGGAGCTGTGTAGTATCGAAATGGCTTGATATAAAAGTTTTAATAGGTATATATTTTATCTAGTTCAGTTCGATGATATGATAGATAAGCTTCTGTCCACGACTTTATTTGTGTGAAAAGATTTTTCAGGGTAAAAGCTATCTTATGTGTTAATCAATGCTGTAAATTGTCACCCACCACCACCTGTAGTGTGGTTTGATTGAGTAACAAACGTCAGTAAATAAAAACATACGAAATTTCGTGTTTTTTTAATACTAGCTTTCTGTCCGCGACTTCATCGCCGTGGATAGATTTCCCGGGGTAAAAATATCCTAAGTGTTAACTGTTAATCTAGGGTATAAAAACTATCTGTGTACCAAATTACACCAACATCTGTTGAGAAGTTACGACGCAATTGAATAACAAAAATATGTACATACAACCTCACTAACTTTCATGCCAATAATAAGTACGTTTATTAGTATAGATATATTAAGTATATTTTGTTAGTAAAAAGCTTCACATTATCTCCGAAAGGATTGCGTCGAAGAAAATAACATATCACATTTTAGTTTTATATTTTTAGTAACTTATGTGCGTTATCAAAAACATCACTTAGGTATACTGTGGAAAGCTTCGTTTTTAAAATATGCTGATACTATCGAAATAATTCATTCTAAGCTGAAACGGAGCCTTATCTTTTTTATTGTGCTGTGTGGTAGTAATTAATCTTCAATAATATACAATTTTAGCTAATACACTAACTGTTTCTTTAAACAACAATTAATTAGCTTTTAAAAAAAGATTTTTGAAGCTCAAAGGCCATTCTTATAGAAGCAAACTTTGTTTGAAAATAACTACATGTGGATCGCACGAAATATAAATTGGTGTAACATAGAAGAAAATTATAGAGCCTCTTAGGTATCGATTTAGCCAGGACATTGCACTTTAAGTTTTAAATTATATTTTAGTAATAGACATTGAATAAAATACAACTTCGATATTCTTATTCTTGTTAAAAATCGTTCTCTCGGGGCTGTTTCATTCGACTTTTATCGGCACTGCGCCATAAATGATGCATAAATAAAACCTCATTCTGTTTCCAATTGAATTAGTTTCACAAACATAATTATAGTTTTGTTATACGTCAACAGAGGGCGTTATAAATCGTTTGCAATTCTGTTTACCTCGAGTTGTTAATTAAATGCAAAGATGAGAATGTAGCCGTAACGTATAAAATATTGGGTTAAGTTGTTCGTTCGTATTAATTAAAATATGAGCGTATGAGTAACTAACGGGTAAATATGGAGTTCTAAACTAAGAGTAATAAGTTTAACTTATTTCCAACATTGAGAGTGTATCTGTGGACGTGGTGCCTAGATTTTTTTTCTTTACTCTTTCTACTTACTCTTAACTAGATTTAGGACTAAGTAACTAGGTTGATTGAATTTCGTTTTATTGCACTGTAACAGATTAAATATAAGCCTACTCTATCAGGGTCATTTTTTTTTTTTTTTTTTTTTTTTTTTTTTTTTTTTTTTTTTTTTAAAAGACAACTCCCGCACTAAGAATTGCTCTTGTGTCGCGGGGACTTTTACAAACATACAAACAACGGACACAAAGCACAACCAGACCCGAAGCAATTATTTGTGGATCGCACAAATAATTGCTCCGTTTGGGAATCGAACCCACGACCTCCCGACGCAGTGGTATCGGCGTGGTGACCTAAACCACTGCGCCACGGAGGCAGTCAAATACTTAAAAAAAATACATACATACATAAATATCGTACTCTTACATTATACATTATATTAGGCAGAAGGTGAAGGCAGAGATATATGAAATACACCCGCGTTTTATCATTAACAATGTTCAATGGTTGCGGGCCTATTATTAAAATAAAAATATCGTGTGCCGGGTCACCTTCTTCCCTCTAATATGTGCGAAGGGGGTGATGGCTGGTCCATGCGTCATACTCGTGAACGGGTGCTGCTTGGGGTGACTGGACGTCCTGGTTATGGCGAGTTTGCCAAAATGTTTAAGAAAATACATATAAATCAACATAATTCATTGTGCCATAGTATGCTCTTGAGATGCCTCTTATGATTGCAATACTATCATTGTGTAGGTAGATGCTCCCATCATGCTTCCAATACACTTGTTATCGTGCTTACTAGCACCTGAATATATTGATTTAATTTAATTTATGTTATGATCAAAGTGTTTTCGGTCGTGTTGGTAGCGGCTCCTTACGTAATCAATGATTTATACCAGACATAATTATATTCTTAAAATAGTGGCCAGGAGTTTCTTGCCAGCTCTTCTCATTGGCCTTACCTTCCGAACTGGCGGTAAATTCACTCTTTGTATCATTGACTATCATAAGTGTCAGCATTTGACCTATATGAATAAATGATTTGATTTTGATTTTGATTGAATACACAATTTACATTCTATAAAACTCGTATAGAACACAATTTCACATTGAAATAATACTAAATAACTCTTATTTACTTATAACGACACGTGTTAATTCTAAAATAAACAATAAAATACATATTTTTACAACCTATACAAACAACCTTTGTAAACGCGGCCTATAGAAAAACAAGCAAAACATTCTTTATTCAAAAATATTGAAGTGTCAAACTCTGTCACACGGGATTTCCGCGCCAAATAATTATGTTTGCGTGATGCAAATAAAATTATGATGAACACGAGTCGGACTCATTCATACATGAGTTATTTAAATTTATAATTATGTTACATATTATTATTTGTTCGCTATGAGAGCTCGGGGGAAAGTAGAAAATAAATAATGAAGGCTGTAAGTTTTTATCGGTATGATGAAACACAGATGGTTTGTATGATATTTAGGGTTATTTAGAAGAAATTTAGCGTGATAGACTTCTTGAAGGCCTATATATTATCACCTATTAACATAAACTGTTGTTCTAAGGTACAAAATAAGCATGTTTGTTAAATGGAATGTGACGTCTAAATTCGAATCGTTGCATTACATTTGCAGTTAAGGTATAAAAATTAGAGCCAGTTTCGGATGACTTTTGCTAAAAATGATAAATAACATAAACTGTGTGATAACAACTGTCAAAATTCCAACTAATAAACTAACCGTTACTTAATCAGAAGTGGTAAAACGGGGCCTACTGTTTTTTTACCTGTCTACCGATTTCAATTTGTATTTCCCGAGGTCCGAGGTTTCCGCGAAAGGGGCCACGGCGAGCAACGAAGAATTGATATTAATGCCTCCCGCATTTTGTGATCAGTTTATTAAGACTAATGAAAAATACAACACTAATGTTTCTTTCGGAGAAATTACGATACTTGGAAACGTCGCAATGAAATGTTATTATTGTCACTTATTTTAGTGATCGACAAGGTTTATTTAGTCCACAACTGTTCCAATGCTGGATGGGGATCCCAAAGAGAGGAGAAGCCACCAACCTGAAAATCGGTTGTAGACTTAGCTTACATCCTCCATCCAAGGAACTGTTTCAAGAACTAAGCAAGATATTTTTACCAATAAAACAGGTAGTCATTATTTTGTAACGTACACATAACTTCAAGCAGCCATTAGTGCGTTGTTTAGGCTCCTTAACAAATCCGTAGAAGGCAATTACTGTGTACAAAGAGAAAGGGCAGTAGAAATATTTAACCCAAAACATTATTAATTACCAAACCATAATATATGGAGGGTCCATTTACATATTAGTGAAACATAAAACAACATTTACTTCCACCTCAAGGGACATCAACAAATTACAAACTCGGCAAGCTTTCTAAAACGTTGGAAAAACTTGTACACAGCAAATTAATTGTGTTCAGATACTGTCGCGTTAATAGCTCGTTAGTCGTCAACGTCATCGGGTCAGAATGATTTATGTCTCGGCCCTTTGTACGTGTACCCTTTGAATTTGTTTTGCAAATCTGTAGTGACTGGTTGTGCTTTCTAAGACATGCTGTCGCTGTGGTGGATCTTACAGTCATTTATGATGAAAATATGTATCGCGGTTTTCCCTTTCTCTCTATTTCTGTTCAAAACGCATCACTACATAGTATAAAGTAAATTCACTTCCCGCGTCTATGATATTCAAATGATTTTTTTTTATAGCTAGCCAGTTGTCGGTAGTCGAATAGTGGTAGAGAATCGAGCTACTATACTGCAAGATTGTTAGCGATGCGTTTACGCAGCGCCATGTTGTGGCCTACTGTGGCTCTATATATGATGGATTAGAAAGTTGATATAACGCTTCTAATAATACTTTTAAACGCCGCACAGATTAAGAGCCTTTTGTTTTTATAAACCCACTGTCTCAAGAAATTATTTGAAATGCTTCAAGAATTGATAGGGATAAATATAAAAATGATAGAGAAAATTTTACAAGATATAATTGCTATTTGACAAGGTGATTTACTTTTAAAATGTCCGAAAGCTTTTTATCTAATTATGACTTATTTGTGTGGGATGATCAATTGGATTACCAAAGTTTTGTCAACAAGTGGGATGTGCGTTCAAAAATAAAAATAATCTTTGGAAAAAATATCTTTCAGTTTTGGATCACATTACGAATTTGATAACTTATTTTATTTTTATAAATAAACCGCGTAGGATGAGGAGCACTTATAAGTTTAAGAGTGTAATCAGAATTTTTGAGAAATATGACCTCTCCTATAAATATAAAATGTGGGACGCAGGCTTTGTAAGGCTTTTATAAAAAAAAACGAAGTAATTATCTGTACATAACTACAAAAGCTATTATTAAATTGAGTGCTAGTTTTAAAATGATTGAGTAAAATTAGTCACCTGACATAGAAATAGTCCCTTTGGACTCCAAATCCAGAGATTTTGGGTAGAAAATATTGTTATGAAGCCCTCGTCATTTTATATTTGTCTCAGAAAATACTTGATAGCGCGATAGTTCAAGCTCTGCTTAGGTTGGAAAGAAATAACCGTGTGCGAGTTGGTCAATGATATATTTATTTATATAAGTTCATCATCATCATTGGCCTATATTTATATATATTGCATATGATTAAGTTTGCGTCATGTAGATTTAAAGCACTTCGTTCGTGGCTCAGTTCATCACCGCCGTGGCGCAGTGCTATTTAAGTTTATCAAAAGAAAACGCTGACCTAAATAACAGGTGTAAGCACGAAACATCTATAATTGGGTCACTACCACTAATGATCAACTCGTCAAGTTACAGAAACCTTACTTTAAGGGCCGGCTTTAGGGATGCCAAGTCAAAGGATCTTATTTCTTATTAATTGTGAACAATCAGGTAGTGAAGTCTTGTGTTTGATATTGTGAGTTTGGTTACGTTTCTCTAAGAAAGATTTTTCTTCGTTGACGTTTGGTTACATAGTTATGCCTGTGGCCTTGTGCGTTGACATGGTTGTGGTATATATAGAAATATTTCTAGTTTTTAAAGCACACATATATATTATATGCTATAACATTAGCTATTAACATGACGGTTAGAAGAAAATAAGTATGTTTATAAGAACAATGTTTTTCCGTCAAACTATTTTGGATATGGTAACAAAGTGACTAACTAATGGAGCTGATTAACTGCCGGTATATCATCCATTCCACATCTTCTTAGACCAGGCTTTTTCCGAGGAAGGAAAGCAGTTTTTCTACGGGCAGTGAAAGCCATCATCTTCTATGTAATCATTCTAGCTTTGTTAAACATCGTGATGTAGTCACAATCAGTATGTCCTTGGTACATCAGGACAGTCCGAGTCCATTTGCCGCTCTAACTGAAACTAATGCACCATATCTGTCCAGCTTATTAAAGTTTACGCCCGCGAGACGTGCGCACGTGTCGAACAAACTAACTATGTTGTGTATTGCAACAAGAAAGGCTAGTTCGAATACAATATAGTGTATAATATATTTCTTTATTTGTCATCTGTAATCTCACAGCATTGTTGCGAACAGAATTAACAATGTTCAGTGATATTTCACTACGAATAGATAACTGTACATCCAGAAATCAAACGGGGACAAGAGAAAGAGTGTTTCGTACCTGTCTATAATTATATGGAAATGGATTATTGAACTAAGTTTGATTCAAATCTATTTAGGTTTGCTGAATCAAAACTACACGATCGAAGAGCAGTAAATATTTTAAGAAGGTATACTAAAATGCATTTCAATTACGTCACTCAGATCACGCACATACAATCCGAAGTATTTTCTGATTTTCTTCTAAAAATGTTACGTTACAATAAATTTTTGATTTTTAATATTCCTACAGTATTTTTATTCAAGGGAAGTCTAGGTAGAGAATCTGATGCGCTGCACGTTGCCAGTACGATTGGCGTTGCCACCTCTGGCTGCGTTTCTTTTAGTAAATTTACATTTATATTACCTGAGTTTACCTGCCAACGCGTTGCATGCCAAACTAACGGGAGACGAGACCATTTTCCGCTTCTTGCACACTAATCGAAATTTGTATATTTCATATGAAAAATATGCGTTTCCTGAGCAAAATTCATATCTATTTGCTAATTTTGGAGACCAAATTTCGTTTGAGGTGGATAAGCACGTAATTTACTTTAAAATAAATTATTAATAACAGCCCAAAAAACACTGTTGCCCATAAATTAGGACAAAGTTTTTCTGACTTTATATGAAAGCAACCATTTTCTTCTAAAATGTGTAGGCACTTTTGATTCTTACGTCGATACGCCTTCCCTTTACGCGTAGGTAAGATACCAAATTGATGTTATGGAAAACCTCCCTAAAATTATAAAGTATCGCATTACGCGTCTACGTTGATTACCAATCTCCTTGATATTATATTTATTGATTCAATGTAAGAAGATACTTCAAAGAAATGAAATTAGAAAATATAAACAAGCCGAGATCTTCGAAATTATTTCATAGGCTTCAATACTCAGAATTTTATTTGAAAGGAATATACGCTTTCTCAATTTACAATGATTTATGTAAATCCATACAGTCGCGAATATTGATAGACAGGACATTTTTATACGAGTTACATTTTATTCTCTTCGTTTTATAGCAGTCTGAAGTACGAGAATATTGTTGTTGGCTCTATCGTTTTATTGTTACATGAAAATCTTGAATCAAGATCATCGAACTTGGATGGAAATATTTTAAAAGTTGATTTCTACTTAAAACTTATGTCAATCATTTACTTGGTTTTTAATAGAGCAGTTGCCTAAGAAATTAAATATAAATAAATATATCTTATGGTCTATAATAAAAACATATAAGTAGGTACCTGTATTCACATGGATCTTCGCACTCGCGTCTCTAACAGTTTTGTCGCTAAAAGGCGAGTATGTCGTATAATTGAAAAGGGATCGCTGGCCAGTTGGACCCGGTTCAGATTGACGTTTTGCTGGCCAATTGAATGCCTCATTTATCATGGTGTAACGACACTCTGTGGCCCTTTATTGGCATTTACGGATATTTCTTTTAGTGGCCAAAACAGGTTCGTGGGAAGAAAATATGATAACTTTATTTTCTGTTCATACGTATTTATTTTCTCGAATACCCAGTGGTTAAACTAGTGTCAAAGTTGCTAATCACCTGAAATGCCTTTGACATTGCCTAATGACTTTTGTCATAACCAACAAAAGATATTTAACAAATAAATTCAGTTTGTCATACAAAGTTTCTTAATAGCTATTCGAAACCACGACTCTGAAAGGTTCTGAGCGTAAACAGAAAATTCACAGTCACATAAGTTATCAGTCAAATTGAAACAGAAGAATATTGTTATTCATCTAGAATCGCAGTACGTGTTGTATCGTTGAATAACAATTGAATTTATGCGGTACACGAGTAATGCACGCTCTATAACGTTGCAGTGCGGTCGGGTTTATCCCATCGCGCTAGGCTTACTGTTACAATTTGCATATGACGAGCTTTACACAGTTTCATATTACTTTTTGTAAGCTTTGATGTGTAAAATAAATTGGACGAGTTATAGTTTACGTGGGCTTTTGCTCAGCAGTAGAATGATGCAGGCAACGGAAATAACTTGGCATTTTTTTTATTGGCAATCGTCTTATTCTATCTAGAAAAAGAAGAAATCTTAAAAACATGCTTTATTATACTAACGTAGTAGTTAGTTAAAGTAGTCTTGAATTGTTTTACCTGCAAAAAAAACAAGATCATTTTACTTATCAGGAGTTGGCGAAACATTTCATTCATTTACTTTTATAAAGTAAATATCTACGACTATTGTAAAGCTTCATATATATTTCAATAAACAACACTTCAAATAAAAGATCAAATAAAATATACCATTCACCAAACGAACGAATACAAGTAATTCACAAAAAACATCAATATTGAATTCATTCATTTCACTTAACTTTATTACCAACTAAAATAAAGTTGTTTCGTCGATATGAATCGAATACAGAGAGTCTACCAAATGGTTATTTTAACGCAATCATAAGGCTTGCTTTACACATATTCGGTTCGGGACCAATTGGTCTAGCTGGGCGGCAAAACCAAATATATGAAGATGAATGTTCGGGAAAAATGCGGCTTGATATCGCCGCGACTGAATGATTAAGCTACATTGTGACAATTGGACTTAAAGGAACTATCCGATCAGCAGAAACCGAACAAGTGCAGTAACTGCTTCGAGTCGGTTTTGTGGTTCGGTAAACATTGCCTAACCGAACGTGCCGAACCGAATATGTGTGTAGCAAGCCTAAGATTTAACAAAATTACGCCGACCGTTACAAAAGGCACCTCAATGTTTCCAAAATTGTATTTTAATATGACATTGATTAGTCGGGGCCGACGTTTTCCGTGTTACGAAAATTAATTTTAGCGAGACAAGAAAATTTGGAGGGTAATTTAAAAAAATCTGATTGGCTATTTTCTAATTTAGCTGAGATTTTAAACACCCGTAGGACGGATTAAAGGATTGTGAAATTATGTTTTTGTCATATTTTTGATTGCTTTTGTTATAATTTCGTGCTTGTTTTTCCTGAAGGAGTAGACAGAGTGTTTTAATACACCCATATTTTGATTTGTAGGTAATAATAACAACCAAATATTATGCTATTGTGTGTTTCTCTGTTACCGAGCAATAATATCTGGGATTCGAATGTGGAATCTTGTACCTAGAACGTTGCAAGATCTACTTACAATTTCGCCGCTGTCTATACAATATACAGTAAGTAGTAGGTACCTACTAAATGAACTTGATCAAGTGAAAAATATTTTTTATTTTCAGTACTATCAATCTCCTATAAAAAATACGAACAAAATATTCTATGAAACATGGCTATCAAAGTTAGCGAAGTAGTTAAAAAGAGGTTAACTTACTGATCTGAAACTTTGCACAAAGGCTATGTTTTAGAAATTCTGGTACACAGAAAAAGGTTCTCAACTTTCTCGACCTCGCGAACTTTTTCTTTCATTGCTAGTAAATTGACGGAAACATGTTATTGCACTTTGAAAATATTTTAATTTAGGAACCTCCCAAGCAAGTGGTCGATAACTCGAATCCGAGGCAGTACACCAAGAAGGCTTTTCGCAGTTAAGTGTGTATTAGAAATAATGATTGCTTGCTCTAACAGTGAAGGAAAACGTTGTGATGAAGCCATGCATGCCTAAAATTTGTTTAATACATTTATTGAGGGCATGTCAAGTCGCCAGCCCGCACTTGGCCATACAAGATTTCATCACGAGGTTTTCTTTCACCGTTAGAGCAAATGATAATTATTTTCAATATACACATAACTTCGAAAAGTCTTAAGTGTGTTGCCTCGGGCTCAAGCCGTCGACCATTTGTGTGGAAGGTGCCAACTTATACCAGTCGGCTGTCACTGCTTAATATTAATAATCTTACAGCGTTGTTTGAGTGAAGGTCACGAAGAAAGAAAGCAAGCCAAATGCTTTGCTTGATATCTTAAGAACTTAGTAGCTGTACAAGTTTCTAGTACTTTGTGTATCAAACTGTGCCAATATATTCTTGTTGCTCATCACTATTAACTTTGTTCCCGAACGTCTGTTACATATGAAGCTCTTCTATGTCTTGTTTCTTACTTAAAGAGTTGCTTGAAGTTTTTGTTTAGAAGTCATAATCAACGGAACATTTTGTAGAAGTAAGATAGACAGATGCAATTAATAAAAAAAATATAACCCCATACTGTCTCATGGCTGGACAAGTAATGAGTCCATTACGCTAGCCAAGTGCTAGTTGGGAACTAAGATGCAATTATTACATTAAAAATTCGACCCTAGTGTTCATAATTAAAGTAACAGCTGTTAAATAAATATAAATAATGTATACGTAATAAAATTGCTTCTTTCTGTCCGTTCTATGAAGAGGGTTAAAATTATAAAACTGTAAATAAAAAACGATGCCAACCTCTGCAATAAATCCTAAACAGTTAATGCTTTCTCTTTGAAACGTTTTAATTATGTAAAGGCACAAATAAAAGTAAACCTTTTTCAATCGTTACTTTGCGAAGGTATCTATTTACAGCAATGTTTAGTGAAAAAACTAGCTACTTATCTCATAAACTCGTTTCGCAGTGGCACGTACCTCGCATAAAACAAGAAACAGCAATAGACACGCAAACAAAAAGTAGACTTATTTAAAAACATAGTACAAACAATTTATACTTCTTTATGGCTGCAGGTAAAACCATAATTATTTAAATACGGTGAAGTTACGAACTTTTCTATCCAAATATATTGCGTGCAGATAAGCGGTACTGCGGTAATTTATGAATAGATTTACAGAGCCCCGGCGTGCATTGAACGTGCTATTCCAGACCGCTTTGCTTTGCCAATTTACATTTTTATTATACACCCTCTGTGAACTGTTTGCCTGTGACAGTGCAAACATTTTGCGAAGCTTGTGTCGCTCCAATTTGCGATACACGAACTCGTATCTACAGCTAACCAATCTAGTGCGTTTTTAATTTGAAAAACATTCGGCTTGCTGCTCCCTCAATTGGAAGAATTAGAAAAACGAAGAGATTTCACGTTTCCGTACGTTTGTTAACTGAACATTTTCTATATCGGGGAAAAATTGGGCTTTCGCAAAAATTCGGTGTTCAGCAAAAGTATGATTCTTTATTTAGTCGACGTAGCGCTAAGCTACTGGGTCAGGAAGTACGTTCTAGTTTTTTGTTTTCCGTTCCGATTAGAAAATACACTCACATTTTCGATTTTCCAAGATTGTTGTTAGGTCACGTTACGAATGTGGTTTTAGTTGCTTTGATATTACCTTCTGTTGTAGAGATTGTCGCATACCAGTGTAGTACATAACACACTTTGATAAATGAAAGTTAAAACCTCCGTTTATTGAAAGCTCCACGCGATTTTTCCGAAAAATATGCAATATAGTCACGGGATAGGAAGGAGATGGAATATTGTAGTTAGGAGTTAGGTAAGAATAAACAATGATTTTACTGTTCAATCTTATCAAATTAGATGGAATAGTAAAATAATTGTTTATTCTTACCTAACTTCTATATTTCGCGAATTAAAATTCGCCATACCGCTATATTTTCGATGCTAATGATTATTGGATGGAAAATATAGCTATAAAAAGAAAACTACAAGATGCGATGTCTCTGCAAAAATATGTCTCACATATTCCTTTTCTAAATCTGTTGTACATATCCGGCACGTGAGGTTGGCAATTTCCAAGATCCTTCTACTAGCGGAGATGTATGTGGTGCACTCTCTCTTCAATATCCGGCCTATATGTAGGTGCAAGGATATCGCGCTTTGCTTACATATTCCGTATAAAGGTGTCCGTCGGCTCGCTTGTGATCATATTGAAGTACATAAGGTTGTATGATGTAGGTTGAAAGCGATTGGTTTATTTCTATATGACTGCGTCCGTGGCGCAGTGGTTTAGGTCACCACGCCAATACCATTGCGTCGAGAGGTCGTTGGTTTCGATTCCCACAATTATTTGTAGATCGCACAACTAATTGTTTCGGGTCTGGTTGTGCTTTGTGTCTGTTGTGTGTAGGCAAGGGCAAGGGCAATTCTTAGTGCGGGAGTTGTCTTTTTAAAAGAATAAAATCCGTTTAAAAGTGATCGTCGGCTTGCTAGTCATCATATTGAAGTACGTGAGGATGTATGATGTAGGTGTATGAAAGCAATTGGTTTATTTCTGGTGCCGATTGGATACGAGTTTGGTGTTTTCATTTTAATATTATCGTAGATTTATTGGAATGGATGTTGTGTTCCAAGAATTGAAAAGTTTGGTTTTTCGAAGTATTTTTGTGTGTGTTCTTTTTGCACGTGTTATTAAAACATCAGTATTTTGTTATTCATGTCATGCCTTCAGTATTGAACCTAAATCGATAGCTGTATTTTTTCTTAACTATTGCCGTATTAAGTTAGTAAGTTTTAAAATCCCTCTGCCTTCTTCTTAAAAAGTTAGACATTTACTTAACCTCATAATCATTCTTATAATTAAATGTATCAAGAAAAACCTCCGCCATAACAAAAAAACAGTTCTAAGATTATGTCATCACTAATGGACCAAGATCCCAGAGCTGCCAGACCTACGTCATTTTAGCAAAGCTGAAACTTTGAGGATTGTTAGTATAAAGGGTCTGTTAAGAGGTATGCACATCCACTACCTTGAAAGCGGGGCCGTTTCTGAGGTAGCGCGGAGTGAAGGTGCGTAAAAAACGACCCAACCCACGTTATAGTAGCAAAGTTGGTTTTCAGATATGTTATTAATGATATTATGTAGAATTAAAATTGACTATTGCCAGACCGTTTCCCGGGGCCATTACTTCTGCCAGACGCCTTAAATGTTATAAAAAAATGAGGTCAGCTACGTCATAGTAGCAAGCCTAAATTTTATAGATGTTATTAAAGGTACAATTTTAAGACCCCCTGTATGCGGACAGACCATTCCGCAGGGCCCTTCGTCCCCTAGACGCCATTAAACTTTCCCTATGAGTGCGAGAGTAAGAGCCTTATTCATACGCACTAGCTGACCCGCGCAGCTTCGCTTGCGTCACATAAGAGAATGGGTCAAAATTTTCCCTGTTTTTGTAACATTTTTTATTGCTTCTCTGCTCCTATTGGTCGTACCGTGATGATATATAGCCTATAACCTTCCTCGATAAATGGGCTATCTAACACTGAAAGAATTTTTCAAATTGGACCAGTAGTTCCTGAGATTAGCGCGTTCAAACAAACAAACAAACAAACAAACAAACAAACAAACAAACTCTTCAGCTTTATAATATTAGTATAGATAAATGAAAAACAATTGAATTAAAAAAATAAAAATTGAAAAATTATTGAATACTAACTGACCCGCGCATCTTTGCTTGCGTCACTTAAGAGAAATAGGTCAAAATGTTACATAAACGGGTTATGTAACATTTTTCACTGGTACTCTGCTCCTATTGGTCGTAGCGTGATGATATATAGCTTATAGCTTTTCTCAATAAATAGGCTATCCAACAGTAAAATATTTTTTTATTCGCACCAGTAGTTCCTGAGATTAGCGCGTTCACACAAACAAACAAACTTCTCAGCTTTATAAAATTAGTATAGATTAAAAGTACTTGGAATGTTTAGGAAGATAAGTAACATTATTTTGGGAATTATTTTAAAAATAGATATGGTTTACACTATTCACAAAAATTATGAAAAAAAAATTGTAGTCATTCATCATCATCATCATTATCTGAGCTCTTACTTCCCTCATCAAATTGAATATTTAAATCATCTCCACCATCGTCTTCATTGTTACTTGAATTCTCTGTAAAAAAAAATGTAGGTAATGATGTTGAAAACAGTTACAAGTAGGTATATTGAAATAATTTATAGTTAAAATAAAATACCTAATTCGTTTTCAAGTGATTCGCTTACGAAACTTGGCAATTGGTCACCATCAAACCACTTAAAATGATAATGGTTATCCTTTAGAACCCACCCTTTATTTGCTGGGCTTAAAATGCTAGGACGCTTTATATGAGCATTACTCCAGACTGTTAATGAAAAGTTGTAGCCGTGCAGCATCTACATCAATTCAGCTCAGACCATTTAAAATCTTAAAGAAATCGCCAGAATATCAAGAAGCTTTTGTTCAATTCGGAGAAGTTGAATTATCTATTGATAAAGCGAAGGAACAAAATATATTTGATGTAATTCAAAAATTTATCTGCGAGTTATATAATGTTCCCGGATTAATTGATGTAGATGCTGCACGGCTACAACTTTTCATTAACACGTATACAGTCGGCGATGTGAATGAGAAATTCCACCGGCAAATGTTAAAAAATTCGACGCAAGTAATTTACCTCCTTGTAAATCTGAATTGCTTCAACAATTTCGACGAGCAAATTATATTGCGGGTGTCTGGAGTAATCCCGTTACTGGGCACGGTTATGCTCATATAAAGCGTCCTAGCATTTTAAGCCCAGCAAATAAAGGGTGGGTTCTAAAGGATAACCATTATCATTTTAAGTGGTTTGATGGTGACCAATTGCCAAGTTTCGTAAGCGAATCACTTGAAAACGAATTAGGTATTTTATTTTAACTATAAATTATTTCAATATACCTACTTGTAACTGTTTTCAACATCATTACCTACATTTTTTTTTACAGAGAATTCAAGTAACAATGAAGACGATGGTGGAGATGATTTAAATATTCAATTTGATGAGGGAAGTAAGAGCTCAGATAATGATGATGATGATGAATGACTACAATTTTTTTTTCATAATTTTTGTGAATAGTGTAAACCATATCTATTTTTAAAATAATTCCCAAAATAATGTTACTTATCTTCCTAAACATTCCAAGTACTTTTAATCTATACTAATTTTATAAAGCTGAGAAGTTTGTTTGTTTGTGGGAACGCGCTAATCTCAGGAACTACTGGTGCGAATAAAAAAATATTTTACTGTTGGATAGCCTATTTATTGAGAAAAGCTATAAGCTATATATCATCACGCTACGACCAATAGGAGCAGAGTACCAGTGAAAAATGTTACATAACCCGTTTATGTAACATTTTGACCTATTTCTCTTAAGTGACGCAAGCAAAGATGCGCGGGTCAGTTAGTATTCAATAATTTTTCAATTTTTATTTTTTTAATTCAATTGTTTTTCATTTATGCGTATGAATAAGGCTCTTACTCTCGCACTCATAGGGAAAGTTTAATGGCGTCTAGGGGACGAAGGGCCCTGCGGAATGGTCTGTCCGCATACAGGGGGTCTTAAAATTGTACCTTTAATAACATCTATAAAATTTAGGCTTGCTACTATGACGTAGTTGACCTCATTTTTTTATAACATTTAAGGCGTCTGGCAGAAGTAATGGCCCCGGGAAACGGTCTGGCAATAGTCAATTTTAATTCTACATAATATCATTAATAACATATCTGAAAACCAACTTTGCTACTATAACGTGGGTTGGGTCGTTTTTTACGCACCTTCACTCCGCGCTACCTCAGAAACGGCCCCGCTTTCAAGGTAGTGGATGTGCATACCTCTTAACAGACCCTTTATACTAACAATCCTCAAAGTTTCAGCTTTGCTAAAATGACGTAGGTCTGGCAGCTCTGGGATCTTACTCTCTTATAACAGTCATAAAATATATCCATCAACCTCTATAACCTGCTCCAAAATCTGCACTCGAAAACAAAGGATTTAACACCTCGGGTTTCCAGCTTCCAGCTTTATTCTAACTCTTCGTAAATAAGTATCGATATTTTCTGCTGCAATGCATCTGGGATTGATTAACGAGTCCACGTCTGTCTCCTGACGTTTTAAACGGCGCAATGGTACGCGCGTGACTGAGAACTCGCGCCACGTTTTGATTTTACCTTCAACCTTTGTTCTAGTGCTACGTATTTGTTTCCGCCTCTGGGGGTAACAATGATATTGAGGCAGCTGGATACTGCAAATAATATGAACAGTGGAAAAATATCCAAAGTTGACAATATAAGGTAATATTATGCTAAAATATAAGATAATTTTTGATGGTTCCTATCGGTAGAACTTCGATAATCTACCGGGCAATGTAAAAGTTCACTGCTGTAGCTCGATTATCTACCATTATCGTCTATTGGCAACCGGCTAGCTATCGAATCTTTTTGTATGAGAATTTGATTAGCGCCTCTAGCCGGTGCCTTATGAACATTTCTTAAAATACATTTTAAATGTCAAATTCTCGGGGCTCAATACTATCGACTGATTTTCTTTCTGCGTTATTGCGAACTTAAAAGGCAATGACATCCAAAATATCCCTGAAATAAAGTTTAATGTTCATAACCCAAATAACATAAACTGTATATTGCGACTATTTTATACTTGAACATGCTTTAAAAACGTGGAAAAAAAATCGTTTTAATTGAATTGATATCAACTAGATTATTCTCACTGTGCGTATGTCATTGCCAATGTTACTACTACTATCAGAATATTCTTATGAAAATGACTTTGATATTTGTTATATTTCGGTGTATGTCTCTATATCTGTGATACAATTGTGACACACTTTCCCAGCATCCCCAGTCGGTATCGTTCAGCGAAATGTTTTCTTTACGTGTCAGATCTTTCTGGTATGAGTCGGTTTTTATTTAGGCGTGACTCTTGTCAAAGGTTCTGTTGCAATGTGGTTTCTTTGTGTTATGTAACGTTTTAACTTTATATGTAGTTTTAAACTAGTATGCATTATAGTACCTAGGTATCCGTATATATTATACTAGCTGACCCGCGCAACTTCGCTTGCGTCACTTAAGAGAATGGGTCAACATTTTCCCCGTTTTTGTAACATTTTTCGTTGCTACTCCACTCCTAATGACTGTAGCGTGATGTTATATAGCCTATAGCCTTCCTCGATAAATAGGCTATCTAACACTGAAAAAATTTTTCAAATCGGACCAGTAGTTCCTGAGATTAGCGCGTTCAAACAAACAAACAAACAAACAAACAATCAAACAAACAAACTCTTCAGCTTTATAATATTATAAGTAATAAGTAATAAGTATAGATGTAAATAGCTGTAGTAGTAGTGGAATTGAATGTAAGCGCGATTCTTTACAATCGAGTATCCAGGCTTTGACGTTTAAAATGTTCTGCAAAAATAGTACCTACGGCGGCCGCTAGAGGCACTGATCAGAATTTCAATCAAAATTTCTTGATAGCTAACCGGTTGTCGACATTCGATAGTAGTATATAATCGTGCTACTTATCATTCGTGCCCACGCACTGCTGTGCAGAATAAATAGTATTACACTCAAATTTCGGTATCAATTTCGCTGGGACAACGTTTCACGCACAAGTCAGCTTATAAATTTAAAATTCTAAATAATATTTACTTCAAATTGTCCCAAAGACAGTAAATTATTGGGTACAAAACATTGCAATCTGATTGGTCGATAAGACTTCACTTCAATTATTGAACCGCAGCAGATTATACCTTCATTAAATTAACACGATATTTTCCTACACGCAAACCACAGTGAGGTATCGGAGCAGAAAATTGAAACGTACACAGTTTACCAATTTATTAATGACAAGCTTCAACGGACCAGAATGAAATGAAACCACCCTTTCATGAGTTTTAAATACATGGAGCGGGTTTACTATCACCTTGATAACCTTTCGCATATGAAATTGGTTTGAATCTGGGTCAATGATAGTTTATTTACAGCGTTAATTGATCGAACAGCTTTAGCATTATAATCTATACTAATATTATAAAGCTGAAGAGTTTATTTGTTTGAACGCGCTAATCTCAGTAACTACTGATCCGATTTGAAAAATTCTTTCAGTGTTAGATAGCCTATTTATTGAGAAAGGCTATAGGCTATATATCATCACGCTGCGACCAATTGGAACGGAGTAGCAACGAGAAATGTTACAAAAAATACTTATGATATGCTCAGAGGCAAAGAAAAATGGGCGTGTCCACGTTTCTGCGAGCTGTATTTACCATTGTTCTTAAAAAAGCAATCATACAACATAGACTCACACTTACAGATAGTGCTATTATATACATAACATACGTATTATATAGCTAGTAAGTCTAGGCGATACATATATAGCTATACTTAAATATTTTTTGAAGAACGGGAGAACTACCACTCTGCCGAAGTCGCGGGCGTCCGCTACTTATTAATATACCAACCGATTAAATAACATAATTTTCCACCACACGTATTAAATGAACAAAATCTAAATTGGTATAATAGCCCGCAGATTCAGCGCCACCAATTGCATTTAATAGAAAAGTAATTAACTAGATCTTTAAAGCAGAGGTCAATTTATTTTATCGGAGCCAGAGATGGGAAATGAACGCGTTCGCCGCGGGAATAATAGGTTTAACTATCTGCTTCTACTAGTAATGTTACTTTTCAGTGGCAGAGAAAGATTAACCCGACGGAGAGGACGACACGCGAGTGTTTTTAATCGGAATTGAATCTGCTGCAGTTGTGGTGGACTATTTGTATTATTTAGTTCTGTTATGAAATATCTGTGACTGGATGTTATTGAATATTAAATTAGTACTCAGTACCGCGATTTTCTACCATTATCGATTTTCAGCAACCGGCTAGCTATCGAGAGATTGTTTAAAAATCTGATGAGCGCCTCTAGCGTGCGTAGTAGAAACTATTTCTTTAGTACATATTAAATGTCAGGCCCGACAGTCTGTTCTCTACAGTACCAACGACTGTAGAAAATCGCGATTATACAATTAAATGCAGATTCAGCAAAAACATATTAGTTAACATACATTAAAATAGAACATACTAAATATGGACAAGCAACTGAAAAACTATACAGCGGTTTTATGCAGAATTTTGATCAGTGCCTATTACGTGTTTCATAAACTTTTTCCAAGAATTTTTAATAACGAACGCTCAGTATTTCATGGCTTGTTTGTATTGTAGATACGAAAAAATAAAAGTATTAGATCCACCATACTTTAGACAAAAAGTGTTAAATGTTTACCTAAAGTTTTCAACTAAAAAATATTCAAAAAGTTCCAAACTCCTTATTACAGAGCTTAGGCATTTTTTACTGTTTTGTTTTTGTTAAAAGTGTTCTAAAAGTTCCAGTGTTTAGAAGTATTTTCTCGAAGGTTCGATGGTAAGTCGCAGCGGCTTGTTTGTGGAGAGCGCTACTCCGTCTTCCCATAATTGACTTTCCTTGTATTCTTTAAAAAGTTATTCTAACCCTCGAGACGTTAGAACGCTGAAATTCTAGTTGAATCTTAGAAATAGTACTGAGAGTGGGTGACATAGTGCTAGGATTATTCCCTAGACTGTTACGTTTTTATTTTAAAGAAAGCTTAAGTTAAAGCTTAGTTCTTTTATTTCTAAAATACTCCGATACATAATATTATTATTAATGCGGAAGTTTCGCATGTATTTTACTCAATAGCGTCAAACCTACTAAACAGATTTTTATGAAACTTTGCTACCTAACCAGAATAACACATAATACCCGTGCTTTTAACTGCAACGTGATATAGGCTATATAACAATGAGCCATGCAGCTAGCTGCTAATAGAGTTAGCTAATAACACTGCCCGTATTCTTCAATTACATTTGGTAAAAAAGCCTTGTTCAGTATTAATCCGCTTATTTTCCAAACTAAGAAAGTAATAAACAAAGCGGATGTACAAATTAAAGTCCGTACAAGAAGTTTGTCAGCCATGTAATCTTAACAAAGATCAGCTCAGACGCTTGCCTCTGACGTTTAAATAAAAGTTCCACCATATTTTGGAGTATTGTCTCACAAATGGTAATTCAAGAGCAAGTAAATGGAGGGAGTTCGCAACTCGCCCGAGGCTGTATTAAATAGGAAAAGTTTGTGTTAATATGATATATTTTTATACTGTGATGTCGTTTTTGCGTTTGAATATGGCTCTTTATGGCGGAAATGATGTTTAATAGTTCATGATTGAGTTTTATGGCGCGAATTTTATATTTCCTTATGGCTTTCTGGAAGTTGGGAATATGAATGCTAATATACAAGTTCAAAGAATAATGTAGGTATGATGAAAATTGAATATATATTCTAGTTAGTAGTAGCCCCATGCTGAGCGTAGGGTCTTTTCTTGGAATGTGGGACGAGTTAGGTCTTGAGTGCACCATGCTGCCTGAATGCGCATTAGAGGCTTTGTATCCCTTCAAGATCTATGAAGTAAAATCTAAGGCACGCAAAAGTTTATAATGATGTTGTCCTTCCCTTAACAATTTGCGTGGAAGCACACACCACTCTGCTATCCCCGCCCAGAGAATAATATTCAGCTCCAATAACTTTTTTGGTTAAATAAGGACAATTTAAATCACAGCTTAGATCCAGTCCAACATCTCGTTACATAGCGAATGCGCTGGAGATCAAATTATGAGGCCCTCCGCCGCCGCCTGTTTAAATAATCCCAGCGCGCAATAAAAGCTAGCCTTGCTATATATTGCAAGTAAACCGAACCATTAGCGAGCGGGTGCAAACATCCTTGGAAACTAATGGCTTGACCATAGACTCATGACGATGTAACGAATTAAATGTAATTGTACTTACTGCGATAATTCGGAACGTGTTGGTTAAATCTAAGTCTTTAGATTTAACCAACACGTTCCGAATTATATCCGATAATTCGGAACGTGTTGGTTAAATCTAAAGACTTCCTTTTGCAATGTTTTATTGTGATGGTATTTTTGTCTAATTATATTCAAAATTATTTATAACGTTTTTTAGTTTTGTTTAATGATCCCAATGCAAAATTGATTTAATATTAATCTTAATCCACATTGATTAAAATTGGGTGCCGAATGTAACATGGCCAAACCAAAGCCCAAAAATATATAGGTAATTATATATTTATGTTAAAGTTTTGCTCTGAGACGTGCCTACGTGTAAAATGCTTATCAGAAAGCGTATTTTTAACATTTAAAGATCTTACGCTCCTATGCTTTTTCAGCGATATAGCATTTTCTAGCCATCTACGTCAAACCTTTGCCGGTCTATCCGACTGTCAGTAGATATGTGATCCTAATCTTTCGTTCACAGCGCAAGGGCCTAATAGGGGAGCATTTTCCCGCTCCAACACAACTAGAAAAATATACGCTTTGAAGTACTGCAACCGATAATCGAAGGTCGATACACAACTTTTGTTGGGATAGAGTAAATTAGTTACTTGAACTTTCACGTTTGATCCCCCGAGTTCAGTACTGATCTAATTCGTGTAGTTTTAATGTATTCCGTGAAATACATCTAAACAAATCAATTAGTTTTATCTAACTTGTATAAAAGGCTTGTTGGTTTTTGAGTGGAATATTTAGGTTTTTAAAATAGGGCAAATAAGTAGGTGTGTCTACTCAAACATACATTAATGAACATACATATTATGTGCATAAAATCACGCCATTGTTTCATAGGGGCAGGTAGAGACTAGAGAACGTAAATTAACGTGTCGAAGGAATTAGTGGCGCATAACTATACGTAAGAATTTATCAAGTACAAAAATATTTTTTCCCTAAAAAAGTTTACCTATCTTTTACCCCAACCCTCGTTTATCTTTTGATTTAAAACACGCCAACCAACTAAAATATACAACGAATTCATTACACACATAACATACAAAAATAATAACGCCACTGAAATTTTAACATTCTACTTTGTGCACTGAGCTTAGAAATATTCAACAATTTTCTAACGCCTTTCACCGTTTTCAAAGAAAACTATATACACACGCTCTGGTGAATATTTTTGTGCTTGTCTGTACCTGGCGGACGCTTTGCCTGGAACACGCCTTAAGTAGATATCGCTCTAGGCCGGACAGGTTATTTGCTGTTATCGACTGTACATTCACGTACATGCTTCATATTTTGTTCTATATTGCGAATATTCTGTTGTACCTATGTGAGTAGTACATGTTTATTCTTGCTTATGTTGTTATATTGAACTAGTTACTGTTCGATATAACAACATAACTGTTATAGCTGTGAAAATAAAAGTTTAGAAATCTATCAAACCTACTCGAAATTACAATAAAATAAATAGGTATATTGTAATTTGAAAGAGACTTCTTTATCCCTCATAACGGAAAATTTATTGTATGTAACTAATATTTATATTAGTATAATAAGCCCACGTAAATATACTACCAAAATAAAGACAGTACATATAACTCACATAACTAACACGGAAATAAATTCACATATACCCAACTAGGAAAACAGAAGGAAACGAACGTACGAAAAACACCAATAAAATGTTACGCCCACCCCAAATCGGTGCCATTAATACTCGTAGATATCGATAATCCCTCGCTAGCTATGTGTTGAATTGGTTTATTCTCTACATCAATCTATTTCCACCTAATCAGGCGGGAGGCGAGTCCACTAATTATACTGTAAATACCCCATATTAGGTGTATCTCTCACGATCGCAGCTTAACAGATTAGCGAGCGGCCATCGATATACGACGATGTAATTGTATAGAGTTTATACAGCGTATGGAGCTCTGGAGATGAGCTCGGGTTCAGCGCCGGGAATTGCTCTGGTAATCCGAGATCATAGCCCCGGTCGGCGACAATGCAACGATTATTATCCGACCACAATACTGCGGTATTAGTGATACTGCCGATACGGCTCCCCGCACTAAACTATCGATTTATTGTATAGCGCTTAGTCGAGGTCTGTTTTCAAATAGTAACCATTCCATTTTTCTTTAATCTCGATTTCTAAGAATTAGGCACTAGAGAGATACTTGAATAAAAAAGCTATTCGTAAAGACGCTTATGCGTTTTCTTAGATCTTAGGTATTGTAATATTATTAAGAAG
Source organism: Anticarsia gemmatalis (assembly GCF_050436995.1). Taxonomy (NCBI): domain Eukaryota; kingdom Metazoa; phylum Arthropoda; class Insecta; order Lepidoptera; family Erebidae; genus Anticarsia; species Anticarsia gemmatalis. The sequence continues at coordinate 9,534,497 of NC_134755.1, forward strand.
TCTAAGAACTGTTTATACATTTATGAGTTTCTTTTTAGATCCCAAAGGTCTCATTCCATTGGTTGGTTTAAATTTTAAAAATAAGATAATTTCTTTGAGCCATTTCGTTTTTAAAAGTAATCTTTGTTTTTAATCAAGTAAATAGTTACAGGCGCTTTTTTGTATTCGCAAATTACCTTTTATCTAATTTCTGAGACAGAAATATAGAGATAAATAAAGAGTTATTTAAATTATCAAAATAATATTATGTACATCTAATAAATTTTAGTAAATTCTGCGTTATGCCATGTCACATATATTATGAACTAGATTCTACCCGCGACTTCGTCCGCGTGAAAAGATTTCCGGGGGTAAAAATTATCCTTTGTTTTAATCCAGGTTACAAACTATATTTGAAGTAAATATCATCCAAATCTGTCCAGTAGTATCTTCGTGAAAAAGTAACAAACATACATCCATCCATCCTCACAAACTTTCACATTTAAAATATTAGTAGGAAACTAAAATCAAGTTTTCGTTCAATGAACGCATACATTGTCTTTCTCCATAAATTCCTTCGCACTTCATGCTTGATAGAAATACGCCTACCACATAAATCCAAGATAGCACGAACAGGAGTCGTGTGTAACGCCTGAAGCGTAGAAAAGGCTCAGTATCGATCCGCCATGTATCGGTCTAGACAGGAAATGACATAGGACTTGGAATAGCTCCACATCACGACACGTACTGCTGTGTTTACAACATACGAATACGACCTGTTTGTACCCCGGAGTTTGCTTGCATTTACTTTTTTACAACTTTATTAAATAATTGTTGGAGTAAAAAGGTAATTCTGATCGATTTATTGGTATAATTGTCTGTTGACAATCGGCTTGCTATCGACAAATATATGAAAAACTGATAAGCACACCTAGTGGAGGCAGTACAAACGATAATTTTAAAAGTTTCTAAATGGCAAACTATCATTACTCGATAACATCTGTAATGAAACTCACTATACTGGTTTCTTTCAATGATTTTGATTGTTGAAATAATGTATAAAATATCGTCTCTGTATAATCAATAGTCATACTAGCTGTTTATGATATTCCTGTCATGGATCCTAGAGAGTAACAGTTTATTTGTGGGATGTTATTTGTATTGTTCAAATTCATGTTTTTAATATGATCGAGTAACGAACACAGTAGTGTGTTCGTTACTCGATCATATTAAAAACATCTGTGTTATGCCAGCGGTAAAAGAAAAATCATTTTATTTCTGATCTGACCTGAATTATAGGTTAGGCAAAAAGGGAAACCCTTTTATCATTTATTTTGCTACCAATTTAACCCTACTGTTTTCAACAAAAGCGTTTTTACTACACTGGTTCATTGAACCAAAAATATGTCAACCTCCTAATTCTAGGAAGCTGTTATTGTTTAAAATGCTTTAACAACATTTTATATTTGCTATTGTTTCTTTACAATACAGAACATGAATACAGTAGATTCTACATTATTTAACTAAAGGTTAATATTGTTTTAGAGTTATACTATAGTTTTTAAGTATTTACAGTTATACTTTCTCATTAGGTCTCAAGTGAAACTTATCAATTTTGATTTACAAAAATCGGAAGTCTCATTCGCATTTGTATTGCATCGAGTAGTTATTAAAATATTGCATTACATGATTGAGTCCTTGTACGATACACTGATGCTGATATTCTTTTTATTTTCTCGACACCTATTCGACAGGTATCATTATGTATCATAAAAGTTCTCAATATCCTACATTCAGTACTATCAAGTAGCGAATGTGAAGGGCGATTCAAAATGACTTGAAAGCTTTAGTTCTTGCGGAATACGCCAGGGGCGCTGATCAGTATTTTACATAAGGTTTTACGATAACTACATGCTCCTCGGTAGCGATAGGATATCGCCCCTCCGGTAAACAAAATTTCGATTTTCAGTAACAAACTTATTTGGGAATTATTTTTACAAAATACATTGAGCCGATGTTCGTACATTTTACGAGGCGAATTTTATCAAGCTTTTTATTCTCTGAACATACAAATCGGATTTTAATGGATTAGCTTGTCGCAATAAATCTTATTACGGGAGCTTATTTGCATGGTTATATTGGATAGTGGGACACTGAACAGTGTGCACTTAAAGCAAATTGGCTATGATGAAACTAAACCTGGCTAAAATGGCTCACCTATTACGTTGAGCTAATTGTTCAATCGAAAATTTAAACTATAGCAGTGTACTTGTGAATCATTGATCGCACTACCTAGCTAGAGGTATAAATCGTTATGGAAAACTAAAAAAATGCTGTTTAGACTACATTAGCACATAACAAGTAGTAGTTCTGGAAAAGTTTATGGTTTGATAATAATCACCATAATTGTTTACTGAGTAAAGACCATCAATTTGATGCACACTTGTTGTAAACTTAGATACATGATATTCATACTAGTTGTGGGCACAAGGAATCTTTCAGTCTTAGCAACTACCAAAAATGTGGATATAAAGCTAATAATCCCAAAGCAAATTGTCTCAAAGAGGGAATTTAAATAATAAAAGACAAATTTATGAAAAAATTATAATAATCTCTTTCTTTTCCTCTTACTTCTTAACGGGTTTAGATTTTCGATGCTGCCAGCACGAAGGGGATCTTTTGACACACAGACGAAATTTGGGTTTAAAGGCCTGTGGATAAAAAACAAGTAATATTAAAATTGGAACTTAAATATTGAGCATAGTGTTTCAACTTGGTCGCAAAGACACGTAAATGGAAAGTAATAAAAAAAACAACAATGTAAAAGCTGTAGTTCTAAACATATATACATAACAATTCTCTACTCTCATACTGCCCTTAATCTTTCCAACGAGCTATTATACCGGAGTATACGAAAACAGGTCGAATTTCACCTCAGAATTAGGAGAATTTTTAAAGCATAATAGCTTGAAAGTGGAACAATATACAATACCTGTAATTGACAGCGTCTCCGTGATAACCACCGGCACTATTGTAGTCAGTAACTACATTGGGGAGCGTATTTTTGCTTTTCAGTGCCCATTTTCCATCGGAAATATGTGACAGAATAACATGCTGTTACGTCGTTTAAAATTTTAAAAAGTGGAGCGTAACGTTGCCGAAATGCATGAACGAGAGACTTGTAAACAAATGTTCGACAAAGGATGTGATCGTCGTTCTTTTATGTAGTGTTTATGTATTATGCAATACAAAACGTAGATAGATACTCTAACACTCGTGGGATGTTTTTTAGTGAGCAATGACTTAAGAACAAGTTATTACTCCTTTATTAATATGGGACACTTACAGTGTCTAAATATACCTAAGTAACGCTAAAGTAAGTACATAGTAGAGGTAGAGAGACCTATTAAAGCAGTGAACATTTTCGACTTTAGCTCTCAGTGATTCTGCAATGTATTGCTGTAGCAATCACGTTTTGTAAGCTGAAATACATTTATCGATTGGTACAATCTCCGTTTTATTGACAGATAAGGATAGAATCCGAAAAAATCGCAACATTTGCTCGGATCATTCGAAATACGGTCGTTCTATCGACGTTACTCAGCACGGTTGGGTCGATTCATCCGCTCATGTCATGGTAAATCCAGCTTTTGCCGGTAACTATGACGTCGAATGCTATGCCCCGACATTTTTCATGAAAACACGCTACAGGGGAGGCGGAAATAAAATTATGTGACGGTAAACAGCGAGTCACTTTGAAACGATCTTCTTTTTAGTGCCGTTTATTTTGTTATGTTGACGGGATTGTGCAAATAGTAATGTTTGTAGAGGGTAGTGCTTTTTGTACGGCTCTGAATGTGTTTATAGTGTTGATAACTGTTTCTTTGAAACGTTCGGCTATGCAATTTGCTTTCACTGTACCGTTAGTCGTATGTGGCACGGATTTGCGTTAGACTAGCTAACGAAATGCGAAAAGTGGAACTGTATACGTTGGTGCATGCATATGCACATACATAAAGTCATACCTTGTTGCTAAGCGAGAGGGAATATAATAAAAACAGCGACTTATAATCTCGATTTCGACATTCCTATTTGTCATGTTTTTCTTTCAATTTATAACGTTAAAATCATAAAAAAATAGGAAGAGAAAGAAGGTCTGTGAAATATTAATTTGCAAGAAAACCTATCTGCAAAAAACTTTCATGCACATTCATACTTATAACCAAGATGTGTTGTTATTTATACATTTAAACTGTCGGATATATATAAAATGGGTCTAGATTTGCGATAGCTCTTCAGTGCTACTCGAGAAAATATGCTCTTGGGTACTCTAGAACGGATTAAGATATCTTTTAGGTTTTATCCAAACCCTAGGGTGAAATAGGCTTCACTAGATTTATCTTGTTGTATATTTCGGTATATTCATGTTTCAACCTACATTGAAGTCTAAGCTTCTTTTATAGGGATGGGAAATAGAAATTTAACTGCATGACTACAAATACGCAAATTCTGGTCAGACGACATTATCGTGCATGTTGTTTATCAAATTAGCTCTTTGATTGAGTTCGTAACTGGATAAAGCTTTTATGTAGTAATTCAAACTGTGTAGTATTTCTATCGAAGATTGTGGTGTAGATGTTATAAAATTAATTGCTTACTATAATATTTGGGAAGTTTAGAAACGAGATCTAATTTAATCCATCTTCAAAAAGCTGGTAGAAAGACAAAAATGTGTACTGTCTACAAACTGTACTTACAGTATATTCTCCAATATCCAGTCGCAGTAGTGGCTGACTTTCACAGCGACGGCAATATGATCACTCTCGTGTACAAAACTGCCCACTGTTATTCCCACTAAGTGTCCGCGAAGAACCGCTGGAGCTCCTATGTCTGACTGTCAAGTAATAGTGCAGTATTATTAATATGAAATAGATCAATTACTTAATATGTTAGTGTTTCTAAGTGATCAACATGTTGTTTTTTTACCATAATTTAAAATATTTACATCTTCATTTTTCATTATTATTATTTTTAATTTACATTTATTATTTAACTATATACAAAAGAAAGATGTTAAGATAGATTTTCTGATTTATTAAATAAATAAATATATGCATCGCAAGTTCAAGATCACTCGTTTTAAGAGTGAGTTAAGCCAACATTGGTAATAAGTGTTTTATCTGGCGATTTCCTAGCGATGCGGATGGAAATTTGTGTAATTCATAGATAAATATTTTAGTTTCAGTTCCTTATATCAGAAGGTTCCATAAGTTTGCTGATTTTAATAGAAATGGAAGAAAATACATTAATGTGTTGGAACTTACCTCAGTAACGTAATGCATTTCGCTGATGAAGCAAATAATCTCTTTGCTGTCTGAAAAAGAGAAGAAAATACCAAAATTGGGACTATTCCGAGAGCTACTTTTTTGTAGGTCTCATAACTAAAATGTATGCTAAAGTAACATTACATTAAGGTACTTACTTATTTCAACTCCGCCGTGAACTTTTTCAATAACTCTTTTGCACGTAAGGGAGTTCACTAGTGTGAATTTCTCGACGGTCAGTTTATTTGCTGGCTGAAATTTTCTGATATTTAAGTATTAAAGTTTAATAGATCTATATAGTAGAAAATTCTGCTTTATCAAGTTCCTGTGCCAGCCGTCTACTATGACCGTAGTGCAGTGGTTAAAGTTCAATTACTGTGCGCAACAAATATAGGTAGGATTCAGTAATAGATGATAGAATCCAAACAATTCGGGTCTAGGTATAAATTTTGTATATATTTTTTTTTATTTCTTTCGGTTCAAGTGAGATGTAATAAATTCCGATCAAGTATAGCGGTCTTGGTCTATAACATGGTCTGGTATAACATGTATCGTAGCGACAAAAATATTTTAGGCGTTATTTAAAATTGATTTATATTCTGTAGCCATATTTCTAAGATAAAGAGTAAATATACCTTTCCTCCGAGTTGTCTACGCCAAATACCAAAGAACTTCACTCTTGCAGTTGTCTCGTGCTTGGCGCATCGTTTTGAATTGTTACCAGGACTTTTTTCAGGCGTTTCATGTATTACGCTAATCGTTTTCGAAAAGTTGCCCTGCGAAAGGAAATGTGGATATTTATTTAAATTATGATTTTATGCAATGAAGCATTGTTGTCTTATTAAACTATAAAAAACTTGATTCTTTATTGTATTATTGGCTAGCTATTTAAGCTTTATCACACTGGGGTCGAATTGTTCATAGTATCTCGAGTTTGATATTTAAAACGCACTTGAAAACATTGTTCTTCCGTAACACGCTGGGCGCTGATCAGAATTCGATAGTGGTAGGAAATCGCCTCTCAGCGTCTACCGTTTGTTAAAGTAATTGACTGCCTCCGTGGCGCAGTGGTTTAGGTCACCACGCCAACACTACTGCGTCGGGAGGTCGTGGGTTCGATTCCCACACGGAGCAATTATTTGTGCGATCCACAAATAGTTGTTTCGGGTCTGGTTGTGCTTTGTGTCCGTTGTTTGTATGTTTGTAAAAGTCCCCGCGACACAAGAGCAATTCTTAGTGCGGGAGTTGTCTTTTAAAAAAAAAAAAATATTGCTTTATTTGATATTTTTACCAATTGTTAAAACAACAGATGCCTGTACAACACTCTAACACTCCAATAAACGTCAGCGCATTTTTTCCACCCAACAAGTGTTGTTCTGATAGAAAAAACGCAACATAGCACTTCGCGGCCGCAATTCGAACAATATCAACTAATTGAAACAGCAATTAAGGGAAAAAAGAGAGAAAAAAACAATGAATTGTAGTAATAACTATAACGAGAAAGATCCAATTAGTGTCGTGTTATTGTCATGAGTTTTTATCACGCCACGGCCGTTTTTATTTCGCGATTGAAGCACGATATTGCTGACGGCCTTTTAAAATCACCTACTAACAATTGGGTTGCGCTGCTGTTCAGCAATTGCTTTTCAAATTATTTTGCTTTTACAAAAAGCTGATTTAACACTAAATAAATTGCTTGACACTTAGGCCGTGAAACTAGACTTTAGTATTACGATGTGTTACAGCTACACTACTATTGATATAAGCCCTTAAAGTTTTCAAAATTGTTATTATTTTTTTTTTTTTTTTAGTACCAGCTATCAGATTTTTAATCATCGATTCCACATTTCCTACAAAAATACTTTTAATATCTTGTTTGTTATGAAAAGTATACTATAAAGTGTGACGTTATAAATATTTATTAGCTAAACGAGCGTTATTTTCGATAAATATAATTGCATCTATCACTTGACTGTGATTAGAGTTATCCAACACTTTTATAGTTAATCCAATCACCAAGATTTTGTTCGTTATTTTACTGTGTCCCTGTTTGTAAGTAAAAATTGAATTTACAATTTCAAATTCATGGTCATATGGCTAGACTAGTTAAGCAGTCTAGACGTGTATTAATTTATTCATAGACCTTTCATGTGTTTAGAGTTTAAATCAGAAACTGATACTGAACACGTTACTCCTATAAAGGGACTAATAGCTGATATTACGCTAACATATATAAAAGCTAGGTTAAATACTACTTTGATTTGAAATTTTGTGGTTATCATAACTTACAACAATGAGCCGATGTTATTTCGAAGATGAGAATATGATACCTTTTATTTTATTGTTTGCTACCAATATGGTACCAACTAACGAGTACCTATAGTCCATTACAAAATTACAAGCATCCCGAGTTTACGTTGATCAATTAGTCTTAAGAAATGTTCAGAATGCCTTAGTACAGTCAGCTCCAAAAGTAGCTGAACAACTTCATATCATCGACTGTCGACAACCGCCTAACTATCGAAAAATTCTCTATGAAAATCTGATCAGCGCCTCCTGTGGGCGCCGCAGTAACTATTTTTGCGATGAATAAAACGTCAAACTCTCGATACTCGATAGCGCAGACTGTCGAGAATCGCGTTACAGAACCTTGCTTGAAATTCTTTGTCAATACTCACCACTTGTGGTTTCTTCGCTTTCGCCAAGTATCTGCTCTTTAACTTGCTTTTCGTTTCTGACCTCGAATGGTACACAGGCACAGGGTATCGGTACAACTCCTGAGGTTTTTCCGTGTCTTCGAGTTCCTCCTCAAAGGAATTTACTTCTTTATACCGACCCTTCATTAGTATCCTTTTAGTGGCGCCTCGACTTTCAAATGCCTTGTGAGGCCGTTTTTTCATGCGTTTTGCTCTGTGGGTGGTTCCGTGCTTTGATTTTGGCTTGCTAAAGTCTTCGTCATCATCATCGTCGTCGTCCGATAAAAGAGGGTGAAATCGGTCAGGTGATGACTGAAAAAAAATGTTAGTTAAGATAGTTTCGCAACCGATTTATTATGATTTTATACTAAACTTATTTACTTACCTACGGCTACAAAGGATAGTATTTAAGATAACAGTTGCAGTGCTTGTAGCAAATGCGATTTTTGCGTGTAAAAAGAATTTTATAAACTTTTTATTTCAAAAGTATCATGTCGTTGAATTAGCGCCTTTGAAACCAAATTACACATTGGTGTACACTCCATTATCTATTTGTAGAGAATAGTAGAGGCAGATTCAAGGTAGGACGAAGAAAATAAATGTAGGGATAAGAATATGGAAATACACAAATGTATGAAAATTCTTACCGTTTCTTCTTTTTCTTCGAATTTGGGAAGAATCTCTCCGCTGTCATATCTTGGTTTTTCCTTACCATAAGGCTTTTTGGAAGTGCTCTTAAAATAAAAGTTCTCTCTCAGAATTTGACATCAAAAACTAAATTATTGTGAAAATAGACGAGACAATAAATTTAATATGGATGGAAATTAATAGAAATTTTAGTTTTAGATATATCTTCGATTAAGAATAAAATTCGCGATGTTAAATTCTATCAGGTAAGGTAAATTTTCCTGTGGATCTCAAAAATATGACTGTCAGTGCTACAGTAAAGCCGACCGCCTAGCCAGACACAGTTATTTATGAGGTAATCAGTGTATATTTTTTTCTAAATTATCTTATGTATGTCTGTGCATTCAACGGGTTCTTAGCCAGCATACATTAAAACTTTGTTCCTATAGAGTATAATAGTTTAAAGCTATCTTGCAAGTCATAAAAATTTACCTCTATTCAAGCTAAAGGTAGTTTTAGTAGTTGTAACAACTATCATAAGTCAATATTTGACCTGAATGAATAAATTATTTAGTTTCATTTTTAAAGGGAATAAGAACCTGCAAATGATCATATGTCTGGACCTTTAAATGTTTTTAGTACAATTTGCAAAACATAAATGGTATACAATAACAAGCTAACTCATGTATCTACTTTTATTTTCTTTGTAAGAAGGTTCTATTTGTCAAGCGGATGAAATGGGTTAGCTATCGGAGGCTAAGCGGCCTGTCACGACCTGCTCCCTATTGTGATCTTAAGCCCCACTTGTTATGTGGCTTTAAACGATACATATTGTATTTGGCATACTGGGTGGAACTTTATAAAATTTCATATGAAATGAAAGAAATTATTTTTTTGAAACTAATTAATAATTATTAGCTTAATGTTTTAGTTGCTTCGTAACTATACACAATTATGCGGAAACGTTTCGCTTTAAAGTCATAATCTTTTTATGATGACAACTAGCTGTTCCGCAGTTTACATTCATTAACATATCACTTGTGAAAGTCCCGTCAAAATCTGAATGTTTCTTATTCATGTGTACATAAGTAAAATCACGCCTTTTTCACATAGGGATAGGCAGAGACTAAACGTCATTAACGTTTTAGTAGATTCTTTAATTTATTTATCACGCCAATGATGTGTGCAGACGTAGAAAATATTAATTACATTGTCTCTATTCTAAATGAATACTCGAAATAGATTCGTCTATAATTTTTCTCCTATTACAAAGTATGCTAGGTCAAAAATCTATTATATTTTTATACCAGTGAAGTAGTTTCAGATTATAGTGACACTACTTTAGTGACTACAATAAAATATTTAACGATTTCTACACTGTAACGTTGAACAAGTAACGGCATGTCGTTAACAGTTAACTTGCTAAGATAACTCTGGTCAGTGACAAGTCAAGAACTTTGTAATGAAAGTATGTTGTGATAGAGTACGAGATCGAAGGATGGACATGTTACACTGGCCGTGGCTGCAGGATGACTGACTGCCTCGAAACGTTGAGCATTATATAAGAAACATGCAACGCGAAAATGTAAAAGTTTTGAATGGACAATAAGTCCCAAGGATGGACAAGTTACACTGGCCGTGGCTGCAGGCTAACTGACTGCCTCGAAACGTCAAGCATTATGTTAGAAACATGCAACGCGAATATTAAAAAGTTTTGAATGGACTAGTAAGAAGTGTGCTTAGTGGATTTAAATAAAAGTAGTTTAAGCAATACGAAGGTTTCTTTGGACATATCCTAGACCGACTTAGTCCATGCCCTTTGAATTACGAAGACGTTCAGTTCAAACACAACTCGTAATTATCATACAAGAACTGATTCCACAAAGTTGTTAAACTGATCGTCCATCATCGATAAGTGAATGCAAATTACTGACTCTAATTTTAAGAACCATCGATATAGTAAGTTGATGATAGGCAAAAAACAAAACGCTATTTGATATCAGTAATAAATGTTTGCAAGAGATAGGCCAATAACAAGGTTATATATCCAAGTGATAAACATCACTCTTCCGTGTGTAATATTAAAAGGTGACTTACATAATAATCAGTATTTTCCATAGTACCCCAACTGAAGATTGTCACATTGGTTTCCACGGTAGATGCTATTCCTTCAGTAGCCATTGGTAGCACAGCACCCACATTGTCAACCACCATACTGGCAAATGTATGAACTATTGCGAGATCGGCTCTCCAACCACTGAGGTCTGGATGAGTCACGATTCTCTCAATAGGTAAGTATTGCTCGTAGCCTGATTCGAACATCTGTCTGGTGCCTACCACTACGAAGGTTGTCGTCATTTCTGGTAGTATATGGGAATGGCCGACTGTTAAACTGAAAGAAAAATCAATTGATTTCAAATCGTTACATATTTGTGATTGAATATCAATTTCTTTAGGTACCGGTAATTCAAGAACCCGATTTGCAATCTATTTGCAGTTTTCAACACTATACTTTTTTTACTAGGATTCAATATTTAGGTAACCATCGTACCGCATTTTACGAGCTTCTATTATCTATATAAGAATATTTCTTTATTAGCTCTTATGGGATCAAATCTTTATTCTTTTATTTTTAACAGTCCTATGATATTATTATGTAAGAATACTTACAAACAATGTCCAGCTGTGAGAACTGCGACATCGTGAATAATTGCACCCGTACATATTCTTTTAGTACCGTCTGTGAAAGAGACGCTGCAAAAATGTAACATTGAAATATTAAATAACGTAAATCATATGACATCTCTCTCTCCTACTGTAGTTCGATTCTCTACTACTATCGCCCACTGACAAGGGCTGGGTAAGGCTGGGTATTGAGCAATTTTGCACGAAAATATGATCAGCGCCTCTTGCGGGCTCCGTAAGAACTATTTTCGATACAATACCGGCAGTAGAGATTTGTGCTACTAAATAAGTGTAAGATAGCTTAATCAAGAGGAACTCTGACAGTTGTTATTAGATGTTTGAACAGTACTTACTCAATTAAAGCAATTCTCTGCTGGACATCTTTCCGTGGTGGTAAAGTTGCTGCGCCCGATTTTTCCACTGCCACCGCTATTGGAAGATCTACTGGAGGAAAACAAACACGTAACAAGACATTGCTGTGGGTAAGAGTCTTCTCCCGTAATAAAATATTAAGATTAGTTCCTTAGTCCACAACGTGAGCTGTTATTTTGGTTTCTCTAAAAGATTAATCTTGAAGAGTTCTCAGGTATGCACTTTACATCACGATATTTATCTTCTGGAGGAAGATGCAAATGGAATGAATTTTCTGTTAATAATAATATCTCAGAAAAATAGTAAAATAACGTCCGTAAAGTCATTATTATTCAACATCACGGTAAATAGGGTAAAGGTACTTGTCTGCAAAGTGTTATACCGAACGGTAACGAACGCGTAATGAATATCATTATCATCAGTGTGATATTCGCTCTCTATGAAAGTGTACGTTCGTACGATCGAGCGGCCGAGCTGATTATGATAAATTGACCAACTCATACCGATAGATACCAGAATACAAAATACCTAATTATGCATCTATTTAGTAGTTTGCTGTACTAATACCGTTATTTTAGTTGAATGGGTACATATTTCTGCATACCATGAAAGCATGGTTAGTGGTTAACCTTGTGTCCAAGTTGTTCAAGTCATGCAAAGATTTTTGACATGACCTCACTTCTGTTTTCATATTACAACCGGGACCAATTTTTTTGTCCCAATCTATATGTCACCAAACGTCTATCCAACTGTCATATGATATGGGATGCTATGTGTATGCCATAGGATACCCGTGCTGCCATCAAGAGCTGCTTAAATCACTGATAGCTTACCGACTGGCAAAGCAGCTATCGGCTATGAGTGCCAATCTATCTATCGTATGGTTAGTGTTCAACCTAGTGTCAAAGTTGTTCAAGCTGCCCGAAAGGCCTTTGACGAGGCTTAACGACTGTTATCTTAACTGGCAACATCCGGGACCGACTTTTTACGTGCCCTCCGAAACACGGAGACGCCCAGCTCAAATACCACTATGCGGTCACCCATCTATAAAATGACCGCGCCACCGGTTGCTTAACCCACAGATCGTTTACCGACCGGTGAGCATGACTGGCTATGAGCGGCTCTCCCCATCATAATGAAACGTACACAGATCATACCGGTGATGTTCAGAATGTAAGTATGACAAGGTGAATAAATGTGAATGATGCAAAATACATTTGCAGCGATAGCAAGTCCCGTTTTCTGGTATCCACGGTCTGTACCCATGGGAATAAGGCGTAAAGGCAATTTCTACAAAGTACTCGTGTATGTATATGTAGCGTGTGAATCTTATGTCGCTGGGGACTTTACAAACTCAAATCACGGACATCAATCACAAGCACTCGGAAACAACCATCAGTGGATCATGCAATATTAACTTCGTGGGAATCAGACACACTGGGACTCAACCTTGACTTTAAGCAATGTTAAATGGCTTTTCATATTTGTAAAAATACTTATAATTTTTAAAATATTCGCTTAAGATTTGCTTCACTGCAGCTAATAGAAAGTGTTGATAGAAACACGGACTGTTTCCCCATTGAAGCACCTAATATACTGGAATTAAAGTGGCCAATTGCTTTCCAGATTGTTTCACTTTTTAACGCCGAATACACAGTACGGTCAGGCTAACCTGCGCGAAAACATCAAGCAAACCAATTTACAATATTCGATAACGACAATACAAGCAAGTATATAAATAATTTCGAAACTTGATAATACCAGATATTAAGCATATATGCTTTCTTTTATTATCTTACCTACTTCTTTGATTATATTATCTTACCTTCCTCCTCTTGCGCTTGTATGAAATAAACATAATTGAATTTCACTAACGCGTGCACGACCAGCACAATATGCGCAAAAATCATCCCGATGTTACTTTCATATCGATATTACTCTTACGTTTAATTAAATCGATAAGCCGACACGCCTTGTTGAACTTGAATAAGAAATCTGTGACTTCGTAATACATAATTTGTGTGAATACTACGCTTCGTTGTGTAGGTATGGCTGTTCACTTCTGCGTAAATGTTCTTATCTTTGTAATTTTAAAAACAATTATTTCAGTTATGTAATTAATATTTACGAGCAAGTAAGCTTTACTTTGGTATTGAAAATGAAAAATATGCCTACGTCTATGTCTATGGTTATAGCTCGAACATTCAAAGTTTTTTATAGTCGAATTTTAGTCATATGTTGCTAGTGTTGTTGTCTTACTCATACTTTTAGTAGTGCCAAAAATCCAGTTTATTTGATAATTGCTAATACCATTAATTAAGAAAAACATTTTAATAAATAATATCTCATTCTCATTACAATCTAATCAGTAATTCTTACATAAAACATAAAAAGACCAGTCAACATTTTATAAAACCGTAGTAAAAAAGTAGGTATAATCTGATAAAAAACTTTCCTAGAAACTTAATGCGCATGTTTTAAATGAAAGAAGTTGTGGAACCTTTATGCTCGAGTCACAATGCAGCCTTCCCAAGTCAAATAAGCTAGAGGGAGCCACTGAAGTAGCTTGGAGACTCGGTCGAGTGCGTCCGCGAAATATTGCTGGAATTACTAGACGGCATTTTGTGTTCACAGATACTTACGTCACAGATACGTACGTAACTAGTATTTTGTAGTACTTAGTATTTTCACATGCTATTGTAGCTAGAATATTATTTGAATATTTCTCTTTATATGGATTGATATAACATTAGGCGTTTACTGTCAATGCGATTGGTTTTTTTCAAAGATAAGTTCTGTATACGGTGGTATGATCAATCGACACAAGGTACAAACAACCATTTGAGGATCGTAAATTTGTTCCGTGTAGGAATCGAATCCCTCGACGCACTGGTAGTGGCGTGGCAATCACCTTAACCACTGTGCTATGGAAGCCGTCAGGTCAGGATTCTAATACAAATTTGAATGTTTACGACTTATTTTTTTAATCATATTAATGGACGGCCAAATAAAATTAGTGGCTATTTATTTTCAACCTACTGACTTATCACCAACGCGCAGAAATAAATAAAAACAAATGTATTTTTATTTTTTAACGTGTATAAATTATGAGAAATAATACTTTGATCACCGGATACAATTCCCTCAATTGATAAGGGAAGCCATAAATTTTCTGTTTTCGAGTGAAATAAATTTGTAATAACCACACACGCACCAGGAAAATGTATAAAAATTGCTTAATGTCTTTACGAATATATCATTTATACGGAACCCCTTTGTTAAGCGGTCAGAGGTCATGCTTTATCATTCGTTCGGGGATAATTTTACAAAAAGAGAAAATTGTGAAGCGCTACTGTATCACAAATTTTATTTACTGGAAATTTTTGAAAAATTTCGCGTTTCTGTTTCACTGTGGTCGACTGCGGCGATTAACACAGTGGTGAGGGAAATAATTGGTCATAGAAACGACCATTTCTTTGTAGGTGGTATTCCCATAATTCCCCGTTAATTTCATTAGTTTTCTGCTATAACTTGTAGGTGTTTTCATTTTGTCGTGTCACAATTCTTTGACTCTAATTTACAGACTGTTTCCTTACATGTATTAAAAAAATATATTATTACAACCATAATTTCGTTATATTTATTTATAACTATTTACAACGGTAATAACATACATTAAAAGATTCGATCTATGAGGGCAATTTATATTTTTAAGTTACTCAAATGAACAATCGTGATAATAATAACAGAGCAACTGGACGTTTTCGGTCCGTTCTTACATAGCACAATGTAAATATGGGCGGAATTAAATAAAAATAAATAAATAAAAATGCACAATCACACTTAAAATCCAGCCATGCATCATAACAGCTTAGCGTTTGAACAATTCCGCATTAAAACAACGAAACATAAAAACTATGGCCGTTGTTCCCCGTCTACGAGGCTGTGCGCTTAACTAAAATAATTTATAGAAAATAAGCACGAAATTTACTGCGCCCGAGAGTCTCGAGTTGAATTTATTGTACGTAGCGCATTGTGGAATTTTAAGCAGCCTGTCCCACAATGTTCGGTTGTAGTTTTTAAGGAGAACGTGCTCACAAAGTCTTTCGAGTATTGTGCGTATTGTTTGAAAGATGCACGCAAATGTGAATGCTTGTTCTAGTTTTGGTTGTAAATATTTTAGGGGCAAGAGTGAACGTAAGCATACGTTTTCAGGACCTAAAATTGGTTATTATTCTGCTACTAATTTCGACCATAGTCTGGAAGCTAGATTCCGGACTACGGCCGAACGATATAATGCGATGAATCGCACCGTTTCCTAATAGGGGTAAGTAGGCACCTCAGAACTTTTCTTCTTTTGCCCATTCCTTTTTTGCTAGACACCACCAATATGTTCTGCGTATGTTTTTTTATTTATCATTTATTCATTGATTTCGCGTAAACTTAGCTTTACTTCACAGCTTTTATAAATTTTTGACGTAAAACGGCACAACATTATTCATGTTTAAAATTGAACGAATAGCCCGAAGTAACAACAAACTTGAGATAGTCTACGCGTTGTACACGTTTCAACAATGTAGTGCGAAATGTTGATGCAACTTCAAACTTGGCTTGCAGTTACTCGTTTTTGTTCGTCAGGTTAACGCCCACGATGTGTCGGAATGCTAGCTTAAGTTCAGAACAATGTTGGTGCTTATCGTCATACGTAAAGTTTTGACACTTCCCCCGCTACTACGTTGAATAACTTGGCTTACTGTTATCTGTCTTCGAATAGTTCTCTACTCAATGTGTAACGTAATACATTAGGTATTTTAAATAAATAAATAAAAGGAATATTAGTACTTTCACAAAAAACTAGAATTAAGAAATGGTTTTTTTTTCTTATAATGAAAGCCATATACCACAAGATAAAAAGATCGCTCTGGACCGCGAAGTTTGGCCTTTGGTCAGCAATGGAAAATATGAAAAATTTATATGAGCCATCTGAGTAGATTATTAAATATACTTTATAAAAACGTGAAAGCACAATAAACATTCCATTTCCCTTTGATAATCATACATTTTTTCTGTTATATTCCCATACAATCAAATTGACGAAAGGAGACCAGACGCATTAGATGTAAATTGAAGATAGTTTTTCATTACTAAGATTTTTCTCTTCAATCTCACAACGATTCATCAGAGAATTGAAAAGGAACATTATTGTATAACGAAGTTCTAACTAGTTTGAAATCAAAAGAGTGCTAGCTTCGTCAACCTCTTGCAAAGCTTCAATAACCTTCAGTACTCCCAAAAGCCCTTAAACCAATCAATTCAGTTAACAAAATAATTGACGCAAAGACACGACCCCTGCCCTTACCGGAAGGGTTCCTTTTGATCTGATACTCTATAGCGTTTCCTGAAACACCCTGTATCGTGTATAAGTACAGCCACGTGCATAAATACGCGTACAATATTACATTTAAAAACGTACTCTCATGTTCAAAAATTCTTAAGAATTGTTCATACAATTAAACTATGATAACACAACAGTACTGATATCGTTTTGGAGACAAAAACTAGGAATTATTTTACCGTTTCACGAATAGTTAATCATTCATCACAAAGGAATGACTCCTATAAAAAGTGAAATATAAACAAATAATGTTAATAAAGAGATTGAAAATGGGAGTGTGTACATATTTTTGCTCATAATTGTACATAGGTAGAGAGTTATACTCCCCGTATGTCAGTAATCAATCAAATCTTTGTTACGTCGTCTCGTGAGGGAAGCTCTTCGACTATAATGCCTTTTAGTGCCATTAAAGAAATTGCTATTTTTCCTCAGCTGCCAAACTGGTTATGATCTTACATGTTTGTGTTATGAATGATGTTTTTCCAAGAACTGATAGACATAACATAATGTAACTAAGAGATATCGTCGCTTGAAAATATATTTTGTCTAAGATGGTTCATTTGAAATTTATTTTTTAGAACGTCGAACTTGGTAAGCCGTGTTCAACTTAAAATATTTGTTAATATTTTGACTTTAGACTGAAATAAAAAGTTTTAGCTCATTGACTATACTTTCATTGACCATTAAAAAATAAATTATTTAATTTACTTGACGCTAACTCTTGAAGTAAACTCAGCGCAAATCAAGTATGGTTAGGCGTAGAAACTCACGCCACAAGGAGACGACGCTTAGCAGCCACATAAAATCAGCCCATGACCACGGTCGATGCAATTTGATCGAAACTTCGGGTTATCTAAAGTAAGGTATCCTTTCCTATAATTTCAATTGAGTCTAAAACCCGTTAAGACATTATAATATTATGTGTACAAGTCACGAGAGTTTAAAATCGTTAATCTTAAGTAGCAAATGCTGTTATAATGCAGAGTCAAATTAATTTTCCGTAGAAGAAAAATTACGACCTAAATAAGCATTTTTAAAAACTCATTCACCAAGTTCATTGCCCTCTCAAGGCGATTCCACCACTTTCCTGATGGTGAACTCTATTGTAGTACTTTGTAAGCTTCACAATTTATTGCATTTAATTAAGTTTCCACTTATAAAGGATCGTATGTAGCGCAGAAATATTCACATGCCATTTACGCCACCATATAACTTAAAATACGACTTGTAATTTGTTCTTTTGCTTGAGTAAATTAAAATGAGTTTGGCTCGAGATGTTGGCGAACGAAGTGTGGTTTTTAGTTTTTGTGTTAAAAGAGCTCGGTTTAGTTAGCTTGGTTTAATTTTCTAATATGGTTTCGGCTAGATTATGTTACCATTTAGTAAATTAGATTGGAAAGGAGTTGCATGTGCTACAAAATGGTTTGGATTAGTTTAGATCGAGATAATTTATTTTATGTGAGATTTATCGGAGAGTATTTTAAGCAGCTTAAGACTCATACAATACTGTACTTTATAGAATAGAATACGTTCTGATTTAAATTGTGTTATTTCTCTAGCATAATTTAATTTTTTCATAAAACTGGCCAAGAATTTTTTGCCAGGTATTCTCGAGTATTTCTAGTATAAGCCCTACCTTCCGAATTAGAGGTAAACTACTTATAACGTTCTTGAAAATCAGTATTTACTTCATGAATTAGTATATAGTACTTAACGCAAATGAATTGAGGGTTTGATAATCCCATTTTTACTTTCACAAGACAAACAAGTACTGAAGAAAAATACTCAAAGAAATCGCGATGCTCCATTAACTTGACCATAAATGCAATCAACTTCAAATAAACGACTGCAGTTTCAAAACTCTCATAAAGCCTGCCACATTTCTTTTAACTCAACATAAAAATTTTAAACTAAAATGACTTTTGGAACTTTTAATTTCATTCCTTTAATCTCAGTCATTAGACAGACATATTTAAATTAACTTAGACATTCAAATAAATTGAATTAAGCTTTTTTCTAGACGATTTAGTATATAGTGTTATAGAGTATTTAACTTTTAAAAAGGATCTTCTCACATTACAATGTCATTAGATATATGATTTTTCAAAACCGTGTATTTCAGTAACTTTATAAATACGAAAGTTAAACTATATTCCTACAAATAAGTGCGTGGATTTGTGTAGCTCTTTTCTATACTGCAATCTTCAAAACCACTGATAGGTTTTCAATGTGGCCCACATAGAAATCAAAACCTTAATAATTTTGCGAAAAAAGAAAAATATCCGGTGTTAAAGGTTATGCTGGCACAAAGCGTAACCCCTCTCTTATTGCGGGAGGAGACCCTTGCCCAGCAGTGGGATATTAATGGGTTAAATTGATTATAGTAAAGGTGCTTAACGTAAGAGACTCTGGAAAATCTTACTTCATATGTATATGCATGGTCGCACTCAGAAACTAATTCAATAATAAAATATTATAAAGCTGAAGAGTTTGTTTGTTTGATTGTTTGTTTGTTTGAACGCGCTAATCTCGGGAACTACTGGTCTGATTTGAAAAATTCTTTCACTGTTAGATAGTCCATTTATCGAGGAAGGCTATAGGCTATATTTCATCACGATATGATCAATAGGAGCGGAGTAGCAATGAAAAATGTTACAAAAACGGGGAAAATTTTGACCCATTCTCTCTTATGTGACGCAAGCGAAGTTGCGCGGGTCAGCTAGTTCAATAATAACTTGTAAGAAGAATTTCCTATTAATAAGGGTATAAAACTGGAGAGCCATTGAAGTAATTCACTCGTGTTAATTGAAAACCCAACACAGTCGTAATCCGCTAAGTAATTGAAGACTTACAACTACGTAAAAAAGACGTTAAAAGTTTTATAGCGTTCCAATAATGATGTGTTAGGTGCAGTTTATTACCAGGTATTATACTAGCAAGATAGTAAAAAAACCGCCAAAAGGCGAGGTGGACCCGGGCTCGAAGGGTTCCGTGTCAAAAAATACGAAAAAGACACGTTTATTACATACTTTTTATTTTTTTTGTATTTGTTGTTATAGCGGCAATGGAAATACAACATTTGTGAAAATTTCAGCTTTCTAGTTATAACGGTTTATGAGATACAGTCTGGGGACATACAGACAGACAGACAGCGGAGGCATAGTAACAGGGTCCCATTTTACCATTTGGGCACGGAACCATAAAAAGCCTGTGGAATAGTCAGTTACCAATAAAATACTTTCTTAATAAGATTTACCTAGATTTTTACGATACTAGAACAAGAGTTCTTACAAAAGAAGTGTGGTGAAATCGTAAACAAACGAAAATGTTTGTTTATGGCCTTACGGTATTTTATTCTACTTCTCACGAAATTTCTAGGCCAATGGACTTGCGTGAAGAAGTACAAAATTTAATCGAACATTGTTTTTCTTTGAATTAAAGTAAACCTCAATTAGAAGCATGGAAAAAATCTCAAAACCCATTCTAATATACTTCCTAACTATCTATGCTTCCATACTAATATTATAACTATGATTTTTTCTAGTTTGTTTGTCCGTTTGTCACTTCATCACGACTTAACCGCTTCAACGATTATTTTCCAAAGTAACGCTAGCGCAACCGCATCACGGAACTAGTATGTAAGCTATATTAATAAATCATCATTCATATTGTATCCCCAACACCATTAAAAGTTAACTTTAATTGGTACTACTAAGTGTGTAATTGCTTCATCGCCACGTGCAATTAATTATTCACCTTACCAGAAACCCTTGAAAACGCCTTGAAACTTTGACCACGTGTAAAATACATGTGGTCAGAGTGAAATCTCGTGGAAATGTACAAGAATGGGATTATTTGATACGATGGTGGATTTTTTTCCAGGCTGCATTAAGGAACGATTAACTTTTTTTTTGCGAGGACGTACCTACGGGTAAACTGCATTTATGCAATACTGGCTAGTCAGTAGTTAAGAAATAAAAATCATCGTCGAAATACATCCCATTGGCTTTTAATTCCTATGATTTAAAAATATATTTTTTATAAGCAACGATATATAGATATCATTGTACTACTAAAACGAAATCAACAGCCCTGAAAGTGCTTACATAATCACTGCATCGTAGAAATCCCTTTATGGAACTGGATATAAAACCATCCATTGGTTAACTTAGCAAATAATACAATGGCAGTTTTATTTTCATACACTTGCTGTCACTTTGTCTATCAGATAGAAAATCCGACACTTAACCATAAGCCGAGAACCTGACCCATAATATAATCAAATTACGAGATGCATTCACTTATAAATAATTATTCTAGGTATTTATTCGCCCTCACACGCGTTAAACATTTTAATGAATGAATAACCCGTTAAAATTTTATAACGCATTCCTCAAATAGGTATCGAAACGTATTAAACAATCTACATAAATACATTATTTTGTGTAAGCCAATATCCAATCAGTTGACAACAATGTTGTAATTTGGTACCCATTAATTTGGCCAGACGTAATTATCGGGACAATCGACTCTGTAAAAGGTGTTTTAAATCGATTCTCTACACTTCAGTTTAAATAATTATACAAGTTGAATTGAAGCTTTATTTAGGAATAGTATTTTGGGAAGGTTTATTTCTAAACCGATTGTTTCTTCGTCCATTGAATAAATCTGACTTTAAAATCCGAATTTAGTTTATTTTAGCTGCTTCTTAGTTATTCAAATATAATCTAGGTCAAAGTTGTTTAGGCAAGCATTTTGAGATAAATCTATACCAGTCTTAAAACCACCACTAAGAAAAAATCTCCTAAAGCTTACTATACGTTGATATACAAACGAAAAATACACAACAAAATATTAAAATACAGCGTCATAATACAGAAGACTGGCTCAATGCCACGTAGAATATCTCAAATATTATATTACCTTCCGCAAAATTCACCACGGACACAAGAAATAAAGATTTATTAATAAAACAGGATAAACATAATTAAATGAAGGACTTTGATTATTTTGTGCGATTTCTTTTTAATATATTTCCTCAATGAACTTCGGAACACAAAACTCAAAGAAATAGGTCTGCTCCCCGGCCCCTTATAATTAAAATTTCTCCGCAAGGTAAAATCGTTGGAACTTCGTGTCAACTCTCAAGTTTTTCATAATTAAAATTTGTTACGTGTTTGGCAATTCAAATTTATAGCACTTGTAATTCCACAACAGAAACTCTGCTATATAATTTTGTCGAAGTTTTGCATTGCTCCCAATACAGTCATTCTATTTGCAACTTTTATAAGGAGATGAGACCAAGTTTATATAAGACGGTTTAGAGAGAAAAGTAGGCTACTGCAATATTAACTTAGATGATTAGAAAAGCGGTTGTGTTATGATAAGGAGCTCAGGTAAATCTGCCAAGGAAAACATATCGAAGACATTAACACTAATTTCTTTTTGCGAGTTTTAAGTGGCTTTAGATCTAGAAAAACAGTCTTATGTAATGTGCATTTCATTTAAACGGTAATGATATCATATAAATTCCGGCTGCTTAATATTCGTAACCAAAGAATGCTTCAAAGTCATGCTAACAGACTCTTATTATAAGGAAAAAATATTTGTAATATTGATGACAAAACCTTCTCAATACAATCTAAAGACGATACACGTGTCCTATTCCAAGAATGAATGTCAAAATCACACGTGTTTGCGGCGATACTTTGTCCGAATTGTATCGGCCATAATTATAACAAACTAAACTATAAGGTTTCCGAGAACCGACGTATTATTATCGAGAGCCTTAATGTGAAGCTCAATAGTATCGCTCTTGAATGAATATGTTAAATGAGATTTCCTTCGTAAGGTTTTTTCTAATACGTGTCTCTTACTTGTGCAGCGTGGTTGACTCAAGGTGGCTCCCCCTAATACTTGGAGATGACCCTTGACGGTAGTTAGACTCCATTTTTGTAATAGATCGTTTCCCGCCGTGGGGTAGCAATGGGCTTAAATTGTTTATAGAAACTTATAAAACTGCTCTTAAAAGCCATCAAGTATTTCTCTCTATCTCTTTCAAGCTATTATATTCGCACTTTAATACACTTTCTATAACCATGAATGCCAACCCTCTTTAAGAAAAGCAACAAAATAATAGCACAATGTACATAAGACACACCTCTTCATTTCATGTGAAATCATTGACTGTATTTACAGTACCCGACATGATCAGCATAAAGCAAAATATATGAGGGTGCCGAATTCGATTGCCGTTCTAAAGGGTTCCCAGCAAAAAAATATTTGACTACCCCAAAAAAGATAACACGGGAAAAATTCCTGTATCTTTTTAAGATCGAGGAAAAGTTTTCATATTGAATTTAATAGTTTTCGTGTTATTGTATTATACAGGGACGGGAAATAGAAATTCTGTTACCGCTATTTGAATGGAAAGTTTCTTTGTGTTTTCTGTTGATTATTGACTGAGTGCTGTAAAACTGTTTTTGTTTTCTTGTTTCTTTTTATTTTCGTTTCAAATGTTCCGAAAAGATACTCAGTAATTTCTGCTGGTTTTTCTTCCCACAGTAGTAAGTCTTATTAATAACCTTTTCCTAACTACGTAGGTATATTCTGAATTAAGACTCTGATTAAAAATGTAAACAAGTAAGGTCATGATTTAGTTTCAGCTATTCTTAAACAGATCAAAACCACCTAAATACGATTTTAAATTATAATTGATCTTAAAATACATTTTCTTTATGTATTTAGAGGCGTCCGTTTAAATTTTACGCGGTTAAGTTATTGAAACTTTCCTATTAGAATCTCGAATACTTTGTACCGAGTTGGTTGGTACAATGGTTAAATTTAAGGGATTTATGTTAAAAGCTTTTGTTATCCTTGAAACCAAGTTACTGCTTATCGACTTGGCGTTAAATTTTAGTGGTTGTGCTTCATTCTTGAATGTTTCTGTTGGTATTTTGTGATACGAGTTAAGATGGCGATATTTTCTAATAGCGTAGGATAATTAATTGGTCTGTGTAATTACAATTATAAGTTGAATGCAAATTTAAAAGAAGTGTGAACTATTTGAATATGTAAATCAGTTTTTTTAGTTATACCATGAATCGTCTCAATCTATTCTATTTTTCAAAATTACCATTAAATAAACAGCAATAAACTATTCATCAGGTGTAAATTTAAAACTTCAGTAGTGAAAGTATCAGTAAATTATATTGTAAAAACCATTGTATTAAGCACAACTTGTTTCTTGTACTAAAATCAAACATTAAAAACATAATAATAATCCTCTCACGACTTACGCCCGCCTGGCGATTGGCGGGCGAAGACGCAAGTAAAACTAGTACGAACAATATTTCTATATTTACTGTTTGTTTCAGTACATTAATGTTAAGCATTAGCAATTTATACGATTGATACGAGTGTCCATTATATTTTACTGCAGTTTGCCTTTGGGTAGGACGTAGTCATAAGATACATTTTGATACATATTATTATGGACATTTCTCAGTTTTAAAGATAGCCCGTTAGGCGAGTTATGTGGACTATAAGTTTAAAACTCTCCCAAAAGTTTCTCCTAACTATAAATGTCATAGCAACCGCCTAGTAGTTAATACCTTACTTCTAAGTATTTTCTACTGTACGTAATTGTTACGTATATTCGGTGACACAGAAACTATGATACTAATTTAAATAAAACAAGGAGACCGTTCTAAAACCCATATTATATTATAGAAGTACGTTTAGGTAGCGCGATTCTCTACAGTTGGTATTGCGAGTATCGATCAACGTTTGATATTTAAAATGTACTGCAAAAATAGTTCTTATAGCGCCCCCGGAAGCGCTGATTAGTAGAACGATTCTGTAAAGTCGTTACTTTCGAGTATTGAGAGTGTGACAATAAGAATGTGCTGTCAAAATAGTACCCACGACGCCCGTTAGAGGCGCTGATCAGATTTTAATACAACATTTCTCGATAGCTAGCCGATAATCGATAGTTGTAGAGAATCGCTCTACACCCAGTTGACTCTAGTCGCAAAATAACTTATACAAAACATGCAACATAAACACTTCCATATATAAATATAATTTGTTTGGCTTAAACAATGAAGCGATTTGAATGTTAAATTACATTATAGTAGTATTTTGACTGAAACGTGTTCTCGAACAATGTTATATATCGTGAATCAATGAAGCGATATTTACTATAGTGCAAACGTGCTAAATCTAATACAAACAGATCATAATAATAAACAGCCGGTGTGTAATTATACGTTGGCTTCGTCCCCGCAGAGCCAGTGCAAACAGCTCGATATTAGCATATTATGAGCTCGATAAGGAACGCTGCATTAATTGTTATAGGTGGAAAGTTTGATTACTTGTTTATATTTGCATTTTTAGTACATAAAACAAAGTCTCGTCTTTCTGTCCTTTTAATTGTCCTATTAAACATCCTTGAATTCGATTGTTGTTTCATGCGCGACAGAATGTGTGTGTAAAGGTGGCTATAGTTAGGGCTAGCGCCGCTAACGGTCGGTGATATAAAAAGTGATTAATTCTTTTAAAAAACAAATATCAATAATAGTTTAAAAAGTTCTCAGCTGTCAAAAGTATAAAAAAATAATATAGCAGCAGACATAACAAGCATAGCAAGAATGAAATGAACATTCTTTCATCACGATGTTGTTTAAAAAATACTCAGCGTAATAATTACAATTCTTATTTATTTCCTCCTCGCTCGTGCGGAA
Source organism: Anticarsia gemmatalis (assembly GCF_050436995.1). Classification (NCBI taxonomy): domain Eukaryota; kingdom Metazoa; phylum Arthropoda; class Insecta; order Lepidoptera; family Erebidae; genus Anticarsia; species Anticarsia gemmatalis. The sequence goes on from NC_134755.1 coordinate 9,560,319, forward strand.
ATAACACGCTAATGTGATTTCATTAAGTCTTGTTCAATAAACTTATACCATAAATTGTATAAAAGTTGTTCGTTAACATATTTCATAGCGAACTCTTAATAAACGAAAGTATTCACAACTTTCCTCGGGGCTGTACTTAATAGCGTAAGTTTGTTATAATTAATATGCACTTATCGTTTTACTGCAGTTTTTATAACGAACAGGTTATTGTAAATTATTGTATAATTTTTATAGTCACTTTAGAACTATGTGGGAGACTTTATCTATTCTTCTTCCTATCGTATGGTTAGTGGTCTACCTCTTTGGAATAGGCATTTATTTCATTTGGGTAAAGCTTGATTTTATCCGCTGGCTAAACCGCATACTTAATTGTAGAACTAAGCAAACTATTTTTGTTACGATTGGCAATTAAGACGGATGTATACGTATGTCTACAAAAATTGTTACAGTTCACAAAAAATCTCTGGTTGTCCTCAAGTAATACAAATTGAATAGCCAACAAAGCTATAAATTGTATCAATTCACGAACCTCACTTTCAACCCTCAACAAAATTCTATTACACCTAAAACAGGAAATTCTCCTTTGAAATGATTACAGCAAAACTAGCGTCCGGCTATATCCGACCGGGAACTATGACAAATCAAATAATGCAAATACAAGTCCGTACCCATGTCACGTACCGTCGTGTCAAGCCGTAGAAGTGTGTTTAGTTGGTTCACAACGACGACAAATTTATGCAGAAATGTGCAAGGGTTAAGAAAGTGAAATTCTCAAGAGTACGTGACTCCCGCTCGGTACACTCAGCCGGCAATATTCAGTAAACAATGAAAAATTAAAGCCAAGGACCCCTTTAAAATTAAATGTAAACAAATCTTTTTAAAACGCTCAAGTTTTATGAAGGGAACAATATATTCTCGGTTGTGTGTTGTGATTTATTTTGTGTCACAAAAATGTGCTTATAAACGAAATTAAACGACGCCATTTTTTATTTTGCATGACTAAGAATAAGTACAACATGTAAATTTACACCGCTGTTCTTTGAGAGACAGAAAACATAGGTAAAGTTTTCTGCAGCCCGATTCTCTACAATCGGTGTTATCGAGTATCAAGAGTTTGACATTTAAAATGTACTAACAAAATAGTTCTTAGGGGGCCCGATAGAGGCGCTAAACAGATTTTTGTTTAAAATATATCGATAGCTAGCCGATTATCGGTAGTCGATAGTTGTAGAGAAGCGAGCTACTGATCACTCGCACAAAAAATGTTTGCTTTTAGCACTAAACACGTAATCATATAATTTCAAATACGCAACTAGAAAACTGGCACTAAAAGTCACAAAAAAGCAACTTTAATCCCATCAAAAGCAGGGTTTCCTTTGAATTTGCAGCTGTAAAAAGGAAATCCTAGAACATACGTCGTAGTTTCTTGGTACGGAGTGTACCGCACATTACTCGCGCACTGACGGTACGTAATTCACTCAGCGACTGTAACGAGTACTTTTCAGTCCAAGGACCCGTTAAATTAATTAAACGAAATGCAAAGGATTATTCTAGAAGAGCTGCACTGTCATAATCTTGGTGTTGCGACTGCTCATACGTGACTTAACAACGAATTCATTTCTTAATTAAATGTTCACAGATATTTTATTTTATGTTTACGACTTCATTTACTTCGGGTACTTGTTTAAGTACTTGTTTTAAGATCAGAGTCAGAATTTCATATATCTACCTGCATTGCGGTTTCCTTCGATTGTGGGGCTAAAGATCCCAGATGAAAAGATCTGTAACTCGATTCTGTACAATCGGTACTTTCGAGTATCGAGAGTTTGATTTGACATTAAAAACGTACTGCATAAATAGTGTTTACCTCGAACACGCATTTTACCTTAAAATGCCTAACGTTTCGGCGCAGGTTGCACTCGCCGTGGTCCCAGGCAGACTCAGTCTGCCTGGGACCACGGCGCCGAAACGTTAGGCATTTTAAGGTAAAATGCGTGTTCGCGTTAATTCCCGTATTCTATTATACATTAAACATGCAACGCGAGAGTTTAAAAGTTATGATAGTGTTTACCTCGCCCGCTAGAGGCGCATAACCGATTGTGATTAATTTGTTTTCGATAGCTAGCCGGTTGCCAGTCGATAGATTGAATACAGAGGATAAAAATTTATAAAATAATAAATAATTAATAGCATATGAAATAACAACCTCGTATGACACAATGTATTTGTCGTATTCTGATGGAACTATAAACAAAGTGCAAGCTTACATCAAACTTGTTGAGACAAGTTTTTGACCTATCGCACCTCTGTGTGAATCATAATCCGCAAACTTTATAACAACGAACTCATCGACATCAACATTGTTTTACGTCCAAAGGGACAAAGATAAAGCAAGTTTTCTACATACTTACGACTTTTTAATTTTGAACCAAAATTAAAGTGAGAGTCTCACAGCACAGTTTTGTATAAATTTGATTAAACAACCAAAGCGACATTGACCATTGTTTGTAAGAATTTAAGATCAATCCAGTACTCGTGTGGGTGTACACATACAAACATACTGAGGTATTTAATTGCAGTGATTAATAAACCAATTATATGCGTAAATATCATGTTTTAAACGACATATTTATATCTGAAATTATTCAACACGAAGTTACAAAACCAATTTAAATGCCTTTAAAATTCCAATCTCATTCCGCGAACATTAAAATGTTTCTGATCGAAACAAGCCACAATAACATTTATCTGAAACCGTGAAACATAACCGTAATTTGTACAAACTTTTAAACAGACAAATGATTGTAATTCACGTTGAAGTTTTCGAAACGTGATGAAATATAAATGTACAAAATTGTGAAGTTCTTCGGCACTCGTCCCTTCACAGGATCAGCCTGAAAGGGTTTAAGTGTTACGGGAGCAAGCATTTTAGCTTTTGGATTACGGCGGCTCCACTGTATAATTTTGTTTTGGTATTCTTTAGTATTTTGGTTATGGATGTGCAAAATTAAATCATAATACCGAAGATGGAAACATTTAGATATATAAGTGGTTACCAAAACGACTTATATATTCTTTAAAGCATTATTGTTGTAGTTCTGGTTAGTAATTAACTGCCATTTGCATCAATAATCAATTAAAGTTACGCGTCTTATGGGTTAGAATCGTACCGTACGGAGCGTACTTGCCACTTGTTACTTTGCATTAATTTCTATGACTCTAAAATGCCAATCCAGTGGAAGCAGTGCTATAAAAACTAATACAAACCGTCAAGTCAGTATGCTCGGATTCGGGCGCAGTGGACGCACAGCTTTATTGAAAGTATAAGAAGATGCATATTCTGAAAATTATTACATACATATACCTCGAAAATTTATCATATATTATTTTTATATCTTAACTTACTGTATAAAAACATCAATAAGAACATCCACCACAAAATGACGTGACGTGAATATCCCTCTGAATGATGCATCGCATTGCTAAAGAAGATGGTTTGGCGAAAAAAGATAAAACGTCTTAATACCCGTAGGTCCTTTTATGTGACCCAACGGTAGTAAAGTTGTGGCCTTGTCACTCACTTGTCTGGGCCAGCCCGACACTGTATTAGCATGTAAATTGATGGCCCAACGATTTATAGACTTTTATGCCCTCCTTTTTAAGGACTTTGGACTGACCGAGTTTATTATTGGTTTCTTGTTTTGTTTTGGGTACGAATGGTTGGGTATTTTTATTTATTTTGAAGGCACAATTTAATATAATATTATAGTATATCATGACAGTTTCAAATTGGCATTATTTGTAGTGTACTTGATTATAATGTGTTTCCAATTGTTTGTTTCGTCTTGATAAGCAGAACTTACCCCTTTGAAAACCCTTTTTGATCGATCGAATAAACATGAAAATCTGCTAATGTCAAAATATTCGGGAGAATGAAATATTATATTCAAAAATGCCTCATTCCTTTTATGAATCAACACTTCGTTACATTTTACCTATACAAGCCAGAGATGATACGCATTCGGCAGACGAAGTTTCGAGAATCACCAAAAGTCATAGACCTCTTAACGTTATAAGGAATTCTAACTAATACTAAATCTTTAAGAAATACTAAGATTTTTTACTGTTATTATCTTACATGTCATGTATTGTATAAGGTAGTGTTACGTATCAGCCATGTTTTTAAGTCTACGTCGTACCAGCGGATATTGTCTTCACCGCATGAGTGGCATACATCAGGCCCGCCAGGAAATTGTTACCATTTTCCAATACCTCCACTAGATGCCTGCGGAAGAATGTTTTTTAGTCTTACTTTGTTATTCTAGAAAAATCTTTGAGAGATTTTTTTTAGTAAGTAACATGGAAACAGTTATTGATTGGTTTTTGGAGCTTATTATTAGGTAAATGATTTTGGTTATTGTATATACGATGACCAAAATCATTGCGAACTTTTGATATAACTGTGCAATAATTCTTTTTCGTGTCCAAATATTCAATCACCCACTCCAGCTTACTGCAGCGCAATTATATGCAGTCTGTACTGTCGACTATCGAGGGTTTGACATTTAAAATGTACTGCAAATATAGTTCCAAGGGCGCCCCGTGGAAGCTCTGATTAGATTTTCAAACAAAAATTTTCATTTGCTAGCCGGCTATCGATAGACGATAGTAGTAGATAATCACCTCACTGACCATAGTCTTGCGTTCCACTAAAACAGTATTGACTGAAAACGTGAAATAGCTCAATTTGGAAACGGAGATCGAGAGTATTGTCCATAACACAACTAATAAGTTTGACAAGTCACGTCTTAAAATGTCCGAGCGGATATTGTTCACCTTGCGGTGGAGCCATCAGTGTTGGCCAGGAAATTGCCAATGTTGGTACAAGCTCCTTCAAAAAACAACCTCCCGTGCCCTCCCAAAGGAAATGAGTCCAATTTGCGCCGCCACGGATTAGTTTGGACGGTGATGCAATTTTAGATGTGATTACGCGACAAATGTTCACAAAAATATGATGTCTATTTTAAGATTGGATGAGGTCTGTTAATGCGATTGCTGCGAAGGTCAGTTTTGTTTTTGCATATTTAATTTGTGAATGTTTTATGAGATGTAATTCTATGTCTACGTATATAGAGTTAAATGTTTTAGCTGTTGATTCGAATATTTATGGCCCTTAAACTATAAGTTATAGTATCTATAGCTTAATAATTATGTGATGTTATTTTTGGCTAGTTAATTTAATGAAGCTAATCTCTTAGAACTACGACTACTATAAGTAACAACAACGTGACTGTAATAACAAATAAAAAAAACCTCATACCCAAATGAAATGTATGATACTTTGAAAAAGCCGTTATTTAAATATTTAAATCCTTTTGTTTTTATAACTTTTAATACACGAATATTTAACGACCATATTTACAAAATAATTAAGCTCGATGCAGGCAATAATATATCACATAGTGAGCTCAAAGAATGCAATAATGCAGAAATAATTACGGCACGGCCGTCCTTCGAACCTTTATGCGTTCCGACAGCTTATCACAGAACCGACGGGCAAATAAGCTCACAATATAACAATGTAAAGGCAGAACATGCTGATTATTATAATGTAGGTAGTACATACAATATATAAGATATTTTTGACTTCATGTTTGTATTTTTTTGTGGACATTTCGCCACTATCACAATGTTTCCACGACTTTCTTGAATAATATTTGCGTTATAATCACGACTAGGGCTGCCGCTGTGGCGCGGTCGGTAGTGTATCTGACTGCTGATCACTAGATCACTGGTTCGATTTCCAGGTCGAGCAAAGTGCTGTTTTTTATAATTTATTTTGGAATTTGCTAAACGTGACCGGTAAATGACTATGGGCTTGTCCCCTGTGATAACATGGAACTAACTTCACAATACATGGGTGCATTTCAAACACCTTTGCCTAAACTTTCTAATACGACAGGCGTGATATTTGTATGTACATAATAATATGTACGGTTTGTAATTATCCGTATTAAGTATGGATGTAAATTTTACTTATTCCCATCTGGCCTCTTTGCGCTTGTTAAATAGGTGGTGGTAGTCACAGCGGCGTCTACCACCCCGGTGGTCAATGACACTTATTTAAGTTATGTACATATTATTATGTGTATCAGTTTTTGAGATACAATAAAAACAGTCTTTATTCTGTGAGTTTAGGTATAAAATGTATACCTTAGGCTTGTAGGATCTAACAAGGCATTAGTAAACAAACAACATTATGTAAGAAAACCTAATCCATTATTTATTATCTGAAAAATAAAGCTAATATTTTCTATACATATTTACTTTATCCAGATCCTTGTCATATTATATACGACACAATTCGCCAAACAAATTACTTCCAAGCCGATTACGTATCATTATTTTTCTATTTCGTTCCCTAACTAGCTTTCGTTCGTGACTTTACCGCGCTTTTTTCAAGTTAATAAATCAGGATATACGATTTTTCGTGCAAACTTCTACCTTATTTAGGCCCACAAATTTATTCCAAATACAGAAGTGAAATTATCTCTATTATATCGCAGTTAACCGGGGAGCCTGTATGATAAAATGTGTACAAGTGAATGAAGTAAGGTATGTTCGTATCGTACCAAGTGGCGTTCTTTTGTCTCAACCTAACTATATGGGAAAAAAGAGTAATTCTTAGTTTCTTAAAAGTTATTAATACGCAGAAGCGCAAGCTCTAGTTAGTTTATAACCAGTAGACTGGGTGTGAGTTGGCCAAACACCAAAATAAATCATATGTTTCCATTTTTTATCCATAAATTATATTATCGGCAGTATCTATATCAATTTACGTATTTTGTACACCCAAATGCGATGATTCAAATACCCATATACCTTAACAAAATAAACCTTATAGGGGGCCCATTTCGTAGCTTATAAACTAATGTAATATACTAGGGGTGGCGATGTCCCCTAAAAACATATTTTACCCCTTGTTACCTTTTAGAGGTCGGATTTCCATTACTAGACATAAATGGCGTAGGCAGAAAAGCAATATAGAAATTGAAATTCATGTTTCAGAGGGTCTTAGAGCTGATAAGAGGTTTGGGAAGGCTTTATTATGAAACAGAAGTTGTACAAATTAATCTTACATGTTCGTACCGGAGAGGTCAGGTACGTAATATTATGACAAAAAGGTTTGAATGTGGAGTAACTCGCTCTAGAACTTTAAAAGGTGTGTACCTAAAATATATAAAAAGTGAAAATATGTAATTATATGAAATCAGAACGCCGAAAATCCTGTTTTTTCGTTTTGGATAACATTTTATTTAGCGGGATAATGTAATTGTAAAATAATAATAATGACAATTTAATAAATAGCCCATTTAAAATGTTTATAACCTTGTAATAAAAATTATGGTCTTTGTAAAATCCAGGTCATATTACCTCACACAACTCCAATCTGTTATATTAGACATATTCGCGAACCCTTTTCGCACATAAATTTGCTACACTATATAAAATTACCTCTATTTCATAGTTTATCTAACAGAAACTAGAGCCTAATTAAAATCTTACAACAAAAGGTAAAATTGGGCGAAACAGTCTATCATATCTCACACGAGATTCTCTCTTGGGCATAGCTTTTACCAGGTAAAGTTGACCTGTGAAAATATTTGGACGTAGTTGAAAATGTATAGGGTGTGAGAGGTCAAGTTTTTTTGGTGGTCTACTCGATAGGTCTTGTAAGCCAGTAGGGCTTTGGAGATCCAACGATCCCGCGGGGCTCAAGCCGCCGTCAACATAAACAAAATGCTGTTATTGCTTGCTTATCTCGGGGAAAAATATTGGACATTGCTTTCGAGGTTTCATTTTCATTTATCGACATAGCTATGGTCATGTACACGTGTAAGAAATAGTGTTATGTGTATTGTAAATGAAAGGCTTTAGCGAATCCATTTTGAGAAAGGTTAAATACGTGTATTTACATTTTAGCGAAATATGATAATGGATTCTAAGAAAGTATGGAGTGGCAAGAGAAACTGCGCTGATTGATGAAGTAATTTGGTTTTGTAAATCAAAATATTCGCTGGGTGTTCGACTATCGGCTAGTTTTCATAACTTATTAACTTAATAATGATAGGCTTATTATAAAAGGGATTATGAGAGCATGTGAAAAAATACTAATGTCCTATAATCAAGTTAATAAATTCATAAATAAATTGAAATTTCCTGGAAAACAAAAAGCAACGTACTTTCAATATTTTTGCTATATATCCAAATACACAGCCTTTTAGCAGTATTACTTTACGTAAGAAGAACAGGCGCTTTGTGCGAAACTGATATTCAGCTTCCAGTCAGACTAAAACACGACTTCAATACACTTAATAATAGAAGGGTCTGAAAAGAACCAAGATCAATTTTATACAACGTAGGTACCTTGAGTAAGGAATGGTAGAGCAATGTTGTTTAGAAGTGACCTGCTTTCAAAACCGTTGTAGGAATTCCTTTTAATTTCTATTCCAATGAATTTTCTAAAACCTAAATAAACGTTAAAATTTTAACCTTCTCTTTTTAGCAAAAAAGAAAAATGTTTAGAAAAGTTTTATGTACATCGAGGAGAGTAAATGAAATATTTTTAATAAGTTTCCAGTGAAAAGGCACCGTAAGTAAGTTTTCTTGTTCCCTCTGACGACGTAGAAGCATTGCAAAAACTAGGAACCCGACTCCTTGTAAAGCCTCGAGCACACTCAGAAGCTATTCAACGCCCGACTTATTAGTTCACTGTATAAAACTCAATCTTGCCTCCGTTCTCAAGACAATCTTCTTCAAATGTGATAGTAAATCCATTCCAATTTTCGTTGAAGCGATAAATAAATACAAACCTTTTTCATGAACAAAATAGAATAACTTATTTGAGAAAAAGATGTTGGCGAAGTTGCCCAATTTTGTCCGAACTGGCTAATACCCTCAATGTAGCGACGCCTTAATATCGGGAAGAAAATTAAATTATCTACGAAATACGTTTTCCGTGGACTTTTCAGGCGTGTTTTCTTTATATTTGATGGAAGTTGCACGAAGAAGAAAATCGATAATGGACGGTGGGGCTAACGCCTTTTCCTCCTTGATTTAATGCAATGAATTTGTTGGGATGTTTCTCGTTTCAATTATATTAGTACTGTCAGCTAGTGGTGAAAATCGTCGCCTTTTATTTTATTGGCTGGAAAATACGACTTCGGTGAGTTCGAAGTACAAAATTACTGAAGATGTACAGTTTTGTTAATTTTACAAAGATACGAAAGATGTTTAGATTTCACGTAAAATACATCTAATTTATTTGAAGTTTAATGATGTTCTATATAATAACTAACATAAGATAAAAGAAACTGAAGCTTAACTGCAGTGTGATAAAAAATGATTTTGTTTAAGCGCAAAATAATCAGCAATTTAATGAAAATTTTAATACAGCACGATATCAATTTGTTAATGTATTTTATCGGGTCAGCAGACAATTTGACCTCGATCACAATAAGGGTCAATGGCCATATAATTATGCATTCAACTCAACTGTGCTCTTGGCTTGCATAATAAATTTAATGAAAATTTAGGTGCATATCAATAGACTATTTTTATGTATTTTGTATTACTTTATGTATCAGTAGCTCGATTCTTTACAATCGGTACGAGTATCGACAGTTTGACATTAAAATGTACGGCAAATATAGTTCCTACGGCACTCACTAGAAGCGCTGGACAGATATTGATACAAGATTTCTCGATAGCTAGAAGGCTGTCTATAATCGCGCTTCAGACTAATAACACTGTCCCACTGGTGGGCAACGGGCAAGAGTCTCCTCCAAAACCATGAAGGAACCTTAAAAACATATATGTATGAATTTAATCTGTAAAACTGACCCTTTGTGTCTTTTATTGGTCAAATCTTCCTCCTTTAACTTTTATAGCACTTTATAAAACAGAAAAATTGTAAAGACTTTAAATAACAGCAAAAAGTTGAAATCATGACGATAGAGACGCATTCCAGGAATAAAATTCCATTACTTTCTTAACCTGAAGTCGTATTATTAAGGCTCCCTTCAATTTCAGTTGCTTTCTACTTCACTTCATCGACTTCAGTCATGTTCATGCACTTACTAGGAAATAACTGAAAAACGACGCTGTTGTTTTGCTTTAAATTATTTTAAAATAGTGATTTTTCATGCTTCAATGCATCTTAAAATACTTTATTATATTCGCTGACCCAAAATAATTTACGTCCTTTTTTATTGGTTTTCAGTGCAATGCGACATTAAATTTTATGAACAAGATTATATTTTTATCTTTTATTATAAATTATATTATATTACACTAATCACAGGCACATAGTTATCTCATTCCGTAGTGCTTATTTTTAGGAAATTTAAACACAAAAACAGACGTAACACAATCAGTATCATTAAAAAAAATCTAATACCCAATCGCCTTGCACACCCCTTGCTGCACGCCAACTGTTATTTCGTGTTTAATAAATTAAAACTGGCATACCAAATCATTATTATTATTCGCGTCACAATTCCACACAATAATACAATAAACTTTAACAAATTAATTAGCATCAATTTTCTATCGTTTCCATTGTGCAGTCGACAATGATGACGTCACAATGTGTCAAGATCTGATGAAAACGCTCTTTGCTTTTATAAGTTTTTTTGAAAGTCAAAAGTGATCAGGGTATTTTTTCTCAGTCTTTATTGAGGAAGTGGATTCCGGGAAGTATTGGAAATGTACAAAAGATAATTACCTTATTCTCGTAATTTGCTTTGTAATATGAAGCAATTTTAAATAAGCCGGAATTTAAAAATGTTATCCCAAATTCAAGGTAACTGGTGTTTGTCGTAAATGTATAAACTCCACGAGATCCACGTGCGAAACGATTTTCGAAAAACGTGTATGGACACCTGTTTACTTCATAATATATAGTGTCAAGTGTTCATAATACAATATGAAAGAAAACAAAACTACACACACTTTAGTATGAAGTAAAAAAAACTCAACAGTCTCATATTCGACAAATACTAAAAAGTTATGGCGCCGCCACTACAACATTACTACGAGAAATTGCTATGCGGTTACGGCGCTACGAAGCCTCTACGAGCTACGAAAAAAAAGGTCCACTCGTTCGTGAAATGCGAATACGTAGCGTTACTTTCAAATATTCCTACCTAAAAAGTAACAATGAAAATTCCGACTGATTTATTAAAGTAACCTCACTGTAGATATTCTGAGGTCGAATGTTGAAAACACGTAGACCCGCATAGCGGAAATTTTGCTCACCAAACGGCGGTCCCCACTTTGCGTGTATACTGTATGTATAATAAGACCGAGTAAATGACAATTTGAATTTCAAAAGTAGGTAGATAAGTTAAGCTCCGCGTGACTTGCGCATTTCACACCGGTCTTCGCGAGCTTGCCGGCGTTGACGTTGACGTGTGTTCAGTATCCTCCGTTGCGCCGTGGGGGGCGGTCGTGCTGCTCCGGAAATTTACGAGCCTGACGTGTTAGTTCGACCGTTCATTATATAACCGAGTGCTGTTTGTTTTGTGAGCCGACCCTGTTGTGAACTACGGATGTATTGAACTTTACAAAGGTAATTTTCTTGAATTTATTTCGTTTGAATAATTGATGAGAAAATTGTTTAAATAATTTTGCTTATAAATAATTATTATATTAAAAGTTTTGTAAAAAATTAAATGTTTTGTACGTGGTTTGGTCGGTGTTTCGTCGTTTAAGTGAGTGTGTATACAGTTATAAGTTGGTAGGTGGGGTTTAAAGCTCTCGTAAATAATGCAGGGATCCTTTCCGCCCGTAAACCTTGTGTCCAGGGACGATGACGTGTTGCAGTACATATAAACGTTTATCTTGTGAGTGTTGTGCCTGAATATATAAATGAAATACTGAGTTTTTGACTTACTTTATTCAGTATTAAAAATAAATTTCAGTTTATTCAAAATAATCCACATGATCTTAGATATTTATATGCTTTGCAAGAACGTGCTTGAATTTGTGGTGGTGCTGAATAATGTCTGAGATACGTAATTATTACTTAGACCCTATTTTAGGTAAATAAAACTCTTCTAAAAATATGAAATAAAATTAAAAAAAAAACTAAATATTTGCGAAAAACTAAAAAAAACAGCGCTTTGTAGCAATATTTTAGGTTTAAGTATATTTTTTAGAACATCAGAAATCTTAGAGTAAATTTTAATAAAATAAATCGTTTAGTAAAAGTCCATTTACCGTGTTGTGCGTCTGGACATCTGTCTTACGCCGTCGGTGTCACGAAAACAGATTTTCTTCAAATCCGGTGCGCTATCGAATAGAACGAATCCAATAATATTTACATTTCCCCCGGCACGGGAGTGACTTAGTAATGTTGCCCAAATAGAAAAACTCCCAACATTTTATTTATTGACAATAAAATACACACAAATATTCCAATCTATTCTTTTTGTTGTATATTCAAATTTCAAATATTCGCCTCTCTTGGGAACATAATCGTGAAATTTCATATTTTTCTTTTATTCTACTTCGCGTTTCTTTTTATTTGATGTTTGGAAATAGGTTACGATTGTCACTTCTGTGAGTTTCTTGTTTGAAAGTAAAAATAGGCATATCTTCCAATTGTTTGGGACAGTAGGTATTGTATATTATTATTATACAATCTATATTTATTGGAGACAGTTCTTTTATTGTCTGGCGTCTATGCTATTATGAAACTGGTAGTTCTTCGTTCAAATTAGACTTTTATTAGAGCGCCCATACGAATATTAGATTGTAATAGAAAGACTCGATATTTTATTACCTGCTTTTAATAAGTAAACGACTAAGTTTCTTTCAAATGCTTAAGTTAGTAATTACAAAATTTTTGTAAGAGCCAACTATACGCGAGGAATCATTTCTACAGATATTTTAATGAAATTCTTTAAAATTAAGAGTATATAAATATAATATGCAGGAAGAATCTGCACTAAATAGAAATACCAACCATTTACGTATTACTGATTCATGGTCCTAAGCTCACTAAAATTATACGTTTGCGACTGTACTACTATAGAATCTGATGGTGAATAATACATAACCATACTCTATGTAATATTTAGCTTCTCTCTACCTTAAACTCATGCCTTATATTATATATGTACATACATGTCTATATTCCACAAATGGAACACATTGAAAAGTCTTCACACTCAAACATGGTACCAACAGACAATGCTACGCCGACAAATAAGTATGAATATTACGAAAATAAAGAATATATTCCGAGTTGTACAGTCACGAGCAGAAATAGGTATGCCTGTCATATTTCCAATCACATTGTTGTCTATAAAATATAAGAAATAATTGTCATTAATTATAGAAGACTACTAAAGTATACCCGTCATTTTGATGAATACAGACGCATCAGAAAGGCGGGTATACAATAGTATAGTATATGGGTATAGTTTTTTTGAATTACTATTATTTCGGATGCATACAGACCCCATCAAAATGGCGAATATACTTTGAAGATTGTTCTTAATATCGCAGTTCGTTGGCTTAAAAATAATTTGACAGTCACAGGCAATTTAAGACGACAATTAGATTGCCGTTTTCCGTCTTAACAATAGCTTTGAAGATGTGTATGTATGCTACTTTTTGCTAGTGACTGTACTTTTTTTCTCAAATTAATATTCTAGCGACATACAAAATTGTATTTTATAGAGCATACATTTGTAAAGTTCAAATTACTCGACGATGTGTTTAAGTCACGTCTCGAACTCCCGTTACGAACGTTTTTATTGTTATGTAAAGTTCATATTTCATTGTTGCGTGTGAAATGTGAAAATCAATGATGCTGAAAAGTGTTAAGAATTTGTCATTTTTGTTTCACTGTTTCCAAGTCAATTTTCGATGTAGGTACTATAAAGCTTTAGTCAAAAATAGGCATAATGTGAAAGTGTGATGAAATCGTGGAAAACTAATCGACTGAATGGGTTTTAAAAGTGATTACTTGTTCGGTTTTCTGATCGCTGAAATCTTCGGCTAATGGATAGTGCTGCTACGATTGCGTTAAGCATTGTGGTACTACCAATTTGATGTTAAGTTGTATTAGTATGCTGCGTGGAATAGTGTTCTTAGAGCCAGTTTCACAGTTTATATGAATATGTGTCAAGTAACCTATTTTTTAAATAAAGTGACCGTTAGCTAGAAATGAAAACCACTGTCACAATTTCATCTGATATAGATATTTAGAGGTAGTGAAACAGTGCCTGAGTTTGCTATCGTAAATTGTGATTGTAGATACGTGTTAGTTCTTAGTTTGAGTGAATCATTTAACATTTTTGTTTAAAGTGCAATATGGTTTTTGATAATTTTACGTAAAACGATACTAAATGAATGTTTTATTAAAAATAAAAATATTTCATTAATAAAATAATAATTTGATGATCTTTTTGGACCCGATCGAGGCTAGGAAAAAACCATTATACTTTCTCCTTTTTTAAGCCGGTTAATTATGCATAATCGGTGACATATTAACATTATATCTGTACTTTAATATGATAACTTAAAACTGTATATTCCCAGTGAAATCAACTCAAAAGTCACAGTAGATGAAATAACAAAGTTATTTGAATAATCTAATTCATAACAGCGCGCGAGTATGACGCGTATTGATCTTGAATTCCAACGAAATGTATTTTCCAGTTTCAAACACTGAGGCAGTACTTGAAATGTGATTTGATAACATATACTTGAAATTATTGAGCTGAGTTAGACTAATATTAGCGTAATACATAGCAATGATAGTTAAGTACAATTAAGCATTCGCTTTCTTGGCATTTGATCTTTGGTGTTAGCTGAGCTAAGGTTCTAAACCTAGCCAATGTCTTTAAAAATTGATAATGGAAAAGATTTTTTTCTTGGTATTTTTATCAGTTAAGGAAAATATCGTAAGGAAAAAACGTATGTCTGATAATAAAGTATTTAGACGGTAATTAAAGGAATGTAAAGTCCCGACTGGCATGGTTAGATTAGTGGACTCAAGGCTTTGCTATTCTCTTACTTCATAAAGAGTTATACCTAGCAGTGAGACATGGTGTTGGCTATCTA
The DNA here is from genome assembly GCF_050436995.1 of Anticarsia gemmatalis. Classification (NCBI taxonomy): domain Eukaryota; kingdom Metazoa; phylum Arthropoda; class Insecta; order Lepidoptera; family Erebidae; genus Anticarsia; species Anticarsia gemmatalis. Next base: position 9,575,457 of record NC_134755.1, read on the forward strand.
CAAAAGCCATTACTTAATATTGATGTTCACTTAAAATTATACCTTCACCTTTAATAATACGATTTATTTTTATAAATAGTTTGTAGTGATCTCCTAACGATTAATGTACAAACTCATTTCACATCATTGCACGTCGTTGCACGTCGAGTTTACTCAGAATTTAATTAAACATAGCTTGTTTATCTAACGTCAACTATCTAAAACGCTTTTCATTTATGCGTCTAACCTAACTAGGAATAGTTTTTCTATTAGAGTATCAAATAGTAATGGGAAAATTAATAGAAATAAGTGTATAAATTTGGATAAAATTATATCATATAATATTTTTCGTTCACATTTGCGTTGTTTGAAGTAAAAATCTTTATCCGCACCTACACAATAACAAATAAGAATGTATACTACAATATTAGTTTAATTGCCGTAATGTAAATTACGGCAATTAAACTAATTTTTAAACTTAAGAATTATTCACTCTTGTTATTATCTGTATTACTATAAACTTACGTTATAATTTGTTCAACTGTTATAGCATTAGGTAAAATACTCACTCGTTCACTTACCTATTTTTTAAATTTTCGCTACTGTACCTCGATTCTGTACATTCGATACTAACGTCACGCTATCGAATACCATACATTCCTATCGAGCTACTCGTTAGGAAACTGGCAGCAATCCGGCAGAGAATCGCGAGCTATCGAGTATCGAAAACTTGACATTTAAAGTGAGAAAAAGATTCGTTCTGAAAATTTGTTCTTTAAATAAAATTTTATTGGTAATAATTGTGTATAAACTAATTTTAAATATATTATATAGTGGATAAAAAATAATCATGAAAGGTATAATATCTCATAAATAATAATTATAGTCTACTTTAAACGGTATTAGTAAAAATAAATCAATAATATAAAAATATCATAGTTAATGTTGTTCAACGAAACATTATCAACACAAAAAAAGAATCAGCGTCTTTTTTTTTCTTCGTTGAAGCAGGCAAAGGAGACAATACCTTTTCAGCCTTGTTGGCCTCGTCTTCCTAAAATTATCTAATATAGAATATTTAAATAATTTATGAAAATTAAAAATGGAAAGAATTATTATTTTATTTCGAAATTCGAATTTCGAATTGCAGATAAGTGCGCTCCAGCAAAAAAAAAATATTTAATTTTATTTTATTTTAATGTTTGATGGAAAATGGCGCCATTGAAGAACATAGTACTTGCAAAAATCCGCTGGGGGCGCTGATCAATTTTTCATACAAAATTTTTCGATAACGAGTCGATAGTCGATACTCGATAGATGTACAGAATCGCGGTACTGTTCTATTATATTAATAGAATCTCATAGTTTCACAAAGACATAGACATAGACATAGACATAGTAAATCTCTATAAAATAGTAAATATACTTGCCCACACGTAACTAATCTGGTTACAAGTAACGCGGGCTCTTATTGGCTTGATTGAGGCCTATAATGATAATAATACATTTAACTAGCCGACAGCCGCGAGGTAATATATTGGTAATATTGGATTACCCGCCTTGATTGCATTACTGTAAGCGGAATACAGATACAATTATAATGGCCACTTAGTGACGTCATGATGTAATAGTTTTAAGCCCGGTTTAAGTGGTAATATTGATTTGTTAAAGTTCTAGCAGACTACTGTCCATAACATTTTGATGTGTAATTTTGTTTTCTTTTAAAAATCAATCCACTTATTAGTACTGCATTGTGTGTAAATGGCTAATAAAGGTGAGTTAATTACTTTTTAATTGTATGTTTTTCGAGATTTTTGGTCACCAAAATAATAATGTACCAAAACTAGAGTCATGTAAAAAAAAATTGAAATACTAGGGGCTTTAATTAAACACATTCTGTTCTATTGATGTATGTACGTTTTATTCAGAAATAGTAAAGGATTTTTCACTCTACTTTTGCTACTTGTCGTAGAAAACGAACATCAGACCGCTTTATCATTACATCCTTCGATAAATTTATATTCCAAGGTTATTCAATTCGTAATTATATTTTGACAGCAAAAATGACAATGAATTCTTCGTAAATTCAAGAACCGTTCCCCATTTCACGCTAAGCATACTTACTCAGATATACCTTCATTACATTACTGAAAATATATTTGATCCAAGCGCCGAGGGAAAGAGATGTGAAATGATTTTGACGTGCAAATTGAATTATATCCTCATTTGGTTGAGTGCCTCCCCTATGCTGTTTTGCATGCCATGAATGTGTAATCGCCGTTATAATACCAAATAATTGTATGAAATATTAAAGGAATTCTGAATTAAGACTCGAATATTCAATTTACACGGCTATATCTTTTCTGCAATTAAATTTGTTAATTGTTGAGTCATTATTTTGTGTAAGAAATCATTACGCCTAGGCAATTATGCATAAAACGACACGTTCCTCAAGCTAATATGTTATTTTCAACATTACTGTATAGAGTATCGGCTACAAGGCAAACATGAAAATTATTCATCAAAGAAAGATTTACCCTGGAAAACATATTTTTTTCAATGAGACGAATCACTTTTTGAAGTCATATTACCACCAGCCAATAATTCCAGCTCATTACCGTCCATACAACGCGCAGAGTATAACCAGGCAACGCGGCGCAAAGGAGGTCTATTTTGCTACGTTCTCTCGTACAGCGATGACGCAACACACTTTATTGAATCAAAAATCAGAGCACATTGTAAAATAACAGCATCCTTTCAATACACGTTTAATACAGATGCATTTACATGCAGAAGGGCGGCAGATGGTAATGCCAACATTTGCATATTTTAATATTAACATGAAAGGTTGCCAACATCCCGCTTTTCCAAATTACGTATTTGGCATATTTGAAATATTCAACGGCCGGCAGAGGGCGTGTTGTAGCCGTTTTTAACCGCACCAAAATAAAGATAACATTTTGTTTTACTTGCTGTTAATTTTTAGAGGGTATTTAGATGATAAAGAGGGAATAAGCCTGTCTCGGTGGGAGAATTGACGGTTCTATATTTAACAAAGTGGTTCAATTTACAAAAAAATATGGCTTTGATTCTCACAAAGGCAGATATTTTAATATTTCACAATCAGGTAAAATTGGTTTGGCTTTAAATGCTTTGTCATTGGTCACTCTGGAATTGCAGTTCGGTATGCTGCATACTGAACTTCACTGATTATTATTTATTTTATTGATCTTATAACAAAGATATTTACTTACGTTATGTTACTAGACAAATCAAAAGCTCCTCATATTATCTGTTTAAATATTTATACTTTTAGTACAGGCGTGACCTTACAACAAAAAAGTGGTTACAAATCAAATCATAGGCTCCCTATATGTTCTGTTCAAAGACCTTTGGATTTAGGTATCTTCGGATATTCTGTTACAAAAATGTCAGTAGCACCGTAGAGGTCGGTATAAGGCTCGCCCACTGCTGCTTGTTTCCCCGAAGGTATAAGCATAGTTTTCTGACTCCCACATGTTGTCAAATATGTTTCCAGTCTCCAGTAATAGGGAGGTTAGTTTATTGCCATTTTACTTGTTGTTACAGTGTAATGATTACGTGTATTGGAAAATAAAATATATTGATGTCACGCTACTGGATCATTGAGATACATAACGCTGTCCAAGTGTGAGTTAGGGACATTGTGCATTGTTTTAAAAATTGTGACTATATTTGTAATTTTGACAATGTTACTGTTATCTTTAAAACGATTATATTACATGGCACAATTTTACTATTTTTTACAAGTAAAAAGACCCTAGGCATTTTACACACATTAATTATTCATTACCACATTACCACGAATAGATTTTTTTAATAAAATAACCACGTTTTTGTGAAATGTTTGGTACATAAATAGTAACTCCGTTAATGACGTAACACACAAGCTATCAAACTGAAACTAGTTTCACTTAAAACTTTCATTTGAGTTAAGGAACTATTTGGAGAACAGAAATAGGCTAGTTTTGTGTTACGAGCGATCATTTATTATTTAAGACGTTAATGAACTTAAAACGTAACTAAGTTTCTGGTTAAGTTGGTTAAGTAAAGAACTAAAACACTCTCAGTGGTTCGGATTTATTTGTTAAGATTCTATATTAAGAAGTGAAGACCAAAAAAGTTCAATTAAACCAAAAAGAAATGAATTTTATTACGCTTTCTTTTGTCGAAGCCATCCTGCGTAGCAGATCCGATATCACCTACGCTATCGTAGCATTCGTAGCAACATGTCAGCTACTTCGTAGCAAATATACATTTTACTACTTACTTATTTAGTACATTGCAATATGATTTTTATTTGATATCTTCACATAAAAATATGACACGAGACATTTTGACGTAAAAACCGATTATTAAACGAAACCCATTAGCTTTTTACTACACACAATTTATTATTAAAAATATTTTAAACGTGAAATTTTCGTCTTAAAATAATGGTAAAGGATTTTAAAGACATTTTCTTTTGTTTAAGATTTAATGTTCAGTATAAATATATGGGTTCGTTGCATTGTGTTAAGATGTTAATCTTTAGAAACACTAGACGTAGGCCCGTTTTCATTAACTCATGCCCAAAATGTATCTCAAACTAAATCAAGTCTTTCTCAAAAGTGGACTTTTATACGTTTATTAAAACAGGCTCTATATACTTATCGAGATTTTGAGCTCATTATTTAACTAAATCTATTATATTTCTTTACTTTATGTGTGCGATAACTAACATGAGTTCAAAGGTAAAGGTTAATGCGTTATTTCTTTTGTTTTATGACCTATAATCATGGAATTGTATGGCACGATTTCTTTTTCTGTGGTATGCTGAGAGTAGGTAAAGTATTTGGCAGTTTTTTTGTTTGTAATTGTTTAAGGGTAGGTTAATGCCCAAGTTGTGACTCAAGTATATGGCAAGTCATTTTATAGAAAACATTTCTACAATAAACTTAATAATTTTGTATTAGTAGAGCTTGAGTAACACACACAATTAAATTAAACCATACAAGGTGGTAACATTCCATACTTTATGTCCTATTGTTTATATATTGTAGTTGGTGATAAGTATGGAACAGACAACGAGGAACAGATACTACAAATTATAATAACTATATTTTGATTTACTACAACAAAGCCAAGGATATTTAAAAATATTTAATTTTCTGCAGTCACTAATTCTCAATTATAAACCAGTAAAAGGATAGCGCTAACAAGTAAAAATAAAACTGCCGCCATGACAGTACTAATTGTGTCACAAACCCCATCATTAATATTAAACTTATTCATTATTTATCACACACATAAAATGTAACTGTTAATTAAATTCTCGACTGTGTCCGTCCAATTGTTTTGTAAATAAGGCTCGTGTGATACCGCTCACGTAGCGTCCGGTTCCGTACATAATATGTGGAACAAATATTCTTAATTATTTTGTTAAAATAATATTGAAATGAAACATGAAATACAAAATTTAGTGCTCTTAAATATTTTTTTGTTTTACCTACGATAAAACATATCATTTAAGTGTGTAGTAAGGTATAATAAGATATTAGTTTGTTTGTTTTCGAGATAATGCGTCATTTGATGCTGCATTACCATTTTATTATTAGTTTTACTTAAGCAATACAGTCATACTTAATAATATATGAACAAATAAGAGTCTAGTTGCTTATTACATATCAATACTTAAATTGCCTAGTTTTTCGAAAACTAAACTGCCGAGTTAAATTTGAAGAAATTTAAGGCGGAGGCAGATAAATATTTTTGTTTTAAACTAGCCCCCGAAACTCTGTATTTAATTTATCCCAATTAGACGCGGGTGGAGCCGCGCGCGTTATGTAGTTATTAATATGTTGAGTAAATAACAGTATTGAAATAAATCACTCATTTTATATCATAATTAACCACCCACAGTTTTTATTAAATTAGTCGACTGGCAAGCGTAATTTAATAACAACTCATTACTAATGCGTGGTTTTATATCGAGTTCTCATTTTGATATTTATACTTAAAATCAGTTTGTGTTTTGTGATAGTTATTATATGTATTGATTACGTTTAAAACATTTATATCAATAGCGCGTTTCTGTATCGGTATTGTCGAGAATCGAAATTTTGACATTTAGAATGTACTGCCAAAGTATTTCATACGACACCCGTCAGAGGCGCTGAACCGATTTTTATACAAAATTTTTCGATGACAGGTCGGTTGTCGGTAGTCGTTAGTAGTAGAGATTCGAGGTACAAGTTACCAGATTTTACGTGGTAGGTGTTATTCTTCTTCTTCTGTCGTGTTAACGACTGTTGTTTGTATAATTGGCGACGTCTGCATTTTCTAATGCCAAGTTAAGGTAGGGATAAGTAACTAAAAATAATCATCATTTTACGGTATCTTATAATTTATTGCTTCGCCATGTTTTACACGAATCGAATTAACGGTTTTACAGTAATAGAAGAGTAAACAAACACATTCTCATCTACAATTACGAAGTGGCAAATATAAAACAAAAGAATATCTATCTTAAAGTGTGGTTTCAAAAGAATATAAGACGGCAACAAAGTCACTTTGTGTAGTGATAAGTTTTACTCTCTCACCTTGTTTCAAAGGTCAAAATAATAGTTTCACACCAAAAATGTGATACCAATCTCCAGACACATACCTAAAACAAGTTTGGTAGTAAAACACTTTCATCTGACCTATTCTTGATTGATTTCAGCAAAGTTTCTACGGAATTTCTCTTCCTTTTAGCCCATGTGGTTGAAACAAAGTGAGAAACTAACAAACTAAGTACATTCATGATTAATAAATCACTCCTACGAACAATGAAATAAAACATAAGTTCTTGATCACGAGAGATTGAATGTCTAAAAATATCTTTGTACAGAGAAGTTTGTGGGTTCTTGTTTGACTTGCCCTCATAGCCAGTTGCTCTCCTCACCATTCAATAAACGATCAGTGGGTTAAGCAACCCTTTGCGCGGTCATTACATAGATGGGTGACCGCATAATGGTATTTAACTCTAGGCGTTTCTTTGCTTCGGAGGGCACGTAAAAATAAGGTTCCGGTTGTTGTCTACTAAGATAAATCGTTATGCCATAGCTTTTCGGGCGGCTTAAACAATTTTGACACTAGGTTGATTATTAACCATACGATAAAATAGTAAAAATACACATATTAAATATTAGAATATATATACTTGACTTCAATCTGAGCAACGTTTTTGTTCTATGTTTAAGTAAAGACAAAAGTTTCCAAGTCATTTGCGGTTTCCATCAAACTATATTTTTTATACAAACTTTTTAAGATTTGCTTTATTTGTCACTTTTTCTTGAGCAACTTTTTCAAACTCGGTAAGTTTGTCGGTTAAAGATTTTTGAGAACTACGCTAGGGACTATTTTTTATAGAATTTTCTGGTCTACCAATTAAACGCAGTATATTATAATGTATAAAAATTAATAACCTAACCTGTAATCGCTCTTCTCCATTCTAAGACGTGATTTTCATTTTTTATTTTACGCTTTAGAAATATGCCTTAAGTTTTTATGCAGCTTTTTGTTTGAAAATTCCACAAAACATTATAAATGTAATGTAATTTAAATACTATATTTCATCAGAAGTTTAAATTTAAGGTCGGAGGTAACTAATTTTTGCGGTCAAGTCACATGACCCGCAGAAAATGACCGGCCTCAAAAACGTAATTTATAGTCCAAACCACGTTTCATTTAAATTATTACTTTTGCAATAAGTATTTAGCTTAAAACGTGTATTTGCATTTTTTCTAAACCTCATTAATCCTGTAGGTAAAAGTTAGAACAAAAACTGCACGAATAAAAAAGGTGAACAAAGCGGCTATTAACTTTATAATACCATTATAATGGACTAAATGCCAGTATAAAAAGGAGTATTATAAAAGCATTTGTTATTTGTAGAGTTAATAGATTTTTTCACTATTTCAATAAGTATGTCGCTAGAAAAGAGCACTTGGTTGGACCACGGGTGCAATATATGAACTAAGGTGATGTATATAAGATAATGTGATAAACTTAGATAAATGAGCCTAGTAGGCCTAGTAGTAGCCTAGATAGGAGAGGAGGTCGTTTAACTAAAAGGAAAGACGCCGTCGTTGTAACATTTTTATCACGTGCACTTTTCGCCTACATCTTGTTGTCATATTCAGATGCTCAAAGATAGACCTTTTTTCCAAACTATGTTGGAGTCGGTTTCCAGTGTCACCGGATGCAGCTGGATACTAGTGTTTTACATGGAGCGACTGTCTATCTGACCTCCACAAACCAGTTACCTGGTATATAACACGACACCCGTCGGTAAGACTGGTTGTCAGACTTTCAAGCTTCTGACTACTGTTAACGACTGTCAAAGATCTTCGAGAATGATGCTCAGAGATAAGTAAAATACAATTATAACAATGGAACGTGAATTATAATACGTCAATATAAATACAATGTACATACGTTTCTATTATAGTTTCTATAGACATCACATTCTTTCGTACAAACTATAGAAGAACACGTCAATCGGCCTACAATCTAGGACGTCCGATAGTCAAACGTCATTCACTACTCAAACATCAATTCCCGTCAGAATTACAAAAGGTCTCTCAGATCACAGGGAACCCTAAAAATGCTACCAAACGAGTTAGGGGTGTGCTTTATAGACAGAATTCCAATCAGGGCCGCACCTCGTCCGTTGAAAGTTTAACGAACTCGAAATGTAATCTGATTTGTATACAGCTTTATTTTGTGCCGGCTGATGAAAAAGGAAACAGGCCGTTCGTACGTTCTGTCTTAATATATATTGAGTACGGCTTTTAAAGGTTTTGTTTAATACTCGTGTGCTTGAGGTAAATATTGATAAGGGGAAAGTAGGTCGATGTATGTTGATAAGGTTAGAAACACGGCAGCGGTTTGAGGAAAAGAAAATATGTTAGAGATTACGTAACGATAATATTAACATTGTTATGGTGGATATAATATTGTGTGAGGTTTTTTGAAATTACAAATCTGGATCCATACTAAGTTTTTTTTAAGGAATTTATGACTAAAAATCTTCTGAATAAATAAATAATAAATTAATACGTCTATGCTTATAAAGAACTTAGATGTAACTTCAATAAAGTAAGTGTTTATTATAATACGTATCTTGGAAAATATTTAGTGAATGTGATACTTCTTTAAAACTAAATCATTAGTTTTTCGAATATTACTTGTTTATTCCACACATTAGACACCTAAATCTCTGCAAATTTCGACCTGAATATTCCGAATTGAATAACAAACGTGACCTCTCAGGTCCGTCACAAGCTTATTACATTTCATATTTATTACATTACATTAACAAGCTCTACGTCTCTCGTATTCAATAATTCAAACATAGTCATTACGCGCTGAAAGTTTTATCAAATTGAATAATTGCTGAGTTTGCAAATTGGTATGTTTTATTTATTACTACTAGTAGGCATGTTAAAAGGCTCTTTTAGAGATTAACATGACACAAATTTTAGCCAATCATTTATATAATAATATCACAGACGTTTAAATTTCTACACCCTATATCTTTGAGTCATGTAAGATATTTCTAAGACTAAGGATTATAATTCAAAACAAAAAAATATCCTTTTTCCCTTAAGTTACAAATTAACACTCGTTCCTTCATTAACACTCATGCATATTATAAAATGGCTTTTCAAAAAAATTCGTCGTATTCTCCAGTAGTTCGTATTTTATACAGTGTTCAGCTAAGCAAATCTAATCTATACTAATATTATAAAGCTGAAGAGTTTGTTTGTTTGATTATTTGTTTGTTTGTTTGTTTGTTTGAAAGCGCTAATCTCAGGAACTACTGGTCCGATTTGAAAAATTCTTTCAGCGTTAGATAGTCCATTTATAGAGGAAGGCTATAGGCTATATTTCATCACGCTACGACTAATAGGAGTGGAGTGGCAACGAAAAATGTTACAAAAACGGGGAAAATTTTGACCCATTCTCTCTTATGTGACGCAAGCGAAGTTGCGCGCGTCAGCTAGTAAATCGATAAAATAAGTAGTAGGGCTACAAAATATTTTTTTATATTAATAGAATTTTACTCACCTTTAAAGTATTTCCCCATTGCCTCTATCAAACATCGTCTCCTCATTCCTATGTAACAAATAACTGCGTAGGTAGACTATTGATTTAGATAGCAGTGCCACATTGTTTCAGGATCAGCTTCAAGTACCTACTTCTCTTTGAAACTGATCGGTCCATTGTTATTCGAAACTAAAAGGACTTCCTTTATCAAGTAATTATGTAATGTTGTTCTTGATTTAATTGCATAACAACATCTTTTGATAAAAGTGAAACCTTGTTGATATGACAAAGTGCCTCTCTGAAAAAATTGAGGATTACTACACGACTAATAGATAAGCGTCTGATTTCTTAGTTGGTAGATAAAATAACAGCAAATGTATAGAAAGATTGTTTGTATTCCACTTTTTGAGCTTTATCATATTCATCTAGCAGTAGTGAAAATGGCACACATATATTTAAGCTCTATTTTAAGAAAAATAGACAAAATATAAACTACATAATTATAGGATCTTTTTGGAGTTATATCAAAAAGTAGATAAGACTAGTTATCTTCATCAAAGAACAGTTTTTACTGCAATTGTGTGAGCAATAATGTCTTTCGCATCTTTGTACATCACGCGGCCGCGTCTATAAAACAAATAAAATGCTTCTGAAGCGCAAATTGAGCGTTTTAACCCAAGCGTAAGCTACTGTTCTATATCGAACTAGACTATTCAACAAAGTATAATTTTGATAGACCCGCCTGTTAAGCCACCGTGAATAATTTCGTGGCCTAGTCAACGCGCTTAAAATAACTTAGCTGTTAACTTGAGCTTGAAGCCGGGGCCGCTGGTCGTCTAACACTAAGCAAACTGTTCTGCAGCTCAATTGAGTTTTGTGACTTGCTAAATAACGAACGCTGTGTACAGGACGAAATAACGGCTTATAACGGCTTCCCGATAATATTTGGCTTGGGTTGTGTAGTTATGTGTTTGGGTTAGTTTACGATTACTATTGCAACAGCTGTTTGGGCTATAACGGTATAAAACTACGTTTGTCGTATTTTGTAATAACGTAGGTGCAAATGCCAAAACAACAGGAGTAGTTAGAAACAAAGGTAGGATTTAGTGTTAGTAAAATCATTTTATAATTCGTCTCCTTTATATTTTTATCTGCTATCAGTCCAAGATTAAATTATAAAGAGAGGTAAGTTTTCAAAAACTAAAAACAAAACAATCAATAGTGTTTATATTTTAAACAATTAAACATGACATTTTAACTCTATTTTGTAAATAAATGTAACTAAACGAACCAAATAAAGATACTGCAATCCGATACCTCTCCTCCTCCGAAACCTATAACAGCGAAAAAAGAGCACACAAATATAACATTACTGGCCAAAAATAATATCAAGTGTCAAGACTTACCTGTCACTAGAGTTAACATCGATAAATGTAACTGTCATCGGCAGAAAGTAACCCGCCACCGCTCTCGATATGGGTTACTATGGCACATCTCTATTTATGGGAACCTTTTCGAATCGCGAACGTGACGGTTATTTAACGGCTTCATGGAATACAGATAAGGGTGAAACTGTACCTTGAAAATTTCAAATCACGTTTTTGAATTTATTATTATATTATTATTCAAAATTGTATATTGAGTAACTGTTTTGAAAGTCGTGTCTCGTGTTTTGAGTTCATTATAAAAATATAAATGAGATTATCTTGCTAAATATTCTGATGAAAATATTTTGCGTATTTAAAATTCAAAAGCTTTGTTAAAAATTGTGACACTTACTTACTATTCTTCTTCATAAATTGTACTCAGTAAAAACAATTCTTTAGAGACAATATTTTCATTTTTAGTCAAAAATATTGAACAATTTCTTAATAAATTAGCAAGAATAAAACTCTTTTCACAGGCATTAAAATGTTATTATGCTAAACAAAATAAATGGCAACCGGAAACCCCACGCTACAACAATTAACCCTAAAGTAATCACGTCCAAAAATATCTTGATTAATGAACGGCTTAATTGTAAGAAAATAACAACAGCTATAACAATAACTTACACAAGCAAGAGAAAGCTGTCGCTGATTCCGTTACATAAAACATTGTTTAAGGGTGTTTTCACAATAGCAGACATGCCGCAAATATGCCGCAAAAATGTCGCAATTGTGCTGAAAATAAGCCGCAAGAATGACGGCGTTCATTTTGTTACTACATGTGCACGCACAAAACTGAACTGATTTTAAACCGTTTGCACCACTATTATATTACGTATGTACATAATAGTGCAGCGCTTGACATGTCAAATGAGAAGCACAGATATTAGTTTCAAAGCAAAACATAGAAACTTCATGATGGATCAGATCGCAAACATTTTGCGTCTGTTTCATGTTATATATTGATCAGTGCTTAAGCAGCTAATCAGTTTGAAACAAAGGCGATTGTAAATACTATACGGGACGCGATGTCGCAAATCTGTATGCACCTTAAATGAAAACACCACGGTGTCAAGAAAGGTCACAGGGCACGGTAGTAATGATTCTAATTTAATGTCGGCGGGACACCGAATACATCCCAATCCTACAATTACCCCCGACTTTCCCCGCCACTGTCAACAGAAAGGGTTGAAGTTTTTGTCAACTTGACGTTCATGGTCGCAACCTTTTTCGTGTTTTTTGACGTTTCGCTGTAAAATGTCAGCGGTACAAGGTCGTAAATGGAAAAATGGAGGATTATATTTTTAAATGTTGCTTTTTGCTTTATTTTCTACTTACAGGTTTTTACGGATCTTTTCGCTACGAATTTCCGCGTTTGTTAAGTAATTTAATTTGTTAGGGACTGGGTTTTCTTGTCTGAAAAGTCAAAGAATCATTATAAAGCAATGTGTTATTAAACTTTGCTAATTTATTTCTAAAATTCTAGTTAATTTTATGAATACATACACTCGTATTTTTGGCTGGCTAAACAAGTAGTCTGGCTTGTTTAAAAATAATCTTCATTATTTACTATTGTATGAATTCACTAAATTATTTTATCTACCAGGAAGGAAACCCCTGCAGTGAGGCCAATCATGGGTTAACATTTTATTCCTACGCGTCTATTAATAGCATGAATTCCTATAGCACATTCGGAATTTTACAATAAATTGTTGGATAGTAACAAAATCCGAAAATACACGGGTAAAGCCGATTGGTTCGGACCCATGCGACTCGTTTTGATCGGGCGCCGAATTTAAGCCGCTAAAACCTTTATCTGAATGTTGACGCGTTTGAATTATTACTACGTGTTACTAGTGGAATGGATTCAATATGTTTTGGGTATATGGAATAGCTGTAAAAAGACTTTGAACAGTAACGTTAGTTAATCAGGAGTAAAATAATAATAATAGATATCATTGGACAACTTACATACGATCATTTGATTCCAAATTAAGCAGAGCTTGTACTATGGTAACCAAATAACTGATAAACAATTTTATATACTTCTAAGTAGGTCATCTTAACAACTTTTTCAATATAGTTGATGCCGTAAGAAATTCTACGCAAATTTTCTATACGTTTTTTTAAAGTTTCAAGAAAGAATAAAGGAGGAAGAACTCATTACTTTTGCTAATCGCATCCGTACTCCTTTTTGGGGGTTAAACTATGAGTCAATTAACTACCTATGTATATACGCAATAATAAGGAACTATTAACTATGCTAACAATATTAACAGAAATGGTGTTTATTTATCTAAAACAATTAATCTATAAGTTCCGTGCCTACATCACGTGCGAGTTAATTAACTAGGCAAACAGTCGTTTATTAAGTAATGCACTTAGCAAGTAACGAGCGGCGTGGCAATATTATGTGATGACATGAAACATGATTATTATGACTAATTTTACGTTTCAAAATGTTACTTCTACACAAGTAGAGTAGTTCTTGATTTAAATGTTTCTGTGATTTAAACAAAAATGTGGTGGCCACGTCACTACCAATGCGTGGAAAACTCACATGTCCGCAATGCACACGTGAATTTTCTAATAAAATTGGCTATATAAGCCATCTGCGTGCGCATCAGCGCCGACTTAATTAGGAGTTGAAGTGGTCGCCATGGTCGAAATCGGTCGGATAGATAGATTAGATTCGATTAGACCAGTGCGTCGCGTCGTACCGTTGTTTGTATGTTTGTAAAGCCCCCCCGACACAGGAGCAATTTTATTGTCAGTCTTAAAAAAGGTCTACACATCGATAGTAGAAAGAAAAAAAAAACTAGAAATGTGGTTTTTGATTTTACGAAGAATATAAAGTGACATTTCAAACGCATTGGAGATATTAAGAGAGTAAGTACTGTACCTCAATTCTCTACCACTATCGATTACGGACAACCGGCTAGCTATCGAAATTTTGACATTAAGAATGTACTGCCAAAATGTTTCCTACAACACCCGTCAGAGGCGCTGATCAGATTTTCATACAAAATTTCTCGATGGCAGGTCGTTTGTCGGTAGTCGATAGTAGTAGAGAATCGAGCTACTGGAAAGGTATGTTAATATGTAGTTAGACATCGCATTAGTAATATTATTGACCAATTTACTCATAGCCCTGTTACTACCCGCCGGAAATACTAAAAAAATCTCTTACTTTTCTACGAAAATTTCTAAGAAAGCTTGAATAATATTTGGTACATCAATCCATCACACAATTTGTCAAACTCGAAAAACCTATTTTCAGAGTCAGTTAAACAAGCGAAAAAGAACTACGTTTACTTTTTTATTACGTAACTTACAAAAGGTTTGAACTTTCTAGAAAATTGAGCACTTAGTAACTTCGAAACAAAGAAAAATTTTAAACAACTTTTCATCTCAGTGAGTTTAATATCGCTTATGTAATTTCTTAGTAACGATGCTCTTTTGCTGTGGTATAGGATGGGGTTCGATTCCAAACGGCTAAAATATAATTATAATAATATGTGTCAGATAGTTTTTTTGGATTTGGTTATAATTTGGTTAACGCAGAAAAAAACGTACTATTTTCATTTTATTTTATCATAACTTATAGCTGCAATAAACGGAGTCTCACAGAGTGTAAAATCACCAATAATGTCAAACCTAAATGTACTATATAATACTGTGAACATGCTTATGTGTATATAATACTAGCTAATAAATTAAATAACGTGACTCCTACAATATATTCTGAAATAATGACTATTAATTTCGACGAATTATTTTATTTGTTTCCACAATCTAAATAGCTATACCGTTAACGTTAAACTTTTCGTTACAAAAGTAGGCCAACGTCACGCACTAAAAGCCTGCCTAAATATTTTGTACATTCACCACCCATAAAGGTCAACAAAAGCGCGTTTAATAATAAATCAAGCGAGTTAATCGCGTAGGCCGTAAGCAACAATAGAGTGTGAGTTGCGTTTCTGACAGCGGCTGGAGGACTTATCTATGCCGACGTAACGTAAACGCGTGCGGTAATGAGGTAACCGCTGAATCCGCGGTTTCGTTGTGACTTGGTGTAGTTTAAGTAAGTGGTTTAATATTTTAGTTTGGGTGATATGTGAAAGTGTTTCAAAAGGCTCTTTGGATACTAGAGTGAATTAATTAAAGTACTGAGTTGTAAAAAGATGTACTGTTGCTTATTCCGATTATCATATTTAGGTGGAATATGTAAGTATTGCTAGAAAATATTTATTCAAATGTATTTCATCCGAAACTAAAAAACATTATCTTTGCAAGTATTCTCAATGTCTTGTTAGCAGAAAGTTTCAAAATTCTATTGTGCTGTTTAAAGTGCCACGTAGTTTTTGGAAAACATCATTGGAACATTTTCACCGTGAAGCATTTCACACATATGGAAACATTGTGATTTCATTGATGATAAAAAAACTGATAAATAAAAAAAGAATGTTGGCGAATTTTCGCTTTACAAGTAATCTAAGAACATTTTCCTTCACAATACATTTACGTAAGTCAGTAACCTTGCGAAAAAAGGATCCAAGTTTTTTCTCAGCGTACAAGGGATTAATCTAGCTAACGATGACGTAGCCTAATGTAGTCGCGTTAAATTCAAGGGTCTTGCCCCCACTCAGGTTTCTTGCTCCACAAATTGTTCCGGGAAACTCACCACACTACATTGAAACAGCGATTCGGTTACAGCTACCACCAATTGCTGAATTCCGTGTACTGGAATTCGGAAAAGCTCGGTTTCCAATAATTATATTGGTTGTTTTACATATTAGCTTCTGCTCCTATGAAAAAATACCGGAGTAACAAGTAAAATTTGTGTTAATTCAGGTTATAAATTATCTGCGTACCAAATTCGTCCCGCAGTTATTGCTTTAAAGAGTAACAAATTTACATCCTCTCAGACTTGCTTTTTTACTATTGATTGTCTTTCGCGTTTCTTCTTATCTTTACTGAAAACTAGGCTTGAAGCATTTTTCTACCATGCTCTACCATGCAACATCAACTGCTGCCATGTTCCGTCAGAATGGTAAAAAACAGCTACAAAGGATAGGTATAAACTTTTCTTATACATATGCTGTGACAGATATCAATTTTATGACTTTTCTGAAAAAGGTTGAAGATAAATGGTTTAGAGAACTTTGGTAGCGGACCTAGCACTGCGTAAACTGCGCTTCAAACGATTCCAACATATTACAGATTTAAAATTTCAAGGAAATGCCTTCCGATTTAATTGATAAGCTCCAATTTATTTTGTTGTTCTTAGAAATAAAAACGTTAGCTGAATCAATGTCCAGGAAACCAATAGGTACATGACGCTATTAGTTTTTCTACGAAGTGGTTTTGTATCCACTTGTGAAGAACTTAAGGTTATTTGGTAACTATCTCTTATAACATTCGTTTATTTTTTATCTAAACAGGATTGCCTGTAAGACGAAAAATTAGGAAATACTTACTTATATTTAGATCAATCAATCCTGTCAGGTATTTTTTTCTTAAAAAAGTGCCTAACTTGCATTGAGCTCATAACACTGACCCACAGACTACACATTTTCAAGAATTATTCAATGAATTTTATGCAATTTAGTTTTTTTAAACCGTTAAAGCGAGTGTCAGTTGTCATAAAACCCGTGGTTTTAACCAAGTCGAATACCTAAAGCACCCTGTTATCACTTCTCTCATTTCATAAGTACTTAGCAGTTATTAATTACGAGGTATTCAATTCACCATCGTCTATCGATCCATTTTTCCTTGTCGCAGAAACAATACAGAACAATTTGACATAAGCTTTTCTCAGTTTTAGACAAAAGCACCATTCAGTCACGTCCAGGGATCGGATAATAAATTGGAATATTCCAGACCATTCTTGTGTGACGTCATCGTGTAGATACGATAGATGATACTCGAAGAACGGTTTTGTTTTATTGGTTCGTGATTTTAGATAATATTTTCCAGAAGTTTAATATTTTAAAAGTGAATTGTTTATATTATTATCGGAAGCCATCACCATAGCCATCTAAATCGGAATCGCAATGTTATTGTCACAGAGTGGTTAAATTCAGAGAGACTCTTAAAAAAAATCGTAATTGTAATTTAATAGGTATTCATTAGATATGTTAAAAAGAATAAAAATCTTAACGTTACATACTCTTAAATTCGGGGTTATGCCTTCCCTCGTTCCTTTAAAAGATTCTTGCACAGTGGTGACAAAGCAATTAATTTTCTACCTTTCTAGTGATTAAAAGAAAGTATAGTACCTCAAATAAATAATTATGAAACAGCAGAGAAATTAGTAGTAAAATCTTTATCCTTCCAGAATATTCTATTCAAATTCCCAAAAGCAAATCTATACACAGAACATTCTACACAACTTCATTAACAGATCATAAGTGTCTAGCGCTAAACTTATATAGGCACTTCATACTAGCAATATTGGGTTAATTGCCCCAGTTATTGCAGATTAAGCATCGCACTAAGACATTCTTAGTGAATAGGATACATTCCATATATGAGAGGATATAGTTTGACAACTTAGTATAGAGGCTTGGGTGCACGTTTTGTCTAGAATATATTAATTGAGATTGACTTTTGACTTCGCTGCTTCTGTGGCGTGGCCGGTAGTGTATACTACTGCTGAGTTCATCGTAAAGCTCTATCGTGAGGCCTCGAGTTCGATTTTGATGGTACCCCTATGGTAGGGCGAAGTATTGTTAGAATATTTCTCAATAATGGTAAAATGCTTCCTATTAATTTTGGCTTAGATTGTTAATGGCCAAACGGGCGACTGTTAAAAACTATGCTCATCTTTGGTTATAGCAGGTGTGATAAATATTACGTATGTATGATGTTTAATTGAGATTTTAATTTATGTCCATAAATGTAGACATAAAACCTACTGCGTCATTGCGCTAGTTTGTCTATGAATTAGATACAAAATTCTTAATTTTATACACCCCCGCCATTCGCCAACCTTGCATACAAGACTCTACTAAGTTGTCGGACTATAGTGAGAGATCGTATCAGATAAATGGACGGAAGAAGACAGTTATTGTGAATGTACTATTAGAGTGTTATCGTATAAGCTTTGCCCGATCGTTTAATTTAATGAAGACATTGGGCTTTGGCCTACGATTTTGTCAATGGCATATTCGTATCTGGTAGAAAATTAACCCTCTAGATGTTCTTGTGTTACTATGTGTTTGTAGCTTAAGTCATTCAGTCGAAATTAATCTAGTGGTTAAGACAATTTACTAAACCATGTTACTCTACTACTGCCGACAACCAGCTAGTTACCGAAAAAAATTGTATGACAATCTAATCAGCGCCTCTAGCGGGCGTCGTAAAAACTATTATGGCAGTACATTTCAAATGGCAAACTTTCCTTTCTAGATAGTAGCGTCTGTAGAGAATCGCGCTATTGAAGTACTAATTTCTAAAGTTAGTACCTACTTCAAAATGCTCCATATGCAGTGATCAGTCTATAAATCAAAAGTTGTCCAAAGCTTATAGTCGATAGAATATAGTCGATAGAAGTAAGAAATTGCCTATCTGTGAACATAAATATTATGTCTTTAGAAATTCTTATAAAAAATATTAACTCCTACATACTTCCTCGTATTGTAAGCATTCACCCGTATATCCGTAATGATACATTTCCATTTGAGCTCATCTACGATTGACGACATCAGAATAGTGTTAATTCAAGGGTATATTTTCACACGGCTTTTCCAGTATTATCCCTCTTTCTACTTACTGAACTTCTTAGAACCAGAATACGGCGTCTAAAACCATTTCTCAGAACTTTTCGCTAATTAAGTTTTAATAATATTACAATATAAAAGCTCTTTGCCGTTTGTAAATTAGTTATCTTATTCGTAATGTATTTTAAGATATTTGGCAAGGATCAAAGTGCTAAAATCTTGGTAGATTTCGTGTTACTCACGGCTTATGGTAGGTACTTGAATAATGTAATATTGGAGGTAGTTATAGACCTTGGAGTCACCTGAGCTGTCGTTAAAGGTAATGACGGTCGAACCAGGAAGGTGACTGGCAACTTAACACTAACGGGAACTCTGTACTGTTTAATTAATAAGTGATTATCTTCGTACGTCTTGTGATGTTGTGTAGTGCGATTACTAAGTTTTGATACTATAGTGTCGATTTTGTTTTCAGTGTTTGAATTGTCTTCTACCTTCTCGTAAAGTGTGTGTTTTGCTACTGGTAATTGAACAACGCAGATGTAATCTATACGCAGGATGAATTTGTTCGATTCTTTTTACATTAGAAAAGCAACAGTAACTCTTTCTATCAGTCTGTAGCGCTTAATAAATATAACCAATTGCGGTGAACTTTAGCAAGGATACACATTACACATAATATATCAGGGAACAAAATCGAATAACATCCCCAGGAACGATCGGTCGAACACAGCCTAGTATTTTTAGAGAAATTCATATATGTGGTAAAAAGCTTGTACAAATTTATATAATTTACGGATACAATGTGAAACAAACAAAGCGTTATTCAACCACAGGCTGCATTTTTGCCGCATAACAACATTTTTTTATTTCACCGACAAATATGTAAACTGTATATGTTTAATTTTCATAACGGGCAATTTATTTATTTTTGTTTGTGGCTTTTACTACCATTGTTACTATAATAGAAGATACTGACAGACAGGATACAATGACTTATAGACAATAATTATCACGATCGACTTTAACTCACGTTCCCATTTAATAGAGTTAGGCTGAGTATATTGCCGTTTGTCCTCAACAGATATGGTTCCGTATGCTGCTTCTTTTATCTTGTAATTTAAGACATTTCTTTTTTCTAAACTGTGGTTACGTAAGCTTTGTTAATGGACTAAACAGAATATAATTGGCCATTTTTCACAACAAACAACTAGCTATCGAGAATGGAGAATGTTGTATGAAAAACTGATCGGCGCCTCTAGCATATTCCTGATGAACTATTTTACTCAAGTTAGGTATCAAACTGTCGATACGAAAGTACTGAGTGTATATGTGATATTCAAACCAAGGTACCTTGAAGACAAACCTTAACAAAACAAAGACAATTATCAAAGCAGAATACAAGACAGACTTGATTGTGTAATCAGCGTACAAAGTACGTCTCAATAACACTAATTCCATTCTCTCGCATAAAATCTATAACGACAGTACGCCGCTTGCATTTATAATGATATTTGTAATTAAATTCACTCGGAATCTAATTAGCTATTGTCTATTTGATTTCGTGTTCTGTACACGAACATTGAATGAGCAAACAAAATTGTATTATTTCAGTCTGATTGGCTTATTTTTAGTGAACGACTTGGTTTAGAGGTAAATGGATCCTATGTTGTCCTGTAGCGCGATTCTCTACAGTCGGTACTGTCAATTATTGAATGTTTGACGTTTAAAATGTAAGGCTACAATAGTTTCTGCGACGTCCGGGAGAGGCGCTAACCAGATTTTTAAACAAAGTGAATTTAATATCATACTTTTTGGTTTTTATCGACTTGAATCGATAGCGGTTTAGGAGTGCCAAAATCAATACGATTGATTTTTAAGTTCATAGAATTCCTTATTACGTTTTGTTCCAGGGGGGCCTACAGTAATGCAACGTAAATTGAATATTCGATGGAAATTCACGTCTTTCTGAGTATTTATTTCATACTACAAGAATGGCAGGCAGTATCTACTAAATATGAAAATACAATTCAGTGAAGTTAAAAAATTGTTCGATCAGGAAATTTTGTTTCGAAGAATGAGTGTTACTGTGTACTGTAAAAGTGAAAAAATATACTGTTATTGGAAATAAAATTTGTTGCAAGACCTGAAGCGCTATTATGATACAAAATTTATTGATATTAAGAAATCGCCTTTCTGGAAGATTGGCACAAAATGGGTGACTAGCGTGAATAGAAAAATAGGGTATAATAATGATTATGATGATTAAAATTAGAATATTACTGCAACTCAATAGCAATAACTGATCGCGAACACGTTATAATTCCAAAAAAGGCTTTATGCAAACATTATATAGACTCACATGGGGTTTAAAATATTCCAACCTCGAACACATAAATTGTAAAAAGTCTATGAAAAAAGCCCGAATAGAAAACCTCTGACATAAGTAAACAAACGAAAAACAAGGTTCAATCCAATCATGTAGCAGCAATATTTTATACTGTAAATAAAGTTTACCCTCTGGTGTGTGAATTCTATTAAAAACCGAACGATATAGCTTTTGCGTAGATACTTATATAAATATACTATAGCCCGGATAACTCCCGGTTAACCATAACAATGTGTATATTGTAGTATGCACTAAAACTTTTCTCGAGTTTCTATTTACCTATTGGTGAAACCGCATGCAAATACGCTTAGTTGATTTCGAGTTTATCGCCCACATACAGACAGATGCTTCGAGTTCACTTTGTTTTTATAATATGTAGAAACAGTGATTATTATGGGTGTGTCAGAAATGC
Source organism: Anticarsia gemmatalis (assembly GCF_050436995.1). Lineage (NCBI taxonomy): Eukaryota > Metazoa > Arthropoda > Insecta > Lepidoptera > Erebidae > Anticarsia > Anticarsia gemmatalis. The sequence continues at coordinate 9,597,498 of NC_134755.1, forward strand.
CCTGAAAAAGACTGTTATTGTACTTTTATTAGACTATTGTTTTTTATTTTACTTGTGTTTGAAATGTTAACATTTTGTAATATTGAACTACGCTGCCATACATGTGAGAGAGGTGTTTCACGATATACAGTTTTTATATCCCAACATGAAATGTTTCACTAGCATTTTTCAATTTTTTGTGAAAAGTGCAAATCAAAATCTATATATTTCAATGTTTTATTGCAAAATCATTTTGTGAAAAAAATATTTCGACAAAACAAAAATCACAGTAGACGTCTCCTATATACTAAGATGTTAAGAACTAATGTAATAAAAGTCCTAAGAATCTCTACGACTAGAATATAGCCTTTACAACGCATTACGAAGACAAGTCAATTGACAAATTTAAGGGCTATCAAGCACTTTTACAGCTTGTAGCAATAGCGAGCGATACAGCCTCATATAAAATGTTATAAATGGTTTATAGGCACATTTCGCATGTCACTCGGGTGTCATAGAACCGCTTAATATGTTATTATTATGAGTGTTACGGATTTTGTAGGGCTTTTGTTTATTGTTTTCTGTTTAGATGTTTTGCTGATTGAATAAAGAGTATTTCTATAATTTTTAGCGAGGTTATTATGTTGTTTCCTATTTGAGAAGTACAATAAAGTATAAACACTATTGAGAGCCCGCCAACTTGAGTAAATCTCTTGAAAATATAAGGATTTTATATTTTCAAGAAATTTATATTCATATATTATTTCCGGCCAGCTTAATAATTTGAAAAAAAAAACAGCATAAAAGGGCATGTTTTTTATTCATCTCACATTATTAGATTATTTGACATTATCTTTAAGCCGTTAAACTAGTCCTAAATATCATAAAATTATAATATGAAACAAGAATATCTCAAACAAAAATATATACGAGAACGGATCTACAATTCACAAAGTCAGAATTCAGTTAAAGCGTCCTTTAAATCTTCAAAATATCGTATATTCGTAAGAGAAACAAGTTAAAATCTGTTCGTAAACAGGTTTATAAGTTAAACACGCCCCAGTTCTTGAGCACAGGTGAATTATATTTGAGTTTGTTCAAACAAAACGTACATTATACTTATACTTACTTCTTAGATGTGAGTTTGAGCAAAGATTAAAGTGGTTTTGTTATTCTGTGTTACGATCTAGTAAGGTTCGGCAATTGCTTTTGTTTTATATTGAACTTATTTTAAGATTTTGTAACCGCAGCTGATTTATTATATTGTGGGATGTTACTTTCTTATCGTCCCAATGCAATGCTACATACTTATTTTTTGTTGATTCAGGTCGGTTGATACAGGTCTTCTAATAAAATAGGATATAAAAATGTCATACACAATGTCTAATAAAATTGAGTCAATTCGGATTCAATTAAAATCTTATTATAAACCCCTGTCTGAGGAGGGTTAAAGCTATGAACTTCAGAATGAGTTCGAATAAATATCGGATTATCTCTTTTTCTTTACAATACCTAGTAAAAAATTAACGGGTATTATATGTACAGTAGTACATTATAGTCATACTTATTTTGAAAACATTGACTTTCACATACCAAATAGACAGCTTGACATAATTACACACAATGTCTTCCTCAAGCTAAACGCTCACAATAGCACAATATTGTAACGAATATTCCTGTTAGAACAGACCCACGATTTTTTCCTCGTAAGCCCGAACAAAAACTTCCTTAGGTATATATTTACTTGCTTTTCTTTCATGTCAATTTGCGAGTGGCCTTAGGGAATGAGAGATAATAAGCAAGCGTCCTAATTCTCTGACTATTAAACTTTGTTCGGAAAAATTACCTACAGTTGGGTAGTAATAAAACTATTTGGCAGTTGGTTTTCACTTAAGTAGGTGTTTAGGTTAATGAATCTTTAGCTGTAAGAGCTTCCTACGGCCTATTTTTAACCTATATAGTACGTTTTTTACGTTATTTACCATTTACTCCCTATTAGGTTAGTAATATATTATTATATTATATATCACTAACCTAACTAGTGTTTTACTGTTGCGACCTTGATAATCCAACTATAAAGGATTGAATAGAACTCTTGAATTCGATAGATTACCAAAAACATGAATAAACCCATAATTTATTTACCAAAAGAATAATAGTTTTTTATTTCAAAAAACTCGAAACCAAACCTTCAATTTTAATTTCAGTACATTTCATCGCTTCAACGCTGCAATACAAAGTCGAAAATTTACTTTATTACGAGTCTCGACAATCTTAATATAAACATGTGAGTATGTGCGTAAAGTATCGAAATAGATGCCAACACGTCGTATCACGTGATATTATCAAAGTTAAAAAGTTCATTACAGAGTTGAATTTTCTAAACTTTTCTACTTTTGTACGTTTCGAAAAAAAGTTTAGTAAATGTTTCGTACATTTGTTGAACATTTTAGTGCCTAAATAAAACGAACGCAGATATAAATATTCTGTTTCACGTAAAAGGCGAGCAAGTGTTCAGTTGCTTCACGCCTGAAAGTTGTGAAAAGTGAGTCAGTTGTGTATTACAGCGAGGTTTTGTTTTTGAAGTCTTTTTTATTCCATTTGCAAAACCCCGTTTTTTAATTAGGCTGGTTGTTTATTTTGGTTTGATCATATAAGCTTGTGGCTTATTCAGTTTTATGTTTCGATACGTTTTCGTAATACATTGTGCAATAATTGTAGTAGATTATAACCATGCGCGATTTTATTCATCGCATCGGCTAGATTTTGTGTTACATCTTAATGTATCTCGCTTTTACTTAATCATCTGTTTTGTTTGTAATTGATTATTTGAAATAAAAAAATATGCCACTTTGTCAAGGACATAAAAAAATCTGCTCTTTAACTTAAAAAAAACTCTTCATGTAGTCAAATAACTTTATTCTAGGAACCATTTGAACATTCGAGGCTATTAACTAAAAAAATATTATCTCTTAATAAAGTTATGCTTCGATTGAAAAATCATCATGAGCATAGATTTTACTTTAGCAACTACAAGGCACAAGATTCCTCTATGAAAAAAGACAGACCTTAGTTAAACAGACGGTTCGATCCAATGACCAACTTCAGTAAACATACAAACTAACCCTTGACAAGTAAAATCCAAATCGTATTTCTCCCTAAGCTCTCCCATCTCCCTGCGATATCTACGTACATGTATGTTAATCCTGCGGATACGCCCGTCTATTTGTCGGTCAGCCGACAAGCCAACATGTTACATTGACCAAGTGACAACTAACTAGGTGCAGTTAATTGTGCCGTGGTTTCGTGATACATTGTACAATTGAATTTGGTCAGGATATGTGCTTGACTGGTTGGTTATAGTTGATATTGTAGTATATAGCAATTATTTAGAACAAATATTGATATTTCTTAGTCTTAGTCTTTCTCAGCGTAGTGGATTCAGAACCTTTTCACCTTCTTTATACAGGTTATTTGTAAAATACCGGAAACTGTGCAAGAACAGAGTGTTTTGACATATGTAACTTCGAAATGAAAATTTGTTAAATGCTTTTATTCAAGCTCGATTCAAGTGCACACATGAGAGGTAGTGTAGGTATGAAATAATAGAAAATGCTTTAACTTATTGTGCACATTGCAGTCTATGGTTAAAGACTTTTTTTTTTCAGAAATTAGGAACAGTTTTCGATATTTAAACAAAAAACGTAACTTAACTGTAGTAAATGAGTTAATCCTATCTTTGTAAAACTAAGCAGACACATTTCTTTTGCTTAAGTTTCTTAAAGTAATATAATAATTCTCAAGCTTAATAATAACAAAACTTCGTTAATATTCACCTAGGTCTGACTTAAAAGGCAAACCTTCAATTAAAACTAGTTTTAAAACTGTTAATAAATCAAACGGTATATTTAATTACATGTATTTAAGTTTAGGAGTTCGTGGCTAACAACAGCTGCGCTGATTGATTTCTCAGGTTATGGTACGGTTGCCGAGGTCGGTCAATGGATGGGTGATCATATTTATTATACATACTGAGTTTCTTTATGTTTCGGGAGGCTAGTTCAATTGTGGGTTCTGACTGTGATTTTCAAAGAAATTTCACAGTCGTTAACTTTTAAGTCTGACATCCGGACTTACCGAAGGGTATCGTGTTATAACCTAAGTAACTGTGTTATGAAAGTCCGATAGGCAGTCGCTCCATGTAAATATTGGTATTCAGCTGCATACAGTGAGACTGGCAGCCGACTAAAATATATTTGGAAAAAGGTTAGGCTGATGATATTTATTGAAAATGTTTCAAACGTGTATCCAGCCAGAGCCATTATTCAACCGACCGCCACGCCAAAGTTATTTGTATTGAGGATTAATTGGAACAATTACATCTACGCACTGTTTCAATTAACTAAACAAAATGCCCTGCGGCCGGTCAGCCATTGCTCAATCTCCAAATAATATCAATTGTTTAATATAAATCTTTAGAATGACCGCGTTTGACCTTGCGTTTGAAGGATAAGAAATATTAAAATAGGTAACGATTATTTAATGTTTTGATTAACTTTTTTTAGAAGTAATTGCTGGAATTTGACAATAAAATATTAAACTATGCAATTTTTATGTTTCATTTCTTAATTTAATAATATATTATTATGTTCTTCAATACACTATTACACTTGCAGTAATTATACATTTATTTATTGAATGATTTTGATCTACACATACATAGAGTAGGTTTCATATTAGACATGGTACATTAAGCACTTTACATATAATTTTGGAGAATATAATGTTATGTTAAAAATAATATATTTAAAACATACTAACATAAAATATTATTTTTATCCATTAAATTTCTCGATGAAGATTTTTCATACTAAAATACCAATTCCCAAAAGCTCAGTTCATTGACCCGAACATACTATCGATTACTCTCAACATTTACAAAATATGTTCGTGTATTATTTTACTCTCAAGAGAACCGCAGGCTAAGACTGTGTTATTACATTATAGTACAAGAAACTGGGTTCATTGGCAAGAGTGTCCTCCCTTAATAATTCCGTTGAACGATCGGTCCCAGTTGTAGCTAGAAGTCGTAAGACAATCGTAACAGTTACTTCGAGACCTAAATAAGTTGTGTAGACTACAAAGTGGCTACGAAGTTGCTACGTTACTGCTACGAGTTCTACGCGATCGTAGCGGATTGCAGATTGACTACGCGTTTACGCTGTTTTACTACGAAGTGTTTTTTACGATGTAATGTTAAGGACTTTGACTTTAAGTAAATGAGTCAATATTTTTGCTCTCCTAAATAATTAAGCACGGTCCGTTCCTGAAGAATATATTCTTATTTTTATCACCTGTGTCTTTGGCTTGCCTTATCTACGAAATACAAATCTAAATTGGTAAAAGTAAAACTGTGACCTTGAACAGTTTAATAACTTTAACCATTGTACTAAATACAATTACAATACTCTTTGTTCAATACAGTTTAGAAAACAATTTGAATATTAAAAGCGTCTAAAACTCTCTAATCAAACACAGAATCAATTTAATTCGTAAACAATGTAATCGGATTTAGTATCTAAACGGCAAACTTGTTCTTAGGAAATGTTGTTTGAACAATTAAGATTGATCGAAAACACGGTGAAGTTATTAAAACTTGAAATAACTTCTTCTTCTTCTTCTTCTTATCGTATGGTTAGTGGTCAACCTAGTGTCAAAGTTGTTCAGGCCGCCCGAAGGCCTTTGACATGGCTTAACGACTGTTATCTTAGTAGATAACAACCGGGACCGACTTTTGCCGTGCCCTATGCGGTCACCCATCTATGGAATGACCGCGCAAAGGGTTGCTTAACCCACAGATCGTTTACCGACTGGTGAGCGCAACTAGCTATGGGCGCCTCAGTATATAACTAAAGTAGGTAACGTCGCAGGGTACAGCTGTGCGGCAATTAATTGTGCGGCAAACGAAACTGCGCGACATAACGTAGAGCTCGTTAATGCGACATTATGAACTTTTGTCGACGTTACGTCATGTGATTTGCTTTTCTGTAGGAAATTTTATATGGATCGTTGAAATATTTCAGACTGTATTATTGTCTCGAATTTGTTGTTTGATTTTAGAAAATAATTAACAAATAACAGTTGTTGTTTATTTCCGCTGATGATAAACAAAACATATATGTTGGAAAATCTCTCGCTTCTTATATTATAATGTATAGAAATTTCAAAATTTGAATAGTTTTCAAAATCCTAGAGAAGTCATCGTGAAAATTGACCGTAGTCTCAAAGACAAAAATATGTAATTACTAACGCTATTTAGAGTATTAATAGTAACAAATAATTCTAAGTTTTGCATTGAAGTTTTAATGACTAACGCAATGAATAGGTGTATAATCTAGCTCTAAACAGGCTAGCGTTTGTAAAAGAACTAATGGGGAGGCCCATTAGTTGACTGCATTCGTTAGGCAATTGTCGACTCTGAGTAAATAATAGTCATTCAGTGCATTTACGACACGCCTACTACATTACTGAGGGAACGAGGATTTTATGGTATATTATGTGGACCGTAGCATTTGGCGGTCTTTGGTACCTGTATGAAAAAGACAAGAGTTTATGTACATATGGAATGTACTATATGGAATTAATTAAAAATATCTTACCCTTTAAAAGTGTAAAGAAAATACGTAGATATTGTGCTTGTATTGAAATAAAAAAGTTATTTTAAGCATAGTCTTCGTACCAAAATCTACAAAGTTCTAATCAAACAAATTTTTACTCCCCTCAGAAAATCGAAACTTAATTATAAAACGAAATTAATTACAGAACGGGAGATATCTTCAAAATTGCTTTACATTACAAACTTCCAGTGATTGATTTTGGATGGAAAAACAAAAACTGTTTTTTGTTCGAGCAATATTTTAGGCGAAGGGTCTTCTTGCCCTTATTCTCTTCCCCTCAAGGCTACGCCGAAGGTTTTAAGGGCGTCTGATCAAGTTCATAGGTCCTTTTGCGAGGGTCGGGTAACAAATTGCCCCTATTTATTTTCGAACAAGTTTGCCTATCAGCAATTTGGTAAAACCATTAAACAGATAATAGTATCGTTTCAATGTAACCAAACATTGTTTCGATAAATTTTGTTTACAAGATTGTTTATACAATGTTAGACAATAATGCTTTAAAGTTTGACTGAACTAGACTAATTGTATCACTAGCTTATAAGGTGGTTTTAGATGTCACTGATAAATCTATGCAATAAACTATCGTGAAATTAAATGTTATTTGAAGTCGAATTCTAAATCGTAGAAAATAAAACTTTAGCATCCATGTCTTATTCTGTTCAAAAAAGTGCTTTATTGCATTCAAAATAAGATCCACTTTAACATCTTAACTTTATTCTTCTTTTTCATTTCTCACCGCCTTCAACTTGGTATAATAAAAATCAGTCTCATCTAATGCTCTGTGAGACGGTAAATGTGAACATATCGCGCGACTTCGAGAATACAAATTTAGCTCCGAAATCTTCAGCTTTATGTAAATTTCGCGGCATTTAATGCCTCCCTAGAAAAAGAAAATCTTGTGTTGAATCATTAATATACTTTTCAAGGATTAACATATAAAGCAGCTGTAGTAGGCGTGTTATTAATTATAAATTACGAACTCAATATAAGAACACTAATAATTTAAGAAAAAAATATTGTTATTGAAATCGATCTACGTGCATCATCATAGGATAGGCAAGCGGTTTTTTTTGGAAAACTAGCTAATTAGGAAATTGATTTAAACATTATGTTCAAAATATTTAATATTTAGTTTTTATTTGTCAAACATTGCACCTTACAGTGATTGAAATTAAAAGTTAAACAAGTCATAAGTCTAGATTCAAAGTACTTAGTCTTTCCAGTTTCATTTCGTGCATTTAACACCATCACATCACTCTTACGGTTCTCATTTTACAATGTATTTGTTCCTAAAGTCCCAGAATAATTACTTATTTCTACAGCGAACGTGGCAGACGCAACCGGTCTACTTAAACAGACTCGAGTAAAAGCACTCACTACAAATTAAGTCGATTTACACCGACTACGTAAGAAACAAAACATAAACTGTTGGTTTCAAGTGATTGTGGTCTTTATTACTTTGCCTGTAAAGACTAGTTTAGTGTGAAATAGTTGAACGCAAACCGATGACCGAAATTAAAGGGCTTTGCATAGATTGAGCGAAATATTTGTTGTTTTGACACTGTTAGTTTAACGTTCGTATATTAGTGTTGGTTGCTTATAGTATGATCTATGTGGGGATTGCATATTAAAGTGGCAGTACTTTAGTGTAGTTATGATTATCCTTTTCAAGAGTAGATCATAGTAACCTCATCTTTTAATACATCGGACTGACATTGTGAATGGCTCAACGATGGCATATTTTATACACTTTTGCCTAGTCTTTCAGGTATACCAAGTGGTATTATTTCTAGTGCAGTTTACGAATCAAAAGAATGGAATTATACACATGTATTTCAACCGCAAAAAAAACACCTTTAGTGTTCGACTCTAAATAATAAACCACATATAACATACTGAAAAATAAAATGCAACTAACTAACCTCAACAATTCCTGTAATTGCTTTGCATGTTAAAAACCTAACATTTCTAAAACAATTAGGGTTGAAACAAGCGGTACTCGTAACACGAATACGAGTATTAATTACACCTAGTATAATACTAGGAACGTTGGAACAGACGTATTCACGACACGTCATAACGTAGTAATCACAGCTGTTACTGCACAACCCTATTCAGTGAAATAAAACTAAGTTTACGGTATATTTTGGGCTGTTTTATTTTTATTTTCCGGTACGTTTGAGTTCTTTAGCGGTTTGGTCACGAATTGGGTTACAACGGTTACGTAATAGCAGCTTTTTGTAACGTTGCATGCTTTTTATTTTTCATGCGTGATTTGATAACTTGATAAGGAAGTTGTACGTAACCTTTTTTATAATATTTTCCTTACATATTTTTTATAAATATAACAAGGGTTGACGTCATTGAGAAGGCCTTTATTCGTTATATAGGTAACAACGAACATGTTTTATTTTCAAGTTGAAAGAAAATAAATTTACCTCAATTCCACGCCACCGCAGGACAAGGGGCTTCTTTTCGTTAGACTTCGACGAATCTTCGACGCTGGCCATGAATGAAAGACTACATAGATTAAAATAACTACAGTTTTTCACTTATGATAATGTAATATTATATGATTTTTTATTTTATTTTACTTTATTTTCCCAAATAAAGTAAAATAAAATAAAAAATAATATGGAATGATAACAAATAATACCTTTAATAATTTGGAACCTACTACTTACTTAATTACTTATCAACACTAAACTCACTAAACCGATTTTTAATATCAACAATTTTGTGTACGGTCCCAGATTACATTGTGCCGGCTTACGGACACGTACGTCCAAAGTTTTAATCGCGTACCAACATGTAACAACACTATTTACGAGAGGGACACGGGCCGGTATCGCAACGTCGCGTCGCCCCCATTCATATTAATTTAACCCCAAATTATTAATGTTTGGACTCAAATATAACTGTTATTTGTATTATGAGTAAAATTTTGATATATCGCTCGCTTTTTAGTGGTATTTTAGAGATTTTGGTACAGTTTGAAATGGTAAAGTATATTTGAGTTGTTTTTATAATGAAATTAAAGATATTTCACTTTTATTGCGTTGTTAAGATAAGGTAACGATGATTATTTTGTTCTACGCGCTACATTACGAATTTTGTTTTTGTAAAACATGTTTTTATTTTTTAGATATCTTTCAAAATAATTTCAACATCAAAATAAATCAAACATACTTTACAAAATTGCCTGTACGCTAAATTATTAAAACTACAAATAATACAAATTTCGCGCTGACAACACCGTAATTATTACCGTTTTTTAGGCTTCTGACTTCAAAGGTTTTTCTAAAGATATTTTAAGTGCGTGTTCTCAGATATACCCTTTTATAGCGACCGTTATTTGTAGCCATTTGTAACAGTACCCTCAGTGTTAATTACGCAAGTCACAGCAGCCGTAACTATTCATGTCACGTCATAAACTGCTAATCACAGTTATACGCAGATGTTGGTACAACACTAGCTCATTAGTTTACGTGTTAAGGCGGTGATAGATTAGAGAGGGGATACGGTTCCTTTGGTAAAACTTTTGCAATAGAAATATTCGTATTTCGATATATTTTGCTAGCTGACTTGCGCTGATATGCTAACGCACAAACTTTCACCTCCTATTTTAACTGCATCGCGGAATATTTTTCTGAAATAGCGATTCATTCTGTTTGAATATTTTATAATATACATATATTTTCTAACCCATACCTGTCCCACTGCCCTTAAAATAATTAAAAAACTAATGACATTATTTTGCGTTTTGAATTAAAGTTGAGCGTATTAAATTTTAAAAAGTATTTGTACTCTTTTTTCCAGAATGAAATGTGTTAGGTATGTTCCTATTATATAAATGTTAAATTCTTATTAAGAGTAAATCGTCATTAAAGTCAAGTTATAATTAGAAATAACGCATTGTACATTTAACAGAAAGCAAGGTCCCTTCACATGAAATTAATTTTAGACAACAATCTAAATAATTTTTCGACCAACAATATTCTGTTGACAACACACCTTTATTGTACTTCTATTTTATTCCAAGTCTATTAAAACTACAGTAGCATACTCATGTGTCATAGTGGTTTGGACGTGGCACTTCAGAGCTCACGTTACGAGTAATTAAACCTTAATGTTACAGCACTACTGGTCAACGCTCCCTGGGATTAGCATAAGTGAACTTATTGTGGAGTGTATTTGTTTATATGATATACTGGTATGCATATACAATAACTCTTTTTATATTTGTGAGTCAGAAGGTTATAAAAATTGTGTATGCTGAGTAGTTAAAGTTTGATTTATCGATGTTAAAGGCACTTTATCATTGACTCAACTGTTACATATCGCTGAATTTATCCTTTACCATTCTTTTGACGAGTTAAGTGTAGTTTTAAAAATAAGGTTATTATGACACGCCGGCAGCGTGTGTGATACACCTTCATTTCGTAATTTGCAAAGTTAGTCCCATGAAACAAAGGATGAGCTAATTGCCAAATATCACCGGGCCATTTTTGACAATGACATATAAATAGAGAAGAAAGAAAATACCGATAGCTCTGTCTCGACCGATAATCGAACCTGTGACCTCGTGATATGATGATAAGCAGTCACATCCACCACTGCGCAAGACCCATGCAATATTCCGAAATATACTCGTAGACAGAAATATCACAATTTACCTGTTATACATCCACTCGTACTCTATATAATATATAATACTCCATCGTAATTCGCAGAAGCACATCCCCAGTGCACAACACAGTCAATTGAAACTAACATCTCAAATTAATTCTAAGCCTCTTAGTTCCCAACGTGCACAACAGTCGGCCACCTCCTTAACTCGCCCATTACTATTCACCTAGCGTCGCTTCTGTGCATATAATCCTCAGTATTTGTACCGCTAATATACGCTCTGATTGTTCAAACAGCGCTGTAGCGTTCCTGAGTACGTGATTGAAGAGATTTGTGGTTGGGGTGTACGTTTTATTATAAAAAAATGGAGAATTTCGAGAGTGTGAAAAGATTTTTCGGATTGAAAAGTTTTATGTGAAAATCCAGGATATTGTGTATGTGTGTGCAAAATTTCGTTGGGACTAATTCAGTTGATTTGATTCAAAAGAGTAACAAATATTTATAAGTCCGTTCGTAGAAACTTACACCCGATAGAATATTTATATTATTTATATTATTATCTTTACTTTTGTGTGAAACAAGAATAAGAGTCATAACAAAAATTCGGTACCATAAAAATTACAAATCGTAACAGCCTAACAAAGGTTTTAAGTACAAAATTAGTAAAATGATATGGAATAGCTTGAAAAAATAAATCTTACAAAATATTCTCGAGCCGTTCAATCTTTCATACGAAATTCTCGATAGCAACACGATTCCTTCGTCGATAGTGGTTCGTAATCGCCCCTCTTACAAACATATATTATGTATAACTCTAAACGCCTTTTTCGTGAACTTTGCTCCGACACGCAATCGGCAAATGTACTTAGTACGAAGGGAAACCGGGTTAAAGAAGGAATAATGAGGTGTTCGGAGTGAAACGGGTTGGATATTTTATTGCTTAAATTACGAGTTGACTTATGGATCGTGTGATGTTTATGCTCGGATAGACTGAGTGTGGGAGACAATAGATTTACTAACTTAAATGAAATCTCTAGGTTGAAGATGTGTTGACTGATGATAGTTTTAGAAAAATTGATATTGATTTCTTAAGTTATACTTAAGGGCCGGTATTACTTAAGCATATAATTACTTTTTATGTAGTCTAAACGGTAGTGTATACTACTGCCATGTTAGTTTACCAAGAATTCCCAGATTATATATACTTATGTGGAAAAAAGTACACTTATAAATTTCTGTTGTTTTTTTTCGCAAAGATGCTGGAAGTTTTGTTAAGTTCCCTCTATTGGTCATTAAAATTAGTTTCAGTTACATGTACGTCATAAAAAAATATAAACGATTAATTGTGAAAATCGGTTGAGTTGCTGCAAAAAAATAATGTGACCATTTTTTTATTTCCTTTATTTTGATCACTATACACAAAATCAGGATATATTATGCGTATGTAACTATACAATAAAACAGACAGTAACACAAAACATGAAACTTACACCACATCGGTACCATTATCCGCAGGTGGCTGTCCCATTGCACATAATTTAGTAGATTTGCAACAGTAATGCAACTCTCTGCTTGCTTCCCGTCTAATTTAAACTTAGCAGTCTGTATTACGTTACCTAAGACTTTGACTTACGTATTTATGAGCTCGGACTTGAAGCTAAAATGATAGTTACTTGTTTATTTATTACACGAACGCTTGCGAGGTTGCTTGTTAATTATTTGGGTGGTTTAAATTTAGATATAGGTGCTGTTCTTAAGTAGGTACAATTGAATGTGCGATGTTAAAAAGGTCTCATATTTTATGGACTGGAAAGGGAAGAAAAAGTGTACTTGAAATTGCATGACCAGTTTATAATCAGCGCAGACTTTTACTATGGTATTTCATGTTTCATTAAAATGTGTTTTAAATAAAATAAAAATAAACTTTGCTAAATTCCTTTTCTACATCGATTATTTATGTATTTCGTCGATTTTTGTATACAAAAGAAAAAGAGCAATGAATGAACCCATTTTTGAAGCTTTTGATATAGTTCATCTCATGCAAAATGTACGTTAATGAAACTAAATATGTTGATTGAACTTCGAGCTATTATTGAAAATATCCAGAAAATTATAAAAACTCAACAGAACTTTTCCTAATCTAGAATTCGAAGTCTAATTTATCACACGAATAACGGAGAACCCATAAAAATCAAAGAGGTTAAAAACATGGAATGTTATTAAAAATCTCTAAGAAAAGATGAAGGAATTTTTCACAAGAGATTCTTTATAAAAATATGCTTTCTTTTTTAATTACGTTCATTAGAGATATCTGATGAGGCTCATTAGAGCTTTGCCTGATGTAGCTAATTCACTGTATTTATTCTCACAGACTGCTGCCAAAACATTTGTATGAAAGTTTCGCAAATTCGTTTGTTTTGTTAGGTTTTGTGCTCGGGTTTTAAAATTGCTACTTTTTATTGTTCTAGAAACTATTCAGTTCTAATGGTAGACTCAAGGCCGACTTTTTTGTTATTTAATATTTCCAAGGCTAATAAAAGGACAATTATATATTTTTTAGTTTTATTGATTTATCAAAGTACTACAACCTTGATTTTATAAAAAAAAACTACCTCATTTTCAATCGTGAATGCTTATAAAACCATGAATATTCGAAATATTTTTGAAGTCACTACGCTTTATAACCAATCTTAGACAATTTAGTTTATATTTAAGGTTGTAATTCTCTTGATAATCTATTTTTTCTTGACGTAAATACTTGTCTAGCTTTTCGCTTACACGTGTTCAAGTAATAGGTACTAAGTTTTAATGTTTCACATTAAATTCTAACATTAAGGAATCCCAACTACACAAATACGAGTAATATTAGCTTTACACTAATGTTCTTTGATGTGTAAGCAACAATTACATAATGTCAAATAATCTTACGCAATACAGGGTACATAAGCCCTTTGTAAAATCAGCAATTGTATAACACCTACGTTCACTAGTTACTGTGTGTTTCTACTAATGTGAAGACCTTAAAGTTCTTAAGTAAATTGTATTGGGTTTGCTAAATTACTTTAATAATGACCTTAGTGGTACAGCTGTAATAGTCGACGTAGTAGTAGTCGAGTAGTTTGGTTTAAGTTTATTTAGCTTTTGGTAGAAGATTACTGTTGAAAATGTATTTCAACTGAGTTTTTTTAGCTACGTAGAATGGAAAAGTTTAGATGTGTCCAAAAAATGTAAAATACCTGATTACCTCCATAATTAATTATTTGGCGGATGATAGGATGATAAAGATCTTTGTCCAGCAAAGAAACGACAGTACAACGTTTGGAAAAAAATATTAATATGACTTTAAGAAGGTACGGCCCTGTATGACAGAGGTATGGAAGTAAGTGGAGCAATTGCAGTTTGAAAGTGTTGTACTAAGCGACGTTTCTTGGAATCTAATCACCCTTAAGGAAAAAAGGCGTGATTTGATGTATGTAAGAGCCTTTAAAAAACATAGTGTTTATACTTTCGGTTTGAAAGATACGCTACATACATCTATACTAATATTATAAAGCTGAAGAGTTTGTTTATTTGTTTGTTTGTTTGAACGCGCTAATCTCAAGAATTACTGGTCCGATTTGAAAAATTATTTTAGTGTTAGACAGTCCATTTATTGAGAAAGGCTATAAGCTACATATCATCACGCTACAACCAATAAGAGCAGAGCAGCAGTAAAAATGTTACAAAAACGGGTAAACTTCGTCCCATTCTCTCTTATATGACGCAAGTGAAGTTGCGCGGGTCAGCTATATCTTATAAAACGAGATTGTAAATACTATGTTAGAAGGCTTTACAATACTACGTAACCTCTAATCAACTGCGAGTACACTCCTAAGGTAGCATAAGCACAATACTTAGCAATTACTAAGGCATCTGCAGTACGTTATTAGAGCGTTGGCTGATTGATTGCGGAGCGGGAACTAAATGAGGTTAGGCTGTGACGGTTCATTGCATCGGGTTCTACAACCGCAGATACGAGTTGGATTGTTTGTGTTATGTGTTAAACATGAGTGTTGTCAAATTGCAGGTAGTCTCGAGTGGTATAAATGAAAAGATGTTGCCAGTACGAGTACATTATAATTTGCTCAGCTAAAACAAAGTGTGTTAACATTAAAACTCACTGACAATAGTGTTGGTGTTTTTCGGTATAGTCTGTATATTATGTCAAAATGTAAGTTTTGTTCCTCAAACAAATATTTTAATAATAAAAGGTTGCGCTTTAATTTACCCATTTATTTTGATTTATGTATGTGGGCAAAATATATAATGCAATTTACACGTATATGACTCTTTACAAACTATAACTTTTGCATTTTAAAAATGTGTAAACATAATCTGTAAATAATCACATGCCAGAAAATACGTTGACTATATATGCTAGGATAGGCGATTTAAGTTTCAAACCCATGTGACTATCTTATTACAACAAGCTTACAGAAATCTATTATTCTAGGAATATTAACACAGAATCCTTAATATCAAAGTCTTATTCAATCATCCTTACTCATAGTTCTACTATAAATTCACATTTTACGACTACAAGAGTTGAGCAGTAACAGTCACGATGAAGAACATCTGCCGCCAAACGTTTCAAGGAAAGCCTTCTGGACCCGTGAAATATCCTTGAAATCAGTACTTCAATAATATTACGGTTACCTAACATTTCAAAATGAAGCCTACGCGTTTTACGCAAATGTAGATAGAATAGATATTTTATGATGATATTGATTATAGTAACGGTTTTTAGAGGCTATAATTGAATTGCTAACAACAGCAAACTACAACAGATTAAATAATTATAATTATGAAACTAAAATTGTTGAAATATAATATTATTTTATAGGTTCAAAACGTTTGCAATCTGGCTGTTTACAATCAAATCACGAAATTTTAATACATTTGCGGCCACTATTACCAATTATTTTTAACATACAATGTGCCATGAAATATTCAGTTGAAAACTGCATTCGCATCACAAAGGCACATTCATAATTGACACCTCTATATCTTTTCATTCATTTCAATTTAAACGAACATTCTACGTTCAGGAAAACTATCAGTAGAAGCTCTGTGGAAAAATTCCGTCGATTTATCAGAAAAAGAAAACAGAAAAGTAGGGAATCGAGGCTCAGATAAATGGCTCCATTCTGATAAAAGAGGGTGCGAGCATTGATAATAACCTCTGTGGTATCGAAACCGAAACGGTAATAAAAAACCGTCTGTAGTGCGATTTTCCAAAGTCGGTACTATCGAGTATCGAGAGATTGATTTTAAAACATTCTGCAAAAATAGTTCCTACGGCGTCCGCTAGAGGCGTTAATTACATTCTCATACAAAATTTCTCGATTACTAGCTAGTTGTCGATAGTGGTACAGTAGCGCGATACTCTACAGTCGAGTTATATTGAGTATCGAGAGTTTGACATTTAGAATGTACTGCAAAATTAGTTTTTACCGCGTCCGCTAGAGGCGCTGATAAGATTTTCATATAAAAATTTTCCATCGTCGGTAGAGAATCGCTCCGCTGATGAACGAACATTAAAAGTTATCGTGCAGTATTGCAGTTTTCAGTCGTGTTATTATAAACAATGGCAGCCGATTGGCCGTGTTGTGAGCGTTTCCGTATGGATCAATAATTGCTTTCGGTCATTTCCTTTGATGTATTGGTGGTGTTTTTTTGTTAGAAATGGTTTCATTGTTCAGTTTTGTGAAATTTATTTGACAGGTATATCAACATTTTATTGCTTCGTAGTGTAAAAACTGCTATTTTAGAGATAGTTTTTTTGATATTGCGAAATATGTATATTTGCTTGACGTTAGGGCTTAAAATGCACTGACAGTACAACATCAATCAAACTTCTCGAAGGTCAAATCAATAATGACCTTTTCTGACTTTCAACCATGAAAATTATAGTTTTTTTTTTCTCCTTTAATTACCCCATAATTGTATTTTCCTGTGTCTGTATTTACAAAGCAATATCAAACGACCTTTCTAACTTCCGGCCTATTTTACGAACGAGCACAACATAAAAGAATTCTCCGAATGTGCCGAAAAAAGATTCTAAAAGTGGGCTGTGAAAATATTTGCAGGTGGAAACGGACTTTTGCCTTCAAAGAGTAAGCAAAGGTCTGTGTGCCCAAAAGTCATAAAAAAGATTAAAAGTTTATTTATTTAGCTGCGAAAAATTGGGGCGTTTTATTAATATTTTACTGCTGACTTTATTGATAGCTTGCTCCATGATAATTCTTTTGAGTGGTTGTTTTTTGAGTGGTAGTGTAGTTGCAAATCGGGAGGTCTGAGGTTCGATTCGCGAGTTGGACAAAGTGCGATTGATTTTATAATATCTAGTTAGTATAGAACACAGATAAAATAAGAGTGTACGACAATCTCAATAACCCCGGAAACTCATCGAAACTCCCAAATCCTAGTACAAAATATCTAAAACAATAATACAATTTTTTAAAACTTTAATATCTAAAAACAAAACTCTGAATAAAGGAAAAAATATATTTGCATATTAAAAGATTTTTTGTATCAAAAGTTATACACGTGTAACATTTAAGCCTTAAGGCTCTACAAAAGGTTCTTAGCGACCTACTCAGGAAAGTCAACAGTGGCTATTTGTGTTAGTTGCTAGACAGAAATACGTCTAGGCATCCCTCGCGGCTATGTCCTTCCTAGACTGGGCGGATACTTACAAACTAATTCACAATGTTTGTGGAATTAAACTTGTTGTTAAGCTCCTACGATATGTGTAATAACACACTGTACTACATATCCGCCCGCGGTTTTGCTTGCTTGAAATTTCAACCACTTCGGGGTGAAATCTCCAAAAGACCTATCTTAATGATTTCCTACATTCTCCAAGAAACATAACAAATTTTAGTTTTGTTTAGTAGTTTCTTCAGTGCATTGCCTGTCAGTCAGACACTCGGTAACAGAACATTTTTACACATATAGCTGTAGAGCATTTCATTTTAGAATGATTTGTATAAATTGCCTCTATGTCGTGTTCGGTAGTGTATGTAACTGCAAATCTTAAGGGCAAAGTGCTATTTCTAATTGAAATTAGAATATTTCTCAATTGTATCCCGGAGTAACATGCTTGGTAATTGCCTATAGACCACGCCCTCTTTTAACGGGACTTGGGACTAATATTGTTAGGGGCGAAACGTGGGTGTGTTTCATACTACTTTGCCTGCACTTTCGGGTACAACTGCAGTCGTGATATTATGTATGTATACATAAAATTGTTAATAATTGGACTTCGAGTAAATAAAATATTACGAAACAATAATCCAATTACGAAATTTCAAAGAACAAAATTAAATTTATTTTCAGTTGACATTTAAGCGTATGCAGGTTAACAGGATTAACAGGATTCGTTATAAAATATATTATCTTTAACACTCAACTTTTAAAACTTTGGCTTTATTTCCTTTGACAAAAATGATTAACTACAACAACTACTTTCCAATTATATGTATATTCAGATTAATCTGATAACTGAATATTAATGTGCAGATACATGATTTAATGATTAATTATCCAGGAGGTTATGTTTTTAGGGCACGTATACAGCATTGTCACAGAATTAATTAACACTCCAATATAAAACTACAACCTGTAACCGTAATCCGCAAGAAATAATCTCTTTGATCGCTACAACATCATATTTAGCTGAAAACATTATAATTGTGCTTATAGTATAGTAATGTCCAAAGCACGGAAGTCAACCTCTACATACATATACGTACTAGCAGTTAAAATGCAGACAAAATCAAAATATTTATTACTCAAAGGTGACCGACTAACTGACATAGTGATCTATTAACGCTCAGCCCAAACCACTGGACTGATCGGGCTGAAATTTGCCATGCAGGTAAATGTTATGACCTAGGCATCCGATAAGAGACGATTTTGATCAATTCTACCTCCAAAAGGATAAAATAGGGGTTGAAAGTTTGTCCTAAGTCACAAACCACGCGGACGCAGTCGTGAACAGAGGCTAGTATTCTATAATTTGCATTTTGCAGTCGTGGTTTGCAGTTACACAGATTTAAATTTTAATGGATAAATGTCTCCGTTGACCCACTATAAGTACACACTTCACTTCTCTTGGGATCCAACTTGTTCCAAAATAGTTGTTCTGTTGCGAGAATGTAATATATTACAAACTATGAGCTAAATACGTGAGTTTCATTTCACTTTGGTGCTTCTAATGCTCGGAGCCGTTTTGAATTCATGTTCAACGATTTATATTTGAGGAAGTTTTAGGTACGGAATTTGATTTATTTGCTAATGTAGATGTAGTATTTGTATTATTAAAGTGCAATGTTAAAATTGTCAGTTATTCTAGAAAAATGGCTTTAGACAGATTCTCTAAACGTTATTATTATACGCCTGTATCGCTCCACTACAAGGCAAAGGTCTCTCCCATAGTTTTCTACTTTAGCCTGACTCCGATGGTCTGATTCCATATTGAGTAGTCAGATAGTTTTTCTATACGAGGTCTTCCTTTCATTCCTTTCATTTTATTTTCGTTGTAAAGTGACCCATTACATATCAGAAAATAACGTCAAAGTTATTCATCGTATAAAGTTATCTTACGACATAAAAAATCGGACCAAAGAGTGAAGAATTTTAAGTTACTGTAGTGAGAACGAGTTGAGTAGCCTAACTCTATAAAAATCACGTTACCCGGTTACGATACCGGTAGCGTATAGCGAAGGCTCTTTTTGTACTGTTTCGGACCAGTGTGCAACGTGTAATATAAAAACTAGAAGAATATGCAGTTAGGAAGAGAATTTTGTTCGGCAGATTTGTTACCTGACATAATCTGATTGTCTTTTTCAAACCTTTTAAGGCTTTTTCACAAGCCGTCTTAATGATTTAAAATAAAATCTTTCTCAAGACAAATAAAACAATGTTCTTAATTCCAAAACGAAAAGTCCCCGATTAAAACTCGCGAACAAGGAAGCATTTAGGGATTTGAACAAAATGGAAGAAAATGCTCTCGTTCGAAAGAGTGAAGTAAGCAATTTGTAAAATGTACGTCAATTTACTTTGGTTAATTCAATCGCGAGTTAACCGTAGTATTTGTGTTTAAAATTAAATTGTCTTGAATAGGGTTACGGTTTGCAGAGGTTACGCTTTGCTGTTATTTAATCTCTTTGATATCATAACTGGTAACAGTACTCTTCCTTGTTTCAAACTTTGCGAGATAATTTGCTTGCATAATTGCGAGGAATCCTTGTTATTCTTTTTGTTTTCTGAAAATGTATTTTTTATGTTTTCTTAACATCTCAGTTGTATACTTCTAACACTAAATTAGGTTATGTGTAGATTGACTACTGTGACAACTGTAAGGTGTACTTTCGCTTTGAAAAATGGCAGTACAAAGCAGGTCAATCAATGTCTACTTCAAAATTCATATACGCTACTACCTTAAGTTATTTATTTCATGTAAAATATCTTTGGATTTATGACAAAAACAAATTGTCATCTTTGAAGTGCGTTATTTATAATTTATTATACTTAAACTGTATCCTAAAAGTAACATTTATGTTTCAGCGTTGTGTAACAATTATTTTTTGTTTGTTGCAGAATGCGGACGAACACTAAAACTTGTTAAAAAAGAACTAATAAATGTGCTACCATGTGCTTCGGACAGTGCGAGTGTGTAGTGAGTTTTCCATGTGAAATGTGAGTGACAGTATGAGCAAGCGTAGCTGGCTGGCTATGGTAGCGGTGGTGGTGGTCGTCGGGGCTGTGAGGGGGTGGGATTGCGTCTGCAATCCCAGGGAGTGCGAGGTGCTGGAGCCTAGCGGGTGTCCGGGATTGGGGATTGTGGTGTGGGATCCGTGCAGGTGGGATTTTTATTAAATAGTGCTTTAAAGATACTAGACTTAGAAATATTTAGAATATGTTCGTCCCAAATTGGAAATTGTTGCGTCGCTTTCAATTAGTTTTATAGGTTTCGGGGTCGATGAAGGCAATATAAATGCCCTTAGTTTAGGTGATTTTCAAAGCCTTTCATCGCCACCTACTTTATACTACTCTAACAAAAACATTGGTAAAATCTTTTTTTAACGTAAAAAGTTGGTTTATATGTCATGAAAGTTACAGTTAAGCTTAAAGTTAATCAGAAGCACCAAACATAAATTAACTATCTTATAACTTGTGTAATGAACTAGGAGTTGTTTCATGTTTAGTTATATTTTCTTTCTATTATACCTATTGTTTTTATAAAACGTTGTAAAATAGAAAAATATTACCGAACATTACGACACTAAAATATATTTTATCATCTTCAACTCAGCAATTTTGAAACGTAAAGAAACAATTTAACTTGAGCTAACATTTTAAGGCGTACTAAATAAAGTTGTAGCTCTTTTACGAGTACTAAAATAATGACAAGTTTTATCGAACAAGTGATATATTATCGAGTGATTTTATCGAGTGGTTTTATCTTCTGAGAGTGCTGGCATCTATCCATGGCACATATAAAGTAATAAAGATCACAGTCAACACAATGACAACTTGTTGCTTGACGTCGTAAAGAATAATACAATATTTATGAGTTTGTAGTAAAACAACTTTTATTGATATCTATTTACTATCAGAACTATATTCAACTAAAAGTATTTATTTTTGTTTCGGCTTTTTCAATTCATACGGATTTCTACAGTCGATACTAACGATTATCAAAAATTTTTCATTTGAAATGTAATAAAAAAATAGTTCTTACGACATCCGCTAGAGGCGCTGATCAGGTTTCATACAACATTTCTCGATAGCTAGCTGGTTGGTCAATAATCGATAGTAGTAGGGAATCGGCCATCTGAAAATAGTTTACTAATACAAGTTATAAGCCGAGATAATTTGAGATCAATAGTATGACGATCTTTGAAGTTTAAGTATACTCCACAATTTATAATAAAACACTACCTGTCTATTTGAGTATAAAACATAATTACATCCCTTACATCTTAACATTCTAATAATATCTAAGCTACCTAAATTTTCCTTATCCCGTCTTGTAATCTCATTAAAACAGAGTACATTATAATATTATGTATATCGTGTCCAAGGCAAGACTAACTGTAGGCCTACAAGGAGCGGCCAGGATATTTCCATAATCCGCGCGGTTGACAGGCGGGATTTGTCATTTCGGAATAATTTTATTAGTACTGCTTGTTGCTTAAGTTGATCGCCTATTACAATGTGATTTGCAAGTAAGACTGTACTAAAGGGTATGTAAATACATGTACCGTAGAGAGTGTAAATACACCTTTTTAACATAATAGGTGTAACGGTTTAACTGCACGTTTGGCGCAGTGGTTCACGTAGTCACCTCACATCGTTAACCACAGCACCGCGTTTAGTGGCCTCCAATCCAACTATGACAAATATTTGTGTGATGAAAATGAGTAAATATTCTGAGTTTGGGTGTAAATTTATACATGCCGCACTAAACCAACTATCTTAGTACAAGCTCTATATTTGGAACTACCTGACCCGCGCAACTTCGCTTGCGACACATAACAGAGAATGGGTCAAAATTTTCCCCGTTTTTGTAACACTTTTTACTGCTGCTCTGCTCCTGTTGGCCGTAGCGTGATGATATATAGCCTATAGCCTTCCTCGATAAATGGGCTATCTAATACTGAAATATTTTTTCAAATCGCACCAGTGGTTCCTGAGATTAGCGCGTTTAAACAAACAAACAAACAAACTCTTCAGCTTTATAATATTAAAAAATGACCTTGTGTGAGTTGTCCAACTATATTTATATCTAGTGTATTTGAAAGTAGAGAAGTCTTGTTAAATCGCTCATTATTAAGTTTTAAAGATGTTAGTTATTTGTCAGGATTGTAAATCTCTACAAATGCGAACTATATCTATGAGTATATCGAGAACAAGTTACTTCAAGGACGATCATTATAAAGCTCTACCTTTATAACTATCTTTTTTGAAGAAACTTTAATGGTGACCAGTCTGTGTAACAGTTTTAATATGATTCAGGTCATTCTCAACACGTAGACAAAATCATTCATCAAATGTAATGTAACTGCTAATAATATACTCTTAACTAACCATTATGCCAGAATACTACAACATTTTCCTCCTCAAAATATATATTGATAACTATCAAAACTTTCTAACTGTGAAGCACTAAACTCCTTGCTTTCTCTGCTCCACTTTCCAAAATTCACTATATGCGAAATAACTAAAACATTATTCACTTATGTATATATAAGAGTATCCTAAAATAGACAACAGTATCACTTCCTGCGTCGTAAGAGGAGAGAGGCTTTCACCGTCGTACTAAAATATTACTGCTACGAACCGTGGGTGCTTCCGAACCAAATGTTTGCAATTATATAGGATTGAGTATGTATTATGTTATTCAATGTTCAAGTTCTTTATCATCATTTTATAATAAGCGTTTTTTGGATAAACTGAACCTTTAACTTAATCTGGCTGCCTTTCCAAGCTTTTGCTACTTTCGGCTCTAAGCACTATTGTAATCACAATTGTCTTTTTTTTAAACCAATGTTTTCTTGGCATAATTTACTAGAAGTGTAACATTGAATGTTTCGTTAGTAACATGCTTTCTGGCTGATAGTAGAGCCGGGCTTACTTACTTAACTACTTAACTTACTTGTTTAACCACTGGATTCGTCTTTTCGATAAAGGTTAAGGATTACGAATAATCAAATTAAATGCCTATATCACATTCGAAAAATATTTCTCAAAATCAAAAACATGTCTAATACTGTAACATTTAAACCGAATACGAATTGTGGTTAGGTTTCCACCAGAACAAATCCTAAAGGCTAATACATTGACCTACATCTAAAAATAAACCAAAAACCACTTAAAGCTCATTTTAACGAATTCGAAATCAAATTTGACCTTTATCCAAAAAGTACTTTAAAATTTACTTCCAAAAATTAACGAGTACTTTAACAAATTAATTAAAAGTTTATAGGTAACCGATAAATATTTGAGTTTATTAAGTAGTCGAGTAGAAACATTATAACTTCTTGTTACCTTAGCTAAGTCATGTTAGGAGTTTACGAAGTGGATGGTAACGTTTGAAACAACGCTAATAAGGAAAGTGCTTTTAATTAAGTTTTGTTTTATTAGGCGATTTTCATTTTTGATGTCGGTATGTTCGAGTTTGAGTGTTTTATCGTTTGTGTTAAATTTTAGGAGAATATTAATCGATCCATTTCATAGAAGTGGTAATTTCAGGAACGTGTAACGGAACTCTTTGTTTTAATCTGCTCGAATCTGTGTTGTTACTGGTCGTCCATCTAGAAACGTGTACTTATTTTGTTTATTTTTGAATAACAAATAAAAGGGCTCTTTCTAACTACTATCAACAGTAGCTCAATTCTCTACTACTATCGACTACCGACAACCGACCTGTCATCGAGATATTTTGTATGAAAATCTGTAGTAGGAAACATTTTGGCTGTACATTCTAAATATCAAATTTCGATAGCTAGCTGGTTGTCGGTAGTCGATAGTAGTAGAGAATCGAGGTACTGTTGATAACCGGCTAGCTATATTCGAACTTTGTATGAAAAGCGCCTCTAGTGGACGTCGTTGGAACCATTTTTGTAGTCTTTCTTTCTATCGTATGGTTAGTGGTCAACCTAGTGTCAAAGTTGTTAAAGCCGCCCAAAGGCCGTTGACATGGCTTATTTATGTAGTTTATTCTAAGTATCAAACTCTCGATAGTATCGACTGTAGAGAATAGCTCAACAAGAATAGCTGCAGCTCCGTAATCCCACCTAATTTGTTATTTCTAGTTTTCCAGTTTTATTATTGATTGTGGTCGTCATTTGTTAACAGTTTATTTAAAGAGCTACTTATATAACATTGAATATATTTATTAGGCCGGGGAAAAAGTCTTTTCGCATTATGAGTGTATGAACTTTTAATGAAATCTCTTTGGCTTCAAGAATCACAAATGAGTACATTAGGTTTCTTTCAGTGAGTACCCAAATATCGAGCTTTTTTGTGTAGAAAAAAGATTTAATTACAAGTTCGTACATACTAAAATGCGAAAAGACTTTTTCCCCGACCTAATATTATGCCTAAGAACAGATTTTCTGTAGCTTTTATTTTCTTCCTTTATATGTTTCCCCGGTATGACATAGGTCTACATGACCTATTTACTAAAGAAGAGACCGAAACAAGCTATTCGTTGAGTTACAAGAATCTTAGAGTACAATATTAGAATCATTTTTGTTACTAGCTGTTCAGAAGGACCACGCCCTAAATCTTATAGAAGCCTCATACATTCGACATGATACTATTTACTTTGAATTTGATTACACGGTGTTGTTAACCAAATATTATTTTAGAAGTAGATAACAGCTTTGATTACTTTTTGTTATTGTATCTCGCGTTCTAAATTAAATTCAATAATTAGATAAAATTGGATTCTAATCAATTACAAAATAGATCGTACAATCCGTTTTTATTCGCATGATGATAAGCTAGATAATTAGACATACATAATATCACGCCTGTTATACCCGAATACATAGGCAGAGGTGCAAAAAATTCACCAAAGTCTATGGTCTCCAACAATCTTACTCCCATGTAATAAGGGTGAGCCTATTGTCTATTGCCATTAGGATATAAATTATATAAAACTGGCTCCATTTCTTATGTTTTCACAAATGCACTATTTGCACTATTGAATCGATCTAGATAAAACAAAAAAAATTTGAGAAATAAATAATCTGTAAGGCCGAGTAAAGACAAAATAATTTTAGCTTAAAAATCACTTAGAAACAAACAATAGACACATTGTATTATAACTAAATCAATCTGAACTTGAGGTAATTAAAATTGCCTTTGACCCGAGCAAAACCCAAGATCTTTGAAGAACCCTTATGAATTAAATAGGCTCATAAAAAAACGTCTCGAGAATTACGTACATTTTTGTAATTTTCTTTCGTCGATTGGTCAAAAGGAATTATTAAAAGTAACATGAAATGTTTCCTGTAAAAATGTGCTTTAACTTTGTTTATTTGAAAAACATTGTTGTTATTTTTTCAACATATTGACCCGCGACTTAGTCTTCAAAGAAGAAAAAGGGATTTACCGAGTTAAAAGTATCGTTACGTTGTCGTGTTACATATTATCTTTGAATCAAAATTGTGCACTGTGACCACCGTAACTTTGAAAGCGAAGAAATGAAAGCAACTTTTGATAGTTCCCGATATAAAAATAGCAGTGTACAAGTTTCCGAGACTAGCGTGTTTAAACCAATAGGTACTTATAATTTGTACTGGTTCTGTATATTTCCACGTAAGAATACCGTAAATCCACCTTTCATTACTTCCCTATTAAAACTGACATTCGAAAACCTTTACAGCTACATCATTAGTTCCAAAACCAATAACACTAAACAAGCCAACCTCAAAAGGATATAATATCTACAACAAATTAGTCTATGAAGCAAAATCTCTATCTTCAGGTAATTACCCATCGCTTTTACCGAAAAACTTTCCTTACTCCAAGGGACTGATCCACTTAGACAGGAGTTTGTCCGTGAACTTCAAAATAAGGAAGTTACTCGACTAACGCAATTACCCAACTCCATCGGTAAACTTGTTTGGCTTCACGATTTATAAATACAAACAAAAAATCAAAAAGCAATTTTGAAGTTCTGCGCTTTGACCTAAACGATGGTTATTGTTTTTATTTTACTTGCGACGAACGAGAGTTTGTTGATCCCGTTTTTATTTAGGACAACTTTATTCAACCATTTTTTTTGTGTTTGGATGTTTATGCTTGTCGTTCAAAAAGCTGAATATGGCTCTAATATTCAATGGTGAATTTTCATGTTATTTTTTATGCGATTTTCTACCACTATGTTTATCAGTGCCCCTAGCGCATTCTGCAACAACTATTTGTTGCAAGACATTTGAAATGTCAAACGCTCGCTAGGCAACTAATAGTGTCTTACGCGTAATGTAGTGTGGTTCAACTTAGATAATATAAAATGTTCATTTAAAAAAAATTTACGTTACTTGCAAGGCCATCCAAAATGAGCGTGTTATACCTCGAGCAGAACTTTTAGCTGCGTAAACAAAATAAAGAAATCCAACATTTTGTTATTTCCTTCTACATTTTCGTAAAAAAAATCTTTCCGAAAACGCAAAAAGGTTATTTTACCCGAAACTCACGGCAGATCTTGACTAAAAGAGCGACCGCAAGTTCCCTCTTGAGAATTATAAGGGTCAATTAAACGTTTAGAACTCTCAGATGTTGAAATGTGGGCAAAAAATAGTGTCAAGTTTGTACTGAAAGGCGCCTTTGACTTTGAACTAAATATTATACCAATGATTTTGCGACTGGTCTCAAAAACAGTCGCACGCTTTCTTAAGCGTGATTTTTTACAGTCGGTACTAGCAATTATCGAGAATGTCAAAATTCTAAACGTACTGCAAAAATAGTACATACGGCGCCAGCTTTCTAGCTGACGAAAGTAGAAAATGTTATCGCCTCTGCGTTGATAACATTTTCTACTTCGGTCATAATTTTGGAATAGTTCTTTGTTTCTGTAGGTTTATTTGACAAATTATTTTCGTGATAAAATTTTCTTTTTCGGTCAGATTGAACGACTGATTGTGTACTCGTATTGGTTATCAATTTAATTGTTTTTTCTCACCGCAGGGCAGCCCTCTGCCACTCTGCGTCAATGACCAAGCAGCCTGAACTACATAAAACCAAAAAAGTTTCTTCAGCAAAAAGCTGCAGACGTCTACCACATTTCCTAAAACTTTTCGCTATTACTCTAGAGCTTTAATTAAATCCCTATTTATTATACACCTTCTAACATCAAATTTCTTTCCACAGATGCTGTAAAGTATGCGCGCGAACGTTAGGCGAAGACTGCGGCGGTTTTAGTGGGACATGTGAACCGGGACTCAAGTGCGTAGACGGTTCGTGCACGCCGATCACGTGAACGTACCCAAAACCCTTGTAATATATGTGTATAGTGTTGATTAGAAACAATACATATCCGAACAACTACAACGAGTGGACCAGAAAGTAGCAACAAGCATTTGAGTGACAATAAACGCTACTGAGGAATATAATAACAGTATTAATATGGTTTGTCATTTTACGAATATTCTTTTGTTAGAGCGAGATGGCATTATGTTGCCGTCTTACTCGTTTGAGGATTATATTACAGTATTAATATGAATTGTCATTTTACGAATATTTTCTGTTAGAGCGAGATAGCATTATGTTTTTATCTCGTTCGTTTTACCGCATCATTTAAGGCCCGTTTCACAGCTTATGAATAAGTATCAAATCACTTCTCATCTCCCATCAGATCTGCAGTGCGATTCTCTACCACTATCGATTGTCAACCAACGGTTAGTTAGAAAGATATTTTGTATGAAAATCTTATCAGCGCGATGTTGGGACTATTTTTGCAGTACGTCTTAAATGTCACGCTCTCGGTACTTAATCGATAATACTAACTGTGCAGAATCGCGATACTGCTAGATAAAGTACGAAAGCAGTTTTTAACAACTGTTAAAGTTGCACTTGATAAGGGACCTGATACTTATCCAGAAGCAGTGAAATACGCCTTTAATGCATTTTTTTATCCAAAAGCCTAATTGTGTACAAATGGCCTTGTATTAAGTTCCGCATATGTTTCAAGTCTAACAATATAACAGTTGGAATGGACAATACCTATTGTAACAACTTTGTATGAAACACGAACTATTACTTTGACTATTAATGAAACATGAAATCCGTGAAATTATATATTTTAATTTATTTTTAATGATGAAGACACTCATGTAAAATATTTAATTTTGATTAAATTATGTATAAATGTAAAATGTTTGTAATGATAATTTGTAAGTATAAATTAATTAAGGAATTGTGTCCAATGGAGCGTATTGCGGGCTTACAAATATTATAATTTAATTCAATAATATTATAAACTGTTGAAAATTATGTTGTTTCAAAAATTAATTTCGTTTTATAAAACAATGAAGTTACAAAATCAATTTTCTGTTACGATTGAATTAAAAACCAATTTTATGCGAAATTTACGGTTTGTTTATATACAATTTGCATTTTATTTTAACATAATACTGCAATTTTGTTTCATAAAATAAATACATATACAATAATTGTTAATTTAGCAATACGCTCCACAGAATTGTAAATAGTAAAACCATGTAAACATTTCTCCAAACCGATTTAATTCAGTATTAGAATAATAAATGCTGGTTTCACCACTTACGGTTAAACTAATTGGTAGATAAAGTGACAGCTATTATACGTCAGGTTATATCTAACATGACGTATAGCGTTTAGCTTTTATTTGCATCGGTTTTCCAATCCGAATATTCCTGTCTTTATCATTCTTCGTATGAACGAATGAGACTAAATATTACAGAAAAGCCAGCACAAAAAATGTCACGAAACGAAATGTCATTTAAGGCACTGGTCTCTATTGTAAAAGAACCTTACCGTTAAATTCTCTACGCTAGCCAAGTGCATTACTTTGTGTTTCTTAAAGAACTGTGTTAAAGAACTTTTAAGCATGTATATCACACGTGTTATACCCGAAGGTGAAAGTATATGAAAATAACCCACGTTTCGTCATTAATAATTTTAGTCCCGTGCAATAAGGGGCGAGTTTTTCTTTCGCCGTTTATGCTTTTCCCGTGAGATGGTGAAACCAGTTGTAAGTGTTACGCTATGACAATAGACACGTATAAAGATGGCTAAATTAGTTTAATTTATAAACGTGTATTAACAAAACATTTGTAAGATATTAAACGATTTGTAATAAAAAATGTATCTATCTATATTTCTGTGTGCTTCCAGGTTACAGTAGTTAAGTATTTATGTACGTAAACTGTTTCTCAGTTATGTAAATATGGTCTGATTAGCATTTCTATCTTATATGTATATTAAAGTAGGTATGTACTGGAAATAAAGGTTCTAGGATAAGTACCCCAGATGTAAGGATAAAGGTGTATATTTTAAATATTTACTTTTGAGAACTGTCAGCTATATACGTTTTCATGAATTCATAAAGTGTATTTTATTCTGTGTTTGGGTGAAAAGGGACAAATGTAGAAAGGTCAACTTTGAATAGGTTCTAATGAAGTTCATTAAAGAGTTTTAATTGACCACATAGTCTATCTAAAAGATATTATATTTAAACAGCCAGGTTGATAGGCGGAGCTTTATATGATTCTCCTAAGATATTAGATCTAATCATACCGTGATGGTCGAAAATGAATTGTTTTCGATCAACAACATTTCTAAACAACCTATCGCTTGTCCAAAGTTTATCTGGGTTTAGTTATCATCGTTGATATTTTGCATAAGATGGAGTAATCTTTACAGTCCTATTTCTTACTAAAGATATATAATTGAAAACGGCTATCCGTATTTAAAGCCCAGAAATTCGAGTTAAACTTTTTATATTCACATCAAAGATGAAGGATCCCTGTTGTAATAGACTTGGTATTAAGTTACTGCAACTCGGTTCAACATTTTGAACGTTCAATACCTCGGCTATTGAAATTACGAGTTCGATATCCTATTTCCCAATAGACAGTTTAGTTCATAGTGATCGTTTCACAAAGAAAATGTTCGGAAAAGCGCATAGAACGATGAAGTTTTTGTTGCGAGGTAAAAATTTGGTTCAGATCTTTTTAAATAAGCATGCCTAATTTTAAAACAATGTTGTTTTATAATTAACTAGACATATTTTAGCAAAATGAGATTATTCGTTAGTAAAATTTTGTTAGTATATATTAAACGTTTTCTGTGTTCAGTAAATATTTTTGTAACAAAAATTATGTTGTTTGTACTGTGTGTACATTCAAGGAATATAATTTGTAAAAGTAAGTTTCTAGTCAAACTAAATTTATAAAACATAAACCTAATTTTATACAAATTTTATTTATAAAATTGTACGACGTAATACTTTATTTACGTAAGCAAAATATTTGCTTTCACTTCTTTGACATTTTAAAAGACCTAATTATTCCGTGACCTTTTCAATATGGCGCCCAAAATAATCATCCGTATCTAGCGGCAGACAAACTCATCGATTTTAGTTCGCTTATTTTAGACATCAGCACATATAGACATACTAAACGAAATGTAACCTGAATATTGAGTAACTAAGTATAAGTTGTATAAATAATTCTGAGCTACTCGTTAATTGTGCACACATTGAATAAATAAGTTAAAAATCTGTTCCATGTCTGTTTTATTAATCCTTTTATTATATTTAAAATAATATACAAAACATACATGCATACATATGTACATATGAAAATACATAAAATCACACCTTCCCATAGAGGTAAGCGAAGACCAGAGTACCTATATCACCTGGTACGTTTCGTAGAAACTTTCCTTACTCAATTCACATCCACACAGCCATCTTGTCATATGCTACGAGTACTACGCACCTGACCATTTTGAAAGACATCTTAAAATAATTTTCGATGAATATATGAATACGAAATTGAAGGCTTGAAATTACAACTAACATATTTTGAGTCTATTGCCTTTACATTTCTAAAAGCTTAATCAAACGTTCCATGCATTAAGGTCTAGACAGAACCAATAGTTACAAATTATATTATCATTCCCGCCAAATACCAATGTGAATTACAATACTTCGAATTTCAAATTTTGCATACGCACTCTTTATGATCGTGCATGGCAAACCAATGAAGAACTTTTTAAACTCCGAATATTGTCTATGAATTTCAAATCCGAAATGAATGTTCGTATTTTTTTCATTAGGTTGGTATTGCAGGTGACATTTTCAATACGTTCAGAAATGTTATTGATTCGGATTAATTCGCAGTTATTGTTTTTGATCATAATAATATCGTTTAATTCTGCGGCTTAGTAATAGCAATATTCTAGATTATTCTAGTGAGAATGTAAGGGCAATGTGACCTTTTCTTTTGTTTCGTAGCTCATAAAACTACAACTCCAATAACTCGGCAAAGTCTAGAAATATTGAATCATAAAAATAGTGATGATTTGTGATATTGTTTTTTTTATGTTTATTGCTCACACGGTGAGTTGCGTTTTGTATTCTTTATATGAAAACTGCTTAGTTGGCCGCTTACACTTTTAATATTAATATAACAAATTGCAAAAAAGCTATTATAACGTATTACGTATAAAATAATAATAAAATTAATGTCCTAGTAACACCTACATAATGTTTCTATACACGCATTATAACATTGACAAGAATAAGTCTTACTAAACATTATATTAATGTACCTACAGCTATCGGAAAAAGATTTAAGATGTTTTTTTCAAAAAATCATAGGTATTTCCTTTAAAAAATGTAAGTACCTCGCATTTCATGTTTCGCGTTAAAATTAAAGACTGAATTCGTCAACCGTAATTAAAGTACTGTTGTTCTTTTATTGTAATTTCTGGTTAAATAACTCTTTGAAATTATAATTGCTTGCCATTATTTGTTACAAATTAAAGGAAATTATTAAACGGTTCATAAAGTAATATTTATATTAATGACGTCATAAAGCCAGATTTGAATTACCGCTTGTTGACTCGATATCAAAGCAAACCGATTCATATTTAGGAAAGGTAGACGGAACTAATTTTAGTATAATTGGAAGTTTGGAAACTCTTAAGAAATACGTAGGTTCATATATTATGGAATAAAATTAATTAGGAATGCATAAACTTTGTTTGACTTGCTTTACAACTCAATTAAATAAAGCTGTAAATTACAAAAATAATTTCGACAAATCGTATGTAACAAGTTCAATTATTTTCTTGATCACAAACAAAAATCCTATTTTTTCTATTGCTCTATTACAAGTAAGGTATTGAAACAAACTTCACACGAAGTAAAACAGTACTGCCAACATCAGAAAAACAATCTCCACAGATAACAAACTCTTAATTTAGCAGCGGTACCAACGTTGTTTTGACACAAGCTGCGGTTACGTGGGTATCGGCTGACAACGGTTAATAGCGCTGTTAAATTTAACCGACCCATTATTTACAGTGGCTTTAGTGGGATAAAACTGAGTGTTGTTTAAGTATTGGGGCATTCAACTAGTAAGTATATGGTTGAGGTAAGGTACGTTAATACAATTTATTTTACAGGTAATCTATCTGGGCAGGTAATAAAAAAATATTAAAAACTGGGCATTTTATATTTATGATACCTAGATACATGTGTTAAAAATGCATGGGACTGTTTGGCTATCACGATGGTCAACGACTAATGAATGAAACTTATCGTAGATAAGGTAAACACACATAAATGTGTAAAACAAACACATGCTGAATTATTTTAGAGAATCGACAATATTCTCTACATCTTTTTTATTTCATTCAAATTACACACGAGTTGACGAATTACGTAAGTATGGCGCTCTTACAAAAAAAAAATATACTTACTTTCTATAGTGTCTTATTTAAGAGCCAAAATTGTAACCTTCCCACCAATGTTCCGTTACGAACTTCACCGTCTGCAGCATTATAAACAGCATTGCTATTTCCTACATTTACCTCCTCTATTTTCTAATCCACAATACTTTCTAAATAAAGTAGCTTGCGCTAACGTTTAATTACTGAACCTCTGAATCAATCCTCGTTCGCCGTATCCACGGCTTATCTCTCAGCGGTGCACCGAAGTCTTATCTAGATATGTACTGTACAATGTAGTCACTACAGTTACCAGATCCATTTAATTTTCTCCATTCGGTAGTATTTTCTACTTCCATGTTTGTATCTCGGGTACAATAAAAAGTAGGAAGTTTGTAATTGAATTCGTGGAGCTGTTTTTTTTTGTAAGTATCTGTACAGTGTCTAGTTCTTTTTTATTATGAAGTTATTACATTTTAGTATGACTTAACATTAAATCTGCGTATATCTTTCAGTTACACTTATAACACATAATTTACTGTAAGTATCTTTAATGCTATTGACAATTTCCTTTATTGCGCGGATAGTTATAAATGACCTATTGATCGTAACAAATATTTTTTACGCCTGTTATACCCGGGAGTGTAGGCGGGGGCGTAAATTCAGAATAATTAATGTTAATTCCATATGATAACATGGGTCTAACATTATATTAAACGGCGAACCAAGCTTGTATTTCATACCCCATACATCTGCCAAAAAATATTATGAACTATAAATTATTTACCTTCAAGTTCTGCGCAGTAAAAGTATTTTTTTAATAAAGTATGGCGGAGTTTCCATCAACGATGTCCGGCGTTTGCCGAAAGTTTGTCAGTAAAATCGGCTTTAAATTGTCGTACTGCAGAATATTTTGCTAGTTTGAGTACTAGTTTATCTAGGGCTAAGCAAACGATACAGTCATGATACTGGGCATAGTTCCAAGAATAAAGCCCTTTGCGTTGCCGACTCGGAGAGCAAAAACAATACCTGTCGACTATTCATTTTGTTTACGACTAGATACGAATTCGATGATACAGTTTCATTTATTTAATAACAGACTGACTTTTTCGTCATAAGCAAATTTGACATTAAGAAAAATCGTTTTATTTTTTTCCTGTTATATTTTTATTCATTATCTATGAAAAGTAATTCTTCCAATAAGTTTATTAATTATTAGAAAATTAGTAAAAACATCAAACTATTCCTTAAATTATGTTACGTGACTATGAAAAAATTATATCCTAAATCTTAATCATTCACCAAACTACAGTTCGAATTCGGAACTAAAATCAATGTATTTTTTTTTCTAAAGATAAAGGTTTACCTGTACGTATTTTTAAATACTAAAATACAAAGCTTTGTGAAACTACTGAACGCAAAAGACTGTAATGGAACAGGACGGAACAATAGAAAAAAGGTAATGGCATGATTTGAATACTATTGTATACGGACATAGAACATATAAACTCGATACGAAAAATGGACTCCCAAAAACAGAAACACAAATAAGTAAGTGCTCTATTTCGAAAATTGATTAAATCCAGATTTCAATTCTTTGGTGTGAAAATCGCGTTGTTATAGCTAGCAGCGGAAAACTTTATTAATTTCATTCGATTTTTTACTGAGAACTATCAAACACAGATTGTTAGTAATTAAATAAACAAACGCAGTAGGTACTATTTATTGAATTTCTTTTTGGCGTTTTATACCGAATACAGATTTTTCCGACATAAATTAAAACGTAATATAAATACTTTTGTAAAATAACACTGCAACATGAGATATATGAAAGAAAATATAAAAATACTCTGTTTCTGCATTCAAAGGATCTCGTAATAAAATAACAAATGTAATAAATTGAAATACATAAGAGAATATGATATGTTAAGTAATTAGTTAGCAAAGAAGCAAAACGAGAAGCCCGCAAGTTAATAATAAATTCAAAACGTTTAACACTTTGACTTCGCGTAGCCATTTTGTAACACCCTCGTATTATTTAAATTAATGTGCAAAACTTTGACGGTAGCACTATAGTTACGCTACGACGCTTGTAGTTTTTGCAGTTGTGTGAAGCGAATCTTTAGAATGATTTATATTATTTGAGAATATAGCAGGATTACCCCATCGCGTTACAGAAAATCCTGGTCTAAATTTAGAAAAGAATTAAGAAAACTTTTAAAGCCTAGTTCTGCTGTGGTAAACTTAAACAAGGCAAGAAATAAGAGAAAATGGTTTCATTTATGCTATTATTCTTTGTGAATAATAATATAAATAAATGCATAAATATTGCAAAAAATGGACTAAAACAAAACGAAATACTAAAAACAAGTAATAAAGTCTGAACACTTGTACGGATACAGAAGATATTGCCTGAATAAAAAAGAATAAAGACACCCAAAACAGAAACACAGATAAGGGTTTTTTTTTTTTCAAAACTGATTTACAGATGACTTTTTGTTCCAAAGATTGTTTAGCATCATTTTCACTGTATAGTATCTGTTGCGAAGTAATAGCTTACTTTGCAGATAACAGATACTATACATAAACATTTTTTAGTAATACTTTCAACCACACCATTAGAGAAGTCGCAGTAATTAAAAATGATTATTAATTCAAAATACAGTTCCACCGATTCACCGATATATTTATTTCCGATACAAAAATAAAACAACAAACTATTTCCGTATTAAAATCCCGAAGAATACAGTCGCAAATAAAACAAATATTGGCACACATCGTAATAGAAATAAGGATAAATCTACAAACACTTACTTTCAGATAGGATAGAGGTGAAATCAAATAAACCAGTAGAGGTTGTTGTCGCATATTTACATAATAGATCAACTGATCTCGTTTGTATGTCGTTACTGTTTTATACTCTTGAATTGATGTTTCGATGTTATAAGTTCGTGTATTATTGAAAAGTGTTTGGTAATATACTTCTTTATTAATTTTCTCGCTGCATTTGGTTGTTTGCCAGAAATTTGTCTTGTCTCGCATTGAATCACTGGAGACCAAACTAAACTCGATAATTGAATAAAAAATAGTAAATTACGTTATCATAACTTTTCAATAATACGTATAAACACTAATGTTGTCTTTTACCATAAAATTCAAGTAACTAAAAGTTAGTTGAATATAATTTGCTTAATTTTGTGGGAAAAAAAGTAATTCGATAATTAACGAAATTATTCCATATTTTGTAACCTTAATAGCCTCACGTAACTGTAAAGTTAACAAGATTCTTCGGTGTTTTTCGTGCCCACACATAAATAACTATTAAAATATAGGCTGTACAACAATTATCTAGATTACCGAGCCCACCTAAGTACCTTACATTTCTTTGAGACTTTTAGAAACATAGTACCTCTACAAAACAAATTTATTTTCCACGCAAAATTAAATACAAAAATACAGGCTGTATAATACAACTTCTAAACAATTGCTAGACTTGGAACCTTCGAACACTAAAACCTTATGTTGGGTAAATACGGTATTTCGCGATAGATTTTATGAACACTAGTAAACATTAGTGTATGGACGGCAAAACTTACCACTTGACTACCAATGAGTACGTTGCTCATTGTTAAGAATTTTTCTTAATCGAATCATCACTTTGGGTATAACTAACGTCTCGATCGAGCAAAGTTGTGAGTAAACCAACCATTTCAAGGCACCACTGGTAAACAATTATACTCGATCGAGTCATCACTTTGAGCATAGTTACCGACTCGATTGATTAAATCTATATGTGCAACAATTACTTGAAGGCATTGTTAATCAAATTCCTATGATCAAGTCATTAATCCGAGTATAACCCAGGACTCCATAAAGTAGGAAATATGGTTAATGTATAATAGAATACGGGAATTAATGCGAACACGCATTTTACCTTAAAATGCCCAACGTTTCGGCGCAGAGTGCACTCGCCGTGGTCGCAGGCTGACCTTTAAAAGTTATGATAGGAAATATGGACTAGGACTGAAACATTTCAAAGATGTTTCCAACAAAAATAAACCCACATAGTAATAGCCTATTCATATGTATGTCTAGGTTCTATGTAATCCTCGTCTTACAAGCCCAATGATTCGGAAAATATCGGGTATATGATATTTTTCCACAAGCACTGATTTGTGTAACAAAATCTGACTGATGATCGATCCTGTGGTTATCTCCGATATTCATTTTTGTAGTAACATGATCCATTATTGTCGTCTAACAATACCATAATCTATTATAAACCTTATAGTTGGAACAATAAAGTGGTTTTTGGAGTGCTGTGTAAGGTATTTCTATTAAAGTAACGTGTTTTTGTTGCTATCTGAAATGTTGCGAACAATTACGTCAAACAATACAGCGTTGATTAAACGTAGTTTGCAAATGGGTCTTTTATAATTATTTATAGTAGAATTACACATATCTTCCTCAATTACGACATTTGAGTGTCTTTGATGATGATCATCAACCTAGCCTTTCTTCCAAATATGTTAGTCACTGCTTCCAGTTTCACCGGATGCAGCTGAATACCAGTAACAGAGTTATTACGCAATTATATATTATGGTTTCTATAGTTATTGATCGCCTAATAAAATAAATGATTTTGTATTTAAATCTTATATATGAACTAGCTGACCCATCAAACGTTGTTTTGCCATAAAAAAAAAGTGTCACTTAGGGGCATGAAAAATAGATGTTGGCCGATTGTCCGACCCACTAAATATGCTCACAAAGTTTCATGAGAATCGGTCAAGCCGTTTTGGAGGAGTACGGTAACGAAAACTGTGACGCGAGAATTTTATATATTAGATATCCACATTTATCTTTTAAACGGCTTATCCGATATCCTATATCCTGTTTGGATGTGGTTGTTGTTACTTAATTGACACTTATATCTTCTAAGAGGTACTGTAAGTTTATCCATACGTAGGCATAATTACGAAGCCTTAGTAAGCAGTGACGTCATACCATGACGTCATACCTCACGTCAATTAGGACGCTTTAATATAAAATGATATCGCTGACGTTGTGGAGAGATATTGAATGTTCGCTCTGGGACGCATTATGAGTAACTGAATGAGCATTTGCTTGATTGAGGACTATGTCATTGGTAGGCTTCCCTGAGTGCCTACTAATTATGTAAGCGGTAAAGTAACTCGTGTTAAATACAGCGAAATTTAATCTTTAGTATACTATATCTATCTACTTGTTGAAGTTTATGTGAATGTTGTGCAATATTTAGAATGCCTCTGTAACGCCGGTAATGTATCCGGCTGCTAAGCATGAGGTCTCGGGTTGAATTCCCGGTCCGTGGCATGTAAATAGTATTCTGAAGTTTGGTATTATGCCCGATATATGGCAACGGGCTTGGCTCTTTTACATGGGATATAGCACGCAACTCTGCCTATACCTTCAGGTATAAAAGGCTAGACTAAAATAATATTATTAACTAGCGTTTCTTTAATATGCATTCTACCTTTTATTCTTAGGAAGAATGAGGAATTTAATCATAATTTCTGGTATTTTTCAAAGAATTTATATTCTAATTCTCGGTTTTAATTAGATCATTCGAATCTCTTTGTTCAATTTGAAAGAGGTCCTTTTACTTTCAAATCATACACGTATTTCTTGAACACAGAATTTCTCGCAATGCTGCATAAATTCCCGCATTGTTAGCCAACCACAACAATCGACCATACTTCAAAACAAATTTATTAAAAACTTAAATCTACAACGGGTCTTATGTGCGGTAACGAATATCTTATTTACTGCCTGACGCGGACCGCCGCTGACGTTTCGATCGAATTACGTCTATCCTGGTTTCGAAGGCGCGTACAACCCGTTGTGCATTTTAGTTTAATGTGTACAAGCTTCAAAAGTTAGCAGATTTATTTTCATAATCAGTTACGCAACGTTCATAACAATTTTGCAAACATACAATAATAAATGTCAACAACTGTACACTCGACGAAAAAAATACGTTGTTCCTTAAATACGACTTATCCATAAGATACTTGAGATTTGTTTCAAGTAACTCTTCGAATAAAACAACATCATTAGTCAAAATCTCGAGAAAGCAAAGGTTTGTATATAATAACCTCGTTATAAATTGCGATGTTTTTTTTGTTTTTCAAAAATATATACTTATCTATAGAAATACGAACATTTGAATGTTAACATGTTTGTTATTCAATCACGCCAAAACTCCTGAACAGATTTTTGTTAAATTAGTTACACAGATAGTTTATAACTTAGCTTATCACATTGGAATACTTTTTATTTCCGCAAATCTTTTCAACCGGTTGAAGTCGGAGGCATAATATAGTGTCTTACTGTTATTATAAATGCCGAAATTTACATATTTGTTACTCAATCACGCTAAAACTATGAAACGGAATTTGATGAAACTTGTCCGTATTGTACCTTACGTATTAGAATAACATATAGGCTATAGAAGTACATACTACCCATTGTCCGTTGTATTTTTCGTTACATGACATTACTATGGTCCACGCGGACAGAGTGGCGGGCTAGAGCTAGTAATATAAAGGAAAATTGTCAAAACAATGTATTTATGAGATAAGTTCGTTGACATCGGAATCTCAATCACTGCGCGATATACATTTGGAGTATGATCGAAGTTTAAGCGAGATATGTGATATTATTGCCACTTGTGTTATATTGGGAATGTTTGGTTCTGGTTTACGAATTACGTACGTTTCATATTATATTATAATAATATTTGTTTATTTGTAAATATGTGTAATAAACTGTAAACTATCAAGCTCCACTTACATTCGCGCCATATCTAAGCCGCCTAGGGGATTGTATTGTATTGAAAAAAATGTACTGATAATTCCGGCTTTTGAACTATCTCCATGCCATAAAATCGGTTAGGAGTTTAAATAGAAGCGTGCACACAGACTTTCGTGTTTACAATATCCGTATATATTACACTCAATGGCCAAATAACGATCCGCGAAATTATGCAAGGCGTAAGAGAAAAGATTCGAATGTTAAACTATTTTTATATCTCTTGCAAGCAATCGATATATTTTTTATGTATAGAGCCATTGCGCCAGGTCCGACAGCCTAAAGTAATCTGACATTATTTAAAAAAGCTCATAATAAACTTAAATGTTAAATTACGACTACATAAAATCAATCAGCTAAAAGCAGAAAACCTACAACCACCTATTCAACAAACGATACGATTATTTTCCCATCTCTTATAATGTTATTGTGGCTCCTTCTATTCGATTGAAACCTTAACAAATATAACTTCTTTATCAGTTATTTCTCATATATTTTCCGAGGTAATATTCCTTTTGTAATCAAGTAAACAAACTAGAACAGTCACGTTGTCAGATTATTATTTTATGTGGGTCAAGTCGAGCAACGAGTATTAAGTTCGGGCCCAGAATATTGTAATATCATATCATTTTCTTACGCTGACATTGTTTTTTCTTATTACTTAATATCTCGGCTATTAATGTTTAATAATAGGGATCTGTGTGGTTTATGATAACAAAGCTCCTTAATAAATGAAATAGTCAAATGTATTTTCTTTACGTTCTTTTTTTATGTCAGACTTTTTATTTAGTTTTATATTACAACATTAACCAGAGCAAGAATCTCTAGGTTAAGCATCTTTTGATTTGTTTTTTGCAGCCTTCAAACGCCCACAGTTATTCTTGTTTGATCATCTATACTAATATTATAAAGCTGAAGAGTTTGTTCGTTTGTTTGTTTGTTTGAACGCGCTAATCTCAGGAACTACTGGTCCGATTTGAAAAATTCTTTCAGTGTTAGATAGCCCATTTATCGAGGAAGGCTATAGGCTATATATTATTACGCTACGACCAATAGGAGCAGAGCAGCAGTAAAAAATGTTACAATAACGGGGAAAAATTTGACCCATTCTCTTTTATGTGACGCAAGCGAAGTTGCGCGGGTCAGCTAGTTTATTATAAAGATTGTTTGGCAGAAAAAAAGAAGGCCACCGATTTTTGCTAGGCATCTGCGATGAGCCTAGAGTCTTACTGTACTGGAACGGTAACGGTACAGCCGCTACATAACGCTGTCTTTTGCAAACAAAGTCCTTATGTAAACCATTTTATACAGGATATCTCAGTATACAATATAAAAAATGTTTATAGTTTTGAATATAGGTATCTTAGATTCCTATTAGCGCAATTTTCTACAGGCAAGATATTATTTAGTATCGCTATCGAGCCTTTGACATTTAAAATGAACTGGAAAAGTACATTATTTACGGCACCCGCTAGGGGCGCTGATCAGATTTCATACAAAATCTTGATAGCTAGCCAGTTATCGATAGCCGATAGCGCTAGAGAATTGCGCTAATAGGAACCTAAGATACCTGTATTCAATTTTTTTTTATATTGTGTGTTGAGATATCCTGCATAAAATGGTTTACATAACGACTTTGTTTGCAGAAGACAGCTTTATGTATGCTGCATCAACATTTTCTGACGTCATTCGGACTCAAACTCAGATTCAATATAAGTATATATAGGGTATGCACATAAACCCTGCTGAAGATGTACCAACAAGATCTTAGGGTCTCGTAACGATGTTTCCCGGCGCAGTGAGGTTGAAGTAACGTTGTTTAGGCAGGGCCCGATAATTTGATGCGATAGCCACCTCATCCATCATGTTTGGTTAGAAAATGAAGGCGCCCGAGTTCCTTATGTGTTGCTTGAAGGGATGTAATGACGTACCTTAAGTATAGGGTTGATTATAGGAAATGATAGTTGGGTTTGGAATAAGGGTGGTTTGTAGCGTGTTATAGATATCTATGGGAGTTTTAAGGATCAAAATTCAGTTATTGTAAAGTATTATCAAAACTGTTTATAAATAACATTGAAGAAAATGAAATTTTAATCGTATTACCCAGGCATAAATCTTTAGACTGACCAAACAAGTTGGAAAAGGTCAGTAAAATAATTGTCTTAAAATGATCTTCAAATAGCAAAATTCAACAAAAAAAAAGTTAAGGAGGCAATGTAAGTTGATATTTTGTTGAGTTGAATAAGTCACTTAAAATAATAAGCCATTTCTCTATCTAGATAATACTACGACTAAAATAATACATGGAACAAAACTGCAAGCCAATCAAAACGAAGCAAAAGTAACACCAATAGCTCAACATGTTCCCTCACTTTTATCACACAACAGCGAATATTTTTCAATATTCCACGGAAGCCTGCGGAAAATCCTGTCGTGTTTTGTGGCCGCGTCAATGGGATAGAGCAACGAAAAAAATCTACATAAATGTGTGAATAAAAGTATCAAACTCTAAACTACGAACTGCAAGTTTCGGGTTTCATTTTAAATATTCCGTCGCAGTTTTATTTGTGGAATATTTCAACGGAATATGTCGATGGAGAGAAATCTCTGTAGTGAAAATATATAGCGACAACTAACTGTGATTTGTGTGTCCTAAACTTTAAGATATATGTTTACCTAAATATTGTATGAATGTAAAATAAGGTTTCAAGGATCGTACACATAACTAGTGGCGTTATAAAATATGGTTTTCTGCCTACCTGGGAATCTGTGGGAAACGAGCCTTAATTTTTAGTATCGTATGTTATTATGAATAAAAAATAGAGG
The DNA here is from genome assembly GCF_050436995.1 of Anticarsia gemmatalis. Classification (NCBI taxonomy): domain Eukaryota; kingdom Metazoa; phylum Arthropoda; class Insecta; order Lepidoptera; family Erebidae; genus Anticarsia; species Anticarsia gemmatalis. The sequence goes on from NC_134755.1 coordinate 9,640,961, forward strand.
TGAATGGTTTTTATAAAAATAATTACGGCGGGATAGGCGCGAAGCATTCAACTTTTACGCTTCCATTTTTTACTGCACCTCTCTCAAGCCCTCTCATTCAGTTTTATGCCTGTTGCATTCAGACAGACTTTTAAATTGAATAAATATATTCATAACCAAATGAATATAATACATATTATACATACCTCTATAGCAAAGTTCAAACTGTGGATCACAATAATTATATACGCAGACTACGATACTCTTTGTCCTACATTTTAAAATACCATCTAATAAAGCATGTCAAAAAACCTTTTCTTTATATAAATTTACCGATGGATAATTCAGCCTACCAAACGATGTATAATTCGGCATCCAGTCTTCTGACACTCACATTAATTTCTATAAATAACCCAAAAATACACCTACAATATGAGGTAATCCGACCAAACCTCATCAAAGGCAACTTCTTATCAAAGCCTAAAGATAAAACGGTCCTTATTTACAACAACGGTGATTTAATCCGTTGTAAACACCGCCTTACTATCAAGCAACGTGTACAAATGAGCCAGGCCTCTGTTAAGTCTTGTAAGAGACCGATAAGACCCTGTAATCTGGGTTCTGGTGACGTCATCTGTTACCCGATTAGCAAGGCAAGAACTAAGGTAAAAGATTAACTGTATTGTCATATTTTGGTATGTAAGATTAATGAGTTACGGCTACGAAAATGGGTCATTTGTATTGAATTGATGTTAGGAATTTAAGCTTCAATAATCACTGAAAGGACTTGGTGTAAAATCTAAAATGAACCACAGAGTAATAATACAGGTATTCAATAATATTTTTATACCATCATTCGCAGCCAAAACCAACCTAAGTATATATAAGCATTACACACATTTTGGTTTCCATTTCCTATCCTAAGAATATTTCAAGTGGCCTGAAGACGACAATAGTAACAGATAAAGAATTAGTCAAAGTTTAAAATATACCCTTAAAGTGCCAAAACACCAAAAACGCACGACTCTCTCAAAAAACAATGATTTTTTCACTAAAGATTTTTTTGAAACTACAAAGTATTTCGCGATGTCAGACCTCATTTACGTAACAGCACAAATAGATACCTAATTACGATACAAATCAATACTTCCAAATAACCGTTGAGATACTTTCCGTAGAATTCTCGTATATTTTACTGTGAGAGTAGTGGCGAAACTCGAAAATGTTCTCATTAACGGGAACACTCTTGAGAATTTCCCTACACAGTTTGCCACTTACCGATTTTTTGCTTACTTTTGCTTGAGTATTGGTCTATCTATTGAGAATAGTTAAAGTGTTATATAGGATTGTAAATGTGTTGGAAAACGAGTGTGTTAATTGATTATTTAGTTTTTAACAGCTATGTTAGGTAACTAAGGGATGAAAATAATTGCTTTTTGATCTTATATTGCTAGTTGCACACCATTTTGAAGTAAAAGTTTTTTCCCGGAAATCGTTTGCCTCTTTACAATGTTTGTTTCAATATCACAGACAATTGTATGCGATAAATATTTGCAAAGGTCTACACTCTACATTTGGAAAACTAATTATGATAGAATCATTGCGCAAAAACAAACACACTTATTATGGTTTTATTTAGACAGATAATGAAAATAACAAACGGTAAAAAAGCAAAACAAAATGTCACTAAGTAGAGTATCACACTTTGAACTGAACACGAAGCAGTCTCCTAATACCTGCACGACAACGAAAGCAACGCTACCAAGCTAATATACAAGCAAATTTCATTTTAATGACCTCGCCGGCCGAGCGATACCATCTACGCTCGATTTGCTCCAGGGCTGCCACTGTAATGATCACGCGATACGTTTTTTATTAAGCACTTTATTTTACACCCTCCGATAGAGTTATCGAACAAATTTGTAAGAATTTCCTCGTGTTTTCACTGTATTTTTTAATGGTAATTGAAATCAGTTTATTTTATTTGATGTTGTGTGATTACTGTCATTATTATGTATCGTTAAACCGTCAATTTAATAAGTGGGTGACCTAAATACTTGATTTTTATTTCGTTAGGGTTTTACATAAGTTTACAACGCAATGTAGCTTATATGTAGGTACATTTTTTCATAAGCTGACCGACGTAAACCAACTTTAAAACAAGGAATTTACTCTATTTCATTTGTATATTTTTTTTTGTATGTTAGTATTTATCTTTAAATTATTAAACCGCTCTGCAGATTTTCTAGATAATTTAATTTTCGTAAGAAGATTGTTTCATTATAACGCGTTTACAAACTAAGTTATTACTTAAATAAAATTATATATCTAAAAGTGGTATGTCTATAAGTCTGTGTATGTATTTAAGCTGTTCCTACATGGAGTTCTAGTATCAAATTGTCACTAAACTTCGCTAGTCTGAAGACTAATATTAAGCTCCGTACTCACACAGGGTTTTACTCGATCGAGCTAAACTGTCGAGTAAAACCCATGGCATGGGCTTTCGTCCACACATTCAGCATTTATCTATCGAGTGAGGCGCACCGTTCAGTATTCACCGGTCCGTTCGAGCCAAAGGATGTCTGTGCTACAAAGGAAACGGTGGCTGTATTTAGCAAGTCTCGCAGTTCTTAATTATAAAAGAATTAAAGAAAATGAAAGGAAGAAGAAAAAACACATAAGGAGGTACTGGGTTAAGGATTGGTTAGATCGCCACTCTGATCACGACGATCATCAATGGCGGACTGACGCTCGAATCGCGCCACTCGCGGTTACGTACACACGCTTGAGTCAAGCTCGACGGCTCGCTTCGAGTAAGTGCGAAGGAAATTAGTTTTATTTAATTCCATCGAGCCGGCTCGATGCGAGCCTTCGAGCTGTGAGTTTTGCGGTCCACACATTGATTTTTACTTGAATTCGAGTAATACTATCGAGTAATACCGTGTGTGAGTACCCAGCTTTAGATTCACTGAGTCAAACTGTATGTACAAGTTTGTAGTTAATATAGTAACATATTTATTTGTGCTTTTGACGTTCAAATGTCAATAAATCGTGTGAATATTGAGATATTAATAAGTACGTTTACTCTACCGTGTTGTAGATAAGTTTGTTTGAATAGACTGTGAAGATAACGTGGCTTCATTTATAACATACTATATGGGTGACTGAAGTACATATATTTGGCAAATTTCGAGGAAATAAACTTTATCTAGCCGTCTGCTGTTATCAAATGTTAATATAGTAACATTACTTGTTGAATTACCAATTCCCGGAATCGCTGGCTTTTCGTTTACAAAGTGAGATCAAAAGGGTCTCGTCGTTTGCTTTGTGCCACCCCTGTAGTTATATCTAGACGCTAAATTCTACATACATTTTGGAAATTCATGCAAGTCAAGCGTGTTATCTGAGTATCGCATGACTTTCTATCACGGCTTTACGACAAGTGGATTGGCTGTATCCTCTGTAATAGCCAATTAGTTTTATGGCGCGTCGCTTATGGCAGCCCTAACACCGCGGGGTTTCGCTTCGTCGCCGCATTCAATAGCTTTTGTTGGAACACTTACCTTTTGTTGTTGCGACAGAATCATGACAGAAGGCCCCCCAGTTGAGATTGTACTGATTTACGAGAGAACCGTTGAAATTGGGCTTTTATTTTACACGGCACTGAATCACGGCGAAGTGTTTATCTAAAATATTAACGTTGTTTTATGTCGGTTGTTGTTCTTGTAAGGGGTTGGGCCGATGTCGAGGTCCGACTTAGAACGAGATTAGGGTCGAGCTGTTTTGCAGTTCTATGTGTAACCGACTTTTGTGAAAAGCTTTGGTTCTGTCGATTGAATAAATTGTACTACAGACTACTTATGTTTTTTTTAACCTGTGACTGTTCCACCACTGGGCAAGGATCTCTTAACGTGTTGAAAAAGGAGTTAAGCCTCGTCCACCACGCTGGCTAAGTACGAAACTTTGCATTTCTCCAAGAACGGAATGTACTCATAATAAATGATGCTCTGCTTGCTTGTAGAACATTAGTACTTACCTACAATGTTTCATCAAGTCATCATTTTTTTTAACGGATCATACAACGTTAAAAACGACTGTTTTATGTGAAGTTGGGCAGTTAAACGTTCATTATTGTGAACAAACGTGAAACGTTGTACAATAAACGTAATTATCTGAATAAACGTGGTACTCAAAAGTAAAAATTGTAAAACAATTTTATTTGAGTATTGGATCAATATTACTATGGAATAATTGTTTAATTAACAAAATAAGAAGCAGCTACATTACACTTTAATGCAAAGTTATTCAATTCCCAAGCGAATGAAATATTTTAGACTTTCGTAAATAGCAATTTTGGATTGATATACATATATTATCACGTACTTTGCTGTAAGAAATTAGATAAATGGATAAAAAGTTTAAAGCCTCGTGTATTGTATGACGAATTCTTGTTGAGGCTTTGGTCATTTCATCCCACTTAAAACTTATCCCGCGGGATAAGTTGTCCACATTAACATTTTTATTATTTTTCTTTAGTCAACTCATCCCGCTTTAAAGAAAAGGTAAAAATGTACTGTATTATTTGAAATATTTGTACATTCGTGAACAAAAGTGTTGCTATAAATGTGGTCTTAAGTTTATTACAGTAGGAGATGAGGTTAAATTAAATTCTTTTTGTGTTATAAGCTGTATATTCAAAAATGTCTGATGAATATTATTACTCACTTATTTATCGATATATTTTATTTCCTTTCTTTTGAAATATGTAAATAACCACACACGGTCATTTGATTCCAAACTAAGCAGAGCTTGTATTATGGTAACTAAATGACTGATAAACATACTTATATACTTCTAAATACATACTTAAATAGATACATTGACATCCAGGCTCAGAACAAATAATACTCGTGCTCATCACACAAAGATTTGTCCCGGGTGGGATTCGAAATGACAACTCCCGCTCTAAGAATTGCTCTTGTGTCGCGGGGACTATTATATATGTTGGGACACTTATTAAGAAATAAAACATAATTTTTTTTTAAACTTGTTGACTAGACTTAGTAGTAGTACTTACTTCCGTAATCAATTACGAATTTTAAGAAGTAGCTCTATTCAGAAGAAGCCAAAAGGGGCAGTGGCCATAATGAGTAATAGTTCATTAGCGAGTCGGTTGCCACACTGAGAATTAGCCCTAATGCGCGTGAACCACTTTTTTTCAAGTCTGTACAAATCGTAAAATATATCAGCGGGATGAGTTGTCCGATTCAAAAATTGTCCTAGGACAACTCAGCCCGCGGGATGAGATCAAGCGGGATGAGTTGACCAAAGCCTTGTTATAGTTCTCTATTATAAAAGATAGAAAGCAATTCATATTATAATTACACTCATTAAGTAGAGAATGCTCTCAAAAAACAAATGCAAAAATATCTAAACGTTTAAAAATTAACTTAGTAGCGTGCTCAGACGATTAACTGGGCAGACGCGTGGACCCACACAAAAACAGTCCTAAGGGTAAAACACAGGGCGGGGCCCTTTGAAGGGTGGATTGCAGTATAATGTGTTTGGGTTTTGTAGCTATTTTCATGTTGCTCTCTCTAAAGTATGATTAATAGTATGTTTAGGTATTTAGAAACAACTTACAGTGAGATACATGCATGAGTAAATTTCTCTTATGATTATTTGGTAGATTTAGTTCATAGTTCATAAAATTTAGCGTTAAGAGTTGTATGGCATGATGACGATAATGTCCATGAAAATAAATGAATAATGTTATTGTTACATGATTTAAGCGTAAACCCAATCCGCCGAAGCCCAGGGATTTTATTAAATACATAATAAAGCAACAGGGTATTAAGCCACTTATGGACGAAAAACCGACTCTGTAACGTTGCTACCTTGTATAATAAATACACTGACGAAATAATACCTACAGCTCTTCGTATATTCAGATCATTAAACAGTACCCAAAGATTGTTGCTAACCAAGAAAACTGGACTAAGCCCATCGTTAGTAAAACATAATCCTGAAGCCAATATTATCAAGTTTGGCTCACTAACTGCAAATCGATATCTCGTGCGACTGTATCACAAAGTAAGATCAAAAGTTTATCTTTATAAGCCCTTCTTATCACAGTTCGGTCGTCGCTTTTACGAATCGAAGCCTCATTCCACTCACGATAGTTTAGTCTTGCTATTTTTCTAAAACACTCGAAGAAAAACGTAGCCTAAGCATGTTTAAGCATCCTACTTTTATAAGGTAGAAACTATCTGCGCCAAACGCCGCTTCGATTGTAGCCTGAAATTCGAATTCCGTCGAATTCCAATATCTTCGGGGCTTGTTAAATCCGACTAAAATGCGAGGGGAACTTTTCGTTTTTGTACACGAAAGGGGAGGGTCGGGTAGGAGGGCACACGTGAACTCAGTAATTAATGCGAAACAAGGAGAAATAAAACACATATTCACACCGAAATGTGTAACCGGCGGGCCGTATAATTAAAACATCACTTGGGTAGAATCGGCTGAAAGAGTTTCGGATACGTTTAAACACGACGTGTGCTGTGGTTTGTAACGTTTTTTGTTGAAAAATTCTGTTTGGAACGTATAATCGCCGACAAAAGGGATATTTAAATGGGTTGACGCACGCTTTTCGATTCCGACATGTGCACAAACTGCTGGCTATAATGTTTACGCTTTTACTCCTTTACAACTTTTATTTTGTTATACCTTCGTGTTTTATGTTGCGTTTCATACAAATTATATGGGGTACAGTTCATCACGACAAACACTTTCGTTCATTTTGAGACGCATTTGTTTAGGATACATTAATTTACATTTTTTGAAGTATCGTTTAACGATGGATGCTGATGAACTTAACCATTTAAAAGAGTAGCTGAATTTAACAGTTTTAAATCGCATTTAGAGGGAAATTTATACATACATACATCATATTATAGTCTTTTTCCCATAAAGGTAGGCGTAGCAAAGATAGCCACTTGGTACTTAAAAAAAAATTTAATTTAACTATAAATATTATTTATAAAAAAACAACCAAGTTTTAAACACCATCTCTTGCACGTTATAATCAGTTAAGCCTATATAAATTCGTGTTCATGTATTTATTATGAAGAAGTGAAGAGATATGACGACGTTGCTGCTACCTGCCGGCATTCCCTCCCGGTACCGGGAACAAACGATATAACTTTAATAAATTATTACTTACGAACATAATATTGTAAGGCGAGGTACGATATTGAGGTAGGTTTCTAAGTTATTTTGCTTCGATAAAGCCTGATTGTAAGGAGACTGGAATGTAAGGGCACAAAAGCATTCTACTAGGTGCTCTTATGTTCTTTTTTCGTCGATTTAGATAAAGTGATGTTCATTCTAATATTATATTATGAATGTTTAAGACTATCTGCCTCACACACTTTCGCCAAAACCACAAAATAAATTTTGTAATGGACATATTTGAAGACCCAGGATCAAAAACCCATCAGAAAAAAGGAACTGATACCGAGTTGCACTGGTCGGCCATAAATAATAGCATTAAAAATAAAAGAATAAAATTTCCCATGTTGTTGTAGTACGAAGTTTATACAATATTCAATAACGAAAAATTGCTGTTTTTTCATCTTCAACCCCTTTTACAAATCCATTTTTCAATTTAAAAACGAATTTCCATTTCCTGGTTACTGCATAGCCAACAGAGTGTTTTTTATTTATTTACTCTTCCTTTTGATACTGATCAATACCTACCCGCTTTAATTTCGAGAAAAAATAATTATAGACTGACTAACGCCTCTAGCGGGAACCGTCGGAACTACTTTTTAATACAATTATAATGACAAACTCTCGATACTCGATAGCACTGACTGTAAAGAATTTTGCGACTCATCTCATAGTATTCTTTTCATTATCCTCTTAGTAAAAAAACAATATCTAGAAGAAAATAATGAAGTCAGTTAGAGAGCCTAAGTAAATATTTTAATATTACAAAACTTTAAGACTGATTATAATATCTAGTCTTGTTCAAACACTGAACTAGGCCAAAGTCCAGCTCCTGTCATATTTCAACTTCGTCCGTTAGAGCAAAGATAACTACAGGCTTGAATATATTTTATAGCTTAAGAATTGTGAAACTGTAATTTGAAATGGTATGGTTATAAGTTGAATGGGAAAGGAACAAGTTTAAAATTGTAACGTAAACATGACGAATTATAGGTACTATCAAAATTAAATTAGAGTTATATCCCAAACTATCAGTTAAATAATATACACGCATATCATCACGTTGATTAGCCTCGAAAATATAAATAAAAATGAAATAAACCCGCGTACTCTGAAAGAACTACTATTTCTTCTTTCGAGTAATTGTAAACATCAAAGCTCGCAACTGTTGTAAATTGGTTGTAAATTGCAATGTACTTATATTTAGCTTGTTAATAAGTAAATATATATTTTATATAGTTTATAGCTCGCCAATGTAACGGTACCCTAAAAGTGCTAGTTCTCAAAGATCTCAGACTACTCTCAACAAAGTAAAACAGAACCTATTTACTTAAGATTGTTACTTTGAAATGTTACTTCCATTAGCCTTATCAAAGTAATATGATTGCCTAATGTTTACTCGTTTGAAATAATTGGCCTCCTTCGGCGAAAGAATTTAATCAGGTCAATGATTATTTAAATTAACTCTTAGAAACATGAAACTTTATTAAAAATTTCAAGATGGAGATATTTAATTGGAATCCTTTGATTTAATAAAAACTTTTACGTAATTTGAGCATCGCTTTACATTCAATACCGTAGCCTTACAAAATGTGCAGACAGGCAGATTTGGAACTATAGGCTATTGAAACATTTACCCGTGCAACGATGGAACTCCCAGCGGCAGCTGCCTTCAAGTCGACTCTACAGCACCATTTGGTCACCCATTTTCCTTTCCCGGCTCAATTTAAGGGACTTTTTCCCTTAATAGCTCAGTAATAGAGTCGTACCCGTCGTAGGTGAGCACAAGGTTATCTGTCCAGAGAATTTCTGCTGACTTTTCTAAGTGAAGCCTAGTGCGCCGCCACTGATAACGGTACCATTTTCTTTTTGTGGAAATCAAACTAATAGTTTCCCCGAGGGCTTATAGAACGTAATAAATTTTATTTCATCTTGACGTATCTGCCTTTTTCTATTAGTTGCGCAGTTGCGATCTATCCGACCGGAATTGATTTTCTTTATAAGGCAAAAAGATTCTTGATCTTAATAATCTTAGGGTTTTATAGACTCCGTGTTGTTTGAGTCAGTTTGTTTGTAACTTTATTTTAGGTAGTTCATTTAGGCGTTTTAAAAACAATAGACTAATTAGTGTTTATTTAAGCACAAAATTAGTTGAAAATGTTAGCCGAACAAATAATGCTCCAGCTATTTACCAGTTCAGAGTCAGCTCCTAAATCCTCAACAAGGCCATTATATTCTTAATAAATTCATAACAAAATTAGAGCATCATAAAGCTATTGTCCTCCAGTTCATTACGCTAGCCGTGGGGATTAAACACTGCCGTTAATTCGCCTGTGAAGACAATAAGTAAAGCTGACCCGTGGCCCTTTAAAATTGTGAAATGCCCAGTCATCGGTGAGCTGTCTGCTCAATCGCTTGTTTAAGTTTCCAAATCAAAATACAAATAGAAATCCTGGGTGTGAGGGGTCAAATTCGAGTGGTCGGCTTGTGTACATGTGTGCGTGTAAAATTGTAATTCTAAAACGTGGTCATTATCCATGCAGTGACCCTGGAAATGGGACATCCGGAGACAGGGGTCCCTTGACACGAGAGGCAAGATTAGTCCCACATACAAAGTTTTAAATTAAACGCGGGCGGTGGATGAAGGATAAAATAGTGTGTAATGCTTAGGTCCTTAAACGAGTCGGTCGTTGTTTTATCTTTGTGCGCTCATAATTATTTTAGAGGCTTTGTGTTTGCGATGTTGTCTACACTTGAATAGGTGTAGTTTTGAGTTTGTGTTGAATCACGTAGTATGTTTATCAAAATTATGTTTAAGTAAACAGTGAATGCGTAATGTTACAAATTAATGTTGCTACGTTTAAGTACGTTTCTGTTCCCGCGAATATATAATTCGATGTTTATTTGTTTTGTGTTGCATTTGAATGCTCGGTTTCGTTAAAACAATTTAGTGTTTTTTTTTTAATTATTGTTTCATGTTTGCTCTGAGTATTTAAAATATGATTTACATCGTGATTTTAGTGCATAAAAATAACACTCAATTACTCCTTAATAAACTTTACTTATTTTCAAAACTAATACTGCATTGAAAACTGACATTCAAATATTGAAACAAAGAAGTGCAAAGCTGAAGCAAACAGAACTACAAAGCTCTACAAACCCTCAAAAAGATTCGTTAACTACGTCACTATCATCTATCGACAAGCTTTGAATGAAAATCTAATAAGCGCCTCAAGTGGACACCGTAGGAACTATTTCCACAGTACTTTTTAAATGTCAAACTCTCGATACGTTAAGTACCGACTGTAGAGAATACGCATACGCATACACGCTACAGGTCAAAAGAATGTCAGACCTTCATTTTCCAATCACCAATCAATACAGCAAAAAGCCTACAAACTACCTCGTTTACGAAAAAGCGTACACGTGTAAAGCTTGCATATTTTGTAAATTAAATCTTTGTCAGCTTTGCCTGCATATCTCACTTTATGGCCGCTACGTAGGCGTTATATCGAAAATTATTTGATTTAATTCAACATTTTACAGCCTAATAAAATTTGTACGGAGCTCGTTCGGTTTATTCGATGTATTTTAAGTGGGTAAGCAGTTTTAAAGGTGAAATTAACCTGGTTTATTGAGGGTTTTGGTTTGAAAACTGACTGCTTTATTCATTGGGAGGAAAAGTGTTAGTAAAAATACGGGTATAATAATATTAGGTCCGGGAAAAAGTCTTTTCGCATTATAGTTTGTATGAATTTGTAATAAAATCTCTTTGGCTTCAAGAATCACAAATGAGTACACGGTTAATTAGGTTTCCTTCAGTGAGCTCGTGAGGTACCCAAATATCGAGCTTTTCTGTATAGAGAAAAGATTTTATTACAGTTCATACATACTATAATGCGAAAAGACTTTTTCCCCGACCTAATAAACTAACTAACCATAGGTATATTAAAAAATAATACATAGATATTTTGCAGCAGCTGCTATTTTAGTAGTTAGCTCGTAAAATCCATATACTAACAGTTTTCGTAATAACCTTAGCTAATAATACCGCATACCTACGAAATGCATAATATTATCTGCAGTCAGTAATTAGCTGGTTAAGCCTGCCGTTGAGCTCGTAAAGCCTTTACTGAAAATTAACTGCTTCGTATGTGGTAATAATTGAATATATCTCTGTCTCTTTTTGTCTTGAATCGTTAGAATGAGAAGACAAAAGGCGAAAGAAGGATTATATTTTATTAAAATGAAAATATTTTACGAATTTCTGTGTTACTGAATGTGTCTTTTCAAAGGTTTTATTTTACAGTTCAGCGTTTGGGCTTGGGGTAGCGAAAACTTACTTTTTTACGCAAAGTGCGATTTGAAAGACTTAAAATTTCTCCAACATTTATTTCAGAAACAGGCACCAAAAGAGCATTCAGGGATCCTTTCTTCATACATAGCAAGCAAAAAAAATTAATTGAAAGTAAAATAAAATTGTTAAGTCTATCTTGAATTTCTAAAAGGCAAAATTACGACGCAACCATGCTATATATATAAAACGTCTGCGTGAAAAGCGTATTGTTAAAAACCCACCTTTGGTTAACTACTCCTAACTATTCAAATAATAACTTTATTACATATTATAACACGTGTAACAAAAATTAACAGAAAAGGACGACAAAACGTTTAATTAACATTTGTATCACCTAACGTATAAGACATGAAACTTACCATGAAATTCTATTCCCGTAACATTAGCCCAACGAAGCGGTTTATTAAATAAATGCGTGAAAATATACATTCGTAGTGGAAAGTGGTATCCTTTGTTAAAACTCCCGGCTTAAGAGGGTATGACATTGGGACGGTCGTACTCGAAAAATGTATACTGTCCACGTTCATGAACTGTTAAAAATTAAATACGTATGTTCTGCTACTGTTTACTGTCTTTATTTTAATTTATAAACTGTATTCCCTACTTATTAGAACTACATGCATACATAATATTAGGTCGCAGAAAAAGTGGTTTCGCATTATCGTATGAACTTGTAATAAAATCTTTTCTCTTCACAAAAAAGCTCGATATTTGGGTACCTCACGAGCTCACTGAAAGAAACCTAATGAACCGTGTACTCATTTGTGATTCTTGAAGTCAAAGAGATTTTATTACAAGTTCATACATACTATAATGCGAAAAGACTTTTTCCCCGACCTAATTAATACGTATGTTCTGCTACTGTTTATTGTCTTTCTTTTAGTTTAGACTTAAATTATAATCCCTAGTTATTAAAATGACACGCATACAAAATATCATGCCTGTAATACCCGAAGGCGTAGGCAGAGGTGAATAAAATACGCCCACGTTTTGCCGTTTGCAATTTTAGTTTTATGTGGGCGAACCTATTGCTATATACCGTGCACTTTACTAAACTCTGGATTAATATTGAAAAATACTTGAATATAAGTTTGAAAAGACCTACACGAAAACTCCTGATAAGGACGATTTCTTAGATAGCAGATCCGATTATGATAATAAATTTAAAGTAGCGTTTGTCTGAAATCCTGGGTTCAAATATAAGTCACTGCATTATTGTTAAGATGAAAAGTATATACATTTACCAGTGATTGTATCACAGCTTACATATTCATATTTTAGTTCGTGATTGTTTATACATCCACGTCAGCGGTAGTAAAGGCTTGTTATTATTGAAACGGAATAAATAAAGCAATGAACCGGCAAATGTGTTTGTGTAAACGATTACTCGGCAATGAGTTAAAACATGCAGTTAAAACGGATTATTGCTTAATTATCATTCATGATTGATTTCAATTCAAACGAGTACTTCAACTGAAACAATTATAGTGATTTTACTGTTTACGTCTGTCGGGAATTATAGAGAGAAGTCTGATATAATGTATTTGTTGATGCTGATTTTATTTCATTTTGCTTGCAGACCTCGTTTATTTTGTAGCTATTATTTAACGTTATACTATGCTACGCAGGACGGCCAGTTTCTATCTAATTCGTCAGTCATTTAAAAGTAAAGTTTAGACATCGTCTATGTTTGAATCCAATAACGTGATTCTCTACAATCGATACAGACGCGTACCGAAAGTTTGACATTTAAAATGTGCTGTCAAAATAGTTCCTACGATACCCGTTAGAGGCGCTGATCAGATTTTCATACAAAATTTTTCGATGACTTGAATCGACTCGAATGAAATGAATCGAGCTACATATCTCTAACTCCACACTAACCGGTATAACGGTTCTCCAGTGAAACAGTAAAATACAGACAAACGGACTTTTTGATTTATCATATTTTAGTTAGCGTAGGTTAGTTACGCAATGCGAAAGTGGTTAACAGTCACATTATATTACCATTATTCTCGCGCGACACCCATTTTTATAAAGCTTAAAAAACAATATCATAATATTATAATTTTACGATAAAATTCGGCAAGAATCGCTACTTCATAGCAATTTCACAGTTATTCATTCTAAACGATAGTCTTTCATAAAATACTATCAGCTTGTAAGTTTACGACCTTTTATACCGAATACCTGAAATGAATTGTACTAGAAAAACGATAATATCATGTATAAAAGTTTCAATATTATTAAAGAAAGAAAAATGTAAAGTAATTCGAAATCTCTTTGAACGAATCTCATTATTTCTTTGTTCGATCGTAAAATATTTGCTATATTCAAAATAGGCCTAAGTCTTCGAAGTTTTCATTTACAATACAAATTTTATTGAATCTGTCTTATCACGATGTTTTATAGATTTCTATCATGGTATTAAAACTGTTTTTAAATTGCTATGGCCAGAAATTTGATGTTTTTTTTATACCGAACTGAAAATAGCACAAGCACCAAGTACGAAAGAGGTCACGCTAAAACAACTTTAGTGTAATTTTTATGTTTCAGCGTCATACCAGCTCTAAGGACAAGCTAAGTACAGCCAGAATCTTCATACCATATAAGGCTACCTGTCTAATGCATTGTGCTCTTATAAAATAAAATATTGATACCCAATTTCACCACTCCTTGATATGATCTGGCGTCCCCTTAATCTAGCAGTTAGCTTGTTCGGTACAAATCCAAAAGCTGTTAAAATTGGCCTTTTAGGAATAACGGTGTATTTTACAACTTAGGTTATACAACGTATAAAATCCAGAGTGTAAATATTAGCTAGTTCAGCAGTTTGTATCGGGAGTGTAGTGAACTTGAAAGTCAATAAATCTGTAGTCAGTTCATGTATCGAGCGACATCGCCGCAGGCTGCTGTTAGTTTTGAAGTTAAATGTTCGATGCGTTTACTAACATTTCATAACCTTTATGAAATTTTGGTGCAAAAACTTAATATTTATTTGCTAGCAAAATATTGTCATAAAAGGATAAACAAATTTTAAAATGTTCGATATCTTTGGGAAATTTAAATTTTTCGTAAAACAACTTTACTTTAACAAGCAAACTAAGTTTAATCTTTTATAATGGATTGATCTGATTTGAACCTTTCTTGTGACGTAATAGCTCGTTTAGAGACCTATGATAAATTAAACGTTTATAGTTTTTGTTATTCATAAAATTAAATAGAAAATACCAGCGCTATTGTTATTAATAATATATGTATGTCTTTACTAAGAATTTAAGGACACTTTATTCATTAAATAAGACTTCTATTTTAATAGTTTACAATCCACAGACAACAATAAACTAGTAAGCACATAACATCAAACACATCATCACGATCCAATAATTAATTTAATAACGAAATAACATTATTACGTCAAAGACAATTTACACATAATCTTAGGGTTTTCCCTTCTCGTGGGGTGGTCGTTTCCCCTTTACATGGTTTACACACCACAATTTAATTATTCGCAAACACACGTCGTCTTTGAGTTGATGTAGACGCTTTTATGGTGAAACTAGTTCAGAGAGCTGACTTTACTCGGTTTTCGTTTCAAGAAGTTGGATTTAGGAATGTGGTAGTAGTAATTATGTTAGTATTTTACTGTAATTGCTGTTTGAGGCTGTCAAAAACGTGATTTGGTTAATGACAAATAATTTACACCGAAATAAAGTATATTCTTAAATTTATCCAATAAGTTATGTAAACCAAGTTTCGTAAAATATTTTAATCTGTAATTTAATCTAACATGCAAAACACTACTGATGGGTTTATTATTGCTAGTTAAGAAACAAGATATAAAGAGAGAATATTTTTTACCACGCGTAATCAATCCATGGATATTACAAAATAAAAACGTTTGTTTAGTTTTCGTAATGCAATAAAAATAAACCTAATTATAGTTTCAGGAAAGACTTAGCAGCTAATTACAAAAAATGTACGTTATAAAATTCCCAGTACATCAAATATTTATAACCATATCATAATTTTGTCAACGACAGACAACATCTACGACATCTAAACTCATTGTGTGACCAAAGCTCTTGAATTTCAATCAACACAAACAAACAAACAAGCAAACAGTCATACAACTTCGCTCCACATTTCAAAGCTTACCTGTACGGAATTACTGTAAAATACAATACAATGTGAGTGATACGTCTACTAGTAATGTTAAGCCGTAATACCGGGTGGATTTGAATGACGTCATAAATAAGGGTAGCTAAATTATATATAGAATTAAACAGTAAAACAGAAAATAAGAGGATTGTAAGATCTACGTTATTAGGTTGTTTGTTCGACAACTTAAACAAGTATTTGAGATTACTTTGGTACACTTCACTTTTGGAAAACTTCCTCGCTTATATACACTGTAACGGATTATTTTATCTATGTTTTATCACTTTTAATGAAATTGAAAATAATTCTGTGAATGAAAAAGACAAAATCTGTAGCTATTACTAAGTAAAATTCAAATGTATGTTTTTCAGCATAGTATTTCAACGATCTAATATGATGCAAACTGGTTAAGAAGTATTTTCCCAACAGTGTAAAAATGCTACTACTTAGTGAAATTCTGTAACAGGGTTTCATCCTTCATTCTTTCCCCGTCCTTCCGTATTCGAGCGATGGATAACTATAGATTTTCCTCTTGCAAAAGTAACGCGTCATGCGGTGTAATTGCTTGCAATTTGCATCTATATTTCACGTATACTTCACAAGCTATAGTAAATCATTACTTGCGGTTATTTACTATGTTACGTAGGTATTTACAATGTAATTTTGATTCTGACACATAACTCTTTTAACTACCTATGTCACAACGTTTGTTCCCGTACTCCTCCAAATCGGCTAGACAGATTCTCATGAAATTTTGTGAGCATATTGAATAGGTCTGTGAATCGGCTAACATCTATTTTTCATACCCTTAACCGACAAGGATTGTCAATCCCAGCATTAAAAAAAAATCTGGCAAAACAACGTGTGCTGGGTCAGCTAGTTGTTCTATATATAAACTCGAAACTACTCGGTTGTATTTGCGTCACGCAATCGGTTAAAACATGACTTATCTTGTATCTCAGTAGTAAAAGCGCTCTAAACAAAGTCCTTATTACAATGTTAACAAATGCACGCGGTGTTGTTTATAATCTGCTTCAAAGCTCGTCATTCAAGCCTCAACGCAATGACAGCCAGGTGTTAGTATGGGGAAGGATTGACGGCTTAGCGCGTGGTACTTGTGTACTGAGCTACTAATTGTTTGTATAGATTAAGTTAAGTTTATGAGATAGGCCTTTTAAATACTGCGAATTTTAGCATCGATGAAGACGCGCTACTTTGAAAGTGCTAAAGCATCGCGACGTTAGACAAGAACAGACGTTTGTATTCGTAAATTCACGCATACAGATCCTTATTACAAAGGATTGTAGGCGACAAATAGTGTGTATCACATACTGACGTCCATATTTAGTATGTAGTAACAAAACACTACAAGATTCTACTTCCGGAATGAGAGAATTGTCAGGTCTTTGAGGCCACCAAATAAGCAATATTGTAGGACTTATTAACCTTGATTTCCTTTAGGAACAGAAAAATCCTGAAGTATTCATAGTTTCATCGCGATGTTTCTATTTCACGACAAATAAAAGACAGTTATGCAAATTCATGCTTAACCCTGAAAAGTCCCTTACTCCTGCTACTAGCTACTTTATATAAGTTTTGGACACTGCCTACTAAGGCTCCTATTCCACTCAAACACACTTTTTACTACAAAGTTATAATATAAAATGAAATAGCGTACTTCAACAACATTATAGTTTTTATAGCAACAAACAAGCGAGTCAGGAAGTAACTTAAACACCATAAACCGGTATAAAGCGGATATTAGTGCAAAGTAAACGTTTGCAGTTAACTGTATGATTTAGTTACATATTAACAAACAATGTTAGTTTACGCTTTCCGCTCAGTATTGAGCGTAAAATAATATGTACACTGAACGGTTTAATGGTTTAGTAAAATATAGGATTATTTGTAGGAGAAATCATGGATTAATGTTGCATCTCTATTATGGAAAGTTTATGCCTCAAGGGTTGGAAAAAAAGGAATAGGTTTCCATTTTTTTTACACATAGATATTAGAGTAAATGTAATCGCGTTTTGCTATTTGCAATGTTAGTCCCAGGTAAAAGGGGGCGAGCCTATTGGCATACGTAATCAATAGGTTTTCTTTTTTTTCTTACTTATCATTTTATAGACATGCGTAGGTATTACATGCACATTCTTCTAACTTAAAACACTGATACAACCACTCGTTCCACATACAGTACATTTTTTATCCACATATTTTTATTACTACCTGCGTCTAACATGAAAAATCTACCATGAATCTTAAATTCACTACAACTATTAATACTGTCTCACCTAGAGCAACAAAAACACATTCTTCTATATTATTGTTACTAAGCAATTCTGGGTTTAATATCACCAATATCAATAAGAGATAGTTAGGTATATGTGTAATTTCACTAACTCAGCCATTGCTTCCTACATGCAAATGTCTCAATTTCATTGATGATACTGCTTAATTAATATCAATGAAAACAAATAACTATAAACGTCGCGTTACTACACATTTGCTATCCAGGGTTGATACGAAGGAAAATATTGGTAATATTGATTACATAATAATATTAAGACTCTGCCGTAAGTTGGGTAATACATACTATAGAGTCAATGATGCATACTTAATATGTGGAACGCCCACGTGGAAAGATTCAATGAAGTTGTCATTTCATCTATTATTATTTTTTTTTCTGTAATAAAAAGACTACACCGGCACTAAGAATTGGCCTTGCGCCGCGGGGACTTTTACAAACATACATAAAACGGACACAAAGTGCACCCAGTCAACAGACTGGGTGCACTTTGTGTGTTGTGTAACAATATGATGTATATTTATATGCGCTCAAGATAGTAATTTCCGTCATAACTTCACCCACGTCAAGATTCCTTGAAGTTAATACTATCTAACACTATTTTAGTGCCAAACATCAACAGTTACACGTAAAAGAGTATAGGATTTCTCGTCTGTTTACTATGACGCTCCATCACGACCAAAACGACGATGGATTTAAATAAAACTCCACAAAGCGATATAAATAATGTCGCGACGTTGGTTTTCTAATCTTACCCAAGCAAAGCTGGTTTTATAAATGACCAAAGTACTGTGTAGTGTTACACAATGTACAGTAATAGATTCTATTTTAAAGTAAAGTGCGCCATTATTCTTCAAGATTTTACTCATAAGATGCAATATATCTCACGTACTTTTCAAGCTGGTTTCTCAGTATTCATTAGTGTCCACTTCGTAGCTCACTCTCGCACCTTCTGGCCTCGTCTACTAAAACCTGCAGTCTTATTAAAAGTATAATAACTTAAAATCTCTTTATGAATACGCTAGTATTAAGATAGTCAAATTAATTTCAACTAAGACCGGATTTTGTTTAAAATTTAATATGAATCTTTACTTGCTTCAGACGTGGCTTAAATAATATTAAACATGATATTTTTCCTAATTTTGTATGCAATATTAAAGATGAAACTAAAAATACGTAAGTACAAAATTGCTTCAAAATTAAACTGAGTTGAAATTAGTAAGCAGACTGCATACTATGAAACTACAAAATACACTGGAGAAAATAGCTTTAGATTAAAAATTAAAGCACTGAATTAAAATAATAATAACAGAACGGCATTAAGTACGTCCTTTTAATTTTTTTTTTGCGTTATCCATATTAACATTTTATCTGTATCACTATCGAAACTATCGCGTTTCAAGAAACTATTGATGTTTTTGCACGAAAAATTCAAGGTTGTAGTATTCAACAAAGTCTAACTGTAATAGTCTACCACTCTGGACAATCGGCAACTAGTTGACTAATGAAAATTGTAATAAATATAATAAATTTAACTCATTAATGTCCCACTGCTGGGCAAGAGTCTCCTCCCGTAATGAGGGAGGGATTAGGTCTTGAGTCCACCACGTTGGTAAAGTACGGTTTGGAGACTTTGCATACCTTCAAGAACTGTTCTAAAGATCTCTCAGGCATGCAAGGTTGCATCACGATGTTTATTGTTATTATTCATTGCTGTATGAAAATACAAGTACCTTCGGAGCGATTTTTTAATTAGGTACACTCTAAATGTTAGTGTTCGATAAGTCCTGGCAGTAGAAAATCGGTCTACTAGTAACAAGTGTCATTCTTACAGTTTTAAAAACATTGTTCCTAATACTAACAGTAAAATGATAGTTTATTTTCTTTTGTGGAATGAATTAATGTCCTACATTTCTCGGCTGCCAGCCCTGGATTTATCGGCACGCGAGCCCAACAGATCGTTATCGTAAAGCCGAATGGGACTGATATCACTGACAACTCATTTAGCTAACAACTTCCCTAATTATTATTAAGGAGCACGAATTTACGTTCCATGTTGTACATAAATCACCCTACCAAGTATGGGATCGGTAAATTAAAATTCCGTGAGTTTAGCAGTAAATTAAGTAGGTGTCATGAAGTAATGTTGAATTAATTTTTCAGACGTGAACAAGAATGGTATTTTTATATTAATTTGTTAAGTTGTAATAGTTTTTTGGTCAAAAGTTATATCGTTATGCTTTACATGATTTTCTTGACATATTATGTTGTAACGAGGGCAACAAGGACGACGCTACATTTGGAGCCAACTCTTCAAAATAAAAATGGAGTATTTCATAGATATAAGTAAAACGTACGTGCTACGTGGCAACTAATTAATTATTATTAAAGGCTAGGGGTCATGGGCCTTAGGTCAATATACTTATTTCATATACAAAACTGAGAAAATATAAAGCTAAATTTGCAGTTTCATATTGTCATGAAATCAAGAAAATGCGACTCATTGAATAACAATGCTCTTTACACACTTTTTTGTCTGAATTAAAATTTATTTTAGAATACTAACTTATTACATAGAATTTTCTTTATTGTGACTGTTCTTGGTTATCTTACAAGCAGTGGACGTGTAGATAATATTATTACGAAAGTAAACGGTTTGGAAAGACACATTGACGCAAGGAATGTGGGCAATAAATTAGTTTCTAAGCCATTTAATTTATATATAGTTATCTACGCATGGTGGCTAGATATTGGCCAAGGTTTGTAACTGTTACAAAACCTTAAAATACGAAATACCTACTAACTTATCTATCAAATGTTTTAATATAATTATTACGTTTATAATCGATAGACGACTCTTTCTAAAATTCAGATTATTTGCTTCAATACACACGTCATAACAAAAAATCAGTAGTATATAAGCTTTGTTTGACCCTTAAACAATTACGTGGGAGGTGAATGTTTGTAGCATTCGACCATCGCTGTTTTCTATTTATACGCAATAAAAAATATATTTTCCAAGAACTCGTACTGTAGTTTATAATTCCAACTCACAAAGAATAATTATTCTATCTAAATAAAGTCATAAATACTAAATTATAAACATGAGAAAATTTAAAATGTATAAATTCCAAATGTTTTGAAATTAGACTGGACTCTTAGAAAAATTACATTAGACTTTTTAATCTTTCGAAATTTAGTTTTTTGTATAAAAAAAACTTATTGGCAAATTGAATTAAAGTGCTTCAATATGATTCGATTGTAGAGAGGTACTCGAGTTAATATTATTGAGAGGTCCTTACGATAACTGAAAAAGTAGTTCAGTATTTGAAATCGTAGATTTTTTAAATTCGTTCTTAGGTTTTTATCTCCTTGAGCTTTTGGTGTATTGGTAATCAATTTACGAGTAAGTAAATATTAATATTGAAGTCTTTAGTATTTTTATGTAGCAATTTCAATGAAAATTATAATAGCTGTATGTAACAATCCAATAATTGACGACTACAACTTTACAGCGCAATAAAAGTATTAAAGCGATTGAACATAATTGTAGCCACTAAAATAATAATGTATATCATACAAATAACTCAAACCAAACTTATATATGTTATTAATACTTTTTTTTTAATCATATCATTCTACCAATTATCAACGCAACGTACCTAATAAGCAACGCAGAAACAATATCATAAAGAATCTCATAAAGACGAAAACACAGTCCAAAAATATTACTATCCATTCACTATTCGCAAACACCACAAATTCTTTTACAACCAGTCTCAAAATCCAGTACAATCCAACACGTCTCTAAAACATATCCCATTCTCGTTACATTTAACTAGATAAAGAGCAAAATAAAATACCTAGTGTTTACCATACACTCTCGCTGTAACACAGTTCCTCTTTAATCAGTGGAATATAAGGGTGGATGTCCAACAGAGATGCGCTATGCTACGTTGCTATGGATGCGTTTGATATCCACCAATCATATTTATTGTTGCACTAGCTGATCCGGCGAACTTTGTACCGTCTAATAGTTTACCGCCTTAATTAATTCTTTAATTTTATATATATTTTTCTATTCTCTTTCTGTAAGAAACATCCTTTAAGAAATATTATAAAAAAAATCTAGTGAAATCGGTTCCGCCGGTTTTGAGTTTAACACTTTGCAACACATTTGGCTATTCATTTTTATATAAAAATATAAGATATAGCTGGTGAAACCGAATTCAGCTAAGACAAGTTTTTTTTAAATGAAAATGCTATGAATACCTGCTTTGGGTGACGCACCGCGCCACCGTCGCCGCTTCCCTTCTATCAATACATGGCATAGCTCCAGCCTTCCTCGCGGACCTCCTCTTCATTGCACATCTTACTTGCACCGCTACATAGCTTAGTATTGGTAGAAACGGTTATTTCACAGCTTAGCTATTACATCGCAGCATAGCTGTATAGCACATCTCTGGTGGAAAGTCACCCTTAATCAGTAGAGTAATAAGCCCGAGGCTAACTCCCGCGAGATTCTTGAAAATCCACACACGCTAGTGGACTTTGGTTTAACGTGTGGTACAAGATTTTGTTTTAGTAGATGACAGTGACATATTTTTGTTTCCAACTCTATGAGATGGAACTTTGTATATTTGACTGCAGAAAGATTTGAGTGCAGTAAGAGCTGAGAAAGACTAACATAGTTTTGATGTTTGTTTGCAAGGAGTTATAGTAGCCATTTTTATTTTTGTCTTACTACTCCATATTGTTCTATTCAAAATGATGATAGTTTTGGGCGTTGCTCACATTCTAAATGACATTAACATCGCTAAGCTATATGTTATGATTACATTACTTCTATTTTTTTGACCTATTACTGTCCCACTGCTGGGCAAGAGTCTCCTTCCAAACGAGGAATATTAACTCCTATTACGACTTGAAAATTAAAAATCATTGAATAATTACAACTACTACTTAACAGATCTTTAAAAGCACTAGAATATTGCTTGTAATTTAAAGATTTTATTTTTCACATTTTTAATGGAAATTGCACTTAGTACTTAATTTTGAAAGCAGCTAACTATATTCATAGAAACAGCTACTGTTACAAAAAAAGAAAACCTAAATAGTACATAAAAACCTCATTATCATAGCGATATGCTTCACCTATATCACTGACAAAACCTTCAAGTAACACTTTGACACATCTACTACAGTTCATCAAAAAATATATCTAAAGGGTACTAAAATCCTAAGCAAATACAGGCTTTTTTTCACTTTGGGGCATCGGTAGCTCGTATCTCAGCTCAGGCCAATAAACACTTGACGAAGGTATCTGTCAGGGCGGAATCCGACGCCTCTCCGATATCTTATCACAACATGTATGAGATGTAAGTATATAGCGCCTTGTTAAGTGATTATAAAGGACAGTGTTGAGTTTGTGGCCAACCGTTATGTTATCGGGCATTTTTATCGTAAAATACACGGAAGCTTTTTGGCTAGTGGATAAATATTTTTTTTGGTCAAAATTGGTATACTGTGTAACTTTAGGTTTACAATTATAGTAAGATTTTCACAGTATAAGTAAGAGGTTTCAATTCCAATTAAACCATTGGTAAACTAACTTAATGGTGCAAATTTCAATCCTAAAGTATTATATGTATTTTGATCCAGTATTCAACCCCAAAATGGAAGAAATTGAAATACTACCAAACTTATCAAATCATTAAAGGAATCCAGTGCACGAAACGTTTGCCGGTTCAATTAAACTAGCCTGTAGCTCACACTTGCCCGTTTTGCACCACTGCAGAGCGCGAGACATCATAAAACCATCGGCAAACTTTTACCGCACGAGTTATAGCGGCCATTAACCAAACATTACGTACAGAAATAAAAAGCAAAACATTCAGAAAATAAACGATGTTGTTTATTAATTTACCATCGTTTACGAGAGAAGACTGTTTTTATAAGTGCTGACCACGGAGATGAAGTGTGTCCACCCTGCAAAAAAGCCATTAAAACATTTTATGATGCCATTAAAATTATAACCCAATAAAGGGGATTACATTTTTAATTAAAATACTCTTTGATCAGCCATTTTTAGATTGAGATCAAAAGGGGTTGTATTAAGACCGATGGAAATTATATTTAAGTCTTGCATTTTAATAGTAAAATGTATTTTAAAAGGTAAGATTTCGTAGAATCGAGTATTACTCAGATGGTTTCAAAATTTGGATATCTGCAGCTGAATATAAGAATTATTATTACTGCTTTGGCGCGACCCGTAAGTCTCGTACAATTTGAAAACTTTCCACGTTAAAAAAACTTGGTAAATTAACATAAAAACGCTCTGAATTTTGTTAGAAAGAAACAACTCAAGGTTCTTTTAGAATAAACAATGACTATTATTATGTTCCTGTTTTATTAACAGACTTCCTTGAGAATAAAGTAATACTTTGCTTATAAATCAGACGTTTTTGTAATGAAGTTCACAAAAAATATGAATCTTGGTAGAAAATTGAGTTCGGTAATGGGAAAATTAAATATTTCGTGTAATACAATGTATGGATCGAGCCGAAAATTTGTCTTTCTTGAACGTATATTTTCTTTTGCATACAACATGCGTAGTTTTAGAGATATATATATACGAAATAGAAACAATACATCTAAGATACAAATTCAAAAATAACACAAACCAATGTGTTCTATCTATAATATATAATTTCTCATTATCATAGAACGCATGTGGTTCACTTACAATTCAAATTCAATTTTAAAAAAGGCACATATAGTATATCTTATTGTATGAGATACGTCCTTTTCAAAATAGCATATGAAACTACTTCTCACATTCTTAACTACTAAAATTCATCTACCAATAGATCAAAGTCAATTTAAAACGCCTTACCGAGCCCAACAATCAGTACTATGACCATCCACATCAACGCTATCGTGACGGGGTACCTTCCCTCTACGATGAGAGCCAGCGGTATTGCTATAGACAACACTAGCTGTATACACAGGTATACTAGACTAAGGTATATGTAGTACGACATTAGGTCTGGATTCTCCTGTAATAAAGAAGAGATATAAGGAATGAATATAAGTCAAATGCAAAGTCAGATTACGAAAGAAGGTTACGGTGTTCTTTAGGATATACTACGCAATACTAATCATATTTTGGCCAAATGCGGGTTGGGGACTTTGCATGCCCTAAATGAACGCATATTTTTGGCCTAGCTGGCCAAATGCGGGTTGGGGACTTAGCATGCCCTCAATAAACGCAAATTTTAGGCAGGCAAGGTTTTATCGTATAAATGATTAAACAGGATTAATATAATGTGTTTCTTATTGATAGTCAACAGTTTAATAAGCAGTGGTATTCTTTTTACCGCTAAAATACAACAACACACTCGTATTCTAAAACAAAGTGACACACTGTGTCTGTCTGTCCGTTCGCCATCAACTCAAAAGCTACTAAACCAATTCTCATGCGGTTCTCACCAATATATAGTATGACTTTTAAGGGTTTCAATGTGTTATTTCTTTAGAATCACCTAATGTAATAAAAATAAAATAAAATCAATATACTCACATCCAAAGCCGCCAGTAACAACAGTACAGACGTGACCACAAACAAGACTGTAACTATTATAAATATAGATAATAACACTATGAGCAGTATCGTCGACGGTGATAAGTACTTTCTGTCTTTCGTTAATAATATATTCGCACATGTGAACGCACATAACTGAAACAAAAAAGATACATTTAGTTAGTAAAAAAAAAAATAAACTAAGCAGAGCTTGTACTATCGAAACAAAATAACTGATAAACATACTTATATTCTCTAATTACATATTTATACACCTAAATTTACAACCAGGCTCAGAACAATCATCATCACACAAATATTTGTCCTGGGTGGATCCCGCCCACGACGCGCTTCGGTTATTGGAAATGCGAAAATCAGACCGTCTGTCTGAGTCTTCACGGCTAAACTGTTTAACAAATTTTGATTAAATATGAATAGATATACTGAAAACTAACTAAATCATACTTAATTTTCCTATATCCATGCAAAAAAAGTCGAGGACATAAATATATCTCAACTATTCTCAACTAACCCAATAAAAAACTGACTGTAGAAAATAAAACGAACTTTGCAGAAAACCACAGTAAAAATTGAGGTCAAAATAACAAGGCAACATTTCAAACATCTACAGTTTCACTTATTCTTATAATAATAAAGAAAAACTTCGTGTATGTATAAAAAGAGAGCAAAGAAAACAATGCAACGTGTTCAATAGAAATCCTTTGAACCACTCGAAACCGAAATATGTTTGAAGAAAGTTAAAAACAATTTGTCGGTATGAGAGAAGTCAGGAACGTGTGTTCATTGTTTTTGAACTTCGAGAACTAAAAGTTGTGTGTTTTAAAAATCTACAGACTTAAATATCAGTGCAGTTTTATAGTTTGCTCATGTCATAACTTTTAGTAGTGACAAGCGTGGATGCTTGTGAAGAATATAATTTGAGCGTTGCGTAAATTACTGTAAAGTTTAGAAAGACAAAAAGGGGTTATATAATTTATTTCTTTTACATTCTCATATAGGTCACAACTGATATGTTATTTAGGTAGTAAGTTATTTTGTTGAAATAATGTTACATACATCTCGTGTCTTATCTTTATACGACTTAAGCACTGAACAAAACTGAGAACCTTGGTCGATGAGAGAACTTTTTCAGTACTAACAACTATGTGACCGAAACTTCAAGAAAATGTTAGTAAAATCATAAGGGTCACGCAAAAAAAAATGTTTTAGCTATAGCGGTTAGTAGAATCATAAGTCACGCAAAAAAAATTGTTTAAGCTATAATTAACACTCCAAATTAACTAAACATATCCTAAAACAAACATCTTATCCCTATAATTCAGAGCGAAAACTTTTCCCTACACCAAATTGTAAAAAAATATAATATCTAAAATAATCTACGGATACAATAGAAATTCTAATCAACATTATTAACAACAGAATCATGAACTAAATCCTAAACAAGCCAGTCGAACAAACACGATCATAAAATCAGTATCAGGTCACCTATAATTTATTTACTCTGGAGCGAGTATAAACTAGTCAGGCTACAATCCAATTAATATTTTACGCGCACTGCATATCAGATCGGCGATCTATCCATGTGGATAAGCATTTAGTCTAAATTGTAAGCGAAAAGCGGTGATTAGGTAATAATTAGAATTAGAGCTATTAAACTTTGGATTTAAATAATTCAATACATGTGCTAATTATGTATTGACTTTGTATACTAAAGGTTAAAGTTTTTCGTAAAATATTTACGTAAAAAATATGAATTATAAGAGTTTTGACTAACCCCTGGTTTCTGAGGTACATTCAGCGGTAGTTTGTTGATTCAATACCGTTTAAACTCACATAAAAGAAAAAACAGTTTGAATAGATATACTACCGCTAAATTTGTCTCAGAAACCGGACATTAGTCAAACAAAGTACTTAATATACTGATTATTAATTGAGAAGAGCTATAGTTTAAACAGTATGGAAAAGCTACAACTACATGTGACTACGAAAAAAAATGCGTGCCTTGGTCAAACCTACATACTTCGTTTTGGTCAGTGATGTCCCTCAAAGATATCAATGCCCAGTTGTAAAGCTATCTACTGTATACTCTAGTTTAGCTAGGTAACAACGTTATCGTTTTCTTTCTCAGCAGTTATAGTCAAAATAAGATAATAATAATAGCTCAATAAATAAAGCAACAAATAGCAAACAACCAAAAGTTTTATAGCCCTAAAGTTGACAGGAGATTGCAAAACGCTCCCCGTTGTGCCTTAACTTTATACTATTTAGTTACGCCGTCATCCTAGATTTTCAGCCCTAAGGACGCACTAAACCGACGCTTTTGTTCGATGCTAACGACATAGTGCTCTAGATAAAACAGAATTATCAAACTAGGATAGATGTCTTACAATTCCCAAAATAGCTATAAGCTTCTTCCCGCAGTGGATATTCACACAAAAGCAACACGATCTCGCCTCCGGGATCTTAGCAATCAGTAATATACTCTCTTCTTCCATATTTTTATATAAAAATGTGTAAAAATATAAAAAAATGTAAAGAAAAAAGTGTAAAGTCAAAAAATAAAAGAGTAAAAATGACAAGTCATAAAAGTGTCACATGATACGTGGTTGAAAAAATAATAATAAAGAAGGATATTGTAATTAGAGGTTTTATATAAACATTTTTATTAACTTTACAGCCGTTAAAAATGTAGAGAGAGATGTATCAAAATACAATAACATTCCTTTGTTTTATAATAATTTTGATTCCGTTTAAAAATATGGATGAGCCATTTTTGTCTACAGGTTCACTTACAATACCTATAGTACTTTGCTCAACGCAAGTATCCAACCCAGGACCTCTTGATCGACAGTCACACAAATTGTCGCTTTAAGAAGAATCACAGTTTTATATTCAAAGTTTATTTTGCAAAAGAAACGTTACGTAACTAGGCACGTGTTCAAGGTCAGTCACCCCAATATTATGAAAAAAGCTGCCGGTTATTAAAATACGGACTTCATAATTTTTTTCGCTGAACATGTCATTTTTGTTTGAAGTTAATTATTCAGAACAAACATTGTTTTGACTACGAATGGACTTTACGAACTTAAAAAAAAATATTTTTTGTATACTAATATAAATAAATTAAATATTCTACAAATACATTATTCGCGAAAAACATGAAAATAGATTCTTTGAAAAAAAAAATAAGTAAAGTCAAAAAAATCGGGCCTAATTAACCTGTTTTTCTAAATGTATACTGTGGAAACATCTTTTGGAATAGAGCAATTATTGTTATAATATACTACTTTGTATTGTATACAGGATCGTCAGGCGTAGGTACAACGAATAAATGTCAATTAAATGTGAGCAGCTATTGTATTGCTGATTTTCTGGTATATTATGTCAAGCGAACTACTAGTATTACGGAATAAACGTATGATTATTTGGAAGCTTCATACTCTTGTACAGTGACAGTACTTGGGCAACGTGATCGCTACCTATTGCGTTACCACGATATTATATTGAATGACATTATGTTCCGAAATAAAATAAATATCTAGAAAATGGCTTACAAAATCCATCTTTTTGGTCCACGCGTGTTGTGTTTGGTAGTAAACACGATAGTTGATCAGGTCTTAGGCAAAATGCTTTTAGTGTCTTGTCATGATCTGATGGAATAGTCATAATATAAGCCCTGAGTTTAGTGACATGTGTCATATAGCAATATCCTTGCCTTTTTACATGGGACTAGCGTTATAAACAGCGAAACGTATTTGTCTTTCGTACTCTCATGTTTAGATATTCGGGTATAACAGGTATTTTATAAGATCACGCTTGTTACTTCTGATATAACATGATCTTATAAAAAAATAGCTTCAGAAACAATTTAAAGTAAACTAAGTTTCATCTCATTCGTGTTTCTCACAAGAGTAGGGCTCAGATTGTTTGTCGGGAGGGGCGGTAAATCAAATGAGGGAAGCTCGGGAAGCAACGGCTTATCGCGCGGAACCACTGCAGGAATTTACTCAAGCAAGCCACTCATTTTTAGGGCATCGATGAGAATTAATAATGCTTACGTGAGCTTCGACGGTACTCTCGTAAGACTTGTGAAATATGGTTGGAAAATTATCTTGTTAGGTTAAGTTTAGCGTCTGACTAATTTGAAGCAAATTGTTAAGTAATTTTGGTTTTGAATACTGCTTATGCCGTCTATACGATTGGCAATGAAAATTATATAGAATTTTGTATAGAATTTGGATAACTGCCTCTGTGGCGCAGTGGTTTAGGTCGCCACGCCGATACCACTGCAACGGGAGGTCGTGGGTTCGATTCCCACATGGGACAATTATTTGTGCGATCCACAAATAATTGTTTCGGGTCTGGTTGTGCTTTGTGTCCGTTGTTTGTATGTTTGTAAAAGTCCCCGCGACACAAGAGCAATTCTTAGTGCGGGAGTTGTCTTAAAAAAAAAAAAAAAAAAATATTTTTGATGGTTAATAGCGATTGCTAGAGGAATGTGTTTGTTTGATTTTTTATAGTAGGAATGCTTTTCTAAACTGATCTTAGTTTGTAAATTTTGTGCGAATGTTAATCCCACACAATTTTCATATCACTGTACATTTTGGTTTAAAAAATGCTGAATAATAATATTCACAATTTTGTACCTAAATATGGAAATGACCTACAAAAAATTGCTCGCAAATATTTATCACTTGTTTCAATTACATTACCTTAATTGCATTGTCGTTCGTTTAAACGTTTATTGTTGGCTTACCGAGGATTTAAAGGGCGTTTTCACACAATTTACATTGATATACAGTGAAACCAGTCCCGACTTAATTACGTGATAAACTGTATACCACAATATTTCACACTGATTTACGATTGACTTCAAATAAGGGTGAGTACGGATGTGCGACTAGACCGCCTATCGGTCGGAACGAATGAACATTCATGTTACCAATTTTAAGTCAATCTTGCTGTCGTTTACGTGGGTGGAAAATATTCTAGATATTCTTGTAGATGTCATGTAGCAATACTACTACTTTGAGATAGGTTTTCAGGAATATTAAGTAGTTTTTAGGATTGCTTCTAACTAATAACATTTAAATCTTAAGCTTAACTCTTTAGATTTTTCGAAAGAAACTCGTAACCAGTAACGTGGTTTAAAAGAAATTGGTTTTTACATATCAGCTGATCAGTTTTTTAAGCAAATATACGATTGCTAACCAAGTAGCCGGTTTTTTGTACGAATTCAGAAGTGTCATTTCCAAAAATATCTTCAATGATCTTGCCGTCCGACAAATCGTTAACCCATCCGTCTGTTTTATACCTAAGAGCTCTGTTCACAATTAATAACATACATTATTGTCCGTGTAATAAGCGGTTAGGCGTTGCGAAATACCTTTTTGTTTGAATTCAAAGCCTAACATAAATATGTTGAGACATCCTGTTTTTGCCTTCCTTTAAGGCTTTATTTTGTACGAAGGAAAATGTCATAGCAAGACCTACTATGTCTTTAGTTTTTGTATTTTTTGAGCTAACATATATGTAGTTATACTTTATCTTATGTTATTCCACTGCTGGGCATGGGTTTTCACCATTAATGTAAGAAAGGCCTTAAGTTTTGTTTTGGTATTTTCCAAGATTTTTTTTTGTCAATTAACTGTATTCTTATTTATAGCGTCTGAAATACTTTGCTTTTTGGTAAGCTTCAGTAAAACACTGCTCAAAGTATTTCTTTTCCATTGCATTACTGAATAGACTAGATATCTATAGTTTTTAAACTATCACAATTTATAGTAATATGCGAATTAATCCATTTCAAAAAATACCTTTTATCTTACACGGTGAATAAAAATGACCTCCTCCTACCTACAACCTAAAGGTTTCAAGCAGTATTTATTCCCTCTTGGCCAAACAGACTGCAGAACAGACGTTAAAAAGGGTTTATAAATCTCCGAGCAGTGCTGATATGCACCCGACTCGTTGGACTATCTCGGCAGCATGCCAACAGCCTTGTATGCCAGAATAAGCGCAATAGTGCTAGATAGATAATGAAGATGATCGTTGTTTTTGTTTGTAGTGCTTTAGTGCTGAATACGGGAGTTTATTTGCTTTAGAAGGCTACGGCTCGGCTCACGTATAAGTTAAGGGCAGATTTTTTGAAAAAAATGTATGTAAGTGACGTGGGGATTTTAACTATCTCTATGCAAAATTTCAACTAAATATATTTTGTGCTTTGGGCTTAAATCAAAACAAATAGGTTAATAATATAGACTTTCCAGTTTACAATGTTTAGTATTGATTTAATTTTATTTCTGGCCCGCGTTGACACAATTAGTGCTTGAACTCTGTCATATTAAATCGCCTAGAAATAAGCTGCATCAATGTATAAAAATCAACTAGTTTCGAATCCATTGTAAAACACTCTTCTGAAACAAAATGAACTCAGCAGCATACACGTCCTCAGAATACTAAGAAAAATACGAGAACACAAAATTTCTAACATTTTCATTAGTAAATGATTTACCTAAACCAATCTTTAACATCTTATATGACTTCCCACAAAAAAAGCAAATTATAAATCAACTAGCTGACCCGCGCAACTTCGCTTGCGTCACATAAGAGAATCATAATTTTCCCCGTTTTTGTTACATTTTTCACTGGTACTCTGCTCCTATTGGTCGTAGCGTGATGATATATAGCCTATAGCCTTCCTCGATAAATGGGCTATCTAACACTGAAAGAACTTTTCAAATCGGACCAGCAGTTCCCGAGATTAGCGCGTTCAAACAAACAAACAAACTCTTCAGCTTTATAATATTAGTATAGATATTCTAAGCATTCATATAAATCTCAATAAAGTTTATAAAACTCAAGGTTATTCTCAAATAACTGTACCAAGAACAACTTAACTTCAAAGACACTCTTCCTACATTTGAAATACCTGCGAATACTAAGGAACGTGGAGCGCTTTCCTTCTAAGAACTAAGTAAGGTAATATTAGTATATTTATCATCTCTATCCCTAAGGCGGGTCCTAAATTGACATCGGAGGGCAAACAAATACTTTTTGGATTTTTTTATTTAAACTTACTTATGTATAGTAATTAATTATATTATTTCCCCCTTATTCACAAAAATGCTGTAAACCTATTTTAGTAAAAAAAAACTACTTTAATATGATTTCTCTTTTTCAAGAAACAAAACTATTATAAACCTATCATAACTTCATATGTTTTTATGAATATGGCGATTAATCTTTATCCCTCCCCCTCGCTTGGGATCCCCTCCCCCTGCCCTATCCCCTATCCCCTTGCCCTGCAATGGGACAGTAATGGGTTAAATAAAATCACTGTGTTAGTATGAGTAGAGAAATTGGTGGAGGAAATAATTTGCTTCATTTAAATCTGAAATGATTTTCTTTTATTTAAGTTTTCTTTCTTCAAAATGCAAAGTTGGTCTAACACGTAGTATAATTTATGTATAAAAGTTGTACATTATAATAAATCTATAGCAATGTAATCTGACAACGTGTTTCTCTGCACCATGCATATTTTAGAATGGTAAACATAAAAGTTCCATGACGATAAAGAATTCGGTGCTCTTTTAAAGTCAAAGTCAAAGTCAAATATTCTTTATTTCATAAACTTTAACAAGTATTTGAAATCGTCAAAATATTTTTTTATCTACCACCGTTTCGGAAAAGCTGTTGCTCGTGAGAAGAAACGGCAAGAAACTCACGGCTTGCTCTTTTTAAATGTCAGTATTTCCAAATTAATAACAATGTCATAATAATGAAATATAACAAATTAATAACAATGTCATAATAATTAATAACAATGTCAAAATATCAAATTGTAATACATTATTTTGAAATAGACTTGGTAGAAGCAGCACAGTCCCAAGCTTTGTTATCATCTAAATAATCTTTAATAGTATAATATCCCTTACGACATAAATTACTTTTAACTAATAACTTAAATTTATTGAGACTTAAATTTTGAATTTCACTCGGGATTTTATTGTAGAATCGCACACACTGACCTCTGAAGGATTTATTTATTTTTTGGAGCCTAGTGACTGGGATAACAAATTTGTCTTTATTGCGTGTATTTATATTGTGCATGTCACTCTTTTTTTTAAAAAGGGCGATATTTTTATGTACATAAATTAAGTTTTCATAAATATATTGACTTGCCACTGTCATTATATTTATTTCCTGGAATTTTTCCCTTAGTGAATGTCTACTTCCTAAATTATAAATTGCACGAATAGCCCTTTTCTGCAGCACAAAGATGGTTTGGGTGTCGGCAGCATTACCCCAGAGTAGAATTCCATAAGACATGACACTATGGAAGTAACTGAAGTAGACTAACCTAGCTGTTTCAATGTCAGTAAGTTGACGATTTTTTCTGACCGCGTAGGCTGCAGAACTAAGTCTATTCGCCAATTGTGATATATGAGATCCCCACTGTAACTTACAATCTATTGTAATGCCTAAAAATTTAGCATTATCCACAAGGTCCAACACATCTTCCTTCATCTTTACTGCTGTTTTCACTGGTTTGACATTAGGTGTTACAAATTTTATACATTTAGTTTTTTGCTCGTTTAAAAGCAAATTGTTAACATCAAACCAGTGTACCACCTTTGAGATAGCAATGTTCACGTCGTCAAGAGTGGTTTGTTGTCGTTTAAGTTTAAACAATAATGAAGTGTCATCTGCGAACAGTACTATCTCGTGACTATCCTTAACAAGATGTGGTAAATCAATTTCCCATGAGAGTCGAGAGAGTGTATTATTCAAACTCTGAATGTTATGATAAACAATGCACTCATTGTTTACTTTAAGATATAAATAAATTAATTAGTGTGTAGAATTAAGCAACACAATATTATTTCTTAAACATTTTATACTCAACTTAGCGTAAAGGGATTGTGCGATAAGTAGAGTTTAAACATTCGATTTGTCATAAGAAAACCACTGTTTGTTTTACACCTATGTATAAATACTTTCATACATAATGTACAATCAGTTAGTAGATGCAGATACTTATTTCCTGTCATTAATAATTAATCACAATCAATCAGTGGCAAAACATCATACGTGCCATCAAACCTTATCTATTTTTCTACCAAAACGTCAATTTTAATCAATAAATCAAGCATTAATAAACCCTAATGGAGACTGTCACAAATAGTTTTGTTACGTTTTCCCGTTAGTCCAGGTATTAGTGGGCAGTCTAAGTGCAGATCATTGTAGCCGTGAGTGCCACTTAAGTACCACGTCCATGTTTGATTAGCGCCACGTGTTGCGGCTCAAATAATCATTGTTGTTTCGAGGGGGATGTTATTTCCTTTAAGTATGTGTGGTGTTTTGGTTCATGTAAGTATGAGGGAAAATACTGGAATATCGTATCGTAAAATAGTGGTTTAACCTGTTATAGATCACTTGGGCTTTAAACACTTGTTGGTATTAACATTTCAGAGTCTAGTTCCCTAATGTTATCGTCAAATGAAATAAACAGCCCAATGTTGATATTAAAAGCGTCATTAAATATTTTGTAAATGTTATGTAAGATTTAGATTCCAACATTTTCCTTGAAAAGTAGATAAGAGAATTCTGCGGGTAACCCCTATTGAAATCTTTAGTAATGAATAGTGTATCAGTTCCACATCACCCCTCAATAATAAGGCTGTTTTATTAACCGACTTCAAAAAAGTAGGAGGTTCTCAATTCGACTGTATGTTTTTTTGAGACAGTCAAATTCAGAAATCATATTCCTTTCTTTCCAAATCTGTCTGACATAAAATATTTCATTTAAAATCACCGTAAATAGTAAGTAAACTGGTTGAAGTACAACCAAACATGAATAAAAAATAACGCAAGCAGCCCACTCATCCTGCCTTTACGAAATTAAAAGGCTTCAAACCATATACAAGATATACAAACATAGTAGCACATACATCGCCTAAGCATTACCCACACAATGAAACGGCATAAGGTAATTAATTCGAGCGCGTTCTGAATACAAACTACACAAACAAACGGGCTCGTTGTTTTTAATTAATTACCCGGAGGGTTAATCACGATACTGTACAGTTCAGGGTCACGGAGTTGAAGAATTTCAAGTTGAAAGTAAATATTTTCGTATATTCTCAACGCTTTGTATCAGTCGGAAGGGATGCGGTTGAATCACTTTCAGTTTTAAATATATTCTTTGAACATAAAGTTTAATTTCAAATTTATTTATCTTCGTTTATTCTATGATGAAAAAAGTAGAAGTATACTTCAAGATACCTATTCTGTAGGATGCTTAGATCATATCTGTAACAGTCATGGTCCTGTCTTACTTGAGATTGTTAGTACTGCAGCTTAGCTGCATAGTAGTAGAGAATCATACATTTTAAATGTCAAACCCTCGGTACTCGATAGTACTGCTGTAGAAAAGTTAATTGCACTACTGTAGTAATCGTGAAAATTTCGAGAGATTAAGAAAGACAAGTATAAACTAAACATAGCATTTGGTTCGTTCGTAAGTTTTACAAAAATAGCAACTCTAAAAACTTGAAATACATTTATATTTTTTGGCCAAAGTAATGATACATTTAGAAGAATTGTCCTCTCCCTAGTAACCATAATTACAACGCTCACGCGTGTCTTAAAAACCCAGAACATTCCACGAAAACGGTTATTTTTATTCTCGCAGCCTAAAATTCCACCACAACGTTCTAGCACCCAATTTATACGCAAAATAAAGCAATACTGTACAAAAACTTAGCAAGAACGCAAGGAATTCTCTCATTCTCAGACTTAAGGCTTAGTGTTTGAAAAGTGGCGGTTATCTAGACAATTAGGCTCGACACATCCCCCCCGGGGCCTATATTCACGTAACTTGGAAGCACATTTCACACCGCATCTAGTTTGCCCCAGACTTTTCTTTTTGTTCTAAGAATTCTTTATTACGCTAGAGACACGGTGGTGTAAGTGGGGGTCTTTAAAAGTAATGTTTGTGTGAAAATGTATGCTGTTTAAGTTTTGCTAAAGATTTCGTGTATTAGTTAAAGTTACTTCTTTCTTTGTGGGCAACCGAATGTCAAAGTTATGAAAACTACCGGGATAACTTGGTCTTGTCAAAACTGCTGTTGTTAACAGCTAGTGAAATCAAATCTACAAACCTTTTAAAACTGAGGTTCAGACTTATCAAGCGATATATCTATGAAAAAAGCATTAACAAAGTCTCGCTTACTTGAACCGTCAATATTTCAGTGTTGAAAGTTTGGAATAGCAGCCAATAACCGTATTTTTGTTACCAGACCAACTTGTGTTCACCAACTGTTTTAATTCAGGACATAAATGAAATCCTAGATTCATTAAAACTCGAGCAAAACAACTAAACTAGTTTATTCTAACTCCATACGAACGAATTACAAAACTCGGACTTTTATACCCACCCTTGCGAGAATGATACGTAATAAATACAAAATAATGGACATATACCGTCCATAAACTCGAGTTTATCTTAGAAACTGAATTTGCTGAGAGAATTCTTTCTTTATTTCCTTCCATGTCGAGATAATATATATTTTTTTAGATAAAACCAGGACAGTTTGATTTACTGCTTGCTTCGTAAAAAGTGACCTCAATACACATGGTTTATGCCGAGATGTGGTAATAGATAACTTAATGGTGTATCGACAAAGTTATGGTGAGAAATTGTGAAAATCCCGAGGGTTTTTGCTAAGGTTGTAGATCATTGAGAGACAAGTGTCCTCCTGATAATAATGTTAGAGGTGATAAATAATGGTTTGTAACTGATTTATTTATTTCATCGAGGTTTAATTCAATCTAGGAATAAACTTGTTATTTCCTAATTTTGTAGACAACTTGCATTGTGTATTAATATTTTGAACGTATATATTTTTAGAGAAATACGGAGAATATGAGTGAGATTTTTTAAGATATATTTATGTGTATAAATGTTGAGCAGCCGTCGTGTAAGACCTAGATCCGACAGTAAATAAAATGACGAAAGGAAATACGCAAAGCAGACTCAAAAAATATCTAGTAACATGTTAGTATTTTTTCTGTGTATAGTAGGTAATATCCGGCTTCTCTGAAAAAATACAACCACGCAACGTTTTCAGACGAAAAGAATTTCAGGAATTGTGCTCGGCACAGTAAACCCTTCCCATTGGTATTTGCACGTTACACACTTTTTGTTTTTTGGTTAGCAACAAGGAAAATCTTTTCTCGGAAGCTAATGGTGTCTATGAAAAAACCATAATAATTACAAAGGGCACGATGTGTTTATATGGCGGCTGGTGTTCAAGCCACCTTTTGAAGGGAATTACATAGAATCCCCACTTAAATCTCCGCTTCGTGTTTCGCTTTAAAATGGAAATGCAGGATAATGCGCGGATGAGAACGGCTTACTTGACAGCAGCTTGGCAAAAAGTTAAATAAGGAAAACCCCGAAAGAATATTATTTCAATTACCTTTGAAAGCTTTCCTGGGATATAATTGGACAGAATGGAGTACTGCCGGGAGTTTTGACATCAACCTAATTTTAATAAGGGGCTACTTTTTTAAATTCATGCGCGCACTGGTAAGTTACGTGGACGAAGTTGGACAAAGGGAAATAATTTTGAGAAGGACGAACTAAAATTAGCATAACGTAATTATTTAATTAAGAAAAACACGGGGAAAAGAGGCAAAAAAGATATCCAAAGCGAATATAGTCCGGGCAAAACAAAAGCTAACCACTGCTAATGAGAGCTCGTTAAGATAATAATTTCCTCGTGGAAGGAAATTTTGTTCTAATAAATCATTTGTGTTTTACGAATCTCTGTAATGTCGTGGTTTGGCGAACTTTATTCGAGGTGCATTAGCTTTCATTAGCTTACCCGCTTTTTTATGATGATGACTATTATAAACTTAAGTTAAAGTACCTGCAATCAGTAATAATATTATTACAATTTACAGTTGCTTTATTTGCTCTAATCTACGTGTATTTAAATAGTTGTTTCAAAATATCAGAATCAAAGAAATTCAAAGTAACATATTGCTATTTAGATTGATAACTTTCTATATTATCGCATCGAACTACTATCACTTTGTCGTCTAAATGTCACATAACTATGATTTAACATGTTTCATTTAATTACCAGCAAATCGAGTCTCGTCTTTTAAGAATTGACGTTAGCCAAGCAATGAGAGACTACTTTTTTGTGACTTATATTTTCACCCCTCATTTTCTCAAAATCGGAGAAAACTTGATGATAGTGCTACAGAAAGATATAAATTTCTTCGCCGAACTAAAAGCGTATTAACTTATTAGTTTTGTTCCTAACCTTTTATAGGAACCAAGATTTCTCACAAACTTTCGCTTTCATAGTAACAGTCTCGGTTCTAGCAACCACATAAAATATTTTTCGCTAAAATCGAATGGAAGTGGTAACCGTCAGTCCGTCAACCACTTAGCGTCGATACGGCGAACAAACTACATTCATATTTAAATGTATTCAACATCCTTTATTATTCATCCTACGAAGACTTTCCGCTACAAGGAATCGCTTTTTCCTGACCATTATTGTTCACGAATGCGTCGGTAGATAAATCTTTTCAAGTTTAATGCAAAAATTGTGTATTTCGACCGAAGAATAACTTGCCTTCTCATTCTTATTTGGAGACGGTTTGACGAAAAGCAGAGCTCGGCTGCAAAATTATTTTGTGAGAAAATTCTACACTGTCATGAACTGTATCCGTACGTTTCTTTTGTAAAAGACAGCTTTTACCGGCCCGTATTGTGTTGTGTTTCGTAGTAGATATTTTTATTCTCGAAATACGTCTAAAAACCATACCGTTGTGACTTTTTTAGAATAATTTTATATGAAGTGAAGAATAGTACATATATAGATGACTATAGTATCTATTGAAGAGTTATAATCGCAGATAGGTCACAGTGAGTCGCACACCATGAGTAACTACGTGCGATCGGTTACAGCTGACTAAAAAAAAGTACTTTTTCAGATATCACTCAAGTTACGATAGGCTCCATAGGACTTGTTTTTGGAACCAAATTGTTTAGAAACTGAGAATATTAATTACTACATATTATTAGTGTGTAATATAACTAATTAACTGTAATGTATTTAAATATCGGGTATATTTTCTGTTCAATCTCATTAGCTTAATGTTCTACAACGCGAATTTGAACTTACGACCTTCAGATCGCCTATTGTTGCCATAACTTAGGTCATTGACGTAGAGCATTGCTATTTCTAGGTATTCAAAGATAATATTATATTGTATGGAAACAATAATGAGATTAATCGATACAGCTAGACACTTACGTATAATTCATGTGAAACGGAGTGGGTATGTTTCGTAAATAGACTTTTGTTTACTGTTCGAAGGATTCGCAGACTGTTTAAATAATAGCTGGTAGTCTGAAATGATACGATATATTATTGAAAATACATAATTTTACCGATATAATACAGTTACAAATTACAATACAATATAGGTACAATATCCTGTAAGTACCTATTGTATGTAGTGTAAAACGCATACGGTTACTGCAGGTTGCATATACAATTTCGGAATAGAGCTTCGGTAGTAGAGTCACTTGAAAAATTTAGATAGTGGTACTTGGGGTAAATTTGAATCTTTACCTAATTAAGTCATATTATGTTTATCTGAGTAAATCATTAAACTTGCTATAAAATATGATTAAAACACAACGGAGTACTACTACACAGGTTTGTCTTCAATAATAACATTCAAGAACGTACCACGGGAATATAAATGCCTATCCACAAGATTATAATAATATATTGAAAGCTTGGAGTAATTTACAGAGTTTCGCGCTACAATATAAAAATGAAAAACTCACAAAAACTGTAATCCACTTAGTAACGTTGTTGCGAAATTAAACGTTAACCCTCCACGTGGCGTATGGCCTAAAGTAATAACACATTTAAGGCTTTTGGACAAGTCGTGAGATAGTTTTGTCCCGGCACCTTACGGACCATAATCCCGAATCCCTTTGTAAGCCCCAACAAAGCCGCGTAACATATAACCTCTTTAAGATCTTTGCTGGCCTCTGGGCGATCAATCTCAGCCATTGTGACGTCACAGGTGTCAAGGTTACTCTATTCTATGTGTGGGTCTCCCTCAAAATAGCTTCCATCAATCATGGCTTGTTTAACGTTCATGAAATATGACGCTCGCCCCGTTGTTTAATAAAAAAACGTACACAATATTTTTCTTTAGAAAACGAGTTCATTGTATTTATTTAATTAGAATCTGGTAAAGTTTGGTGTAATTCATTGTACAGCGAAAATAATTTAAATAATTTTGAATTTGTCTACGTTTAGAAATTCAAAGTTGTTCGACAATGAAATACAAATATTAACTTTTGAATCACAAGCAACTAACAAAACTAAAATGAAAAATAATTTCGGTGGAGTAAAAAATAGGTCTACATCATTATAATAAATAATGTAATATTAAGCTATGACTCCCCCAGTGATGATAGATGAGAACAATCCTCTTGATGACGTCACATTTCCCAAAGGTGATGATGTTTATTTTTCTATTCAAAGAAATTGGGTCATAAATCAAAATGTAAAACATTTACTTAGCGTTACGAAAGCAAATCTTCAAACTTTTTGTTTGTAAAATAAATCGACGACAAAAAACTAAGTATGAATAATACGATTAGTTTTTTTCAGAGAAAAATAAACAAGTAAAATATTATTGAAGTGTATTCGGAATATTTAAGTGCACAATTATAATTCTGAAATTGGAAAATGAAAGGTAAAGCTTTATTGATGTTGAAACTAAAACAAATAAGTATTTTTCCAGTTAAGTAGTTATTGTATAATAGAATACTTAGACTGATTTTTTTGTAGTAGTCACTGAAAATGTATTTAGAAGTTTTATTCATGAAAAATACAATTAATCTGAAATTGTTTTCGAAAGGTAGCCATAATACTAGTTCAATAATGTATCGATATTACTCATGCACTAATCTATCAAACGTTTAACAAACAACAATCAATCATAAAGATTGAACTCTAATTCTCACTAATACCTTACAAATTGTTCGAGTGCCTACAATTTGGTTCACGACAATCAATACTAATGAAAGATTTTATCGATGTCATCAAAACAATTCCACATCATCAACATGATACCGAAATTATTTCATTTTATAAATGTTACGGTTCATTCGTTTTACAACCTTACCACAGTCATGATGTATAACGAATTTTATAGAACAAAAATACCAGTGAACGGGCCGATTTGGACGCCAGTCGGTGCCTTGAAAAGGCCGACCAAAGTTACTCCAGTTACCGTGAGACCTGCTAAACAAAATGTTATTAAGAAGAGTGCTTGTGCTTTGCGATGTGTGACGAGTCAAATATACGCTGTGCTTCTATTAGGAATCAACAGATATTACCTGCTCCAGAAAAACAGACCGCTTCTGATTCTTAGTTACGTTTACAGTCTTACAGTGATATCCCTCGTTGTGTTTAACATGTACAGGTCCGAAACCATAAGTGCCGCTCATTTCGTCTTCAAATACACGTTGTTAATCGAATACTTCTTTATCTTCTTGATGTCTTTTCTCTCCAGCAAAAAGAAGTTGATCACATTCTTCCGCGATCTTAACAAGTTCGATGAAACTTTGAACTTGAGTAAGGACCTAAAGGTCATTGACGCCGGCTATGTTTGTTTCTTTTGGGTGTCTGGCTGTTTAATATACAGTGTCGT
Organism: Anticarsia gemmatalis; assembly: GCF_050436995.1. NCBI lineage: Eukaryota > Metazoa > Arthropoda > Insecta > Lepidoptera > Erebidae > Anticarsia > Anticarsia gemmatalis. The sequence continues at coordinate 9,683,372 of NC_134755.1, forward strand.
TGAGTACACTCTCTTATATTTCTTTCTTTATTTATTTCTCGACGACACTACTTACAGCTTCTACGTGATGATGTTGACCCACGACTATGAACAGATACTGTTCTTCGTTCTCCTCAGGAATATTTATCTGAGACTTCGTGTTCTGAAAGCGCACGTTTCAAAGATGTTTAGCGCGGAAGGTAGAACCGGTAATTATAGGGGGAAGTTGAGTAAAGTTGAAGCGCTGTCGAACAATGCTCGCCTCGATATTACTTCTTTGCACCGGGTCTACGATTTGCTTCACAAGTGTGCCGACCAACTAAACTCCGCAATGAGTTTACCAGTAAGTTTTTCGAATAAATTATTTGTAAATTAAATTCGCAATACGAAGTCCCAACTTCGATAGAGTATTGTGAATTAATTTTTATTCCAGTAGTGTTTTCATGACCCGTATTAATATAGCCATTTGGCTTGGAGCTTGATCGTAAATAATGTGGGATTATCCTCATGAAACGGAATGATATCATTTTGCAGATGACGATAATACTGCTGACTGCTGGATTATCGACTACAATGTTGTTGAAAATGATGGTTAAAGTTATACAAACAGTTACCACTAGCAATTCAGTAAGTATTATCTATCATTTCCTTATTACAAATGTGATGTAACTATTTTACCTCAACTGATTAGCATAAATAAAATATACAGGTTTTCCATACTGAAAACGTGACGAAAAATTCTAAGTGATGGATTATTGCTTAGCACAGTAAATTAATTTTATTCGAGAATTCACTTTATCTTTTAGCAAAATGTATAAAATATCAAAATTTCAATTATTCAAACAGATTGATATATAGCGATGAAAATGGCAATTTACTAATGGCTAAATTATGATTCAAAAGTAAAAATATGAACGTATTACAAAAATATTTTATTCGCGCATTTATGTGACAAATAGTTGGAACGGATTCATTTTTAAATTAATTAGAGTACTGGATGACAAACTCTATATATTGAAAATATTTAGGTCAATTATTCTAGCTCACATGTGGAAATAATTGCAAATTTGTCGATTTTTACTAAAATGCTCTCTAAATAAATAAAGGATTTACATACGTAGGTATTTTATGGACGGAAAGGCAAAGAGAGGTCGCCACAAAAAGACGCGTACACGTGTATTGTGCTTTTAACTGGCAGTCGTGTGTGACAAAATGTATGAATGTTAATGAAGCAAAAGAAGTTTGTAGAGATTGTAGCAAATAGGGACCTGTAGCGCAATTCTCTACAGCCTACTATCGAATATCGAGAATTTGACATTTAAAATGTACTGCAGAAATAGTTCCTTCCACGCCCGCTAGAGGCGCTGATGAGATTTTCACACAACAGTTTTTGATAGCTAGGTTGTCGATAGTCGATAATGCTAGAGATTCACGCTTTTGGTCTCTGCCAAACTTCATGGGTAAAAATATGTGATTTTATTTACGTATATTATTTTGTTTCAGTTCGGTAGATCAACGATTTTGTATCTGTTTAGTCGTAGTATGAAGTACACTGTGATGGTCGTCATGTCGTGTTACTACTCGAGTGTGACGTCAACTCAGGTCACGGCTATCAGGACTTTGTTGCATGATGCTGTGCATTCTTTTCCTTTAGGTAAGTATCTTTAGTGTTGTAAATTGCTTCATATTAGAAGCTGCATATTGTAGATTTATGATTTGGTAATATGCAGTGTATGTTTTTAAAAAACTTTGTTTGGTTAGGTTTTCAACATGCTATGCACATACATTAGCGTCTGTTTTTAATTTTGTTTAAAACAGAAGATAGAGAAATTCAAAAGATGTATACTACATTCCGTAAAACCTACTCACGGTGGTAATGTCGCAGTAAGATACATATTTGTAATAGTCTTTTGGTACTACCACTATTAATGAAAAATTATACATTTAGGTAAAATAAGGAGCTATTTAAATCGCTTTATATACCTGCGAATATCAACATCCTATCTTATTCCAGATAAGATCGAGCGTCGTAAAGTGAAAGCCTTCTTCCAGCTGACTCGAGAGAACGAGTTCGTGTACGCACTGGGCGGAGTGGTCCGACTCAACATGTCTCTACCGCTGAGTTATATGAGTCTTTGTACCACTTATCTTGTTATATCTATACAGTTCTCTAAGTTTTTCGATTAAGTTGTATTGTAGATTAGGATAAGTGATTGTAGATTTAAGTTTCACTGTGAAATATTCAGGTTCTTTGTTTGGATAAATGTTTAAGCTACAAGCGTTTTTAATTTTTTTGTGCTATTTTGAAAGGTATCACATTAAAGTCTCATATTTCTGACCTGTTTTTTATCCATTATTCTGTTAAATAAAGCGTAAAATAAAAATTAAATATATTGAATAAGAAATATAGGTATTTCCTAAACAAGCAATTCAGTAGTTAGGAAGTAATTCTGATAATGCATTATGTTACTTTCAACACACACAGACATAAATACATTTTCATAACTAGAAATTTGACCATTGTAATCAAGGGGGGAATTTTTAAGCCATGTACTATAAATCGACTGCAAATATCATTAATATCAATTCAATACAAGGAACAATATCGTAATAGCTACTGTATCACATAATATAAAACAAATGACTTAACTTTCAACTTCTAAGTCTCTAACTTGGCAAGCAGTACCTTTATAAATATGACGTCTAATTTCCTAGGTTCAGGGCTTCGAGACTTAAGTTCAAAGGATAGGAGCTAGGCCTATGTATAAACTTCGGATCTTACGGAGAGTGACTCGGCAGAAAGTTTCGTTTTATCGGCGAAGTGATTTTAGGCTTAACTTTATTTAGATCTATGTTAGAATCGCTTTTGCTCTAGACAGTGTCCAGTTTTGTTATATTTTAAAATATTTCCATTTATTTATAACTCTAATGACATAACTCTCGGATATATGGATGTGAATGAAACAAGAGAAGTCTGTTTAAATCGTAGCAACGTTTGACGGTCTTGACCCACCCTTATTGGAAAAATGAGTGATTTTATGTATGTATTTTAATTATAATATTAAATTTGATTCAGTTTAATTAAAATCAATTGTTATACACGATATGCATTTAAAATAAATGGGAGTGAAATTGAATGTTTTAATAGAATATTATATTATTGTACTTATGTATGTTAAAAGTTAACTTAATTTTATGGAATAAATTGCAGCATGTTTTACATAGCTTTCAGTGAAAAATACAAAGCACACTTTAATTTTTTTGATATTTGGTTTGTTGTAGCTATAAAGAATAATATTTAAACCAACTTTCAGTAGTATCACCACTATTCACCACAGTTCCTTACTTAATATCTTCACAGCAATTAGTTTGAATGTCACTTGGCGCATGTTTGCGTCAAATATTTAGTTCGGCCGCGCTCGTTTTTAAAACGAAAATGTCATTAGAGACCCTGTTGACTGTTATGAAGGGTCAAATAGGCCTACAAATTGCACGAAACACGTTCCCTCTTGATTAACTTTCACAAGAGGAGGGGCTCGGAATTCTAATAAAATTAAATTACGTATCAATACAGTTGAAACCTTTACACTGAAAACTAACGAAAATGGATGAATACCTATAAAAATTTAAGACGCAGACGCTTATACGAATAGGTAAGTGACATAGTAATAGGTGATCAGCTATCGAAATCGTTTTTCTATCTCATCTCGTTCGGTTGATGAAAATGTGACTTGGCGAAATTTCGATTTGCCTCTACGAGTTTTCGTTAACTTGCGTCATAATCGTTGGCGGGCGAGAGTAGTCGAGTCTCGGGATTTTGAGGCAAAGGAAAAAATTAGCGAGATAACATTCAGCTTTATTGCCCGCCGTCCGTCTACGCCAGAATTCAGGACTGACGTAAATGGCCCCGGAGACTTTTTTATCTCCAAGAGTGGGTAACTTGAACGTTGAAGGGGTTTTTGGGTAACAACAAAATATTATTTAACCTTTTTATTAGGGTACTGCGACCCTGGTGGCATATTTGAAGCGCTGTGTTCAAAACATGTATCTGAGTTATTGTTGTTGTGTTATTTTTTAGATGACGAGCTCTGATTTCATATTTTTGTTAAATGTAAAAAAATATCAAAATATCACACTTACAATTTTTATTATTATATGCTGCATATTTTTTTAGCTTATTATCAGAAAAGTGAATAAATATCACAAGTTCTATCCTATTTTTTTTTAGTCTGCCCATGACCAGTATCTATGCAACTTGATCGAAAAGTCAGGTAATAAAAATGGTATCCTTTACCTTTAACATTTTCACCACGGATAAGACCTATTGTGCATTTCAGTACTAAGGCCACTTTATTTAAATAGCTTAACTTTTTATAAAAAAAAATCTCTTTTAACTTTACATTTTAAGTTTATTACACGACTGTATAAAACAAAGAATACATTTTACAATACAAACACAAGATTAAAAGGAATAACGTTTATTACCTTATAAATATCAAAGGTTTAACCATAAAGACATATTCGAATACGTGCAACCCCTGTCTTGTAAAAAACGTATTGTAAAGGAACTTTTACACTGATTGTCTTTTGTTAAAATTATCGATAATTACTGTAACACGAATCTCTATCCCTATCAACTATCGACAACTGACTAGCTGTCGAGAAATTTTGTATGAAAATCTGATCAGCGCCTCTAGCGGGCGCTGTAGGGATTTTATTTGTAGTACCTATTTAAAATATCAAACTCTCGTTTCTTGATAGCGGCTGCTCAAATTGTTCATTTTTAAAGAAATTTGTTTAAAATAAGTAATATTTACAAAAGGCAATTATCACCCATACAAAATATTTTCTTCTTATTCTGCCGAACGACAAGTTAAAATTCTTGGTATACTTATTTGTGTTTTAAAACAATAACATTTGACCAGTCTGCTTAACCCTTTACTAGCTAATAAAACGTAAAAGTACAAAACCCGAGCGGGGTTCGTAACGATTGCCATGAGCATTGTTTGTGCGAGTAATTGGCTATGCATACACATAAATTATGGAAATACGCCACTGAATTCTTTAGAGTAAGGTACTTTGGCGAATGTACGAAAAGGCTATGTAATCAATGGATTAGATATATGTTTGATTAATCATTTGATTTTGCGATGGGTTTATATTTGTAGATGATAAAATTAATGCATTGATATAATTAAATATATTGTTATGGGTCAGTCTACGACGCGATATTACACTGCAGTTATTTTTATGGCAGAAGCCAATCAAAACTCATTTTAAATCTGTATGTGAGTCAAATAGGTAAACCTTGACAAATGATTTTAAGACTTTAATAAAGGAAAAACTTATTTTAGATTTATCTAGTACTCACATGCATTTCAGTGCCTAAAAGATAATATATGCATAACCTCAGATATATGATATATAGATACTAAAATAATAAAAAAGAACGATTACTTTTATCAAATTAAAAAAATAGGTATATCATGTCATCATCATAAAAAATGTATAATACTTTTATCAAAGTAAAATGATCATCCCTATATAATTGTGATGCAATAATAATTTAGCAAAATTGCAATATGTTTGTAAATTGTTTTTAGCAATTTCCAAATGTCATACAATATTGATTTTAATTTTATTTGTTTAATTGAATAAAGCTTTGCGTTGTTTTAGTTTCATTATTAATATAAAGCCCCAACCGTCACTTATGTATTAATTTGTTAAAATTGCGATATTAATTTATTCCAGTAGGTACTTTGTTATATGGTATATGCATATCCTATGTACGAATATTACAATATGTAACTGCTTGAATATAACGTAGGTAATGACTTATATACTTATATAGCTTTTAACTTTATTATTATTGCTCGTCCTTATAATGTCTATTATTATAATGTATAGTTACTGACAAGTTTTTGAATTAGTTTCATGATTGACATTCATATAGAACAGCAGATCCTAATTTTACTAAACAGAAAATACTACTAAATGCAAAACCATAAAAGTAGTGACGTAAAGAGTAATCTTCAAATAGTAACTGAATATTAACTTCTAAACCAACCAAATATTCCAATGGGCAGACACCTAAGAAAACTTTAACAAACTGCGTCTATGTTATGTAACTTATGTAACTAACTTCAGTTAAACCATGGTTTAACTTTATATATAGTATCCAACACAGCCTCTATAGCACATACTTTCGTCCAAATATCACACACACAATAGAGACAATTCCTTATCGTGAATTGAACCAATATCTCGACGAGGCCGTCTGTTTTCGGCACGTCTCGCCTTTGTCCGGAATTATGTGAGCTATTATCATTAGTCGCAGATGACGATCCGCCCTAACTTGTCTTATCTTTTATACGGAACTCCTTTGTCCCGTAATGGGTTTAGTGCCGCCTTCAAAAGGCATACGGATAAAAATCTTATATCGTGTTAGACGATTGTGACGTTCAAAATATAAATAGATTGTGTTATTTGTTATGTTACTTGTGGAGTAATGTGATGATGTTTTGTGGGAAATGTGCGGCTTACTTTGTTATTGTCGTTCCATAACAATATTTGGGAATGTTTTAGGTCTATGTATCGTTTTGAATGTTGCTTTGACTACATTTTGTGTTACTTAACATATTTCACATGTTTTGCAAATATAAGTACATTAAATGTTATTGTTCGTAAATATAATTCCCTTCTTATTTAATTACGTTCATTACAAAATACCTGGAACGAAATCTAAGCAACATTTCCTCTACGTTGTTACATGAGACATGGGCACACATCGAAAGTAAACACAACACAAAACATAATTACAAACGTACCTAACCCAAGACCTACTTAAAGAAAAGATCACAAAGAAAACAGACAATTACAGTTACCTCAGAGATAAGACCCTCGTAAAAAAATATCAGCGGTTTCCTTTCATTTCCTAATTAAAAATAAACATCTTTCAGTATCCACTTAACCATTTTCTTAGAACAATCTCGGCTTGTGGTCGACGTGCCCTAAAAGGACCAAATGGTACCTTTATTCCCGTCAACCTAATTGGCAATTAGTGCGGCCAATTCTGTTTACGATATCTATACAAGCCCCTGTTTAGCAACCGCGCACTGCGTAGAATATCAATGAGATTAAAAATTAATCCCATTTTTACGGCCATCATTAGCCAGAATTGGTCTTCGTTAAGCGTAATTCTGGTTACCTTATTTTGCGAAGGCAAAAATCTGATCGAAAATTTGTTACCAAAAATTCAAATTGGCTATTAGGGATAAGGAATCAAGAGAATGAGTCCTACTAAATTGGTTCACAGAATATCGATAAGCTAACCTTAAAGTCGTTCTTGCAGAAAATGTATTAGACCCATAACTAATGTAATAACTTTTACTTTCAATAACATATTCCAGTAGCCGAGCACCGATTGTAGGCAAAAAAATGAACTCGAATAAATAACTCGAAATAGGTGGTCGGCCGCGCTCGATTTAAGATTCCAATCTCAGCGTAACTCAACGAGGTCATAGGAAAAATGTAGCTTACGTTTGAGGAGTGTTTTAGTAGCAAATGGTGGAATAAAATCTGTGAAGCATAAATTCAACAAAGCATAAATGGGTAGAGCGCGTGGTGACGTGTCCCAAAGCCAGGGAAGTTGCAATGAAATATGCAGAAGGGGTAGCGAGGAGCACATAGAATCTGGGCAGATGTCGCTGGCTCGCGAGGGACTTGCTCGCGACTAGCCACCGTGAAACACTGTAAGACTGCGGCCAGATTTGTGTAGTTGCTGCACTGTTTTAGTAAGAGGATAACGAACTTTGACATGCACTAGCGTGGAACGATGGAGTTAACATGCTACTTGGTACTACTGTTTATTTACTTAACAAATAGTCTATGTTCGGTCAGCAATGTATCCAGTCTAAAAAAAATGTTTCCTAAAACTGGGTTCTAACATTGGTATTCTAAGCCATACAAAGCCTATCTCCAAAATATTTTAGAACAAATTAATATCGTTTCCAATTTCCCAAAACAATTGTAGATTTCATCGAAAATACAATGGTTTGATAGAACAATGTCGCTACTGTAGCGAGAGCCTTACTTACACATTTAAGCTGTACCGTGCGAACGTGTGGAGATTATATATGCCCTATTTTTATTCAAATGGCATAGAAACTATGAATTGGATTGAGTGCGATGGCGGTAATATCTACAACGAAAGTCGGGGGTGTGTCTGTGTTTCGTTATTTGAAGAACAATAACCGTTCGCGTGATTTTTTAAGAAAATGTTTTTTGTTTTCGGGAACGTGGTTTTTGGGTACAATGCCTTTTTGTTGTATTTTTTTTGGTGAGATATTTTGAAGAGTATTTTACACACACCTACCATGACATACTTTTCTAACCTAGTTTGTTAATATAAATTAGGTTGAAAGCATATATGTCTATAGCATATAAATGCAGTAATAACACAACAAGCCTCTCAGGCTGTCTTAAAATAAAACAAACCACTGCTTAAATGCTTTCAATTCTCCCACGAACAACAACTTTTAGCATTAAAACTCCTCAAAATATACTAAGCCAAATGCATTAACCTGTGCAAGTAGGGGCAAAGTTATCTTCATACATATTTGGTTAACCGCAAGAGCTTGCGAACAAAGCCTGTGGATAAACAGTAATTTGTCTACACTCGTCTGTTAGATCTTCTGTTAATTAAATACAGGAGCTGAATAATAATACACTGCATTTCACGGGTTGTATTATTAGACAACACGTACTGGGATTTTATTTGTCAAGCGAAATCGAGTGAATAGGTTTTAATGCTACGAGAGCAAAGGATTGCCGTTTTCGTACAAAAGTCTTGTTGTAGGATTTTTTATATATTGTCCTGTACTTATGTTGATTGATTGACTGATGCTATAATATTAGTTTAAGAACCCTGTGTTTCCGAGACAAAACTACCACATTACTGACTTGATAACATTAGACGAGGTCGCGCCACAGCGAGATTGCTTGACATTTTTTCCATCTGCACATCAATCATGGCAAAGAAGGTGCATCACGAAAAGGCTTTAATTAAAATGACGATGACAAGATCTCAAAATGAAGACAAAGCCTTAAAAAACGCGACTGACGTTCTCGCAACAGATTTCATTAATCAATCAAATAACGAATACAATCGACTTGATTTCAATAAACAAGTTTTTGTCCACACACAATGCTGCCCAACCTTTGTTCCAGTGTAACCCAATACAACAGTGTATCAATTAATCGTGATGCAATACTCTCGCAAATTGAACACAATTGTCAACTCGAGTCACAACCGAATTCAAATTATGCAAGGAATTCATATGAGAGCGTATTTTACTAATAACGAACTATGAAATAGACGAGTAAATTGTAGAAGGCATGTAATAAAAGCCTTTGAGTTCACGTGGGAGGAATTTTAAAAATACTGCGAAGAATTTTTGAAAGAGATGTTTGCGAAAATATTTTCTTTGGTAATCAAGTACCTTGGAATATTTTACTGGATATTGCTTTCATAAACATGTGAAATATTTGAATATTAGTACTCATTTTATTGTGTGTCTCAGTTCATATAATAACCAATCTTAAAACCTTAAACTCGCTCTTATTCAGCTGGCTTAAAATTGTATTCAACAACTATGTGTCAAAAATACATAATATCACGCCTGTTATACCCGAAGGTGAAGACAGAGGTATTTGAAATACAGCCTCGTTTCGCCCGTAACATTGTAAGTCCCGTAATTAAATAGGGGGCGAGCCAATTGCTATTTACCGGACGTGATACGAAACTTCGGGCTACAGTAAATATAAATAAGATTAGAAAATACCAATACCTGCCCGACCGGGAATCGAACATGAGACCTGAGCAGCAGTCCGATACACTGCCGACCGCGCCACAGAGGCAGTGTATAAAAAAATACATAAAATGTAAGTTTACCTAGTTTTTTTTAGGTACATAGGACGTACATTACAATAATGGTTTACTAAAACTACATACAACAAAATTTCAGCTCGTGAATACAAAGAGCCTTCTGTCATTCCCACATCAAGTTCCGACAAAAATCCTATTATACAAATACGTTATTTTCTCCATGTTTAAAACATTATTCTAGAACATTCTATTATACATTTGCGAGATATTACTTTGAATTCTTAGACGTAAATGATAGACAGGCAATTCTGTGGCGCAAGTGAACACTTTTCACTGAATTTCAATGAGACTAGCCGTAGTCATGACTTAACCCATTCACGGTCCAATGACATTCTTTTGATCTACAAATGGTCGTTGTACCTTTTCGACTTAAGTGAATTGAATTATGGATATAATTGAATGCAGATCTTATGAATAATTGGATCGTTATACGCCTTTTGTAGTGTTGGTTTGCTGGCTTTTGTACTTCTAAAGGATGTGTAATTCTTTGAACTTTTGTAGTGATTATAATGAGTTGGAAATAAAAAATATGATATGGCTGAGAAAAACAGGCAACTCTCTTCCAAAAAGCTCAAGGGTTGTTTCTTTAGTTCCATAATAAATTCAAAATTTTAATTAATAATAATTAATCTATTTTTATAGTTCTCACAATAGATAGAGAAGTTTCCTAGTTGTAGATAGTTAATATTTTGAATGTTTCTTTGCAAATCTAGCCGAAGTTAGTGTTAAAAGAAAAAATGTCACCACTGGTCAGACCTGCCCTTAAAAGTTATGAAAAGAAATCTAAAATTTAAAATCCATTTCGCTTACAAAACTGATATTCGCACGTAAATGATCTTCTTTTGTTAAATATAATGCATCTGATACGAATCCGAAAATAGTTTAAAAAGAAAGTTTTAGACATTCAGTATCACACGCCGAATTCAGATGTCGATATTATGTGCATACATTTGAGACTTTTGAAAAGAAACGTACAATATAAAAAATCGACAGAATATTTATGGAATAATAAATTTTGTATTTAATAAGAAAGGCGAAAAAGTCAACAAAATAAAAGGCGAGAATATTGTTTTGTCTTTCGCCACTTAGTTTTACTTTACAGCTGTATTCTGGCAACTTAGAAGAACTCTTGGAGTGCATGATTTTTCCAGAATATAATAAAGATTTTAAAGCATCTTCAAAAAAGTAGCCGTTGCAAACAGTTTACTCTCCACTTAGTCTATGTGTGAATGACGTTCTAAATTCTTAATTTGGTATACCTCCGCCACTCTGTTACCGGACTATATGTATAACCAAATGAAATTTACATAAGTACCTACACATACATTTTAACCCTTTCAGTGGTGTTTAAAAACTAAAAACCAAAAATAAACTTAATCCAAATTCGTAAATACAACTTCTCTCATAAAATTATGAAAATGCGTTAGTTAAAAACTCCGATGTTTGCTTCTGAAAGTTGTTCCAAAGTTGTACCGGACCGTCTCCACTCGGCCGCAAACTTTTAATATGATTAACTGGATCTCATGCAACTAACAAGTTTATTACAACTTATGAATATGCTGCCTTAGGCTAAAATGTGCTCATATGGACACACGCTTGTTGATTTTTATTTCTGCTTTATAAAGGTAGTGATTTTGATAAGTTTATCCATATCAAATGCAAGTTTGAAAGCGAACATGGAGCAATAATGAATCGGTAGCACTGCTTCTATGAGAAATCAATGTGCTGCCATCTAGTAGCATTCATTCATTAATCCTAGTAGCATTACCTTATAATATATCATTTATGTCTAGTAAAAAAAATATCAACGCAAAAATAAGTAAAATCCATATATTTATTTCTCCTATCAATTCGGCCTATATTAAAACATAAGCTATTTTTTTTCCTAACAGTCTTCACATTTCGGAATTGGTCAGCTATTATTATTTTAATTTCAAACAATTATATTTTTCACCAACACAGCTGGCAAACTTCGAAATATCACGTATCCCAACCTACAGACCTTTACAATTGTCAACTTTTAATACAAATAATAATTACCAAGGTTGTCTAGACCTCTAATAAAATAAAACCTAAAAGTAGAACAATTCCCCGAAGCGTCGCGATCACAGACGGGATATTTATCTCAACAGAGTAGAAACATTAAAGCTTTGTAACTAACGCGGTTTGTACACATTATACTTAAGTGCTAAATTAGTCTGTAGCGCAATTTTGTACAGTCGGTACTGTCGATTATCGAAAGTTTGGCATTCAGAATGTACTGCCAAAATAGTTCCTACGACGCCTGTCAGAAGCGCTGATCAGATTTCCATACAAAATTTCTCGATAACAAGCCAGTTGTCGGTAGTCGATAGTTATAGAGAATTGAGCTACTGGTCTTTAGCGCGATTCTGTACAATCGGTACTGTCGAGTATCGAAAGTTTGACATTCAGAATGTACTGCTAAAATAGTTCCTACGACGCCCGTCAGAGGCGCTGATCAGATTTTCATACAACATTTCTCGATGACAAGCCGGTTGTCGGTAGTCGATAGTAGTAGAGAATCGAGGCACTGAATAGAAGAGGCGAATTCGCCGCGATCTTTTCGTACGACATCGCGATTCTTTTAGAAAGAACTGTCCAAAAAGAGCTTGACCTTCGTGCGTATTTTGAACTCGTGCAAACCTTGTAGAAGTGATATATTGGCGCCTAGTATCTTAGTAACGCGTAAATAAATTCGCGGCGACTCCGCCCCTTCTAGACTTTTGTCTAAATGCAACGAAAATTTCATCTATCGTCCGCAACCAAGACTGATGACAGTAAGTCTTCCGAAACGTCGGGTAACAAATAAGGTACCATAACCTTTAAAATTTTCATCGCGGTTAGGATCCGTTGAGCAATTTATTATTAAAAGTATAAATATAATGGGCAACCATTAGAGAAAATATTTTAAACGATGGCCATCGTTCATTTTCCCAAGCGACACTTGATCCAGTGGAAAGATCCGGGGGCACGTTAATTTGTTGCCGAGATTATATTGCCATTAATTTATTGTTTTAGTTGCAATTGAGATCGTTAGCAGATTTTCTGTGGCTTAGGAAAAGGATGAAGATTTATTTCATTGTTAAGTGTTGTCCTATTTATATGGAATAATGAGGTTTTTCTGAACTTGCCCTGCAATGCTATAGTTGCCTTTATCGATGAGATATCTTTATTAAAACCAGTGTCTGATGAGCCCGAAGTTTTAGAATCGCCTTAAGGGTAGGTAGGTACTTAAAGACTTCAACAATCCAGATTGGAATAAAAGCAGACCAATACCTAATAATATTCTTTATTTATAAATGTTTGTGAGCTTAAATTTTAAACCACAGCAGCATTACAATATATCTAAGCTTTATTTAACCATAAAAATATCTACACAACACAACAGTCCTCAATTTACTTTTTAATAAAACAAACTTAATTGTCACGCACACGGCGTTGTACAACCCCCTTTATAAGACACACCATGCATAATAAACTGACCAGCGAGTCCAGGCTAATAATGCATACCTAGGTCTCATCCGTGTCTAGAATATAAACGTGAAAAGGTACTTTGTTACAAACGCTTTGCTTAAAAAGACCGGTTAGATACACGAAAAAATGTGCTGAGAATTTCCTTTGAGAATGATAATGTGCTTACATAAAGTTTTTCTTATGTTTATGCAAATATTTGTGTAATTTAATTAAAGTAATTTTACGGGTTTGTTGGCATACCGTGTGCTTTACATCATTCTTAGTCTTTTTTCTGTTTAGTTTATTGTATATAAATTAAGCAATAGAAATGAGTCGCATTATAATTTATGTTTGTGATACATTTACAAATGACTCTTTGATTGCAAACGATCAAAGAGTTGCCGTTTTACATCGACAATATAATGGTTTTATCTAGTTTACTTTACAAATTCTATTCTATATAATTCCAGATACCAGTTCCTAACATAAACCCTTTGATAAGCAAAACGTCCTCTATACCACCAGCATCATAACTCGCAAATTCATTTAATTAATACAAAACTACATGTAATAAAGAAGAACATCGTTCATATCCGACCGTAGTTAAAACAAGAACTACAGGTATACAATAAAATAGTTCTATACTAACCCTCGATAAATGTTGTAACGTTTATCGCAGAGGTACTAACACAAATCGCTACCAACTTAATTCAATAAAGTCACCTTAGTACGCGTCGAGTTGTGTAATATACTCGTACCAAGCGAAGGTAGCCAGAAACGCTTTTTGCATATTTCATATCAGATTTCATGAGAAAAGTCCTTGAAAATGCTCAACGTTTGTTTGCTTTTCAGGCTATTCGAGTAACTCACGTAGACACTTTAATATTCTATAAATAAAAATAGAAAATTTAATACACTGTCGACGGGTTGCGATGTCTGGTTAATCTACTTTTTGTTGAGGTTTTGTGTTGTGCTAGCTCGTCAAAACTTGTGTACAGATATGAATATGAGATTTGTTTTTTTGATGAACAAGAATATCTTTGGAAATTCTTAAACATGTATTTAAGTGATAAATCTAAGCTCATTTTCCGTGATAGGAGACGACTACATTAGTAAGGTAGCTGTGGATTTTATCTATCTATCTATATCAATAAAAATGAATGACTGATATGACGCGCATAACTTTTGAACAACTTAACCAAGAAGGATAATTATTTCTTAAAAATGTCTGCCGGGAAATACTTTGGTTGGGATTGATGCAATCAAAATTTCCATGGAAATGGAATCAACAGGATATAATTCTACTACATCCAAACGAAACCGAGCCTGTCCGCCATTTTTTTAATAAAGATCTGTATGTCTCTCACAGTGCTTAAAATATACGTTTAACGTCATCATTTAAAGCCTACTTGTAATTATAATAATACTACAAACATCATAACAAATTCAATAAGAAACATATCAATATCTAAACTCTAACTTAGTACTCTACTTCCCACTACACAGATACATACATCTTATTCAGAACAGCAACATACAAATGTAGCTCAGAGCTTGTTTCACCGTAGATTGGTGTAACAAAGCACTACGGGAATCAGCGGCGGAAACATCCACGGTCGGTAATGTCAAAGTTTCTACATGCACACACACGTTACTAAGTATTAGACAAATTGAACTAACCGCCAAGTTTACTAACTCACCTTGTTATGTTACGATCTTTGAATTAATATTGTGACAGATGTTAGCACCTGCTAAGTGGAGTTATAATGATGGTAAGATTTCTGGCTGTTCTAAGACGTTTTTCTTTTCCTTGGTAAATTTATCACGTCACGATACGTATATAAAAAATGTCGACAATTTTTTTTTAATCCCTTCAAAGTAATACTAAGCCTTCACTAAAAAAATATAGGTAAGTGTAAAGCCCCGGATCCAAAACTACTAGAAGATTATCAGATAGACTTATCAAAAGTTTTTTTTCATAGATGCATTTGTTGTTTTTTTATTTGTTGTCACTATATTTAGCAGATAAATTATCTGACATTTAATCCTAAGCTATGACTGGGAAACTGGCTCTAAAATTGATTATATATCACGTATCAACTCGTTGATAAATAGATTTTTATAAAACAACTTTTTGACAGTTCCAAATACTTCACATGCAGGCCTTCTCCTCCCTCAAAGATTTTCTTTCCTTCAGTAATATTTCATTTATCTTTTCCGCACATTGCACACCAGACCTTTTCAACAACTTTGGAAAATATGTCTCAAGAAAATTGCGAAAATTTTACCCGAAAAAGTGGGTAAATTGAGTCGAGATCACCGTTAAGATATAGGCGACTGATTGGACGTCGTGATGGAAAACCGGAAGACAATTTGAGAAATGAGTCTAATCATCTAATTGCTTAGAAAGGTTTTGGTTTGACCGCTTTGGTTAAAGAGCTGTAATTTGTCTTTCGTTTTAAACTGTGATGAACGATACTTCGGTAGTTGGAACAGACGATTTTCTGACAATATTGTATTGTATATTGTACTGCTATCAATTAGTCGTCAGGAAATTCTACTTGGATTATTGATCAGCGCCACTGGCCTTATTTGGTATGGTTTTTCTATAGAACCAATTTTGTATCAAGTCTTGACCTAAGACACAAAGACTTAAGATACAAAGTGCTAAAACGCGAAAATAAATAAGCTAAATCATTTTAATGTTTCTCAAAATGTGAAAGGTTTATACGAAATATACGAATTGACATTTGCAAAAATTGTTAGTGAATTGTTTAAGCTGACCACAGCTCAAAAAACACATTGATTTCAATTCATAGCGATACACTTAGCGAAGTGCAATTTAAAGAAAACGAACTTACGTAGGTACCTGTACTAACATGATACTGTACATAATTTTTAAGTAAAGTGGACGAAAGCCAAATGTGAGTTGGCAGAACACTAGGTACATTCTCTGTATCTATTCGGAGTCAGCTCAGCCAAAAATAATACATTTATATGTATAAGATAGAAAAGCTGAATATAT
Organism: Anticarsia gemmatalis; assembly: GCF_050436995.1. NCBI lineage: Eukaryota > Metazoa > Arthropoda > Insecta > Lepidoptera > Erebidae > Anticarsia > Anticarsia gemmatalis. The sequence continues at coordinate 9,699,796 of NC_134755.1, forward strand.
AATAGACTTTAGTGACTATTATTAATAGAATCCTCCTTTTACTGAGACGTTAACAAAAATATTTTCGGTAAATAAATTTCATTCACAGCTTTAACAATAAATTGTATAATTTGCACCGAAACATCAATATTATACTTAACTAGCTGACCCGCGCAACTTCGCTTGCGTCACATAAGAGAGAATGGGTCAAAATTTTCCCCGTTTTTGTAACATTTTTCACCCGTACTCTGCTCCTATTGGTAGTAGCGTGATGATATATAGCCTATAACCTTCCTCGATAAATGGACTATCTAACACTGAAAGAATTTTTCAAATCGGACCAGTAGTTCCTGAGATTAGCGCGTTCAAACAAACAAACAAACAAACAAACAAACAAACTCTTCAGCTTTATAATATTAGTATAGATTGTATTATTATTTAATACTATTACTATTACTAATGCTTTCTTGTTTACCTATGACTTTCCGACTGCTGGATAAGGGTCTCCTCCTGAATGAGGGAGGGGTAAGGCCTTGAGTCCACTACACTGGCCAATTAGGATGTGCCATGCTCTCAGAAAATGCTTCCACCTAATAAAAATATATTTAATTTCCACCGATTAAAAAACGTCAAAAAAAAAACAAATATAAATTTTACCTTGACACAACATCAAAGCGGCATCTACAAAGCAACCTATTTAAGAAGGCAGCATAAGACGCTTACTGCGAAAGAGGTTAAGTGGCAACCATTTTCAGCCGCAGTACAAGGGCCCTTGGCTGGTGTCGCGAGGCTTTGTCCAACACCAAGTGTGCCTGAGGGTTCCGGCTAATTATATAGGTCAACGAATACTAAATTGCCTTCGTTTAGTTATTAAATAATGAAGCTGTCTTACGGTTGTTGGGTTTATGGTGATCTTTGTGTGCAATTCGGTAAGGTTAAGTCAAATTGTGAGGTGTACCTAGTTAGTCAGGTGAATCTTTTAGTGTAATAGTTGGGATACGAACCTACCATCATCTCGATTGCAAATCATCAAATATTATCGACCTATTTAGCCAACACCGTTTTTCTTGAACTTCCTAATATCGCTCTCCTCTTGAAAAATTACAGCACATACGAAATTTTTCTTAAAGTACGTAGGATTTCCCGTTGTCAATACAAGTGAAACTAAAAGTAATATGTCTTATTTTCTGTCACAATCACGTGTAGTGTCTGAACCTCAAATACTCAGACTAAAAGCAAAGATCTGTTGGTTCAAATATTTGTTCTGCGTAGATTTGTACCCACGCGCGTAAGGCGCTTCAGATACAACTAGGAAATGTTAAAGAAAATATAAATATTTTATTATTTTATTTTATTTGATAAATTTAATAATAATAATAATATAATAATAGACCACTCAGACACACAAGATCCTAACAATACAAATCCACAAACACAGAAACAGGAAACCTGGAAAAGGAAAGCACTCCACGGACGCCACCCACACGATCTGGAACAGGCACACATAGACACTATAGCATCCAATAAATGGCTCCAAACCGGCAACCTTTTCCCTGAAACAGAGGGCTTCATGATAGCCATACAAGACCAAATAATAAATACAAAGAATTATAGGAAATATATAATAAAAGACCCCACAGTTACAAACGATAAATGTCGGAGATGTCACAGCCAACCAGAAACTATACAACACATAACAGGAGCTTGCACAACACTCACACAAACAGACTACACACACAGACACAACCAAATAGTCAACATCATACATCAAAACCTCGCACTCAAATATAACCTCATACAAAACACAAAAACACCATACTACAAATACACACCTGAAACTGTTCTAGAAAATGCATCATACAAACTATACTACGACAGAGCAATACTTACCGACAGAACCATACACTTTAACAGGCCCGATATAACACTACAAGATAAAATAACAAAAACCACTTACCTGATAGATGTAGCAGTCCCCAACACTCACAATATCCAGAAGACCATCACTGAAAAAATCAGTAAATACGCAGAACTCAAAGACGAAGTCGCGAGGATCTGGAAACAAAATAAAGTTTATGTTGTTCCCATAGTTGTGTCTACCACTGGCGTCATCCCTAAATACCTCCATCAATGCCTGAAAATTATTGACCTTAAACCATCTACTTACATAATCATCCAAAAAGCCGCAATCTTAAACACCTGTAGAATAGTCAGAAAGTTCCTGCAAATAGAAGAAAACGACATCACACCACATCACACGACAACACAAACATAAACTCACACACCCTGCATTCACTTGGTGTACACCCGTGAATGCAGGTTATACCAGCTCATGAGCTGAGATTAAAAAACCTTTACCCAAAATAATAATAATAATAATAATAGCTCCCACTCTGTTCGGAGGACGGATGCTGAGCGTAAGATGGCTAGTGGGCCAGTGATGCCTGAGCCTAGCAAAGGCGCGTGAGCTGAGTTTAACGTCCAGCGAGGCCTCTCCGTCCTTCAGCCGCTCACGTCCCTGTTGCCCCCTTGTTGCTATTGATGCGACTTGTTTAGGGTGGCCCAGTTTGTGAGTTGGCAGGTCTCCGCCTGCCATTTTCACGTGTTTTCAACATTGTCGTCGGCAGGCGCCATAGCACCCGTATTTACCATATTTTCCCAATCCATCAGCACCCCATCCAATAGCCCCAGTAGTTTATTCGTGTAGTTATGTCATAGTTCCCCGCAGCCCGGTGATTGTCCTTGGGAGCATTTCATAGTGTTCACAGGGATAATCACCGGATTGTGACATCTTACATATTTTTTGCATATTAAAGCTGTCTAAATGGGCCTCTACGTGTTGGCTTCGGCCCCACGCATGCCTTCTAAAAGTCCGGGACTCTATAGTCCCGAGATGTTATACAGACATACATAATAATAATAATATAAACTCTTTATTGTCCACAATAAAAATACATTAAATAAAAATAGAGAAACCTTAAATATAAATAAGATACTGATGAACAATCGGCGGCCTTATCGCACAAGGCAATCTCTTCCAGGCAACCATGGGATGGAGAGAGAAGTGTAGATGTAGAAAAGGGTAGAATTGTGTACAAGTAACATAAACTAAATACATGAGTAACATAAATAAAGGCAGGTCATAATAACACACACTGATTATTACATAAATAGAGAATTTATAGAAATTGTATAAATAAAATAGACATAATATATAAATAAATACATATATATATATATATATATATAAATATATATTTATATTCATACAGAGATAGCAAGAGGAGTTTAGACAGTCATTGGAAAAGAAAAAAGTTAGAAGAGTGAGAGTAGGGAGATATTCAAGGCAAGGTGTTTTGCAGTGATAGGTAGTGCTCCTTAACCCGATTTTTGAAAATTGGCAAGCTTTGCACTTGCCTAATGGATAGCGGCAGCGCATTCCATAACCGCACAGCTTGCACAGTAAACGAGTGGTCTAAAAATTTACTGGAGTGCACAGGCATCTTAAGTCTCAAGTTTTCTGATGATCGTAAAAACCTTGAATGCGTGTCATGTAGAAAAACAAAACGTTGTTTGAGATAGAAGGGAGTCGAGGGATTAAACAAGATATTGTACAGAAGATAGAGAATGTGAGCATTCCGGCGTGAACGTATAGGTAACCACTTGAGCTTGTTTCGATACTCGGAGACATGGTCATATTTGCGTAATCCAAATATGAACCTGATAAAGAAGTTTTGAAGGCGCTCAAGCTTATTAAGTTGGTTCTCGGTTAAATCGGGATAGCTGACATCGGCATAATCAAGAATGGGGAAGAGAAGGGATTGTACAAGCGCAATTTTAGTGTTGATGGGGAGAAAATTGCGTAGTCTGCGCAAGGACCCCGCCGAAGAAAATGTTTTACGGCTGAGTTCCTGGAGTTGAGGACTCCAGGACAAAGTCTTATCAAACCATAGCCCCAGGTTTTTTATTTTGTCACCAAAAGGGATGGCAGTGCCATCAAAGATCACATTGGGTACTAGTGACCAATCCACTCTCGAGATCATCCTGGGGCTACCGATGGTAATGGCTTGAGTTTTGTTAGGATTGACGTCAAGTCCATACATTCTACTCCATTCACAAATGCGAACCAGATCGCTATTAATTGTTTCCACAGCACAGCCACAAATTTAGGAATATTATTGAACAAATTTTTGATTTAATTTCTTTTCGTTATCTTTCTCTGTCGTTTTGTTCTATCCTTGACATCGTTTTCGGAAACCACACACTTGCTAATGTCTTCCGATGTAATGATAATAATATAATATTAACTTACATGACAAATAAAAAATCTTTTAGTTCAGAAAATTATCATGTAATGGTGTATTTAGATTGCCTCTTGCCTTGTATAAAAAAATCAAAAGTTAATGATTACATTCATTCGTTCCCACACCATTACCTACAAATGATTACGATCCAAATCCTTTACGAATATCAATCTGATATCGTTGAAAAAACAAAAGGTTTGTCATTCTTACTTTAACATTACTTTAACAGCTTAACATAAAACCAAATAAATTGGTGCTTACAACACAATTCACGTGTTAAAACGTCTACAACTTTTGACGAACAAATGGCTTGCCTATAAATCCATTGCGCGCTGTCAAAGCAATTTATTGAACGGTTTTAACCGCAAAATATCATAAAACGCAGCAATGGAACTATTGTTGTGGATGTGCAGAAATATGACCGTAGATAGCATAAATCTGGACGTTTATTCAGATCATTAAACCGTCAGTTGTATTGTTAGGTTTGTTGATCTAGTATGTTCTAGGCAATTCTATTGTAGTATCAACGGCTATGTAAAACTAGCCGAGCAAGTTAGTTTGACGCAATCGTATTCAAGACACATGTAAACAATTTTGAGAAATAATTGTAGTTGTTAAATAGTAGCTTTCATATTTACTGAAAGCCTGTTGTATAAAAATTAAAACTGAAACTAAGCAGAACTTGCACTTACTATGGCCACAACTTTTCTTTGTAAATTATAATTTTCAGACACTTTTATATTATATTAAGTATGCGTTTAATTTAGGAAAAAATCACGTCACAAGTCAGACAATTTAACTTATCAAGCGTATTTTTAACAACTGTTTTACATTTGCTGTCACTTCATCTTTCAAATAGGTTATCCAGCACTTATCCATAACCCGTTAAACTGAAATAAATGACGAAAACTCAAAATGACGTCAAAAGTATTTAAGATACGTGTAAACTAAATACGGTATTTTACAAAATATTACCAACATTTTTATTTAGAAGTAAAATCTTGGTTGAAATGTTGTATGAGCCATATTTTACGCGGCGTCTAAAGCAGACATCCGTTTAGTAGCCGGCCACCTTGTTATATAAGGTTTCGTATTAAAATTCTTCAAATTCTGTATCTCTTACAAACATGAAATATTTTTGTTGTTGTTGTGGTAAGAGACTTTTAAAAGAATTTTATTAAAGCTACTTAAAAGGCTATACTAGTAGGTAAATATTAAAACAAAGGTGTGCAAGGTAATAAGTGCGTTTAAGGGTTAACTTTTATAGGTACAAAAATAGATTTTTTTGAAATAGGCCAGAATTGTGTGGAGTGATGTGCTTCATAACTTTAAATTGTTATTTTAAATGAATGTGCTCTATAAATTAATAATTATGAACTCTATATATCGAGTTAATTAATAATAAATAATAAGTGCATGTCAATATTTAAAATGATGTATAAATGAATTATGAAATATATGCTTATGCGGTATGGTTCGATACCCACATAAGATCAAAATAATACGAAAAATTGTTGCGATAATAATTTAAACAAAAAATATTTCTATACAAAACTTTCCTTTATTCAATGTTGTTACAATCAATTCATTCTCAGACATTGAACCATTAATAATTTATATCCCCATAGAAACAGCCACAATAAAATATGAGTCAGTTATTAAAACAGCACTTTGTTAACTCATTACACTAATAACGGTCGGACATCGACTTAAATACTCCGGAGCTTAGCAGAAGATGTCAGATGAGGGACATTAATACAACCCGCAAACATTAGTCTAGACGACTGACGTGACGTCATATTACATCATCTAATAATTATGAGATACTAGCTTTTACCCGTGACTTCGTCCGCCACCTGAATTTGCCCATGGAAATGCGTCATTTTCCCGGGGTAAAAAGTAGCCTATGTCCTTTCTCAGGTATCAAAATATGTCCATACCAAATTTCATGCAAATTTGTTCAGTAGTTTAGGCGTGATTTAGTAACAGACAGACAGACAGACAGAGTTACTTTCGCATTTATAATATAGTATGGATTGTTCTTGTGGACAATAATTTTTATAGTTGTTACGGACACAACCGTCGACAAAGCTATTATTTCTACAACTTATATGATGTTTTAGCAGATTTAATTGAACTAAAACGAAATCACACAGTGCCGAGTATTTTGGAAAGATACCTATCGAGTAATTTCAATGTTGATTGAATGAAAATTGGATCAGCGCCTCTCGCGGAAGCCGTAGGTACTATTTTTGCAGAACATTTTAAATGTCTAACTCTCATTACTGGACAGTACTGACTACACAAACTTATGCTACTGATTGTAGAAAATCGATCTGTTGATGACGTCACATTCCATCACAGACAGATCTATTACCCGACTATCAATTACATTGTCAGATATGATATGTTTCATCGAGTTTGTCATTCGGCCCATTACGCTGTAAGAATGTTTTACAAACATAAAAGCGCATGAGTAATTGTGGACATATCTCATATATACGTAACGAGCCTATTTTCGAATAGTGATGGGACATACGACTAGTATTATTTGAGTATAAGTATTTAATACATACTAATACAAAAAATATGAGTATTACATTTTCCTTTTTGTGAACTTTCAGTATATTTAAGTACTTTATGCAGTATTCAAAGCAACTTAATAAACAATAAAATTATTCTGTTTGTTGAATACTTATTAAAAAGTTGTTCAGCAAACTATAACATTATAAATAATATTTTTCATTGCAAAGATCTTGAGAAGAATAAACGTTCTATTATGAAACATTTATCAGTATAAAATGAACACCGCACTGCAGTCAACATAATTCTATTCGATAAATTTCTACAAAACAAAGCGTAGTTTAGTTAAAAGCTCCGAAGATAACGTTCAAGATAAAACAATATTTCAAACATAATTTCTTTTCTCGCCCTTAAATAATATCTTAGAGCACATTTTTCACTGTATTTCGACATCTTAATGGAGTGTTTTATTTCGCAAATTAAAAAATAACGGGGCCCAGTGCAAGGGTTATTATTTAAAAAAAATTGCTTCGTTTCTTTAAAAAATACGATTCTGTAAGTTTATATTGCTTTTATATGATATTAAGTTAGATGTACGGTTCAGTTATCTTTACAGTTCTTGAGGTCGTTCATCTTAACTCGAAGACTAGACTATTTTAGAAATTGTTATTACTCGTTAAAGCGAATGCGAAATTTCTGATATTATAGTAATAGAACTATTACTAACTTCAACTATGTAAAATTTCCAGTATACACCTATTTGTAGTACTAGTTCATTAATATGCAACCGTTTTCTATCCAATTTCCAGAACCACATTTCAGAATACTTTTTTGGAATTGTTACTTCGATAACAGTTACTCACCATGTCCCATCACTGTCTCAAAAAGCAGGGCTTCTCACATGTAGTAGACAGTACACATCATAATATATGACTGCTTATCATTCTTGGATTTAACGTAATATACGACCATTTGCCTGACGCCATAATGCTTTTTACGATGCTAAAATGTATCTCGCGGTCTCATATTTCTTAAAGATGAAAAAATATATACAATTTTGCTTGCCCCGTTTTCATAGTAAATGAGATAATATGGCTCTGTTATGTATAATTGAAATATAAATGAATATTATATTGTTATATAATTTAAATTGTATCAAATTAATTTACCTATAATGACGTGATTTGACTGAACATGTGGTGCATTGGGCAATTAGTGGTAACTGTGCCATATATTGGATACCACATATTATAATGAATTTGAATAGTTATAATTTGTACCTGTTACTTAATTGTACGTTGATGAAGGAGCTAGCAATAAATATGTTATAATTAATAATAGATATGAAAGTTTTCTACTTGTTATGCGCGAAAGTTTTTGAGTATGTACAGAATCAAGAAAAAACACTTCTATAAGTTTGATAAAAATTAGCATACATGCAGTTTAAATAATAATATGTCACTTTTGAACCGAGTTATCTTGTGAGTAAACAAATTTGGGGGCAGAGGTTACATTAATATTTTGTCACAAAATTTCAGGTATTCTTTAAAGGTATCTAAACTTCATGTTTATTTCTGTATACAAAGATCCTGCCTAGTGCATATTTATTCTTTACTTTGTCCAGTTTTATTTCTTTTGTTTTACGACTAGTAGTTGACACTTTTTAATTCAAACTTGTCGATTGCTTCAACAAACTGTAAAAAGATCACAGCAACTCTGTAGCTTGTAGTACAAGAACTAATAAAAAGCGGGGAAGTAGGGCAAAAATTTCAACATTTCCGTGATTTCACGAAAAAAACAGCAAAGTCATAAAGATAACGGTAATAATTCACTTCGTCATTCGAGAAGACAAAGTCTTGAAGGCAAAATTATTTCATTCTTTCTTCCGTAATCCGAATGTTTTAAACAGTAACTCTTCCTTATCATTACTTAGTTTACGACAGGCTCCATTTTACGACAGTGACCTGACTTTGTCCACATATTTTTTGTTTGAAAAATATTACGTCTATCTATTTCTTGACAACGTTTTTATCAGAGTGCTCAACTTTCATGGCTTATAAACTTGATGAAATGCTGGTTTTTAAGGGGGAAAATGCTTTGTTTTTAATACATTTTTTCCTTGAGTAACAAACAGAATCAGCGTCGTTTATGAAGAGAAAAAAAACAAAGAAAACGGAGGCGTTGTTTATGTTGCGGTTTTTTGATACATGGGTGGAAGTTTCTGGATAAAATATCGTTTGTGGAAAACTACTTCAGCATAAGGATATTTTCTTGCTATTTGATTAAAATTACATAAATAATAAATTGATTTGACCCATTAATGTCCATCCAACTACTGAGCAAAAGCCTCGTCCCAAAATGAGGAAGTTTTGTAAAAATAGAAGCAAGGTTAGTTCGAAAAATTAGTAAAAAAAATATATCAGCAGTTTCGAGAGCAAGAAGCAAAAGTTTGAGGAGTAACATTTTATTTCGTTCTCATTACTAAATATACATATAAAAAAATAAGATAGATAAAAGAAACCCCATATACCATCGACCTAATAATACACTCTCAATAAACTTTATTAAGATCCATCTATCTGGGGTAATTGGTTTACAAAATTGACGTCTTTCCAACCTCCCACACAAAATGACTATAAATAAAGAACTCCTTTAAGTGGCATAGCTTATATTCTTCAAGATTAAGCTGGCAGCAATAATATTTCAACTAGGAATAAGATATCAAAAAATTGTGTTGTTCTCCATTTTGTTTTTATTGCAGCAACATAGCGCTAGAGAGCTAAAAGCTAAGTTCTAACTATACCATCATTAAGTTGATATGGTTTATACATTTATTGCAAAATCAAAAACTTATTTCTGTCCACATTTTTTACATATCCCAAAAATGTGATGCCATTAAATACTTCACAATAATGTGAGATGACCTTTTAACAAATATCTAATCCGGTCAGAATCTAACTAACATGAATGCAATGCAAAATGGGATGGGGGTATGTAACTTTGAGCGCGTGTAAAGCCGCGCGGGTCAGCTTATACTCGTAATATATGATTTTCATAGCAGAAAACATTTCCTCTTTGACTGTCGCTCGTGTGGGTTGAGGTCAAATAAATGCTTTAATACACAAACATGGATTAAACTCTGTTTACAAAGGTTCAAAGGTCAGTCTTGTGGAAGTTTCCCTTAATCGGTATTGTAACAAAGCCGTGTACGTTGTATGATCTTTTTCATGATAATAAGGTTGCTTGAATGTCTTTATTTTCTGGGAAACAACGAAGATTTTGTATGCTACTGGATATGCGTCAATTAGCTTTTAAGGTGACTTCAAAGGTTGTTTGTCGTGTTCTTAATGTATGTGGTTCGGTATTTTGTTGTTTTGAATTTTTTATGTTTTATTACATTAGCTTCGTAAAGCTCCGTTGAAGAAGTTTAGAATTAACTAACCAATTTATGTTCACCAGTTTGTAAGAATATTTATCAAACGACAATGATAAATGTTGTCTTTTTCAAAATTGATTAATATAATTAGTCTAATAATCTTTCCCTTTTTGCGTAATCGACTTCATTTCTATTCATTATTTCTAAAGAGAGTATTTAGTTATAACATAAAACCTCTGATTAATATGAAATCTGAAAATAAAAAGAGATCAATTACCATTTAAAAATCCATATCTTACTCAAATTATGTTAGTACTAAATATAACCCTACCAAAACATATACAAACATTTGTCGTGTCCAAATTTCAAACAATTTCAAAGTCAAACCCAAACAAAGCAGCATTAGAGCAGGCATTAGTACATAACAAAGAAATAGGTCGTCCAAATCCCAGCCACTAGAGGTCTAATTAATGACCCGCCATTGATTGATGACGTCCAAAGGTCTTTAGTTCAAACTACACTAAATTACTAAGCCGATAATCACAGAGCGGCTGACAAAACGTCCGAATAATCACTATGTCTCGATAGTCGACTATCAAGAACATCGATTGTATTTATTAATAATGAATTCTAATAATCTGGAGAATGAAATGAAATAAAAATTGCGGTTATTGGCCTTGATTGAAAATTGTTCTGATAATTTTGTATATAGTTATAATTGAAATTATAATTTGAAATTGTTTTCATTATGTTTAATTTTTTGTATAGGTATTTGTTGGACGGCTTATTTAAAAGACCGTGCTGGGCTCTAAATAGTCTAGAATCTGCAACTTATGACATAAATATAAACTAGCCATACAATGAATGAGTTAATAGAAACCCCTGAGTATTTAGAGTATAATCTGAAAAAGTGAATTTTCATCTAATTAAATATATTAAAATTATATCTCATGGCAATTACTACAGCATCCAATTGAATTTAAAGAGAATTTAAGACAAATATTATTAGATCCACAATGGCCACCATAACTTTTCTCAGCCTCAACTCGTCCCTTGTTAAAGCCAGTCCAACAAAAACAAAATAACGGCACCCCATGGGTTTATCAACTCAATCTTTCGCATCAACAGTATCTTCATTCTCACAATCAGCTCCGAAACGTTTTCCCCCAAATAATTGCCCTACAGGACCAATTCCTTACACCCTCAAGCGTGGCAGATTAAAGGCTTTCCTCCAAAGATTAATAAAATCTCAATTCAGATTTACCTTATGAGTTAAACGTTGAGGTTATTCGAGTATATGAGAGGTCCCTTAGGCACAGCGAGTAGCAACGCGGGTAATAAAACTGAATGAATTCTGGACGTTGTTTTGTTTTGTGATGGCTCCGGTGATTCGTTGTGCTTTTGTTTTGATAAGAGTGTACTCTTATATAATCTTGTTGAAGACATCTTGGACTTGATTATCGTTGAAGTTTGTTTGAGTAGGACTTGGTTTTAGTAGTTGAATTCATTGAAGAGATTCTTCAACTTAACTCTATGTATTTTAGAAATAATTAATTTAAACAGAGATACTGAAATTTGCGGATAGTTGCCTAGTAGTAGTAGTAGCAGTAGTACTAGCAGTAGTAGTAGCAGAGTAGTCTTGACTGTATTGAAACTAACATCAAGCTCATAATTCACTATAATTTTAAGTACCGTGTCCCATTATTGATATTGTCAAGAAAGCAGATCGTTCAGTATCGCTACAAGCAAGCGCACATTGCTGGAAACTATGCATTAGCATACTTAAGAACTCCTGGATTTCCTTAAGGGCATTACAGTAAAGCTACAGTGTGTTACTACTTTAAGTATATACAAATTGCTATATATCTGCACTTAAACTATTTCATAACACCATCTTGTCGAGTCCTTACTGACCTAAAACGCGGTCAATACTTCTAAAACCGCGATCTGTCTCTTGCACTACCAAAATAATATTTATCACGTCGCCACACACGTACAAAGGCCGTAAATACGTCATCGAGATAGTGGTAATGTGCGGTATAGCCGCGGAGCCGACAATCCTCTTATTTCCCGTCGTCCGCAGCGACCCGCACTTACGACTGCTGTACAAAGTGGACTCGATGCACTCGAATGCATCCACGTTATTAGGGCTGACTATTAATATTCATGACTTTTTTAAAGATTTATGCATGAAATCAATGACACGTATTGTTTCTGGATTTTTATAAGGCTGTAGCGTGATTTTCTAGAGCCGGTAGTATCAAGAGTTTAGCATTTAACATATATTATACTGAAGAGTTAGTTCCTACGACACCCGCTAAAGAATTCAATTAAAAATTTGTCGTACAATAATCCGTTATTGATAGTCGATAGTAGTAGTAAATCGTCCCTCTAATCTCTGTTTCTTTTAAGTATGTTATCGATATAGAGTAAACGCCTGACTAAACGTAAAATTGTCATATTCTGCAAAACATATTTTTGTTTATTTATTGAATGTGTGAATAAAGTGGCCAAATACAGAAATGACAAACCAGAAATTAACAAAGTAATTAAAAATATGAAAGCAAAAATCTAAAAACATCCCGCAGTCAAACAAAGGCGATTAAGTATTAAACTCATGAAAGCCATTCAAATGAACAAATATAAAAGCACAATTCTATCTGAATAAAACAAACATTTCCACAAAACACCGGAACGTTTCATTCCAATATATTTGGCACAAACAAAATACATTGCAAAAACAAGCAATTTGAATGACTAAAACTGTGTAGGATTTCCGTAAACAGGATACGTGTGACGACCCTAGCTAGTGTAGTTACTACTCTTTCCCGTGACCACGTGAAATCGAGCGAGACGCATTATTATCGATAAAACCTGTACTATGATGTATGTATTCGTATTCTACTCGGGTTTAATCGAGAAAGAACTGCTTTCGACGGTACTAGTGGCGAACGTATGTTCATGCATTATTTCCACTTGATTTACGGGAGTTTAGTAAGAGGTACAATGTTTTTCGGGGTTAATATTTTGTTGTTTGGTAAAACAATGCTTTTATCAAAGGTATTTAAGGCATGACTTTCAGGAAATAAGTTAATAAATGTAGAAAAAAGATTTTTGTGAAAATTGGCCTTATACAAATAACATGCGACATTCAAATATTTTTTACATTATATATTTCAGATGATCTTTTATCAACATTTCTGTATACATTCATCCGAAATAAACTATTTAATTCTGGCTATGCATAAAATTTACTTGCTTTAAACCCAAAACTTGAGACTTTCATTCAAGTCATAAAGTAAATGGTTCACGTTTACAGGTATAAAATATAGCATAAAATAAGGTAAATTAAATCACTAGCACTTTTGCATTCAGCATGCACCTCGTAAAAGAAAATGAGCATTTACATACGTACAGCATTTCATTGCTACCTGCCAGCACGTTATACAAGTTGCTCAATTACTTGGCCCATTTACGCTGCAAGGCTGTAGCCTCAATGGCCGTATAGTTTGCTGCTGACTGAATGTGGCTGATTGGCGAAATTCCAGTTTGAAAATAAATGATAAAGATAAATATTGTAAATACGCAGAAAGTTATTAAGTTTCATTTTTTTGAGTTCATAAATTTATGCTGTAATGTGTTTATGATGTTGAATGTTGACAACAGCGAATATATTATAAGAGATATTTATTACAAGAGCAACATATATTATCAAAAGAACAACTTTTTGAATAAAGGTATCAATATTATGCATGGATAAATAGGCGATAAGTTAATTATTAGTTTGTACTGAATACAGTGCTCAGCTGAAACTTCTCAATCAGCTGCGAACAATCAGTCTCATACATGTCTAACCTAACAAACATTGCAGTTACAGCATGTTCTCAGTTACGTGAAGTAATCGTATCCATTGTCTTATTGATTGTAGAACAAAGACCAATGTGGTGTAATGTAACGTAGGAATATTTGTTCAAACGATTTATTGACTTTCCATTAAAATTCAATTGCCTCCAAAGGGCTGTTACTTACGTATTCATTTCGATATTACGTCGTGAATTTTATAACAGGGTGTGTTCATCTCCTGTCTTTTAGGTACGTGGTAATTGAACAAAATATGATACATAGCAGGACTTAATGGCTTAATTAATTGGTTGTTCATGTGCTAAATTATGTTTTTTTTATAGGCAGTAAAATACTTAAAATTTGACGCCGACGATTTGTAGCCATATATACTTATTTTAGAAGATTCCTCACGCTGAGCGTATTTTCATGCAATTTCCACCAACAGATAGAGTTATTTCCGAGAAAATTTAGGCGTATAATTTGTTAAGATTAACCGATACAACCCGGGTGAAGATACACAAGAACAAAATAACAATAATTATTCCTTTGCAATTATCTATTGGTTACACTTCTCAGTTTTCTTATCCCAGGCATGAAATCGTCAATTTTACTTTGACAACAAATTTTACTGAAAAGATTTCCATATAAAATCTTTGGAAAATTTCCAAAGCACCATCCATTACGTAAAATAAATAGTAGTTATTTAACTTAGCACTACAATACCGAGAACTAAGAATTACCAACTCTCATTACCGCCTTTAGTTTTAATTAGGTCACTGCTGCACTCCATAATAATAAGAGAAATGTTTCAAAGTAATATACTTTGTTATCACACGTTGCATTTACAGAGAAAACTTGTAATTTCGTACTTTCTTTTTCTTAGAAACTAATGAGGTGCTATTTATTTGCTTTACGATTAAACACTTAGTTGTATTAAATTTTTGAGAAGACTTTCTCGATATTTGGTTCAACTTTCGGCCTGGTTTTATGTTACCTCGGTGATTCGTATATTTAATAGTATTACGTAGTACGCCCTAATTAAGTTTCTTTTAGGTGCTATACTGGAATATACATAGTTCAAACAAGAGTAAATATCTGGAAAGTCATTAAAAATTCCCTTCGGTTTCCTCAAAATTAAGCAACAATGCCTGAAAAAGATACTACTAGACTTACTAGTCTAATATGTAATTAGACCTATTAGACTAGTCTTTATGATATTGCATTTGAAAGGTGGGCGCCGCATGTTTTTTAAATGTCGAGATTTGGGAACGCCGACGCGCATTTAAACTTAAGTTAGCTGACGTTTCGATGGTTACCTGGGCTGGCGAATATAAAACAAGTCATATGTTCGTGAAAAAGCGAATATACATAGCAATGAATCAAAACATTACTAAATACGTTATAATATACAAAAACTGTAAGTAATAAAGCCGTTTAAAAACCCCAAGATTACCTTGTACAAAAAATAAGCAGGATTAGCGCGCATTACCCGAGCTGACCAGGGCGCTTACTATGAAACTACCGCGCTTTATTTATTTCACTTACTTTCTTGTACACTCGGTACTTTCATTTAATTTTAAACGTTTTAATAACTAGCAAGAAAACGGAGGCAATAATTAAGGAGAGCATACCATGATCGGCCTGGAGAGAAAACGGTGAAAATAATTTCTAGATGGGTTTTTGTTCACGTAAAGTTATGTACTGTCTCGTAAGTGCGTCATTTTATTATGATATTGAGATTCGCTTTCTTCACTGCTGCGTTCTGCCTTCTAAACCTTCACCCTTCAACCGTTCATACATACATAATAATAATATATTATCCAGTCTTGATCTATAAATAAAATCTCGGTAACTTTGAATAAATTCAATCGCAATTTAGTAAGATCTAAATAAACCATTATTAACTCAGCATTTTCTAATGTATTTGTAGTTTGATAACGACAGAAGTAAAACTCAGATGTAAAACCAGAAAAGTTAAATATTCGTAAACAAGATGCAACAGAAACCTCAACAGATACAAAACGAACTCCCAAGACCTTAATCTCTCATAATAATATAATATTCCTTTAATAAAGCATTAGAGGTGCTACGATACCTAACAGTATTATATAACCTTTTGCTAAACCCGGCCTAGATACGTCGTAAAGAGAAAATTTCAACTAAGCTTAAAATTAAGCCTGGTTTAACACCCTCTCACACTTTTTCTCATGAGCTTTAAAGATTAGCTCTCTTGTACAGCTTCTGATTAAGATTTATGTGTATTTGGTACCTTTTTGTATTTGGTTTCTTCGTAGTGGCAGGTAATGAAAAAATATTTAGGTTATGCCTTTATTATCTATCCTTACTAATATTAAAAATGGGCGTCTCCATGCTTCGGAGGGTACGTAAAAGGTCGGTCCCGGTTGTTGTCAATTAAGATAACAGTCGTTAAGCCACATCAAAGGTCTTTGGGCGGTTTGAACAACTTTGACACTAGGTTGACCACTAACCATACGATAAGAAGAATACGAAGAAGAATAATATTAAAAATGCGAAAGTAATTCTGTGTGTCTCTTTATCATGTCTAAACTGACTTGTTTTCTAGGAAGTATTGTATAAAGATAGTTTGAGACCCAAAAATGGTCTTAGGAAGTCCCACGCGAATGGGAACTATGCGGGAAATAAGCTATAACTATAGTATATATGCGTCCATAGCCAGTTGCGCTCACCGATCGGTAAACGATCTGTGGGTTAAGCATTGGCGCGGTCATTCCATAGATGGGTGACCGCATGGTGGTATTTGAACTGGGCGTCTCCGTGCTTCGGAGGGCACGTAAAAAGTCGGTCCCGCTTGTTGTATACTAAGATAACAGTCGTTAAGCCACGTCGAAAAGGCCTCTCGGGCGGCTTGAACAACTTTGACACAAGGTTGACCACTAACCATACGACAAACAAACAACAGTATAGACGGAGTAACGGGCAAGAGCTAGTGACCATAATAACATATCTACTATAGTAGTTCGTATAGAGTTTTGATGTAATTGCATTGAATTTTTGTTGTAGAAAAAAAAACATTTGACAGACGCTAGAGGCGTTTTGAAATATTTCATTGCTTTAATATTTTTTGTTGATTGTGCTGCATGCAAAAATAATATACCTAAACTATAGTATACGATTTTTTATTACGAAATGGTTTGCTGCATATAAAAATAATTCGTATGCAAAAATTTAAAACATTGCAAATTCATGTCGTCTTTTACCATTGCAATTTAAAAAATCCCTATCGCCATTGTGGAAATTAAGAAGAAAAAAGAGAAAATTCGCATCCCCTGCTTTCCCCTACTTATCTCTTAATGAATATAGAGCAAAGGGAAGATATTCTAATTCACCCTGTCCAAATGTAGTCGTATCTTGTCAACACGGCTTAAGGAATACGAAATTTCATAAAAAAAGATTAGGGCCTTGTAGGTAATGCCGCTGACAGGCGTAGTCAAACGTAAAATTCTCTCGATATTTTTTTTATTCGCTTCTTTATTTGACATAGCATTATAAAATACTGGCCGTTAGATTTAATTATGGCGCGTTCTTTCGTATTTCAGGCCAGTTTATTTTTGAACAAAGAATTTGCATGCATTTGCCCTATTCCTGATGTAAATTTGAAAAGCGAAGACGTTGGATTTTGTTTTGTTTTTTATGGACCAATTACGTAAATTGACTACTTTTTGAAACACGTTTTTTATAATTTTTAATCTGTTTTACTTAAATGGATAACTAAAGAAAGCAAGCAGCTGAAAGTACTAGAAGTCCGTTCGCAAGAAAGACCGATACAGGAGACTGCGAGAGCTCAGTCTATTAAGCCGCAGTAACTTCCCAAAGCCAGGCTTTCTATAGTATTCAAATTTTCCTAAGTTTCCTTAGTTTCGTTGTTAATTAAATGACCAAATATCACTTGGTCCTGGGGACCAAGTGATATTTGGCCTTTAATTATTGTTTGTTTTTTCGTGTTATGTGACTAGTAAGTGTCAAAGCTGTTTAATCTCGGATCATTCTAGATGACTAAAAAAAATTGGCGCTAAAAATATCTTGTGTAAAATACCTTCAGTAGCATAGCAGGTATAGAAGAATTAAATCAACTTTTATTATCACACAAATATTTTCGCCATTTGGAAATAGAACCTTTGCACATATAATTCGCAACCATTTACCTACTACGCGATTCCATTCGACATTTTTTTCTTACCATCTCTGTTTCCATTACACAACTTAATAAAAGACTCACCCAAATGTCCTACATATACAATATTCTTAGGAAGCGAAAATATTGAAAATCACTGAAGCATCGTTCAAAAAGCAATACCAATACGTGAGATATGTAAATAATATCCTGAATCAAATTGGTTGTCAAGGGATACCATCATCAATCTCAGTAGCAACTCAAGCGAAACGTTGCTTACCTACATTTTAGAATTACTTTAGTGTATAGAGGAAACAATTTTAAACAATATATTAGAAACTTTGACGTAACCTCTTGACTTGACTTTGTGCACTAGTTATTTCTGAGTTACAATTGCTACTACTTTCAATTATCAGCAACTAGCTAGCTATCAACAAATTTTGCTTCAAAAATCGGATCAGTCTACTAATTTTTCAGCAGATTTGAAATGTCAAATTTTCGATACGTTTCCACTCTTAAACAAACGCGTGTCCCACTTTTTTGATCGAGGCGTAATTAAAATGGTTTGTCTCATACATCCATAACTTTTATTTAATAACATTAGATTCAAAATAACAGACAGTTCAAATCAAACACCTTTTAAATAAAAAAAAATGCAAGGTGGATTACAATAAAGATGACAAATTTTTCAAAAATATTTGTAATTTCGAATCTAGTAATCGAAGTTACCTACTTATCTCGTATAACAATTACTCAGGATTCAAACAATACACATATACATAATACATAGCTATATACAACCGCATAGATGATACAATGTGTATTGTCCATAACACCTAATAAGCAGAACAATGTACCGAATTCTGTTGTACGTGGGTACTGAGTATTAGTTGGTAACTAGTATTACTAGTATTGATAATGTACTTGTATCGTATAAGTACTATACGATCAATCTTGAATATATTATATTATTAGGGTGTCGGTAAATTCAGATAAACATAATATTTGGACCTTTTTGAGAAGGGTTGATACTTACCATTGATTCGTATCACCATTACTATTGATTAAGTTAACAAAAAAGTTTTAGGAAAAACATCGTCTGGTACCATGAGGTAGACGATGTTTTTCTTTCATTCACCCCTTTCTCCCATAGAGGTAGGCTTCTACCTACTAGTCTCTACTAGAGAACACCACTTGGTACGATCCTTACACAACTATCTTTGCTTCATTCACATCCATACATCTTGTCATACCGTTATTTTCGGCATCAAAAGCAACGCAGCTACACCTGCAAACAAATTTAAAATAATTATCATTACTAGGTATTCTAAAGGCATCAGATATCGTTGCTAAACGAACGTATAAATTGCAGTAATATTAATTGAAAATTTCGATCATAATCATAACAAAAATTGATATTTTGTATCAGCCTAAATACAACTGCGAAAACTGGCCTACGACCCGCCGCTACGTTTGCAATTTCCTTGTCCCATCAAATAATGCGATCCACCAGTCATCGCCGATTAATCTATTGTACGCCAACGAACTCATTTCAATGATAATTTTAATTATGATTCCAATTCAAATCTAATTCGACGTAGATTAATACGAAATTCCTTTAGAAATTGTCATCCATTTGGAGTCCAATTTGTGATCTTATTTAACCGAGATCAACAAAACGAAAGTATTCAAAGGTAAAAATTCTGAAGAGAGAAAACCGGAATGAAAATTGGCGACGACTTTCAATGTAAATTAAATGGCCTCTGTATATATATAACTGAATAGACTATTAACTTGGGTTAGACCAAAGACGTCTTTAGGCCAAATCTCATTTCTTGTAATAAACTAAATAGAATATTTTTTATTGAATGTCGCGACGAGCCTAAAATAGAAAGAAATTAATGACTTGTTTTGTTCCAGCCTGACAATGAAAGGAAAAAACAGCAGTGCTTTTCTAAGTACACCTTTTGAAATACAAAACACGTGCCTTATTTACAGATATTTTTAGCTGGAACTCTCAATGTAAATATTTCCATAATTTATTTTAAGTCGAATGGTAAAATAATGAAGTTGAAATTGCTACAGAAGTACATAACGGATAAACTTAAAATATCGTTATAACTTCGATATCAATTTACTTAAACGTTAATGAAATCGTTTCCAAAGATATTTAAGTTGTAAAGAAATGTAAAACGCTTAGGGTTGTATCAGTTAAGATTTTTCAGCTTTCTATTAAATGTGCAAGTGCAGTAAAAATAGTTTTAAACTACTATTGTGCTTCCACTAGTATTCTTGAGAATTATTTGTTTCACAGTTCTTTGTATGACCTTGATATTCGGAAATTTTTTCTCGTTCATTGCTGCAAAAAAAATCTTATCAATACATGTTAAAATTAAACCTTTATAGGGTCCTAAAATACTACAGAAAGTAAGCTATGACAACCACTAGGGTTACATGTTGTGTAATAATTTTTATTTAAACGTGTCCGCAGCTCAGCTTAATTTGATACTAAACTAAAACCAAGACGCTGCATATATTCGTACCAGAAACGTAAAATCCATTACAAATATCACTTAAAACAAAGCCCCTTAATTACTTTTCTGTCCTTACAACAAATCCTGAACACAAACAACTTTCTTCCAAGATCTTATTAATTTTAAAATTAGAATTCATTGTACGTAACATCAGCCCTGCCATCTGGCGGCCGTTGATTCCCAAGAATGTTTACACTAGCGTCCTCATTACCCTCGGTACCTGCACTCACAGCAAAAGAAACTCATTAAAACTTTTTTCTCGGAGATACAACACGGTTGAAACCATGACGTCTTCAAACATAAATAAAACTCGGCTCGTTTTAAATTAATTTTCCTCAATCGTTATACAGAATTATATAAGAAATTGTTAATAAATTATTGTACAAAAATGTATGGAAATGTACTAATTAAAAGTTTACGCTTTTAGAAACTACAGGTTGTAATCAATTTGTCTTTAATGTTTTAGTTCCTTTAAATGTCTGATGCAATTCAGTCAACATGTAATTAAGTATAATTGATTTACGTAATAAAACTGATTGTGAGATTAGTTGGAGTTTCATGGTAAAGATTGACAAATAGCTTATGAAAGAGATAGATGGCAGGAGGAAGTGGAAGCTTTTGTTGATGTCAATAATCATAAGAGTGATAATACGATCAGAAAAAAAACTTTAAATATTCACACGAAAGAAACATCGATCACTGAATATTACCCATGTAACAGCTACGCACAATAGTCTTGAAACTAGCGAAGCGTAGCATTATGTTTTACGACTTACATTGACATTGCATGCACTCACGGCATCGATACGCAATTTTGCAAATAAGGATTGTAATTTGTAGCATATTTTTTGCGACATCCTCCATTTAATACATGGAAGGAAACCAATAACCGCGATCAGTTTGCGAAACACATTTGGGATTACAAAACACGCGTCGTCCTGCTTAGTAAACTGTATCAAAGGCTTCAGTGAAGTCGTACTGTGCAAAATGTATTATTTATCGGGCGTATTATTATTTATTACGATTTGCCGGGTGGACTCTCATCTCTTTGATAGATACAGTGGAAAGAAAGTTGAGATAGCTCAGGCAAAGGAACTTCGATTGAAGAACGCTACTGAGTAAGATGTTTATTTATTTTTAATCGTTTATACTTGGGAGTGCTTCAAGGAAGTTTGATGGCGCCGTGGGAATGTTTTTCTTTCGTGTCAAGTTGATTTTTGTTTGTGTTTTTGATAGAAATAACGTAGAAAAAATATAGTAGGTTTGTAAAATATAATCAATTATATTTTTGTGCCTGAATTCCGGTAAAATTGTAAATATTTGTCTGTAATATGATCTTAATTTAATGACTTACAATATAAATATAAAATACCTAATTTGTTAAATATTATAAAAAAAATAATTATTGGTGTTTTCTGCTACCATTAGGTACAACAGGCGTAATGAGATAAAAAAAACATTTTTTTTTTACTATTATCATCCATTCAACAAAATAAAGTACAGCTAACGATCGATAAAAATGTGTCCCAAAAACTTAACACACTTTCTTAAGACTATGCTATAGTAAACATATAGCAAAATTATCAAAAAAATAACAACCTAATAGTTAAATAAACTAATCAACTTTTATTCTAGACGATGCACGATTATGATAAAGCCATGTACACCACACGAAGGGAGCCGCGTCGACGGCACGTGTAACAACTATAAGTACCCCACTAAAGGATCAGCTAGAGGCCCTTATCTCAGACTCCTTACGCCGGACTACGCGAACAGTAAGTGCTGACTAATTATAAACAGAACTTAGTTCTGTCGGTATTATTAGTAAGGAGTTTTGATCGGTTTTGCCTAGTAGTATACATATTTCCCTCCCACGTAAGTTGCCTATCGAAACTATGTTTGTATGAAAAGTAATTACACTCGTTCTTGTAGTGAATGTATTAGATCTGTAGGTACCTAATAAACTTACTACTAGAAAAAATTATAAATTTTATGATAAGTACAACGAAGTAAAGAAAACATAATTATTTACATATTACAAAACAATTGGAATAAGATAGATTAACAATTCGTTTTCTACAAAAAAAAAAGTATCAGAAATGTATAAAGGAAATACGAACCAACTTAAAATAAACTTTAAATAAAAGTACCTACCTATTCAATAAAACTTCATTTTTGTTTGATATATTATCATTTATTATTATTATTTCTTTTCCTTTTATTTTTATAGTTATGCACAAAAAAAATTAAGTACTGCCTATAATTACTCTATTTACTTCATAACTATGACCGGTTTCGTTACAGTTCAATCTACTATGCCATCAAAAACATCCTGTAAAAAACCTCAAGTCTCGCAGCGTAAAAAGTGGTGAGATCTATGTAATACCAAGTCGATTAATCTGTTTAGTCTATACTGAAAGGACCTTCTGTCTTAAGTTATTACATAAGTTATTATCATGCCAATATTAAAAATATTTCACGTTTAAAACAAATAAATCGACCTGGCCATCGCATGATTTGATTATTAGTATGTACCACACTGCACAGCACGACGGGCCGGCAACCGAATTCCTCACTAGGGTCCTTCCGAATATAATGATTGAGATGAGTATCTTAAAGAAATTAATGCTCCTGAAATTTTAATGGCGAATTTGTGTTTTCATGCGATGACCAAGTCGATTTATTTGTTTTAAATGTGAAATATTTTTAATATTGGCATGATAATAACTTATGTAATAACTTAAGACAGAAGGTCCTTTCAGTATAGACTAAACAGATTAATCGACTTGGTATTACATAGATCTCACCACTTTTTACGCTGCGAGACTTGAGGTTTTTTACAGGATGTTTTTGATGGCATCTCACTTCTTTTTGTAAGTCCAATTTGTATGGAAAGACGGTTATTTTTTTCATAATTCAACATATTTTCCTATTGAAATGTTGTTCAGTTTCATGGGCTAAACACCCTTAAGTTATGCCTCATACAGTAGGTACCTATGTACACCTATTATTTTCTATTATACTACAGTAATAATTAATTCATTAACTGCAAATGTAACCTTGTAATCCTATATAAATGTATAAGATTACAAAGTTATTCTTGCAGTTAATGTATTTAGAAAACTGGACTGAAATTAGAAAATATTGAAATTTTCCCATGATTAAGATACTAAATTCTATTTGTATTCTAAATTTGAAGCTTCTAAGTCTGCTAGAAATGCCTTAGACTTTTGATGATCGGTGAGTCAGTGAGTCAGTGAATCAGTGAGTGACAAAATTCAAAACTTTAACAAGTTGTCATTCTCAAAGTACTGGTTCAAATTGACTGAAATTTTCAATATACCGTGTTCATACAATGACTGATAAGTCGCTAAAAATTCAGGCTTCTTGTTTTATCCACAACGAAATTATAGGGGGTCGAAAATGGCCTGAATTGCTTCGAGAAAAGATAGTACGGCCGTGCCGCTTTTTTTTGCTCGACTTGCGGGGGCACTGCCGTGCCCCCAGATGAATAGCAAAAACACTAATGATTTACTGTATTGATTACAAACACGCACATTGCGATTCTTTTAGTTCTATTTATATAGTTTTTTACAATTTTATTACCGCATTTATGTGCGTATACACATTAAATAAGAGAAGTCAGTAAGTTTGTTTACTCCCGTCAAAACTTTTTATGAGTCAGTACTATTGAGTATCTAGTTTGACATTTAAAATGTACTTCATAATAGTGTCTACGGCAACCGATACTGTAGCTCGATTCTCTACAACTATCGACTACCGATAACCGACCTGTCATCGAGAAATTTTGTATGAAAATCGGATCAGCGCCTCTGACGGGCGTCGTAGGAAATATTTTGGCAGTAAATTCTAAATGCCAAAATTTCAATAGCTAGCCGGTTGTCAGTAGTCGATAGTTGTAGAGAATCGAGGTACTGATCAGATTATCATACAAAACAATTTGTTGGTTGACGATAGTCGATAGAAGCTGAAAATCGTCCCTCTGATTTAAGCTAATGTCTAAACTAGCACATGATCGAATACTGATTTATAGTGACACTAACATGATTGTCTGATTCAGATTTTTTAAACAGAAACCGACAATGAATTTTTTGAACACCCTTTTTTTAGTAACCTTCAAAATAAGTTTTAAATTTTCCTCTATCACAATCTAAAGCTCTCATATGGTCAACAGATCGCGATATCCGTAAGAACCGTCACGGCGAGCCGTTGCCGTCCGCGCGGAAAGTCCGGACCAAACTGCAGCCGACCGGGCGAGTGGAAGATAAGCACAAATTCACCACCGCGCTCATACACATGCTGGAGTTCGTTCATAGAGATATCAGCGTGTTGAATGGACCGTGTAAGATTTATTTTGATACTCATATTTCATGTATTAAATTGCAGAATATTTACGAGACTGCACTGTCAGAAATTGACTATATTATACTATTTTGAATACTGAATGAAAAATGTTTGTTAATATCAATCACGTCAATCTTTTCCTGGTAAATTTTTATTTATTTTTCAATTATAAAAAATCTATACGAGTCCATTCAGGACAAAGTAGCAGCATATCGGGCATCCTCGGCACCGTAAAGTACGGTGCAACGCAAAACGCAACGTAATTCTGTCTGCTGTATCATAGATAATTTTATTTACATAGCAAGCATTATAAACTAAAACTGGGCCGGTGTGTCGCTAGACTTACAGATTTTAAATCTTAAGTAAAACAGCCCCAAAATACCTGACAAAACGTCTCAAATTTTAGTCAAACTTAACTATAATAAATCAAGTGTATTTCAGTGGACTACCTCAGACGCCGTCAATATTGTTGTACGCCACTCGGCGAGGTGGACCCCCGGTGTATCCCGATACGCGTGCCCGAAGACGACCCCTATCTCAAAGTGACTGATATACGCTGTCTCAACTTCTCCAGAGCGGAAACTTTCCAAGACGCCGGCTGTACACCTGAAACAATACAGCCTGAACAGGTGAGACTAATTAAAGTTAGGTATATCAATGTACGTTTTTTAGCGGTGTAAGTATATGAATATATTTGCATCATTTTTTATATTTTACTGAGATTTACACGACTTATGTTATCCTGGTTTATGATTAATTCTGGTTTAGACTGCCTCCGTGGCGCGATGGTTTAGGTCGCCAGGCTGCTACCATGTCGCTAGGGGGGTCGTGGGTTTGATTCCCACACGGATAAATTATTTGTACGATCCACGAATAATTGTTTCGGATCTGGTTGTACTTTGTGTCCGTTGTTGTCCCCGTGACACAAGAGCAATTCTTAGTCAGACATCTTGAACCAAGTGCAAAGGCTGTAATCTCAAACTCACTAATATAATCAAAGCAAATTCTCGCCATTAACCGTGAAAGTTTGGCAAGTTTACTTGCAATGAACACTAATTGTAATGTTTATTTTGCAAAAAAAAAATACATGATCGCATTTATAAACATGTAAAAAAATATTATGAAATAAACAAATTATAAGAGCTCGAACTACAATAATTGCTGTTTGACACACAGACACACAGACGTACTCGTATAAGGAAGCAAGCACACACAAATGCAAAGTTTCACGTTACGTGAGAAAATGATCTTACTTTGAACTTAAGGGAAAGTAGAACTTACATTTCAATATTAAACCGAGTGAGTTAACCGTGACTTTGCCTCGAACTCCGATAGAATACTAATATAACGGTTAGATAATGTTAAAACGATTTGCACATACATAATAATCAGGTTTTAGTATGCTCAAGGAAACAAGTAAAGAAATTAACAGCTGATAATTAAAGAATACAATTCTATAAATAATAAATAAATAAATATCATTGGACAACTCAGACACGGTCATTTGATTCCAAACTAAGCAGAGTTTGTACTATAGTAACCAAATAACTGATAAACATTCTTATATATTTGTAAATATATACTTTTATAGATACATTAACAACCAGGCTCAGAACAAATACTCGTGCTCATCACACAAAGATTTGTCCCGGGTGGGATTCGAATGAAAATGAATTATGCTAGATATAAATTTGATGCGCGAAATGGCCCAGAGACAACAGACACCTGCGCAAGACTTTACCGAGCAATGGCATAGCATAGTTAAAAATGAATTAACTTAATGATAAAATGAAATAATAATAAACCTTTATTACATAAATAAACTCTTCCAGGGATTTATTTTTGCACTACTTCAATGTATTTTAATAGCGAATGATATAATCAATATGATTTTAGTTTAAATTAACATGCATTTTCGAGTAAATAGATAATAAACTACCAAGAACTCATTCAAGTTTATTTCATTTAAAACAGATTAAATATAAATGTAATTATACTACAAACTATAAATATTAAGAACTGCAGTTAATTAAACAATCAAAATTTCGCCGAACGTCAACTATTCATCGTATCGATTCATGCAAACAACTGATTTATTTAAACAACAGGTTATACAATACTAGAAGGTATTATTATTTACAAAAATAAATTAAGCACTTGTTATTAGTAATGTGCTTCGTTATCCTAGACAGTTTAAATATTCGTCTTACGTATGGTACATACAAAAGAAATATAAGTAGTCTGTATTATTGAGTATCAAAACTTTCACATTTGAACAACCTTAAAAAATATGTAGAATACTATGAACAGTTTTTATACAAAAAATGGCCGATTTCCAATAGCCAATAGTAAATCGCCTTTTGGAGAAACTTTAAATGTTAAAAGTCCAATAGTGAAACGTATCTCAATTTAGAGTTCTACTTTGAACTTCAACTTTTTAATCGAGTGTACGAAGAAATATAGAAGTATAAAGAGTACCAACATAATTCTAAAGTGTTATTAACAATGACCCAAAAATAAAATATAAGATTATTGAATAAAAATTTTGCAATTATTATGTTACGCTTTAAACCTAGCATATATAATTCGAGCGCCACACAAAAAATAAAAAAAGCTTTTTTAGAATGATAGGTGTTACCTGATTGAATAAAACTTTATTCGAAGTCGGGCATCAACTGGAAATCTTTTTTTTTTTTTTTTGTTAACCTGTACTGTCCCATTGCTGGGCAAAGGTCTCCCCAAAATCTTCCACTGGTCCCTGTCATCGGCTATACTACGCCAATCCAGGTAAAATAAATTAAAAATCTAGGAAATCTAGGTAAATTAAATTAAAAGTAAACGAACAATAAACACGCAACTTATCGACGGTAAATAAGCAAAAAAATCTTTTACCTGCAAGGGTAAAGACATTTTATACGCTAACAATATTTAACAAAGAAACTCAAAAAACAAAATCAAAGACGCTACATTAAGACAATTAAATTATTGTTCTCTTTGACTCTTTTTATACATTTTCCGCCGTGAATTTTTATTAAGAGCGAAGGAAATAAGATCTTTACCTACTATGATTTTTTATTGTATAATTTCATTTTGTACGAAGGTTTTTCTTTTTATAACCAGTCTGGACGAATGGTTGAAAATCATTTTTATTATATTATTAGATATAGAAGGAAATCTTAACATACACAGCACAATGCTGTATAATAAAATATAATATGATATGCACTGTTCATCATACATCCCATAATATTTTCGTATTGCCTCTTGTTCTTACGTTTAGTCATTTGTACGAAGATTTGTTGCTATATTCAAACACACAAAGTTAAGTGATGCGTACATCATATTAAAAAACTCAAAAACACAAAAGAGACATTTTTATTATTATTTTGTTCTAGATAAATTTCCAAACGCCCGTTCTCGATCTATCCACAATATACGGAGTAGATAACGACGCTCTTCGTAAAGTAAGAAAATTTGAACACGGCCTTCTAATCCTGGAGAAAAGACAAAACCGTTACGTACCGCAGAATATTACAGGAAACTTTACCTACATATCGCCTGCTATGTTGGCCGACTTGAAGCATGAAATCTCATCAAACATGAAATATATGGCACCTAAAGCAAAAGACAATGGCAACAGTACAGCCAACATGACGTCCAGCAAGCTAGCCAACATGTCTGCGGAAATGATGGCCAACATGTCTTATTGGTTGCCAAATATGACACCGGATAAAATGCCGAAGGTTCTAGCAAATTATTCCAATCAGTTGAATTTTACGCAAGATGTTTTGAATATGACTGCTGATATGTTGTCCGATATGATCGCCAGCTTGTTGGCCAACGATATGGGTTTGACAGATATGGTTACAAATCTAGCTTCTAACATTACAGAGGTCTGCTTCCAGAATAACAATACAGAAACTATTTGCTATATGTTTGGTAAGTTACAAATATAATTACTTAAAATATCGTTCTGGCAATACTCGATTTTGATTATTTGTTTTATTTACGGCACAATATATCAGCAAAGGTATATGAAATAGACCGCGATTCGCCATAAAAAAAAATCCATGTTGTAGTGGATGAGCCTATTTCCATATACCAGGCACAATACAAAACTAAATATTATCTTCTAAAATTAATTATAAAAGAACTCTTGCACTTTGCCCGACTCATATATCTACGAAACCTCTTCACCACCATTCGTACATAACATAACATCTCGCAAACCACAAAGGAAGTCATGTAAACAACTTTTTCTTTCACAGGGTTCCCAGAAGTAGGAAACTTCGATTTAAAAACGACAACACTAACAATATACTTCATGAGAGAGCACAACCGAATAGCCAAAGCCCTTCACAGGATAAATCCTTGTTGGAAAGACGACCGTCTTTTCAAAACAGCTCGACAGATCAACATAGCGACTGCAGCTAACATCTTCATGTATGAGTTGTTGCCCGCATTGTTAGGTAAGTAATCCAGACAAACTTTAAACGAGTTTGAGACAAGAATAATGTGAAAGAGAAAAACAACATGCCAAGTTATAATAAACGTAATTACTTTGCAAACGTTTTGCAAACTGTAAAGTCGACAACCTCTGCTACATGGCTAATTAACTGTATTGTGTTTCGTGCACTATATATATGTATACCTTAATATCTCTTCTAATATATCTATAAATTAATGCTATTTAACATTTGCTTGTAATTTTATGGGTTGGGTCAATAACCTCACGGTAAAAAAGATCACTTTATAAGATGAGTAATTTGAGACTCCTTTGATTATGTTCGTTAGTTCTTTGCGGGGATTTAAGTAAATGTTCTGATTAAATTATGTGAGACGGGCCACTATAAACTATTTTAATGAAATTATCGAGCCACGAGCAACAATTAAATATGAAAAATCAATGTATCTAATTTTACCCACGGATATGACATAGCAATAACATGAAGAATTAATTTTTGGTACTCACGTTAGGGAAAAACAGTGACTCATAATCCTATATATTTTTAATTTAGAATTTTACAACAAGCCTAAGAAAATAGTACAGACATGTTAATTGCTTTATGTTTAATTTTAGTCACATATTGTCATAATAATATGGTTTATATTTGTGTATGTTAAAAAATCTATGTGAAAAGTTATCTCAAGCCAACCTCTCTACAGGTTTTAGAAACATGGTGAACTATGAACTGATATCAGAACACGTGAAGCATGTCACCGCGTACGAATCAGAAGAAGTTCCCCTTGTATTTGCGGAGTTTGAAATCGCTGTCAGATATTTCCATACACTTTTGGATGGTCGGGTTAAGTAAGTGAAGGAAGTATCTTAATATTTATTATAAAATATCTAAAAAAATGCGAAAAATTTTCTACAGAAGAAAGGTCTCTTACTTACTTGAATAACTTAGATGAAAAAAAATATGAACAACAATATTTTTTTTTCAATTCTTGGCGATGACGACATAAGAATCACTTATTCTGTTAAAAAAAACAGATTAATAAAAAAAATATCTTTTAAAACTTGTTCATTTACTTTTTCATTAAGTCACAAGAAATCAAATGTTTCTAAAAGGTCTAGTTCAACGACATGAGCCACGAAAGAGGTCGCACGTAAATAATCTCGTCGAGTATTTCTCGTGTATTCTCATCTAAAAATAGAAACGCCTTTCCTTTCTCTTTGAGGTAAAAGACTTTTTAGAACAACAGCCTTTTTCCGAGTCCTTAATGACTAACAAATTTTGTGTGATTTAATTGTACCTTGTTCTTGAATACTTACATTTTATTTTAAGACGCTCGTAGCTTGTTTTGCCTACCGGTAGATAAATGTTTAGCCGGTTAAGCAACCTTAGTGCAGACATTTTGTAGATGGGTGAACGAGTAGTGTTTAGTTGAGAGTCTTCGTGCTTTGAATGGCACGTAAAAGTAAGTCCCGGTTGTTGTCGATTAGGAGACAGTAGTTAAGCCATGTCCAAAGATTTCGGGACGCTCGAACAACTTTGACACTAGGTTGACCATTAACAATTAATTATGCGTTCATTCATTGTTAACGTGTCACGTTTTGTGTTTCAGGCAGTACAGTGAAAATTATCACTACATGGATGAATTTTCGTACAGTAAAACTATGTTCAGATCTGGTTTACTTGAGAAAGGAAAAATCTTGGAGGAAATTGGTCGTGGACTTTTCTATCAGAGTTCTGGTAAACTTGATGATATTCAAGATCCAGAGGTAAGGGTTATTCTAGTGACTTTTACTGTACATGAGACTTCCTCGCTCTTATGTTTGTATCATTCAGAGACTAAAGTGTTCTTATTCAATCTACACTATGATAGTCGCTTCTTTGTTTGAACGCTTTTGCTTATCTCAGTAACTACTGATTCGAATTGAAACAAAAATATGTTGGATAGACCATTTATTAATGAAGGCTAGAGGTTACGTAACACGGCTATAAGCTCACGAAGATACAGCTGTTAGCTGTAGGTAGGCCGTATTACGAGTATATATGACTGAAAAGTAGCATGGCCAGGACGGAAGTGAGTGGTAACGAGATCTCGAGTACGATTCCCGGGCAAAATGTTATTGTGGTTCTCCAATATCTATTCGATTATACTCAATAGCCGCAG
This sequence comes from Anticarsia gemmatalis, assembly GCF_050436995.1. Taxonomy (NCBI): domain Eukaryota; kingdom Metazoa; phylum Arthropoda; class Insecta; order Lepidoptera; family Erebidae; genus Anticarsia; species Anticarsia gemmatalis. Next base: position 9,731,497 of record NC_134755.1, read on the forward strand.
TAGCAGTACCTAGTTGGCGAGTACTATAAAGCAATAGATGCACAATACAAAATAAGATGAACATTCTGATGGTGCCTTAAAACTTAATTTTTCATTAACATTTTCGTTTTAGATTTCTGAAAGCTACTATGGGGAAAGACTTCAAAGGGCTCACGATCTACCAGCAATAGATATTCAGAGAGGTAGAGACATGGGTATCCGAGGTTACAACGATTACAGGCACATGTGTGGACTGAAACCAGCTAAGAAGTTCGAAGACTTCATTGATGTAATGGATATTGAAGTAAGTGAAGAAAAATTACTTTTGAGAAAACATCTTTGAACCGTTGTAGACGTCCATTGGACTTTTTGTGACCGAATGCTGCATGCAGCACTTCTAGCACTACTCAGTATTTGTTTTTTTTTAAAGTGTCACTTCACCGAAGTACTAAAAAAAGAGAAACGGAACCGTGAATTTTTTTATTTCAGTTTTCTTGACATTTCGGCACTATTCGTATTTGCCTTACCACAAGATTTAATATGTATTTTTCATGTTTTCATATTTAATTATCGTGATGAGTAATAATACTCGTAATATGTATTTTTTTTGTGTGCTTAATTTGCCTTTTATTTTCTTTTATGTTTCTAGAAAGTGGAAGCTCTAAAGAAACTGTACGAAGTAGTAGACGACGTGGATCTATTAGCGGGGATTATGAGTGAGAATAACATCCAGGGAATCGAAGTGGGACCCACTTTGTTCTGCATCATGACCAAGCAACTACTACTGTTTAGATTCTCTGACCGATTCTGGTTTGAAAGAGGCGATCAGATGCATAGTTTTACTATAGGTAAGTTTGACAAGCCTAGTTTAATTTCACTTTAGTAACTGTAAACAGAAATTCATGTTCATAAGGTAAACTTTGAACTAAATCTTTCGTTGTCTTGTTTTTCATCACACGTTAAGAGCAGCATAGCATATTTTCTTTCTTAAAAACATACTGTCAAAAGATTTTGCTGACGTTATTACAACATGATGTCATCTTTCTCGAGATTACTACAGCCTAGATACCTTATTCTGTATTTTTTAGGGTGTCATTAAATTTATGTCATAGTATCAAGCGTGTGTATTAGATTATGTATTTTTTTTAGAAAAAAGTGTAAAAAATGCAGCGTTTATTTTGTTTTTATTTCGTTTCTTCTACGTTAGATTCTTATTTAATAGAATATATTTTATAATAAAACGGATTTAGTTAACTTTTAATGCTTTTGTACGTTAATGCTCGTTGCTTCTTTATTATTATAATGTATGCTTGAGTACTCTTATTAAACCATTTATACTAAATGCTAAACACATACGCTAAAGAGACGAGAGGAAATGTAGCAAAATACTGCGTTAAAATTATAAAGTAAATTGCTTGGTTTTTATGGGACTAGTTAAAAACATTAGTTAATCGTAAATCATTAGGTTCATTATTTTTTATTAGTGTCATCAATTTTTTTACATATAATAATGTAGAATAGAGCGATTTCATTTGTAGAATATTTTATATCTTAACATAATGTATCGGACATTTGCTATATAAACATCACTAAGTATGAGGTAGAAAATCTCTTAAAATCGCTAGATCCAAATAAATCGGCGGGACCAGACAATTTACCAGCTCGCTTCATAATTAATTGTGCGGAGTCTTTGTCACTGCCGGTTAGTCTCTTATTTAAACAATCATTGCACGAGTGTGTCGTGCCCTCGTTGTGGAAGGCGGCGCTTATATCCCCTATACATAAAAAGGGTTCTAAAACACAAGCCGAGAATTATAGACCAATCTCGAAACTATGTTTGCTCGCTAAAGTATTTGAAAAGATCGTCCATAAGCAGGTTTATGCTGCACTCGAGACTTCTCTCGATGACTCTCAGCACGGCTTCGTAAAAGGAAAATCGACAGTGTCTAATCTTATACTTCTTCACGATTACATCACTGATAGTATGAGCCAGGGTAAGCAGGTTGATGTCGTTTACACAGATTACGCCAAATGTTTCGATAAAATCGACCACTCCATACTTATACAGAAATTAAACTCACTAGGAATAAGGGGAGATCTGCTTAGATGGTTCACATCTTATATTACAAATAGGTCACAAGCCGTCGTGGTTAACAACTACATATCTAGTTGGGTATCTGTGCCTAGTGGGGTCCCCCAGGGCTCGCTTTTGGGGCCCTTGCTTTTCGTGATCTTTGTAAACGACATTGGGGAGTACGTGAAATCATCAAAATTACTTTGCTTCGCTGATGACATGAAAATATTTACATCGATTTCTTCTGATGCAGACGTTCAATTACTCCAAGCAGATTTGACACGTTTAGAACACTATTGCGTAAAACATAGGTTAGACTTAAATCCGTCAAAATGCTCTGTTGTTACTTTTACTAGGAAAAAGCATATTATTCCCTCCTATTACTACCTAAAAGGACAAAAGCTAATCAGATGTAATAGGATTCGAGATCTTGGTATTATCTACGACACTAAGCTAGTGTTCGATGAACACGTTGAGAGCATTGTAAAAAAAGCGTCTCGAGCCCTGGGTTTTGTCATGAGAACATCTTCTTGTTTTCAAGATGCAAAAACTTTCAAGATTCTGTACTGTTCATTCGTTCGAAGTATACTAGAATACGGATCGCAAGTGTGGAACCCTAGATATGACAAATACATTCATAGAATTGAGAACATACAAATGAAATTTATAAAATATTTATGCTATCGTATTAATTATAATTACAACTCCAATATCTACCTGAGCTTATGCTCCAAATTTCATCTTCTTCCCTTGTTCAAGAGACGCGAGATTGCTGACATTAATTACGTGCAAAAAATTCTTGCCAACATTATTAACAGTCCTGAGCTCCTTTCCAAATTCGGCGTTAATATACCAGTAAAATTTACTAGGCACTACATTCCGCTTAATTTACCTGTGGTTTCATCCAATTATAGGCAGAATAGCTTTATCTGGCGGGCTAGCAGGAGTGTAAATATTGCACTGAGAACACACGACTTTGACTTGTTTAACACGAATCCGGCGACGACAAGACGAATGCTAAGCCAAGACTTCTTTGAGGACAATTGATTAATATAATGTCTATCTAAACGGCAATGGACTTGTATAAAATGTCTATTTAAACGGCAATGGACTTTATATGTTTAAACTGAATTTCTTGTAGTTTATTTGTCACTCACGGTTAGATCTACTGTATTGTTGCTTAATAGCGAGGACCTGTAATTGGCCATCTGTTTTTAAGGTATATTGTTTATTATATTTAGTAGCTGTTGGTCTTCCAATTAATAAATAAATAAATAAAAAATAAATAAAACAATTTGAATTGTTTCCTAACTCTTAATATGAATTTTCTATTTGGCACCAGAACACAAATGGTAAAACTAAACAGAGGAGCTATCGATAAATTTTGCATTAAAACCGATCAGTCAGCAAATTAAGTACATATTTTCTAGGTATAATGCATAACGCTTGTTCCGACAGTTCAGACAGAATAACAAGCGTAGAAATCATAATACTGTTTCACAATTTCCTACAGTCTGTTATATCGAGTACCGACGTTTTGACATGTTAAATGTACTTCAAAATTTGTTAAAGGCTTCCGCTAAAGAAGCTGAATTTCATACAAAATTGGTCGATAGTTAACTGATTGTCGATAGGCCATAACACTATGAAATCGCCACTCTGCGGGCTTATTATCTCAGTTGACAACTAGTGTACGTCAAATTAATGGTGACTATTCAGTACCGCGATTCTGTACAGCCGGTACTGTCGAGTATCGAGAGTTTGATATTTAGAATGTCCCGCCAAAATGGTTCCTACGACGCCCGCTAGAGGCGCTGATCAGATTTTCATACAAAATTTCTCAATGACAGATCGGTTGTCGGTAGTCGATAGTTGTAGAGAATCAAGCTACAGTACATTGCTGCTTTGACGTAAAGTGTTAACCACTACGATATAAGAAACAAAACAATGTACATCATAATAAGTTTTCAACTGAAATAGGTGATAGCTGATGATCTAAAACCTTCACTTCAATATCGATTATATCTAAACTGAGTTATCCACAGGTCAATTACACGAGATCCGCAAGACTAACATGGCCCGGTTAGCGTGCGACAACGCGGACGGCATTAAATATATCCAGCCGAACGCCTTCATGAATGTCAAGCCTGGGTATGAACTTCAATAACATTCAATTTAGAAAGAAGATATTGGTGGTATAATTGACTAGGTTGCTGGCCTTATTCTTTGGCTATTGTGGGGATTCGGATTTAATTTCTAGGTTATCAAATTTTCGTGGTACATTTGTGAGACTTCCGTGTAAAATAAATTACAAGTAAGTACTTGTTTCGAAAGACAATCATGGTTGATGTTTGAGTAATGGTGAGTAACCACCACGTGATTTGTCATTGCACCAAGAGTATCATTAATCATCATTATTGGGTTCAATGCCCATGTGAAAAAGGCCTGTAATTTCTACTGATATTAGTTTAGGGTAATGGATAAGTAATCTGCTAACATCACTTGTTTAAAACCAAAATGTAACGAGACATCGACCTACAAAAGCAGAAAAAATCCAATCGAATCTTCAATAACCCTTCATAAAAGCCTTTTTTTTTAATTCTAGGAACATGCCAGTCCCCTGCAACCACATCGTTGGACCAGACCTCTCAAAATGGCAAGACGACAGCTGTTATAAGCACAAATTCGAGTACAACTACGAGTCGACCCACAAGCCAACACATTATAAGGACAAGCCTCATTACACCACATCCACTTTCTATGGAAACAATGGAGAAGTAGTCCATGACACGTCTGCCTTCTTTGAAAACTTACTAGGAGATAAGAACAAGCATTCGTATAGCACGGATTTTCATAACAGTAGGTCTGAGAGTTCTTGGGAAAGGGAGTATCATTGAGTCGTGGTATTTTTTTTATGTATTCGTAGAGGTAGGATCTAGTTATTTTTTATTTTTGTACGCGTTGGAATGGTATAGGATCTTATGCAGCATTGAAAAGTCGGTGCTTAACAGTATCAACTGCTGATATACATATAAAGAGAGAGAGAGATAGAGGGAGAGAAATATGTTCATAAGTTTACACACACGCTCGTATTAAATTGTTTTGCAGAGGTTTCGTTATATGTATAAATAAGTCAATAAATATATCTTTTATGTAATTTCATGTGTTTTTTATTGCTTATTCTATTAAAAGTTATCATCCATTCCATGTTACAGCCATATTCAGACATAACACAGTGCAGCAACGAAAAAACTTAATAGTAGCTTAAGAATAAAAAGTATAGCATTAAACAGTATTTTAAACGTTAAATATCATAGCAATAAAAACTCCCAAGAATAATAAACACAATTCTAACATAAAAATAAGCACAAAATGAATGTATAGGAAGCAAAGGGCGTAAATCAAGATACATGACCACTTGCAGTTGAGGGCAAAAAACACTACAAATTGCTGTACATTTTATTTTTCATTCCGTTGTTTTCCCTCCAGACTTTATACTCAAAACGTTTTTAATACTCTTTTAGTTTTAAGTGATCTGAAGCTTGGGCAGCTGCCAACGAAACATGAAAGGAAAACTAAAGAGGTTTAGAAAAAGCTGACGACGAATTTGTATTGTTTTGATTTGTAAAAGGTAATAGACTCGTGATCCTGTTCATGTATTGCTTGGATAAAGTAGATTTAGGTCTGGCAGATGAGTAAGATAGTTTAACAGATGGAATTTGATAGTTGTTTTCATACATTGGCTGTCACATTGTTTAGCAGATATTGGTAAGTTTTTTTTTACTTTCTATAAAATTTACAGTTTGTGGACAAGTGCAAACTGTATTATGAATATTTTGCCAATTCCTGATTTTTTAAATATAACATAGGTACTTACGGAAAATTAACACATTACATTGATCTGTTAAGGCTTCATATTCAACCAATAACAAAAATATGTATGAATATTTTGCCAATTCCTGATTTTTTAAATATAACATAGGTACTTACGGAAAATTAACACATTACATTGATCTGTTAAGGCTTCATATTCAACCAATAACAAAAATATTGTCTGGACAATCGATGAACGCAATACAATATTAACAAAGGAACAATTTTACTCGCACAATTTGATTATGAAAACTGACAATAATTATATAAGGGAAAACGAAAATAATATAGTTGGACGAGCTTCATGCAATTACTCCTAGAACACCTGGGGCTACAAAATTCTCTAAACCAACAAGACCTTTGTAAAGAAAATATTGTTTAACTTTTGGTTGTTTTATTTTACATTTCAGTCCCAACTAGAATACAAATGAAAAACAGATGCCAGGTGCGTCTCTGATATTGATAAAAATCAATTTCAAAGATTACATTTTAGATGAGAGAGCTATGTTTTGAAAATATTATGTTCAACTAATAGAATATTATGATTAGTTATTTTATTATTTAATAAAGTTAATGTAAATAAATTTAATTATATTCAAAAAACAAATCTTCATTTATTTAAAATAATGTCATCAAATAATACCGTCGATTGAATTGAAAGCTTTTTACGATTGTTAAAGTTTTTGACTTGTGTCATAAGCGTTGATTAAGATTTCACTTTCAATGTAATATAACCTGTATAACTGAGCTGCAGAAATATACTATATGGTATAATATAATCGTACTTAGTAGTACTAGATACAAAAGGCAATAACATAAATGGCATACTCTTAATTGTCCTATTACAAAAGAAATTTCTGAGTTCCAATCCGTTTTAAAACAATGTAACAGTGGCACTTAGATTTTTCTCCAACGACTTAAGGTTAGTTAATCAAACCTTGAACTAAAAGCTCTCGAGAACTTTACCAAGATCTCTTTCGCGGTAATAAAATAAATTAAAAAAAAAACGCTTAAAGTAGGTAGTGCAGTCTTCATTTATTCAACGGGGGAATTGAAGTAATTTCCAGACGCAAAATTAAAAAGGAACGAGCTTATCTTGGCGGGCTCTCGTCGCAATTACAGCATGGCTAAACAAGTTAGCTTTTTGCTTCTATTACGTTTTTTTAGAAAAGGCTAACGTAGTATCGAGTTAATCTCTTATATTTACTCGTTAAATATCAAAGACACGGGTTTTAATTAGCTGTCCACCTTTCTTGTTTGAAATGGGTGAGTAAAACTCCTTTTTAAAAGTCCTGTTTGTGTATGTAATTTAGTTCTAGATACAAGATGATTTTAGTGATTTTAAGAACCTATCATTATCAGTCTAGTCCGTTTTATAAAAAGACAGTGCTGTAACAAAATTAGTCAAATTTATCATTGAAATAATTTACACAATTGGTAGACCCGTAATTGTTCGTCGTAATAGGATATATTGATGTTTTGATATCATACAGTTAAACGATTTGCAAAAGCACCATTATAAAAGGCATCTAGCTTTTATTTCTCAAAGAATCTTGTAGTTTTTAATAACGCAGTACATAATATAAAATTTGCCAGCAACAGATGCTACAAATGTCGGGTCGCTGTACTGAAAATAATATTCATACGAAGAAAGCTTAAAGACTAACAGTGTACAACGCTTGTTTCTTCAGTAAAGTTTGTAATACATTGACGTTTCGAGGGTGTGAATGTGTAGTTTATGTTGTACTTAAGCCGTAATGGATTGGGTATGCGGCGATAGAATGGTTGTTTGTCGATAGTTTTGAAGTAGTTTCGTGTAAATGGTATGCAAAGCCGCGCTGAGTTGGTCGGTAAAGGGACCCTGACAGGCTTTTAGTCGCACCCGGCGAGAACCCAACTGTACACAATTTAATTTTAAACAGTAATATCGCGTTTTGTTATTAAATATTTCTATTAACCGTGATTCCCGGAAAGTTCTCGAACATCGTTAAATAATTTAACTTTATTTGGTTATTGCTTTTAGTGTTAATATCTGTTGAGGCTTCGCTGTCTTTTAATAATTATGAAAGTTACCGACTTCGTTAACTACGTTCCAGGGTTTTGAGTTGAGTGAAATTACCTAATAATAATCATTTCATTTATTAATATAGGAAGGCTAAATATTTATTTTTAAGTATGCTGTCGTTGGGTAAAATTACCAATTCACGAGGTAACTATCAAGTGGCAAGCAGAAATAATACTCATACTTTATTCTGATGTTCTTATATCCCGCATTTCCTTTCACATATTCCCAAAACCGTCACAAGAGGTAAGCGCATCACAATCACTTCAACCCAAAAATTAACCCTTCAATAAAACCCGTCACAAACCCGACCGCATTGTCAATAACCCTAACAGGAACAGCTATAACTGAACGGAACATTGACATAACGTAACCGAACGACCGTCGGTTATTACACGAACGTTTCTGAGGTTACACAATATACTTGAAGTTACCTGAAGATACAACCTGCGTCATCTAAGCATTTCATTTAAAAATAACGCGATCCTTCCGGGAAACTGGAGATTGAATGGGCTCTTTTACCCCAAGATACCCGGCCCTTGTATAGTGGAAGGGTAAAACAGCACATTTAGAGGCCACATTTTGTACGAACAGCCTATTATTGGGGTCTTGAACTGGCTACGGAAGAAGCCGATTCAGTTCCTTCTCAAACGCTTATTTACCTTACAGTGTGACGCTGTGCTTTGTAATGGAAAATTTATCTTTGAATGTGTAATAGAGCAAAAAATAGAGATGTTTTAAATATATTGGGAATACGTGCCCATTCATATGTGAGGTCCGAAGGTTTTTTAAGGGTTTTGTTAGATGTTATCTCTTTTGCTTGGATATAAAAATGATTTACTAACCCTCTGTTTTTTTACTTGTATCTTCTATTTTTGCAAATATTTCAATTGGAGTGTTCATTAGGTACCTACTCGGTGTTAAGGTGACACAAGTGGATGTTGTATATTTATTAATAGTATTTTCAACCACATTTTAAAGACCTATAAATTAGCCACGCCATTAGACATGTTAGTTCCATGTCATGGGGCAAGTCTATTGCCATTTCCGAATATGTTACTAAACTCCAAGTAGCACTTTTTCCTAGTCGGGAACCGAACCCAAAACATCATGATTAGCAGTCAAGCAGTCAGATACACTACCGACTACGCCCCAGAGGCAATCATCATAGTTATATTACTTTTCATAACTTTTTATCTAAAAACAATATTCTAACAAAGCTTTATAATAACACTATAATCTATTTATAGTATACCTAGTATCCTAAAATACAACATCCAAAGTTACAAGCATTTACTTTATTTAGAATATTAACAATTCCTTTGAATTTGGTGAAATTCCTCCGATATTTGGCGGAACTATCACAAAGGCTTTAATGTAATAACGGCGTCAAAGTCACACAAAAAGACCAACGCTCTATTAGGCGATGGACACACAATGCTTGTTTATTCACAAAATTTTATGCAGGCAACATTTTTCTCATCGCCTATATAATGGAGCCGAGTGGTTTAAGTTGACACCACCCACGTAAGTGGTTGCAGGTGCGTACCCGACTGCAATGACTTTTCGATGTTATGTGTGTATTAAAAAAAATTACAAGGCCTAACCCCTCCCTTTCGTTTGAGAGGAGACCCTTGCCTTGCTGTGAGACAGCAACGGGTTAAAAAAAGTAGAAAATGGAATGCTTACTCAAATATCATTCTATATTTGTTACTAGTTTCTGCCCCTGATTGCGTCTGCGTGAGTGGATTTCCTTGAATAAAAAGTTTAACGTATTTATTCAGTTTCTACATGTTACAATCTGTGTACCATATCACCAAATCCATTAGTGGTTTAGTTGTGATCGAGTAACAAACATCAGATTTAAAAAAATATTTTTTTTTAACTAAAACTAACTTCCGATAAATTTGAGATACACAAACGTCAGAAACAGAAAGGGCAAGAAATTGAAGTTCGCATTTTCAAACTTATAAAGATAAAAATGCATCCGTTCCTACCCGTTTTTTTATGAAACTGTGACTTATAAATATTGCCTTAACACACTTCAAAAGCCGAGTCAGATGTTAACATTAGTTTACGAGTACATCAATATTTATCAACATTCAACTGGTTCCTTTTACAATTATTATAAATCAATTCTATACAAACATCGCAGCCACCGATAAATTTAATTCAATATCAAAAACCTGCATTTTTATTCTTATCTCTTGTCATACAACAAAATGCAACAGTCACACTAATAGAATGTCAACAGCAACAATAAAGCCAATAACACATTGTAAAACATCACTACAAATACAATACAAAAGCAGTGTATCCACCTCTTTACATTCCGTCCTACGTCATGTTCAGCGTCGCAATACGTGATATGACTGCAACATGACAAAGGCCATTGCAAAATAAAATATTGAAAACAAAGCAAATTTATTTAATAATACTTTTACGATACACCGTGTTGAGTCAATATGTTGGTTTTGTACATTGTGATACGGAATCAGTTTTTAATTGTTGACGTACTATATGGAAATGTAACCAATTGACAGTAGTCCGATTTTCCGCTACTATCGAGTATCTACAACCGGCTAGTAAACACGAGACTAGTTACGTAATTTAATTGAAAAGTTAACAATAAACTTAACCCCAAGGTGACTACTTCAGTATCGGTCAATATATCAGTACCGCGATTCTGTACAACTATCGAGTATCGACTACCGACTCGCTATCGAAAAATTTTGTATGAAAAATTGATCAGCGCCCCTAGCGGATTTTCGCAACAACTATGTTCTTCAATGGCGCCATTTTCCACCAAACATTAAAATAAAATAAAATAAAATATTTTTTTTTAGCTGGAGCGCATTTAGGGGCAATTCGAAATTCGAATTTCGAAATAAAATGTTCTTTCCATTTTTAATTTTAATAGATTTTTTAAATATTCTATATTAGATAATTTTAGGAAGACGAGGCCAACGAGGCTGAAAAGGTATTGTCTCCTTTGCCTGCTGCAACGTAGAAAAAAAAAGACGCTGATTCTTTTTTTGTGTTGATAATGTTTCGTTGAACAACATTAATTGTGATATTTATATTATTGATTTATTTTCACTAATACCGTTTAAAGTAGACTATAATTATTATTTATGAGAATAATACCTTTCATGATTATTTTTTATCCGCTATATAATATATTTCAAATTAGTTTATACACAATTATTACCAATAAAATTTTATTTAAAGAACAAATTTTCAGAACGAATCTTTTTCTCACTTTAAATGTCAAGTTTTCGATACTCGATAGGTCGCGATTCTCTGCCGGATTGCTGCCGGTTTTCTAACGAGTAGCTCGATAGTAATGTATGGTATTCGATAGCGTGACGTTAGTATCGAATGTACAGAATCGAGGTACAGTACCTCGATTCTGTACCACTATCGACTCCCGGCAACCGGCTAGCTATCAAATTTTGACGTTTAGAATGTACTGCCAAAATGTTTCCTAGAACACTCGTCAGAGGCGCTGATTAGATTTTCATACAACTCGTTGACAGGTCGGTTGTCGGTCTCCCCCGACGGGTCTCCACCTTGCTGTGGTGGGGGGGCTTAGTAGCCGCGAGCCTTGAGGTGAGGGCGCACTTCGGCCGCGGTGAAGCAAAGAGAGACCCATTGGAGAGGCCGCTTCCCTGTCTGGGCGGTACCGCGCTAACCCGGGGGACCAAAGCGGCCGGCCGGCTGGGCCGAGGCGACGTAGGTCCGGCTGGTTTTGGAGGGGCTAGTCGCAGAGGAAGAGGTGTTCTAGTGTGTCGTTGCTGGGCACCCTGTCCTCCGCGACTGGGCGGGGTCGCACCGCGTGATGCGGCAATGGTGGGGCTGCCGTGGGGAGTCGGGGGTCGGGCGGTCGGACCCGGCTCTTAACCCATGGCGGCTGGTGGTGGGACCGCAGGGCCTGGGAGTGGGCAGACTGCCACTCTCGGGCTCGTTGCTCGACGAGGGGGTGGCGGCGGCCTGCACACCTTTCCGCCGCCGGCGGCCGGGACATGCTGCGCATCTGCGCGTGGTCTGTCCCGGCTTCCGAGGGCCCCCTGGCTGGCGAACTCGGGGGGGTTTTCTGGCCACTGCACTAGGGGGCATGTGGGGGGACGGCACCCGTGTGTTGGGGTGTCGTCCCACACTGTGGACGGCCGCGTCGGGGCCGCGGATGTGTGCCTAAAGGCGTTCCCGTGGCCTCGGCACTGAGCGGCGAGGAGGCAACACCTTGGTGGTTTAGTGGGTAGGCCTTGCCCTTCTGGTTCGGAGAGCCCCACATACCCCAGCGCTCCCCCGGGCGTTGGGGATGCAATTTCATGCATTAACCAAGTAAAAAAAAAAAAAAAAAAGGTCGGTTGTCGGTAGCCGATAGTAATAGAGAATTGAGCTACAGGTCAATTAAATCAGTGTTTTCATGCATTAGCTGCCTTTATCTACGAGTTAAGTTATCCCCAAGCCGTGTAACTAAAATGTACCTATAGAAAGGTTTAAGCCCTGCATACAAGCATTACATAATCGTTTTGTAGAAATGTTAACAATAAAATTAAGGCTAAAAATAAGCTTTGTTATAAATGAATCCTCAATTAAAGTAAGTAAAGATGTATTATATTTTTTTTTTATTAAAGTTGAGGCTTACATTTGAATTTACTTAAGAAGTCAGATACTTCTGTTTCTTCTTTCTCTAACCCTACTAAAAGATTAAATTACAAAAAAAAAGTGTAGCCGCTTACCAAAAACTGAATCAATTAATTAAATAGCTCATTAAGAAAAATGTTAACCTAATGTTTTCTATTGTTCAATTATATAAGCCATTTTTAGCTTCTAAAGACAATATTAAAAACCTTTTACTTAAAGATAGAAGCAAAGCTTAGAACAAAATAAACGTAATTCAGTACAAGTTGAAAATCGCAATTAAATTAATTAGATTATTTGATTACGTTACGTTTATCTGCCTTTTGCATTAGATTAAATCATATTTAACATCGTGGTCTAAGTCTGGAATATAATTTTCTTATCCAAGACAATCGTGTTCTTTTGAAATAAGATTACGTTAAGGCCGTGACAGATAGGGTATCTTTAACAGGAAAAATGGCACGTAAAATGTTTTTTTTTTTCAGTATTTTTAATTAGAATACGTATTATTTTATATAGCCTGGTATTTGATTACGTGTCTGTTAAAAAGCAATAAATTTATCTCCTATTTACATGTGAAAAACTTTATTAATAGGGAAACATTGTAGTTTATGGACGTCTGCCTACACCTTCGGGTATAAACGGCGTGATTTTATGTGTAGATGTTTTGTTTTCCTTCTGTCAAACCAGTTATAATGATTTCCTATACTGTTACTGCTATCATAACGCCTACGTAACGGTTATTCAACGTAGAAAATAACTCAGCGTTATTTTTGATGCAATATGCGCTTGGGAAAGTAACTTAGCAATTTTTCACCTTTTAATAGTGTTGCATAATAGTGGCAGGTAATTTTGCAGTCCCTCAGGACATAGGATAAACTGACGATTAAAGATCGTAAAAAATACTTAAAAGCGTTAAGTTCAGATGATAGGTGGGTGGGTAACAAACACTACTTTAGAGTATTAATTTTTTTTGACTGCCTCCGTGGCGCAGTGGTTTAGGTCGCCACGCCGATACCACTGCAACGGGAGGTCGTGGGTTTCCCACACGGAGCAATTATTTGTGCGATCCACAAATAATTGCTTCGGGTCTGGTTGTGCTTTGTGTCCGTTGTTTGTATGTTTGTAAAAGTCCCCGCAACACAAGAGCAATTCTTAGTGCGAGAGTTGTCTTTTTAAAAAAGAAAAAAAAAAAAAAAGAGAGTAAATACTGTTCATTCAAGCCAAATATTGTATCGTAATTGCTAATATATTCGGGCCTTTACATCTTCACTGAGTGCTTGGGATAAAACAATAACGACGATTTTGTGAGGCATGATGACGAGGACAATTTATCTCGTTTTATGTATCTTTATAGTGAGTCTTCGTACAGATTTTACTGCCGGACCAGCCGCCTCGCGGGTGACGTCAGCTGCTTAGGTTTTAGTGCTTTGTATCTAACCAGCCGCTGGATTTGTCGATCAATCTGGAAATTCTAGCGATGTTGTTAACCCTAAGATAGCTACTGCCTTCCCTTGATTCTGTTGTATCCATGCGAACATTATAAATACAAATGTAGGTCTGTTTGTCTGTTATGCTTTCATGTCTTTACAGCTGAATTGATTTTGGTGACATAATCCTACTATTTATTATAATGATAAATGTGGAACTTTGTGAGGATGGATGTATTTAGGTTTGTTACTATTTCCCGAATATCCTACTAAAGGGTTTTGAATTAACTTAACACATAGGATATCTACTATCAAAATCTTTTCATACGGTTGAAGTCACGGGGAGAAGCTAAATAATACATCAAAAAATTAAATCATCTTTTACGGGGCTGAAATGTGGTACACTTAAACATGAACAAATCTGTGCAGGTCAGCTAGTGCTAAATATTTGGGTGCCAAACTACAGCTTAAAATTCAAATTTCAAATGAAATCCCCATCAATCCTTCAAGTTTACGGCGTCATAAAAGCATGCAGATATCAGAAGGAACGAGCAAATCGCGCAGGCCGTATCTCCTCGCCCCTCGCCGCGGCTGGCCGTAGAATATTAAATAATTGCCGGTAGCTTCAATCAAGGCTGTGAATAATACATAAACGTCAGAAATATAATAAAACAGTGCGACGTATGGCTCGAATGGCCACTCTGCTTAAAGCTGCGTTGACACAATAAAGAGGTAACGTTGATATAGAAACTTTTTAGGCAACAAAAACCATATCTCTTTAGAAAACTAGAAATTTATGTTTGGCAGAATAGTTAGTGTCACACATACCTTACAAAGTATGTATTAATTATTATTTTCCTACACGTGCCTCTGCGGCGCAGTCGGTGGTGCATCCGACTGCTGATGGGTTTGATTCCCAGGTCGGGCAAAGTACTATAAGCACTAATAGAATCTAATTTATTTTAGAGTATTTCTCAATAATAGCCCGAATATTGATAACGTGCTAGGTAAATGGTAATAGGCTCACTCATACATTCGGGCCAGTGTAAATAAGCCTTTACTACAGAATTGACATCTGTACAGAACATAAAATAGTTCGTATCGCTGTATTACTTAATGTTAGGATGTAGTTTTACGCCCTTAACAAGTGGTCAGCTAATGTCTCTGATGTCGTAAAGTTTATGTTTCTATTTTGTCAAGTGCTCATGATTCTAAGTGGACAAGTATTAGGATGGTTTTAGTATATTGTAACTGTACTTTTTTATAATCAAATTAAGGTTCATGACAAAATTTTCGTTATTGTTTTTATTTATTTATTTATTTCAAACTTTATATACAGGGCTGTCTAAAGGCGGACTGAATGCCAGGGGCATTTTCTGCCAGTCTACCTTGTTAAGGGCGTTGTAAATTAACAAGGTTAATTTACAACGCCTTCCGTTCACAAGTACAAACAGATTGGTAAAATAACTAGGGATATTCTTTTTTGTACGTATAAGTCTGTAATTTGAGGTCTTCGGCGTTTAATGTGTTGAATTATTCAACATCTGTTCTTTTCTATAACCTTTTAAACGTTGAAGTGCTGATTGGTGCCAAACAGTACATGACTTTTATTTATTTTGGTATAAGTCCAAAGGATTAAATTAGAGCTGCAATGGATAAAACAAGCGCAAGACCGTATCAAGTGGCGTGTTGAGGAAGAGGCCTTTACTCAACAGTGGGTGGAAACGGGCTGATTAGATAGATAGATATATACAAAGGCTTAATCCTAGATGAACCACAGAACGTTTACTACGTAGATTAAACCCTCCAAACAATATTTCCTAATCACCCAAGCAACAATACTCTTTAATCACCGTCACAATACGCAATAACGTCACTTCTGTGGTCAGATATCACAGATGATGACCATTGACCAAGCCCAAAGAGCGTGTGCACACGACTTTGAATATCAAACAGGGCTATTAACATATCTTGATTGCTTCAGAATCCTCTGTTGCCAACTAATTTATCGGTATAGAGTTGATGCAACCCCAAAAGAAGTACACAAACACAAATTAACGTGTGTACTTTTAGCAAATTTTTTGAAAGGGATTTTGGAATTATTTATTTTTGTTTTTAGTTAAATTATGTGTAGATTTTTTTGTAATTTAGGTGTTAATACTAAGTTAATAATTGCTACAAATTAGAGCCATCTCAATTTAACAATACAATGATACAATTGTTAACCGAATTTAGAACCGTAGCGCCGCGTGTGGTGGGTTCGAATCCTACCCAGGACAAATCTTTGTGTGATGAGCACGAGTATTTGTTCTGAGCCTGGTTGTCAAATTATCTATTTATGTATATATTTAGAAGAATATAAGTATGTATATCAGTGCCTCGATTCTCTACTACTATCGGCTACCGACAACCGAACTGTCATCGAGAAATTTTGTATGAAAATCTGATCAGCGCCTCTGACGGGTGTCGTAGGAAATGTTTTGGCAGTACATTCTTTATTTCAAAATTTCTAGCTAGCCGGTTGTCGGTAGTCGATAGTGGTAGAGAATCGAGGTACAGTTATTTGGTTACCATAGTACAAGCTTTGCTTAGTTTGGAATCAAATGACCGTGAGTGAGCTGTCCAAAAATATTTATTTATTTTATTTATTTATTTATGCAGGTAAAATCCAAGATAAACATTTTTTACAGCTTTTGATGAAAACAAAAACTCAATTAATAGTGACGACTACAAATATTCATTAAAATATAAATATGTAAATATATATTTGTTCGCATTTATACAGTTACTACCTTTTATGTAGAAATATGTGTTTAAATTAAAGTTTTGTATAGATCTTTACATTAGTTGCATTCCAAATTTACTGAGACTATCTTCTCTATACAGTTCCTTCGTGACCACTAAACGCACAAGTACTTAGCATTGCAAACAAACAAGATATAGATTTCAATCTCTTGATTGCGCCGGCCCATTCCATTAACGTTCATACATACGTGTGGTGTACGACTTGTCTTTAATGGAAGAAGGACGTAAGCTAATAGAAATATCCGGTCGTTTCAGTCTTTATGACATTGAAAGTGCAACGAAATAGTCAGTGTAAAATGCTTAAAAATACAGTTAAGAATAAACTGTAAACAGAGTTAGATTGTAACTTAACGCTATAGTAAGATTATTCGGCTTATAAATACCCATCTAATAAATAAATAGCTAAATTGGCACAAATTAGTATCCTTTCTACAAATATCATCATCATACATAAGGCACAACCTGTAATACTCGAAGGTGTAGGCAAAAGTGTATGTTTATTTTTTACAAAACTTTACCTAGATATGCCTTGAAAGTTCAACCTGCACTTTTCTAGCATGGTAGAAGTATGCCTATCCTCTCTTTCATCACAGAAAGATATCCCTTATCCAGAAGGACAGTAAAATATATCACTCCACTAAAGTCTTTTTAAAAGTGACTTAGCTAAGTGTTCCTAAGTTCAACGACTCAATTCGCTATGTTGGACATCCCTATTTGCGAGACGACCATTTTAAAATAACGTCCATAAAATTGTCTTTACCCTCTGTCTTTGAGACGTAAAAGAATTCTTGGAACATATACTTAAGTTTTCATGACGGTGGTTTAAAATGAGTAAAATAGAGCTGCTGTTTTAGAGTCCATATTTTGGTTTATTTTTCTTTTAAGTTTTTGGTCATAATTAGGTATATCTGTTTTTAAAACATCTAATAAAAGTTTTAAAATCCAGGAATTAAATGATGTTTTTCTTTGCACGTGTAGTACGTGTAAGCTAAGCGACTAACTCACCACCTACTACTTATTTTTTTGTTGCGGGAAGTCTCTCTAAGAGACAATTTTCTGCAATGCATACTTAGAAAATTAATGCAATGGTAGGCTTGACACTAGAGCGTTCGTCAGCGGATGACATTTTGCGGAATCCACGATCCCGTCATTCAAGCGTAGAGTAGTAGTGACCAACTTGTGTAGGTACTGCGTCACAGATTTTCCTCTGAATACATGTTATTTCCGATGTATTTAAAAGTAAATCGAGACTTCAAGATTGAAGTTACGATTTTAAAATCATTTGTTACAAAAAGATAAATTATTCAGATAATGTCACACCAGCTCACACATAATTTCTGCAAACGATATGCTCAAAATGTCCAAAATTATGTACATACAAAACACATTCACAAAGCGATGATGACATGAATTTTGTGTTAGACCCACTCCACTCACGTTTTATAGCTACTGTACTACTCATTTGTGGAAATGGTCATTACATTTTGATAATTAAGTTGGACAAAACCCATTCAATAATGGATGCTTATGATGTGATTGACTGTGACGTCATTGTTAATTGTGAGTGGTTTTAGAACTCAGTTCAAGTATTAGGTTATTAGTTGATCATTTTATGTCGCTGAGTTTTGATTAAATTTTATGTTAGCACTTAAATATATATGTGTATAAAATAACATTTTATAAGAGGAATACTTTTAATAAACACATTTTCTTTATCAAGTTATGACTTTACACAGCTACATTGCCATAACAAAAAAACAAGAAGAAAAACCAAAAACTACAAACCACATATTGTAAAAATCAATCGACATTTCTCGCCACAAATTTACTAGATGGCGTTACTCGGATCAAAATTATAATTATTCACTCTAAATTACAACTGTATAATCTTATTTCTTCTGGACTGATTTCGATATTTCACTTTTTTGGTACCCTACTGCTGAGCATGGGTGAAAGCGATGAGGATATGGTTGAGTTCGCCACACCTAGCAATAGTTTAAGACTATATTATTTAAAATTAAATAAACCAACGACCGATCTGTAAAACCCCTAAAACTATCTTCAGTTAACCTCCGTCGATATAAAAATCTTTGCGTAAATGTCATAATACTATCTAAAATACATCAAAATATTAATTCTTACGTTAAATTTATTGATACGTCCACACAAATGTTATAACAATTAACATAGACGTAGAATCGATTCATGTTCGGTTAGAGCGAATTAACAGGCGGGTTGTTTGGACAGATTTTTGCGGTCGGTACCAGTGCTGTAACATGAAACGGGACGGTTAGAAATGTCGAGAATTATTCGATTTCAGTGCTCTATTTTACGTTTATTTTGTTGTATTTTGTATGGACATATAACAGTAGCAATAAAATAAGGCTGGTAACTTAAAATAACGTTCATGTTATATAAGTTTAGCCACAAAAAAATACAGAAATTCGTTATCAAAACCTTACATAGCCTTAATTACTGTTTTTTTTTTATTTTCTACGAACTATTGGTAAGCAATGAGATGAATACTGATTTTAAAGTTCTGAGTTGTTTCAGAGGTAGATTTTATTACCTTATAGATCAAAACACTGCCCAAAAGAAAAAAAAATAAAACGGGTTTTATACCCATTTTAAATCGAGTCGAAACAATCTTGTCATGTCAATATTTTGCACTTAACCAGTCAATCACTTCAATACAACTAAAATCTTCGAAGCATCAAAACAAATCATTATCAAAAGCCTTTTATAAAAAAACCATCTTCCATTTTACATTTAAAATCATAGGCAATATAAAGAAACCCATTACATCTACTGAAAGTCCAGTGAAATAATAAATAATTGAATGTCAGACGCATTCAATTGCTTGACACTACAAATATCAACACGTATTGCTTGCCGTCCATTTTGTAAAATGCAGTGGGGGAGATAATTGTGATAGAATTGGCGTTTATTGTTTAGGAAAAATCTAGTATTTATTTATTACATTCTGTTTTTGTTTTTAAGTAACACTGCGTTTTAATGACGTTATTAAAAGCCAATAATTAAATTGCCCAATAATTTAAGGTATTATAACAATTTAGATGGTAAATTATCCATGTTTTTAAACTTAAATTAAATCAATATTCCTGAACTGAATTTAGCATGGAGATACGATTTGACCCAAAATAAGATATAGTCTACTTAATTTTCCCTTTCTATTTTTATCATTCCTAAATTATAAACAAGCGTAGCCGCGCGGGTATTGGTATATATTCACAATTATAAAACAACGCTATTTAGGGCGTACTTATGTATATTTCTACCTGCCCTCCTTCATTTAACTGCATTTATATCTCTCTATCCAATGGTTG
Source organism: Anticarsia gemmatalis (assembly GCF_050436995.1). NCBI lineage: Eukaryota > Metazoa > Arthropoda > Insecta > Lepidoptera > Erebidae > Anticarsia > Anticarsia gemmatalis. The sequence goes on from NC_134755.1 coordinate 9,751,714, forward strand.
CCTGGACGAGATTGCTACTGTGCGATAAGGCCGCTAGTTGTACTTTTATTTTATTGTTTTTGTTGATCTGATGTATAATAAAGAGTTATTCATTCATGCATTTAAAACGTTATCGATTATTAGCACTTTTTCAAAACTTTAATAAATCTTCATAGTATATAGTCTATATGTAATTAACATGAGTATATACTTTACTATAGTTCCTATAGTCATCTTTTATCTCGGTTTATTACCCTAGAGTAGTGGGTGTCTATTTCGGTACCACACTGGTCACGCGAACCGGCCATCAACGATCGTCGAAACATTCGAATAAGTTAACCGCACTCTGTTCAAGATTATGTAACATACATATGTATTTTCTGATAATAATACTTTTATAAATATTGTACGATTACTGTTTTTCGTCGATTATGCTGTCATTTTTAATGAATAACATTGTTTTTTACGTACTATTCAAACTAATTGTATCTACATAAAGGTGTATATTAACTTAAATTGACAAATAAATGGCATGACTTAATTTACTAGAAAAATAAACAATAAGATTGAAAGAAAACACAGTTTTTTGATGAATAATTATTGTGAACTTATTATGACATTTTCGTAGTCATCATCGCTAAATAAGTTGCGGTTAACATTTTCTATTTTTAATTTGACAGAGCTTTCATTGTCTTATGTAAAAAATAAAGTCACTTCATGTTTAACTGTGAGAGAATTAGACGAACAGTCTTTACAAAGATGACACGTACATATGGGTTAGACTCTCACTACACGTATATTGAAGAACATACATTCACTATAATCGTATACATCAATACCACATACCTATTGAATAAGTCCAACAAAACAACCGCACGACCAGACATACATACGCACACATAACGACAAGCCGTAATCAACACGGTGTCTAGAGATCTCAGGCTGATATTGCGTTCCGTCTGCCTTCAACCAAGTATAGGTAACGAAGTTTGTATACCTGTATGTTTGTGTTCATGAGAATATGTTGCTTTGAGAGTAGGCTGTATGGAAATATAGATTACTAGCCGACCCGGCAGACGTTGTTTGGCCATTAAAATTAAATAAAAAAACATTGTCCAGCGGACAAAATTGTGAATCTAAACCATTCTCAGATCCCCTTGAACACACACAGAAAATTCCATCAAAATCGGTCCAGTCGCTTATGAGAAGTTCAGTGACACTTACAGAAGAATTATATATGTATATAAAGATTTGATGGTTTGGTGCAAGTTTTATGAATAGAATGTCGAAACCAACTAGATGTTGGTTGGAAATCTTGACTCGGTCATGTGGTAAAAGTAACTCTCTTTACCTAATAGCCATACCAAATATTGAATAATGATTAATTAAATAAGTCAGACACATTGTTTTTAAAGATAGTAGTCGGTAATAGCAGTATAAAACGGTTAGAATGTAACCTACTTTTACTCGTAGTAAAATATACGATATTTTTTAGAAAAGGGATTTGAGATAACAATAGACAAGCTCTTATAGGCGCCTTCTCATACTTTCAGAGAGAATACTAGGCTAAATTATTTAGTTATAAACAAGTACATATATTGTTTCCAGATATTGACATGATTTTTGACCAATACTATTTGTTTAATTATAACCCAAAAACCACTGTCAAAACCGACATTGATAAAACATGTCGATAAATTTTTAAAACGACCCGAACTATTCAGTGGATATCAAATGAAAATGTTTCGTATAACTAATGGCGAATCGATTCCATTAATTATTATCGTGCCGATGACAACGGTAGGGATTTTTATTTTATACGATATTGGGCAGATGGGGCATTACGATTTACTTAAAAATTTCAGAAAGATTTCTTAAATTTTTATAGTTTTAACTAGCTGACCCGGCAAACGTTGCTTTGCCATATAAAAAAAATGTCACTTAGGTGTATGAAAAATAGATGTTGGCCGATTCTCAGACCTAGTCAATATGCTCACAAAATTCCATTAGAATCGGTCAAGCCGTTTCGGAGGAGTATGGCAACAAAAACTGTGACGCGAGAATTTTATATATTAGATATTCATCAAAATTAGGTATTTTGTAAATTTTCAGACTCAAGGGCTTGAATGAATTTTCAATTTGATAGCATTACAGTAAAGTATCTGTGGAACAACCGGTCCTTTCTATTGGCGGGTCCATATACCATGAGGGTTTCATCGACCCACGTGAGCTCAGATGTTGATATGTGTACATTTGACGTTGTATTTAATTTTGAAAAATATTGTGACATGACCTTAGAATTCCTAAATTTCTGCTTTTAAAACTACTACACAAAACTAACAAATTACCATTTCTTATGATTCTATTATAAAATGACTACAAATCGATTTTCTACCACTATCGACTACCCACAACCGGTTAGGCATGGAGAAATTTTGCGCCAAAAATTTGATCAGCGCCACTAGCGGGCTCGGTAGAAACTATTTTGGCAATACATTTTAAATGTCAAACTCTCGATACTCGACAGTACCGACTGTAGACAATTGCGCTGCGATGTTTCGTTTTTTTTGCAATGATCGTGTCGTAGAATATAAAGGTCTCAATAGTTAATACTTCAGTTATTCTAGCCGCCTGTTTCGGCATGTTGTAATTAACAACAAATTGCTACGTACCCTGTTGACAATGCTTGTTTTGAACCCGCTTTGATTATTGTAATGGCCGACAGTGTTGTTTAATTAATTTCTTTCACAAACTATTGCTTTGAAATGTTTGATGTAATTGTTTTGTGGGTCATAGTTTATTTTATTCTTGGAATTGTGACTGGTTAATTGATTAATTCTTTTATGTTTGACTTAGTTTATTCTTTTTTTATTTTATTCATTTTTCTATTTTACTCATATTTTTTTTTATATTTTACTCATTAACAAAACTTTACGAAACTACATACTTTAGATTCCTTCAAAAAGTGCGCGAAAATACGTACAGTAGATCGTGAGTTTATCGCGAACATAATGCAGTGGGAGCACTTTAACCTATAATATGTAGTGATTATGAATAAAAAATTGCAATCGAAGAATTTAACTGCTTAATTTTATTAAATTGTAATACTAGTTAACTTATAGGTACTTTTAGGCAACTAAACTGGTAACGTATCAGCTCTATCAAGAATATTCGCCTTGCTATCAAGTTTTCAATACATTTGGCTACAACCGAAACATCGAACTAGAAATTACTACAGAAACTGCATCCCATGCAACACAATACCTACCTCTACCCAATTCGGCAATATTCCAATACTAAATAATTTCCCATACCAATCAAATCTAACAGCTTTCAATTGGCGTACATGACAGCCTCAATTTACATGTAATCTACAGGCTGCGTATAAATTAATAACGGCTACACAGATCTTTGATGACAAGGCAAGGAGCGTGGTGCTGACGTCAAATTATACACGCATCATGTACCAATAATCCACGCCAATCAAGTGTCAAAGGAATCAATAATTTACGCATTAATTAATAAGAACATTGATCTGGTAATTCTAGGGTAATTTTGGGTTGTAACCTTTGGTTTTGGTACAAACTGACCGCAACTAAGTGGGGATATAGTTGGTCTTTATTGACTGAATCGAATGAGTCTGCACGTCATAACGTCCAGTGGTTTGGGTTGTGCGTTGATAAATCGCTCTGTCAGTCAGTCAGTCACCTTTGAGTTTTATATATAAAGATTAGAAATTGGTCAATTATTGTTGCTGAGGTTCTTATATTCATACTTACGAACTACGGTCACCCACTTCCACGCTATCAGGCCAAAGCAATTCCCTCAGTCTTGTGCATTTAACCAGATATCATTGTCTAATATGACGTAGGTGACAATGGGGCCAAGCTAAGGTGTATAAGTTGTAGTAAGCAACAAATTCATTTCTGAGACTATAACAAAACTATGGAAAGAAATGAAGGAGGAGTAGTTATATAAATAGGGCAAGGGAAAAAAAATGAAGAAACGATCGTGCCAAGTGGCGTTCTTTGGTCTCTGCCTACGCCTATAAAAAAACAGCGTGTTTTAAACATGTCTATAAAAAAGGCAATAGTTTCAAATAGATACCAGAAACTAATTCGGTTGTTATATCTGTACGATCGTTTAACAATCGTAGCTGTAAGTGAAAACGTTTGAGGCGTATGTCTATTCTTGTGTGAACTATTAGACACCGGACCGGTTTTAGTGTAATTGTCTTTGAGGATTGTCT